>NC_091083.1:62787500-64037500 GCF_032405125.1 Capricornis sumatraensis | reverse complement strand
TTTTATTTCCTTGAAAGTCTTCATTATGTCAAAAAATTAAAATTTCACCTGATTCTTCTATTAGTTTCGCTTCAAAGAGAGTGTTGTAGAAGTAAACTGTTTTTTGTCTGTGCAGCATGTCCCTCTGACGAACTGCCTCCCTTGGACCCGCTAACCACAAAACCATAACCCAATAACTGGTGAACTGATCTTCTGAGTGGAATTAGGATCTCAAGCAAAGAGAACACTGGTGCTAGAGATCACATGCCCTTACCCTAGAGGGGCTGAGAAACAAAACTGCGATCGTCCCAGCTGCAGAGAGAGAGATGTACTTTCTCACCTTGTCTCATATGGTAGGAACTTACTCAAATATAAGTCAATGCAGACTTCAGGCATCTAAAACAGATGAATGACCATATGCCCCTCATGTAATAAATGTTAGAGTCAGATTCAGATCCAGGTCTGTTTGGTTTCAGAGGTTTCGGTCTTAATCCCTACAATATTCTTGCTGTGAAACACTCATTCTTTTAAAAAGAGAATATCCTTTGTGCTCTGCAGAAACCTTTTAGTTTGATGTAGTCCCATTTCTTTATTTTTGCTTTTGTTGTCTATATCTTTGGGGCCAATTCCAAAAAATCTTTGTCAACACCAATGTCAAGGAGTTTTTCCCTTGTTTTTTTTTTTTTTTTCCTAGTAGTTTTATGTTTTCGGATTATACATTTGAGTCTTCAATTCATTTTGAGTTAATTTTTGTGAGTGGTGTAAGATAGGGTGTAGTTCCATTCTTTTGCAAGTGAATATCCAATTTTCCCAGCACCATTTATTAAAGAGTCTGTATTTTCACCATTGGCTCTTCTTGGCTCCCTGTTCAATATTTAGTTGACTGTATATGCAAAGGTTTATTTCTGGACTTTAAATTCTGTTCCGTTGGTTTTTGCATCTGTTTTTATCCCAATGCAAGTAGGTGTAAGAGATACAGTTTTGATCTCTGGGTCAGGGAGGAGGAGGGCATGGCAACGCACTCCACTCCAATATTCTTCCCTGGAGAATCCCATGGACAGAGGAGCCTGGCAGGCTACAGTCCACAGGGTCGCACAGAGTCAGACATGACTGAAATGACTTAGCACATACACATGCATGCACGTTACATTAATTGATTTGCGTATATTGAAGAATCCTTGTATCCCTGGAACAAACCCGAGTTGATCATGGTGTGTGACCTTTTTAATGTGTTGTTGAATTCAGCTTGCTAGAATTTTGTTGAGGATTTTTGCATCTATATTCATCCAAGATTGCAGAAGGGAATGGCTACCCACTTCAGTATTCCTTCCTGGAGAATTCCATGGACAGTGGAGCGTGGTTGGCCTCAGTCCTCGGGGTTGCAAAGAGTCAGACATGACTGAGTGACTAAGCTTCACTTTCATAAGCGGTCTAAAGAGAGGTAAGATTTATTTCCACTTGGGTCTTACAAACACTGTAAAGAACCATTTCCCAAGAATCTATAAAGTCACTGGAAAATTTTTTAAAATGTTGTAATTGTTGCTGATTGCAGGTTTATGACTTTTGCCCCATGTTTGTTTGTGGTATATAGGTAGCGTTTTATGTGAGAAGCCATTAACAATGGCCTTAGAGAAGGATTCCCTGTTTCTGTTCTCCTGCAGTGAATGTTTGTAAGTTTGAGCACGGATTAGTGTAGAATTTTATTTTCCTCCAAGCAAATACGTTTTCTTACTTTGTGAGAATACACCTCTACTGTTGGGAAACGAGGGTTACAGCAATGAAGCCCTCAACCTGAAATGTCGCCTGTCCTCAGTATTAGGGAACTGCTGCCCCCTAGAGGTCAAGTTTTAATTCACAGGAAGCTCAAAGCAGAAAGTGAAGAACTAAAGAGCCTCTTGATGAAAGTGAAAGAGGAGAGTGAAAAAGTTGAGTTAAAACTCAGCATTCAGAAAACTAAGATCATGGCACCTGGTCCCATCACTTTATGGCAAATAGATGGGGAAACAAAGGAAACAATGACAGATTTAATTTTGGGGGGCTCCAAAATCACTGCAGATAGTGACTACAGCCATGAAATTAAAAGATGCTTGCCCCTTGGAAGAAAAGTGATGACCAACCTAGACAGCATATTAAAAAGCAGAGACATTACTTTATCAACAAAGGCCTGTCTAGTCAAGGCTATAGTTTTTCCAGTGGTCATGTATGGATGTTAGAGTTGGACTGTGAAGAAAGCTGAGCGCCGAAGAATTGATGCTTTTGAATTGCGGTGTTGGAGAAGACTCTTGAGAGTTCCTTGGACTGCAAGAAGATCCAACCAGTCCATTCTGAAGGAGATCAGTCCTGGGTGTTCATTGGAAGGACTGATGTTGAAGCTGAAACTCCAATACTCTGGCCATCTGATGTGAAGAAGTGGCTCATTTGAAAAGACCCTGATGCTGGGAAAGATTGAAGGTGGGAGGAGAAGGGGACAACAGAAGATGAGATGGTTGGATGACATCACCAACTCAATGGACATGAGTTTGAGTAAGCTCTGGGAGTTGGTGATGGACAGGGAGGCTTGGTGTGCTGCAGTCCATGGGGTCACAAAGAGTCGGACATGACTGAGCGACTGAACTGAACTGAACTGAAGCTCAAAGCAGCTTTGTGTGTTTTTCCTTCTGAATAGATGTTCATTTTTTTCCCTTTTTCCTTGAAAAATAGGAGTTGCTCTACAATACCCAGCTTGCCAATAATTTGTATCTTCTTCTGTTGTTTGTGAGATTTTTTCCCCCATATGTGAGATGATGTGAATTGAGAGACCAGGAGTGGAGAATCCAATAAGATTCTGTAATTTTAGAGTCTTTCTGATGCTACCTCAGTATGCACAGTTGTAGAAGCCACATATATTTGAATGTTGATGTAGATATGATATGACTGAGAAAAGAAGGAAGTTTCCTTTAAACTGTTAGACATTAGACAGGTGAGGTTGCCCAAGGAAGTTATTGGAAAGGGTATAAAGGTTTTTGTTAACACTGGGGAGGAAAAATCAACCGCAAATTTCTAATGTGTTAAATCTGCTAGCACTTCAAGATAAAGCTCTCCAGCCTAGGAGAAAGTGGCAAGTGCTTGAGGAACTGAAACATCAGTTAAACCTGTAATGTGTGGGTGTACGTTAAGTACATTAAATAATTAAGAAATCTATCTTTGAGGACTGAATCTCATAATGGGTTTCTTCTTGAAAATGTTCTTTGCAAGTGAAGAAATTAAAGCACTGAGTTGTTTAAAATATTTTGGCCAAGAAGGATAATATACTGTTTCAGGAATAAATTTTCAAAAACAAATAGCTTTTCCTCTTCTCAGACTCCAGAGTGTCCGGGACGCAGAGCCGGAACTGGGGAATGTGGCGACTGCAGGGGTCTGGGATAGGATCATAGTTCCCTGACCAGGGCTCAAACTTCAGCCCCAGCAGTGAAAACGCTGAGTCCTGTCTACTGAACCGCCAAGGAATTCCTTGAAGATCTTTTAAAAGTTGTTTGACATTTGCCATTTGTCTGCCAGCCCATGATGTTACGATGATGCGAATCTCCCTGGAAAAAGAGACATGAATGTGTGCAATATTTCTTGACACGAATTTGATATGAGAGAAGAAAAAGAGATCGACGGCTAGTGAATAGGATTTCAAATAACCAGGATTTTATATTTATCACCTCCAACTACAGCCTTCGGTCGCCTCCTTTTAAATCAAAGATAACTACAGTCAGAACCAAGACAAGGCAAAATAATACTTTTCTTCTGCATTTTTTGAGATTAAAGAAACCTGCAATGTCTAGGAAACAAAACCAGAAGGATTCATCAGGATTCATTTTTGATTTGCAGTCCAATACTGTACTGGCCCAAGGAGGAGCTTTTGAAAACATGAAAGAAAAGATAAATGCAGTGCGTGCAATAGTTCCCAATAAGAGTAACAATGAAATTATCCTGGTTTTGCAGCACTTTGATAATTGTCCGGACAAAACAGTACAAGCATTCATGGAAGTTAGTGCCAGTGAAGTACTCAAAGAATGGACAGTGACAGGCAAGAAAACGAACAAAAAGAAGAAAAGCAAGCCAAAACCTGCAGCAGAACCAAGTAACAGTATCCCAGATTCCAATAAATCAGTTTCCATTCAAGAGGAACAATCTGCGCCCTCCTCAGAGAAAGGTGATATTAATGGTTATCAAGTCAACGGTGCCATCAATGATACTGAGTCTGTGGACTCACTCAGTGAAGGTATGGAGACACTTTCAATAGAAGCCAGAGAACTGGAGGATCCTGAGTCTGCCACATCAGAAATGCTGGATAGAACAGGATCCATGCTGGAGAATGGTGTCTCTGATTTTGAGTCCAGATCTTTGACTATGCATTCTACTCAACAAAATGGGAATGCTGCCAAGTCTCTCTCAAGAACTACTGTAGGACCTCAGCTTTCAAATCTAGGCATGGAAGATGTTCCCCTCTCTTCCACCAACAAAAAGCTTGGTTCTAATATTGAAAAATCTGTGAAAGACCTCCAGCACTGCACAGTGTCTCTTGCACGATATCGAGTTGTAGTTAAAGAAGAGATGGATGCTTCTATTAAGAAAATGATACAAGCTTTTGCCGAATTGCAGAGCTGTTTAACGGATCGGGAAGTGGCGTTGCTTGCTGAAATGGACAAAGTGAAAGCTGAAGCAATGGAAATTTTGCTTAGCCGTCAAAAGAAAGCCGAACTTCTAAAGAAAATGACTGATGTGGCTGTTCGGGTGTCAGAAGAGCAGTTGGTCGAGCTCAGAGCTGATATCAAGCACTTTGTTAGTGAACGTAAATATGATGAAGATCTGGGACGAGTGGCCCAATTCACCTGTGATGTAGAGACCCTGAAGAAGAACATTGATTCGTTTGGACAAGTGTCCCATCCAAAGAACAGCTATTCGACCCGATCTCGATGTAGCTTGGTTGTATCTGTGTCTTTGGGTAGCCCGTGTGACGCCTCTGCTGCTGCTGCTTCCACCTGTGCCTCTGCTGCCAGCCTTACAAGCACTAACAAGAAGAACTCGGCACCGGGGGAGACGCCTGCAACTATAGCAAACTCCGGTGGCTGATCCTACCAGCCTCACCAAGAGGCATTGCCAGGAAACAGACGAGGAGGACAAGGCTACAGGCCACAAGGCCCAAAGTCCAGTGACCCCACTAACCCAGGGCGACACGACAGCGTGGGTAGTTACAGAAATAGCTCATGCTATTAATCTGGTTCCAGGTACCAGAGTGCTCCATCCCAGGCACCAGGAGACACTAGTGAATGGGGCCAGGCTCACTCTGCAGGGACGAACGGGACTAGAGCCAGCATGCAGCCCGGCCCACCCAAGCCCTCGTTCAGGAAGGGGCTCCCCCAGCGCAAACCTAGGACCTCTCAGCCTGAAGTTGTGAACTCCTGAGGAAAATTCCAGCTGGTCTCTCTCTTCTTCCCCACACAATTCAACTTGGTAACCGGACTTTAGGAAACTTATAGTTAGATTTAATAACAAAAAGAAGTTTACGCATATCACTTTTTATGCCATTCTAAATATTTTGGTTTCTTCTCTCCTCGTTTCCTCTTTACCATTTTTGGAAGGGAAGCTGTTTTTTTTTTTTTTTTTTTTCCCCTTGACCTTTTCCAGTGAGATGGATTGATTCTGATTGGTCATTTCCACCAGAAATCACAGGCAACTGTTGCCAGGTTTCCCAAGGGTAAGCAGTGTTCTTCTCGGGGCTCCAGGCCTTCTGGAGGCCTGAAGAAGCCTTCCTCAGCCAGCCCGACTGTCCAGGCGTTCAGGAGGAGATGTATCACAGCTGGTCTTGCTGCCTTTCTGTCGCAGCAGGAGCCACACGTGCCTGTCGGGTTCCCTGTAAACAACAGCGTGAGCAGGAGAGGCAGCGAGGGGGTTGTGTACAGCTCTGAATTGGCCAAAAAAGGGGGAATTGAATAGGTGAAAATGGAAGGACCCTGGGACACATTTGAGACTCTGCCTGTGCTCCTAAACTGTGCCTGAGCCTGACACTCAGATTGCAGTTTTAGTCTTTCGCTTGGCACCATGGCTTAACCTGCGGTTTCTTCCATATGCCCAAGCCTTGTTTCCTATTACCTTAGGCTGCAAACCAGTCTAGGGAAGTCTATGGGAAAGTAGCATTAATTCAAGGGAAAAAGTATTTCTTCATTTCAGTGTTTGAAGATTTTTGTTGCTCTTGTTCTCCCTCTTTCCTGATTCCCATTCTGACCCCGAACCAAATTTATAGCAATATAATTAGTGTTAATCTAAGGTGTCAACCATCCAAAAATTGCTGCAGTCAATCTTTAGAGTTGAATAAATAAAAACAATTGCATAAATATTAAAAAAAATAAAAATGTATAAAGAAATATGCAAAATCACAAAGTTCTTAAAAATTATTTAAGTGGTTTTCTTGTGTTCTAATATAAATACTTTCACTTAACTATGTTTTTGGATGAGAAAAGGAGAAATCTAATTTTAGTTAAATGATCTAAGTGTTCCTGCTGAGTACAATATTAGGAACAAAAGATATGAAAATTGACTTTAGCCTAATAATGAGTAACTATAAAAAGACATGAAACCTTTTGTAAAGTTTTTTTTTTTTAGTTTAGCTAAAGAGTCTTTTTTCAAGAGAGTCTAATCTCATTAAAAGCGAAAAATCACGTCAATTCAAAATCACATTGGGAGTACTTTGAATCATCCACAAAGGACAGTAGTATACTGCTGCTGCTGCTGGTAAGTCACTTCAGCCATGTCCGACTCTGTGTGACCCCATAGATGGTAGCTCACCAGGCTCCCCCGTCCCTGGGATTCTCCAGGCAAGAACACTGGAGTGGGTTGCCATTTCCTTCTCCAATGCATGAAAGTGAAAAGTGAAAGTGAAGTTGCTCAGTCATGTCCGACCTTCAGCGACCCCATGGACTGCAGCCTTCCAGGCTCCTCCATCCATGGAATTTCAGGCAAGAGTACTGGAGTGGGGTGCCATTGCCTTCTCCACAGTAGTATACTATCTTGCAATAAATCCAACACAGCCAAGGATATTTTGTAATGTGGAAGAGTTTGCTGTTTTCATCTGAAATCAGTTGAAGTAGCTTGCCTATGTTTAGGAACTATGCTGTGAGAAAAATATCTATTATATTTGTATAAAGAAATCATAAACAATTTGCTTCTCTCTTCCCTCAGCATTACAAGATTCATCCATCTGTAAAGTTTTTAACACTGCTTAGTTAAGAGAGAGATTTTTATAGCTACATCCAATTCCCATCAATACTCCCAAGTCAGGAAAATATTTTTATTTTTTGATGTTTTGGTTTAAAAGAACTCAATACTTATTCTCTCTGAATTGTCTCAGTGGGAAATGAAAATACAAACATGAAATTTTTAGTTTATCTGAGACTTTTTATTATTTTACTAAATACCTAAATTCCTTATACTTTGTAGATCAGTTTTTATTAATCATAATAACATTTAAAGGTATGAAATGTAAACCTAGGTCTTGAATTAAATAAGTCATAGACAGTAAAGAATCTGCCCAAAATGTGGGAGACCTGGGTTTGATCCCTGGATGAAGAAGATCCCCTGGAGAAGGAAATGGCTACCCACTCCAGTATTTTCACCTTGAGAAGTCCCTGGACAGAGGAACCTGGTGGGCTACAGTCCATGGGATCGCAAAGAGTCGGACATGACTGAGTGGCTAACACTTACTTACTCATTTAAGCATATAGTGTTTATAAATTTGTCTTTTGCAAACCTCAGATAACATTCCATTTATGTTGATAGTTTCACCACTTACAGCATCTGGGTATAGTTTATGATGTCCTTATTCCTCTGTCAAATTATGAACTATGATTTAAAGTTAACTTAAATATGTTTCCTGAAATCTGTTATTGAATTAGGATCTTTAGAACAGTTCAGTATTATGGCAATTGGGTAGGTACCCTTGTTTATCTTGATACTTTTAAAAAAGTTAACATTTGGAGAGATAGGAAATAGTCTATAGTTATCACACAATTCTAATCTTTTAAAATTTATATATTTTACTGATATAAATAAATTTGTTCTTCAAACCATTCAAGTTGGGGTGGATGTCGTAATCAAAGTATTATATGGAGAAGGCAATGGCAACCCACTCCAGTACTCTTGCCTGGAAAATCCCATGGACGGGGGAACCTGGATGGCTGCAGTCCATGGGGTCACACAGAGTCGGACACGACTGAAGTGACTTAGCAGCATACATTGTAAAATATACTTGATAAGATAGTTTGTTTTAACATTAGAGTACACATTGTCATGTAATGCATTGTTTGGTTAGGTATATACTGTATATCTACACATAAGTATGTATTAAGGTATATTAAAACTAATGAAAAAAATTTGAATTCAATAAAGGAGGAAGACTGGTAGACTTGAGAAGAGAAAGTTGAACTCCACATCCATAGTCTATTCTCAATGTGAGTTAGCAAATTTTGCTATCTGGGTGTTTTGCATAGGTGACAGCCTTTCTCCCTTCATCAAATGTGTTTTCTCTGATTTCAAAAGAGCAATGACTCATTATGATTCAGAGCATTTTATGACTTAGACAATTATAAAAATAATAAAGAGTTCCTCACTTCTGGTGAAGTTGAAATTTCCAAAGATCCTTCTCTTAAGAACCTATGCTTTTACGTTCAACTAACAAACCTCCTGTGACAGTGCTCACAGATATTACCCTTGCCCAAATCAGGACTCAATTCAGACCTTCAGAGACTGACAGGCATCTTTTGTATGCACATCAGCTTTGGTGTTCATAAGTAACTAACTGCTTGTTTGCACCAAAGATTTACTCTCTCACTTTGCTTATGTAATCTATAACATGATACACACAGAGAAAGAATATCTTAGCACTTAGTCTTGATTAGTATGTTTCAGATTTCTTTCAGAATTGCTCAACCGTATTGTATATTTATTTTATTTAAAATGTGGTTATTTTTATAGTGTTCAGGTAAAGAAAGCAGTTCATACCTACATTTGAAGTGAAAGTCTCTCAGTCACGTCTGACTCTTAGTGACCCCATGGACTGTAGCCTACCAGGCTCCTCTGTCCATGGAATTCTCCAGGCCAGAATACTGGAATGGGTAGCCATTCACTTCTCCAGGGGATCTTCTGAACCCAGGGATCAAACCTATGTCTCCTGCATTGCAGGTGGATTCTTTACCGTCTGAGGCACCAGGGGAGTCCCTACATTTGAAGGCTTATTGTTAATATTTAGACAGATTTTAAAAAATATATACATGAAGTGTGGCCCAGATAAACATTTTTTTTAGTTGTACAAAAGTCTCTTTATTAGAATAGCTTTCCATTTTCCCTTTAATCAATCAATCAATCAATCAATCAATTTTATTGAGATATAATTGACATATTACCTTACCTTGGGTATGGCAGCTTCTTTCCATAGAGGAGAAAGCCAGAGAGAGACTCAGCTGTTGGCAGCCAACATTCTTCGAAGCTAGGGGAATTATGGCTTCAGTCTTGATGGGGATTCTAGATGGTGCGACAAGAGTATACACCAAGAGATGTATGCTTTGATATCTTTCTGGACACCTCTGCATGTTGACCTGAAAAGTCACTTCAGTCGTGTCTGACTCTGTGTGACTCCAGAGATGGCAGCCCACCAGGCTCTCCCGTCCCTGGGATTCTCCAGGCAAGGACACTGGAGTGGGTTGCCATTGCCTTCTCCAATGCATGAAAGTAAAAAGGGAAAGTGAAGTCGCTCAGTTGTGTCCAACTCTTAGCAGCCCCATGGACTGCAGCCTATCAGGCTCCTCCGTCCATGGGATTTTCCAGGCAAGAGTACTGGAGTGGGGTGCCATTGCCTTCTCCATGCATGTTGACCAGTTAAATCTAAAAAGCTGTGGGTAACCAGAGTTGCTAGACTTGTGCTGTCCAGGAGCCTGAAAGAAGACTAAGAGGAGAAATTGATTCTCAAAGATTAAACTCTATTTTCCTTTCAAAGGCAAACAGTAATTTATTAGGTAATAATTTATTGGCTGGCCTGAGGTATCAGTGTTGCAGGTAAGAGTTAGCTTTGAAGCTTTAATTTATAAATTCTTACTCAAAATGGGTTTCTTGAAGGGGAATTGAGGCTTGCCATTCATTGATTTCTTGTACAAATTCATGTATAAATGATAGATAGCAATGACTCTTATCATTTGGTTAAGAGACAATTAAGACATTTTCAGAAACGTTTGAGTGTATAAAAGGGAAAGTGGAGGAGGAAAAGAAGTGTAAGGGAGCCTGAATGAGGATATCTGGAAGTCTGGTAATACAGAGGGTAATTCCTTAAAAAAAAAAAAAAAAAGGGACCCAATACTTGAAGGATGGTTATGGTGCTGGAAGAAACACTTTATATTAAGCGGTGACATTTATGGGATGTTGCATTATTTGCAACCTTAATTAACAGGTAACAAGTGTTTTCCCATGGATTCCAATACATTCTAGAAGAAGAAAGCCGGTAAAAAGATGCTAAGGTGTTTACTGCAAATTCAAGGCTAGGGTAAATTGTCGTGGCAACAGAGAGCGGAATTGTGAATGTAAAACATTACATGCTCCATGTTTTACTTATTAAAAACCTTCTTTTTTCTCTGTCTGTAAGTTTTAAACTTGCTTTTCCCTCCCTTTCTCAGTAATCACTGAGGTTCCAGCACTTGTCCTGGCAATTGTAAATCCTACTCACTGTTGGTGAAATAAATTTCAACAAAATAAGAAGAAAATGTTCCTTCCTCCCTCACAGTCTACTAGGAAAGCAGATAATATCCAGTTTGATAAAGCTATGCTTATGAGGATTAATGCTAACAAAGAAGTTTTGTAAACCACCCAGACTTCTAAGTTTGTTGCTATATCCTGTGAAATTAACCTTAATCTCCATGAGGTCTGTAGTTCCAATTGGTTACATTTATGATGGAATTCCAGTTGAGCTGTTTCAAATCCTGAAAGATGATGCTGTGAAAGTGCTGCACTCAATATGCCAGCAAATTTGGAAAACTCAGCAGTGGCCACAGGACTGGAAAAGGTCAGTTTTCATTCCCATCCCAAAGAAAGGCAATGCCAAAGAATGCTCAAACTACCGCACAATTGCACTCATCTCATACACTACTAAAGTAATGCCCAAATTTCTCCAACTAAGGCTTCAGCAATACATGAACCATGAACTTCCTGATGTTCAAGCCGGTTTTAGAAAAAGCAGAGGAACAAGAGATCAAATTGCCAACATCTGCTGGATCATGGAAAAAGCAAAAGAGTTCCAGAAAAACATCTATTTCTGCTTTATCGACCATGCCAAAGCCTTTGACTGTGTGGATCACAATAAACTGTGGAAAATTCTGAAAGAGATGGGAATACCAGACCACTTGACCTGCCTCTTGAGAAACCTGTATGCAGGTCAGGAAGCAACAGTTAGAACTGGACATGGCAAAACAGACTGGTTCCAAATAGGAAAAGGAGTATGTCAAGGCTGTATATTGTCACCCTGCTTATTTAACTTATATGCAGAGTACATCATGAGAAACGCTGGGCTGGAAGAAGTACCAGCTGGAATCAAGATTGCTGGGAGATATATCAACAACCTCAGATATGCAAATGACACCATCCTTATGGCAGAAAGTGAAAAGGAGCTAAAAAGCCTCTTGATGAAAGTGAAAGAGGAGAGTGAAAAAGTTGGCTTAAAGCTCAACATTCAGAAAACGAAGATCATGGCATCTGGTCCCATCACTTCATGGCAAATAGATGGGGAAACAGTGTCAGACTTTATTTTTCTGGGCTCCAAAATCACTGCAGATGGTGATTGCAGCCATGAAATTAAAAGACGCTTACTCCTTGGAAGAAAAGTTATGACCAACCTAGAATAGCATATTCAAAAGCAGAGACATTACTTTGCCAACAAAGTTTCGTCTAGTCAAGGCTATGGTTTTTCCTGTGGTCATGTATGGATGTGAGAGTTGGACTATGAAGAAAGCTGAGTGCCAAAGAATTGATGCTTTCGAACTGTGGTGTTGGAGAAGACTCTTGAGAATCCCTTGGACTGCAAGGAGATCCAACCAGTCCATTCTAAAGGAGATCAGTCTTGGGTGTTCATTAGAAGGACTGATGCTAAAGCTGAAACTCCAATACTTTGATCACCTCATGCAAAGAGTTGACTCATTGGAAAAGACCCTGATGCTGGGAGGGATTGGAGACGGGAAGAGAAGGAGACAACAGAGGATGGGATGGCTGGATGGCATCACTGACTCGATGGACATGAGTTTGAGTGAACTCCGGGAGTTGGTGATGGACAGGGAGGCCTGGCGTGCTGCAATTCATGAGGTCTCAAAGAGTCGGACACAACTGAGTGACTGAACTGAACTGAACTGAACTGATGATACTTGTCATAGCTTCCCTGGTGGCTCAGTTGGTAAAATATCCACCTGTAATGCAGGAGACCCCAGTTTGATTTCTGGGTCTGGAAGATCTGCTAGAGAAGGGATAGGCTGCTCCAGTATTCTTGGGCTTCCCTGTGGCTCAGCTGGTAAAGAATCCACCTGCAATGTGGGAGACCTGGGTGGCTCAGTGGTAAGGAATCCACCTGCGATGTAGGAAATGCAGGTTTGATCCCTGGGTTGGGGAATATCCCCTGGAAAAGGAAATGGCAACCCACTCTTGCCTGCAAAATCTCATGGACAGAGGAACCTGGTGGGCTACATTCCATGGGATCGCAAAAGAGTTGTATTTTATATTTTCTTAAATATAAAAAGTCAGAAGGGGATCACTGGATCTTCCAACTCCTCTCATACAATGAAACAACAACAACAAAAAATGACCCCACTGGTTTCTTACTAAACCCAAAGTTGGATATATTTGAATTCATGATGGCTATTAAGAAAAATTGGTTTAGATGGTAAAGAATCTGCCTGCAAGGTGGAAGATCTGGGTTTGATCCCTGGGTCAGGAAGGTACCCTGGAGAGGGAAATGGCTACCCACTCCAGTATTCTTGCCTGGAGAATCCCATGGACAGAGGAGCCTGGTGGGCTATAGTCTATGGGATCACAAAGAGTCAGACATGGCTGAGCTGCTAACACACACATTAATAAAATAATTGATTCAGCAGTATCATTTTATAAATATCTCTTTCACCCTATCTCCATGAAGAAAATATACTTTGTTTAAGACTTCAGAAATATCTGCATTCTCATCCTTGTTCTCAGGAGCTGATGACCTTGGGAAAGTTAACAGCTGTCTCTGAACGTCCCCTCCCTTATCTGTATCTACTGCACATGTTGTTTAGAACAAAATCTGACAAAAAATAACTGCTTGATAAATATTAATTGACCTTCTCACTTTCCCTCTTCCTTTCTTTCCTTTTCCCCACAGTTTTAATTCCCGCCCCTCTGTCTTCTTGGCTCCTACAGTGCCTAGCACGAGCCTGAGTACATATGAAGTCCTCCATAACTCTCTCCTTTCAGGTGGACAAAGACAATTTATTATTAATACTTAAAATTCTTTTCTTTAAAAAATACTTCCATTATATTTGTGTCTCACATAAAGGACAGATGGTTTTCATTTCCCAGTTTGCTTTAATAGGAGGGAGAGCCTCCTTTTGTTAGGGATATTGGCCAACGTCCAGCTCTTTCCAAATGGGATCTAGCAAGGACATATATTAAATGTTGTCTGTCTGCTAGTCAGCCTCAGATAAGTTTTCTCCCTCTCTCTGTACTTCACTGACACAAACCCAGCTTGCTTCAGCAGTTAATAATGTCAGAGTTCAGCTTTGCCACAGAAACAATTTTCCATCCTTCGTGAATCAGCCAGCTACTTCTGGGGTCCTGCAGTCATGGAACTTCATATCCTGATTTTTGTCATGGAAAAGTCATGGAAAGTCATTTTTGTCATGGAAAATGGCCCATGAAACTCAAATAATATGGGACTCTCTCAGTAGTGCTGTAATCCTGATCCTGTTTTAAGATACTAGTCTTATATTAGGATGGCAAGCAACTGAAGCCTGGTTTCAGGCATCTTGATGAATTTCCCCCCACATTCATTACATGTTAGCATCTCTTTCTGATTCTTTTCTGCCAAATTGGATTTATTGGTGCAGTGGCAGTGGTGGAATGGTTGAAGGTTTGAGCATGTGTCAGAGTCAAGGCCAGCACTGGGGTATCTGCTCTGCGTTGCAGAGGGTAGCATGCTGCAAACCATTTTTCTCCTTTGCCAGTCACTTCATTAAGCTCTGCCAGGAGGGGTTGCTAGACGGACACTACAAGGTGGGAGAAGGAAGAAGGACTTGGTCCATCCTCTTTGCTTCCTCAGGGCTTCCTATCTATTTCCTGTCGCCACTAGCATTACCCTGGCCTTGCTTCTTCACCCAGCACTGGTAGGGAATTCCCTCAGCAGCAACTGCACTCAGTTTGTCATTTCCAATATTTACAAACCCAGCCTTATTATGCTTCACAGAGATATCAGCTCTAGCTGAGCAGAGCTCTTGCCTTAGAGGTTTGAGTTTCAGCTCTGCTCCAAGTTTCAGAGTTTCTCCTCCAAGTTTCAAAGCTTTAATACTTCCAATCTCCGTTCCTGTTATCTCATCCCTGGGAGTGGTAGCTGATTCCTGCAGTTGCTGTCTCTGCAAAATTTTATCTTTTTAATTTTTTTCAATTTTTAAATGCCTAGTTAGCAATTCTGTATGTTACATTTAAAATTAAATTAGTTAATATTAATGTTCTATATAAGTATTACATTTTCTCTGTCAAAATAACAGATAGGACTTTGACTGATTTAAAATTTAATTAGATGTATGGCAAGAAATTGAGTCCAGGTTTCAAAGGGGAGGGGTCTCTGAGAGATGATATTGTATATTAAGGGATGAATTGGGGTGGACAGTGGGTGGAAGAGCTTACAGTTAGGGAGATAGAGTCAGGATGATTCTTAGGTGGGGCGCTGTATTAGGGAAGATAGGATTGGGTTGGGGTGGTCTGGAGAAAGGATAAAATTTTAGGACAAATGAATCTGAGTGTAGGTGTAACAGGAGGGAAAGGGGCAGGGCACAACTTTTGAAAGGATGACATAGTCCAAGGACACAACATAAAACCCACTAGAATCAAATGGGACCAAGATGGCAGACAAGACAAAACCTTGGTCCTCAATCAGCAAGTGAAAGGACATACCTAGACATCCCATGACAGTTCCAAGGCACTGTTAAAAAGACCAAGGAGTGGGTGGTGGCCCCAATCCTGGAAACCTCCACCTCTTCTCCAAAATAGTTGGAATAATCCTTCCACTCATTAGCATATGAAATTACACAGCCTATTAAAACTAACCCTGCCAAACTTCAGGGCCGCACTTGCCCTCTGTGATGGCCCACACTCTGTCCGTGGGGTGTGCTTCTCTCTGAATCAGAATAAATTCACTCCTTACCTATCACTTTGTCTCTCACTGAATTCTTTCTGCGATGAGACATCAAGAACCTGAGCTTCATTAGGTCCTGAAACCAGGTACTATGTGTTCAAGTTCCAATCTGTGGTAAACGGTTTCAGAGTAGTGGGTTGAACTGGGGCTAGATTGAAGGCAGAAGAAGGGGGTGACAGAGGATGAGATGGTTGGATGGCATCACTGACTCAATGAACATGAGTTTGAGCAAACTCCAGAAGTTGGTGATGGACAGGGAAGTCTGGCGTCAGACACGATTTAGCATCTGAACAACAAGGGGATCTTCCCAACTCAGGAATTGAATCTATCTCCTACATTGGCAGGAGGATTCTTTATCCATGAGCCACCAGGGAAGCCTGCATTATGTTGAACACCTTAAACGAATGCAATGTAGTATGTCAGTTGAATCTAAACAAAAATAGGGTTGGGGGCAGAATGTGCAGCACTAGATTGCCAAACTAAGTTTTGTTTTGTTTTTTTTTCATTCTGAGACCATAGTTTTTCCCACTAGTACATTTTCATAAGTTGGTGTACATGAATGGAGAAATGATGTCTTTATTATCACTAATCTCTAATTGCAATATGAGCTTTCCTTGATTTATAAATATAGTCAACAATTTTTTTAGTTATTATTTATTCTCTTGACTCTATCACCAAAAGAAAAATAATTTTATATCACATTAAAGATATTGCATATACCTTGAGATATCATTTATATTCACCACTATTTTGAAATTGCACTACTTATTAGACTTACTGTTTGGGCTTATTTAAGACACTAATAAATATTTATAATTTTATTTCAATAAAAAAGTAAAGGGATCATTTAAGAGGACATAGGAGCCAGCTGGAAGAAATTTTACTTGTTAAAATTATGACGATTTGAGCTTCAAAAATAAAGCCAAATATAATGGGTTGAAATACGTTTAATCAATGAAGAGACATGAACGCCAAATGATGCCCAAAGACAGATAACCAGGAAAGCTCATATGTTATGATTTGAAGCAACCACGAAGCAAACTTCTTTGGAAACTGGTAACTAATTTGAACGAATTATGTGTTTATCCTGCGTCTCTAATAGGAGCTGTATTTCTGGTAACCAAATAGCTCTACTTCATAAGAGAACGTTCTATTTTACTGAGTTTTTTCTTACAAATTCTAAAGAAACTATTGACTCTGTCAAGGACTAAAATTAGTGTTAAAACCAAAGTGTATGATTGATATGGAATCAGACATTTATATATACAAAAGTAGCACCATATTGATTATTTTGAATATAAAGGGGGAAACCAGCACTGTTCAATAAAAAAATTCGCTATCAATTTAATTTCATTGTGAATCTGAATATTAGATGATGTCCAGATGTCGAATCCTGATGTGTTACCTTCTAAAGAACATAGCTTCATCTCTGATGCATTTTTGCCAAACATTAAGTTGACTTGATAAAACCCTTAGAACTAGCCTCCTGTTTACCTGATATATTGGTGAACAGGCTAAAGAAAAGTAAATAAAACAGAAGGTGAGTCACTGTTAGGACAACTGGCCCAATGTTTTCAACAAATCAGTGTGTGACAAAATGTGCTAGCTTGAAAGAGATTGGAGGAATATGAAACTTACATACAGTGCTTTGGGCATGCCAACTTTACAGAACATCTTGCTCTATGATAAGCAAACATGCATAATAAGTATAAAAAATACTTCAAAGAAAAGCGATCCATCAAGAGTAGTACTGAAAGAAATGCAAACCTGCATAGATCAACCAAGCATGAAGACACTGGCGTGGTACGAAGAGGCCTCTCTCCCACGAAGTCCCATACCCATAAAGTATTAACATTGAGCTCCAGTTTGTTTTACTTAGACTAGTCTTTGTTCATGCTCTTTTGCCCTCGCATAATTATTAATAATGGTCTCCTTTATTCTTGAATGTGTCCTGTTCACATTAATTACGGATGAATTTTATGGCCACCTCAGATCTTGCAAACCTTGAGGGAACAGTCAGTTCCTCTCTTACACAAGTTGTTCCAGAAAACAGAGGAAACATAAGAGTTGCTTGGATGATTTTAGAAGCTTAGTGTTATCTTGATTTCAAAACCAGATAAGAATAACAAAGGACAGAAAATAGACCGCATCTCTCTGTATCTCTGTATGTGCCAAAATTCCAAATAGAACTGTAGATAACCAAATTTAATAATGTGTTAAAATATACTATGAACAATTCAGTTCAGTTCATTTCAGTTGCTCAGCCATGTCTGACTCTTTGCAACCTCATGGACTGCAACACGCCAGGCTTTTCTGTCCATCACCAACTCCCGGAGTTTACCCAAACTCATGTCCATTGAGTTGGTGATGCCATCCAACCATTTCATCCTCTGTCATCCCCTTCTTCTCTCACCTTCAATCTTTCCCAGCATCAGGGTCTTTTCAAATGAGTCAGTTCTTCACATCCGGTGGCCAAAGTATTGGAGTTTCAGCTTCAACATCAGTCATTCCAATGATCACACAGGACTGATCTCCTTTAGGATGGACTGGTTGGACCTCTCCAAGGGACTCTCAAGAGTCTTCTCCAACATCACAGTTCAAAAGCATCTCTTCTTCGGCACTCAACCTTCTTTTATAGTCCAACTCTCACATCCATAGCTGGAAAAACCATGGCTTTGACTAGTTGGACCTTTGTTGGCAAAGTAATGTCTCTGCTTTTTAATATGCTGTCTAGGTTGGTTATAGCTTTTCTTTCAAGGAGCAAGTGCCTTTTAATTTCATGGTTGCAGTCACCATCTGCAGTGATTTTGAAGCCCCCCCCCCCCAAATAAAGTCAGCCTCTGTTTCCATTGTTTCCCCATCTGTTTGCCAGGAAGTGATCGGACCAGATGCCATGATCTTAGTTTTCTGAATGTTGAAAACTTAAGCCAACTTTTTCCACTCTCCTCTTTCACTTTCATCAAGAGGCTCTTTAGTTCTTCTTCATTTTCTGCCATAAGGGTGGTGTCATCTGCACATCTGAGGTTATTGATATTTCTCCCAGCAATCTTGATGCCAACTTGTGCTTCATCCAACCCAGTGTTTCTCATGATGTACTCTGCATAGAAGTTAAATAAGCAGGGTGACAATATACAGCCTTGATGTACTCCTTTTCCTATTTGGAACCAGTCTGTTGTTCCATGTCCAGTTCTAACTGTTGCTTCATGAACAATTAGGATATATCTAAAAATGTGAGGATGATATGTTAATCAGAAAGTCTAGCAATGTAATTCTTTATGTTAATAGATAAAAGGAGAAGGACTATAAGATCACATTAAATGATCCAGAATAAAGTGTTTATAAATTTCTAAAGCCAACTGTAGTAGAATATCTGAAGAAATTGGGAGGAGAAGGGAATTTACTAAAAGCATTAAAGATTATATGCCAAATTCTTGGGACAAATTGTTATTTATTCAGGGAACTTTTAGATACTTTCTCTTTAAAACTGGAAGGAAACAAGGATTCCTAATAACATTGAAAATATTGTAACAGTGGAAGGTCTGGCTCATGCTGTTGGGAAAAAAACCCATCACAATATTGTAATTATCCCCCTATTAATATAAATTAATTAGTTAAAAAATAAACATGTGCAAGGACTGAAAAGGTGGAGATAAAAATTGTCATTACTTGCAGATGATACAATCATTTCACATGGAAAAACCATAGAATCAAAAGACAAACTAATAGAACTCAAAAGAGTTTAGTAGGTTTGCTAGACATAAAATCAACTTACAAAAATCAACAGCGTTTCTCCATGTTACCAATGATCAAGTGGAAAATACAATGTAAAATAGACATAATTTTCAATAGCAGCAAAAGTGTAAAGTCTCTCAACTTTATTATACATTGATTATACATATGTAAGACTTGCATGGAGAAAGCTTTAAAATACTAATACAGGAAACAGAAGATGTGTTCCTGGATAAGATGACACAAAATGTCCATCTCTCCCAAATAGTCTATGAATTCAATACATTTCTAGTAAAAATTCAAGTTAGTTTTTCTGGGTAAGCTCAAGAAGTTTTCTCTAAGATTTGTTTTGGAATAGTATAGATTCATGATTAGCTAAGTCAAATTTGAGAAAGACGAGGGAAGATGGGGATTTTTCCTTGTGAATATTGTCCCTTCAGCACACATGGTTTACACATGTAACATATTTATGAGCTATATGATACACATATATCTATATTCTCCTTCTTTACATTGTATCATAGGTATTATCAATATCTATACCGAGGTGTGATACTATAATTATTTAACAATAAGTACAGCAATATAAGGGGTTCCCAGGTGGCGCTAGTGGTAAAGAACCTGCCTGCCAATGCAGGAGATGTAAGAGACACAGGTTTGATCCTTGCAACAGGAAGATCCCCTGGAGGAGGGCATGGCAACCCACTCGAGTATTCTTGTCTGGAGTATTCCATGGACAGAGGACCTGGCAGGCTACACTCCATAGGGTCACAAAGCGTCAGATGCAACTGAAGCGACTTAGCTCGCTCACTTTAAATACCAGATTAAAGAATTTGGATTTTAGGCATACACAATACAAAGTCCCAACACTGAGGGGGAAAGTGATTCAGTGGAAAGAGCATGGACTTTTTGTCCACATCTCTTGTGCCTCCTGCATTGGCAGGCAGGTCTTTACCATTAGTGCCACCTGGGATTAAAGTCTTCCACAATTCATGCTTCCAACTGCTTACCAAGCTATATCTAATAGCACTTAGGCTCTATCTCTGTCTGGCCTTACCTATCCCGCTAGGCACACGGAGATGCTCAATGCCCAAACTAGTTAATGAATCAATGCAAAGTGAGTATGTAGCACTCACATATTCCTCATAGTGGTTTCTGCAATTCTCCTAATTTAATAGAGAAAATGAGTTTGCTTAAGCCAAACAAAACAGGAAAAGAGGAGGAATAATGTTTCTCTTTGGTCTTACCCACGGACGGATAATGAGTGCTTCTGTACCAGAGATCCTCTACTTTCAGGTTTGGATGGACAAATCTCCAGAGTAACCCTGAAATACAGCTTGCTCAGCAGCTGGCTTCCTGGTGACCCCCAGAAATAACTCATGATCAACAAATTTTGATCATACCTCTCTGTTTTAGTGCCACAATCTCACTGTATCTTTCACCAAGTCTCAGCCAGAGGGAGGTGTACAATCTGTTATCAGTGTCCTTCTTCCTCTTCAGCTCCTCTTGCTAACATAAAGAGAAGAGAGAGAGATGTCTCGTGGTTTCTACAGAGTGAAGATTGCATCTACTCTTTTTTAAGTAAGACCATTTTTTTCTTTTTCTATGAATTTACTTTTGAAGTATGTGACCCACAACCTTATGTTATTTCCTGTGATACAACATAGTGATTTGGTATTTATATATGGTTTGCAAGGAGCACCAAGAGAAGTCTAGTTGCACTGTCCCTGTATTACATAGTTGGCTAGATTCCCCACACTGTTAAGTAAGACAATTTTAAAAACTATTTTTATTTCTGGCTCTTCCTTGGTGGCTTGGTTGGTAAAGTATCTGCCTGCAATGCAGGAGACCCAGGTTTGACCCCTGGGTTGGGAGAAGAGAATGGCTACCCACTCCAGTATTCGTGCCTGGAGAGTTCCACAGACAGAGGAGCCTGGCAGGCTACTGTCCATGGGGTCACAAAGAGTCAAGACTCGACGGGGCAACTAACACTTTCACTTGACTTTCATTTTTATTTCTAAGATTAAGCATCCTTATTGACAATCCAGAAACAATTCTTACAGACTCTTTGGACACATATGTAAAAAAATTAAAAATAATTCTCCAATTCTAAATCACAAGGGAAGAAAAAATAATGGTTTTATGACCAGAGCTGAATTTCCCTCCCTTCTTTTTCAAAAAGTCTTTCAACCAAGCCACTCATCAGATCATAAGGAAAGGCAGTTTTTCAAAATGCCAACAAAACCCAGCAAAAGAGACCTAGATATAAAGCCAAAGTTATACCTCAAAACCCTCTGTTGCAAAAAAGGATAGGAAACCAAATCCCCACAGCTCATTAGAGAAGACCTTTAGAAAGAATTCAGAAAGTTAGAACTACAATGGTGGGAATAGGTTCAAAAAGCAAATAATTAAAGAATGTTCAGCTTATTCAGCTTGAGAATATATTAAGCTTTCTCTTATTCTAGTAGAGGAGTTAAAAATATGAACTGATAGAGTTAATATTAAAATTATTGTTACAGGAACTTCCTTGATGGTTCAGTGACTAGGACTCCATGCTCCCAATGCAAGGGGCTGAGGTTCAGTCCCTGGTCTGGGTACTAGATCCTGCTTGCCACAACTGAAAGATCCTGCATACTGCAACTAAGATCAGCACAGACCGTATATGTAAAATTTATATATCGTTACCAACAAGAAGGTAGGGCAAGGGTGAAAGGAAATAACATAGGACAAAAGGTAGCAAAGGTAAGTCATTTTGAATCTAGGCTGTACTGCTCAGGAAAGTTGAATAAGGTAAATTCTTCCGAGTCAGTATCACTATATCCTAGACTCAAAACCAGTGGACTATACACCATTAATAAATATCAAGTAACCCACAATTTTTGTGGTAATAAAAAATGTTTAATTATCTATAAAATTCTATTCTGAAAAGCAGCAGGTCAAAATGACACCAAGTTATCCAATCAGTTATAGAGGGAACACTCCAAAGAGAACTATCTTAGTGGAAATTTAGATTGGAAGAAATAGAACATGGAGTAGACAGTATCAGGCTCTCAGTACCGTTTTAGTAAGGCTTCTACCTACCTTAGCTTTGAGGAGTAGTACTAATGGGGATCCCACAGAATATCTTAGAGGGATGTTCTCAGAGATAAAAGAGTCTGTAAATTTAGCTCTGAATTCTCTAACTAAAGCTTGGGGAAAAATATATATTTAATTTTTATTAAATTAAATACTCAGAGCTTCAGACATGTTTTAATATTTAAGTTTAACATCTAGTTTCCATTTTCTGAAGTTTTTTTGGCTTATAAATTTCTCAATTATGTTACATTGAAAAATGTATGAATGTGTCAATTAGTAGTGATGCATGAAAATATAAACCTACTTCTTTCATATCATCTGCATCTGAAGAGTGAATAAATGCTACCTTAATATCCTGCAAAGTTGCTTTGTGTGCCTGACAAAAAATTAGGGCAAATCATTCTACTTGCACATATTTTAAAAATTGTTATGTAAGTTTCAGGTATACAGAATTATAATTCAACATCTGTATGTACTACTCCATTTCCACATTTTAAGCAGTTGGAATTAATTAGTCTTCAATCTCACCTTCCCAAATATCTCCATTAACATCCAGCTTGTGATTCATGCAGCCCGGCATTTCTCAAATTCCGATCCTTTTAAGATTATTTTCTCATATAAACCAGGCCTCAGTGGCTATGAAAGATGAGCAGTGGGAGTCTTGGCTTATATTGATGACATTTTCTCAGGGGGAATATAATTTGAGTATAATTATAATCAATTCTTCCTAGTTGGTATATTTAGTAATACAATAGGAGGTGATGCTTAAAATTATATTATTTATTATTTGAGTAATATTGATTTCAGTCTGTGGAAAAGTTGAAATTTTCCATTTCCTTTACATTTCAACTACCCAGTTAGTGGGTCTGAAGTGTTACAGACAAATGATTTGTTGAGCTTCTACTTCATATTTGGGACAATTGCAGTTAGTACAACGTTTCCTGACGTTGAGCTGCTCAGGAGGAATAAAACTATAAGTTTCAAGTTTAACTGGTACAAAATAAAATATTAAAATTATAATTCTCAAGATAACTAAAAAGAAAGTAACACTAACCTGTCTCCTTTATCATAAGTCCTTTAGAGACTCTTTTCCTTCATCTTGTATATTATGAGAAATTACTCCTGGAGAATATAACCTTGGTATGTAATGGGAGTTACAAGCCATTCAGTCTTGGTCTCACATAGGAAGCATGTATTCAACTGTGCTTCTTCTTCACTTTGACAGTGTGAGCTATCAGCAATACCTGGTGGGGTGTCATTATACTCCCCAGCATAAATGACCATCTAGCCTGCCATTAGAACACTTTGCTGCTGCTAAGTCGCTTCAGTCGTGTCCGACTCTGTGCGACCCCGTAACGGCAGCCCACCAGGCTCCCCCGTCCCTGGGATTCTCTAGGCAAGAAAGCTGGAGTGGGTTGCCATTTCCTTCTCCAATACAAAGCGAAAGCTCAGTCGTGTCTGACTCTTCGCAACCCCATGGACTGCAACCTACCAGGCTCCTCCGTCCATGGGAGTTTCCAGGCAAGAGTACTGGAGTGGGTGCACACGTTATCTCCTGGCTTATGTTGATGACACTTTCTCAGGGGGATTCTTCCATCATCTGGCCACAGGATGGCAGAATGAGCCTAAGGAAGCAAGCAAACCCTTTATGTATCTGATCAGGAATGTTTACCATTGTTATCAGATAAGGGCTAGCCTTAACCTCTAAATTCATAAAGCTTCCAAACATTAACTTCTCTGGAGAAATACCATGCTTGCTGAAAGAAATTAATTTTCACTGAACCAAAATAAGTCTGATGGTCATCTTAAGCAAGTTGTGCAATTTAGCCAAAGAATTCTTTAGGGTAAAATTCATTCTACTTGTTCAGAAAACCGGGAATAATAAGGAGTATGATAAGCACTGGTATCTGTAAAGTTTCATAGAGTCCCCGATTTACCATTGAAACAAATCTTGTCTCAGATTCTAGATGTTCAGGAATTCCAAGGACAGGGATGGTATAATTCAGTAGGGCTTTGATCACCATTTGAGGATCTGCTTTAGCCAATGGGAACACTTCTCATCATCTAGACACCATGCATTCTATTACTGCATAGTATTTCTTACCCTTTGATGGCAAAAGCTCTACAATGTTCATTTGCTATCAGGTCTGAGGTGATGTGGGCCTCGGTATTCCCTGTAAAGAAAATTTGTTTTTTTGAAAATTTCTAACAACCAGCACGCCTTTGTATTATTTACTGAAACATTTGGTCCTTGTATAGAAGTGGTGTATTCCAAGATTTTCATTATATTCATTTCACTTGAAAGATATTGCTGCTTAGGTTACATGAAAAGCCATGGAAGTACACACTTGGGACACAGGGAAGTAATGCCAATGGGTAAATCCTACATTCCTATGCTCTTTTTAGTTCCCCTTGAATTCCAACTTTCCAATTTGGAAGGAGTTAATTATGTAATTCTTAAACTGTGAATATGAGTCCCTGGATAGAAGTAATGGAACTTCAATTTCCTCAGTCCAAACCTTAGACATTTTGTTACAAATTCATTTCCTTTAGATATTTTCTCTAGTCCTGTATGAGTTTTGCAATGAACTATGTAAATCTGAATGGGAAATTTCAATGACTAATAAATCAGCAATCAATTCCTATGTGATACTTTAGTTCTTATTGACTCCATTTTTCTAAATTTGGTCTTTAGTATGCAGGACCCTCACTCATATTGGCAATCAGTATAAATATTCACTTTAAGACTGGAGGCTAATTTAAAAGTTCACATAATAGCCATGAGTGCTGCTGCTTGGCTGATTTTATGTTTGTGAGAACATAAGCCTCTAAAACCTCATGAGGACTGACTATTGCATAAATGCTTTTATATTTCCCTGTGTGTCTCTCATACAAGATCCATTAGTGAACTATATTAAGTCAGCATTGGGAATACAAGTATCAGATTTACTGGACTGAGGCTGAGTATCTTTTTGAACTGGAAGGCAGTCATGTTCACTGCTTGTTTAGGATCTGGCAATTGAACAGCTGGATTCAAAAAAGTTACCCCTAATAAACAGAACAGCATAGTATTGGCACAAAAACAGACATATGGATCAATGAAACAGAACAGAGAGCCTAGAAATAAACCCACACACCTACACTCAATTGATCTTTGACGAAGGAGTTAAGAATATACAAGGGAAAAAAAGAGAGTCTCTTCAGCAAGTGTAGTTGGGAGAGTTGGACAGCTGCATGTAAATCAATGAAGTTAGAATACTCTCTTACACCATACAAAAAATAAACTCAAAATGGCTTAAAGACTTAAAGAAAAATTTACTTGAACCAGCTTTTTGGCCAACCCAATATAAGCCATGACACCATAAAACTTTCAGAAGGAAACATAGGCAAAATATCCTCTGACATAAATCATAGCAATGTTTTCCTAGGTCAGTCTCACAAGGCAAAAGAAATACAAGCAAAACTAAACAAATGGGACCTAGTTAAACTTAGAAAAAGCCTTTGCACAGCAAAGGAAAATATTTTTTTTTTAAAATGAAAAGACAACCTGTGGAATGGGGAAAAATATTTGCAAAGAATGTGACTGGCAAGGGCTTAATTTCCAAAATATGCAAACAGCTCATACAGCTCAATATAAAAAAAACAAACAACTCAATCAACAGATAGAAAAGACTTCCTTGGTGGTTGGTCCAGTGGTGAAGTATCCACCTTCCAATGCAGGGAATGTGGGTTCCATCCCTGGTTGGAGAACTAAAGTCCCACATGCTGCAGAGAAACTAAGCCCATTCGCTACAACTGCTGAGCACAGAGGCAACAGCTAAAGGGTCTGTGTGCCACATCAGGAGACCTGGCGTGATGCAAGGAAGAGCCCGTGTGTGGCAACCTAGACCCGATGCAGCCAAATTAGAAAAAAAAAGAAACAGAAACCGTGGATAGACGTTTCTTCCAAATGGCCCACAGGCCAGGGAAAAGATGCTCCAGCATTGCTAATTATTAAAGAAATGCACATCAAAACCTCATGCTAGTCAGAATGGTTATCATGAAAAAGTCTAGAAACAATAAATGCTGGAGAGGGTGTGGACACAAAGGAAGGGAAACCTCCTATGCTGTTGGTGGGAATGTAAGTTGGTGTAGCCACTGTGGAGAACAGCATGGAGTTTCCTTAAAAAACGAAAAATAGAGTTACTATATGATCCAGCAATCCCACTCGTAAATATGTGCATGCTCAACTTGCTGAGTCGTGTCCAACTCTTCACAACCCCATACACTGTAGCCCACCAGGCTCGTCTGTCCATGAAATGCTCCAAGCAAGAATATTGGAGTGGGTTGCCATTTCCTCCCCCTGGGGATCTTCCTGACCCAGGGATCGTACCTGCATCCTCTTACATCTCCTGCACTGGAAGTCGGGTTCTTTACCACTAGCACCACCTGGGAAGCCCTCCCAAAGTCTGCAGTTGCCCTTAAAGCCCACAGTCTCAGGCTAGTTGCAGGGATTTAACCACTGCATCTACAACTCAGGAGTGATTTCCCTTTCTCTCCTTTGGTCACACATCCCCTGGTGCTCTGCGTTGGTTCTGGCTGTGCCTCTGCTTCTAGGCCGCCCTCCCATGTCTTATTGCTGCTGCTGCTGCTGCTGCTAAGTTGCTTCAGTCATGTCCACCTCTGTGCGACCCCATAGACGGCAGCCCACCAGGCTCCCCCGTCCCTGGGATTCTCCAGGCAAGAACACTGGAGTGGGTTGCCATTTCCTTCTCCAATGCATGAAAGTGAAAAGTCAAAGTGAAGTCGCTTAGTCGTGTCCGACTTCTAGCGACCCCATGGACTGCATCCCACCAGGCTCTTCCGTCCATGGGATTTTCCAGGCAAGAGTACTGGAGTGGGGGGCCATTGCCTTCTCCCCCAGTGTCTTATTAGAGGTGTCTTATTAGAGGTCACTTGCTTAGTTGGGGTGAGGAGAGGGAGGGGTACAGCAGACACAGTTGGGGTGTGTGGGGAGAGTGCCTGTTGTGGCTGAGACCTTTGGGAGGGAGGTCGCCACAGTCTGAGGCAGGTGGCCAGCTTCCCCAGGGGAGTTGACCCTGGGTTGTGAGTCCCTTGGCAGAACCAGGCTGCTCAGGCTCCCAGGAAGATGTGAGCAGTGACACGTGTCTGCTCACAGCTTGGTGACAACTGTGGCCCCAGGGGTTGAGGCTGTAGCAGCCTCGTGTCCTCACCTCTGGCACTTCCGTGGTTTTCCTACCTCTGGAGCTGCAGACCACGGCTGACTCATCCCCCTAAGGCCGTCAGCCAAGGCAAGGTCCCGGCTTCTGCAAGCACTCAGAGTTAGAGCGTTCCTATGGCAAGGATCTCTTGCTTCTGAGGGAGGCAGGCCCAGGCTTCCCTGGACTCCCTCAGCTATGTCCTACTAGCCGCCTCAGAGCATCTTCAGGGCAGCCAACCCGGTCCTTTCCCTGGGGTCCGATCCCTGAAGCCTGAGCCTCAGCACACTGTCCCCACTCTCTGCGGTGGCGTGGCCATGTAAGCGGCTTCTAGACTGAAGTGCTGTTTGGCAGTGACTCTGTGGTGAATTCTCTCCATTTTGCCTTCTGAGCAGCTTCCCTTGTGGCTCAGCTGGTATAGAATCTGCCTGTAAAGCGGGAGACCTCGGTTCGATCCTTGGATTGGGAAGATCCCTTGGAGAAGGGAAAGGCTACCCACTCCAGTATTCTGGCCTGAAGAATTCCATGGACTGTATAGTCCATAGGATTGCAAAGAGTCAGACACGACTGAGCGACTTTCACTTTCTGCCTTCTGAACACTTGTTGCTGCGCTCCCCTCTGAGGTTCTGATGCTCTCCCCTGTCCCCGCCCCTGAGGGGGTTTCTGAGTGTACCAAAACTTTTCCTCCCTCACGAATCCCGCTCTGGGTGCAGGTTCAGTTCAGTTCAGTCGCTCAGTCATGTCCGACTCTTTGCGACCCCGTGGACTGCAGTGTCAGGCTTCCCTGTCCATCACCAACTCCCGGAGTTTACTCAAACTCATGTCTATTGAGTCGGTGATGCCATCCAACCGTCTCATCCTCTGTCTTCCCCTTCTCCTCCCGCCTTCAATGTTTCCCAGTATCAGGGTCTTTTCCAGTGAGTGAGTTCTTCGCATCTTGGCTTGTCTTTTTGGAAGTCTGGGGTCTTCTGTCAGCATTCAGAAGGTATTCTGTAGAATTTGTTTCACACGCAAGATGAATTTTTGATTCATTTGTCCATAGGAGAAGCTCATCTCTGTTTCTTGTTCCTTTGCCATTGAAAGTCCAGTATTTTTAATTTTTTAAAGGAATTTCCATATTGTTTTTCATAGTGTCTAATGCAATTTATATTCCCACTAGCAGTGAACAAGGGTTCCCTTTGCTTCACATCCTAGTCAGCACTTGTTTTATCTTTTTAATAATAGTCATTCTCACAGGTGTGAGGTGATATCTTATTGGAGTTTTGATTTGCATTTCCTGATCATTAGTAACTCTGAGCACCTTTTCATGTACCTGTTGGCCATTTGAAAATTTTCTTTGAGAAAATGTCTATTCAGGTCCTTTGTCCATCTAAAAAATTGGATTATTTGATTTTTTTTGCTATTGAATTCCTTATATGGTTTGCATATTAAATTTTATTAGATATATGGTTGGAAAATATTTTCTCACATTTCGTAGGTTGTTTTTTCATTTCTGCTCTATCTTTAATTCAATGAAGTGCAGTTATTCTTTCTATATTTTTTCCTGTGTTATAATTGCTTACAGTGGGAGGGTAGTACAATTCCATTTGCTTTGGGGAGGGCTAGTCCAGTTTCATTTGCCTTTTCATGTCAAGCTGTGGAAATCTTATCCTAGGCTTTTCAAAGAACATTTTCCCTTATTCCTAAGCTTTTGTTCAAAAGACTAGACTTTATCCATTCATCTTCCACATGACACATTGCAGTAAAAAGTCACTGTGACCTCCTCTAGAAAATCCTTTCATTCCCATTTCTCAAGGGAAGAGCGCTGAATTCCTCAAACTAAATTTGTATTGTTTAAAACAATGATTAGTCTCTGTTTTTAGCAACTTGTATATGCTTTTGCTTTATTTCTCATATTCTGCCCTTCCATTCACAGATTCAGAATTTCAAAAGCAGATATTGTTTCTAGACTCTATGCTGTGTTAGATATACGGTCTTGGGAACTTACAACAGCTCTTCAAATTTTCTTGTCCTCATCTGTGAAGTGGAAAATGCTATCTAACTTCATCGTGTTGTAGTAAGTGTTCATATCTATACCATGGTATTTTGTATAGAAACTGGCACATGGTAGATTCATGGTAAATATGCCTCATTATTTTTGCCTCATTTCTCTTCCTTTCTTCATCCATGTACACTTCCCATTCATCTTTTCTTTCTTCATTTTCCTTCCTTCTTCTTCCCTGATGCCTAGTATAGGACTGGGTATACAGTAAGTATAACTGATAGAGGGGGACATTCTACTATTAAGAAAATAAAGACATATGTTTAAAAATGGAATCTTTATTTCTTAGAGTGATGTGTCAATTTTCTCATCGATTGCTTGTTTAATTGACTCATTCATCCATTTTAATTTATCTCACACAAAATGCCAACTGGTTCTCATTTGCCTTTTTTTTCTGACTGGGAAGGAAATCCCACTTTGACATGGATGCTGCTGGCAAATCTTCCACATTTACACAGAGTGCCCAGCCTAGACATGGGATATGTGTTATCCTTCTGCCTGGCTAACCCCAGATATGTCTCATCTCTTTTAGTTCACTGAACACAAGCCTGGCTCATTTCCAAAACTAATAAAGGGAGGGCCTTGTCCTACTGCAATGAGATCTATTCAGTCCCCTGCAACACAACCCTCCATTCTCTCTGGATATATCAGTCATGAAGCCTTGTTTAATGACCATTTCCATCCTTCTGATCCTGGTTCATAAGACTCCAGGTAACTCAGACCTCTCTCAAAGGTTCTGGGGTCTTGCTTGTGCTGTTGGTTTCTTGGTAACTTCTGAGATGACTCCTACTCACATATAGTAGGCACTACCTAAAGCCTTTTCTGGTCTCAGGTTTAGAATGTTACTCCCAAGATTCATCTCATGTCAAGATCACCCTGGTTTTGCTCTGCCAAAACAAATTTAAGATTGTTGTTCTTGTTGTTCCTGGGATAGTGAAGTGTCGAACAAAGCATTTCAGATAATGCTGTAATTGGGATGGAAGTTTGATTCATGGGTTTAGTGTGAGAGATTAGATCCAAGTTGGGGAGCTACAGGAGGAATCGATGGTAATTTGGAGTTTGGAGAGTGCATTGTAGCGGGGATAGTATGTGACCTTAGAGATAGAGGAATATTGAAAAAATAAGTGGGGATCAACAGGGGGTGAACAATTCTATAAATTCTATAAATGAATTGGGCTGGACTAATATTTTGCTGTAGCCTGGAGAGGGAATGGTGGTTTTTTGTGGTTTTATTATTATTATTATTATTTTGAGCTGGGATGAAGTTGGGTAGAACTGGGAGCTAGGGTAGAGTGAAGTTCATAGTTGAGCTATATTTTGGATTGACACTGTGAATTGGGATTGAATGGCTTGGCCAGTGTTATGTTTGTGTTAAGTTTTATAACTGAACCTTAGATCGGTATTCAGAAGAGACAGGGCTGGGAGTTTTAGAGAAGTGTGTGGTTCACGTAGGTGTGTTATTCAAGCAGAGTATATGCAGGCTTTATCTAGGAAGAGGTTGACTTAGCCTGAATTTGGCGATGAATAAAGTTGAGTAAGACAGAATGGGGAGGACAGATGCTGGATGGAAAATAGGCAGTAATATTTTAAAACTCTTTTTAAAAAAGTTTCTTGCTTATGTTTTTTCAGGGGCACTGAAGAACAGTAGATATATAACTGTAGGCGTGAGGATAAATGAAGTCAGGAGGCTGGAATGTCTTCAAGGCTCTCCCGTAAAACTCTGGACGGTACAGAGAGCCAAGGCAGTAGTCTCAACCCAACCCTATAGAATACCAAGGCTGTCTCTCCTTTCTTGGCATTGAATTCAGAGTCGATATGCTTAGTGTTTTCTCCTCTTCCTCTTTTCCTCCCTCTCTTTTTTCTTTCCCCCCTCTCCTTCCCTTCCCCCTATTTTTCCTGGTTCTCACTTACCTACTCTTTGTTCCCATCCTGTTTCATCCTACCTACTTGAAATACATTTTTTTTTCATGTTTGTTAAAGCTCAGTTTCCATGTTGTAATAGCAGAAACCACAGGTGGGTTTGCCCCCAAAAAAATCATCAAAAAAGGAAGGAAGGAAGGAAGACAGCCTGGAAGACAGGACTCTATGCTTCAAAAGTTGTACATAGCGTTGTTTCTTTAACTGTTTAATACTTTCACTTGGCAGAATTAATGGGCAGGAACAGTTCTGTACAAACTTTTCTGGAATAATCAAAGTCATGTTTTCCTTTCATCACCCCCAAACATATGCATCTGAAATTGAACTTTTTGAAAGCTAAGACTCTGTTTTAAAATTCTGTATTATTGGTATTTATCTGAGTGCTTTGTACAGAGTAGATTCTGATGAATGTTTACTCAGTGAATGGACATAAAAATGACTTATGCCTAAAAAAATGTATGAGTAGGAAAAACATCAGGAGGTGGATGGAAGAGGATCATGTTTAGGGAGCACACACAGCAGGGAAATCATTTATCATATTGATTCTAACTCTGGATGGAGTTCTTCAGAAGAGTTAGGAACACAAGTGGTGTTTTTTAAATTTATAATATTTAACTTGCTCTTAAAACAAGTCCAATGAAGGAAAATGAGCTGGGCAACATCTATGGGTGAATGTGAGGTCAGCAGGGTTGTGTCCCTCACTTAAAGAAGAGCCCTGAGGAGAGTTTTCTGGGAAACTCTAGGTTATTACAAAGTATGACACATCTAATTAACCTCCTTCTTCACAAACACAGTTGAAATTTCCTGATCAGGTGCAAACTGTCCTGTTCCCATTTCTTTCATGGGGAGACTCAGGCTAGAGATCCAGAGGTCAAGGACAATGCTGGCATTTAAGACCAGGTCTCTTCTGACTTCAATTTGAAGATGGAAGGATCACCAACAGTGAGATTAACTTGATGTGAGTGTTATTATGCTGCAGGGCAATACAGAGTCAGAACAGCTGAAGGAATGAGAAGCTATGATGGACTTGAGTTTGTGCAAGCTCCAGGAGATAGTGAAGAACAGAGAAGCCTGGTGTGCTGCAGTCCATGGGGTCACAAAGAGTTGGACACAACGGAGCGACTGAACAACAAGTAGAATTCTCCTGGGGCTGCCTTGACCTGATTTTCATAGGAAACGTCGGCTTGCCTGAACCTCATTCTTGATATCTATGTCCTTATCCACTCTCTGGTGACTAGAAAGAGAAGATCTTGAGTGTCTTGCCTTCTATCCAATGGATTTGGGAGAAGCAGGAAGTCCTCCAGTTCAGATGTTGGACAAAAGAGGGTAGTGTAACTGGAAAGAACCCCCGAAGCGCCTTTCCTCCTGTAAGTAGGATGTACCAAAAGAGAGATTTCACGATGAGTGTGAGGGCCACTGGAGGAAACCTAGTGGAACCATGATGCTGGAGCATGGATGAAGGGCTGCCATTTTTTACCTCCTTCCTCTGGTTAACCAGCAAGCTGGCTGACGTAGCAGCAACTGAGTGCCTTCTCCGGATTGAAGTGCCCATTTCTGGTGCAGTTTATACATATGCCAGCACCCCAATGCTATGGGATTGCCACTGAGGCATTTTTCTTCTTTCCTTCCCCTTCCATTCTCTTACATCACCTAAACCTGGAAAATTTTACTTTTTCTTGTCAAAAAATTAATAAGACACTTTTTCTTTGCAGGAAATAACATCAAACTTGCTTTTCCCAATTTTTATTAATGGGGGTGGGCATTTGGAGACCTCTGCATACATACCACTGAATGCGTGCCTTGGTGCAGAGTGAGTGCTGATAAACTGATGTGGAAAAGGATAGGTGAGTGGTTGCAAAGGTCCTTGAATGCTAAGCTATGGATTTTGAACTATCTGTTGAAAGCTGTGGAAGGCCTTTTGCCTGCAGATGTCATGCAGGAAGATGCTACCCTCTCCTAGAAATCCTATTATAAAAAAGGCAATGTGATACAGAGAAGGAAGAGCATGGTCTATCATGTAGACCAGAAATTGGAGGCTTCCCTGATGGCTCAGTGGTAAATAATCTGCCTGCAGTTCAGGAGACCCAGGTTCGATCCCTGAGTTGGGAAGATCCCCTGGAGAAGGGAATGGCTACTCACTCACAGTATTCTTGCCTGGAGAATTCCATGGATAGAGGAGCCTGGCAAGCTATAGTTCATGGGGTTGTAAAGAGTTGAACATGACTGAGCGACTAACACTAACACCATGAATGTGATACAGAGAAGAAAGAGCATAGTCTATTGTGTAGAGCCGAAATTGAAATACAAGCTATGGAGATGTGGACAGAACAATGCTCTCTTTGAGTCTCATGTCTTCATCTAAATGATGGAGATAACAGAAGGTTTGATGAGGGTTCAGTGAAATGTGTTTGCAAAATGCTTGATATATTGTAGATGCTGAACATATATGGTCGTGATCGTTAGTATTATTTTCTTTCTAACGGTTCTTTTGTCCTTGGAAGATCCAACAGGTAACTAACTTATTCTGGAAGTTGCTCAGTTGAGTCCGGCTCTTTGTGATCCCATGCTATACAGTCCATGGAATTCTCCAGGCCAGAACACTGAAGTGGGTAGCCATTCCCTTCTCCAGGGGATCTTCCCAACCCAGGGATGGAACTCAGGTCTCCCACATTGCGGGCGGATTCTTTACTGTGTGAGCCACCAGGGAGGCCCTAATACCACTTCATGACTTATATTTACAGAATGCTGACAAAGTGTCCAGAACTTTCTCAGCTTTAGAGCCTATATACATATGCATATATCTCAATGACTAACACATAGCTATCACTATTGGGCTATCACAAATGGGCTTTAGCCATATGTGGAAAGTGTGTGATAAATGCTCACATGTATACACGTGTACATATACATGTGTACATATATGCTCAATTTATGTGTGAATGTGGATGTGTGAGTAAAATGAATTGTGCGTGTGTGCCTCTGTGTGTGTGCTGCCCATGTACATACAGTATCTACTTCTGTGGGGCCAAAGTACAAAGAGAAACATGCATTGTATATATTTGCTCAAATGTTTCAGACTACAAAGGTGTGCAGCTGCTCAAATAAGTGCTCTTTGCCTCAGAGTAGGCACTGGTTAACTCTGATGAGAGCTGTGTGGGAGGAATATACATCCAAATGAGCATTTGAAAACATGTCCAATACATGCTCCCAGTGGCAGTCTTGAAATCCAGGACCCTCAAGAAAAGACTTTCATATCAACCACACTACCTAATGTTTAATTCCTTCTTATTATGTGCCTGATACTTTTCTGAGCATATGATGTATGTTAATTTATTCATCATAAAATTATTAAGAAGTTGGCTCTGTTACTATGCCCATTGTGAAGATGATGCAAGCGTGAGCCAGAAAATGGAGGTAACCTTGCTTGAGGATGAAAAGCCACAATGAAAGAGTCCAGATTTGAACTGAGATGGTTTTGACTCCATATCCTATACTCTTAATATTTGTAGGGCTTGTCTGTAAATTATGCCTCTCTACTCCTATTATTACCACTGCTGCATAGAAATTAATATGGCTGTGTTTTTCCCAGGTGGCCTGTTCAGATCCTATTATGGCAAGAGCCAGGAAGAGTCTTGGAATCCATGCCAGCTTCACCAAGGCACATGCCGAAATGCCTGCAGAAAACATGAACTTCAGTACTTAACCTGCCTAAACCATGAAAAGTGCTGCCTAAAATTTTTTGTGAAAGTGGCAACGGCAAACAATGTGAAGGAGGAGTCTAACTCCAACTCCGGTTTGTCAGTTACAATGCTTTCAAACTATTCTCAGATTTGAATATCACCAACTTTACCCCCTCCTGGGGTAGCTCTTCTCCCGTCTGGAACACGCTTCCCATAAAAATGCATTCCTTCTCATGTGTGTGTCTTTCATCTGTGAGCAGTCATTATTGGACGGGGGAAGGTTAGGCTGGGGGTTGGAGAGACACGTAGTATAGGAAAGGGCACTGACCCAAGAAGCAAATAGGATGCTAGGGTAGCTCGGTAGATATTGAAGAAGGGAGGAGACCACATTTCTGGCCTTCTTTGGTACCATGAGGAAGGTTGTGATTTGTCCTAGAGATTGCAAGAGGGAAGATAAAAACTGGATTGAGTCTGGATGATCCAGTAAGCATGTAGGGGAGATCACTGAGTCCCCTGAGTAAACACTTTAGGAATATCCTGTTATGTCTGGTATTACATGACGTCTTCAGGAAAACCAGAATCAGGCAAATGGATGGTCAGAATTGAGTGTAGGAATCCTTTGAACAAATTAGGACAAAATTTTGTAAGTGGTATAGCCGTTGGAAAGTGGAATAAGCAAGCTTGTCCCTGGGCACTTTTCCAATTTTGAGGCTGGAGGAAGATTTCTGGATGTGGGGCAGAGATGAAGGTAGTTGTAGCATTAGAGAGGGATTTGGGATGAACATTTTACTTGATGACCTTTAAGATCTTTTCATTCTTGAGAACTGAGGAATATTGTTTTCCCATTCTAAACTTAGTCACAAATATTTGACATGCTACGGCATTTTCATTGCGTTTGGTATACTAATCTTCTTTGGGTGTCTCATCCCATTTCTTTTTTTAATTGGAGCATAATTACTTTACAATATTGTGATGGTTTCTGCCAAACATCAACATGAATGGCCATAGGTATACATGTGTCCCTCCCATCCTGAACCCCCTCCCACATCCCTCCCCACCCCTATCCCTCTAGGTTATCCCAGAGCACTGGCTTTGTTTTTTTTTTTTGAATCTAAACTTCTAGAACCAGTGTTTTCAACTGTTCTTAAGTTCTCTAAGTTCCAGATTCCTAGTTTCACTTCAGCTGAGAGTAATTAGGCTTTTGTGCTTATGGCATCACTGGAATGGCACTGGTTTTTCTCACCAATGCTGTTCTTGTTGAAAAACTTTAATATTTTTAAGGTTTTACTGTTTACTTTGCCTCTAGATATGCTTTCACTGCATTGCCCTTAATCCTTTCTTGAAACCCTTGTTAGCCTTAGCTTCTGATTTCTGGGTGTTCTTTTGGCTATTGTTGGAGGTTTCTTCTTCCACTATCTGCCCCATAATACATTGCCATCTTACCTACCTTCTCTCTTTTTTACCATAAACACTTTACCTGTATTTCTTATTATTAGACAAATGACAATCCCAGCCCAAACCAATGGACCAAATTCCATATACTCACTAAATGACCATTTTATACAGCTGAATTTTTCATTTTTATGGGACCTAGAAGTTGACAGAAAAATTAAAAAATGTTTCTATCTTTGAGATTCAATGACATTTAGACATGTTTGTAAGAAGGGATAGAAGCTCAGCAGAACCAGATTTCAAGAAGGGATGCAGAAAATTTTTTGCATAAGTAGAGTGATTAAAAACAAGTTTTATTATTTGGAAGACAGTGTTGGTCTTGGGTTTAGCATGTATTTGAAATACAATATATTTAGACTATCTACTTTCTACAATATTTGTAGAGGGAAAATTGTTGTGGAATTCTAGGTTTAAAGCCCAGATTCCCTTTCTCTGGTTTCTACATATATTAATGAAAGAAACATGAATTTAAAGTCAGAAGGGTTTGTCCCTTGTTCCCCATCACTGCTCAGAAGCTGTGGGATCTTGGACAAGTTCTGTATATGTGCAACTCAGACATCTCTGAAGTCTAGCCTTATGCATTAAATTACATATTTATTTTGTTCTCTTAGATTTCTCAATCATTTCAGACTCAAAACATCCTAAGCTGAATTCTGAATCTGTTTGCCTGGCTTTTCTTTTGTCTTTCTTCTTCAGCAATTGGCATCTACAATCCCTTCTGCTGTTCAGTTCGGAAACTTGAGAGTTACTTTTGATCCCCCACAATTCATCTCAAGTCACCAAGCACAAACCATTAAAATGTGTGTGAAGTAATTTTCAGTCCCTGGCTAACTTTCAGTCTCCTTCCTTCCTGGAAAACATTTCTAATAAATGGCAAACACATATTTTGACTTTTTGAGTCTGGTCATTCTTGTGCAACCATTTGGTATAGTTTGTAAGACTGAGGCAAGTGGAGCAGTACCGACTGTGGACTGAATTCCCACATGGCCTTCCTTGCTTTCAGATCCTCCTCCGCATCTCCCTTCTGGGTCCAGAGATTCCATGGGTCCACATCTGAGCTCAGAGAGCCTTTGTATTCCCGGTAGGAACTGGGTTTGACTATTTTTTTTTTACCTGTCTGTTAACCCTTATTGCCTATACCTGAGAAAAATCATGTCTACTGTTTTCCAGGATCGACTCCACTCTGTGTGGTCCTTGCTCAAATGATCAAGCAGAAAGTTCCATCACTGTTTTAGCTTATTTTAAACCCCTGTGATATCACTTAGTATAATTCAGAATTGGTGATTAGGTTACTATCTCTAATCACTGTAAGGCGAGTGCAGAGAAAAAGAGAGGGAGCTGGGCAGTCAGGCAAGAAAAGGAAATTTATTAGAGGGAAAAGAGAGGGTCACTGGCTCTTAAGGAGAACCAGCATTCTCCCTTTCTGACGGAGTCCTTCTTATACCCCATCAATGAAAAATTTTCTGAAGGGATGGTCATGTAGTCAGAGGTCTGGAATCCGGTGGTCTTGCAGCTTTGAAAGATAGGTGCCAGTGAGATAACAGGATGCCATTTGGGTAATTTGGTCAGTTTCACAGATCACTGTGATTTATTCTTTGTTTGCAAGGTCGACATAACAAGCCATCTTATCAGTGAGACCCCATGTGGGCCCTATCAATCGCCAATTTTCCTGCTTTATTCTAGGGGAAAGATGTTCTAAAATATCTAAGACAAAAATCTGGAAACTTTCCATTTTGGCCAGAAAGTAGTCATGATATTATGGGAAGAAGAGACTTACAAAAAGAAATAAAAATTTGAAACTCTCTCCTTTACAGGTATGTCTATGAGAGATTGAAAAACATAATTTATGAATTCTAAAGGGGGAAAAAATACCTTTTCAGATACACATAACTCAAACTCCCCTCACCAAAAAAAAAAAAAAAACCCATTTGTATTGTTGACTTAAAAATAAGTCCATCACCAAAGTTTCTATATTCCTCCAGATTTTCTACAAAGATTTCAGAAACTATGAAGTTGCTTCAATATAAGATTAAGCCCTCAAAGCATTCTTACTATAATTTCTTAGTGTTTATAAGAATACACGCTAGAAATAATAGGAAATAAATGTTATTCTACTTACATTAAATACATCAGAGACTTTTCACCGGGTTCACTCTGTTTTAGAGAAACTGACTCTTTCGCTATTCAAAACATAATAGATCAAAAGACAGAACTCTTTACAGAGTGTGTCTAGGATTACCAATTACTAGGAATTGATTGTATTTTAAACAAGACTGAATCTAGAAGAAGGCATTGAGTGGATGCAACAAGTCTGTGTGTTAACATGTAAGGTAATCTCTAACTTATAGATAAAAGGATTTATTCCTTTCAAAGATAAACAAAGCAAAAACATTTTGGAGCATTACACATGCATTTTAAGCTTTTTTTAAATTTATTTTTTAATTAGAGAAAATTACAATGTTGTGTTGGTTTCTGCCCTACAGCAATGTGAATCAGTCATAATTATACATATACCCTCTCCCCCTGAAGCCTCCCTCCCCTCACCCTATCCTACCCCTCTAGGTCATCACAGAGCCCCAGGGTGGGCTCCCTGTGTTACATAACAACTTCTCACCAGCTATCTGTTTTATACAAGATAGTGTCTGTGTGTCGATGCTCCTTCCCCCACTGTCCACAAGTCCCTTCTCTACATCTGTGTCTCCATTTAAAATTATATTATAATTTATTAATGAATAAAATTATATTCAGAAAGGCACCATTATATCAGAGAATTGTTCAGAAAAATCCAAAGTTTGGAAATAAGTAGGGCTTCCCTGGTAGCTCAGCTGGTAAAGAATCCACCTGCCATGCAGGAGACCTTGGTTTGATTCCTGGGTCAGAAAGATCCTCTGGAGAAGGGAAAGGCTACCTACTCCAGTAATCTGGCCTGGAGAATTCCATGAACATTATGGATGTAAAGGACATTATGGATGTATAAGACATTCAGTTCAGTTCAGTTCAGTTGCTCAGTCATGTCCGACTCTTTGCAACCCCATGAATTGCAGCACGCCAGGCCTCCCTGTCCATCACCAACTCCGGGAGTTCACTTGGATTCACGTCCATCGAGTCCATGATGCCATCCAGCCATCTCATCCTCTGTCGACCCCTTCTCCTCCTGCCCCCAATCCCTCCCAGCATCAGAGTCTTTTCCAATGAGTCAACTCTTCGCATGAGGTGGCCAAAGTACTGGAGTTTCAGCTTTAGCATCATTCCTTCCAGAGAAATCCCAGGGTTGATCGCCTTCAGAATGGACTGGTTGGATCTCCTTGCAGTCCAAGGTACTCTCAAGAGTCTTCTCCGACACCACAGTTCAAAAGCATCAATTCTTCAGCGCTCAGCCTTCTTCACAGTCCAACTCTCACATCCATACATGAAAACCATAGCCTTGACTAGATAGACCTTATGGATGTCCTTTCAGTGGTGAGCTGGACATGATTTTGTAGATTCTCCTGGGATTATAATTTTATAAGGGTGTGTACTTTTGAACCATTTCCCAATTACTGCTGCTGCTGCTGCTAAGTCGATTCAGTCGTGTCCAACTCTGTGCGACCCCACAGACGGCAGCCCATTGGGCTCTGCCATCCCTGGGATTCTCCAGGCAAGAACACTGGAGTGGGTTGCCATTTCCTTCTCCAATGCATGAAAGTGAAAAGTGAAAGTGAAGTCGCTCAGTCATGTCTGACTCAGCGACCCCATGGACTGCAGCCTACCAGGCTCCTCAGTCCATGGGAGTTTCCAGGCAAGAGTACTGGAGTGGGATGCCATTGCCTTCTCCGTTCCCAATGACTAGGTTGTATCAAAACTTTGTTTGGGTAAAGGTTAAGTTGAAAAAAACTAGTATCACTGCAAAAATTCTTCTTTCAGAGTCATGCAAACTATTCCCATGCATAACAATGCAAAGAGACAAGATTAAATTAGATGCCCTTGATTTTTGTTTGATGGCAGAGTTAATACTGAATGTTATACTTTATTACCCTTTAGGATATTAAACAGATCTGTACCTATTTGCAAATTTATTTTAAAATTTCTTTCATCACTGATCCTCTAAACCAATTTTAACATCTTAGTGGTTTGTTCATTATTTATGAGTTGAATGAAATAATTTACATTTGTTCATTTTATTCTTACATGTATCAGGTTTTTAACTTTGCAAGTTTTCTATATACTTTATTCTTTATCACAATAAATACATATATAATGAAAGTATGAAATATATAAAATTTGTATTTGTGGTTTGGTGATATTTTGTAAGAGTAATACTGAATGTCTTAGGATGAAACAATTATGCAAATTAAACTGATTTTAGATTAATATTTTTTCTGTAGAGTTATGAAATTATAAAGAAAAGTTTAATTTTGGCCTGAATCTATCAAGCCACAGGTCAATAAATGACAAGGTATTAGATCTTAGATCAAGGTGTACCCAGTAGTTAAATTTATCAACCTTTTTTCCCCATAATTAGGTCAAAAGATATTAACCAATATTTTCTGAATGCTTAAATTTGTCTTGTTAGTAGCTCCAGCTTTCCCAAGTTCAATTCAGTTCAGTCGCTCAGTTGTGTCCAAGTCTTTGCAGCCCCATGGACTGCAGCACGCCAGGCCTCCCTGTCCATCACCAACTCCCGGAGTTTACTCAAACTCATGTCCATTGAGTTGGTGATGCCATCCAACCATCTCATCCTCTGTCGTCCCCTTCTCCTCCCGCCTTCAGTCTTTCCCAGCATCAGGATCTTTTCCAATGAGTTGGTTCTTTGCATCAGGTGGACAAAGTATTGGAGTTTCAGCTTCAGCACCAGTCCTTCCAATGCATATTCAAGACTGATTTCCTTTATGATGGACTGGTTGGATCTCCTTGCAGTCCAAGGGACTCTCTGGAGTGTTCTCCAACACCACAGTTTAAAAGCATCAATTCTTTGGCTCTCAGTTTCTTTATAGTCCAACTCTCACATCCACACATGACTACTGGAAAAACCATAGCTTTGACCAGATGGACCTTTGTTGGTAAAGTAATATCTTTGCTTTTTAATATGCTGTCTAGGTTGGTCATAGCTTTTCTTCCAAGAAGCAAGCATCTTTGAATTTCATGGCTGCAGTCACCATCTGCAGTGATTTTGGAGCCCAAGAAAATAAAGTCTGTCACTGTTTCAGTTGTTTTCCCATCTATTTGCCATGAAGTGATGGGACCAGATGCCATGATCTTCATTTTCTGAATGTTGAGTTTTAAGCCAATCTTTTCTCTTCTCTTTCACTTTCATCAAGAGGCTCTTTAGTTCTTCCTCACTTTCTGTCATAAGTGTGGTGTCATCTGGGTATCTGAGGTTATTGATATTTCTCCCAGCAATCTTGATTCCAGCTTGTGCTTCATCCAGCCCAGCATTTTGCATGATGAACTCTGCATATAAGTTAAATAAGCAGGGTGACAATATACAGCCTTGAAGTACTCGTTTCCCAATTTGGAACCAGTCTGTTGTTCTATGTCCAGTTCTAACTGCTGTTTCTTGACCTGCATACAAATTTCTCAAGAGACAGGTCAGGTGGTCTGGTATTTCCATTTCTTTAAGAATTTTCCACAGTTTGTTGTGACCCACACAGTCAAAAGCTTTGGCGTAGTCAATAAAGCAAAAGTAGATGTTTTTCTGGAACTCTTGCATTTTTTATGATCCAATGGATGTTGGCAATTTGATCTCGGGTTCCTCTGCCTTTTCTAAAACCAGCTTGAACATCTGGAAGTTCACAGTTCATGAACTTTGAAGCCTGTCTTAGAGAATTTTAAACATTACTTTGCTAGCATGTGAGATAAGTGCAATTGTGTGGTAGTTTGAACATTTTTGGCATTTCCTTTCTTTGGGATTGGAATGAAAACTGACCTTTTCCAGTCCTGTGGCCACTGCTGAGTTTTCCAGATTTGCTGGCATAGTGAGTGCAGCACTTTCAAAGCATCATCTTTTAGGATTTGAAATAGCTCAACTGGAATTCCATCACCTCCACTAGCTTTGTTTGTAGTGGTGTTTCCTAAGGCCCACCTGACTTCGCATTTCAGGATGTCTGGCTCTAGGTGAGTGATCACACAATCGTGGTTATCTAGGTCATGAAGATCTTTTTTGTATAGTTCTTGTGTGTATTCTTGCCACCTCTTCTTTATATCTTCTACTTCTGTTAGGTCCATACCATTTCTGTCCATTATTGTGCTCATCTTTGCATGAAATGTTCCCTTGGTATCTCTAATTTTCTTGAAGAGATCTCTAGTCTTTCCCATTCTATTGTTTTCTTCTATTTCTTTGCAATGATCGCTGAGGAAGACTTTCTTTTCTCTCCTTGCTATTCTTCGGAACTCTGCATTCAAACAGGTATTTGTTTCCTTTTCTCTTTTGCCTTTAGCTTCTCCTCTTTTCTCAGCTATTTGTAAGGCCTCCTCAGACAACCATTTTGCCTTTTTGCATTTTTTTTTGGGGGGGGGGATGGTCCCAAAGGGTCTGGAAACAGTTGGTATTCAGTAAATATTTGAAAATAACTAGGAAATTTCAGCTTTACTTTCATCACTTACAAATTTAAAATTTTTACTTTTTGTACTAAATTTTTAAACTGGGAGCATATTTTTCTTTGTGTGTGTGTGTGTGTGAGGGGGGGTAGGAATATAATTGCATCTTCCTAAGTATGACCAAATTTTACAGCTCCACTCATTGGCTAGTCTCTTTTTTCTCTACTAATTTTCCACCTATGTCAATCATATATAAAAATTCCTTGTATAAACAGTTTATTTCTGGGCTTCCTATTTTGTTCCATTGGTTATCTCTGTATCAACATTGGTTATGTATCCATTGATTATGTTTATTTCTGTATTAACATTTCTCTGTCTCGAAGACTGTAGTGATATAAGTAGCTCTAACATCAATAACCTCAGATATGCAGATGACACCACCCTTATGGCAGAAAGTGAAGAAGAACTAAAGAGCCTCTTGATGAAAGTGCAAGAGGAGAGCGAAAAAGTTGGCTTAAAGCTCAACATTCAGAAAATTAAGATCATGGCATCTGCTCCCATCACTTCATGGCAAATAGATGGGGAAACAGTGGAAACAGTGACAGACTTTATTTTGGGGGGCTCCAGAATCACTGCAGATGGTGACTGCAGCCATGAAATTCAAAGATGTTTACTCCTCTGCATATTTTTTTATTCTTTTTTCTCTCAATTTTGTGAAAATTTGAAAACTTTGGAATTTTGTGTGACATTATGTAAAATGCATAGACCAATTTGGGAAACAATAATACCTTTCAAAGTTATGTCAATATTTATAACCATGGACTATTTCCTATTATTTATGGTCTTTCAGTGACCCTCAGTGGAAACCCAACTTAAGACTTGGCTTCCAAGTTTGATCCTGTAATTCTGCTCCCAGATGTATATCTGAGAAAACCAAAAGATCCATGCACCCCCAATGTTCATAGCAGCATTATTTATAATAGCCAACATATGGAAGGAACCTAAATATCCATCAACACATGAATGGGTAAAGAAGATGTAGTATATGTAAATATATATCCCACATATATATACATATGTATATCATGGAACATCAGCCATAAAAAGAATGAAATAATGCCATTTGCAGTAACATAGATGAACCTAGAAATTATCAGATTAAGTGAAATAAGGTAGAGAAGGAAAAATATATGATACAACTTATATGTGAAATCTAGTTTATGTGAACTTATCTATTATATGTGAACTTATTTACAAAACAGAAACACACTTAGACAGACATAGAAACTTATGGTTACTAAAGGGGATAGTAGGGATCGGGTGGGGAGGAGGACTAAATTAAGAGTTTGGGGTTAACATACACACACTACTATATATAAAATAAGTAAACAACAAGTACCTACTCTATAGCACGGGTTATTACACTAAATATCTTGCAATAATCTACAATAGAAAAATTTTGAAAAAGAATATATATGGCCGAATATGTGTATGCATAACTGAACCACTTTGCTGTACACTTAAAACTAACACAATATTGAATATTCGTTGGAAGGACTGATGCTGAAGCTGAAACTCTGATACTTGGGCCACCTGATGCGAAGAACTCACTCATCAGAAAAGACCCTGATGCTTGGAAAGATTGAAGGCAGGAGGAGAAGGGGATGACAGAGGATGAGATGGTTGGATGGCATCACTAACTCAATGGACATGAGTGAGAGCAAACTCCGGGAGTTGGTGATGGACAGGGAGGCCTGGCGTGCTGCAGTCCATGGGGTCACAAAAAGTTGGACACAAGTGAGGGACTGAACTGAACTGAACTGAAAAAAAAAGCTTACCAAGCTTAACACATTATTGACTGGGGGCGGGGGGGGGGGAGGGGGGGTTGCAGTAACTAACATCTGTGGCATCAATACGCCTCCAGTCAATAATGTGTTAATAAAGAGAAGAATGGTAGGACCTTTCATGGTCAAACCTGGAAGTGTTGATACCGTTGATTATATTTGCATTGCCAAGAAACTACAAAACTTTACTGAAAATTTTTTGACTTTCCGAGAATTAGAACAACTAATGGTCTCCCTCTTTGAGCAGGAGGCAGGCTTTTGACCCACAGAGATGTTATGGGGAGGGAGGTGGGAGGGGGTTTCATGTTTGGGAACACATGTAAGAATTAAAGATTTTAAAATTAAATTAAAAAAAATTAATTAAAAATAAAATAAAATAAAATAAAGGCTGTACCTTTAAAGTTAGACAGAGTTTAACTCCCTAACTTCAGATTTGGCCAGGAAGAATATTGGACAATGTAAAAACTCCGAAAGTGTGGACCCGGGGGCCATACAGAACAATGATGAAAGGATCTCTCCTCTGAGAATTTGTGCTTCATAAGAAAAACCTCCCCACATTCACAGTAGAGGCCTTTACCACGCCTGAGGTATTTGGATTCAGAATTTGCATTGCCATGGACCAATGACTGCTGTGTGTCTTCTAAGCTTCCTTTTCTTGAATTGGAGTTTTTGCTGCAGTTGTCTTGTCTCTGCTTTATCATTTTAAATTGAGTGTGTGGATCAGGGTAAGGAGCAGAGAACTTGTCTTTGGTTTATAGGTTACAGGACTAAGAGGAAGTAATTGCACAGAAGTGGACTAAGAAGAAGTCATTGTGAAGGCTGACTACCTACAAATCCTGTTGTTTTTCAGCTGGAGACAGTGAGTGGAGAAGACCCTGGCTTGTCCTCTCTGGGGAGGGAGAGGACATGTTTAATTCATGGAAGGAAAGACTTAAAGATGGCACTGCCACAAAATGGGAAGAATGGAGATACCCGAGTCATCACTTGGCATCACCATCCTAAGTCTTCCAGGGCTCTGGGATGACCAGCAATGGAGTGTGATGTGAGAAAGAAACTAGCTTTTGTTTTCTTGAACCAACAAGATTTGGGGGGATTATTTATTACAGTAGCTAGTATTAATGATCCTAATCCATATAAGTTAAATGGTCAGTGGAGGAGATTCTAAGCATCCCAGTCAAAGACAGAGATACCATCCCTCAACATCTGGTCCATCCCAGGTGGCTGGTGTTCCATTTCCATTTAGAGGTGTGTTCTAGTGAATGTGGTGAAAGTGAAAGTGTTAGTCACTCAGTTGTGTCCGACTCTTTGTGATCCCATGGACTGTAGCCTGCCAGGCTCCCCTGTCCATGGGATTCTCTATGCAAGAATACTGGAGCAGGTTGCCAATTGCTTCTCCAGGGGATCTTCCCGACTCATGGATCGAACCTGTGTCTCCCACCTTGCAGGCAGATTCTTTACTGACTAAGGCACCAGGGAAGCCCCAATGAATGTGGTAGATCACTGTTAATTTACAGTTTCTTGTACGAGTAGCCTATTTGATGGGAGGATGCACAGGGCCTGGCTAGTGGATTTTACTGGGAAATAATGGGGTTATTGGGAGCAACCCATGGTTTCTCTTGCTAGAAAAATTTCCCCTTTTTGCACCATTTTTCCTTTCTTCACCAAATTTTCAACATTTTCTGCAGCCTTCATACTTGTTCCAGCTAGTTTCTAATGCCTTGAAACAGAGGGAAAACCATGTTGACTCAAACTTATCAATGATAGTATAAAGAGTAACTGTGGGCAATAAATATAATTATGTATGTAAGATATCTAACCCTAAGTCTGGTATATATATAACTATTTCTTTGTATCTCCTACACATATTTCTTTGCACATTTTAACACTTGTGAAATTTGGATGCTTTGTGCAATCTGTTAAAGATGCATTGTACCATCAATTTAAGAGGACCCTGTTAATCACTACACATTGAAGTAAGTTGTAAGTTTCATGCTTAATCAAACTGATAAGTACAACCAGCACTGTGGTATTTTAATATGCATTGAAACTGTACTGTCAATCTCAAAATTGTTAAAGAGGTCAAAATCACTCATAGAAGTTCTAAATAGAAGTTTGGGAACATGATCTTATGCATGAATGCCAAGGGCTAGAACCTTCTTAGTATTTTAATGAACTATTATACACTTTCAAAATGACATAAGGATATTTAGGAATGATATTGTTCCAAAAGATTTAATTTTGTTTATAGACACACAGAAAATAAGATGCACTGGAACTAAGCCAATGGATAACTGAGTAAAAATCAAGGTGTAAGTCATATGCAGTGTATTAAATTTCATTGCATTATTTTTGGCATTTAACTGAACCAAGGGAAATGGACCCACTTTTATATGCCTCCTGTGGTTTTCCTGACCCCATCTACTCCTTAGGCCTCTGGTCATTTGCTCATAGGAGAGCCCTGCCCTCACTTCAGTGCCTACATTTGCCATCTGGAATGAGGCTTGGCTCCTGCATCATGCTTGTATCATGCCAATGTGATGGGAACACAGCAGCTTCAGCACATGAGCCTGATGTGAGCAAATCTGTGGAGTCTCTGACTGCTTTCACTGTTTCTGGAGAAGTGTTACATCTTGGGGAATCAGAATTGGTTTCTGCAGTGGCTGCTAGGGGGGCAGGTGCTATTTGATGCAGCTTGGAAAAGGAGAGAAGTTACTGTCCATGAGGCCAGCTTTTACCAATAAAGGCCTTGCTACAGGAAGAAACCAGCAGGTATGCTCCTCTCTTCTTGTCCCCTCTCCCACCCCAACTACCAATATACTGTCCTGATGACCAAACAGTTAATTGGTTTTTTTCCTGAAGCTGTGGACAGCTTGGTAATGTACCTCCTTGAATCGATTTCTGTTCTGGGTTATCATCCCAAATGAAGTGTTAGAGTGCTTTCCAGGGCAGTGGTTCTCCAACCTGTTAAAACACAGTCTGCTGGGCCCACCTTGAGAGTCCCTGGTCAGTCAATCTGGGATAGAGCCCAGGAATTTGTGTTTATAACAAGTTCCTAGGTAATGCTGATACTACTGGTTCATCAACCACACTTTGAGAACCAGTGTTCTTTGGAGTCCAAGGTAAGACAGCTGATATCAGGAGTAGTCCTAGAAAGCAGAGTTTTGGATGTTATTTAGAGTTGCATTTTCCATCTTTTAGAAAGGAATGGGGATCTTATTATTAATGATAAGCAGAGTGGTATTATCCTGGCACATAATGGTACCACTGTTACTAAAACTTCCAACTGTTTACATGGAATGAAATACAAATGAACAATAAAACATCGCAGGATCAAGTGGCTGCTATACTAGATTAGCATGGGGGCAGTAACTAGAATTAGAAAGATAATTAGAAGGATTATGGTGCAGAGTTGCTGACTGAAATAATAGCTTTGAAAAAAAAATGCGATAGGCTTAAGGCAACTAATGTTCAAACTAAGCCATGTTCTCAAAACCAGATTTAAAGGAGATTCCCTTCTGTTGTCACAGACACTGCACTGACATTCAGGCTTAGGATCTGATTATAAAGGTAGCAGAGTTGCAAAGGAGACTAAATGTATGAACTCCGTGGGACTCATGTCAAAGCCAGGGCTCTGATAGGGAAAACATTGAATTCTCTGATCTGGCATGAAACACCTGGAGGGATGAGCTGAGAATCCGAAAGCCCCAATTTCTTCTAAAGCTATTCCAGTCAGTAGAAGCAGATGATGGTGGGGTCTTGCTCCCAAATCCTAAAGGCCTGTATGAAATCATCTATTTCAAAGGCTCCAAACCTCCTCCCCATCTGCCACTGACACAACACACTGAATCTCCTGGACCACATAGTACAAGTGACAGAGCAGCTTGCCCAGGAGCTGGGACCTGCTGTGGAGCCTTCTCCTATTTGGGACCCAGCTCAAAGCTAGCAACTTTTTAGGTCACTTGGTAAATAGGCCACAGAAACACACCAAAATAAGGAACATTTTGCCTCCAACTTCTACAGAGATCCGCTAAAGCATGTACCTCTTTTGTGGTTATAGGAGGCGCCACACGCAACAACTTATCCTTCACCTTAGAAGGGATATTTTGACATGCCCCCATATCCCTAGCCTCCTAGAAATTTCTCTCTTTCATTTTTAGAGAATTTTGCTGAGGATAGTATTCCTGTAGCAGTATGAGCTCTGGGCAGTTCTGTTGGCTAGGTTTATCACTGGCAGAGACTGCAGGAGTCCTCAGTAGTAAAACATTTAGGTGTGGGTGGTTTTTGTTTTTATTTTTTGGTGGTGAGGGCTGCTTTCTTCCTTGACAACAAAGGCTTCTGGGGTCCTTCTTCTCTCCTTTACCTCTGGAGACAGAGGTTGCTACTGAAAGACTTTATTCTGCTAAACTTTGCTAGGCTGGGGGATATGGTGGTGCAAGTAACTTCCTGCACTTTTCTATGCTGATACCCTTTGTTTTTAGTCTCCCCTGGGTTGTTGGAGCTGCTTCGTTGTACTCTGGAGCTCTCGCAGAACTCTGTTTTTGTTAGGGAATGAATACTATTACTGTGATCGCTTAGTCTGCCGTCTTACTGTGTTGCTCTCTCACTTTTATTTTTTTGTCTTTCATATTTCCCTCCCTTTCCTCTTCTCTCTCCTTCAACTTCCCCCCATCTTTTTTCTTTTCTTTTATCTTGATGGTTTGACTAGTGCTGTATATGAAGTAAGTGCTGTTGATTAATGTGATAAACTCTTTACAGGAATATAAAGAAATACATATTTTTAAAGTTTTTTTAAAATCCTTATAATTATTTACTTTATTGTTTTGTTGTTTGATTTATTTTCTCATTCATTCCAGTTTGTCTTACACAAAACACAAATTGGCTCTAATTTTACTTTGTCTCTTACTGGGAAGGAAGTCCCACCTTATTATGGGTGCTGGCAAAGTTTCTAGGCTCACACACAGTGTCCAGATAAAACATGTCATACACATTATCTTTCTGCCTCAGTGACTACAGGCATGTCCCATCCTCCTCAGTTAACTGCCCACAACCTTGGCCTACTTTTGAAACTAATAAAGCAGGACACGTCCCTGCTACAAAAATCTCTATTCTATCCACTGTGTGTACCTTTTATTCTCTGAGAACTTATCAGTTATGAAGACTTATTTAATGACCATTGTCATCCTTCTGATCCTGGTTCATAAGACTTCAGGTAACTTGAGCTACTCTCAAAGGTTCTGGGGTCCTGTATATGGTTCATAATTTTAGTGACCTAGTGTCAGACAGCTTAGGGTGTTAAGTCCAAGTTCATGTAATACCAGAGTCTTACTGGCTTTGCACTGCTATGTTTAACTCAAGGATTTTGTGCTCCTGGGTGGTGTAATGGTGGAGAAAATTGGGCATAGAGTATATTAAGATGGCAATGTCATTGAGATGAGAGTTTGGGATGTGGGTTAGGTGTGAGGAATTGAGTCCAAGCTGAGAAATTATAAGATCAATCAAGAGGTTACTTTGGAGATTGGAAACGAGATTGTGTTGCACAGAGGATAGGACCTTTTGGTTGGAGTGATGGTAGAAAAATAAATAATGATTAATTGGAAGTGAGGGATTGTATCTGATGCAACGCACCTGAACTTGGGCAAACTCCAGGAGATGGTGAGGGACAGGGAGGCCTGGTGTGCTGCAGTCCATGGGGTCACGAAGAGTTGGACATGACTGGGTGACTGAACAACAGCAATTAAGCTGGGCTGATGGTTTGAGATAGGTTGGGTTGGAAATTATATTTGTGATTTAATGGATCTTTCAGTGAAGTTGGGTGAAGCTGGGAGTAGATGGTGTTTCTATGTGGGCCGATTGTTGAGTTGAAGCTAGATACTGGTGTTGGTAGACTTATTAAGTGTTGCGTTTGTTGAGTTGGTTAGTGTTATGTTTGTCTTGAGATTGGGGTTAAGGATAAAGATAGAGTTGAGGTTTGGAGTTAGGTTTTTTTTTTACTGGTGTTTGTTTCAAAGAGGGTAAATGTAAGGTTGATATGGATAGAGTTTGCATTAGTCTGGGGTATGTGCTGGGTGGATTTCATGGAGACCCCATGAGTTGATCACAGCTGGGCTGTTATTAAAATATCAGTCATTGAGTTCTGGATTAAATGTATTCAATGTTACTTTCAGTTCAGTTCAGTTCAGTCACTCAGTCGTGTCCAACTCTTTGTGACCCCATGAATTGTAGCATGCCAGGCCTCTCTGTCCATCACCAACTCCCAGAGTTCACTCAGACTCACATCCATTGAGTCAGTGATGCCATCCAGCCATCTCATCCTCTGTCGTCCCCTTCTCCTCCTGCTCCCAATCCCTCTCAGCGTCAGAGTCTTTCCCAATGAGTCAACACTTTGCATGAGGTGGCCAAAGTACTGGAGTTTCAGCTTTAGCATCAATGTTACTTTACCATTCTTCAAAATCTTCCCTGACTATGAGTCTCATTAACCATAAATAGACTTCTAGGTAGGAGAAGGCAGTTCAAGTAAAATAAAACCAGGAATGTCTGATGTTTCCGGATTCCTTCAAGCTTCAACATCTCAAGTAGCCTTTCCCTTCACACACACACACACACACACACACACACACACACACACACACACACACAAACACACACAGTGTTTTACAACAAATACATAGTTTTACAACAAAAACATAGGAGAAGCTTTAACTATTCTAAGACTGTTGGAATAGTTCGTGTTACCTATTTCTTTGGCTTGAGCTCAGAATGACTGTGTTTAGACTTTCGCTTCCCCTCTTGCTACGTCTCCTACTCCAACATTTCTTCTTTACCACTCCTTTCTTTTTTCTCTCCACCCTCCTACTCCCTATTCCTTGATATATTTTACCTTTTTCCTTGAGGTAAAGTTGTTCCCATGCTTAGTACATTGAAATAGTAATGGCCATTGTCATTACTAGTGGGTTTACAAATAAAAGGAAGGCAGAGCTTTATTCATCAAGAATTATAAAGAACTATTTCCTTAATGATTAATATGAAAATGAAAGTCATCCAGTCATGTCAGACTCTTTACAACCCCATGGACCCATGGAATTCTCTAGGCCAGAATACTGGAGCGGGTAGCCTTTCCCTTCTCCAGGGGATCTTCCCAACCCAGGGATCAAACCCAGTCTCCTGCATTGCAGGCAGATTCTTTACCAGCTGAGCCACAAGGGAAGCCCAAGAATACTGGAGTGGGTAGCCTATCACCCTTCTCCAGGGGATCTTCCCAACCCAGGAATTGAACCTGGGTCTCCTGCATTGCAGGCAGATTCTTTACCAACTGAGCTATCAGGGAAGCCCAATGATTAATATATCCATCTGGAATAATTCATCCCTAGGAACTATTTTAAACAATCTACCTCAATAAGAAAATTGAAACATACTTGATCTACTTGGAACCCAAGTGAACGAATGAGTGAGTGAAAGTCGCTCAGTGATGCCCAACTCTTTGTGACCCCATGGACCAGGCTCCTCTGTCCATGGAATTCTTCAGACAAGAATACTGGAGTAGGTTGTCATTTCTCCAGGGGATCTTCCCAATCCAAGGATCGAACCCACACCTCTTTTGTCTCCTGCATTGGCAGGCAGGTTCTTTACTATTAACGCTGATGCTCTATAAATGTCAATTAGGTCCAACTGGTCCAATGTATTGTTTAATGCTTGTGTTTCCATATTAATTTCCTATCTTGATGATCTGTCCATTGGTATGAGTGGGGTGAAAAAAACACTCAAACACCCAGACTCACATATGAGAAAAGAAGAAAAAAAAAAGAAAAAAATTATAAAAACAGGAATCAAAAAAAAAGAGCTCCATTCTAAACACAGCCCATTCCCAACTCCTTAACTAGCCCTTCCTCATAAGTCTATTGTCTGCCTGTGAGTCTCGTTCTGTTTTGTAAGTTCATTTGTATTTATTTTTTATTTATTTATTTTTAATTAATTAATTAATTTATTTATTTATTAATTTTAAAATCTTTAATTCTTACATGTGTTCCCAAACATGAACCCCCCTCCCACCTCCCTCCCCATAACATCTCTGTGGGTCATCCCCATGCACCAACCCCAAGCATGCTGTATCCTGCGTCAGACATGGACTGGCGATTCAATTCCTACATGATAGTATACATGATAGAATGCCATTCTCCAAAATCATCCCACCCTCTCCCTCTCCCTCTGAGTCCAAAAGTCCGTTATACACAGCTGTGTCTTTTTTCCTGTCTTGCATACAGGGTCGTCATTGCCATCTTTCTAGATTCCATATATATGTGTTAGTATACTGTATTGGTGTTTTTCTTTCTGGCTTACTTCACTCTGTATAATCGGCTCCAGTGTCATCCATCTCATTAGAACTGATTCAAATGAATTCTTTTTAACGGCTGAGTAATACTCCATTGTGTATATGTACCACAGCTTTCTTATCCATTCATCTGCTGATGGACATCTAGGTTGTGTCCATGTCCTGGCTATTATAAACAGTGCTGCGATGAACATTGGGGTACATGTGTCTCTTTCAATTCTATGCCCAGCAGTGGGATTGCTGGGTCATAAGGTAGTTCTATTTGCAATTTTTTAAGGAATCTCCACACTGTTCTCCATAGTGGCTGTACTAGTTTGCATTCCCACCAACAGTGTAGGAGGGTTCCCTTTTCTCCACACCCTCTCCAGCATTTATTGCTTGCAGATTTTTGGATCGCAGCCGTTCTGACTGGTGTGAAGTGGTACCTCATTGTGGTTTTGATGTGCATTTCTCTGATAATGAGTGATGTTGAGCATCTTTTCATGTGTTTGTTAGCCATCTGTATGTCTTCTTTGGAGAAATGTCCATTTAGTTCTTTAGCCCATTTTTTGATTGGGTCATTTATTTTTCTGGAATTGAGCTGCATAAGTTGCTTGTATATTTTTGAGATTAGTTGTTTGTCAGTTGCTTCATTTGCTATTATTTTCTCCCATTCAGAAGGCTGTCTTTTCACCTTGCTTATAGTTTCCTTTGTTGTGCAGAAGCTTTTAATTTTAATTAGATCCCATTTGTTTATTTTTGCTTTTATTTCCAGAATTCTGGGAGGTGGATCATAGAGGATCCTGCTGTGATTTATGTCTGAGAGTGTTTTGCCTATGTTCTCCTCTAGGAGTTTTATAGTTTCTGGTCTTACATTTAGATCTTTAATCCATTTTGAGTTTATTTTTGTGTGCGGTGTTAGAAAGTGATCTAGTTTCATTCTTTTACAAGTGGTTGACCAGTTTTCCCAGCACCACTTATTCCATGTATAAAGAAGGACCTTGACTAGTTTTATTCACATATGAAATAAATTAGGATGTGACTGAACAGATTATTACTCAGAACAAGTCTTAAAGGTGCTATTATTATCTAAATAGTGGATAATTGTGGTGTGATTTCAATAAGGAAACCTCTTTGTTTCTTGGTTACATTATTTGTATGTAATAAGTTGGGAGATGACTTGAGGTAATTATTGATATTATAGGGATTACAAAGCACATATACATGATATTTGTGTATCCATCCATTATTGACCTAGTTTTGTGGTATATATATATATATATATATATATATATATATATATCCATAATTAACAAATATAAATACAACTGAAAAAAGGACCTATTATTATAACACATGGAACTCCACTCAATGTCAAGTGGCAGCTTGGATGGTTGTGAGGTTTGGAGGAGGATGGATACGTATATATGTATGGCCAAGTCCCTTCACTGTTCACATGAAACTATCACAACATTGTTAATTGGCTATACCCCAATATAAAATAAAAAGTTCAAAAAAGAAAAAAAAAAGACAGCAATCAAGCCAAAACAAACCCCTAAGTGGAAATGAATACTAAAAACTAGACTTGCAAAAATACAAAATCCAAAAACATGGGAAAAAATGCAATAGAGTACTGTAAAATGCAAAGAGTACTGTAAAACTTTTTTATTTAAAAATAAAATGTTTTTTAAAAGAAAAAGTGAATTAAAGAGATAAAAAATTAAAGGAATAATAGAGAACTACATTAGAACAATATGAGGAGGAAAATATATATGTATATATTTATATACAGAGAGAGTGGTAGTGAGAATATCTTCCTAAGTCCTCCCTTGAAGTCTCCACACAGTGAGCACCAGCCAGTCTGCCTACTCAGGAAGCCCTCCAATATTTCTAGGAAGGTCTCTGGGCCTGCTGTGAACACTGTGGAGTCAGCTGCTACTCAGATCTGGCCTTACTCCAGCTTGTTCTTACTTCCAGTGCCCACAGTTGCCCTTAGAGTCCACGACCTTAAGCTAATGAAGTGTTAGTTGCTCAGTCGTGTCCAACCCTTTGCAATCTCATGGACTGTAGCCCGCTAGGCTCCTCTGTCCATGGGATTCTCCAGGCAAGAATACTAGAGTGGGTTGCCATGCTCTTCTCCAGGGTACCTTCCTGACCCAGGGATCGAACCCAGGTCTCCTGCATGGCAGGCAGATTCTTTACTGTCTGACCTACCTGGGAAGCCCCTTTTTTTTAAAGCTAATGGTGGGTGGGGGATTTAATCCACTGCACCTGCTGCTACAGGAGTGAATTCCCTTCCTCTTCTTCGGTCACACAGCCCCTGGTGATCTGCTTTGGTTCTGGTCCTGTCTCCACTTGTAGGCCGCCCTCTGGTGTCTGTTCCCTGCCCATACAAGAGGGTTCACTCATTTGGGCTGGGGAGAGGGAGGGATATGACTGCCACATGGGGATGTACAGGGGAGTGCCTGCAGAAGCAGAGTCCTGCAGAATGTTGCTACAGTCACACACTCTCCCAGAGGTATTGGCTTCGGGCTGTGGGTCCCTAGGAAGAACCAAGCTTCATAGGCTCCTGGAAAGGGGTGGGCAGTAACATGTGCCTTCTCATGGCTTGGTGGCAGCTGCTACCTCTGGGTCAGGACCACAGTGGCAGCCTTTCGTTTGCTGCCTCAGGCACTCTACCTGGCTTTGGCAGTGGCCTGTCTGCTTGCATTCTCTGGGAATCAATTTACACTTCTGGCACTCCTGCTACTTTGAACGCTGGCTTTGAACAGGATGTCTTCTGGTGTTGGCAGTCCGTAGCCATTGCTCATCCCACCTCTGGCATTCACAAAGGCAATTTGTGAGTGCAGGGAGCTGGAGGGTCCCGTGGCAATCATCTCTTGCCTCTCAGGGAAGCCCATGCTTTTCCTTGGACTCCTTCCACTGTGTCATACTAGCCCCTTCAGAGTATCTTCGTGACAGTCAACCCTGGTCCTCTCCCTGGGATCTGACCCCCGAAGCCCGAGCCTCAGTACCCAGCCCCCACTCACCATGGTGAACATGTAAGCTGCTTCTTGGCTGGGAAGTGCTGTTTGGCAGCTATCTCGGTGGTGAATTCTCTCTATTTTGCCTTCCAAGCACCTGTTGGAGTGTTCTCCTTTGAGGTTTTGAAGGGTTCTCCCCCATCCCTACCCATGAGGAAGTTTCTGAGTCTGTGGATACTTTTCCTCCTTCATGACTACCTCCCTGGGACACAAGTCGCCATTCTGAAATCCTTTGTCCCTTTTTTCCATCTTTATCTTTTGCCCTACTTCATTCTGAGGAATTGGCTTGCCTTTTTGGAAGTCTGGGGAAATTATGAACAATGTGAAAAGGCAGAAAGAGACAAAATAATGGCAAAAGAAAAACCAACAAAGATGAAGCAGGTCATACAGGTTAATAGCAGAAAAACAAGCAACCCAATCAAAACAGAGACAGAAAAGGACACTACATAATGATCAAAGGATCACTCCAAGAAGAAGATATAACAATCACAAATAGATATGCAGCCAACATAGCAGCACCACAACATATAAGGCAAATACTAACAAGTATGAAAGGGGAAACTAACAATAACACAATAATAGTGGGAGACTTTAGTACCCCACTCACACCTATGGATAGATCAACTAAACAGAAAATTAGCAAGGAAACACAACCTTTAAATGATAAAATGGACCAGTTAGTCCTAATTGATATCTATAGGACATTTCACCCCAAAACAATGAATTTCACCTTTTTTCTCAAGTGCACATAGAACCTTCTCCAGGATAGATCACATCCTGGGCCATAAATCTAGCCTTGGTAAGTTTACAAAAAATTGAAATCATTCCAAGCATCTTTTCTGATCACAATGCAGTAAGATTAGATGTCAATTACAGGAAAAAAGCTATTAAAAATTCCAACATATGGAGGCTAAACAACACGCTTCTGAATAACCAACAAATCACAGAAGAAATCAAAAAAGAAATCAAAATATGCATAGAAATGAATGAAAATGAAAACACAACAACCGAAAACGTATGGGACACTGTAAAAGCAGTGCTAAGGGAAAGCTTCATAGCAATACAGGCTTACGTCAAGAAACAAGAAAAAAATCAAATAAATAACCTAACTCTACACCTAAAGCAAAATGACTTCCCTGGTGGCTCAGATGGTCAAACGTCTGTCTACAATGTGGCAGACCTGGGTTCGATCCCTGGGTCGAAATGCAATCCACTCCAGTACTATTGCCTGGAAAATCCCATGGACAGAGGAGCCTGGTTCTCCTGGTCCATGTGGTCGCAAAGAGTCGGACACGATGGAGCGACTTCACTTACTTAATTACACCTAAAGCAACTAGCAAAGTAAGAAATGAAGAACTCCAGGGCTAGTAGAAGGAAAGAAATTATAAAAATTAGGGCAGAAACAATGCAAAAGAAACAGAAGAGACCATAGCAAAAATCAACAAAGCTAAAAGCTGGTTCTTTGAAAAGATAAAATTGACAAACCATTAGCCAGAATCATCAAGAAAGAAAGGGAGAAGAATCAAATCAACAAAATTAGAAATGAAAATGGAGAAATCACAACAGACAATACAGAAATACAAAGCATCATAAGAGACTACTATCAGCAACCATATGCCAATAAAATGGACAATTTGGAAGAAATGGAAAAATTCCAAAACTGAACCAGGGAGAAATAGAAAATCTTAACAGACCCATCACAAGCAGGGAAATCTAAACTGTAATCAGAAGTCATCCACCAAATGAAAGCCCAGGACCAGATGGCTTCACAGCTGAATTCTACCAAAAATTTAGAAAAGAGCTAACAGCTATCCTACTCAAACTCTTCCAGAAAATTGCAGAGGAAGGTAAATTTCCAAACTCATTCTGTGAGGCCACCATCACCCTAATACCAAAACCTGACAAAGATGCCACAAAAAAAGAAAACTTCAGGCCAGTATCACTGATGAACACAGATGCAAAAATCCTTAACAAAATTCTAGCAAACAGAATCTAACAATATATTAAAAAATTCGTATATCATGACCAAGTGGACTTTATCCCAGGGATGCAAGGATTCTTTAATATCCACAAATCAATCAATGTAATACACCACATTAACAAATTGAAATATAAAAACCATATGATTATCTCAATAGATGCAGAGAAAGCCTTTGACAAAATTCAACATCCATTTATGATAAAAACCCTCCAGAAAGCAGGAATAGAAGGAACATACCTCAACATAATAAAAGCTATGTATGACAAACCCACAGCAAACATTATCCTCAATGGTGAAAAATTGAAAGCATTTCCCCTAAAGTCAGGAACAAGACAAGGGTGCCCACTCTCACCACTACTATTCAACATAGTTTTGGAAGTTTTCACCACAGCAATCAGAGAAGAAAAATAAATAAAATGAATACAGATTGGAAAAGAAGTAAAACTCTCACTCTTTGCAGATGACATGATCCTCTACATAGAAAACCCTAAAGACTCCACCAGAAAATTAATCAATGAATTAATAGAGCTAATCAATGAATATAGTAATGTTGCAGGATATGAAATTAACACTCAGAAATCACTTGCATTCCTATACACTGACAATGAGAAAACAGAAAAATTAAGGAAACTATCCCATTCACCATTGCAACAAAAAGAATAAAATACATAGGAATAAATCTACCTAAAGAAACAAAAGGCCTATATATAAAAACTATAAAACACTGATGAAAGAAATCAAAGAGGACACTAATAGATGGAGAAATATACCATGTTCATGGATTGGAAGAATCAATATAGTGAAAATGAGTCTACTACCTAAAGCAATCTATAGATTCAATGCAATCCCTATTGCGGTACCAATGGTATTTTTCACAGAACTAGAACAAATAATTTCACAACTTGTATGGAAATACAAAAAATCTCAAATAGCCAAAGCAATTTTGAGAAAGAAGAATGGACCTGGAGGAATCCACCTATCTGACTTCAGGCTATACTACAAAGCTGCAGGCATCAAGACAGTATGGTACTGGCACAAAGACAGAAATATAGATCAACAGAACAAAATAGAAAGCCCAGAGATAAATCCACGCACCTATGGACACCTTATCTTTGACAAAGGAGGGAAGAATATACAATGGCAAAAAGGCAATCTCTTTAACAAGTGGTGCTGGGAAAACTGGTCAACCACTTGTAAAAGAATGAAACTAGAACACTTCTACCACCATACACAAAAATAAATTCAAAATGGATTAAAGATCCAAATGTAAGACCAGAAACTATAAAACTCCTAGAGGAAGACATAGGCAAAACACTCTTTGACATAAATCACAGCAGGATCCTCTATGACCCACCTCCCAGAGTAATGGAAATAAAAGCAAAAATAAACAAATGGGACCTAATTAAACTTAAAAGGTTTTGCATAACAAAGGAAACTATAAGCAAGGTGAAAAGACAGCCTTCAGAATGTTAGAAAATAATAGCAAATGAAGCAACTGACAAAGAATTAATTTCAAAAATATACAAGCAGCTCATCAGCTCAATGCCAGAAAAATAAAGGACCGAATCAAAAGATGGGCCAAGAACTAAACAAACATTTCTTCAAAGAAGACATACAGATAGCTAATATACATGAAAAGATGCTCAACATCACTCATTATCAGAGAAATGCAAATCAAAACCACAATGAGGTACCATCGCACGCCTGTCAGAATGGCTGCTATCCAAAAGTCTACAAACAATAAATGCTGGAGAGGGTGTGGAGAAAAGGGAACCTTCATACACTGTTGGTGGGAATGCAAACTAGTACAACCACTAAGGAGAACAGTGTGGAGATTCCTTTAAAAACTGAAAATAGAACTGCCATATGACCCAGAAATCCCACTGCTGGGCATACAAACTGAGGAAACCAGAATTGAAAAAGACACGTGCACCCCAATGTTAATCGCAGCACTGTTTACAATAGCCAGGACATGGAAGCAACCTAGATGTCCATTGGCAGATGAATGGGTAAGAAAGCTGTGATACATATACACAATGGAATATTACTCAGCCATTAAAAAGGATACATTTGAATCTGTTCTAATGAGGTGGATGAAACTGGAGCCTATTATACAGAGTAAAGTAAGTCAGAACGAAAAACATCAATACAGTATACTAATGCATATATATGGAATTTAGAAAGATGGTAATGGTGACCCTATATGCGAGACAGCAAAGGAGACACAAATGTATAGAACAGTCTTTTGGACTCTGTGGGAGAAAGCGAGGATGGGATGATTTGAGAGAACAGCATTGAAACATGTATATTATCATATGTGAAACAGATCACCAGTCAGGTTCGATGCATGAAACAGGGTGCTCAGGGCTGGTGAACTGGGAAGACTCTGAGGGATGGGATGGGGAGGGAGGTGGGAGGAGGGTTCAGGATGGGGAACACATGTATACCCATGGCTGACTCATGTCAATGTATGGCAAAACCCACTACAATATTGTAAAGTAATTTAGCCTCCAATTAAAATAAATAAATTTTAAAAAAAGAAGAAAGTAAGAAAAAGCAGAGAGAAGACCTAAACAGACATTTATCCAAAAAAGACATACAGATGGCTAGCTAACAGACACGTGAAAAGATGCTCAATATCCCTACTGATTATAGAAATGGAAATCAAAACTACAATGAGATATCACCTCACACCCATAAGAATGGCTGTTATCAAAAACCTACAAACAATAAATGCTGGAGAGGGTGTGGATAAAAGGGAATTCTCTTGCCCTGTTGGTGGGAAGGTAAATTGATACAGCTGCTATGGAAAACTGTATGGAGATTCCTTTAAAAATTAGGAATGAAAATATCATATGACTGAACAACCCATTACTGGGCATATAACCTGAGGTAAACATAATCAAAAAAGACACATGGACTTCAATGTACATTGTACCACTATTTACAATAGCCAGGACATGGAAGCAACCTAGATGTCCACTGACAGATGAATGGATAAGGAAGCTATGGTACATATAAACAATGAAATATTACTCAGACATAAAAAGGGGATGCCTTGAGTCAGTTCTAATGAGATGGATGAAACTAGAGCCTATTATACAGAGTGAAGTAAGTGAGAAAGAGAAAAATGAATATCATATATGAACGGATATACACAGAATATAGAAAAATGGTACTGGTAACATATTTGCAGACCAGCAAAGGAGATGTAGACATAAAAACAGACTTGGGGGCACAGTGGGAGGAGAAGGTGGGATGAATTTAGAGAGTATCATTGAAGCATATACATTACCACATGTGAAATAGATAGCCATTGGGAATTTGCTGTATGATACTCGTAACTCAAATCTGATGTTCTGTGACAACCTAGAGAGATGGAATGGGGAGGGAGGTGGGAGGGAGGTTCAAGAGGGAGGGGACTCATATATACCTAAGGCTGATTCATGTTGATGTATAGCAGAAACTGAAACAATATTGTAAAGCAATTATCCTCCAATTAAAAAAATAAAGTAATAAAATTGCAAGAAAAAAATAACAATAGGAACAACAAAACCTCAAGTTTGTTTCCCTTTTAGTGAGTGCCAGACAGCATTCTAAGCATTTGAAAATATTAACTCATTCAATAATCACAACAACTTCAAGAAGTAGCTTACTATTATTGACATTGTAGAGCTGAGAGCAATAGACAGAGAGATAAAGTTACTTATTCAAAAACCAAGGTGTAGCAAATAACAGAGCCTGGATTTGAATCCAGATGATGTTTATTATAGCTCCTATGTCCTTAACATTTTATGTCTTGTTACCATGGTTGTATAGCGATTAACCATAGTCGTATCTTTCTCAGGAAGCATGAAGAATTTACCAAAAAGACAGATGATGGAGAAAGAAAAGAAATGTGAGAATAACCAAGGATTCTGCAGAAAGAAATGCAAAGCTGAAGAAGTTGAATTGCACTACTGTTTAAGTGGCAAAAAGTGCTGTATAAGTACATATTCAACCCTAATTACTTATCTAGAAAAGGAAACTGTTTACATAAAACATTTCCATACCACCTCAAGTCAACATGTTTACTGAAGATTATCAACTTTGCCCCTTTTGAAAACCTTCCTGTCAAAATGTCAAAATTTTTTCATTATAAAATTTCATCCCAGCCTGCTCTGTCTGTCTTTTATACTATGAAGATTCATGATTCGAGGAGGAAAGCTGGGTTGGAACCATAGAATTTGGTGAAATGCTCCAGTCAAAAAAGCAAAGAAAATGATGTGATAGTTCAGTAGATGTAGAGTACAGAGGATGGGAAATTATATCTTGCTTGCTTACAACAGAGTGTGAAAAAGGCATGAGCAAGCACATCATGAAATTGAGTATCTAGATGGCGACTAAAAAGAGTGTCAATACTCATTAACTATCAAGTCAATAAAACCATCAGTGACATGTTACTTCAGTTCAGTTCAGTTGTTCATCGTGTCCAACTCTTTGTGACCCCAGGAATCACAGTATGCCAGGCCCCCCTGTCCATCACCAACTCCCAGAGTTTACCCAAACTCATGTGCATCGAGTCGGTGAAGCCATCCAGCCATCTCGTCTTCTGTCATCCCCTTCTCCTCCTGCCTCCAATCCCTCTCTGCATCAGGGTCTTTTCCAATGAGTCAACTCTTCGCATGAGGTGGCCAAAGTACTGGAGTTTCAACCTCAAAATCAGTCCTTCCAATGAACACCGAGGACTGGTCTCCTTTAGGATGGACTGGTTGGATCTCCTTGCAGTCCAAGGGACTCGCAAGAATCTTCTCCAACACCACAGTTCAAAAGCATCAATTCTTTGTTGCTCAGCCTTCTTTACAGTCCACTTCTCACATCCATACATGACCACTGGAAAAACCATAGCCTTGACTAGACGGACCTTTGTTGGCAAAGTAATGTTTCTGCTTTTGAATATGCTGTCTAGGTTGGGCATGACTTTCCTCCCAAGGAGTAAGCATCTTTTAATTTCATGGCTGCAATCACCATCTGCAGTGACTTCGGAGCCCAAAAAAATAAAGTCTGACACTGTTTCCACTGTTTCCCCATCTATTTCCCATGAAGAGATGGAACCAGATGCCATGATCTTCATTTTCTGAATGTTGAGCTTTAAGCCAACTTTTTCATTCTCTTCTTTCACTTTCATCAAGAGGCTGTTTAGTTCCTCTTCACTTTCTGCCATAAGGGTGGTGTCATCTGCATATCTGAGGTTATTGATATTTCTCCCGGCAATCTTGATTCCAGCTTGTGCTTCTTCTAGTCCAGCATTTCTCATGATATACTCTGCACATAAGTTAAATAGGGTGACAATATACAGCTTTGATGTACTCCTTTTCCTATTTGGAACCAGTCTGTTGTTCCATGTCCAGTCTAACTGTTGCTTCCTGACCTGCATATAGGTTTCTCAAGAGGCAGGTCAGGTGGTCTGGTATTCCCATCTCTCAGAATTTTCCACAGTTTATTGTGATTCACACAGTCAAAGGCTTGGCATAGTCAATAAAGCAGAAATATATGTTTTTCTGGAACTCTCTTGCTTTTTCGATGATCCAGCAGATGTTGGCAATTTGATCTCTGGTTCCTCTGCCTTTTCTAAAGGCAGCTTGAACATCTGGAAGTTCACAGTTCACGTATTGCTGAAGTCTGGCTTGGAGAATTTTGAGCATGACTTTACCAGTGTGTGAGATGAGTGCAATTGTGCAGTAGTTTGAGCATTCTTTGTCTCTGGTTCCTCTGCCTTTTCTAAAACCAGCTTGAATATCTGGAGTTCACAGTTCACGTATTGCTGAAGTCTGGCTTGGAGAATTTTGAGCATGACTTTACTAGTGTGTGAGATGAGTGCAATTTTGCGGTAGTTTGAGCATTCTTTGGCATTGTTTTTCTTTGGAATTGGAATGAAAACTGACCTTTTCCAGTCCTGTGGCCACTGCTGAGTTTTCCAAATTTGCTGGCATATCAAATGTAGCACTTTCACAGCATCATCTTTCAGGATTTGAAATAGCTCAACTGGAGCTATTCTATCACCTCCACTAGCTTTGTTCGTAGTGATGCTTTCTAAGGCCCACTTGATTTCACATTCCAGGATGTCTGGCTCTAGGTGAGTGATCACACCATTGTGATTATCTGGGTCGTGAAGATCTTTTTTGTACAGTTCTTCTGTGTATTCTTGCCACCTCTTCTTAATATCTTCTGCTTCTGTTAGGTCCCTACCATTTCTGTCCTTTATTGAGCCATCTTTGCATGAAATGTTTCCTTAGTATCTCTGATTTTCTTGAAGAGATCTCTAGTCTTTCCCATTCTGTTGTTTTCCTCTATTTCTTTGCATTGATCACTGAGGAAGGCTTTCTTCTCTCTCCTTGCTATTCTTTGGAACTCTGCATTCAAATGGCAATATCTTTCCTTTTCCCCTTTGCTTTTCACTTCCCTTCTTTTCACAGCTATTTGTAAGGCCTCCTCAGACAGCCATTTTGCTTTTCTGCATTTCTTTTCCATCGGGATGGTCTTGATCCCTGTCTCCTGTACAATGTCACGAACCTCTGTCCATAGTTCATCCGGTACTCTGTCTATCAGATCTAGTCCCTTAAATCTATTTCTCACTTCCACTGTATAGTCATAAGGGATTTGATTTAGGTCATACCTGAATGGTTTGGCAGTTTTCTTACTTTCTTCAATTTAAGTCTGAATTTGGCAATAAGGAGTTCATGATCTGAGTCACAGTCAGCTCACAGTCTTTTTTTTTGCTGACTGTATAGAGCTTCTCCATCTTTGGCTGCAAAGAATATAATCAATCTGATTTCATTGTTGACCATCTGGTGATGTCCATGTGTAGAGTTTCTTCCTGTGTTGTTGGAAGAGGGTGTTTGCTATGACCAGTGCATTTTCTTGGCAAAACTCTATCAGCCTTTGCCCTGCTTCATTCTGTATTCCAAGGCCAAATTTGCCTGTTAGAAGTTGAACAGTTTTATGAAGACCTATAAGACCTTCTAGGACTAACACCTAAAAAAGATATCCTTTTCATTATAGAGGACTGGAATGCAACAGTAGGAAGTCATGAAACACCTGGAGTAACAGATATGTTAGTTCAGTTCAGTTTAGTTCAGTTCAGTCGCTCAGTCATGCCCGACTCTTTGCAGCCCCACGAATTGCAGCACGCCAGGCCTCCCTGTCCAGCACCAACTCCCAGATTCACGTCCATCGAGTCAGTGATGCCATCCAGCCATCTCATCCTCTGTCGTCCCCTTCTCCTCCTACCCCCAATCCCTCCCAGCATTAGAGTCTTTTCCAGTGAGTCAACTCTTCGCATGAGGTGGCCAAAGTACTGGAGTTTCAGCTTTAGCACCATTCCTTCCAAAGAAATCCCAGGGCTGATCTCCTTCAGAATGGACTGCTTGGATCTCCTTGCAGTCCAAGCAAGAGACTCTCAAGAGTCTTCTCCAACACCACAGTTCAAAAGCATCAATTCTTCGGTGCTCAGCCTTCTTCACAGTCCAACTCTCACATACATACATGACCACAGGAAAAACCATAGCCTTGACTAGACGGACCTTAGTCAGCAAAGTAATGTCTCTGCTTTTGAATATGCTATCTATGTCGGTCATAACTTTTCTTCCAAGGAGTAAGTGTCTTTTAATTTCATGGCTGCAATCACCATCTGCAGTGATTTTGGAGCCCAAAAAAATAAAGTCTGACACTGTTTCCACTGTTTCCCCATCTATTTGCCATGAAGTGATGGGATCGGATGCCATGATCTTAGTTATCTGAATGTTGAGCTTTAAGCCAACTTTTTTGCTTTCCTCTTTCACTTTCATCAAGAGGCTTTTTAATTCCTCTTCACTTTTTGCCATAAGGGTGGTATCATCTGCATATCTGAGGTTATTGATATTTCTCCCAGCAATCTTGATTCCAGCTTGTGTTTCTTCCAGTCCAGCATATCTCATGATGTACTCTGCATATAAGTTAAATAAGCAGGGTGACAATATACAGCCTTGATGTACTCCTTTTCCTATTTGGAACCAGTCTGTTGTTCCATCTCCAGTTCTAACTGTTGCTTCCTGACCTGCATACAGACTCCTCAAGAGGCAGGTCAGGTGGTCTGGTATTCCCATCTCTCTCAGAATTTTCCACAGTTTATTGTGATCCACACAGTCAAAGGCTTTGGCATAGTCAATAAAGCAGAAATAGATCTTTTTCTGGAACTCTCTTGCTTTTTTGATGATCCAGCAGATGTTGGCAATTTGATCTCTGGTTCCTCTGCCTTTTCTAAAACCAGCTTGAACATCAGGAAGTTCATGGTTCACATACTGTTGAAGCCTGGAACTTAGCATACACCAAATGGTTCAACATGATAGTTTCACATGTTGCTAAGGATGTGGAGGAACTGGAACATTTGTATGCTGCTGATACAGCATACAAATACAAGGTAACTTGCTCAATCGTGTCTGATTCTTTGCAACCCCATGGACTATAGCCTGCTAGGCTTCTCTGTCCATGGGGATTCTCCAGGCAAGAATAACAGAGTGGGTTTCCATGCCCTCCTTCAGGGGATCTTCCCAACCCAAGGATCAAACCTGGGTCTCCCGCTTTGCAGGTGGATTCTTTACTGTCTGAGTCACCAGGGAAGCTGGTAGGTATATAAATGAAAATTCAACATATGCATTTCATATGCTTCACCATATATGGGTACATAACAGAAAGAAGTACACATGTGACCCAAAGGCATGTATAAGAATGTTCACAGAAGCATCATCTTAGCTGTACAGTACATTAAGAGAACAAGTACACTACATTGCAGTGACAACTAATAGACTATTTCCCCACACAATAACGTGGATCAATCTTGATAATACAATGATGATTATACAATGCATGTATAATACAATAATACAATAATATAATTCCCTTTTATATAGAGTTTAAAAAAAGAAAAATAGTTTTATGGTGTTAGAAATCAGGGTAGTACTAACTGTGCAAAGGAAAATGAAGTATTTATATGTTAGCAGTTTTATTTCTTAACCTGTGTTTTTGTTACATGGACATGCTACTTTTGTGATAATTCATTAGACTATACACTATACTTAGGACTTTTGCACTCTTTTATAGATATGTTGCACTTCAATGAAAATGATTTTTAAAAGATTCAAGAAGGACTTCCCAGGTGGTCCAATGGTTAAAATTCTATGCTCTCAATGCAGGGGAATGCGAGTTCAGTCCCTGGTTGGAGAACCAGGATCCCACATGTCATGTGATGTGGCCAAAAAATAAAATAAAAAATAGCCAAGAGACCTAGGGTTATGGTCAGAATTCTCTGCATGACTATTCATATCATGCTGACTTCCTAATCTTATGGCTCTATTCTTTACGGGTATAGTTTTCCTTCTGAAACTCCTCAATATACAAGTTAGTTACACATCTGTCTAAGAGAGGAAGGCTTTATCCTACATCTTCTCAGTTAAGCCAAAGAAATAAACTTTGAAACTTCAATGTGTTAATATATCAAATATTTACCTCTCAGAAATTAAGGCCCCAAAGTGAATTATTAATGAAAATAGTGTATTTATCAAGATAAAAGATGGTCTGTAAAGAAAACCCTCTACTCCTACACAACACTATATAGAGCCTACAAGTTCTTTCCCTCCTAGAAGCCATGCTTTTACAGTGCGATGTTGTATATCCTCTTATTTAGAGGTACCTACCAGACTGTGGTCTTGGGCAAGCGACTTACTGAGGCCAATGGGATGTTAACAAAAACAATGCAAGCATAAGTTTGAAAAGTTCTTGTATACCGAGTCTCAAGTTACTGCTGCACCCAAGACTCTGAAAGCACTCAGTAGAAGAATTCAAACAAATTAGATAAACTATCATCATAGTTTTTTATATTATATAAAACATGGTTTGTTTTAGTTATTTGAACCCATTTACAATAACTGCATGGAAGTCCTTCTTTGCTAAGTCCAATATTTTGCTTACTGTCTTATTTTTCTATGGCTACTTACAATAAACTTAGAAACTTAAGGCAATAAAAATTCTCTTTTTACAGTTACATTTTTCAGAAGTTCACAATGAATCCTACCAGGGTGAAATCAAAGTTTTGTCAGGGTTGAATTTCTTACTGGAACCCTTAAGAGATGCTGTTTCCTTGCCCTTTCCATCTTTTAGAGGCTTTCTACTTTCCTTGTCTTTATTGAATCTTAAAGGCATTAACAGTGAATCTTACCATATACTATTCTAAATTCTTATTCTGCCTTCCGCTTCTATGTTAAAGAACACACGACTATATCAGTCCCCCACTCCAGATAAACTAGTATTGTTTTCTCATTTTAAGATTGACTTATTATCAATCCTAATTCCATCTTAAATTGATTTCCATTTTTCTATGCCATGTAACACATCCACAGTTTATGTGGATTAGGTCACAGATATCTCTGGGAGAGCATTTTTCTGCCTACTAAAGTCCACATTCTAATCCCCAAAGATTTCATCTCACATGGAAAATAATTGAATTCCATATCAACTTCTTCCAAAATTTCAGCCCAATAAAGAATCAACCAAAGTTCACAAGTCTCATTACATACATGATCTAAATAATATGTCATTGAGGCTCTGGGTATAAGACATCCTAGGGTACAATTCTTCTCCACCTATAAACCCATGAAAGTTAAGAAAGAATTACTACTCCCCGGATACAGTGATGGGGCAGGCATAATATCAGCTATAAACATTCCAGTTCAAAGAAGAAGAAAATAAGAGCAAAAAAAAAAAAAAGGAGTCAAAGATCCAAACCAATTTTGAAATCTCGCCGGGAAATCCATTTGTTTCAGTTCCTGGGAATAATCTTCAGGGTTTCAGCTCCTCTTTGCTAAAATCTCCACTCTTAAGAAGGAGAGGAGAAGATGGTGGAGGTGAAGGTGGATGTGGGTTACATCTCTCTTCACAGATGCATCAGGAATACACCTTCAGACACAGAAAATCTTGGCAGAATGCCAGCTGAGAGGGAGCAAGAATTCCTTCTGATCATTGGAAAGGAATATATAGATCCACGCAAAACTCAGTAGGATGAGGGGAGGAGGGGAAAAACAGCAGAGTGAGCAGGACTGGATCTGTTCCCAGGGAGTGGGAGAACTGAAGCAGGGGTCAAATCCCCACATTGGGACAATTGTTTGGGACAGTGCTGTGCTTAGTCACTCAGTTGTGTCCCAGTCTTTGCGACCCTGTGGACTGTAGCCTGCCAGGCTCCTCTAGCCATGGGTATTCTCCAGGCAAGAATACTGGAGTGGGTTGCCATGCCCTCTTCCAGGGGATCTTCCCAACCCAGGGATTGAACCCAGGTCTCCCACACTGCAGGCGGATTCTTTACCATCTGAGCCACCAGGGAAGCCCTTGGGACAGTGGAGAAGCGCTTGAAGCCATTGGCGAGTGCAGCAGCGGATCTGTGACCATCTGAATGGAGCAAGAACCACACAGACAATCCTTGCCGAAGCCCTACATGCCCTGGACAGGGACAAAAATCCCTTGGAATGCACAGCAGCTGGGAGCTGGAGTATTAGGGATTGGAGAGCAATCCCAGGGAGAAGTCTGCTATTGACTGTGGGGAGATGGTCCAACGGGGCATGAGGGAGGAGATGGCTGTGGGAAATGCCTTTGGAGGAAAGCCAGGCAAGGCAATAATGCTGAGTCATGGGCCGGAGGTGGAACCATCTATATTCTCTCTCTCTCCCCACAGCCAGCACCAACAGGTGACCAATAGAGAAAGACCCCAGAGAAGGTGGCCCTTTAAATGCCTGACACACTGAACAATAGAAAAGGACCCCAGCCAGGGGTTCCCCTTTAAGTGCCTGATGCGCAAAGCAACAGAAAAGGACTGGTCAAAGAGGCCATTTGAACGCTACCTGCCAGAGGTTAGAAAAAAGACTCTAATGATGCCGTAGCTCCTGTGACAGAGGCTGCCGGTGTCCCTGCACACTTGGTGCCACCAGGGTCCCCATGATCCAAACAGCTGCACCACCTGCACATTCAATCCTCACTGGGACAGAGCTGCCAGGGGCTGGATTAAAAACTCTAATAGCACCATATGTCCTGTGAGAATTGCCACTGGCTCCCCAGCATACTTGAATTTGCCAGGTCCCTGTGATCCAAGCAGCCACGCCACCTCTACACTCAATCCCCACTGGGGCAGAGCTGGAGATAAAACCACAGTTGAATCCCAGGGGCAGTATGGCTAAAGAAGAGGATCAAAAACATAACCACCAGCTGCACAAGTTGTGGGTCCAACCCACATGATCAACTACTACTTTGTGTCTATGGAATATATAAAAAGACAATGAGAGTTCCCACAAAAGAAAAGACACTAGCTCTCACAGCTGTGGATGTTGGAGGCAAGAACAGGCAGTAGTAGGGCCAGATTAGAGTTGAGCTATCCCCACAGCAGGTCCAGAGACCAGCCGAGTATTGGAGGGCATCCTAGGGAGGTGGAGGTGGACTGTGACTCACAGTGAGGGAAAGGATGCTGACAGCTGAGATGTCAAAACAAATTATTATTTTTATTATTATATTTTGATTTACTCTGTAGTTGGCTGTGGATTTTTTTCTTCTTTTCTTTTTCCCTCCTCTGTTGCTGTGGTTGTTGATTTTATGATTACTATTAACTCTGTGCTGTTGAGAACTTTTAAAAACAATTGCACTCTTTATTTCCTTTATATATATATATATAAAGCATGGTTTATATACTATATACTATATATATATATATAGTGTGTGGTTCCAAGAGTTTTTTTCTTCTCTTTATTTAAAGCATTTTTTGCTTTGTTTTTCTTATTGTTCTGTTCTTGCAATAGTAACTCTTTAATACATATACATCTTTGTATATAATTCTATTTAACTTTGCTTTTCTGTTTTTTCTTTCTTTTCTTCTTTTTCTTTCTTCTTTTCACCATGTTTGTTAGTTTGTCTGGGTTTTTTGCTTTGTTCCCCAGTTGGCACTCTGCCTTGATTTTGTTTTCCGGTTTGTGTTTTAGTTAGTTTTGTTTTTACTTGATCAATATCATTTTCAGTTCCTTTTGCTCACTGGGTAACTCTCTTGTACTTTCTTCTCTTTAGATTGTTTCATGTAAATAATACATGTAATATATATATTTTAGAAAACTTATGAAATTTTGCCTAACTAAAAAATTTATGACATTTTGATTCTACTTGTTTGACTTAGAATGAATAGAATGTTAGATATCTAATTCTAAAAAAAAACCCAGATCTATAACAAGCAACAAAGGTTTACTGTACAGAATAGAGAGCTATAGTCAATATCTTGTAATAACCTATAATGGAAAATAATTTCAAAAAATAATATATGTGTATATGTATAACTGAATCATCTTGCTGTGTACCTGAAACATTGTAAGTCAACTATACTTCAATAAAAGTATATAATTATATATAAATAAAATAAAGAATAAATATATATATTAAGAAAAAACCACACAGGCTGAAAGTTAAAGGCTAGAAAAGATATTTTATGCAAATGATAACCAAAGACAGTAAAGGAGGCTCTATTTATATTAAAAAATATCAGACTTATAGTAAAAATTAGTCAAAGAGACTTAAGTGTTCACTACATAATGATAAGGGATAAATTAGTCAAAAAGATATAATGACTATAAATATATAATCACCCAACATTGTATTACACAAATATTATCCCAACTGAAGGTATACAGCAATACAATAATAGTAGAGATCTTAAATACCTCACTTTTTTCTGGCCATTAAATGTAATTTTATTTTTCTGTAATTCAACACAACATTTATTTTGTCCTTCAGTTCTTCCAGGGGCTAAACTCTTAAACCCAGATAATTTAGGTTCCTCTTGCCTCCCAGGGCTGTGCCTAAATTACAACTTGGGTCCATCTGCCCAACCCAGTTCTCTGGGAACAGGCTTCACTTCTGTGTCCACGGCCTCTATAGCTCAGATGACTCCGCAAGGCACAGCAGTCTCAAACAGGCACTTTATACTCGCGTACTCCTGGTTGGGGTTTTCTGGACACTTCTGCAGTGGGTGCATCTTTGTCATGAAGACTCTGCCAGGAGGAAAGGCTTTATAAATACCTCAGTTTTAATAGTAGATAGATCATCCAGACAGAAAATCAATAAGTAAACTGAATTTTATTAACATGATAGACCAGATGGACCAAATAGAACATTCCTTTCAACAACAGCAAAATAAATATTCTTTTTCAAAGGATTAATTAATTAATTAACGTAATTTTTGGCTGCACTGAGTTGTCATTGCTATGTGCGGGCTTTCTCTGGTGGTAGCAAGTGGGCGCTACACTTCATTGCAGTGTGCAGGCTTCTTGCTGTGGTGGCTTCTCTCACTGCAGAGCACAGTCTTTAGGCATATGAGCTTCAGTAGTTACAGCACTTTGGCTCAGTAGTTGCGGCTTGTGGTTTCTGAGTGCTGTCTCAGTAGTTGTGGCTTAGTTGTTCTGTGGCATGTGGGGTCTTCCCAGATCAGGAATCAAACCTGTGTTCTCTACACTGGCAGGCAGACTCTTAACCACTGGACCCACCAGGGAAGCCCCAATAAATATTCTTTTAAAGTGCATATGGCCTGATGTTGTACAGCAGAAACCCTTGCAACATTGTAAATCTATCATCCTCCAATTAAAAAATTTAAAATAAGGTTCATGTGGAACTTTCCCATGACAGATCAGTCATATGTTGGACCACAAAACAAAGCTCAACAGATTCAAGAAGACAGAAATTATATCAGGTAGCTTTCTTGACAACAATGGAATAAAACTAGAAATAAGTAACAGGAGGAAAATTGGAAAACCCACAAGTAAGTAGAAACTAAATACACATTCCTGAACAATCAATGGATCACAAAAGAAACCAAAAAGGAAATTAAAAAGTACCTAAGATAACCGAAAGTGGAAGCAAAACTTACCCAAACTCTTGGAATGCAGCAAAAACAGTACTAAGAGGAAAATTTATAGCACCAACTACTTACAGTAAGAAAAAAATATCTAAAATCAATTATATTCTTTATGGCTCATGGAACTGGGGGAAAAAAAAACAACTAAGCCTAAAGCTAGCAGAAAGAAGGAAATAATAAAGATTATAGCAGAAATAAAAAAAGACTAGCAAGACAATAGAAAGTATTAACAAAATAAAGAGCTGGCTTTTTAAAAAACATAAACACCAAAGTTTTGGCTAAATTTAACCAAGAAGAAAAAAAGAGAAAGAGAAGACATATTATACCATACACAAAAAATCAACTCAAAATTGATCAGTGACTTAAATGTAAGACCTGAAACTGTAAAACTCTTAGAAGAAATCATAGTGGAAAGCTACATGAAATATTCTTACAATAATTTTTTTGGATTTGACTTTAAATGCACAGGCAACTAATGCAAAAATAAACAAGTGTGACTACATCAAACTAAAGAGTTTCTGCATAGCAAAGGAAACAATCAACCAAGTGAAAAGGCAATCTCCAGAACAGGAGAAATATTTGAAAATCATATATTCTTACTAGTAGCTGATATCCAAAATATGCAAAAAGCTCAAACAACTTAATATCAAAAAACAAACAAGACAATCAAAAAGTGTGCAGAAGATCTAAATAGACATTTCTCCAAAGAAGGCATACAGATGACCAATAGGCACACGAGAAGATACTCAACATCACAAATGATCAGAGAAAGGCAAATCAAAACTACAGGGAAATGTCACCTCATACCAGTCAGAACAGCCATCATCAAAAAAATCTAAAAATAATAAATGCTGGAGAGGGTATGGAGACAAGGGAATGGTTCTGCAGTGTTGGTGGAAATGTAAACTGCTACAACCACTATGGAGAATGTATGGAGGGTCCTCAAAAAATTAAAAATAGAGTTACTGTATGATCCAGCTATTCCACTCCTGGCCTATATCCAGAAAAGATAAAAATTCTAATTCAAAAACATATATGGACCTCAATGTTCATAGCAACAGTATTTAAAATAGTGAAGAGTTGGAAGCAACCTAAGTGACCATCAATAGAGGAATGGATAAAGAAGATGTGATATATATATATATACACACATATAAGTATAATGGAATATATATCATAGAATATTATTCAGTCATAAAAAGAATGAAATATTGGCATTTGCAGCAACATGAGTGGTCCTAGAGATTATCATACTAAGTGAAGTAAATCAGATACAGAAAGACAGATACATGACATCACTTATATGTGGAATCTAAAACATGGTATAAATGAAATTATTTACAAAATAAAACAGACTCACGGCCATAAAAAACAAACTTATGGTTTCCAAGAAGAGAGTGTTGAGGAGGGATAAATTAGAAGTTTGGGATTAGCAGATGCACTCTCCTATGTATAAAATAAACAACCAACAAGGCGCTACTGTATAGCACAGGGAACTCTATTCAATATCCTGTAATAAACTATAATGCAAGAGATTATGAAAAAGAATGTATACAATGTATAACTGAATCACTTTGCTATATACCAGAAACTAACACAACACTGTAAATCAATTACACTCCAATACAAAAATGAGGTGGTGGATGTGTTAATTAACTTGATTATGTAAATATATATCACATCATCATGATTTGATATATCTTCTGAACTGAAATATATGTTAAATATATTGATATATTTATTTTAAATATATGTAATTTTTACTCATAAAAAAGTAAATAAATAACAAAATTCCTCTTAAGGGAAAAAAGGAATGAATATATATGGCTTAGAGAGGGTAGAAGAACTGTTTAGGTGTTGCTTAGAGAAGCATAAGTCTGGTTTGCAAAAAGAACCTTCTCAGCACAAGGGGACACCTATGAAAAGGGCAGGGAACAGATTAATTTCCAAGAACACAAGTTGCTCGTGAGGTCCATGGGAGGAATTGAAAGGGAAACTACCAAAGTGGGCAGGAGATTATCATAAAGGATATTTAGAACTGATTCTTGCAATCACTGTACAGCTTTTGACAGTTTGAGAGGAAAAACAAAAGTGTCAGATTTGGGTTTTAGAAATGATCTCCTGGGGCTTCCCTGGTGGTCCAGTGGCTAAGACACCATGCTCAGGTTTGATCCCTGGTTAGAGAACCACTAGAGCCCATATGCTGCAACTAAGACCTGGCATAGCCAAATACTTTTTTTTTTTTTTTAAGAAATGATTCCCTGGCAACTGTATGGAAAGATTGGAGTGAGTCAAAGGCATAGTGGGAGACAAAGAGGTCAATAGGATGTAAATGTTATAGCATGTGTTCATTAATCTGATAGGGCTGCCGTAACAAAGGACCACAGACTGTGTGGTTTAAGCAACAAAAAATTTATCTTCTCACAATTCTGGAAGCTAAAAGTCTGAGTTAAAGGTACCAGTGGGATTGTTTTCTTCTGAAGTCTCTCTCCTTGATTTGTAGATGTCATCTCCTCTCATTGGAAGGACTGATGCTGAAGCTGAAACTCCAACACTTTGGCCACCTGATGCGAAGAACTGACTCATTGGAAAAGACACTGACTCTGGGAAAGATTGAAGGCAGGAGGAGAAAGGGACTACAGAGGATGAGATGGTTGGATGGCATCACTGACTTGATGGACATGAGCTTGAGCAAGCTCTGGGAGATGGTAAAGGACAGGGAAGCCTGGCATGCTGCAGTCCATGGGGTCACAAAGAGTTGGACACAGCTGAGCGGCTGAACTGAACTGAATCTCCTCTCTGTACCTTTTCATGGTTTTCCTTCTCTGGTGTGTCTGTTTCCTAATCTCCTCTTCTTATAAAAATGCCATTCATTTGGATTAAGACTTGGCCTGTGGTGGTTTAGTTACTAAGTAGTGTCCCACTCTTGTGACCCCAAGGCTATGTAGCCTGCAGGTTCCTTTGTACATGGGATTCTCCAGGCAAGAATACTGGAGTGGGTTGCCATTTCCTTCTCCAGGGGATCTTCTTTACCTAGGAGTCAAACCCAGGTCTCCTGTACTGCAGGAAGATTCTTTACCAACTGAGCTTTGAGGGAAGGCCCAGGACTCGGCCTAAGGATCTCATTTTAACTTAATTAGCTCTTTAAATTTCCTGTTTATCTCATCTCCAAATGCGGTCCCATTCTGACGTACTGGGGATTAGGACTTCAACATATGAATTATGAGGGGACAGGATTTGGCCCATGACAACGGTCAAGGAAAAATGACAGCTGAATTAGAATAGCAGTGGCAGGGATAGAGAATAGGCACTATGGAGGCAGACTTGGAAGGTCTTCGTGGCCGACATGATGAGTAGGGGTGGGGAGCGGCGAGGAAGAAGGAGATATCTAGGATGTATTTTAGGATTATGGCTGAGAGCACTTTTCTCTTTCTCGGTCTCTTTTCATGCTTTATGTCTTTGCTCTCTAAGATGCCTCTTTTGAAGTCAAGGGTAAAGATTGGATTTTCATCATAATTTAAAGAGGGAAGAAGGCTTTAAGAGTTGAAAGGCATATAAAGTTTGAAAGATAGTGAAAGTATTAGTCACTCAGTCATGTCCCACTCTTTGTGACCCTATGAACTGTCGCCCACCAGGCTCCATTGTCCATGGGATTCTCCAGGCAAGACTACTGGAGTGGGTTGCCATTCCCTTCCCCAGGGAATCTTTCCAACCCAGGCATCAAACTCAGGTCTCTTGCATTGCAGGCAGATTCTTTACCATCTGAGCCACCAGAAGACCTGGGTTCAATTCCTGGGTTGGGAAGATATAATCAAATAATTCCATCTGGGGGATGAACAAAGTGAGGAGTAAGGTGACTTAACACACTTGCATTTCCCCACAACCTTTTCATTTCTTTGGGACTGTGGATATGGAGTCATGTTTAATGTAACTCTCTAAGACTCCTAGGTCTACTTGTGGGCATAATTTCTCTTGTCAAAAAAATGAATAAAAACTCTTAGTTCAAGAACAGGTAGCTTGTATTATCTGCAACCACTGGTGTAACCTGGGTTAGAATTGGTGTTTATTGGAATCATTGCGCCTGAGTAATCTGAGATCCAGTCTCTAAGCCACTCCCCAGATATCACAAGCATATCCTTTAAGGTTTGAGACATCAGTGTTATACTATTAGAGCGGGAGAAAATGAGAGAATTGAAGTGAAAGTACTCTGAGAAACGAGTTGAAGGATTAGAAGCTGCCATTATTTGGTGATTGATGTACCTTGTCTTCAGACTGCATTCTCCAGATAATTCATGTCAACAGAGGCTAGGGATAATTTTCAGCTCTAGAACTGACTGGCATTGGCCTCTAAACTAAGACTGCCTACTACATAGGGACAACTTCCTCATTTACTGCAACTGGAAATTATTTCTATTTGTATCTGGATATACCATTTTGGGGCTTCCCAGGTGGCTCAGTGGTAAAGAACCCGCCTGCCAATGCAGGAGACTCAGAAGACTCTGGTTCAGTCTCTGGGTTGGGAAGATCCCCTGAAGGAGGAAATGGCAACTCATTCCAGTATTTTTGCCTGGACAATCCCATGAACAGAGGAGCCTAGTGGTCTATAGTTTATGGGGTTGCAAAGAGTTGGACACGATTGAGCAACTAAGCATGTAGGCTCACATACCAATTAGGGTTGGGTTTGTTGCACATTTTAACCACAAAGTGAGTGAAGTGAAAGTTTCTCAGTCATGTCCAACTCTTTGGGACTCCATAGACTATACAGTCTGTGGAATTCTCCAGGACAGAATACTGGAGTGGGTAGCCTTTCCCTTCTCGAGGGGATCTTCCCAACCCAGGGATTAAACCCAGGTCTCCTGCATTGCAGGCAGATCCTTTTCCAGCTGAGCCACAAGGGAAGCCCAAGAATACTGGCGTGGGTATCCTATCCCTTCTCCAGCGGATCTTCCTGACCCAGTAATCGCACTGGGGTGTCCTGCATTGCAAGAGGATTCTTTACCAACTGAGCCATCAGGGAAGCCCCTTTAACCACAAGGAGGCTCACAAAGCTCTTCCTTTCATGACACCTTTTATATTAATGAAGTAGATTCTGGGTGGAAAGAGTAAAGGGAAGCTTTTCTTACTGCAGCAAAGATTTTTCCACCTTGAGGAAGCATAATGTCTGAGTTCAGGTATCATGGGTTCAAAGTCTTGCTACTAAGCTGCTTTTTTGTGCCACTTGGAGCAAGTCACTTAAACTCTCTGTGACTTAGTTTCCTCTTCTGGCCAAAGGACACAATACTACTTCTTACTTCGTGGAGCTAGTGCTAGGGCAAATTGAGGTTATACAGTAAAGTGTTTAGGACAAGTTCTTGCACACTGTTGTTCTCTGTAAACTTTGAGGAATTTTGGTTGGTGTTGTTTAATTAGTTTTCTTTTTCTTTGTTTTTTGTTTGTTTGCTTGTTTTTTCACTATTTTCCCCTTCCACTTCGTTGGGGCCTGAGTAGTTGTCTCTTGTGCAGACGGCATTCCTGTCTTTTGACAGCCAAGTGTAATTAGGGGGTTGGAGTAAGGGATAAATTCCAAGAGAGAGACAATGAGACAGAGCCTCAGGCTAAACATGGAGCTAAAGCGGCAAAGGGCTTCCCTGGTGGCTCAGAGAGTAAAGAATCTGCCTGCAGTGCAGGATACCTGGATTTGATCTCTGGGTCGGGAAGATCTCCTGGAGAAGGGAATGTCTACCCACTCCAATATTTTTTTCCTGGAGCATTCCATAGACAGAGACTGGCCAACTATGGTCTGTGGGGTCGCAGAGTCAGACATGACTGAACGATTAACACTTTCACTTTCACAAAGAGGCAAAAGACTTCTGGCCTATCTCAACAATCCAGGATGAGACATTAAATAAAGATGTGTGATCAAAGTGAAATTTGCCTTAACCTGGAGCACTTCCACATTCAGAGACCTATAGCACCTGATCAGAGGCTTAGGAATTCAAGATTCAGATTCTATGAAACTGGTTTACCATGAGAACTGATTTCCTGTGACAGCCTAGGCTAGAGGCTAAAATGTTAGGCTATAGAGGACTAGCAAGACAGAAACAAATGATAGGTAGAATGAACATATATTTTTTAATGGATCAGGTAAGGACCCAGTCTCCTTAGATACTACGGATCTAAGGACCATGTAGGTGACCTGTATACCCATCTTACTGACTCATTGAAATGCTGCCAAAATCCTCTTGTCACAAGTCATAAATTCATACTTAGTGGTACTTGCCATAATCTTATATGTTGTCTCTTCTTTTATGACAAGTTTTGATGATTTATGCTTTATAGGGATGCAGCAAAGCTTTCTTAACCCACACTTTTCTTTCTTCTTCTCATTTTCTTTGCAACTTTTCCTGCAATTGCCAGTTCCATAACCACACTTTCTGGTCCATCCATCTATCAAAAATAAACAAAGAGATGAATAAGCACATACATGAAAAAGTAAAGACTATTATACTAACTGGTATACGATTACACTTTGGTAATTGTAGCAATAATGGTTACAATGAACTACTGAAATGTAATGGCATCTTTGAGACTATCAAGCTTTTATTGGACTTTATTTTTATGCTTAGGATATTTCTATCTCTAGAAATATCATTTTTCAGTATCATCAACACTAGTTCCTCATTTTTCCCAAATCTAGGTATTTGTCAAGGAATGAAACTATGCCTTCAATTAACTTTTTTTTCTTCTTCTTCTTCTCTCCATTCATTATTCACTCAACAGCAATTTTGTTGAGCACCTATCATGTGCCAGACACTTTTAGGTTCATGTCTTAGATGATGTCTAGAGCAGTACATTGAACACTGAATGACCAGTTTATGTGGATGATCAGAAAACAGATCTTCTGAGCTTTACATAGGTCAACAGAACACAGAGTATAGACTCAGCTTCCTCAGCACATTAAGTTCAGTTGAGAGATCATAGTATCTTGTTTCAAATTATGATTACCTCTTTTTTTTTCTCCCAGACTCCTCTATTAAGAGATAACTCTGAATTATTTCTTTCTCACTAGACCATTTGGACTGGAAAAAAATTAGGATCAGGATGACTGTACTCTCTCATTTACTCTAATTGCCCTCACCAGAGTTTAAGCAGGCAGAAGCCAACTCAGGGTTCAGTTCAGTTCGGTTCTGTTCAGTTGCTCAGTCGTGTCCGACTCTTTGCCACCCCATGGACTGCAGCATGCCAGGCTTCCATGTCCATCACCAACTCCCAGAGCTTACTCAAACTCATGTCCACCGAGTTGGTGATGACATCCAACCATCTCATCTTCTCTTATCCCCTTCTCCTCCCACCTTCAGTCTTTCCCAGCATTAGGGTCTTTACAAATGAGTCAGTTCTTTGCATCAGGTGGCCAAAGTATTGGAGTTACAGCTTCAGCATCAGTCCTTCCAATGAACATTCAGGACTGATTTCCTTAAGGATTGACTGGTTGGATCTCCTTCCCGTCCAAGGGACTCTTAAGAGTCTTCTCCAACACCACAGTTCAAAAGCTGCACTCAATATGCCAGCAAATTTGGAAAACTCAGCAGTGGCCACAGGACTGGAAAAGGTCAATTTTCATTCCAATTCCAAAGAAAGGCAATGCCAAAGAATGTTCAAACTACCACACAATTGCACTCATCTCACATGCTAGCAAAGTAATTGCTCAAAATTCTCCAAGCCAGGCTTCAACAGTACGTGAACCATGAACTTCCAGGTGTTCAAGCTGAATTTAGAAAAGGCAGAGGAACCAGAGATCAACTTGCCAATATCCGTTGGATCATTGAAAAAGCAAGAGAGTTCCAGAAAATATCTACTTCTACTTTATCAGCTATGCCAAAGCCTTTGACAGTGTGGGTCACAACAAACTGGAAAATTCTTAAAGAGTTGGGAATACCAGACCATCTGACCTGCCTCTTGAGAAATCTGTATGCAGGTCAAGAAGCAACATTAGGACTGGACATGGAACAACAGACAGGTTCCAAATCAGGAAAGGAGTAGATCAAGGCTGTATATTGTCACCCTGCTTATTTAACTTATATGCAGAGTGAAGTGAAGTGAAGTTAAGTAAAGTTGCTCAGTCGTGTCCGACTCCTTGTGACCCCATGGACTGTATCCTACCAGGTTCCTCTGTCCATGGGATTTTGCAGGCAATAGTACTGGAGTGGATTGCCATTTCCCTCTTCAGGGGGTCTTCCAAACCCAGGGATTGAATCCAGGTCTTCCACATTGTAGACAGATGCTTAACCGTCTGAGCCACCAGGGAAGTCCTTATATGCCGAGTACATCATGTGAAATGATGGGCTGGATGAAGCACAAGCTGGAATCAAGATTGCCGGGAGAAATATCAACTTAGGGTTAGCCCATGATTATCTTCTTTTGCTTCTACAATAACTGAGTGGTTGACAAACACTTTCAGTTTGAAAAGCTGATTCAAGAGAGGATGCAACTTCCAATAGCAATGACCAAAAGAGAAATCATGAAATTAAAATCATAAACTTTAGAATCCCTTGGAAGACTAAGTAGAAAACATTTTTTGTTGGAAAATCATTCAGCACTTGACCATAAAGTCTGTTGTACTACTATTAGAGTGCTTTGGCCATATTCAATCCAGAATCCAGGATCCTCTCTCCTAGTCTAAACTCCACACCTTGAGATTATTTTACAAATCTGTAGACATCCAACATCGACCTACAAAATTTACACTATACACACTAAGACAAGAGTAAGACGCCTCTTCTGATTGATTCAAATGAGCATTCAAAGCCAAACAACAATGGAGAGACAAAGGAAAAGGACTGGTTACTGCAAGAGGTGGTATAAAAGTGATAGATACCTAAGATAAGAACCTGTTGACATTTGGGATAAGGATATTAACGACATTAGGGATTTTGGAATTGCTTTTGCATATGGAAGGGACTTCATTCAAGAAACATTGGCCTCTATTGATATTTGCCAGGTTCCCTAATGAGAAGAACCATCATAGTTGAGGTGATAGATTGCCCTTATCATCAGTTCAGTTCAGTTCAGTCACTCAGTCATGTCCAACTCTTTGCGACCCCATGAATCTCAGCACACCAGGCCTCCCTGTCCAGCACCAACTCCCAGAGTTCACACAGATTCACGTCCATTGAGTCAGTGATGCCATCCAGCCATCTCATCCTCTGTCATCCCCTTCTCCTCCTGCCCCCAATCCCTCCCAGCATCAGAGTCTTTCCCAAGGAGTCAACTCTTCGCATGAGGTGGCCAAAGTACTGGAGTTTCAGCTTTAGCATCATTCCTTGCAAAGAAATCCCAGGGCTGATCTCCTGCAGAATGGACTGGTTGGATCTCCTTGCAGTCCAAGGGACTCTCAAGAGTCTTCTCCAACACCACAGTTCAAAAGCATCAATTCTTTGGCGCTCAGCCTTCTTCACAGTCCAACTCTCACATCCATACATGACTACTGGAAAAACCATAGCCTTGACTAGACGGACCTTAGTCCGCAAAGTAATATCTCTGCTTTTGAATATGCTGTCTAGGTTGGTCATAACTTTTCTTCCAAGGAGTAAGCGTCTTTTAATTTCATGGCTGCAGTCACCATCTGCAGTGATTTTGGAGCCCCCCAAAAATAAAGTCTGACACTGTTTCCACTGTTTCCCCATCTATTTCCCATGAAGTGATGGGACCAGATGCCATAGGGCATATTTATTATATGGCTTTTCACCGGATCTGAGCCATCCCTGTCCTCACTCCCACACAGGCTTCTATGAATTGGACCCATTCTTACTCCCTTTTCCCTCTTCTTCATGGTCTGGTTACCTGCGGAAGCCTGATCCAGGATCACAAGGACAGCTACAGCCAAGAATAAGATTTTAACATATCCTGAGAGGGATAAGGAATGATCCAGCAGCATACTGAATGTGCTAAGGAAAGTAAATTTTCACTCTGTGTTTTATTGACTTGGGTACAGCTAAGTCATGGACAATAAATCAGACAAGAACAGCATCTTCCACTACCCGGACATGAGCCCATAAGTCAGCAGTGCCAGCTGATCATCCAGTGTTCAGAGTCTGTCTCTAGATGCCATCTGGGAAGGTGGAAGGCATTAGCAGAGGACATATAAGTCCTACAAAAGACTATGGCATTGTGGAGGCAATGGACCTTCCAAGAAGCCTTTCCCACTCCTTTACTTGAGTAGTTGAGCCTCCTCCCTTATATTCTCACAACCTCTCTGCTTCTTTTTTTTTTCCCCTGAGGAAGTGGAACCAGTTGGCACTAAGTATTTTTCTAATTCATCTTTATTGGACAGCACTGGCAAGTTTTAACAGACAGTGAGACCCCTGAAAGTAGGGACTGGCTGTGATTTCTGTATGTCCAGACTGTGCAGTGATCATTTGTTGAAAACAATGAATGGATAAATTCACTATGGTATTCATTTGTAGCCTGAAAGATCTTAGGGCTTCCCTGGTGGCTCAGCGGTAAAGAATTCACCTGCAATACAGGAGACCCAGGTTCGATCCCTGGATCAGGAGGATCCCCTGGAAAAGGGAATGGCAACCCACTCCAGTATTCTTGCCTGAAGAATCCCATGGACAGTGGAGCCTGGCAGGCGACAATCCATATGTTGAGTTGCAAAGAGTCAGACACAGCTGAAGCAACTGAGCATACATGCACACTGCTAGATCTTAAAATTGGCATTTCTCATCTAAGAAAATGCAGATCCATTAAGTGGAAGAGAATTGCCTAGGGTACACTATGGGCAAGAAAGAAAAAACTGAGGGCTCTCATAACCCACTCACGGTCCAGGTCTTCATAATTCTGCATTTTTCTCCTTATTTCCTACTCCAGATCCTTGACATTAGCTGCTTATGGGCCTTTCTTGGACTCTGGCCCTGAGTAGAGACCAACAAAGAAGGTATGGAAGGAGGCTATGTCAGGAAGTCTGCCTGTGAGTCCACTGGATTTTCTTTTTTGAGTCTTTGGTGTGCCTTATGGTTATTTTACAACTTTTGATGGATCTAGTGTTCTTCTAATATAGTCTTTGTGAAGTTGGCAGGTATTAGGAGCAGCCTGATGGGGCTCAGGAAGTCTGTTTCCCCTTTATATCCAGATGGCATGTTTTCCAGGAAAGCAGTGAGCACAAAGTCATCCATTGAACTCTCATTGTCTATGACTATGAAAAGAACTTTCTATCCATGACCTGTTAGAATACTCACAGAATCCCTAATAAGTAGATGGAGTTTGTTCAGGGAGCTTCCGTGGTGGCTCAAATGGTAAAGAATCTGCCTGCAATATGGGAGACCTGGGTTCAATCCCTGGATGGAGAAGATACCCTGGAGAAGGGAATGGCTACCCACTCCAGTATTCTTGCCTGGAGTATTCCATGGACAAAGGAGCCTGGTGGGCTACAGCCTATAGGGTTGCAAAGGTCAGATATGACTGAGCAACTAACACTTTCACTCTTCACTTTTTCAAACGGTGCTTAGATTGAGCTATGGATTTAGATCCAGTTTACCTGTCTGCAGAGCATATGTTCTTCCTATATCCCAGAAGATCAATGCCTAAGTAACAAAGGAAGAAGATATCTGTTCAACCTGAAAAGCAGTAATGGGTTGAAGAGAGTTATAGTTGTTATCTTCTGAAAAGGCATGTTCTGTGCAAGCCTAGAGGGCAGAACTCAAAGTCTTGGGTGGAAATTGTGGGGGAGCAGCAGCAGCAGCAGCAGGTTTAAACTAACTGGAAAGATCTCTGATGATTGAAACCATCTAGAAATAGTTGGACAGTCTGGGAGAAGTGGTGGCTCCTAGCGTCCAAATGCTGTAAACTGAGTCAGCATGATCTCTTCTCTCAGATTCTGTGGGGAGGACTGGTATATTGATCAGCTGAATATGGATTTGTTTACCAGGCACAGTGTCTAAGAAGAGAAGAGAGCAATGTTCTGCCACTCTGTTTAGGGAAAGAGACAACAAACATATAATGCAAGATGGTGACAAGTACTATAAAGAAAAATAAAGCAGAGTTAGGGATAGAGAATAATATGATATACAGTGTGTGTGTGTCTGCTTTGAACAGGTTATCCAGGGGAGGGCTCTCAGAGGAAGAAACATAGAGAAGAAAACTACCTGCACTGGGGAAGTGAGCCACATGAATCAGAATCTTCCAGGCAGAGAGAACATCAAGAGCAAAGACTCTAAGGAAGGAAGGTACTGCGTGTTTTAAGAAGAGCAAAAAAATCAAGTGTGCCTGGAGCAGAAGAGTGAGTGAGGGAATAAACAAAAAGAAGCTAGACTAATAAAGGCAGGCAGAGCTATAGTGTGTCAGATCATACAGCAATCTATTAAAGACCTTGTAATTTATTTGATATATGATAGGGAATTGTGACTTACATTTTGAGAGGTCATTCAAATCTGAAAGTTTGTTTTTGTCTCTTTGCCTATAAGATATCACTGAACAGAGGAGCCTGGCAGGCTACAGTCCATGGGGTCCCAAAAAGTCGGACACAACTAAGCGACTTCACTTTCACTTTTCTCCAGGGAAATGATGAAAATGTCTTTTAATTTCTCCGAGTAATGTATTTGGGCTAAAGAGTGTTTTTTGAATGTGTCACCGCCCATGTTCTGGCAGTATGTGTTTTACATAATTTTAATTTTAATACTCATTTTAGAAAAAAATCACTAGAACTTGACCTGGTAATTTTACAGATAACATCACTTAGTATGTGATCAAATATAGATTTAAGAAAAAGGTCTGTTGGTTTCTACAGAAATATGAAGTAAATAATTCTACAATCTATAGACAATAAGGCAAAAAAAAATGTAAGATAACATATAGACAGCTAAAATTTGGGCTACAAAATAGATAAAGAACATTCTTTGGAAGAGAAAACCAAAGCCTAAAGAGGTCAGTTGACTTTCTGAAGGCCACACAGCTGGTAAGCCTTGGAGTCAGGAGTGGGACTTTAGTCTACCTGACTCTAAATCCACAGCTCTTGACAACAGAGAATATTGTCTCACCAAATACATAAATCTTCAGGCTTTATGTTTTTATTTATTTACTTTATTAAATTTCTGTTTTGGAATTGCTATAGATTGACAGGAAGTTGCAAAGACAGTAAAGAAATCCTGTATTTCTGCAGACACTTTCTTGGGCAGGATATTTTAAGGGTTCAGAGGTTATTTACCACATGCTTGTCGTAGACTGGTTCCAAATAGGAAAAGGAGTATGTCAAGGCTATATATTGTCACCCTGCCTATTTAACTCATATGCAGAGTACATCATGAGAAACGCTGGGGTGGAAGAAGCACAAGCTGGAATCAAGATTGCCAGAAGAAATATCAATAACCTCAGATATGCAGATGACACCACCCTTATGGCAGAAAGTGAAGAGGAACTCAAAAGCCTCTTGATGAAAGAGAAAGAGGAGAGTGAAAAAGTTGGCTTAAAGCTCAACATTCAGAAAACGAAGATCATGGCATCCTGTCCCATCACTTCATGGCAAATAGATGGGGAAACAGTGTCAGACTTTATTTTGGGGGGCTCCAAAATCACTGCAGATGGTGATTGCAGCCATGAAATTAAAAGACGCTTACTCCTTGGAAGGAAAGTCATGACCAACCTAGATAGCATATTCAAAGGCAGAGACATTACTTTGCCAACAAATGTCTGTCTACTCGACGCTACGATTTTCCCAGTGGTCATGCATGGATGTGAGAGTTGGACTGTGAAGAAAGCTGAGTGCCGAAGAAATGACGCTTTTGAACTGTGGTGTTGGAAAAGACTCTTGAGAATCCCTTGGACTGCAAGGAGATCCAACCAGTCCATTCTAAAGGAGATCAGTCCTGGGTGTTCATTGGAAGGAATGATGCTAAAGCTGAAACTCCAATACTTTGGCCACCTCATGCGAAGAGTTGACTCATTGGGAAAGACCCTGATGCTGGGAGGGATTGGGGGCAGGAGGAGAAGGGGATGACAAAGGATGAGATGGCTGGATGGCATCACTGACAGGATGGACATGAGTTTGAGTAAACTCCAGGAGTTGGTGATGGACAGGGAGGCCTGGCATGCTGCGATTCATGGGATCGCGAAGAGTCAGACACGACTGAATGACTGAACTGAACTGTCATAGATCAATCCTGATGACTTTTACAATGGGTAGATTTGGGCAACAAGTCATAGAAACAGAGAGTGCTGCGAAGTCGCTTCAGTCGTGTCCGACTCTGTGTGACCGCATAGACGGCAGCCCACCAGGCTCCCCCATCCCTGGGATTCCCAGGGCAAGAACGCTGGAGTGGGTTGCCATTTCCTTCTCCAATGCATGAAAGTGAAAAGTGAAAGTGCAGTCTCTCAGTCGTGTCCAACTCTTCGCAACCCCATGGACTGCAGCCTACCAGGCTCCTCCATCCATGGGATTTTCCAGGCAAGAGTACTGGAGTGGGGTGCCATTGCCTTCTCCGAGAAACAGAGAGTAGACAGTGGTTACTCACAGAAACAGAGCAGAGAGTGATTACCAGGGTCTGTGTGGAGAAGGAAATGAAGAAATGTCAGCCAGTGGCACAAAATTTTATTTTTGCAAGATGAATAAGTACTGAAGCTCTATTGTACAACAGTGTTTCTATAGTTAACAGCATTGTATGTTATACTTCAAACTGGAGAAATCCAGTTTCTCCAAATGTAGTATTCTGAATAATTATCATATAATATCAAAACAAGGAAACTGACATGGCTACAATATACATGTATATTTCACCCTCATTTTATCACATGTGTTGATTAGTGCAAGCAATCAGTATACAAAACTATTCAATCAATGCGGAAATATTTTAATATTTCAATACAAGAAATATTCCTTGTACTGCCCCTTTATAGTAACATTCCACACCCTACTTCCTTAGCATTTCTAACCCCTGGCAATAAACAATTTGTTCTCCATCTTTCTAATTTTGTTGCTTTTGAGAATGTTCTGTAAGTAGAATCATACAGTATATGACTTTTGAGGTCACTGCTTATAGCAATAGTTTGTACTTTTTATCACTGGATAGTATTCTTACGGATATACTACATTAACATATTATAGAACATTTTGGTTGTTTCTAGATTTTGGTTATTACAAATTCTTACCAGCAAGGTGTGAGGGAGTCAGTCTCCCTCAAATGCATGTGGTACTGTCATAGTTTTTAATTCTAGCTGATCCAGCAGATAAGTAGTACTACCTCATGCTGATCTGAAATTGCATTTTCCTAATTGCTAGTGATGTCAAACATCTTTTTGTGTACTTATTTGCCCTCCACAAATCATCTTTGGTGAGATGTTTTTTCCTTTCTCCATTTTCTAAATGCTATAAACTCTGTATAGGAGGTTTTGTTGGATACTTATTTGCAAATAATATCTTTCAGTCTGTAGTTTTTCTCCTAATCCTTTTCTTTTTTTTTTATTCATTGCCTCCTATAGTTAATTTTTTCTTTTTTGTGGTGATAACAAGATCTCTTTCTCACAAATTTGAAGTATATGATACAATGCTGTTAACTATAGAAACACTGTTGTATAATAGATCTTCAGCACTTACTCATCTTGCATAACTGAAATTTTGTGCCACTGGCCAACATTTCCTCATTTTCTCCCTCACACAGACCCTGGTAACCACTCTCTACTCTGTTTCTATGACTTGCGGTTGCCCAAATCTACCCATTGTAAAAGTCATCAGAATTGGTCCGTGACAAGCATGTGGTAAATAACCTCTGAACCCTTAAAATATCCTGCCTGAGAAAGCGGTTTTTGCTTACCTGAGACTTGAGCCTTGCCAGATATTTTATGCTGACCATATGATACATGATGAATACCTGGTTTCTATGCTTTTAGGCTAAGGTGTATCAGAACTCTAAAAGCAGAGCTTGAAGATTATGAAGCTAATTTCATTCATGTGAGTGCTCTATGCTTACATGATTGATTTCCAATAAAAACCTGGACACCAAGGTTCCAGTGAGCTTCCTTGGCTGGCAGCACTGTGCACTTGTTATCACACATTATGGCTGAGAGAATTAAGTTGCATCCATATGACTGTACTATGAATCTCATATCTGGTTTTTTCTAGACTCATTTATCTTTTTCTTTTGCTAATTTCAGTCTTTACTCTTTAAATGTAATAAATTGTGCACATGAGCTTACCCAGGTCTTTCTGGTAAATCATCAAACCTGATGGGTCATGGGGATCATCCAAAACAGCTAGACATATGTAACAATGGAATAGAATTAAGAGTCCAGAAATGAATCTTAATTCTTATGTCAATTGACTTTTTATGAGGGTTTCAAGACAATTCAATGAAGAAACAGTCATCTTTTTAACAAATAGAATTGAGAAAATTGGAAGAACACATGCAAAAGACAAAATTTAGACTCCTATGTTAGATCATGCAAAAATAAATTAAAATGGATCAAAGAGATAAGTGTCAGAGTTAAAACTAAACTCTCTTAAGATGAAAACACAAGAGTAAACCTTCATGATCTTGAATCAAGAGATAAATTTTTAGATATGACACTGAAACCAAAAGTGACAAAAAAGAAAGTTCATCAAAATTTAAAATTTATACTTTAAAAGATACCATCAATAAAGTGAAAAAGGTACTTAGAGAATGGAGGATATACGTAAATGTAAAATGTCTAACACATCAAATCATATATCTAACAAGCATAACTCAAGAGATGGAGTACTTCAAACTGGAGCTGGAACCTATGCAAAAATGAAGCAAATGCAAATACTATCTTTCTAACATTTTGTAAGAAGTTAGCAGCAATTTGGAGGTCAATTCTCATTTAGAGAATTGATGGACTATTAAGCTACAGGGGACCCTGAGCAGCAATGATAAAAAGAAAGCAAAAGCTAGCATGCTGCATGATAGTGAAAGTCTATAATAAAGAAAAAGGAATATATAGGAATTTTAGAAAGACATAATGATCAGAGTGGTGGAACAACCACCATCAGTCTCCACCAGGTAGGGTAGGAAGAGTAACTTTCTTGAATTTTTTAAAATTTTGAGCATGTGTTTTTTCTAACACAATTTTAAATTGAGACAAAATATTTCATTGTAAACTTATATAGTAAGATGCTGTGAATACTGGTGTGCTATAAAAATTGACATGTAAAAATTGCAATAAAATATGAATGCATAGAATTTGTTATTGACAATCCATTTAATGAATATGCAAAGAATCACTTACTTAACAATCATTAGGTTGGTACAAAGTAGTTTCAGTTTTGCATTGTTGAACTTTGCCAACTGATATTGGAGTACCTTTTTAAACAAATGTGGTTATCTTTTACATCATCTTAATGCACATTCCTTGCTTTATGCTTTTGCTAATGAATTATTACTAGATGCTTATTTTATATTCATTTTAGACTATAGAAATGAGTTTAGACAAAAAACAAATTCTAGAAATTTTCTTATTCAAGTTCAAAATGGGTCATAAAACAGTGGAGACCACTTGCAACATCAACAATGTATTTGGTCCAGGAATTTCTAATGAACACATAGTGCAGTGGTGATTCAAGAAGTGTTGCAAAGCAGACAAGAGTCTTGATGAGGGGTGTAGTGGCCAGTCATTGGAAGTTGACGACTGATTGAGAGCTATTGAGAGCATCATCAAAGCTGATCCTCTTACAATTACACAAGAAGTTTCCCAAGAACTCAACGTTGGTCATTTTTACAGTTGTTTGGCATTTGAAGCAAATTGGAAAGTTGAAAAAACTCAATAAGTGGGTGCCTCATGAGATAACCACAAATCAAGAAGACTGTTATTTTAAAGGGTCATCTTCTCTTATTCTAAGCAACAACAATGAATCATTTCTTGATCAGATTGTGAGGTGTGATGAAAAGTGGATTTTATACAATTAGCTCAGTGGTCGGACCAAGGAAAAGCTCCAAAGCACTTCCCAAAGCCAACCTTGCACCACGAAAGGGTCATGGGCACTGTCTGGTGGTCTGCTGCCAGTCTGATCCACTACAGCTTTCTAAATCCCAGGGAAACCATTACATCTGAGCAGTATTGGCAAATTGATGAGCTGAACAGAAAACTGCAACGCCTGCAGCCAGCATTGGTGAACTGGAGGGCCCAATGTTTCTCTGCCATAATGCCCAACAGCATGTCACATGACCAGTGCTTCAAAAGTTGAATGAACTAGGTTGAATGAGGTTTTGCCTCATCAACCATATTCATCTGACCTATCGCCAACCAACTACCACTTCTTCAAGCATCTCAACAACTTTTTGCAGGGAAAATGCTACCACAACCAGCAGGATGCAGAAAATGCTTTCTAAGAGTTCGTTGAATCCAGAAACATGGATTTTTATGCTACAGGAATAAACAAACTTATTTCTCATTGTCAAAATTGTGTTGATGATTGTAATGGTTCCTATTTTGATGAATAAAGATGTGTTTGAGCCTAGTTATAATGATTTAAAATTCATTGTCTGAAACCACTGTTACATTTACAGTAACAGAAATATTAGAAATATTTCATCACTAATAGAAATATTACATCATTTTCTTCTTTAAACTTTAATTCTAATAGCTTATTTTTATTCTGCCATACCCTAAAATTAGACCTTAATGTAATAAATTTTTATTTTAAAAGTCTATATTGATAAGTCAATCATATTTCTCTGCAATAAAGCATAATTTTTATTGTGAAATCTGTGTAAATAAAAAGTTATAAATATTTACCATTTCAAGATTGAACCATTATTTTAATACTTAGAACAAAACTGATTAGAACCACATGAATGTATTATAAAATGTGAAAAACAATTATTGATGAAGAAAAATTTTTGTTTTACTTAAAGGCATCCTCTTAGTAAATAGATAGTGCTTTCTTTATATTAGTTTATATATACATAGATGAATATTTCTTTTACTAATGAGATGAAGGTCAGTAAAAACTGTCTTCCCAGTTTTTATTTTTAAAAATGGAATTACCAAGAGACTTTATTCAATCAAAAGTAAATATGAAGGTTGAAAGATTAGGTGTCAAATATATAAATGATAGATACACACAAAGAGAGAGAAATGCAGTTTGTTTCAGTTTAGTTCAGTTCAGTTGCTCAGTCATGTCCATCTCTTTGTGACCCCATGAACTGCAGCACGCCAGGCCTCTCTGTCCATCACCAACTCCTGGAGTCCACCCAAACCCATATCCATTGAATCGGTGATGCCATCCAACCATCTTATCCTCTGTCATCCCCTTCTCCTCCTGCCCTCAATCTTTCCCAGCATCAGGGTCTTTTCCAATGAGTCAGCTCTTCGCAAAAGGTGGCCAAAGTATTGGAGTTTCAGCTTCAACATCAGTCCTTCCAATGAGCACCCAGGACTGATCTCCTTTAGAATGGACTGGTTGGATCTCCTTGCATTCCAAGGGACTCTCAAGAGTCTTCTCCAACACCACAGTTCAAAAGCATCAATTCCTCAGCACTCAGCTTTCTTTATAGTCCAACTCTCACCAAAAATCCCATTGTAAGCTATCACTAAAGTTTATCTACAAAGATCTATCAAACACCAGCTGATTTGCTTTGCTGTCCTTGCTTTTGGAAACAAGAATTGAAAGTCACTTGAATTTCCAAAGGATTTGTTGTCCAAAGTCTATGATTACTTACTTTCTGAACACCAGCACCAATCTTTCAATTATCCACATTTTATACCTGCAGGTTTTTCCACTCTAAATAATCCATGATTGTCAGAAAAAAAGAGGAGAGGGGTAAGTTTTCATTCAAGAGTGAGAGAAGAGAAATTTAGAAAGTGGAGATAGAAAAGAAGAACATGTTAAAATGGTTTGAGTATCACAACACATTTGAAAAACGAGGGTCAAAAAATGAGTTCCCTTAAATTATCAACATGCATATGTTGGAAAAAACATTGTATCCAGTATCCCAGCTTCACATTTACTACTTTGTATTGTCTGACCTTCTCATATTTGTTGAGATTACATGAACAGCAAGTTTTTACTGAGCATCCACCATGCACAAGGCACTGGTCTACCAGCTTGGGACACAGTCAGGAACCAGAGCATGGTATAAGGGCTCTGTACATTAGAGTGGTGATGACAGGCTATATGTACATAACTAATGAAATAATGCAGAAGGACAGCAAAGAAATCTACAAAATATTTCAAAGAGTTCAGTGATAGGAAGAAGATGAAGCAAAGTAGAGTGAGGAGTGGATTATTTCTAAGGAGGTGACATTTACGGGAAAGGCATAGAAGAAGAATACTCTAGGCTGAGGCAGAGTGGTGGTCTCAGGATGTCTTCGTCATGGAAGAATGCCTCTGTGAAGTTGGCATGTGACCTGTGTGATGAGGTGTTTGCCATACAAAAGAAATGGAGAAGAGCAGCTTGGGCCAAGGTACAGTAGAAAGAAGGTAATCAACTTGCCCAGGCTTGCTAAAGACTTTCTTGGTCTCGGTCTCTAACTCCCATGTTCTGGGAAGACCCTCAGTCCTAGGCAAAGTAGGGTATTTGTCAGCCTAACAGGAGGCCCAAGAGCTATTGGAATATGAGGTCTACTTAAGGGTCAGTGGCCTGAGGCCAAATACCTCTTCTATAGCAGGGATCCCTGGCAACTTGACCTAAACAAAATAAAAAGAATTAGAGAGTAAACCTTCTCGATTCTGAGATATGTAGGCATCTGAGACTGTGGCTCTCAGTAACACCCCAATCATAGCTCAGCACAGGAATAATCAACTTGGAGTGAATAGCTGCTTCTTTGTGATATCGAGAGTAAAGTTGCAGAACCACCTGTTGCTGTACAAACAGCAAGTGCATGACAGAGGCAGATGAAGCATAGGCACCCTGCACATGATCAGTATTCATGGACGAAATGGACATCTGGACAGGCATACAATGAGACAACCACAGTTGGAGGCTTTGAGTAGACATTTGAGTGGAAAGAGCGTTGGAAAGATAAGTAGAATTTGTGATGTTGTTCTTAATAGGATGTGCTCTCAAGGCAAGTCCGACTTGCACCTGTGTCTAGTTAAATAAGTGTTTGGTGGTGGAGGCAGTAGTTTCTAACTATAACTGGATTTATTTCTGGTTGAAGCATTAAACAAAATTCGACCTCATGATACAAACAGGGGTTTAAAGTCAACACTTACAAAAAATGTCGGTAGGGACAGGGAAGGGAGAACTTGTTTGGGAATTTTGATGTGACTGCATAGGTTCTTCACATATGATAGCGGGGTTTCAGGTGTTAATAAAATCAAATTTTCTGTCTCAACTATCGAGGCAGCTCAAAACTGTGACTTTTTAAAAAAATTTTTATTTTTACTTTATTTTACTTTACAGTACTGTATTGGTTTTGCCATACATTGACATGACTCCACCATGGGTGTACATGCATTCCCAAACATGAATATTTCTTTCATTTATTTATTTATTTATTGTGGAAAAATACTCAGACACACAAATATCACTTGAAACCAAATATTAGCACGTATACATTAGTATATCAGAGGAAAACAGGAAAAGAATTTAAGCCCAATATGAAGGATCCCTATATCTTCTATACACTTATCTTTATATATTTCTAATTATAAGGTAACTCTCTTCATTCTTGCCTTGGCAGTTGCAATAAGTCCATCTCTATGGCATCCAATCCCCAATAGAACTGTCCCCCATAAAATAACATCAGTAGAATTGGCTCCCTGCATATTAGTCCCAATACTTATATAGATCTGCTGTCTCAGGCTCATCAGAAAACGTTGTATCCTCAGCGCTGTCAGGAGTAGGTGTCAAAATCTAGGAAGAATCTCTCTGGGAAGCCGTGGCCCCAGTTATTCTGCTTTCTTGAGTCACAGTTGCTTTAACTGTTACCTCATCAGTAAACCCAGGATGGGGGGAAAAAGGAAAATCATCATGAGTAATATATTCAACATTAAGATTTTTGAAGAAGTTAGGATGGATTGGCCATTGAGTGTATGGATCATAACTTCTTAGGGGAATGCAGCATGATTGCTTGTTCATACAAAGTAATTTGTACCTTTCAAGAAGTAAACATCGTTTTCTGCAGTATCCTATATCATTCTTCCAGCATCTTTCAACAAACCAGCCAGCTGCAGGGGAAAAACCAAGCAGTCAATTTTTAAATTCTAGCAAAAGATTACAAACAGCAATTCCAAAATTTGACAACCACTATTATTGCCATCTAATATAATATGATAAAAATACTACAAGCCATTTGGAGAGACAAAGAAGAAAGCTAAAACTTTATAGTAAAAACTGTGACATGTGTCATTAAGGAAATTGCTGTGGGTGGGAAGAGGGACAGAGTGAAGGAGGGAGAGGAGGCAGGAGAGAGTCTGGAGAAGGAAAGAAGAGGAGGGGAAAGAAAATAAGACAGAGGACACATACATAAAGCTGATATTTAAGCCACGGAAGGCAAGAAAGATGAAAGGAGACCACAGGATACACAAGAGACAAAGAGTATTTTAGAATACATGCTAAGTCAATTCAGCCATGTTCTACCCTTTGCGACCCTAGGTTCCTCTGTCCATGGGATTTTCCAGGCAAGAATAACAGAATAGGTTGCCTTTCCCTTCTCCAAAAGGACCAGCAAATGCTCAGCCCCAGTATTAAGAAACAGCATAGTGTCTTTAAGGTACTGAAAATCTGAAATATAACGTGCAAGGAGCAGAGGAAATGAAATGAACTTGAAGTAGCAATGCCATCACCTAGTCCCTATAGGCCATTTGAAGCATTTTCATTTATTTCAAACCATCATATGTTCTAATTTACTTTAAATTTTAGACTGTTAGCTAGGATAATACACAGAAATTAGTTAAGAGAAAAGGAAGAATAGAATTTGGAAAACATGTTCAGACAGATAAAACTTGATGGCAGTTGAAACTGAGGCTGTGAGAACTGCAAAATGAAGAGGACAGATTTCAGACACTGGTAAATGGAATAAAAAGGTAAATGGAAGATGGAGAAATCCAAGTACATTACTACATTTTTAAGTAGATATAGGGGAGATTCATGATGCTTGCCATTCATTGAATAGTAAATTGAGGAAAGAATATGAATTGGAGGGAGGAGAAAAAGGTGGTTACAAGTATTTGTTTTGGGACATTTAATACAATATGGGCTTTCTCTGCTGGCTCAGTGGTAAAGAATCTGCCTGCCAATGCAGGAGACATGAGTTTGATCCCTGGGTTGGGAAGATTCTCTGGAGAAGGAAATGGCAACCCACTTCAGTATTCTTGCCTGGCAAATCCCATAGACAGAGGAGCCTGGTGGGCTACAGTCCGTAGGTTTGCAAACAAGCTGGACAAACAGTGACTATACAATAACAACAACACAATATAGCTCAGAAGTACAAAGGGCAGTGGGATATAACGGTAGCGACTCAGTAGAGAAGTTTATACTTCAGTTGTAAATTTTGGAATCATTGCTTATGGCCAGTATGTAAAGCTATAGTTATAGATTAAGTGTAGTGCATGTTGGAATAATATGACATAAAAGAGGACCATGATTAAATTCTGATTAGTGTCAATATTGAAAGCTCAGATAAGAGGAAAATGTTCAGAAGGCACAGCCAGATAAACTGGAGCAAAACAGGAGAATGAGGCCCTTGAGAATTAGATTAGCTTACCTAGAACAAGACCTTGGGAGAAATTGTGAGTGATGTATAATAATTAATTAAGAGGCATTCAGCACAACTCCCCCCATCCCGTTCCTAAAATCAGTTTGGAAATGGGGAAGTTAAGGAATTAAAACAGCAAAAAAAAAAAAGAAAGGTGAGTTATACAATTAATTACCACTGTGGTTGACTAGAGCTTAATCCTACATGGAACTCTGGCAACAAATTTTTGGCTAGGACAAAACTATCATTCTTGAGGGTCAGAGGAGCTGGAATATTTCTTCCCACCATTCTGCCAGCCAGTAGTTAATAGATGATCCCAGAGTGAGCTGAAAATCCCATGACATTTCTGGAATGCCCACTATAGGGCTGATTTGCAAGCAATCAACCATGCTTTGAGATACTGCTGGTGAAATCAGGCTGGTGTGCATGAAAATGGCAATGCCACAGGGACACAAGAAAAGCTGTATCAAGTTTGACTAGATTTTGCAAGTGAGGAAAATGTTTCCTAAAAGAACACATGGACATTTGTAGGCAAATACTGCTGTGAGGTTGAACAAGATAAGTCAGATGTCTCTATTGTATTTAACACAATGAGCGTCACTGGCAATATTCAGAGTGGTAGTGAAACGAAGCAGGACACTATGATCCTTGCCCCCACCACCCATGTCCTCTGCCTGCCTTTTGTCTGTGGAAAACTTTAGTCAAAGAATAAGTTTAATCAGAGAAGTGAGAAACAAAGGAAAATAGCCAAAGGAGACTAAATAATAATAATGTAATCATTAAGCATAGTCAGGGACCTTTAGTTCTTTTTCAAGGGCTAAAAGATAATATTCTAAGCCATATCCTGTGAGTTGTCTTATATATGATAAAACACCAGGTGGAGAAGTTAATTACATGATGATCAGAGCTGCCACAATTCCTAGAACTGGTCTCAAAGAAATGGGAAAAAACGGACCCTGGAACTGAAGATTAACTGTATCTAAAACAAACATGATGATGCCGGCCAGACCACTGAGGACCAATTTGAAGATGACTGTTAGAGATGACAGTGTTGTTTCTGTATGTAGCCATCCGCCCACTTCTGTCTATAAAAGTTCGTGCCCAGTTCATGCCCACCTTGCTTGTGCGGGGTGGGGGTGGGGGGTCGTCAGCCTTTGGACAGATGTCTGTTACCCTCCCCTCCAGTTGCTGGCATCTGAAATGAAGCAAGCTTTCCTTTCCACCAACCTGGCTTTTGAGCAGCGAGCAGCTGGACACCACACACACACTTTCAGTAACAGCAGGAAACGGAGAAACAGAAGTAAAGTGATTGACATGTGAATGAGAGAAGTAAAAGTAGCACCTGGAAACCAAACTCTTAGGAAGTTTAACTGTGAGAAAGAACAGAGAAATAGATAAGTACTTGGAGGTCAATATAAAGTCAAGAGAGGGTTTTTCAGGTTTGTTTTGAAGATTGGGAAATAACAGAACACAACCATAAATATTAAGAAAAAAAGAAGTAGAAAGGGGGAGATTAAAGTAGAAGAGAGAAATGAGGGAAAAAGGAAGGGTATAGTCCTTGATTAGGTGACAAAGATCAAAAGCACATATAATACTTGACTGATTTGGAGAAGGCACACTACCTCAGCTATGTCAAGAGGAAAAGAGAAGATGGGTGCAAAGCCATACTGAACATTAACTTTAAAAATACGCAACACATAAAAGTTGAGTTATGTTTTATGTGGAAGAAAGTTTCAGGACTTAAGCCCAGGAAGCAGCATCTCAAGTAACCCCAAGGGAACCACTCCAGGAAGGCAAGGCAGGCAGGCTGGTTTTACAGAAGTTTTCCAACAAAGGGAAGGTAGTCAGAACATCAAAAGATTATTGCATATTAAAGGAAAACCAGATATCTCAAGTTACGGAAGTTGTTGTTTTTCTATGCATGGGAAGAGTCATAAGTCTGGACTCACTGAAATCATTCCTTTGATATCCACTTCACCTATCTGGAGCCAATTCTTCTGGATTTTTACATCTCAAGTTTCCCCAGTGCTCACCATGGGGAGTGACTGCAGTCTAATGACTGCTAAATGGCAGATATTCTTCCTGAGTTCCATCAGGGCTCACCATCCATGGTGGCTGCAATTGCTGATGATTGTGGCATCCTTTGTTTACTGATATGGCAGGAAATTTTCCAATTCTCACTGGTATGAGTGTTGGCAATGGTAAAAATAAAAGTGCTATTTGAATTTTTAAAATCTTGAGATGTGGGATAAAGTCCTAAGATGGGATAGGAGGGAGACACAGACAGGAGTGGAGCATAAAAACTGAAGAGAAAGAATGTCAGTGCAAAATAGTTAAGAAAGAACGATCAGCTCAGACAAGCAATACAGTAGGCTTTCTAAGAAGCATTAAAATTCATTGGAGGGTGAGGATATGCAGGCAGATTCTTTACCAGCTGAGCCACTAGGGAAACCCAAGAATACTGGAATGGGTAGCCTATCCCTTCTCCAGGGGATCTTCCCAAGGAATCCAATGGCAGTCTCCTGCATTGCAGGCAGATTCTTTACCAACTGAGCTATTAGGGAAGCCAAAGTGAAACTAGTCTGTTCCATTTATCAAGCAACTACATGACCATCTTTCTCAGCAAACTGCCCAAGAAACACCAATGTCAGTGTATTCTAGGAAACAACTAGTGCAAAAGCTGTATGTTGGAGGAAGACAATGATGTATGAGGAAGGTCAAGTAATTCTCAAAACAACCTTTTTTGGATTTTATTTGATAAAGTAAGAAAAGTACCATTTGTGGGTTGAGAGAGAAAGAGAGCACAATGAAAATTTGGCTCCTATTTCCTCCACCAGAGTATCACTTCTCCAGTGATTTGTCATTTTTTGTTAATTATTTTACTGGCTCCAATTCTTTTCCCTTGGTAAAATTTCCTGTAGATTTCAAAGGTAACCATTCTACCTTTTTAATGCTGGACAAAGTCTAACACTGCTTCCACATTCCTCACTTCTATAAAGATTACTTCACCATGTGTCTTTTCCTCCAGAGTGTCCATCCTTGAAACCTGTGTCCCCTCAGCATTTCTCTTCCATTCCCAAACTTGTTAAATCATCTTGTTCTGTCCATTCTTCTTCACTCTTGCCTCTCACTTCATTCCTCACTACTCCTTTTCAACTATTCCCTCCAGAGTTGGAATTTGTGCACAGCCCCTCATTCAAGAGAAGTTTGAGCCCTAACTATGGTACAGGTTCTATTCTAGACATTTGGGATATATTTGTGCACCAAGCAGACAAAAACGCAAGGCAGACTTTCTAGCAAGGGAATCAGACAATAAAGAAACAAAGTACCCTCTATGTGAGATGATGATAAGTGGTTTTCAGAAATAAGAAAGAATAGATTGAAGTGGAACCTATTTGGTGTGTCATAGGGATAGATGACAGTTTCTTCAATAGCAGTTGGCATAGGTCTTGACAGACTGTGACAAAAACAATAACTTTAAGATGGTGAAGGGATTAGCCATGCCAGTATGTGGGGCAAGCCCATTATAAGCAGAGGAAATAAACAGAACTCTGTGGGTTGAGCAAGCCTGGCATGTTAGAGGACAGGTCTTGAGGTCAACGTAACTAGAGTAGTGGGAGATGAGGTGAGAGAAGTCATAAGCATCAGACCATGGAGGATCTGGTGGGCCACTGTAAGGACCCTGGTTACACCTTGTTCTGAGAGAAGAGGGGGTCACTGCAGAGATCTGAGCAGAAGAGGCACAGAGTCTGACTTCTAATGTGAGCAGATCACACCCTATGTTTTCTTGACTGAAGACTGCAGGAGGCAATAGCGGAAGGACGGAGACCTGTGAGGAATCCACGGCAGTAATGGATGAGAGAAGACAGTGGCTTGAATCAGAGTGTAACACTGGAGGTGATAAGATGGGTTGATTCCAGGCATAATTTGCAGGTAGATGTAATAGATTTCCTGATAGATATGGATTTCACAGCTTAGAATATCAAAGATAATTCCAAGAATATGGCTTAAGCAATACAATGATGATGATTGGGAATAATCTTATAACTTGGTAAACATTATTTATATATATATATATATATATATGTATATAATTACAGCAGTTATTTATTTCAAAGTTTCTCAGCCTGGAATTATTATGTCATTAGCATTTGTGATCTTTATCGCCACTATTTCAAAATCATTCATCTAAAATATGAATAACAATGACACTAAGAGAGGCACAATAAGCCATCTTGTCCAAACGTTGAACCATGTGTGAATTATCTTGTAAGAAAAAAAACAGATACAGAATCAGATAGCATTAACTTAAATATAGCTATTAAAAGTAGTCCACTGATGGACAGTTTGGCTTGGTAAAAAGTTTCTTTACAAACCCTCAGATGCAGTCTCACTGTAAAACACAAAATATACTCAAAATTTTAAATAGGTTGTAAAATAGAACCTATAAGTAGAAAATCTACAAATCATCAGGAAAAACTACCATCCTCAACATAAAAGAGAGAAACAAGCAGAACCACATGCTTTGTACAAAAATCAAAATACTTGATAAATATATGCATATATTTGAAGTTTGATTTGAAGTTGACTTCTTCATAGTCAAATAATGGAAAATATTATAAACATAAATATTTTCTTTTATCTAGAAGTTTGCAATGTTCAGAAATTGACAGTGCACTAAGTAGACAGGAATAAGTTGTATTTCTAGGAATATTTATTATGTTGAATGGTTTATGTCTATAAATGGTTATAGAGAATATACTTGTATATAAAACATAAACATACGTAGTAAAAATAAAAAGGGCATAAATGTCAAATTATGAAAGTGGATTTTAAAAAGACACAGAGCACCCATTATATGAAATTCTATGCAGTAATAAAAAATTCAGTTTTTAGAGAATATTTAATATATGAGAAAATAGTCATAATGTAATAGAAAATTTAAAGGGATGATACACATTTTCCCCACATGGTATCCAGGAATCTCAGAGAGAGCAATAAGGCAAAACCACATTGCTCCTTCTTTATTATTTCAAAACTTTCCAAAATTTCAGCCAGTAGTTCATAATCAGAATTGGGCATAGATGATAATTCTTTACCTCACTGTCTCCATGTGAATCAAGATGCCAGGAGCCAGCGTGAGGAACTCTGCCCATGGCAAAGGTCATGAGGAAGGAGGCTTCGGCATACGCAAAGGTGGGATCGAGCCTCAGGAAACCCCTCTTCCCAAGCATCTACCCCCAAAACCAGAGTCTGCACACTTTAGTGTTTTCTGCTCTCACCTACACCTCTGACTTTACGGGGGGCTCTCCCCCATCACCTCTCTCAGAGAAGGAGTTAACCTACAGCTCCAGTTAATAAAAATTCCTGGGCGTGACAAGAGTGTTTCAACTTACGAACTCCTCTGAAGGTTATCTAGCCTGCCTGCACAGGTTCATCTGGCCACATGTGATTGTTTACAGCCTCCCAACCGTGAGAGGCACGAGATGCTGTAAACTTTCTAAATACAGATTCTTTTGAGAAGTTAGAAAATTATTATATAGTATAGTGGGTTGATTAGAAATAATATTGGTGAAGGGTTTTTCATTTGTTGAGCCAATATTTGCTGCTAAATCCCCTGCCCTTATACATGTTAATAAATATATAACCAGCATATAGGAGAAATAAGTATTAACCTTTAATATTAATCATGTTAACCTTAGGTTAAATAAATTCCTTTGTTAGTTGTAACCCACTACACCCTCACCTTATAGGAATGCAACTTTATCTGGTACCTTCAGAGTGTGGCGCCTGGTTTAGGAAAAAGCACCCCTGGAAAATAAGTTTTTTGGTTGACTGACCGTTATCAGAAAGAAAAGATCATAAAATGTCAGCAGGCCTCATGGCCAGAAGATGATGTAAAACCCCTAAGACCTTTTTGTATACATTTATATGAAGCACCTGATTTTGATAAAGGTCAGGACTGCTGACCCCTGTGTGACTTTAAAATTTCCATTTGTCTCTATGTGTAACAAGAGGTATATAAGCAAACCTAAAAATAAAGAAATCGGATCAGTTTCTGGAAAGACTGATTCCCCCGTGTCGTTCTTTCTTGTTCTCCGTTTTTCTGGCTGAATTCCCACCTGGAGTGTGGGTGCTCGCCAAGCCTGCTAATTTTGCCCTGGCTTTTTAAGATCCAGGCAAGAGGGAGCCCAAGGCAGGGCACCCTCCGATATTCAAGTGGGTGCTGGTGGCCTACGTAGGTGGTGCAAGCTTCTTGTCTCGAAGCTTTATTGGTATCCCATGTAAACCAAGTTATTCAACCTCTTTTTCTCCACTAATTTTCCTACTATGCTATTTCTTTCTAATCTCCCTCTATATCTTTAATTAAGCAATTAATTCCTAGGACTCTGACTCCATCCCCACTTCGAATTACCCTGGACCCACCAGGGCTAGACCCCGGCAATAGACTCATAGGCACATTTATGTCCATTTCAAGGAAGTAAATACTTTTCTAAATGAGATATAACATCTCCAAATTTTTAGTCCATTTTCTTAGTGCATAAAGAACTTTTAAAAATTACTAAGAAAGAATTCAGAAATACAATGGAATGAATGTCCAAACATATTTGCAAGTAAAGTGTGATGAATTTAAACAAAAATGAGAGAGCAGTTTCACTCATTGAAATATAATATACGAAAGAATGTGATAAAAATGGTGTGATCAGTGTTTGGGGAGCTGACATTCTCACACACGAGTGATAAGAGTAAGGAGGACTGTAACCTACTTGGTCAGTTGTTTGACAGTCTTCTCAGTGAGTGTGTGTGTGTGTGTGTGTGTGTGCACGTGTGTGTGTTGCTGTAAGTGGCAAGACATGCATTTGCTTACTAATTTTCCTTGCCGAATTGTTCTAATAATTAAAGACTGGTTTTCAGCTGTTGTATAACAAAGGGAGCTCAGGTCTTTGCACTGTGATGGGTGAGATGGAGGGTGTGAGAACAGCTCAGAAGAAAGAGTATATATGTATATCTATAGCTGATTCACATTGTTGTATAGCAGAAAATAACACAGCACTGTAAAGTGATTATACTCCAACTACAAAAATAGGAATATTCTATCCTATTATTATTATTCTATCATTTCAAAAAAGTATGCATTGGATGAAGGAAAACAGAAAATTTTTTAAAAAGAAGGAAGTTTACAACCCCAGCCATATATTCTATGTATAAAATAAAAATAATGAACTAGGTTAATGCACTGATAAGAAGTCTCTGAGATATAGTGCTAATACATTGCAGAAGAATCCATATAATTAATTTATATGGTGTTTTTAAAAATATGAGATATATAAATATTTGGATCTGCTAGGAAACACAACTAATTTGTTAGATTACTTCACTGATTGACTCAGTGATTCTGAAAGAGAAGACTGAAGAGCTATTAACCTAGGGTAGGAAAGACCTCTTTCTTAAACCAATATAAGCCTATTGATTGCTTGAAACTTTTTAATCAATTGAAAATATTATTTTTAATACTTCCAGTCAAAGTAGATATGTTTCCAAAGTAGCACTATTAAATGAAGTTGCTCAGTCGTGTCTGACTCTTTGCGACCCCACGCCTACCACACTCCTCCGTCCATGGGATTTTCCAGGCAAGAATACTGGAGTGGGTTGCCATTTCCTTCTCCAGAGCATCTTCCTGACCCCGGGATCAAACACGGGTCCCCCACATTGTAGGCAGACACTTTACCGTCTGAGCCACCAGGGAAGTCCTAGCACTATTAAAAAGAAAGAGTAAGCTCATTCATTACTGATCAGTTAGCAGAAGGTCCCTATTGATCACTCATCTTTTTACTGTCTTAACTTATCCCCACTTCTAATTTAAATTTGTGTTATCTTTCTCATGACAGCTCTGCCAACTACAAACAGTGTGATGAAGTCCACCTTGCCTCAGAACATAAACAAATGAGGGCCTCTCTTGAAAACCCTTTCACGACAAAAAAGAATTTCTAGATGGTGGTAAGAGTTGGACTAACAAGACACAACTATAAAATAGGTGCAGCAATGAAATCGTTAAAATAGAAGCAAAGTGAAGTTGAGTTAACAATGGTTAGTTACAGAGAAAGAAATAGAGGGCTACTCAGAAGACTGAGGAAATTCCTGCCTTTGGAGAAATGATTCAGAAGTCACCCCAGATTAATAGTTGCCTGAGTCATGCTGTGCAGGGCCACCCAGGACAGGTCATAATGAAGACTTCTGACAAAACATGGTCCAGTGAAAAAGGAAATAGCAACCCATTCCAGTATTCCTGTCTGGAGAACCCCATGGACAGTATGAAGAGCCATTGATTGGAAAAGATTCTGATGCTGGGAAAGGTTGAAAGCAAAAGGAGAAGGGGCAGCAGAGGTTGAAATGGTTAGACAGCATCACCGACTCAGTGGACAGGAACTTGAGCAAACTCTGGGAGATAGTGGAGGACAGGGGAGCCTGGCAGCCTGGCGTGCTACAGTCCATGGGGGTCACAAAACGTCAAACACAACTTAATGATGGAACAACCACAGCAGATTCTTAGAGAGCAGGACATCAAGTTATCATGAAAGCACTTCCACTGCTCTTTTTTGGCCCAAAGCTCTTTCTATGGACTCTCTTTCTCCCTCAAGACACCTGGGAACTCAGGGTCAACAACTCAGGTTAGTTGCATCTTCTCTCCACTGTAGGGTTCCATTACCTTTGGTCACCAGGGTTAGTAACCCACAGAGCATGAAGGTCAGCATCAGGAGATTCATGGCCGCTGGGAGAGAGGAAGGCCTGTGTCCCGAGGAGTGCAGAACACTTTGCACAGCTAGGACTCCGAGTGGTCACCTTTACGGGCCTATCATGGGTGGTGAACCAGAGAGGGGGAGAAGGCCATGCCACTCAGAACACAAGATGATTAACTTGCACCGTTGAGTATGCATGACGAAGTAATGCTTTGTTCTAGAAACTGTAAGAGGAAACTGAAGCCTTATGACATGAGTCATAATCCTGGGGATGTGGACGTTCTGATGGGGAAAAATAATTCCCCCCAAAGTCCTCCTTAACCCTGGACGGGGCCTATTATTTCTCTTCTCTCTGTATGCAATACTGAGTATATACCCAAGATAGCAGAATGCTATATCAAGATCCACCTTGTTTCTAACCAACATCTTATGACAGCTCATGACATCCAGCAGATTATCGTCCTTTCCACCCAAGTCACCCCCATCTTTTTGTATTAATTTTTGTTTAAGTTGTGACGTTTAGTTTGAATGGATTTGAAAAAAAACCATGGATATCCAATTTTTGCAGTAACCATTTGTTGAAGTACTATCCTTGCTCCTGGAGTAGGAAATGGCAACCCAATCCCATATTCCATGGATAGTGGAGCCTGGCAGTTTACAGTCCATTGGGTGGCAGAGAGTTTGACACAATGGAGGGACCGAGCACATCCTTCCTCCATTGAATTGCTTTGGCAGGCTTGTCAAAATTTAGTTGGCTATAGTTGGTACTCTATTCCATTCCATGGATTATGTACTTCTTCCTCTGCCAATACAACACATTCCTGACAACTGTTGCTGTATAATATGTCGAGATAGTACAGCGATTCCTCCTGTTTTATTCTGCTCTCTAAAAATTGTTGTAGCTACCCCAGTTCCTCTGCCTTTCAATAACAATTTTAGAAGAGTCTTGTGTATATCTACAAAAGATCTTACTGGGATTATGATAGCAACTCAATTATAGGCTTGTTTTAGCCTGGGGAGAAATGACTTGCCTGCTATGTTGAGTCTTTCAATCAATTGGCATGGGTGTTCATAACACCTCATTTAAGTCTTCTTAAAAAAATATATCTTTCATCAGCATCTTGTTGTTTTAAGTATAAGCCCTAATTTTATTCAAGGTCCACTTAATTATTGCAATTTACAAGTGATTTTTATGATTTTATATTCTTGCTTTCAATTCTTGCTTTCTATGACCACAAAAATCTTGCTCAGATTTTGATAGATATTTTATTAAGCCTATAGATCAATATTATGTCTTCCAGTCCATGACTACAGTATGATTTGCTGCATATTTGGGTCTTCTTTGATTCTTCCACCAGAACTTTTGTGATTTTTGGCATGTGGATACAACAAGCATGTGTTGTTAAGTGTGTGCCTAAGGATTTCATTTCCTCTCGGAGTGGCTAGAGTTAGTGTTGCTTTAAAATTTCCATTTCCGCACGTTTGTTGCCACTATATAGAAGTGTGGTCTACTTTTGTGCCTTAGTCTTTTATTCTGCAACTCATCTGAATTTGTTTGTCAATTTTTGTGGGCTTATTGATGAATATTCAGTTATTAATCAAGTTAAGAAGAGAACAGAATTTTATTCAAGCTAAACTGAGGATTACAACCTGGGAGACAGACTCTCCTCTCAGCAGCTCTGAAAACTGTCCCACCTGTTAGAAGTCAAGGACACAGTCATATTGAGTTGTGAGACAAAGGATCATACATCAAAATGAAACATTGACATTTTGCATATAATTTGCCAAAGATACATGTAGATAGCAAGCAGTGAGTTGTTCCAATCCGTTATAGAGTTGGGAAAGAATGTTAATCAAAGAAGTAACATTCCCAGCATCAGAAGAAAGACAAGAAACTGTTCTTTGTGGTCAGGTAGGCATTTCCCTGTTTGAGGTCTGGTTAATGTGTAATGCACATTGCCCACTAAACTGGGAGAGAGGAGGCCCAAACAAACAGAGAGAGAGAACTTCAAGTTTAAATTTTCTTATCCTGCCTTAAATATAAATTTTATTTCATCAGGTGGGTTGAGGGAAGGATTAGTGGGTGTGTGTAGATAATCATGTCATCTGCAAACAGAGACAGCTCTTTTTTCTTTTTCATTCTGTATGCCTCTTATTACTTGCTTTCTTGCAACAACTACAACTTCCATTAGTCTTAAGGTGAAAGCATTCAGTCTTAGACCATTAAATAAGAGGGATTTGTTCTGTAGATGCTCTTTATCAAATTGAGGTAATTCCCTTTTCTTCCTAACTTGCTGTGAGTTTGTACCATGATTTGGTAGATTTTGTAAATTGCCTTTTCTCAACAACAATTGGTATCTACCTATTATTTTAATTATTTCCTTGTTGAGATGGTGGATTACAATGACTTATTTTGAAATATTAAACTAGTCTTGCATACTTGAAATAAATTCCTCCTGGTCCTGGTGTATAATTATTTCTGTACATTGCTGGATTCTATTTGCTAACATTTTGCTGGGGTGTTTGCACATAAGTTCACGTGAGCTATCAGTCTGTAGTTTTCCTTTCTCATAATGTCTTTCTCTGGTTTTACCATTAAGAGAAATGCTGACATCACAAAATGAGAACTGGTTTATTTCTTCTAAGTTGTAAAATTTATGAGTGAAAAGTTTCTTATAGTAGTCCCTTTACATTTTATTTAATACCTATAAGATTGCAATGTTATCCTTTGCTTCAATGCTATTGTTGATTTGAGAATTCTTTCTTTTTATCTTTATCAACTTTGAAATTAGATTTAACAATTTTATAGTTTTTGAAGAAGAACCTTTATGGGTTTTTTTCCTGCTGTTATCTTTATTCTGTCCTTTCTTTTGCTTTATGTTGGGTTTGTTTCAGTCTTCTTTTTCTAGTTTGAAGTAGGATCTTGGATGATTGAGATCTTGCCTCTTTTATCACTTTAGATGCAGCCCACATACCGTGATAGAGTGTGCTTTACTTTTCATTGATTCGCTTCAGATATATCTGGGCTTCCCTTGTGGCTCAGCTGGTAAAGAATCCATCTGCAATGAGGGAGACCTGGGTTTGATCTCTGGGTTGGGAAGATCCCTGGAGAAGGGAAAGGCTACCCACTCCAGTATTCTGGCCTGGAGAATTTCATAGACTGTATAGTCCATGGGGTTGCAAAGAGTCAGACACGACTGAGTGACTTTCACTGTGTGTGTGTGTGTGTGTGTGTGTGTGTATTGCTGGCATCACGAGGGCTCAGATCTGCCAGGTTATTGTCGTGGTCCGGGTGCGGTTTGGAAAAGAATTTCCAGACATGAGACAGTGGGAGGGAAATAAAGTTTATTAGAGTGGGAGACACTGTTAGAACAGTGGGCCAGCTCAAGGGAGAACTGATGTTGAACAGGGGTCCTTAGTCCACTTTTATACCCAGGGTACAAGGAGTGGGATCAGGGTCTTTTGGGTCATTTGCTGATTGGATGAGGCACGTAAACTGGGTTGGGGGAGAGTAGGGCCAGGTTATATTGCTCAGGAGGACCTGAAATCCGTTAATAGTTACAGCATGGGGGAGGAAAGGACGATAAGGGTCTGGTTTCTCCATTCCTGTATTCCAAGACCATCTTTGGTTTTATCTGCTCTTTTGCCCTTGGGTCACCATAGTTATTATTCATTTTCTTTCTTCCTTTTATTTTTTATTTTCCTGTTTTTCTTTTCTTGCTTATTTGCTAGTTAATTGAGCTTTTTAAAGATCTTGATTTATTTTACAGTGCTTTTAGTATTTCATTTTGTATAGCTGTCTTAGTGTTTGCTTTAGGTATTTGAAGATACATATGAAACTTACCATCACCTACTGGCACAGACATTTTGCCACATCATGTGAACTGTAAAAATTTCACTTCTATTTAGGTCTCTATTATCCCTCTGCCTTTAAAATACTATTGCTTTAAATACTTCCTCTATGCACTTTGAACACTATCTTTGATGGTATGATTTTTAGGCATCAGATTGATAATTTATGGTGAATGACGTTGGATTCAGATTCATGATCTCTGAAGATTTAGCTTTGGGACCAGAGACCAGGCTTGACCACTCAGGGCTCTTGTGTGGCAGAAGTTTTATTACAGTGAAAAGGGACAGAGAAATCTTCTGACCCAGACATCAGAAAGGGGTGGAGAGTATCCCACTTGCTAGTCTTAGCAAGGGAGCTATATACTTTTTTAATTAGTTACTACAATAAATCCAAAGACCCCATGGACTCCAACACACCAGGCCTCCCTGTCCATCCCAACTCCAACTCTTTACTCAAACTCATGTCCATTGAGTCAGTGATGCCATCCAAACATCTCCTCCTCTGTCATCCCCTTCTCCTCTCACCTTCAATCTTTCCCAGCATCAGGGTCTTTTCAAATGAGTCAGCTCTTCACATCAGGTGGCCAAAGTATTTGAGTTTCAGCTTCAGCATCTGTCCTTCCAATGAATATTCAGGACTGATCTCCCTTAGGATGGACTGGTTGGATCTCCTTGCAGTCCAAGAGACTCTCAAGAGTCAGGTGTAGTTTCAGGTGGATAGCAAATGGACTCAGCCCTATATATACATGTATCCATTCTCCCTCAAACTCCCCTCTCATCCAGACTGCCGTATAACACTGAGCAGTATTCCCTGTGCGATACAGTAGGACCTTATTGGTTATCCATTTAAAATATAGCAGTGTGTACATGTCAATCCCAAATTCCATATCTCTTCCCCCTATTCTTCCCCTGCTGCTAATCATAAGTTCATTCTCTGAGTCTGTGAGTCTGTTTCAGTTTCATAAATAAGTTCATTTGGTATCATTTCTTTTTAGATTCTTCATGTTAGGGATGTCATATGATGTTTCTCCTTCTCTGTCTTACTTCACTCAGCATGACAATCTCTAGGTCCATCCATGTTGCTGCAAATGGCATTTTTTCATCCTTTGTAATGGCTGAGTAATATTTCATTATATATATGTACCACATCTTTATTCCTCTGTCAGTGAACATTTAGGCTGCTTCCATGTCTTGGCTATTGTAAACAGTGCTGCAGTGGGCTGCATGTATCCTTTTGGACCATGTTTTTCTCGGGGTATATGCCCAGGAGTGGGATTGCAGGGTCATATTGTAGCTCTACTTTCAGTTGTGTTTTTTTTTTTTTTTTGAACCTCTATACTGTTCTCCACTATGGCTGAACCAATTTGCATTCCCAACAATAGTGTAGGAGAGTCCCCTTCTCTCCACACCTGCTCTAGCATTTATTTAAAAAAAATTTTTTTTTGATGATAGCCATTTTGAGTAGTGTGAGGTGCTATCTCATTGTAGTTTTGCATTTCTCTAATAATTAGCCATGTTGAACATCTTTTCATGTGCCTTTTGGCCATCTGTATGTCTTCTTGGGAGAATGTCTATTTAAATTTTCTACCCATTTTTTTTTTATTGTATTGTTTGTTTTGATACTGTTAAGCATCATGAGCTGTTTGTAAATTTTGGAGACTAATCCCTTGTTGGTCACATCATTTCCAAATATTTTCTCCCAATCTGCGGGTTTTTTGTTTATTGTTTGCTTTGCTGTGCAAAAGCTTTTGCATTTAAGTAGGTTCCAGTTGTTTATTTTTGTTTTTATTTCCACAATTCTGGGAGATGGATCAAAAAAGATATTGCTGTAATTTATGTCAGAGAGTGTTCTGCCTATATTTTCCTCTAGGAGTTTTATAGTGTTCAGTCTCACATTTAGACCTCTAATCCATTTTGAGCTTACCTTTGTGTATGGTGTTAGAGAATGATCTAGTTTCATATTTACATCCAGCTGTCCAGTTTTCCCAAACCCATGCACTTATGATCAACTAACCTATAACAAGAGGGAAGACTAAACAATGTTGGAAAGATAGTCTCTTCAATTTTATTTATTTACTTTTGTTTTGCTTTTTCCTACTACACTCTTAATGGTTACCTTCAGTTGGAGACCTCAGTTTTCTACATATATCTTTAAATTTCTCTCCATCTTTGTTTTGTATTTTGTCCACTGATTCAGTCAACATTCGTGACACTTGTCACTTGTCAGCAGCGGTCTCCTATTTGGCCCATCTCTAGCTGCTCCATCTGTGGCTCGTGACTGGAACACACAGTTCTTCCCCTGAGCTCTGTGATAATACACAAGCCTGCAAGCTATCAGCTTAATTAGATCTTGATGTTCAAAGAAAGGGATCATTACGTCGGCCCTGCAGGGTGTCCCACCTTTCTTGGAGAACTGAGTGTACTGCCTGAAATCTGCTGAGGAGTGAGTGTTCTCTGGACATTTGTATTTATTTGCTTCTTCTTACATCATATCATGTCTGAATCATAGTTCAAGTGCAGCCATATGTCCACATAAACAACTTTTCCAAATTTTGCTAACATACAATGGTGGAATAGGATGTTATGATGGTCAGTGAGAATAAGCAGAATATTTTTGGTGGCGTATCTGATAAGATATTTTAAAAGGGAGGTGCCAAAGATTCAAGGTACGTGTACCCATTAAGTTCTGCTGTGTCACTTCCTTGTCCATGAAACATGATCATAGGCCTGGTGGCAAGGCAGCCATGTTGTAACTATGGAGCAAGAGCTTATACTAGGAATTCTGAAAAGAGGAGATACATTGCCAGGTGCCCAATGTCATTGTGAAGCTCTTACAGCCTCCCTTGCCTTTATGTCATATGAGAAGACGAAAACCCTAATTTGTATGATATCTTTTTTGCATGATTTGTTTCACAATATAGCTTATTGTATTTTCTAATCAGCAGGTCATGTGTTAGACACCAAAAGAACTGAATTAGAAATTGAGGGATATAGTCCTTTCTCAATGGTATAGACATGTAGTTTTCCTCCTTATTTTTCATTCTCCTTATGTCTCCAGATAGATATGAGAAGCAATCAATTATATCAGCATATCTTGACTTGAAGCTGCAATAACTGGAGAAAAATTACCTGCTAACTATCAGAAGGGTGAAATCTTCAAATTTCAATTTGAAAAACAAACACACAAAATTCCCAAAATACAAATTAGATATGGAAGTCTATCTGGGGTACATTTCTTGAGGTTGTAGTTTTAGATTTTAATATACTTATGTTTAAACTTCACAAGACCCTAAACTATTTCTTTTTTTCCTTAGTACTGTACCTTCCAGTACAGGAAGAGAGTAGGTGCTCCATAAATATCTGTTAAAAGAATAAATACAGTAGTATATCCATTATCACCTATGCAAACAGCCACATATACACACAAGTGCTAAGTTGCTTCAGTTGTGTCCAACTCTTTGCACCCCAAGGACTATAGCCTGCCAGGCTCCATTGCCCATGGGATTCTCCAGTCAAGAATATTGGAATCAGTTGCCATTCCCTTCTTCAGAGGATCTTCCCTATCCAGGGATTGAACCCAAGTATCCTGCGGCTTCTGGATTGCAGGTAGATTCTTTACCACTGAGTCACTGGGGATTGAATTCAACAATATATGAAAAGAATTAAAATCATGACCAAGCTGGATTTGCTGCAGGAGGGAAGGTGGTTAAGTATTTGAAAATCATTACTATCACCCATCAAATCAACATGATAAAAGAGAAAAATCATGACCATTTCAAGAGATGCATAAATAGCACTTGAAGAAGTACTATATGCATTTATGACAAAGACTTTCAGAAAACTTAGAGTTGGAGAAAACGTTCTCAACTTCATGAAAAAGCATCTACAAAATACAACTAGCTTCATGCTTGATGGTAAAAGAACGAATGCCTCAAAGATCACAAAAATGTGAGGGTATTCACTCTCATTACTCTTATATAGCATATTCTGAACTTTCTACCCAGCACAATAAGACTAGAGGAGGAAATAGAAGTCATGCAGACTGGAAAGTAAGGAAGAAAATTGTCCCATTTGCAGTTGATAGGATAGCCTACAGAGAAAAGATGAACGAGTTTGCAAAAATCTTACCAGAAAAAATATATGATTTAAGCAAGGACCGGGATACAAGACCAACATATAAAAAATGAATTGTATTGCTATACCCTAACTAGTGGACTTCAAGGTAGTTCAGCAGAAAAGAATCCAAATGCCCATGCAGGACAAATAAGAGACACAGGTTGGGTCCCTGGGTCAGAAAGATCCTGTGGAGGAGGGCTTGGCAATCCATTCCAGTACTTTTACCTGGAGAGTCCCATGGACAGAGGAGTCTGGCGGGCTATGAGTCCATAGGGTCACAAAGAGTTGGACATGACTGAAGCAACTTAGCATGCATCCACACACATACTAACAAGCAGGGTGTGTGGACACTGAAAGCAAGGGTATAAAATCATAAAAATCACTTGTAAATTACAACACATAGGTGTACACTGAAAAAAATTTAAGGCTTATACTTAAAACAAGATGCCAATGAAAGATATATTAAGAAGACTTAACTGAAGTGGCATGGGCACCCATGTCCTTTGATTGGAAGACTCAGTATAGTAGACAAGTCATTTCTCTCCAAGTTAAAGCACAGCTTTAACTCAGTTGTTAGCATAATCCCAGGAAGATCTTTTGTAGATATACACAGGACTCTTCTAAAATTGTTATTGAAAGGCAGAGGAACTGGGGTAGCTATAACAGTTTTTAGAAAGCAGAATAAAACAGGAAGAATCACTATACTATCTCAAGACATATTATACAGCAACAGTAGTCAAGAATGTGTTGTATTGGCAGAGGGAGAAGTACATAATCCATGGAATGGAGTAGAGTACCAACTACAGCCGACTAAATTTTGACAAATCTGCCAAAGCAATTCAGTGGAGGAAGGATGTGTTCAGTTGCTCAGTCATGTTGGACTCTCTGTGACCCCATGGACCGCAACCTGCCAGGCTCCTTTATCCATGGAATATGGGATTGTGTTGCCATTTCCTACTCCAGGAGCAAGAATAGTACTTCAACAAATAGTTACTGCAAAAATTGGATATCCATAGTTTAAAAAATCCATTCAAACTAAACGTCACAACTTAAAATTTAATACAATAGGGTGGGAGAGATCACTTGGGTGGAAAGGACGATAATCTACTGGATGTCATGAGCTGTCATAAGATGTTGGTTAGAAACAAGTTGGATCTTGATATAGCATTCTGCTATCTTGGGTATATACTCAGTATTGCATACAGAGAGAAGAGAAGTAATAGGCCCCGTCCAGGGTTAAGGAGGACTTTGGGGGGAATTATTTTTCCCCATCAGAACGTCCACATCCCCAGGATTATGACTCATGTCATAAGGCCTCAGTTTCCTCTTACAGTTTCTAGAACAAAGCATTACTTCGTCATGCATACTCAATGGTGCAAGTTAATCATCTTGTGTTCTGAGTGGCATGGCCTTCTCCCCCTCTCTGGTTCACCACCCATGATAGGCCCGTAAAGGTGACCACTCGGAGTCCTAGCTGTGCAAAGTGTTCTGCACTCCTCGGGACACAGGCCTTCCTCTCTCCCAGCGGCCATGAATCTCCTGATGCTGACCTTCATGCTCTGTGGGTTACTAACCCTGGTGACCAAAGGTAATGGAACCCTACAGTGGAGAGAAGATGTCTTGAGGGAGAAAGAGAGTCCATAGAAAGAGCTTTGGGCCAAAAAAGAGCAGTGGAAGTGCTTTCATGATAACTTGATGTCCTGCTCTCTAAGAATCTGCTGTGGTTGTTCCATCATTAAGTTGTGTTTGACGTTTTGTGACCCCCATGGACTGTAGCACGCCAGTCTGCCAGGCTCCCCTGTCCTCCACTGTCTCCCAGAGTTTGCTCAAGTTCCTGTCCACTGAGTCGGTGATGCTGTCTAACCATTTCAACCTCTGCTGCCCCTTCTCCTTTTGCTTTCAACCTTTCCCAGCATCAGAATCTTTTCCAATCAATGGCTCTTCATACTGTCCATGGGGTTCTCCAGACAAGAATACTGGAATGGGTTGCTATTTCCTTTTTCACTGGACCATGTTTTGTCAGAAGTCTTCATTATGACCTGTCCTGGGTGGCCCTGCACAGCATGACTCAGGCAACTATTAATCTGGGGTGACTTCTGAATCATTTCTCCAAAGGCAGGAATTTCTTCAGTCTTCTGAGTAGCCCTATATTTCTTTCTCTATAACTAACCATTGTTAACTCAACTTCACTTTGCTTCTATTTTAATGATTTCATTGCTGCACCTATTTTATAGTTGTGTCTCGTTAGTCCAACTCTTACCACCATCTAGAATTCTTTTTGTCATGAACGTGCTTTCAAAAGAGGCCCTCTGAGGCAAGGTGAACAAGTTCATCACACTATCTGTAGAATTGGTAAAGCTGTCATGAGAAAGATAACACAAATTTAAGTTAGAAGTGGGGATAAGTTAAGACTAAAAAGATGAGTGATCAACAGGGAACCTCTGCTAACTGATCAATAAAGAATGAGCTTAAGCCTTCTTTTTTAATAATGCTATTTTGGAAACATCAACTTTGGTTAAAAATAATATTTTCAATTGATTAAAAAGTTTCAAGCAATCAGTAGGCTTGTATAAGGTTAAGAAAGAGGCCTTTCCTACCCTAGAATAACAGCTCTTCAGTCTTCTCTTTCAGAATCTCTGAATCAGTCAATGAAGGAATCTAACCTATTAGTTGTATATCCTAGCAGATCCAAATATATGGGCTTGCCCCATATACTGGCATGGCTAACTCCTTCACCATCTTAAAGTCATTGTGTCTTGTCACCTTATATCAAGACCTATGCCAACTGCTATTGAAGAAACTGTCATCTACCCCTATGACAGGCCAAATAGATGCCACTTCAATCTATTCTCTCTTATTTCTGAGAACCATTTATCATCCTCTCACATACAGGATACTTTTTTTTTTGTCTGTTTCCCCTTCCAGAGAGTAAGTGCCATGTGATTTTGTCTGCTTGGTTTACAAATATATCCCAAGTGCCTAGAATAGAGTCTGTTACATAATTAGGGCTCAAACCTCTCTTGACTGAGGGGCTGTATGTGAATTTTAACTCTGGAGGTAACAGTTGAAAAGTAGTAGTGAGAAATGCAAGTGAGAGGCAAGAGTGAAGCAGAATTGACAGAGCAAGATGATTTAACAAGTTTGGGGGTGGAAGAGAAATACTGCTAAGAGGACACAGATTCCAAGGATGGACCCCATGGAGGAAAAGACACATGGTGAAATAATCTTTGTAGACATGAGGAATGTGGAAGCAATGTTAGACTTTGTCCAGGATGAAAGAGGTGGAATGGTTACCCTTGAAATTTACAGAAAATTTTACCAACAGAAAAGAATTGAAGAGAATAATGAATCACAGGAGAAGTGGCATAATGCCAACATGTCCCAGGGGTGGAAATAGGGGCCAAATTTTCATCATGATCTCTATCTCTCTTTCTCTATCTCAACCCACAAACAGTACTTTTCATACTTTACCAAATTAAATCGAAAAAGAGTTGTTTTGAGAATTACTTGACTTTCCTCACACATCATTATCTTCCTCCAACATACAGCCTTTGCATTAGTTGTTTCCTAGAATACATCAACATGGGTGCTTCTCGGGTAGTTTGCTGAGAAAGATGGTCATGTCGTTGCTTAATAAATGCAACAAACTAGTTTCACTTTAGATCCGTATCCTCCCTCCAATAAATTATGATGCTTCTTAGAAAGCCTACTTTATTTCTTGCCTGAGATCATCGTTCTTTCTTAACCACTATTTTGCATTGACATTCTTTCTCTTCAGTTTTTATGCTCCACTCCTGTCTGTGTCTCCCTCCTACTCCATCTTAGGACTTTATCCCACATTTCAAGATTTTAAAAATTCAAATAGCACTTTTATTTTTACCATTGCCAACACTCATACCAGTGAGAATTGGAAAATTTCCTGCCATATCAGTAAACAAAGGATGCCACAATCATCAACAATTGCAGCCACCATGGATGGTGAGCCCTGATGGAACTCAGGAAGAATATCTGCCATTTAGCAGTCATCAGACTGCAGTCATTCCCCATGGTGAGTGCTGAGGAAACTCAGGATGTGAAAAACCAGAAGAATTGGCCCCAGATAGGTGAAGTGGATATCAAAGGAATGATTTCATTGAGTCCAGACTCTTGTATCTCCCCATGCATAGAAAAACAATAACTTCCTTAACTTGACATGTCTGATTTTTCTTTAATTCACAATAATCTTTTGATGTTCTGACTACCTGCCCTTTGTTGGAAAACTTCTGTATAATCTGGCTAGCTGCCTTGCCTTCTTGGAGCAGTTCCTTCAGAGTTAGTTGAGATGCTGCCTCCTGGGCTTAAGTCGTGAAACGTTCTGCTACATAAAACAAAACTCTCAACTTTTAAGTTGTGTTTTTAGTCAACATTAGTATGGCTTTGCACCCATCTCCTCTTTTCCTTTTGACATAGCTGAGGAAGTATGCTTTCTCCGAATCAGTCAAACACTATATATGAGCCTGATCCTGGTCACCGAATCAAGGACTATGCCTTTCTTTTGTTTCTTTTCCCTCTTCTATGTTAATTTCTCTCTTTCTCCTTGTTTCTTCTTCATACTTGCAAATGTGTTCTCTTATTTCCCAGTATTCAAAAGAAGAAAAATTCTCCCTGGACTCCATATTGTCTTCCAAGTACTCTTCTGCTCTTCCTCATAGCTAAACTTCCTAAGAGTTTGGTCTCCAGGTAGCACTTTCAAGTCTTCTCTTATTCACATGCCAATCACTTTACTTCTGTTTCTCCATTTCCTACCACTCTGAAGATTACCGGTGAGACTCATCATGTTAAATACAATAGAGACACCTGCCTTATTAGCAGTATTTGCCAACAAAGTGTGCCAACACACATTCACCAACAAACATGTGGAAACATGTTCCTTTAGGAAACATTTTCCACAGTTTCATAATCTAATCATACCTGATACAACTTTCCTTGTGTCCCTTTGGCATGCACCATTTTCCTGCACACCAGTCTGACTTGCACTGGCAGTATCCTCAAAGAATGGTTGATTGCTTGCAAATCAACCTTGTAGGAAGCAGTCCAGAAATGCCAGGGAATTATCAGCTCACTCTAGGATCATCTGTCAACTAGTGGCAGGCAGGATGGTGGAAAAAATATTCCAGCTCTTCTGTCCCTCAAGAATGATAGCTTTGTCCTGGCCATACACTTGCTGCCAGAGTTCCCCATAGGATCATGCTCTAGTCAACCACATGGGTAACTAACTGTACCACTCACCTTTTTTTCGCCGTTTTACTTCCCTAACTTCCACATTTCCAAACCAATAAAAGTGTGGTGTGATGGTGTGAATTGCCTCTAAACTCATTTGTTTATAGTTTGTTTGTTGTTTATACAACACTCACAATTTTTCCCAAGGTTTCTTTTGGGGAAGCTAATCTGATTCTCTAGTGCCTCATTCTCCTGTTTTGCTTCAATTTTTCTGGCTGTTTCTCCTGAATTTTTTCCTCCTTTCTGAGCTCTCATTATTGACACCAAAATTTAATTGTGGTCTCCCTTTTTGTCTCATATTTATCCAACACTCACTATAACTCCAACTTTAATTATAAATACCCTTAAGCAATGATCCCACAGTTTACATACAGAGTCCAAACTTGTTTACTGAATTACCACAGGTATTTCCCCACTGCTCTTTGGACATTTAAGGTATAACATGTTATATGCCCCAAAACGAATACTTGTAGCCATCCTTTCCTCATCCTTTCAAATTTTGTTCTTTCCACAGTTTACTATTCTATGAATGGCAGGTAGCACAAATCAACTCAGAAGTGTAATAATTTACTTGGATTGCTGCATATTCCTCTGACCTTATATTCAAACAATCAGTGTCTTGAAACTGTCCTCTTCTTCCACAACTCTCACAGTCCCAGTTCCAGCCACCATCAAGTTTTTTTTAATGTTTATTTATTTATTTTTTCGCCTGTGACATATCTTATTTGCGGTACACGAGGTCTTCAATCTTTGTTTCAGCATGCAGGATTTCTAGTTGCAATATACAGCGTCCTCAGCTGTAGCATGCCAACTTTTAGTTGTGGCTCAGGGGATCTAGTTCCCTGCCTAGGGATCAAACCAAGGCCCCCTGCAGTCGGAGCTCAGATTCTTAGCCACTGGACAACCAGGGAAGTCCTCGCCATCATGTTTTACCTGGTCAAAGCCCCTAACTTGTTTCCCAGATTATTTTCCTTCTTTTCCCTTATCCAATTTCCATGTGAAATCCTAATTACCTAAAACACAGGTTAAATTAGCTCATATGATGGTTTCAAATAAATCAAAATGCTTAATAATGACCTAAAGAAACTAGGGGATGGCATCATTACTTCAAGTTCATTTTGCCTCATGCTCTTTTGCTCTTTGCACATTACACTCCAGACTCTAGAATTTTCACTTACCTTAAAGACACTATACTATTTCTCAGTATCGGGACTGAGGATTTGCTGGTCCTTTCCAGAAATACTCTTTGCCTTCTGTATACCCTGTTGCCTCCTTTCATCATTTTTGCCTTGCCATGGCTTAAGTATCAGCTTTACTTATGTCTATCCTCTCTGTCTCTTTGTCTCCCTCTTCCCTTCTTCTCTAGGCTCTCTCCTGCCTCCTCCCCTCTCCTTCTCTCTGTCCCTCTTCCCATCCATAGCAGTTTCCTTGATGGCACACCACAGTTTTTAATATACAGTTTTAGTTTTCTTCTTTGTCTGTCCCAGTGACTTGTAGTATTTTTAATCATATCCCTTTAAATGGTAAAGAATCTTCCTGTAATGCAGGAGATCCTGCAATGCAGGAGATCCAGGTTTGATCGCTGTGTCAGGAAGATCTCCTAGAGAAGGAAATGGCAACCCACTCCAGTATTCTTGCCTGGGAAATCCCATGGACAGGGGAGCCTGGCGGGCTACAGTCCATGGGGTTGCAAAGAGTTGGACACAACTGAGCAACTAACACTTTAGATGGTGGTAGTAGTGGTTGTCAAATTTTTGAGTTTGGGTTTGTCGTCTTGTTGCTAGAGTTTAAAAATTAACTGTTTGTTTATTCACTGTAGCTGGCTGGTTTGTTCAAAGATGCTGGAAGAATGATATAGGATACTGCAGAAAACGATGCTTCCTTATCGAAAGGTACAAACTCCTTTGTATGAACAGGCTATCGTGCTGCATTCCACTAAGTAGTGATGATCCATACACTCAATGGCCAATCCAGCCCCCATCACTGGAAGATGTAACTGCTGAATTTGTTACACAGGATGATATTCCCTTTACCCCTGTATCTGGGATGGATGATTCAGTTACAATTGAAATGACTCAAGAAAGCACAGCAATTAGACCCAGATCTTCCCAGAGAGATTCTTCTTAGATTTCGACACCTACTCATGAGAGCATTGAGGATACAACATTTTCTGATGACCTTGAGACAGGATATTTATATAAGCCTTGGGAGACAATTCTACTGATGTTATTTTACCAGGGAAAGTTCAATCAGGGATTGGATGACTAGAGATGAACATAATGCTACTGCCAAGGCAAGAACAAAGAGTTACCTTACAAGTCGACATGTATAAAGATAAATGTATAGAGGATATAGGGATTCTTCATATTTGGCTTAAGTTCTTTTTCTGTTTTCACCTGCTCTACTAATATATATGTGATAATATCTGGTCTTTGGTGATATATGTGTGTATGTACATTTTTCCCTAATAAATAAACAAATAAATGTCACAGTTCTGAGCTGCCTCAATAGTAGACACAGAAATTTTGATATAATACCTGAAACACTAATATCATATGTGAAGAACCTATGAATTCACATACAAGGTTTCAGATAAGTCCTCCCTTTCTTGTCTCTCTGTTTCCACCAACATTTTTTGTAAGTGCTGACTTTAAATCCCTTGTTTGTATCATGAGGCCAAATTTTGTTTAATACTTCAACCTGAAACAAACCTAGTTATAGTCAGAAACTCATTCACCACAAACGTTTAACTAGATAGAGGAGCAAGTGGGACTTGCCTTCAGAACACATCCTATTAAGAACTACATCACAAATTCTGCTTATCTTTTCAATGCTCTTTCCATTTAGATATTTACTCAAAACCTCCAACCGTGGTTGTTTCATGGAGTGCCTCTCCAGACGTGCGTTTTTACCATGAATACTGATCATGTGTAGGGTGCCTATGCTTCATCTGCCTCTGTCATGCACTGGTGGTTCTGCCACTTTACTCTCTGAAATCATGGAGAAGCAGTTATTCACTCCAAGGTTGATTAATTATTCATATACTGCACTATGGCTGGGGTGTTACTGAGAGCCACAGTCTCAGATGCCCACATATCTCAGAATCGAGAAGGTTTACTCTCTAATTCTTTTTATTTTGTCTGGGTCAAGTTGCCAGGGATCCCTGCTATAGAAGAGGTATTCGGCCTCAGGCCACTGACCCTTAAGTAGACCTCATATTCCAATAGCTCTTGGGCCTCCTGTTAGGCTGACAAATACCCTACTTTGCCTGGGACTGAGGGTCTTCCCAGAATATGGGAGTTAGAGTACCGAGACCAAGAAAGTCTTTAGCAAGCCTGGGCAACTTGATCACCTTCTTTCTAGTGTACCTTGGCCCAAGTTGCTCTTCTCCATTTCTTTTGTATGGCAACACCTCATCACACTGGTCACATGCCAACTTCACAGAGGCATTCTTTCACTACGAAGACATCCTGAGACCACCACTCTGCCTCAACCTAGAGTATTCTTCTTCTATGCCTTTCCTGTAAATGTCATCTCCTTAGAAATAATCCATAAGACCACTCCTCACTCTATTTTGCATCGTTTTCTTCCTATCACTTAAACTCTTTGAAATATTTTGTAGATTTCTTTGCTGTCCTTCTGCATTATTTCATTAGTTATGTACATATAGCCTGTCATCACCACTCTAATGTACACAGAGTCCTTATACCGTGCTCTGGTTCCTGACTGTGTCCCAAGCTGGTAGACCAGTGCCTTGTGCATGGTGGATGCTCAGTAAAGATTTGAGCACTTGCTGTTCATGTAATCATCTCAACAAATATGAGAAGGTCGGACAATACAAAGTAGTAATAATTAATCTTGGATACTGGACATAACATTTTTTCAAATATATTCATATTGATAATTTAAGGGAAATAGTTTTTTGACCCTCAGTTTTTTAATGTCTTGTGATACTCAGCATTCTTAACATGCTCTTCTATCTCTACTTTCTCAATTCCTCTTCTTTCACTCTTGAAATAAACTTACCTCACACCCCTTTTTTTCTAACAAGCATGGATTGCTCATCATGGAAAAACCTACAGGTATCAAGCCAGTGGATAATTCAAAGATTGGTGCTGTTATTCAGAAACTAAGTAATCACAGACTTTGGACAGCAAATCCTTTGGAAAATCAAGTGACTTTCAATTTTTGTTTATCAAAGCAGGGACAGCAAAGCAAATCAGCTGGTGGTTGATAGATCTTTGTAAGTAAGTTTTGGTGATAGCTTACAATGGAATTTGTAACTTGTAAGGACTTAAAAGAACTACATTTCTCCTTCTCTCTATTTCTATCTCTCTCTGCATATCTATCATTTATATATCTGACATGTAATCTTTCAATCTTCATATTTACTTTTTGATTGAATAAGGTTGCTCATTGATTACATGTTTAAAAATGAAAACTGAGAATAAATTTGGTATGATCTTCATTTTATCAGTATAATATGTCTATCTACACATACACTAGGACTTCCTAGGTGGCTCAGTGGAAATGAATCCTTCTGTCAATGCAGGAGACATAAGTTCAATCCTTGTGTCGGGAGGATCCCCAGGAGAAGAAATGGCAACCTCTCCAGTATTCTTACCTATGAAATTTCATGGACAGAGGAGCCTGTCAGGCTACAGTCCATGAAGCTGCAAAAGAGTCAGACAGAATTTTGCAACTAAACAACAACACATAAACTAATAGATGGTAAGCACGATTTACTAAAAGGATGTATTTATAGTAAAACATACAGGTTAATAATTATTTTTCACATGCATGTGGTTTGAACCAATTTTGTTCCAAATATTGCAATAGCAACTCAACGTTGAATATGTTGTGAAATATTTACAGCTTTATATTTAAACAGATTTCACAATAAAAATTATAATATATATTCATTTTTGCAGAGAAATATGATAGAATGAACAATAATAGACTTTCAAAAATAGATATTGCATTAAATTCTAATTTTATGGGTATGGCAGAATATAAACAAACTTAAAGTTTAAAAAGGAAAAATTGTATAACATTTCTAATTGCTATGGAACTCTTTTTGCATATTAAATGGATTATTGTGAATAACGGATTCTATGCATTCAGATTGAATTGAAAATCTGTAATATTTTTACGTGTCAATTTTTATAACACACCTATAATCATATCATCTTATTATATGAGTTTATTATGGAATTTTTTTTAATTTTTTTTAATTTAATTTAAAAATCTTTAATTCTTTTTTTTAATTAATTTTTTTATTTAATTTTAAAATCTTTAATTTTTACATGTGTTCCCAAACATGAACCCCCCTCCCACCTCCCTCCCCATAACATCTCTGTGGGTCATCCCCATGCACCAGCCCCAAGCATGCTATATCCTGCGTCAGACATAGACTGGCGATTCAATTCTTACATGATAGTATACATGATAGAATGCCATTCTCCAAAATCATCCCACCCTCTCCCTCTCCCTCTGAGTCCAAAAGTCCATTATACACAGCTGTGTCTTTTTTCCTGTCTTGCATACAGGGTCATCATTGCCATCTTTCTAAATTCCATATATATGTGTCAGTATACTGTATTGGTGTTTTTCTTTCTGGCTTACTTCACTCTGTATAATCGGCTCCAGTTTCATCCATCTCATCAGAACTGATTCAAATGAATTCTTTTTAATGGCTGAGTAATACTCCATTGTGTATATGTACCACAGCTTTCTTATCCATTCATCTGCTGATGGACATCTAGGTTGTTTCCATGTCCTGGCTATTATAAACAGTGCTGCAATGAACATTGGGGTACATGTGTCTCTTTCAATTCTGGTTTCCTCGGTGTGTATGCCCAGCAGTGGGATTGCTGGGTCATAAGGTAGTTCTATTTGCAATTTTTTAAGGAATCTCCACACTGTTCTCCATAGTGGCTGTACTAGTTTGCATTCCCACCAACAGTGTAGGAGGGTTCCCTTTTCTCCACACCCTCTCCAGCATTTATTGCTTGCAGATTTTTGGATCGCAGCCATTCTGACTGGTGTGAAGTGTGGTTTTGATTTGCATTTCTCTAATAATGAGTGATGTTGAGCATCTTTTCATGTGTTTGTTAGCCATCCGTATGTCTTCTTTGGAGAAATGTCTATTTAGTTCTTTGGCCCATTTTTTGATTAGGTCGTTTATTTTTCTGGAATTGAGCTGCATAAGTTGCTTGTATATTTTTGAGATTAGTTGTTTGTCAGTTGCTTCATTTGCTATTATTTTCTCCCATTCAGAAGGCTGTCTTTTCACCTTGCTTATAGTTTCCTTTGTTGTGCAGAAGCTTTTAATTTTAATTAGATCCCATTTGTTTATTTTTGCTTTTATTTCCAGAATTCTGGGAGGTGGATCATAGAGGATCCTGCTGTGATTTATGTCAGAGAGTGTTTTGCCTATGTTCTCCTCTAGGAGTTTTATAGTTTCTGGTCTTACATTTAGATCTTTAATCCATTTTGAGTTTATTTTTGTGTGCGGTGTTAGAAAGTGATCTAGTTTCATTGTTTTACAAGTGGTTGACCAGTTTTCCCAGCACCACTTGTTAAAGAGATTGTCTTTACTCCATTGTATATTCTTGCCTCCTTTGTCAAAGATAAGGTGTCCATAGGTGTGTGGATTTATCTCTGGGCTTTCTATTTTGTTCCATTGATCTATATGTCTGTCTTTGTGCCAGTACCATACTGTTTTGATGACTGTGGCTTTGTAGTAGAGCCTGAAGTCAGGCAAGTTGATTCCTCCAGTTCCATTCTTCTTTCTCAAGATTGCTTTGGCAATTCGAGGTTTTTTGTATTTCCATACAAATCTTGAAATTATTTGTTCTAGTTCCGTGAAAAATATGGCTGGTAGCTTGATAGGGATTGCATTGAATTTGTAAATTGCTTTGGGTAGTATACTCATTTTCACTATATTGATTCTTCTGATCCATGAACATGGTATATTTCTCCATCTATTAGTGTTCTCTTTGATTTCTTTCATCAGTGTTTTATAGTTTTCTATATATAGGTCTTTAGTTTCTCAATGGTGAAAAATTGAAAGCATTTTCCCTAAAGTCAGGAACAAGACAAGGGTGTCCACTTTCACCGCTACTATTCAACATAGTTCTGGAAGTTTTGGCCACAGCAATCAGAGCAGAAAAAGAAATAAAAGGAATCCAAATTGGAAAAGAAGAAGTAAAACTCTCACTGTTTGCAGATGACATGATCCTCTACATGGAAAACCCTAAAGACTCCACCAGAAAATTACTAGAGCTCATCAATGAATATAGTAAAGTTGCAGGATATAAAATCAACACACAGAAATCCCTTGCATTCCTATACACTAATAATGAGAAAGTAGAAAAAGAAATTAAGGAAACAATTCCATTCACTATTATGGAATATTTTATGTCTCAATTTAAAATTGTCTTAGAAAACACTTAACCTTCAAAATTCAAAACAGTTAGGCTTCATACATCACCTGGTGCAGACTGATGATGTTTGTTTATTACCCTGATTGTTATGTTTTTTAAAACATTTCTCTATTTTCTTTTTCCATGATTGTAGGCATTCACCATTGTGCAGCATGATAGCTTTTGCTTGCTTTTCATCACTGCTGTTTAGGATGCCCGTAGCTTAATAATCCATCAGTTCTCTAAACGGGAATTGGCCTCCAAATTGTTGCTAACTTCATATAAAATGTTAGAAACATAGTATTTGTATTTGCTTCCCTTTTGCATAGATTCCAGTTATAGTCTGAAATACTATATCTCTTAAGTTATACTTGTTAGACATGTGAACTGGTACATTAGACATATTTTACATTTATACATCCTCCATTCTCAAGGTTTCCTTTTCATTTTATTGATGGTAACTTTTAAAGTACAAATTTTAAATGTCGATGAACTTTCATTTTTTGTCTGTTGTTTTTGGTGTCATATCTAAAAATTCATTGCTAAACTCAAGATCATGAAGATTTGCTCTTGCATTTTCTTCTGATAACTTTTAATTTTAACTCTTACATTTATCTCTTTGATCCATTTTAATTTTTGTATGATATCATATAAGAATCTAAATCTGGTCCTTTATATATGGTTCTCTAGTTTCCTCAATTCTGTTTGTTAAAAAGATGATTATTTCTTCATTTAATTGTTTTGAAATCCTTATAGAAAATCAGTTGACATAGCATTAAGATTCGTTTCCAGACCCTCAATTCTATTCCATTGATACATGTATCTAGTTGTTTTGGATAGTCCCCATTGCCTGTCAGGTTTGATGATTCACCAGGACTAATAAGACCTATATAAGCTCATGTGTGCAATTTATTACATTTAAAGAGTACAGGCTAAAATCAGCAAAGGAAAAAGATATGGAATGCATCTAGGAGAAACCAGGTGTGAGATCCTTAGTGAAATCACATGGACATAGCCTTATTCTCCCAGTCATAATGTGTGATAACACATGTATAGTGCTCCCAGACAAGGAAGCTCACTAGAGCCTTGGTGTCCAGGGTTTTTACTGGGGATCAGTTACATAGGCTTGGAGCATCCATGTGAGTGAAATTAGCTACTCAGTCTTCAATCCCTTCTTCCAGTGTTCATACAGATACAGTTTAGCTTAAAAGCCCCAGTCTTATAAAAATAAGTATTTATTATTAATATATATCATGTGATTGGCATGGCCCAAGCCACAGTTCTACAGAGACATTTTCTCAGGCAGGATATTTTAAGAGCTCAAAAATTATTTGCGATTCTGTTTATAGACCAATTCTGATGGCTTTTGAAATGTGTAGGCTTGGGCAATCACAAATGTGTTGAGTTAGTTATTTAGTTCATAGTTCACATCCATGGCCCTTTACGCAGGCCCTCTTACAGAAAAACGATCCTGATTCTGTGAGAATCCACAATTAGGTTAACAGTTACATTATGAGTATAAAAATAACATCAGGATCTGGGCTTCCCAGGTGGCGCTAGTGGTAAAGATCCCACCTGCCAATGCAGGAGACGAAAGAGATGAGGATTTGATCTCTGGGTCAGGAAGATCCCCTGGAGAAGAAAATGGAAACCCACCCCACTTTTTGCCTGGAGGATCCCATGGACAGAGGAGCTTGGTGGGCTACAGTCCAGTGGGGTCGCAAAGAGTCCGACACAACTAAAGTGACTTAGCACACTTGCACGTATATTCCTAACACAGAGAAGCTAATGTGGGTTAGGGATGGACTTCAAGAAGCAAGCAATCACTCTGTAAATCCATTACATAATTTTTCATATTTGTGTACTAATATATTACTTTATTCCCTCTTCATCTATGACTTTTACTTTATGATAAATTTGTACAGAACTATTTAGCATAGAAACTAGCCAATGGTTAACTAAACCCAGTTTTTCCTCAGGCAAGTGATATTACATTGCTAATATATTCCCAGGATCCTTTAACTCTACTCCTCAATATATCTGATCATCAATATCAATATTATCTCATGACTTAATCAATAAGATAATTGAACATTATTAACAATGCCAATGTTACACCACTTCACAGTGGATCATAATACAATTTAGTTTCATTTACAGAACAAATTAGTAAGAATTGAAGAAATCTTAACTGTGCTTTCCCAACAGAAATGGTACTTGCCCATATAAAAGAGATAATTACGGGGACTTCTCTGGTGGTTCAGTGGCCAGTATGCCTCAATTCCACCACAGGCAGCATGGATTTGAACCCTGGTCAGGGAACTAAGATTCTGCACACCACATGGTACACCCAATAAATAAAATAAAGATATTATTATGGACAGATATTGTTACAATTATTTCATTATCTCTGGATTTGAAGCGGCTTAGCAGCAGCAGCAGCAGCAGAGACAACGCCTTGCTTAATAGTGTTTCTCTGACATTACTCAGACATAACATGCATTTCAGATGTCAGTCTTATTTTATTTCCCTCATTCTTTGAGGCAAATTCAATAAATGCCCAAAAGTAAGTTAGTTCCTAAAAAGTTATACATATTACTGTTTCAGGAACTTTTCTTTTTAAATCTATTTTTAATCAAATTTTATAAAATTATAGTAGTTAATATGCAATACTATGTGCTTTAGGTGTACAGCAAAGTATTGTTATTTTTTCCAGATAATATTTCATCACAAGTCGCTACAAGATATTGAATATAATTCCCTGTTCTATACAGTATATCTTTGAGCTTATCTATTTTATATATGGTAGTTTGTTAATTCTATACTCTTGATTTGTCCCTTCTCCCCTCTTCACTTTGATAATCATGTTTGTTTTCTACATACATGAGTCTCTTTCTGTTTTCTATATGTATTCTTTTGTATTATTTTTTTGGTTTCACATATAGAAAATATCATAATATTTATCATTCTCTGTTTGACTTACTTCACTAAGTAAAATATTCTCTGGATCCATCTGTGTTGTTGCAAATGGCATTATTTTATTATATATATTGTTGTTCAGTCCCTCAGTCATGTCCAACTCTTTGCAACCCCATGGACTGCAGCACACCAGGCTTCCCTGTCCATCACCATCTCCCAGAGCTGGCTCAAACTCATGTCCATTGAATCAGTGATGCCATCCAAACATTTCATCCTCCATTGTCCCCTTCTCCTCCTGCCTTCAATCTTTCCCAGCATCAGGGTCTTTTCCAATGAGTCATCTCTTCACATCAGGTGGCCAAGGTATTTCAGCTTCGGCTTCAGCATCAGTCCTTCCAATGAATATTCAGTGTTGATTTCCTTTAGGATTGATTGGTTTGATCTTCTTTCAGTCCAAGGGACTCTCAAGAGTCTTTTCCAACACCACAGTTCGAAAGCATCAATTTTTCAGTGCTCAGCCTTCTTTATCATCCAACTCTCACATTCATATGTGACTACTATATGGAAAAACCATAGCTTTGACTATATCGACCTTTGACAGCAAAGTAATGTCTCAGCTTTTTAGTATGCTGTCTAGGTTTGTCATAACTATTCTTCCAAGGAGCAAGGGTCTTTTAATTTCATGGCAGCAGTCACCTTCCACAGTGATTTTGGAGCCCAAGAAAATAAAATCTGTCATTGCTTCTACTTTTCTGCCTTCTATTTGCCATGCAGTGATGGGACTGGATGTCATGAACTCCATTTTTTGAATGTTTAATTTGAAGCCAGCTTTTTCACTCTCTTCCTTCACCTTCATCAAGAGGCTCTTTATTTCTTCTTCACTTTCTGCCATTAGTATGGTATCATCTGCATATCTGAGATTGTTAATATTTCTCCTGAAACTCTTGATTCTAGCTTGTGATTCATCCAGCCCAGCATTTCACATGATGTACTCTGCATATAAATTAAAGAGCAAGGAGACAATATACAACCTTGTACTCCTTTCCCAATTTTGAAACACTCAGTTTTGGAACTTGTTCCATGACAAGTTCCAACTGTTGCTTCTTACCCACAAGCAGGTATCTCAGGAGACAGGGAAGGTGGTCTGGTATTCCCATCTCTTTAAGAATTTTCCAGTTTGTTTTGATCCACACAGTCAAAGGATTTAGCATAGTTAATGAAGCATAAGTAGATGTTTTTCTGTAACTCCCTTGCTTTGTCCGTGATCCAACAAATGTTGGCAATTTGATCTCTGGTTCCTCTGCCTCTTTGAAACACAGCTTGTACATCTGGAAGTTCTCTGTTCACGTAATGCTAAAGCCTAGCTTGAAGGATTTTGAGCAAAACCTTGCTAGGATGTGAAATGAGTGCAACTGTATGGTAGCTTGAGCATTCTGTGGCATTGCCCTTCTTTGGAATTGAAATGAAAACTGATCTTCCCTTTCATGGATCACATCCTTGTTATGGCCAAGGGGCTTGCATTACTCAGTGAAGCAAAGAACCATTAGCCATGCTATGCAGGGCCACCCAAAATGGACAGGTCATAATGAAGAGTTCTGACAAAATGTGGTTCACTAGAAAAGGAAATGACAACCCACTCCTGTATTCCTGCCTGGAGAACCCCATGGACAGTATGAGAAGGCAAAACAATCTAACCTTATATTTAAAGCAACTAGATAAAGAAGACCAATAAAAACCCAAGTTAGTAGAAAGAAAGAAATCATAAAGATCAGAGCAGAAATAAACAAAGTCGAAACAGAGAAAGCAATAGAAAAAAATCAATGAAACTGAAACCTGGTTCTTTGAGAACATAAACCAAAATCGACAAATCTTTAGCCAGACTCATCAAGAAAAAAAAGGAGAGGACTCAAATCAATAAAATCAGAAATAAAAAAGAAGTTACAATGGACACCACAGAAATACAAAGGATCATAAAAGTATACTACAAGCAACAAAACATCAATATAGTAGACAACCTGGAAGAAATGGACAAATTCTTAAAAAGGTACAGCCTTCCAAGATTGAACCAGGAAGAAAAAGAAACTACAAACAGATGAATCCTGAGTCCTGAAATTTAAACTGAGATTAAGAAACTTCCAACGAACAAAAGTCCACGACCAGATGGCTTCACAGGGGAATTCTATCAAACATTTAGAGAAAAGTTAAAATCTATCTTTTTGAAACTCTTTTCAAAAATTGCAGAGAAAGAACCACTCCAAAGCACATTCTATGAGGCCACCATTACTGTGATACCAAAAACAGACAAAAATATTATAAGAGAAAATTACAGGCCAATAAAACAAATGAATATAGATACAAAAGCCCTCAACAAAATGCCACTAAATCTAGTCCAAAAACACATTAAATGCATCAAACACCATGATCAAGTGAGATTTATCCCATGGATATAAGTATTTTTCAATATATGCAAATCAAATCATATGATATATCACATAACAAACTGGAGAATAGAAACCGTATGATCATTTCAATAGCTGCAGAAAAAGTTTTTTACAAAATATAATACTCATTTATGATAGAAACAAAACAAAACTCTCCAGTAAGTAAGCAGAGAGGGAACTTACCTCAACATAATGTAGGTCATATACAACAAACTCAAAGCAAACATGCTCAACAGTGAAAAACTGACAGCATTCCACCAAAATCAGAAAAAAAAATGATGTCCAGTCTCTCCACTTCCATTTAACATAGTCTCACAACTCCTAGCCATGGCAATTAGAGAAGAAATAGGAAAAAAAAAAGGAATCCAAATAGGATAATAAAAAGTAAAACTGTCACTGTTTACAGATGGCATGACACTAATACATAGAAGATTCTAAAGATACTATCAGAAAACTACTAGAGCTCACCAATGAATACAGTAAAGTTGCAGGAATACACAGAAATACACAGAAGATACACAGAAATATACAGAAGTTTCTTGCATCCCTATACACAAACAAACAAAGATCAGAAAGAGAAATTAAAGAAACAAATCCATTTATCAGTGAATCACAAAGAATAAAATACCTGAGAATAAGCCTCCTAAGAAGGAAAAAGAGCTATACTCAAAAAACTATAAGACACTGATAAAAGAAATCAAAGCTGACACAAGCAGGTCAAGAGATATGCCATGTTCTTGGATTGGAGGAATCAACATTATCAAAATAGCTGTACTACTCAAAGCAATCTACAGATTCAGTGCAATCTCTACAATTATCAATGGCATTTTTCCCAGAACTAGAGCAAAAAAAAAAAAAAAACAATAAAATTTGTTTGGAAAAACAAAAGTTTCTGAATAACCAAAGCAACCTTGAGATAGAAAAATGGAAATGGAAGAATCAGGCTCCCTAAATTCAGACTGTACTACAAAGCTACAGTCATGAGATCAGTATGGTACTAGAACAAAAGTTGAAATATAGATCGATGGAACAGAATAGAAACACAAAGATAAACCTACGACAAAGGAGGCAAGATTAAACAATGGAGAAAAACTTCAATAATTGTGCTGGGAAAACTGGACAGCTACATGTGAAAGAATGAAATTAGAGCACTCCCTAACAACATACACAAAAATAAACTCAGAATGGATTAAAGACATAAATCTTGGAGGAAAACATAGGCATAACACTCTGACATAAATTAAGCAACATCCTTTTTGACCCATCTCCTAGAGTAATGAAAATAAAAATAAACAAATAAGACCTAATTAAACTTAAAAGCTCTTGAACAGTAAAGGAAACCATTAACAAGATGAAAAGACAACCCTCAGAATGGGAGAAAATATTTGCAAACAAAGCAAATAACAAAGGATTAATCTCCAAAATACATAAGCAGCTCATATAGCTCAATATAAGAAAAACAAACAGCCCAATCAAAAATTGGTAGGCCTAAATAGACATTTGTCCAAAGAAGATATACAGATAGCTAATAAACACACAAAAAGATGCTCAAAGCTCAGTCATTGTCCGACTCTTTGTGACTCCATGCGCACCAAGTCTCCCTGTCCATCACCAACTCCCGGAGTTCACTCAAACTCATGTCCATAGAGTCAGTGATGCCATCCAGCCATCTCATCCTCTGTCATCCCCTTCTCCTCCTGCCCTCAGCCCCTCCCAGCATCAGGGTCTTTTCCAATGAGTCAACTCTTCTCATGAGGTGGCCAAAGTACTGGAGTTTCAGCTCAGCATCAGTCCTTCCAATGAACACCCAGAACTGATCTCCTTTAGGATGCACTGGTTGGACCTCCTTGCAGTCCAAAGGACTCTCAAGAGTCTTCTCCAACACCACAGTTCAAAAGCATCAATTCTTCGGCGCTCATCTTTCTTCACAGTCCAACTCTCACATCCATACATGACCACTGGAAAAACCATAGGCTTGACTAGACAGACCTTTGTTGGCAAAGTAATGTCTCTGCTTTTGAACATGCTATCTAGGTTGGTCATAACTTTCCTTCCAAGGAGTAAGTGTATTTTAATTTCATGGCTACAATCACCATCTGCAGTGATTTTGGAGCCCAAAAAAATAAAGTCTGACACTGTTTCCACTGTCTCCCCATGTATTTCCCATGAAGTGATGGGACTGGATGACATGATCTTCGTTTTCTGAATGTTGAGCTTTAAGCCAACTTTTTCACTCTCCTCTTTCACTTTCATCAGGAGGCTTTTTAGTTCCTCTTCACTTTCTGCCATAAGGGTGGTGTCATCTGCATATCTGAGGTTATTGATATTTCTCCTGACAATCTTGATTCCAGCTTGTGCTTCTTCCAGCCTAGCGTTTCTCATGATGTACTCTGCATATAAGTTAAATAAGCAGGGTGACAATATACAGCCTTGACGTACTCCTTTTCCTATTTGGAACCAGTCTTTTGTTCCATGTCCAGTTCTAACTGTTGCTTCCTGACCTGCATACAGGTTTCTCAAGAGGCAGGTCAAGTGGTCTGGTATTCCCATCTCTTTCAGAATTTCCCACAGTTTATTAGAGAACTGCAAATCAAAACTATTAGATATCACCTCACACCAGTCAGGATGGCCATCATCAAAAAATCTACAAACAATAAATGCTAGAGTGGATGTGGAGGAACAAGAACCTTCTGACATTGTTAGTGGGAATGTAAATTGATACAACTGCTTTGGACAACAGTACAGAGGTTACTTTAAAAACTAGGAATAAAACTACCACAGGACTCAACAAGCTCAGTACTGGGCATATATCCTGAGAAAACCATAATTTAAAAAGACACATGTACCCCAGTGCTCATTGCAGCACTGTTTACAATTACTGAGACATGGAAGCAATTTTCATGTCTATTGACAGATGGATGGATAAAGAGAATGTGGTACATATAAACAATGGCATATTACTCAGCCATAAAAAGGAATGAAATTGGGTTACTTATGTGTGAACCTAGAATCTGTCATACAGAATGAAATAAGTTAGAAAGGGAAAAACAAATATTATATATTAAAGCATATATGTGGAATCTAGAGAAATTGTATAAATGAACATATTCCCAAGGCAGGAAGAAACATGCAGATGTAGGTAACAGACATGTGAACATACAGGGGGGAGCAAGGGGAGTGTGGGACCAACTGGAATATTAGGATTGACATATATATACTCACTTGTGTAAAATAGATAGCTAATGAGAACCAACTATTAAGCATAGGAAACTCAGCTTGGTGCTATGATGATGTAGATGTGTGGAACTGAAGGGAGGGAGGTCCCAGAGGGAGGGGATATATGTTTACATATAACTGATTCACTTCATTGTACAGCAGAAACTAACACAACATTATAGAGTAATTATGTGTGTGTGTGTATGTGTGTGCTTCATCACTCACTTGTATCTGACTCTGTGACCCCATGTACTGGAGCCAGCCAGGCTTCTCTGTCCATAGAATTTTCCCAGCAAGAATACTGGAGTGTGTTGCCACTCCCTTCTCCAGGAGATCGTCCCAACCCAGGGATCAAACCCAGGTCTCCTGCATTGCAGACAGATTCTTTACCATCTGAGCCACCAGGGAAGCCCCAAAGTAATTATACTCCAATTAAAATATAATTTTTTGTTTCTTTAGGTAAATTTATTCATAATTATTTTATTCTTGTCATCGCAAAGGTGAATGGGATTGTTTCCTTAATTTCTCTTTCTGTTTTCTCATTGTTAGGGTATAGAAATGCAAGGGATTTCTGTGTATTAATTTTATATCCTACAACTTTACTGTATTCATTGATTAACTCTAGTAATCAATTTTCTGGTGATGTCTTTAGGGTATTCTATGTAGAGGATCATGTCATCTGCAAACAGTGGGAGTTTTACTTCTTCTTTTCCAATCTAGATTCTTTTTATTTCTTTTTCTTCTCTGATTGCTGTGGTTAAAACTTCCAAAACTATGTTGGATAGTAGTAGTGAAAGTGGGCACCCTTGTCTTGTTCCTGACTTTAGGGGAAATGCTTTCAATTTTTCACCACTGAGGATAATGTTTGCTGTGTGTTTATCATATACGGCTTTTATTATGTTGTGGTATGTTCCTTCTACGTCTGCTTTCTGGAGAGTTTTTATCATAAATGGGTGTTGAATTTTGTCAAAGGCTTTCTCTGCATCTGTTGAGATAATCATATGGTTTTTATCTTTCAATTTGTTAATGTGTATCACACTGATTGATTTGCAAATATTGAAGAACCCTTGCCCTGGAATAAAGCCCAGGTCATGATGTATGATCTTTTTAATATGTTGTTGGATTCTGTTTGCTAGAATTTTGTTGAGGATTTTTGCATCTATGTTCATCAGTGATATTGGCCTGTAGTTTTGTTGTTTTTTTTGTATGTGTGGCATCTTTGTCTGGTATTAGGTTGATGGTGGCCTCATAGAATGAGTTTGGGAGTTTACCTTCCTATGCAATTTTCTGGAAGAGTTTGACTAAGATAGGTGTTAGCTCTTCTCTAAATTTTTGGTAGAATTTAACTGTGAAGCCATCTAGTCTTGGGCTTTTGTTTGTTGGAAGATTTTTGATTACAGTTTTGATTTCTGTAATCTTGATGGGTCTGTTAAGATTTTCTATTTCATCTTGGTTCCCATTCACCATTGCAATGAAAAGAATAAAATACTTAGGAACAAATCTACCTAAAGAAACAAAAACCTATACATAGAAAACTATAAAACACTGATGAAAGAAATCAAAGATGACACCAATAGATGGAGAAATATACCATGTTCATGGATCAGAAGATCATGGATTATGGATCCATGTTCATGGATCAAAAGAATCAATATGGTGAAAATGAGTATACTCCCCAAAGCAATCTATAGATTCAATGCAATCCCTATCAAGGTACCAATGGTATTTTTCACAAAACTAGAATGAATAATTTCATGATTTGTATGGAAATATAGGGAAAAAAATTGTATGGAAATACAAAAAACCTTGAATAGCCAAAGCAATCTTGAGAAAGAAGAGTGGAACTGGAGGAACCAGCCTGCCTGACTTCAGACTATACTACAAAGCTACTGTTATTAAGACAGTATGGTACTTTCACAAAGACAGAAATATAAATCAATGGACCAAAATAGAAAACCCAGAGATAAATCCACACACCTATGGACACTATCTTTGACAAAGGAGGCAAAAATATACAATGGAGAAAAGGCAATCTCTTTAACAAGTGGTGCTGGGAAAACTGGTCAACCACCTGAAAAAGAATGAAACTAGAACACTTTATAACACCATACACAAAAATAAACTCAAAATGGATTAAAGATCTGTATATAAGACCAGAAACTATAAAACTCCTAGAGGAAAATATAGGCAAAACACTCTCTGATATAAATCACAGCAAGATCCTTTATGACCCACCTCCCAGAGTAATGGAAATAAAAGCAAAAATAAACAAATGGGACCTAATTAAACTTAAAAGCTTTTGCACAAAGAGGGAAACTGTAAGCAAGGAGAAAAGACAGTCCTCAGAATGGGAGAAAATAATAGTAAATGAAGAAAATGACAAAGAATTATTCTCAAAAATATACAAGCAGCTCATGCAGCTCAATGCCAGAAAAATAAACGACCCAATCAAAAAAGGGGCAAGAACTAAACAAACATTTCTCCAAAGAAGACATACAGATGGCTAACACACATGAAAAGATGCTCAACATCACTCATTATCAGAGAAATGCAGATCAAAACCACAATGAGGTACCATTCACGCCGGTCAGAATGGCTGCTATCCAAAAGTCTACAAACAATAAATGCTGGAGAGGGTGTGGAGAAAAGGGAACCTTCTTACACTGTTGGTAGGAATGCAAACTAGTACAGCCACTTAGGAGAACAGTGTGGAGATTCCTTAAAAAACTGGAAATAGAACTGCCATACAACCCAGCAATCCCACTGCTGGGCATACACACTGAGGAAACAAGAATTGAAAGAGACATGTGTACCCCAGGGTTCATCGCAGCACTGTTTACAATAGTTAGGACATGGAAGCAACCTAAATGTCCATTGGCAGACGAATGGTAAGAAAGCTGTTGTACATATTATACACAATAGAATATTACTCAGCTATTAAAAAGAACTCTGATGCTGGGAGGGATTGGGGGCAGGAGGAGAAGGGGATGACAGAGGATGAGATGGCTGGATGGCATCACTGACTCGATGGACGTGAGTTTGAGTGAACTCTGGGAGTTGGTGATGGACAGGGAGGCCTGGCGTGCTGCGATTCATGGGGTCGCAAAGAGTCGGACACGACTGAGGGACTGAACTGAACTGAACTGAACTGAGCTGATTAAAAAGATGCATCTGAATCAGTTCTAATTAGGTGGATGAAACTGGAGACTATTATACAGAGTGAAGCAAGTCAGGAAGAAAAACACCAATACAGTATATTAACGGGTATATATGGAACTTAGAAAGATGGTAACAATGACCCTATATGTGAGACAGCAAAAGAGACACAGAGATAAAGAACAGACTTTTGGACTCTGTGGGAGAAGGTGAGGGTGGGATGATTTGAGAGAATAGCATTGGAACATGTATATTACCATATGTGATATAGATGACCAGTCCAGGTTTGATGCATAAAACAGGGCACTCAAAGTCAGTGCTCTGGGACAACCCAGAGGGATTGGATGGGGAGGGAAATAGAAGCAGGGTTCAGGACACATATACACCCATGGCTGATTCATGTCAACGTATGGCAAAAACCACCACAATATTGTAAAGTAATTAGCTTCCAATTAAAATCAATCAATCAATTTTTTAATAAATAAATATATATATATATAATTTTTTAATGAGTGGAAGATCTAAATAGACATTTCTTCAAAGACATACAGATGACCAAAAAGCATATGAAAATATGCTAGCATCACTAATTATTAGAGGAAGACAAACCAAAACTACAGTGAGGCATCACCTCACACTGACCAGAAAGGCCATTGTCAAAAAATCTGCAAAACAATAAATGCTGGAGACGGTGTGAAGAAAAAGTAACCCTCCTATACTATTGGTGGGAAAGTAAACTGGTACGGGTCCTATGGAAAACAGTATGGAGTTTCTTTTAAAAACTAAAAATAAAGCTGCCATATCATCCTACAATACCACTCCTGGGCATATACCCAGGGGGAAAGAAAAACAACACATAATTCAAAAAGATACGTGTATCCCAATGCTCATTGCGGTACTATTTACAATAGCCAGAACATGGAAATAACCTAAATGTCCATCACCAGAGGAATGGATAAAGAAGTCTTACATATATACAATAGAATATTACTCATCGGTAGAAAAGAATGAAATAATGCTAATTGCAGCAACATAGATGGACCTAGAGCTTGTCATACGAGTGAGTGAGTGAGTCCACCTGGCTCCTCTGTCGATGGGGATTCTCCAGGCAAAAATACTGGAGTGAGTTGCCATGCCCTCCTCCAAGGGATCTTCCAAACTCAGGGATCAAACCCAGGTTCCCAGCATTGCAGGTTGATTCTTTATGGTCCGAGCCACCAGAGAAATCCAAGAACACTGGAGTGGGTAGCCTATCCCTTCTCCAGGGGAACTTCCTGACCCAGGAATCAAACTGGGGTCTCCTGCTTTTGCAGATGGATTCTTTACTAGCTGAGCTACCAGGGAAGCCCTCAAAAGAGCTAAGGAGAGGGTAAGTAAATGGGGCATTACTAATCAATAGGCGTAAAGTTTTAGTTAAGTGAGATGAATCAGTTGTAAAGATCTTCTGTATGACATTGTACCTGTGCTATATTATACTGTACACTTTTGTAACAATATAATAAGTACACACACATATTTGCTAACAGGGTAGATAAATGCTAAGTATGGCTTCCCTAGTAGCTCAAATGGTTAAGAATCTGCCTGCAATGCAGGAGACCTGGGTTCAGTTCCTGGGTTGGGAAGATCCCCTGTAGAAGGAAATGGCAACCCACTCCAGTATTCTTGCCTGGAGAATCCCATGGACAGAAGAGCCTAGGAGGCTAAAGTCCATAGGATTGCAGAGTCTGACACGATTGAAGTGACTTAGAACAGCACATTCTTACCACAATAAAAGAATTTTTTAAAAAAGATGTGTTAAATATTTAAATAGAAGAAATCAAATAAGTTTAGATTAAAAATTCAGAAGTTCTGCATGTAAAAATCATAAATAATGAGCTGCTGTTGGTTTAGGAATAGAAAAATAGAATCATGAGAATAGATGAGAGAGTCAAGAAACAGACCCAAATGTACATGGGAATCTAATAAATGACCAAGATGGTATATTAAGTGAATGGATTATTTGGTTGAAAAACACTTAATGGAAAATCAATAAATTTTGGTCCATACCTTATATCCTATGCATAAACAAGTTCAATTGGACTAAATGTTTATTTACATAATAAATTTTGTGAGGGAGAGGAGGTAGGAGAAAGAAACAGAATAGCTCAATTCCTACTATTCTCCCTGTACTTTTAAAAAATAAATTTATTTTATTTTATTTGACTGCACAGGGTCTTAGTTGCAACATGTGAGATCTTTAGTTGTGGCATGCAAACTCTTAGTTGCAGCATGTGGGAATCTAGATCCCTGATCAGAGATAGAACCCGGCCCCCCTGCACTGGAAGCAGGGAGTCTAAGCCACTGGACCACTAAGGAAGTCCTTGGATCAAATATTTAAATGTGAAAAATATCACAAAAGCACTAGATCCAAAAAAGCTACAATAATAAAAAATTATGATGGTTTTTTAATAGAGATGATAGGTAGATGTGCATATATACATCAGAATAGAGAGTACAGAAACAGACCCTCACATTCAATAGGAAAAGGATACTATTATCAGCAATCATACTGAGACAATCGGATAATCATAAATGAAAAAATAAAGATTCCTTACTCCTACCTCACGTCTTTTAAAAATTAACTCAAAAACTGAATGGTGATTTAAAAGAGAAAAAACTTCTTTCTAAAGTTTTCTTCTGAAAATCTAGATAATGTATGTGACCTTGGATTTAGCAACAATTTCATAACTATAACACAAAAAGGGACAAAACTATAAAATTTAAAGTTAATAAATTGCATTTCATCAAAATAAAAATAATTATCAAAATATAGTACTGATGTGAAAATGGTAATACAAGTCACAGACTTGGAAAAACTATTTACATATTATATAATCCAACAAAATTCTTCTATCTAAACTCAACAGGACACTTAGAATTCAATATTAATGAGAATTAAAATCTAAGCAAAATTTGGGAAAAAGATATAAATAGAATTCACCAAGGAAGATATGTGGATGATAAACATTACATGAAAACCTAGTAAATATTTTCATCACTAACTACATACTCACTAAATGGCTAAAATTTTTTAAAAAAAGAAGAAAGAAACACGTGCCAAGTGTTGATGAAAAATGAATCTCATATACTTTTGGTGGGAATGTAAAATAGCACAGCTAGTTGGAAAACAACTTGGTATTTTAGCAAGTGAAATATGTACCTACCCAATGAGTCAGTCATTCCACACCTAGGTATTTATCAAAAAGAAATAAAAGCATTTGTCCACTGAACAACTTGCATGAAAATGATCAATAGTAGCTTTATTTGCAACAGCTAGGAGCTGGAAACAATCAAAACATCCACTAAGAGATGGCAAATATTGTTATGAAATTGCTATAAAAAGGAATATCAACAATAAAAAGGAAAGAGCTACTGATACACACAATGGTGAGAAAGAATCTCAGAAAGATTGCCTTGGATGAAAGAATCCAGGCAGGAAAAGATGCATACTGTATGACTTCATTTACATAATAGTCTAGAAAATGTAAACAAAGCTATAAACACAGAGAGTAGATCAGAGGAGACTGGGTGTCATAGAGCTGAGAAGAGAAAAAGGTAGAGGAAGAGGTGACTATCTAAGGGACATAATGAAACTTTTGAGGATGAATGTATGTATTATGTTGATTCTGGTGTTGATTTAAGAGTGTATAATTTGTTAAACTCATCAAATTGTACACTTTAAATAATTCAGTTCAACTGTACACCAATTATATCTCAGTAATTTTTAAAAGGAAAAATAAAAACCACAAGAATAAAATCTCTAGGACTTTATGTCTTCCAGTCACAATCCACTGGGCAACCCTCGCTCCTAAAAAAATTTGAACACAAATAAAATCCTCTTTGAACAACTGCCTTAAACTCAGTCAGAAAACAACTATTATTAGAACATCTGCTTTGCATTCTAGTTAAAGCATTTACTAATACAACACATACTTTCTCACATAAATTGAATCGTGACTATGTATGTTCTACAGTATGGCTTCTTCATTCAGAAATATAGAGATAAAATGTGCTGCACTCATGTTAAGACATACACAGCATTATATCATATGGATGCACTTCAATTTATGATGCTCTGTCGCTGGACCCAAGTGGGGATTTAAAGAAATCTTAGCATATAATCTTTGAGTATTGTTTATTTCTTTAAAAAATAAAACACTTTATAAATTGCCAGATTATCAACAAAATATCAACTTTTTCATTCCTCGAAGAATGACAGATACTTCTCTATTGCCCAGAACTAATATACAGGAAATAATAATAAGTAGTCAGTGTTCAAAAATACATTGCATTTTGGGGAGAGAGACAGACAGATGACAAGATTGTCACTATGTGCTAAGGTAAATACTCTGGCAGAAACAACACAGGGAACTGTAAAAAAAAAAGAAAAGAAAAAACAGATGGGGTACCCAGCCTTAGGGTATCCATGTAAATTCTTCCTGTAAGTGTCTTTCTGCTGTCACACATTTCAGCAGGGAGTGCACCTTCTCTTCTGAGTCTTTCTCTTTCCCCCAAGGCATGCCTAGAACAGAGCTCTTGAATAGTGATCCCTCAATTAGAGCTGCTGGCCAATGGACTGAGGTTATGTTTGGCAAAATATCCTATATCCTTCTGGTACACTGGTTGAGCCCAACCCCACCTTGGGAGGACAATTAAGACCTGTGTTCAGAGTCACACTATATAGAGTGTTCTCTATTCCGTAGCACCCACTGCCTACTGTCTTTCAGAAGCAATGAAGTCTCTATTGTTCACTCGTCTACTCTTTATCCTTCTGGTCCAGTTGGTCTCAGGTAAAACAGATTCTGTTTGAATCTTGGGGAAGTAGAAATGTTAGCCTGAACTAGGGTCCTGCATGTGGAGTCCCTATTACCAAACATCCATGGGAGTGAGGCAGGGCTTCCACTGTCAGGGAGAGGTGAGGTAAGATTTGCCTTACTTCTTCAGAACACCTCTATTATAAGAGACCTCAAGACTCTCATGATAGAATAGTGTCTGTAATGGAAGCTGAAGGAGGGAAGGATGAAACCTGTAAAGTTGCCTCCAAAGACATTCCAAACTTCCCTTTATTCTATCGCTTAAGGCCAGTTCGGTCCAGCCCTGTCTCACTTCATTTTACAATTCTGTAATACTTCTCTCAATTTTCTTGGTCTTCTAAAGAAGATCTCTCTCTCTCTTTTTTTTTGTTCTTGGATTTGATTAGAACAGGGAAGTTTACTGCTAAATATCTATAGGAATATAACGTGGAAAAGGGAAGAAAAATATTCTGAGTGAACATGGGGAAAGAATTCAAGACTGTTGGAAACTGTATGTCTGATTTTATTTCTATTTGTGTAAACATTTCTTCTTGTTAAGTTCTAGAGTTTATATTTACAAAATTAAGAACACTGAAGGCGTTTTAGAAATAAATACCACCATTTCTTCATTGTTTATATTTTAAAAATTGGAACCAACTGATGTATAAGCTTAGGACCTGCCCTTTTTTAACTTAATGTTTTATCAGGGAAATTTTCACAGATCTTTAAATATTTCTTGAAAGTACAATTGGTAGTAGAAGCCTATTATTTTGTTGTATTCTGTACCAATATTAACTTGCAGAATCCCTTATTGTTTGTCATTTGGATTATTTTTTTCCAGTGTGTCACTATTATAGGTGATATTGTTAATATATCATTGTGAGATTCTCTGGTTATATGGGCAAATTTTAGAAGTTCCATTGCTTGCTCAAATGGTATCTAAATGAGTCCTAGGAAACTAGCATGTATTTCCAAATCTTACTAGTGTATGAATATTTTCAGTATTTCTATTTCATATTTCTCCCCAATATTTAGCAAGATACTGATTATTTCTAAAAAGAATTTTATTGATTTCTTTAAGGAACAAGTTTTTTATTTTCACGTTGTTGAATCTATTGGTAGTTTTCTGCATTCTCCTATTAGCTTAGGAAGTTTTCCTTCATGTTGAGAAGTTAATTCATTCATGTTTAGCGCTGGATTTTTAAGATTTATTTATTTAGTTATTATGATTATTTTGACAGTGGTGGGTCTTTGTTGCTGCCTGTTGGCTTGCTCTAGTTGTGGCAAGCGGGGGCTGCTCTCTATTGCTATGTGCGGGCTTCTCATTGCAGAGGCTCCTGTTGCTGCAGAGCACAGTCTCTAGGCGCTCAGGTTTCAGTAGTTGCCGGGCGTGGGCTCAGTGGTTGCGGCTCACAGGCTCTAGAGCACTGGCTCAGTAGCTGTGGTGCACAGGCTTCCTTGCTCCATGACATGTGGGATCTTCCTGAACGAGGGATGGAACCAGTGGATTCCTAACCGCTGGACCACCAAGGAAGCGCCACCATCGGTTTTTTATTCTGTGTTTTACACTGGACTCAGCCCCGCATTTTAATTAGGACATAAAGTGAGAAACTAACTTTTTTGAGGTAGAATTTACTAGAAGGTAGAAAGTTGTATAACTCTACAGCCTGCCTCTAGAGATAGTGCTTTATGTTCCTTAGATTTTTGCCGAACTATTCAAACTGATGACAGATAAGAGAAAATTAGTAACAGTATGAGGGTTTCTCAGAAGATGGTTCAGATTTATGGAATCCTTGAAATTCTGGGTTTAGATTGCATGCTTTCTCCCTCTGTCTCTGGGATTTTGATTATGTACAATACATGGTCGCATGGTGTCCTCTTTGTAAACAAACAGCCCTAAGAAAATTCCTCAGTTCCCTTTCTATTAACAGACAAACACAAGCAATTCAGGATTATTCTGTAAAAGTATGCAAGTCTAATCCAAAATCTGAAGGCATTAGAAAGGCAACTCTTAGGACATTTGGAAGGAAGAATCGACAAACATCAGGGCCCAAAGAAAATCAGGATGGAAAGGAAGGAGCCTTGTTCAGAGGTCTCCATCCACAAGTCCTAGCTGAAGAAAGCTAAAGAGAAACGTTTCCATGGAGATGTTTGGGAGAGTGAGACAGAAGGGGATCACAGAGGGAATGACTAGAGAGGAAGCTTAAGGCCAAGGACCATTATGGAGAGACACTGCAGAATACGAAAGATAACAAGAAGAGACAGAGTAAGAAAAATCATGAAAGCAAAAGAAGTCAAGCAATCTTTCTGTTTCTCAGAAATATCAAGTTCTTACCTGGCCCATGGCTTTCGCATTTGTTATCTCTTCTTTAAATACTCTTCCTCCAGCTCTTCAAATAGCTGGAAACTTTTGATCCTTTATATCTGGGTTTGAATGTCACTTCTTGAGGTATAGTTTCCTTAGTGACTGTACGTAGAATTCTGATTTTAGGTGTGAGAGGCCCATGCATGCATCTGTACGTCTATGGATATAAATGTATGCATGTAAATATCATGCAAGAGAATCTCATTTAATTCTCAGAGGAAGATGAAGCAGCAGTTAAGAGAGAATGGTAGCAGCAATAGCACTCAAAAGTGATTACTCTATTCATTTACCCTCTATTACACAGCAGTACTCTTGCCTGGAAAATCCCATGGATGGAGGAGCGTGGTAGGCTGCAGTCCATGAGGTCGCTAAGAGTCAGACACGACTGAGCGACTTCACTTTGACTTTTCACTTTCATGCACTGGAGAAGGAAATGGCAACCCACTCCAGTATTCTTGCCTGGAGAATCCCAGGGACGGGGGAGCCTGGTGGGCTGCCGTCCATGGGGTCGCACAGAGTCGGACACGACTGAGGCGACTTAGCAGCAGCAGCACACAGCATTATCGTTTTCATTTGCCGCACTTATCACAATCTGTAGTTATTTTGTTTATTAATGTGCTGCTTGTTTTCTTTCTCGCCCTCTCTAATATAAGCTTCTTGACCTTGTCTTCCTGTTCATTATTTTATTCTCATTATCTTGCTGAGTTCTTGACATGGTGAAAGTGAAAAGGAAAGTCACTCAGTTGTGTCCGACTCTTTGTGACCCCATGGACTATACAGTCCATGGAATTATCCAGGCCAGAATACTGGAGTGGGTAGCCTTTTCCTTCTCCAGGGTATCTTCCCAACCCAGGGATCAAACCCAGGTCTTCCACATTGCAGGTGAATTCTTTACCAGCTGAGCCACCAGGGAAGACTTAGGCATGCATTATATATTTGTTGGTGAGTATAGGAATGACAACTAATTTATAGAGTAAGGAAAGAAATGATTCAACTGTCTCTTCAGCGCTTTCTCTGTGTTATACCTTGTGATGAGAGATATATATGTATATAATGTGTACAAATATACAGGAATATCCTACAGAATGCCTTCCCCAAAATTTACAGAATATATTTACATCTTAATATTATATAGATATATAGATGTCTATATAGAGAGATATATGTGAAATTTTTACAATTACATTTATGAAGACAATATACAAGGCAAGTCTAGAGTTATATTTCATATACAATTTGTAGGGCCTCAGAAACATGTAAAGATATTTTTAAAATCTCACTGAATATCAACAAAATCCATGTAGGTTAAGGTAGTAAATAAGAACCATTACAGCATTTATTATACATCAATCTGAGCATTTATTATTTTAAAATTATAACTTTTTACTTCTATTTAGATGTTTATGTGTGTTTAGGTACTTCTTATGAAACTGGTTAGAGGTTTTGTATTCATGAGTAATAATGCATTATATATTTTCCATTTAAAATAATGAGAAATAGATACCTGGTGAGTGTTTATATGCAGAATTTTATCTCTTAAAGGCTCATAATTTACATATTTAAAACTCTACATATACATATTTATAAAATCCCACGTAACTCTCAGAGCAGGACTTTATGATTTGGAAAAATATAATACAACAACTTAAGGGACTTGAATAATCAAAGTTCAAAGAACTATGCTTTCAAACTGTGGTGCTGGAGACTCTTGAAAGTCCCTTGGACTGCGAGGAGATCAAACCAGTCAATCCTATAGGAAATCAGTCCTGAATATCACTGGAAGGACTGTTGCTGAAGATGAAGCTCCAATACTTTGTCCATCTGATGCAAAGAACTGACTCATTGGAAAAGACCCTGATGCTGGGAAAAACTGAAGGCAGGAAGAGAAGGGGACAATAGAGGATGAGATGGTTGCATAGCATCACCAACTCGATGGACATGAGTTTGAGCAAGCTCCGGGAGAAGATGAAGGACAGGGAAGCCTGGCGAGCTGCAGTCCATAGGGTTACAAAGAAACAGACACGACTAAGCGACTGAACTGAACTGAATTGATTGTTATTTTAATCTTTTTGTGATAGATCTCTGGCTTAAACAATCTGTATAATTCCTTTATGCAGGTAATTGGAATGTGAGAAAGTGTGCAAACAAAGCTGGAAATTGCAGAAGCACGTGCAGAAATGGAGAGAAAATGATAAATCCTCCTACCGGGATGTGCAGCAAAGAAAAATTATGCTGCATTCTGGATGATGGCTGTTCTACACCTTCAGTGAAAACCACTCCTGGTGGCGGTAGTGGTATGATATCTGCAGCTACAGAAGGGTCTACAACAGGCAGTTCTTGAACATTTCAGCCTCTGCCTCCTGACCTAGGATCCCTGATTTACTAAAGCAAAGGGCCTTATTTTGGTGTCAGTCTTTTCACTATACCTCCCTTCCCACTATCCCTGAGCTCAGCCCTGTTTGGAAGGGCATCACATCTCTGTAGTGCCAACAATTCCATGGTAGGGATGAAAATAAGATAGAAGCCAGGCACAAATTAGTGTAAAACACTTATTCTGTCTGACTGATGGACAGAAATGGTGTCATCCTTGAAAACAGTTCCCAGTCCACAGGCCCACAGGCTGCCTTACCAGTAATTATCAAACTTTCAAAGGTATCAGAAATATCTGTAGGGCATGCTGAAACACAAATTTATGATCCTCACTTCCAGTTTCTAATTCTGTGATGGAGCCTGAGACTTAGCATTACTCACAAGTTCCCTGGTGATGCTGATGTTGGTGACCAAAGGACCACACTTTGAGAACCACTGTTCCATAATATGGAACAACTGAAGGCCTTCTCCTGCAGATTGAAGGCATTTGCTACATGCTTTTGAAGTGGTTAATCATACAAAATCATTTCTATAGAGTGCTTTCTTTATTTCCTAATTGGATTTCCCACAACAAATTTGGGATGTAGGTATTGTGACCTCACTTTAGAGAAAAAAAAAAATACTGATTTGTAGCTATTAAACTGAGACAGACTCAATTGTCTACTAAGAGAACTTTGATATTATGCAATTCTCTTCTCTCCCTGAAAATCTACATTCACATAAATTGCCAACTTAGGATAGAAGGGAGATCAAGAGCTCTGTACTATAACTTAAATACTGGGATAGACACTTATATTTAGCCATAGGACTTTTCCCATAAGAGTTCTGCACAGAGAAGTCAGAGAAAGTAATCAGAATGAAACACCACCTTCATTTATTCTCGTCACCAGGAAACAGGCCTTTGCCTCCTTCAAGAGATAAATCTATGATATGTCATTATCTAGTAAAAGGTCCCAACTAGTAGAACATCATGGTCTTATATACTCATGGCTATCACTGTAGCTAGAAGTCTTGAACTCACTCTGGAAAGTGGGAGGACAGAGGTAGGTCATTGTAGCAGAGAAGGATAGTAGAGAAAATAATGAATTTTATGCTCAGACACATATTGAGGTCTTTCATGTTGCCACTATGAGTGTATTCAGTCTTGGACTATGGACAAATGATTTTCCATCTTTGAGCCTCAGTTGAAGAACTTGAAGAACAGAGAAACATTTACTCCTCCTCAGAGTACTTTGAAGGTGGCTAGAGTAGTATCTTCAAATTTACTCACATTATAGGGACATAGCTGTAGCAGGTTGCTGATTCCTGGGTGAACAGAACATTGCCTGAGGTCTCTGCCCACTGGACCTTGGCTGCTCTGTGTGGTTATGGGTGATTATAAGCCATGTTTCACCTGGGGAGGAAGTTCATTACTATGGAGAGAAAAATGTGACAGAGGTTAGGCTCATAGAATCTCTTTGAACAGCCAGATGGGGTTTAAAGGCTTGTGGCAGAACTCACTGTGCCTTCTCCTCAATAATCACCTTGACCACTACCTTGACAACCTCGCAGAGCTGTGATCACTGAGATTGCAGAGGAGAAATGTAATCTTAGAGCTGCAACATGAAACTCCTGTCTCATGCCTTCGGTCCATTCCCTCTTCATCTCACGCTTGAAATAAGGTGGTAAATAATCTTAAACTGCTTTAGGGTTTGAGAGAGAAAAGGCGTCTTCATGGTATGAGAACTCAAAACATGCCGAGCATGTTGATATACAATCTCATTAAATAAGACCATTTTATAATAATTATGATAACATGATTAAAGCTGAATAAACTGGAATAAAATATATCTAGGATTATATCTTGGAGAATGCAATGGCGACCCACTCCAGTACTCTTGCCTGGAAAATCCCATGGATGGAGGAGCCTGGTAGGCTGCAGTCCATGAGGTCGCTAAGAGTCGGACACGACTGAGCGACTTCACTTTCACTTTTCATTTTCATGCATTAGAGAAGGAAATGGCAACCCACTCCAGTGCTCTTGCCTGGAGAATCCCAGGGACGGGGGAGCCTGGTGGGCTGCCATCTATGGGGTCACACAGAGTTGTACACGACTGAAGCAACTTAGCAGCAGCAGCAGCAGCAGGATTATATCTAGGTTTGCTCACATTGCTTTTACTCATCATGTGACACCTGACTCAATTTTTTGACTGGTAATACAGGTATAATCATACACCTATCCTAAAATCACTCTGAAAACTAAAATAGTTAAGATATATAGAACACCATGGTCTCTTGCACCTGTGGAATTCTAAGACTTATACTAGTGAGATATATTATTCCCATTTAAAATATGAAAAGTCTGAGATTCATGGAAGAAGAGAATCTTTCACAAACACAATCACATATTGAAGGCATCTCTGCCTGCTTTCAAGGCTACAACATCTGTAAGCCATTTCATGCCAATTTTGAAGATATCCTCAAAGATTTACCTTGAAATTCTGCATAGCCACATAGTTCTCAAGTATGATCTCTGCAGAAGGCAGGGGAAGTGGGTTTGACCCCTGGTTGGAGAACTAAGATCTCACATGCCTGGGGGCAACTAAGCCCACACACCCCAACTACTAAGCCCATGTGCCTTAACTAGAGAAGCACACATGTGGCAACAAAGACTTAATGCAGAAAAAACAAAACCCTATAGGTTATTTGTATTTGTGAAATATATTATAGAAGGTTATACAATGGGAAAGACCTTCAAGATGGCAGAGGAATGAAACAGGGAGATCACCTCCCCAACCCCAGCAACAAATACATCAAAAACCCATCTGCACTGTGGGACAGCTCCTTTAGAATATCTTCAGAACACTGCCAGAAGACCCCAGATTTCCAAAAAGGCAAGCCAGTCTCCTCAGAATGAGGTAGGGCAGAAGAGAAAGATCTTAAAAAGGGACAAAGCATTTCAAGACAAGGACCTGTGCCCCAAGGAGAGAGCACATGCAGATCATGGACGGGGTCAGGGGGGCGCTTCAGAGCCTCAGAGGGGAAGGCAGCAACAGGTGATCAGATGGTAAAGTGGAGAGAATTCACCACAGCACTTCCCAGCCAAGAAGCGGCTTGCAAGCTTTTCGCAGCAAGTAGAGGCTGGCTGCTGAGGCTCAGGCTTCGGGGGTTGGACCCCAAGGAGAGGACCGAGATTGACTGCTATGAAGCTACTCTGAGGGGGCTAGTATGACACAGCTGAGAGAGTCCAGGGAAAAGTCTGGGTCCACCAGAGAGGCAAGAGATCATTGCGCCAGGAACACTGTAACTCTGAGTGCTTGTAGAACATAGGACCCTGCCTTCACAAGTGCCCTAAGTGAATTCTCTCAGTCTGAATGGAGTGAGAACCACACAGACAATATATCCCATGCTTATGGATTGTAAGAGTTAACCTTATTAAAATGTCCACAGTAACTAATGCAATCTACAGATTCAGTGCAATCCCTAACAAAATCCCAAAAACATTTTTCACAAAAATAGATGAAAAATTCTAAAATGTATATGCCAGCCAAAGCAATCCTGAAAAAAAGACCAAAGCTGAAGGTATCGCACTCCCTGTTTTAAAACTCCTGTATTACAAAGTTCTAATAATCAAAACAGCACAGTATTGGCAGAAAAAAAAATAGACACATAAATCAATGGAACAGAGTTGATATCCCAGGAATAAACACATGAATATATGGACAATTTATTTATGACAAAGGAGAATAGAACATACAATGGAGAAAGAATGGTGTCTTCAAAAATGGTATTGGGAAAACTGGACAGTCATATGAAAAAAATTATAAACTGTAGAAACACTATCACACACTGTATTTTTAAAATGTACTCAAAATGGATTGAAGACGTGAATGTAAAATCTACAGCTATAAAACTCAGGCCTCAGAGGTTGGACCCCAGAGAGAGGACCAAGATTGACTGCTATGAAGATATTCTGAGGGGGCTAGTATGACACAGCTGAGGGTTTCCAGGGAAAAGCCTGGGTCATAGGAAAATATAGGCAGTATTCTCTTTGATGTTGGTCTTGGCAGTACTTTCTGGATATGTCTCATCAGGCAAGAGAAACAAAAGTAAAAATAAACAGATGAGATTACATCAAACTATAAAACTCCTACACAGCAAACTGTAACAAAATGAGAAGACAATCTACCCAATGGGAGAAGATATTTGCAAATCATGTATCTAATATGATTAATATTCAAAATATATAAAGAAATCATACAACTCAACAACAAAAAAAACTAATAACCTGATTTAAAAAGGGGCAGAGGACCTAAATAGACATTTTCCTGAAGAAAATGAACAGATGACAAATAAACACAAGAAAAGACATTCAACATGAAAACATCAGGGAAATGCAGATCAAAACCACAACAAGCAACCCGGAGGGATGGGATGGGGAGGGAGGTGGGAGTAGGGTTCAGGACAGGGAGACACATGTACACCCATGGCTGATTCATGTCGACATATGGCAAAACCACCACAATATTGTAAAGTAATTAGCCTCCAATTAAAATTAATTAATTATTTTAAAAAATCTTAAAAAAAAACCCACAATGAGATACCAGATGTGAGAAAGATTACCAAACAGACAAAAAATAACAAGTGTTGGTGAAGATATGGAGAAAAGGGAACCCTTGTACACTGTTGGTGGGAATGGAAACTGGTGTAACCACTATGAAAAACAATATGGAGATTTCTCAAAAAATTAAAAACTGAATGACCATACAATCCAGCAATTCTACTTCTGGGCATTGTTAGAAGGAAAAACAACCACTAGTTTGAAAACACATATGCACCCCAAGTTTGTTATTTATAGCATTATTTGCAATGTTACTTACAATAGCCAAGACATGAAAGCAACGTATTCATCAATAAATGGATGGATACAGAAGATGTAGTATATCTAGGCAAAGGAACATGACTCAGTCACAATAAAGACTCAGACAGAGAAAGACATATTATTTCACTCATACGCGGAACCTAAAAACCAAAACAAATGAACAAACAGAACAGAAACAGACTCAGATACAGAAAACGAATTAGTGGTTCCCAAAGGGGAGAGGGTTTGGGTGATTAGAGAAATTGATGAGGGAGATTAAGAGGTACAAACTTCCCGTTATAAAATAAATAAGTGATGTAATGTACATTCTAGGAAAATAGTAGGGTAATAACTCTGGTGACAAATGGTAATGAAACTTATCACAGTGATCATTTTGTAATGTATAAAAATCTCAAAAATTTTTTGAACTGTTGAACACCTGAAACTAATATAATCCTGTAATCAACTATACTTCAATAAGGAGGAAGGAAGGAAAGAAAGAGAGAGGGAGGGAGGGAAGGAGGAAGAGAGAGAGGAAGGAAAAAAGGAAAGGAAGAGCGAGCGTCATAAAAATTTTTAATTAAAAAATAACAATAAAGTTGTCAGGTTAAAAAAAAAAGAAGTTCAATGATGTCTTCCATCCTATACAAAGTTATTTATGTTACTGCCGAGTAATTATCTTCTCAGTAGCTCTTCTTCCCAAAGTCTTGTATAAATTCTGCTAAATTCCAAAATGTTTAGTATGTGTGATCTTATTTTTGCTAGAAGTTAAAGAGCTTTACATCAAGGAGGGTGGCTATAGCACAGATCAGAGTTAACATATGAACACAGAATTCTGAAGGCCAGTGTATCCCTGACAATGCAAACATCTCTGCAACTAGCAGAGGTCTGAAACTAGCAGAGGCTTTCAAAAGTCAGGCAATTGGTGGAAGTTTGAGACAGTTTTATTGCATCTTTCCTATTATTCAGGAAAATCCCATAAATGGATATTTAGGTTAAACAATAAAGCAATTTTAGTTCAACTAAAGAAAAATTTAGAATGGTATACAAAATATTCCCAGGTGTTTTCTTTGGATAGTAGTAATGGTGCTAGTTGTTTTCTTTCTTCTCTTTGTCTTTATATTTCCAGATTCTTGTTAATAATGTATGTTACACAATAAAACTATCTTTAAATACTATTTTAACTGACATAAGCAGAAAAATAAAACAAAAACTTCAAACATGCTTCCTGGCTGACCCACTTAAACAATCAAATGTGCTCTCTTAACTCCTAACTCAATAGAGCTTGGTGGATGAGTTATCCAGAAATTTATTACACTCATGTCCTTTTTTAAGTAGTATATTGAAACAATCTGTACTTTTAAAACCTCCAGTGTTAAAAACTCCTTTAAGGTATTTAGATTTAAAACTGATTAGTGATGTCTTCTTCTTTAAGAAATGTCATGTTCTTTATTCTTCCACCTCACTCATGGGAACGACTCCCTACTTTATGGGATCAATCAGGAGATTTTCCAGGTGCATAGACTGTCTGGCAGCAGGGACTAGAATAGATATACACATACATATGTGCATTTACACATGCAAGCACACACATACATTATTGAAGTGAAAGTAAAGAGACATCATTTTTCTAAGATGCTCATTTAATATTACCTGTGGGACAAAGGGATGTGAGTTTTCTAATCAAAAAGCTGGTGAAGAAGACAATGCAGGTTAGATATAGAATGTTCTCCCCATTGTAGAGGCAATATATTTTATTAATATAAATAATCTCTTTCACCTTCAAAATCTCAAAGATCATTTTTCAGCCCCTCCCTCTTTATATTCTCTCGCTATCTAGAATAGAGTCCATGATTTACTTCAATAACTCTTTAGCTAATAACTAGAACTCTTTTATTCCTCTTCCTTTAGTTGTTTGAGTCCTTGGGCACAGTACAAACCTGTATTGACCCAACTATCTGTTGTGTAAATTTCTGTGTTTAGACAGACCAGTGTTGCTGGGGGTATTACACAGAAGAGTGTGTTGATACTACTTAAATTAATGGTAATCAATCTCAGCTAGTTCATCTACACTGTCCAGAAGCTATTATATTGTATCTGCTCACAGCAAGAGCCTGAGTGAGAAATTGTTAGGGGTGGTAGAGATGGTATAATCTCCAAAAGCTTATTCCATAGATGATAGTGTCCTGGTTGGGATCTAAAATGAGCTGCCGTGATTCAAAAAGATTTCTGAGTTGGGTCTTAGACATGAAAATGACTGAAAACAATTGAAAGGAAAGTCTGTTAACTTTCTGCTAATCTTTCCGAAGAGTTATAATGTCATAGAAGTCAAAGCCTGAATAACAAAATCATTCACATAGTTTCCTAAACCTGCATTAATAAGAAAAGTGTTGTTAAAGTAGAACAATCCCCAGAAAAATTCTCTCCCAACCTCCTCCAATATACCTCTACAGAGATCAATGGACAGGGAAGTCTTCCCAGAGAATAGAACAGAAAGATACAAACTAAAGAATTCTCTACACTTGCAGAAAAGAAACTTTTGCCATTATCGTCCATCAAGATGATACATTATGCTATGTTATCTCTGTATTTTCTCCCCATTTTTACTGTTTCTAAATGAAAATTTTATTGTAGCCATTCTTTTTTTCTTCCATCATTGCATATTGCTTGTCCTGCTGCATGTTCTGTCGCTAAATTGTGTCCAACTCTTTGTGACAACATGAACTGTAGCCCTCCAGGCTACAGCTCTCTGTCCATGGGATTTTTTCCAGGCAAAATTACAGCAGTGGGTTGCCATTTCCTGCTCCAGGGGATCTTCCTGATCCAGGGATCAGACCCGCATCTCCTACATCTGCATTGGCAAGTGGATTCTTTATCATTGAGCCACCCGGGAATCCCATATTGCTTGTCTGTGAGTAACTAAATTTAGCTAGGATATAGGGATAAAAATTGGCTACCATTTGGACTGGCTACAGTGTTAGGCACAATAGTCAGAGACTTAGATGAATGCGGTCAACAGAATAAGCTTCATTTAGTTTATGTCCTTATTCATTCTTAGAAGTAAGTATAGGTCTACATGTCTATCTAGGCAGACAGCCAAAGTAGAGAAAGCACAGACTTTTCTCACCAGCAGTCTACAGCCTGCAGAATGGCATCAGGTGCGATGAGATGGAACACACTGTTTCTCTGAATCCCATGTGTGGGTTAAGTGAGTAACCACATTTCCTGTGTCTGCCCACATGTTGCAAAATCCACAATTCAGAAATTTGGGGGCACACTTCATATCATACCATCTGTTCTGGTTCATTGTATAAGAATCTAAGTCTCTGAGGAAGGTGACATAGTGGACCAAGAGACCTGGTTGTCACCTCCTCTGAGAAGCTTGGCCATGAGGCTCCTCCTGATCATTGCAATTCTGCTGTTCCAGAAGTTCACAGGTAATCCAGAGATTTTCAGGGGCTTACTCAAACCACATTGGCGGTATAGTGGTGAGTGTAGATGCTTTCCAGGGGCTCACTCAAATCAATAATGGTTAGAGTACTTTCAAGAACTCAAGGGAATTTTATAACTCACAGTAGGAAAAGAGGCCCTAGGAATGGCTGAAGTCTATCAAATGTCATCAAAAATTCCCTCTTCCTGAGTGCTTCTACTATGGTAATCTTCTTAAAAGGAGTATTCATAGAGCTAAAAAGAGGTCATAATTTCCTCTGACAAAGACTACAGAAAGACATAAGACCAATAACTGGGAATACACTTATTTCTTTGGATACAGTTTTTACTCTAGCACCCAGCCTTATTTTCTTCCACTCTGATACTGTATATACATTTTTTAATCTATCAATATTATACCAGCATGTGTGAATAGTGGAAGAAGAAGAAACTTTGGATTCAGTCTTAAGAAACATACCTTCAACATCTACCACTTTATCAACTTTGGATAAAAGGTGAGGACTCACAGAGCCTTAGTTTCCCCATTTGTGGAGATGACACCTCGTTGATGGTAGGTAGGTTTAGTCGCTCAGACCCGCATGGACTATAGCCCACCAGGCTCTTCTGTCCTTGGGACTCTCCAGGCAAGAATACTAGAGTAGGTTGCCATTTCTTCCTCTGGGAGATCTCCCAAACCCAGGGATCAAACTCAGGTCTCCTGCATTGCAGGCAGGCTCTTTACCAACTGAGCCACCAGGGAAGCCCTTTGGTTCACAGGGAATTTATTAAGTGATAAAACATCCAGCCTAAGGCTTGGCACATAGTAAGAGTTTAAAAATTAGCTTCCTGTCCTCTTTCACAACCAGATCTCTTGTATTTGCTTGTTATGATAGAGCAAGAATGGCCTACTTCTAGCCCCTTAAACTTCTACCAGTCAAAGGAACTCTAGAACCTGGTGTTGGAGGCAGCATTTTTGTTCTCAGCCTTCATCCTCTGGGGTTAGTATTCAGAGGATAGTACCAGCCCTGAAGCCAAAATATGAACATCCTAAACTCTGAGATTATTGAAAATATTTAGGATCACTGAAGGATAGAAGACATATCATGGTGGGCAAAGGTCTGGAGGAATTCCTTCCTCTGGAAGTAGAAAGAGAATGGGGAGTCATGGAGGAATAAAACAAATCTAAAATTATTGTGATGCCATAGAAGCCAAAGGAAGATATGCATTGATAAAAATGTACATACTGAGAAGCAACAGGGGAGGAAGAATGTTGAGGGGGAAACATCTGACTGGACCCAAAAAAAGTCATTCTTTATCATTATAGCAAGTATGAACCCAAGAGCAGAGTCTGAGTCAGACATAAATACATAGTAACAAATTATTGTATTCTGAGCAGTGGTAAAGAAGTGGTACACTGTTATGTTAATGTTAAGTCACTTTAGTCATGTCAGACTCTTTGTGACCCTGTGGACTGTAGCCTGCCAGGTTCCTCTGTCCATGGGATTCTCCAGGCAAGCATATTGGAGTGGGTTGCCATTTCCTCCTCCAGGAAGTAGTACCTTAGAAGCATTCAAATAGAGGCAGATTTACTGAGGTTCTCAGACGGAGCATAGCATAGGTCCATAGCCTGAACTCAAGAACTCGATTTCTTTATTTCTGTAAATAAGACCCACTGCTCTTGGTGAAGTCCATCAGATGTTGGGTGGATGCCCAGAACTCTAGAGGAACAAAATATGAGTGATCAGCTAGACATAAACATTGAGGTTCATCCTCTTAGAGGGTAATATCTGTGGGACATTACTGATATATGCTCGGTGAGTCTCCCATATACCTTATCCTTACAAACATCCCCTGTCTTCCCCATGACCAAAATTACCTTTTGTCTCAAACTCTGACCTTGGCCTATTGTTCTTTATGTGCACAGTAACCGAACAACTTAAGAGATGCTGGAATCAATATATACAAGGATACTGCAGGAAAATATGCAGAACAACAGAAGTACGTGAAGTACTATGTGAAAATGGAAGATACTGTTGCATCAATCTTGCGGAACTGGAAGAACGTAAAAAAATTACCAAACCACCGCGTCCAAAGCTAAGGACATTGGCACTTACTTTTTCTCAAGATTATTTAATTGAACAGAATTCTACACACTCCCACAGAAAGCCTACATAAATCAAACACGATTTTCTGTCCGTTTCTCAGCCTATTCCATTGATCTAAGATGCAGTGGTCCACATCCTCTCCTTTCCTGTTCCTAGATCCCCATAATGACCTTAAAGAATAGTCTAATAAAGCTCATTGCCAGTTTTCTGACTCATTGTTCTTTAACCAGAGATTGAAAACTCAACATATCAAATTATGAATTGATAAGGGCAACAGAGAACCTACCCTTGAAAGGGGGATATAATCAATACACTAAAAAATCTATAACATGGAAGACTGGAAGGAGACAAGTAGCCATGTAATTCAGGAGAAGTAATACGAAGCTGAGTATTCAAGAGAATTTGTGAGTGAATTTGGATTAAAGTAGTGCCTTGTGAAATATGCAGGATTTCAACATCTGGGTGTTAGTAAAGAAGGTAATTTGAGTGAACAACATGAAATCAACAAATAGAAGGAAATTAGAAAGGACAGGACATTTTAGGAGAATATATGTGCACTTTGTTTGGTTTAAGAATAGTGTACCCAAAGTTGAACTATGGGTAAGACTAGTTTCTTTAGTGTGTAAAAGCAATCAACTGGGAAGATGGAAATGAGTAAGATTCCACTATTATGGAGCTCACTATATAAGGAGGAGACAGACACAAGTATATAACTGCAAGACTAAGGTTTTTATTTTCTTTGTTGTTGTCGTTGTTTAATGTGTTACCACTGGTAATGCATCCTATCTGTGACTGGGGCCCTTACGAGTTCAGAGGAAATGTAAAGAACCTAGGAACTGGTCTGAATTGCACTATTGTATGAGACTTACTGCTGTCTCGATATGCAGAATGACATAATGACAATCCATTTACACATTCCACCTAATTCTTAAAGATATACGTTTTGGATAAGATTAACACAAGTAGTCATGTATAGATGTGAGAGGTGGACTATAAAGAAAGCTGAGAGCCAAAGAATTGATGCTTTTGAACTGTGGTGCTGGAGAAGACTCTTGAGAGTCCCTTGGACTGCAAGGAGATCCAACCGGTCTATCCTATAGGAGAGCAGTCCTGGGTGTTCATTGGAAGGACTGATGTTGATGCTGAAACTCCAATACTCTGGCCACCTGATGTGAAGAGCTGACTCATTTGAAAAGACCCTGATGCTGGGAAAGATTGAGGGCAGGAGGAGAAAGGGACGTCAGAGGATGAGATGGTTGAATGGCATCACCGACTCGATGAACATGGGTTTGGGTAGACTCCGGCAGTTGGTGATAGATAGGGAAGCCTGGTGTGCTGCGGTTCACAGGGTCGCAAAGAGTCAGACATGACTGAGCAACTGAACTGAACTGAACTGAACACGAAAAATTTCCTTTCCAACTCCTTTCCACATTATTTTCCAGTTTTGTTTCTTATGTTGTTTCACCACTGTAACATCCATCATGAATCTGTGGTATCTCAATTATCCTCTTCTCTCCTGTCCTAGGACTGGAGCACAGAGTATACAAGATGCCCCCAAAGTATTTTGTAGTGCCAGAAAGTAAGGATATGCTATAAAAATCAGAAGGATGAGGCATGTTAATGGGACATAGGAGTCACTTTGAAAGAGTTTTAAATGACCAAAATTGCGACAATCTGAGTAATAAAATAAATAACAGAACATTGGATTATAAATACAATGCAGAAGTTAACATCCATGAGTTCATACTGGTATGAATAAATCGATGAGAAGAAACAGATTTTTCTGTACAGAAGAATTCCAAGTAATTAATATAAATATTTCCTCCGTGAGGAGGTGGAGCTTCACCTCCCTCTCCCTTGAATATGGGCTGTTTTTGTGAGTTGCTTCCAAAGTGTAGAGAATGAAAAGGAGCAAAGAGTCACGTTACAGTGGGTAAACCTAATGAAATCATGCTGTAGGTTTTATGGGAAAAGCATGATAGCATGAACATATGATGTGAGGAAAATGGCCTTCACCTTTGCTGTCTTCCTCCCAAAAGCCCAGAACTCTGGTCTAACAGTGAGAAAAAGTTCAGAAAAACCCAAATTGAGTGGCAATCTGCAAAATATTCAACCAGTACTCCTCAAAACTGTGAAATTCACCAAAACCAAAAAATTTCTGAGAAACTGTAACAGACCAGAGGAGGATCAAGGAGACATGACAGCTAAAGGTAATGTGATATCCTGTGCGGGTTCCTAAAACAAGAAAAAAATGTTAAAGAAAAACTATTGAAGTTATAAGAGCAGAGCTTAGTCAATGTTCTTAACTGTGACAAATGTATCAGGGTCGTGTAAGATGTTAACAACAGGGAAAACCAGATGACGAGTATCCAGAAGCTCCCTATACTGTCTTTGCATTACTTTTCTATAAATAGAAAGTTGGTCTAAAATTAAAAGTGTATTTCAATTAAAAAACTAAACACAAAATCAATCTGACAGTAGTCTCTCTTTTCCTACTTGTCTAAGAGCCTCTTATGTTATATCTTTAAACATTTCATAGAATCAACTAAGATTCACCTCTGTATAGGAAGCGTACAAATTATAGGTTGTTTCTTGAAGACTTAAAGGATAATTCCCGCTTTCTATTTCTTTTAGTCAGATTTTGTATTTTTAACTTGTTGTTTTTCCTATTTTTTCAGATTTTCAAATGTATTTGCCTAAAATAACTTGCAAAGTTCTCTTTTTAACATCTGTAAGATACATGGTGATGGCCGTCTGCTTTGTGACCATTGTTTATGTCTTCGCTTTTCTCATGTCTCACTATTCACTTATTAAACAAACTTTCTTCGTGAATTTTAGTTGAGCTTCCACTTCTTCAAGGTCTTTACTTATGTTCTTACTTTCACTTGTTTTTCAAACAACTTCACACGCAATAAAATCACCTGTGTTTTATTTTTTATTTGGTGGAAAATTGTTTTACAATACTGTGTTTGCTTCTGCCATAAAGCAACACAAATCAGTCATAATTAATATGTGTATCTATATATATATAAAATCCCTCCATCTTGACCCTCCCTCCCCTCCCCTCATCCCACCCCTCCAGGTCGTCCCAGAGCGCTAGGCTGGGCTCCCTGTGTTACATAACAACTTCCCACCGTCTCTCTACTTTACACACGATAGTCTATATGTCAATGCTACTTCCTGCGTTAATCCTACCCTCACCTCACCCCTCTGTGTCCACAAGTCCATGCTCTACGGGGTTCATCAGTACTATTTTTCTAGATTCCATATACATACATTCATAAATGATACTTGCTTTTCTCTTTCTGACTTCTTCACTTTGTATAAGAGGCTCTAGGTTCATCCACCTCACTACATTTTACCTGTGTGAAATACAATGTCTTATATCTACTTTTTAAATTTTAATATGCCCTTTTTTCCTAACATTATTAGATGAGTGTTTATCTCTTTTGTTTTTAGTCTTTCTTCATTCCATACATGAGAATTTTAAAGCTATAGATTGCCCTCTCTACAAAGCATTAGCAATATCCCACAAATTTTTAGCAGATAGGATATGTTTATTATTATATTAAAAACCTTCTCACTGTTCTTAGATAAGAGTACATAAATAGAACCTAGATTACATAAAGACTATAGGGACAAATACTGACCACAAAATTTTCTCAATTAATTGTAATGACAAATACAGTAATATTGCTTTGTGCTGTGCTTAGTTGCTCAGTCTTGTCCAACTCTTTGTGACCTCATGGACTGTAGCTCGCCAGGCTCCTCTGTCCATGGGGATTCTCCAGGCAAGAATACTGGAGTGAGTTGCCATATCCTCCTCCAGGGGATCTTCCCAACCCAGGGATCAAACCCAGGTCTCCCACTTTACAGGCGGATTCTTTACCAGCTGAGCTACTAGGGAAGCCCTAAAAAGAGCTGAGAAGAGGGTAAATGAGTTACTAAACAATAGGCATAAAGTTTCAGTTAAATAATATGAATCAGTTGTAAAGACCTTCTGTGTGATATTGTACCTATATAATAGTATACTGCACACTTGTGTAACATTATAATAAATGTACCTCCGTATTTTCTAACAGGGTAGGTAAATGTTAAGTATGGCTTCCCTACTGGCCCAGATGGTAAAGTATCTGCCTGCAATGCAGGAGACCCAGGTCGATCCCTGAGCTGGGAAGATCCCCCGGAGGAGGACATGGCAACCCACTTCAGAATTCTTGCCTGGAGAATCCCATGGACAGAGGAGCCTAGGAGGCTACAGTCCATAGGATCACACAAAGTACTGGAGCTTCAGCTTCAGCATCAGTCCTTCTAATGAATAGTCAGGGTTGATTTCCTTTAGGATTGATTGGCTTGATTTCCTTGCTGTCCAAGGGACTCTCAAGAGTCTTCTCCAACACCACAGTTCAAAAGCATCAATTCTTCAGCAACTCAGTCTTCTTTCTGGTCCAACTCTCACATCTGTACGTGACTACTGGAAAAACCACAGCTTTGATTATATGGACATTTGTCAGCAAAGTAATGTCTCTGCTTTTGGATACACCATCTAGGTTGGTCATAGCTTTTCTTCCAAGAAGCAAGCATCTTTTAATTTCATGGCAGCAGTCACCATCTGCAGCGATTTTGGAGCCCAAGCAAATAAAATCTGTCACTGTTTCCATTTTCCCATGAAGCGATGGGACCAGATGCCATGATCTTAGCTTTTTGAACGTTGAGTTTTAAGCCAGCTTTTTCACTCTCCTCTTTTGGTTTCATGAAGAGGTTCTTCAGTTCCTCTTTGCTTTCTGCCATTAGGGTGCTACCATCTGCATATCTGAGTTTGTTGATATTTCTTCCAACAATCTTAATTCATCCAGCTTGGCATTTCACATGATGAACTCTGCATATAAGTTAAATAAGCAGAGTGACAGTATACAGGTGGCACTAGTGGTTATAAAACAAAACAAAACAAAACAAAACCCACCTGCCAGTACAGGAGACATAAGAGACACAGGTTCAGTCATTTTTTTAAAATTTCATTTAGTTCTTTTATATTCACTTCTGGCCTCTCTTCAGTTCAGTTCAGTTCAGTTCAGTTCAGTCGCCCAGTCCTGTCCTACTCTTTGCAACCCCATGAATCGCAGCACGCCAGGCCTCCCTGTCCATCACCAACTCCCGGAGTTCACTCAGACTCAAGTCCATCGAGTCAGTGATGCCATCCAGCCATCTCATCCTCTGTTGTCCCCTTCTTCTCCTGCCCCCAATCCCTCCCAGTATCAGAGTCTTTTCCAATGAGTCAACTCTTCGCATGAGGTGGCCAAAGTACTGGAGTTTCAGCTTTAACATCATTCCTTCCAAAGAAATCCCAGGGTTGATCTCCTTCAGAATGGTCTCTCTTAGGACTGTTTTAAAAAGGACTTCGATTTAGGGAACCCCAGTTATATAATATAAACTTTGTAACCTGCAAGAAAAAGAAATGTATAGTAAATCTAAGTCTTGATTTTTACCTTTCTATTGTTAAAAAAAAAAGTAATAATAATATACAGAGTTTACAAAAAGAAAAAAGAGAGAGAGAGACACGGGTTCAATCCCTGGGTCAAGAAGATCCCCTGGAGGAGGGCACGGAAACTCACTCCATCCTTCTTCCCTGGAGAATCCCATGGACAGAAGATTCCATAGGATTGCAAAGAGTTGGACACGACTGAAGTGACTTAGCATGCACGCACATGGGGAGATAAGGCTCATTGATTTCTTTATCCAAGATGAGTAAATGTTAGCTTCATGAAAGCTACTTATGACTAATACTTCAACCAAGAAACATCAATGGACGTCACCACAAAAGGTTCAGTTCTGTTCATTTAGAAACCATTTCCTACAGGCATGACTTACTAAAAATTTTACCTAGTTCATGAAGAGCTTTTTAAATATGTCCTTCTCAATTTATAAGGCTTTAAATTTCATTCCTTTTTAAAAGTTTTTAATTTCAGCTTTATTGAGGTATAATTGACATAAAATTGTAAGACATTTCTAGGGTACATTGTGATGATTTGATATATGTATACATTATGAAAAGAATCTCCCACCTAGTTAGTTAATACATCCATCACCTTCATGTTCTTTTGTTTGTTTTGGTGAGAATACAAGTTCCACTCTCAGCAAACTTCAGTTATACAGTACAGCATTGTCAACTATAGTCACAGTATTTTCCATTAGAAGTGCAGACATCATTCATCCAAATCGCTAAAAGTTTATAAATTTCACAGTATTGAAACAGACTATGAAATTCTTTCAGAGATCCCAAGAGTAATATTTTCCCAGTTGTGTCAACTGGATGTTCAAATTGCTACTAAAAAGGGAGATGGCACATGAACATTAAATGAGCTTCAAATGATGTATTGGAATTATCATTAGCTGTTATCACTGGCGATTACACCTGCCCCAAAAACTATTTGTGAAAATATTCAAACGTCTTGCCTTTTCCTAATAAATTTTTGGTTGCTAGTCAAGCTCTCTGTATTCATTCCCAAACACATAAAGCTGAGACATGCAGATCTGTTTAGACCTAAGAAATTTCATTTAAAAGAGCAGTAATACCTGAAATGCTATGAAATACTACCTCACATAGAAAATGGAGGGACTAACTGCCACTTCTACCAATATCTTCACTTCATATCTGTATCAGCCATGTTGCTCGCATAAGGCCCAAAACATGAAAAATTTTCATTTACGTTTGGAGTGTTAAAAGAAATGAGCGAATACATGAACAAATAAATCCAGGGAAAAGTATAAGACTTTATTACGTGGAAAATCAAGTTCACAATAGAAGTAGATCAATTTCTTGCCCCTCCCCATCGGATTAGGGGGCCCTTTTGATTTAAGAAGAAGAGAGGAGACCAGTGGAACAGCACTCAGTTTATTGTGGAATTGTGCCAAGTGTGACAGTGGGTAAGATAACATAGTCCAAGTTCAAATCAGGCTTGCTTGAAGGTTCAGGTTGTTGTATGGCCTGCTGATGTGTTTTCTTTTTGCTTTCACTGATGCAACATAGTTTTCCTTTTGTACATGGTTTGTCATATATTTCCCCCAACACGCATTTCTTCTTGCAGTAACCTGCTATGGTACTAAAGCATTTTCTGGACCGCGCTGTGTCTGTGCACAGGAAACAGCAATGAACCAGATTAGTTCCTGAGACAGAGAAGAAGAGTTATGTGATTCCCCACAAGCTATGGCCTCCTGTGGTCCCAAAGTGAACCTTATGATGAGAGAAAACTCAGTCTCCTCCTTGAAAGTCATCCCAAATTCAGACACGTAAAATCCCAACTTGTCACCGGGGCACAATTCAGAGTCAAACTAGCCTTTAAAAGAACATCACAGATAGAACTTTTAAAGTTAACAGTGTCGTTAGGCTTCACACTCATTGATATGGGCAGCAGAAGTCTCTCTTGGCTGATACTTCATGGATCTCAGCATATTGCTGTTGAAAACTCCTTCCTTCATTCTTTTCACAACTTGGCTCCTCCTATCTCCTCTCTTCTCCTCTCTCTCTCTCTCTCTCTCTCTCTCTCTCTCTCTCTCTCTCTCTGTCTGTCTCTCTCTCTCTCTCTCTCTCTCGCTTGCTCACTCTCGCTCTCTCTCTTCCCATCTTCCTTTTGATCTCAAATAAATATGTTGTCCACGGATGAAACTCAATTCCATGTTTGGCTGTTCTCCCACACATTCAAATTGTCACCTATTCAGAGTATTGCATGGAGGTTGTAATGCTTCTTTTCCAATTCTTTCTTTGCCCTTATAAAGATGAAAACAAAGATATGATTTTCCATATTCTAAGTTCCACAGCCAGGATCATCTTTGAAGGTTAAAAGGACATTTATAGGGCCACAAAAAGACAACCTACCTTCCTACAACAGCAAGGAAGAGAATTCTCAAGGTCAGAGCCCCCACTATGACTTCGGTGCTGCACTTTAGTAAGCTCATGTAATCCTTGTATAAATACAATCATTGTGGAACTGAGTCATTATCCTTATGTGGTAGATGAAAAAACTGATTCTCAAAGGGAATAATTAGCTCATGTCATACAACTAGGCAATGAGGAAGACATATTTTAACCTCACATCTACAGGACTCCACAGCTTCTACTGTTCACATTACTGTTGTAATATAGGCTGAAAATGAATTTAAATGGAAAAAGAGATGGCCAGATTCCTGGGTGAAAACTATGTTCACCATTGTAAAGGTAATGCTAGATGATGGAAGGAGAGGACTTCTGAGAGTTCAGCCCCAATTTCTTACCTTCCTGGAACCTGTCTTCTAAGACAGACTCTAGTCAGGCACCCAGGGCAGTGGGTCCTTTAGATGATCTCAGCAAGGTATCAACTATCTTGAAGGCCCTGCCCCGAGTCCTGTGAATAGTAATATTTCCTCGAATTTCATGGTGCATTTGGACAAGTTACCTTCAGATACCTCAAACAGCAGGATAAGGAGGACCAGAAACAGCTTCATGTTTACAGACTTCCCAAGACAACCAGGCAGCAGAATTTCTTTGTCCAGTGATCTGTGTCACACAGTCACAGAGAGTCTTTCAGGATGAGACACGGCTTTGGATGCTATTAACGTTCTGAGCTCTAATTTTAATCCACACGGAAGAAGATGAAATTCAAGTCCACCCCCACTTTCATTCCCAAATACGGAGTTCACAGTCACCGAAAGTTTCATCACATCACATTTACTCCCCCTTCCTCAGCACACGAGCTCCCAGAGAACAAGAACAGTGGTTTCTCCACCCGGGCCATCAGCCCACTTGGGTCAAAGTGGGTTGGCCATACATCTTGGTTTGTGTGGGTCAGTCCTAGTTCATTCCTTCTCTTCCAATGTCCCATCCAACCAGTACCACCTTTCACTCACGAAGGTAATTCATCTGGAAAGTTGAATCATTAACTGATTCAGGTAAACACATAAGCATGTGCAATAATAATTTTATTCATTTATTTATTTTTGGCTGTGCTGGGTCTTCATTGCTGCTTGCAGGCTTTACCTAGTTGCAGTGAGGGGTGATGCTTTCTAGTTGCAGTACACAGGATTCACATTGTGATGGCTTCTCTTGTTGTGGAGCAACAGGCTCTACAGCATGAAGGCTTCAGTAGTTTTGGCACAAGGACCATAGGGCACAGGCTCAGTAGTTGCGGCACACAAGCTTAGTTGCCCCCATGGTTTATGTGGAATCTTTCTGGAGCAGGGATCAAACCCGTGTCCCCTGCATTGGCAGGTGGGTTCTTAATTATTGGATCACCAGGGAATAATTTTTTTAATGTATGAAACTTTCAGAAAATTCTCTAAGAGAAAGATTGCTTTTAGGTTTGACTAGATAAATTGATGTTATTTCAGTTTCCCATAATGTCTTACGCATCCAGTAAAGCTCAATTCCAGGGCTTCCCTGGTGGATCAGTGGTTTTGGGGGAAAAAAAAAAAAAAAAAAACCACTTGCCAATGCAGGATACATGGATTCCATTCCTGGATCAGGAAGATCCCCTGGAGAAGGAAATGGAAACCCACTCCAGTATTCTTGCCTGGGAAATCTGAAGGACAGAGGAGTCTGGTGGGCTGCAGTCCATGGGGTCCCAAAAAAGTCGGGCACAACTTAGTGATTAAAACAACAACAAAATTCAATTCCACAACTAAAATCTTTCAAAGATCAAGTCTCTTTAGTACGGTGTTCAACTCACTCGGAACTGGTTCTCACTCTCCTTTCTTGAGCATTTTTTTTTTTTTATGAACCAGTTACATTTCTGCCAAATTAGTGTTGGTGCCCCTACTCAACTTGTTACTTCCATAACCCATTGTTGTTCAGTTGCTAAGTTGTGTCCTACTCTTTGCAACCCCATGAACTGCAGCACGCCAGGCTTCTCTGTCCTTCACTCTCTCCTGAAGTTTACTCAAATTCATGTCCATTGAGCCAGTGATGCCATCCAACCATCTCATCCTCTGTCACTCCCTTTTTCTCCTGCCCTCAATTTTTTTCCAGCATCAGGGTCTTTTACAATAAGTCAGCTCTTCGCATCAAGCAGCCAAAATATTGGAGCTTCAGCTTCAGCATCAGTCCTTCTAATGAATAGTCAGGGTTGATTTTCTTTAGGATTGACTGGCTTGATTTCCTTGCTGTCCAAGGGACTCTCAAGAGTCTTCTCCAACACCATAGTTCAAAAGCATCAATTCTCCAGCAACTCAGCCTTCTTTCTGGTCCAACTCTCACATCTGTACATGACTACTGGAAAAATCACAGCTTTGACTATGCAGACCTTTGTCAGCAAAATGATGTCTCTGCTTTCTAATACGCTGTCTAGGTTTGTCTTAGTTTTTCTTCCAAGGAGCAAGCATCTTTTAAATTTGTGGCTGCAGTCACCATCTGCAGTGATTTTGGAGCCCAAGAAAATAAAATCTGCCACTGTTTCCACTTTTTCACCATCTATTTGCCATAAAGTGACGAGACTATATGCCATGATCTTAGTATTTTAAATGTTGAGTTTCAAGCCAGCTATCTCACTATCCTCTTTCACCCTCATCAAGAGGCTCTTTAAATTCCTCTTCATTTTCTGCCATTAGGAGTGGTGTCATCTGCATATCTGAGATTGTTGATATTTGATTCCAGCACATTTAAATCTCTCTTTACAAATATTGCCCTACCTCATCTACCTAATTGTCCCTGTTGAGCTCCTAATTTTCCTTTAAGACCAAGTGCAATTATCTCTACATCTGTGAAAGTTTCCCTAGCCCAGTGAAATAGAGCTGCAGACTCCCTTTTCATGCCACCACTGTGTTTTGTAAGTATTTTTGTTGCTGGTCACACCATGTCATGTTCCAATTATTTGCGATAATCTATGAATATGAGTTGCTTAAGGGGGTTCCTCAGTGGCTCAACAGTAAAGAATCCACCTGCAATGCAGGAGATTCGGGTTTGATCCCTGGGTAGGGAAGAGCCCCTGGGTGGGCATGGCAACCCACTCTAGTATTCTTGCCAGAAAAATCCCATGGACAGAGGACTACAGTCCAAGGAATAGCAGAGTCAGACACAACTGAGCTACTGAGCATGCATGCACATGAACCCCTTAAAGGCAGGTCACTGGTCTAGTTTGGAGTTCAGTTTGGAGTTCTCAATACACAGCACAAAACTCACACTCTATTTTCAGTATATAATTACAAGATGATTTCAAAGTACTGAAAAATTATTGCTAAATAAAATACCCCCAAGACAGTAATAAAGTTAATTTAGACGTTTCCTAAAGAAAGTTGCTTACCTTGTTTTATGATTTGTGGACACCAGAAGCTTGAATTTATAATAATTAGGGCCCATCCAAAGATCTTTCTATGACAGTACCTGGAAGAATTTTGAAATTTGTGAAGGCAATAGAAATATATGTTGAAGATGATTAAACTAGTATCATAGTACAAAGTTAGGATCAGGGTTAAGAATAAGTATTACGTATAGCTTAGTATGGTTTTCCCTGGTAGCTCAGCTGGTAAAGAATCTGCCTGCAATGCAGGAGACCCCAGTTCAATCCCTAGGTTGGGAAGATCCCCTGGAGGAGGGCATGACTACCCACTCCAGTATTCTTGCCTGGAGAATCCCCATGGACAGAGGAGCCTGGAGGGCTGCAGTCCATGGGGTCACAAAGGGTTGGACATGACTGAGGGACTAAGCACAGCACAGCACATAGCTTATTATGTTGACCAGTAACCAGAGCGAATTAAGTTTGTCAGGGAGGAAAAAAAGTTTGTCAGGGAGGAAAGATTGTCAAATATTGCTCATATGTCAAGATGAGCAGTGAGAATTGACCAATGGCCCCACTAGATTTGCACTCGCCTCACTGGTATTCCACTCGGTCTCAGCTCATTTCTCAGCTCCACCTCTTTTTTTTTTTTTTTCTGGCTATGCCACACAGCATGTGGGATCTTAGTTCCCTGACCAGGGATGGAACCCATGCCACCTTATTGGGAGCACAGAACCTTAAACCCTGGACTTCAGAGAAGTCCCTCGAGGGTTTAAGACGTCCACGACCTTTTAATGTGTGTCTGCATGCACACATGCTAAGTTGCTTCAGTCATGACCAACTCTGAAGGACCAACCTAAGGAATGTAGCCCACCAGGCTCCTCCATCCATGGGATTCTCCAGGCAAGAATACTGGACTGGGTTGCCATTTCTTCCTCCAGGGGATCTTCCCTACCCAGGGATCAATCAAACCCTCATCTCCTGCATTGGCAGACAGGCTCTTTACCACTAGTGCCACATGGGAAGCCCCAATCTGGGTCTACTAGATGACAAATGCATTTTATGTGCATTACTTACTTTTATCCTTGCAAGAACACTATGAAGTAGGAATTAATATTAACATCTCTTTTTAAAATTGTTAAGCCACAATTTAGGGAATTAGTAATGTGGCCAATGTCACACAACTAGTGAGGAATGAGCTAGGATCGACACAGGTCTGCATAAACCTTAAAGTAAAGGTCTTAGCCATTGTGCTAACCTATGCTAACCTATCTCGCTGGCTGCCTTCTCTGAGTCAATCTTTGGAAGACTGAAGACAAAACATTCAAATACAAGATATTGCTTTGTTCACAAAATTTATTGGTAATGCACTTGGTGGGACATCCTTCCCCCATCCATGTCCTTATATTCTACTCACAACTCAGAGAGGAACCTATCTTTAGAGAAAAATCTGTATTGAGAGAACTAACATTGATAATTTCCAAAGATGACATTACTACTTCCTGAAAATGGTATCACCTACCTACTTCAACAGATTCCTAAGTCTGTTGATCTGTTCAGCTGTGTCAACTCTTTAATATCCAAGAGGCTTTATGCAATCTTGGCTAGGCACAAAAAGCCCATAGTCTCCTCATTTTCAAGGTCCTTTGTGGCTAAACAATAGATTTTCCCTTTGAGTAGGCTGGAATGGATAATGAAACGTTGCTTTCTAGTCATGAGCAGTTCAAAAAAATCACCCAGTTTACTGTAGCTCCCATTGAAATCCGTAGCAGTACAAACTGCTTTTAATACCTTACTTATAAATGACCTTTAATGTGTTTCATTACTCAGAAATATTCTCTGAATCCTACTTAAGATGTTATCTTTCCAAACAGAGGAGGCTGGCATGCTCTAGTCCATAGGGTCACACAGAGTCAGACACGACTGAAGTGACTGTGCACACACACACGTCATTTAACTATTGCTCTCCTTTCGTCCAGAGCTATTAAAGGATTAAATATTTTAAATACACAATGTCATGGTTTTGTCTCCACGTTACAGTGAGTTTCAGGTTATTTCATTAAATCAAAATGAATCAAAGGTTTGATTTGTTTTTTTTTTAGTATTGATAGTTGAGTAATACCATGATAGGTGGATCTAAAATAGAAAAGATAGCACCCTGGCCTTGATGCAGAATTCCATAGCATGACAAAGTAAGAATTTTCTCCAAATGAGATGAGGTGTGTGTGTGTGTGTGTGTGTGTGTGTGTGTGTGTGTCTGCCCATGTCTGCCTGACTTTTACTCTCTGGCTGATGAAAGTTGCCAGAGTAAAGAGAAAGATCATAGATTAGTCTTGGGTGACTTAGGTTGACTTTATTTATAGTATGATTTGAACAGAAAATCACATACAGGTCCATGACAAGTAGGCTGTGCCCAGGGCTAGTTTCTCTAAATAATTCTGTATTTTGGACTCTAGTTAAATAAAAACATGAACAAAGCAGGCCTGTCAATCAACAAGTGATATGTCAGACGCCTTCATGTTTCAGCCTCTATATATCGAAACCCAAGTTAAGCTCAGTTAAATATTGTTTTCCTCTCTCAACAATAAAAAATTTACAGCAGTAAAAACAAATAAGTTATATGTACAATTTTGAGCCACTTCTAAATGTAGAAAAATAAAAGTGTGTTGATATTGATATTTAAAGGTAGGTAGAATATAATGGTCCCCTAAAGATGTTCACATTCTAGAACCCAGAACCCATGAATACATTATGTTACATGGCAAGGGAGAATTAAGGCTATAAATGGTATTAAGGCTGCTAATCAGCTGACCTTAAAATAAGGAGATTGTCTTAGATTATCTGGATGGGTCCAGTATAATAACAAGGATCATTGGGGAGTTGGGGCAGTCAGTGTCAGGAAAAGTTTGACAATGTCACCTGGCTAGATTTGAAGATGGAGGAAAGGTCCATGAGTTCAAATATTCAATCCTTTAGAAGCTGGAAAAACAAGGAAAGATTTTCTCGTAGGCTCCCCAAAGGGAATACAGCCCTGCTGACATCTTGCTTTTAAACCCAGTGAGATTCATTTGGGATTTATAACCTTCACAACAATAAGATGATAAACTTGTGTTGCTTGAAGCCACTAATTTTCTTTTGTAACTTGTAACAGCAGCAAGAAGTGAAGTCGTTCAGTCGTGTCCAACTCTTTGCGACCCCATAGATTGTAGCGTACCAGGCTTCTGTGTCCATGGGATTTTCCAGGCAACAGTACTGGAGTGGATTGCCATTTCCTTCTCCAGGGTATCTTCCGAACCCAGGGCTCGAACCCAGTTCTCCCATATTGTAGACAGACGCTTTACCGTCTGAGCCACCAGGGAAGTCCTAAATTTCATACCAAAACATCAACATTCCTTACAATGATCTAGAAAAGCTTCATGACTGGTCCAAGTGATAGTAAAGAAAAAAAAAAAACATGTATTGTCAAAAAGGACAATATTTTTCACAAGTTTCCAAACCTGAACTGAGACTCTATTCACAGAGGATAATCAATATCTTCTAGTCTAGAAAATAAATCCTGTGATAACTCAGTTTGGGGATTTTTCTGGAGAGTTTCCTAAGGTTTTAAAATCTAAACCAGAGATACATTTCATTCTTTGATAAGACACTCCAGAGAAATCAGAGTTATCTCTAGGCCAAAATACAGCTGGATACAAGAGAGGAAAGCTTGTAATCCCAGAAGGACCACATATACCTTCAGATGTCCAGAAAAATGAAGAAAAAAATTTTCCTATAAAAATAATTTCAGTACTTCCTTGGGGGTCCAGTGGTTAAGAATCCTCCTGCCAGTGCAGGGAACACATGTTCAATACCTGATCAGGGAAGATTACATATGCCATGGGGCAGCTAGGCCCGTGTGCCACAACTACTGGAGCCTGTGCACTCTAGAACTCATGCTCCACAACAAGAGAAGCCATTGCGATGAGAAGCTCACACATCACAACTAGAGAGTAGCCCCCAACCTCTGCAACTAGAGAAAGTCCACACAGCAACAAAGATCTAATGCAGTCAAAAATTATAAAATTATTGTTTTTAACAAATAATTTTAGTGTAAATATGTTATCTTGAAAAGCTATCCATTGAGAGAAAATTGTATACATAGGGACGGGCTCAACAAAATACTTAGCTCAGTTAGAGTTACTTCTGATTTTTTAAGTATAAAACAATAGTTACAGGTACAAGCTGGATTTAGAAAAGGCAGAGGAACCAGAGATCAAATTGCCAACATCTGTTGGATCCTAGAAAAAGCAAGGGAATTTCAGAAAAACATCAACTTCTGCTTCATTGACTACACTAAAGCCTTTGACTGTGTGGATCACAACAAACTGTGGAAAAGAGATATGAATACCAGACCACCTTACCTGCCTCCTTCAAAACCTGTATGCAGGTCAAGAAGCAACAGTTAGAACCAGACATGGAACAACAGACGGGAAAAGAATACATCAAGGCTGTATATTGTCACCCTGCTTATTTAACTTGTATGCAGAGTACATCATGCAAAATGCCAGGTTAGATGAAGCTCAAGCTGGAATCAAGATTGCCAGGAGAAATATCAATAACTTCAGATACACAAATGACAATACCCTAATGGCTGAAGGCTAAGAGGAACTAAAGAGCCTCTTGATGAAAGTGAAAGAGGAGAGTGTAAAAAGCTGGCTTAAAACTCACATTCAAAGAACAAAGATTATGACCTCTTGTCCCACCGCTTCGTGGCAAATAGATGGGGGGGAAATGGCAACAGTGACAAATCTTATCTTCTTGGGCCCCAGACTCACTGCAGATGCTAACTGCATGAAATTAAAAGATGCTTGCTCCTTGGAAGACAAGCTATGACAAACCTAGACATCATATTAAAAAGCAGAGACATCACTTTGCCAACAAAGGTCCATCTAGTCAAAGCTATGATGTTTCCAGTAGTCGTATACAGATGTGAGAGTTGGACCATAAAGAAAGCTAAGTGTTGAAGAATTGATGCTTTTGAACTGTGGTGTTGGAGAAGACTCTTGAGAGTCCCTTGGATAGCAAAGAGATCAAACCTGTCAATCCTAAAGGAAATCAACCCTGAATATTCATTGGACGGACCCAAGCTGAAGCTGCAATACTTCAGCCACCTGATGCAAAGACCCAACTCATTAGAAAAGACCCTAATGCTGGGAAAGATTGAAAGTAGGAGGAGAAAGGGAAGACAGAGGATGAGATGGTTGGGTGGCATCACCGATTCAAAGGACATGAGTTTGTGCAAACTCCAGGAGACAGTGAAGGACAGGGAAGCCTAACATGCTGCAGTTCGTGGGGTTGCAAAGAGTCAGACACGACTGAGTAACTGAGCAACAACAAATTAGAAAATGTTTGGAGCAATAAAATTAATAAACTTCATAAATTATGGATAAATTTTCAGGTTAGTCAAAATTCTGTTCTTAATCTACCCATCATATCAGACTAAGGCAATAAAGGATATTAGGCATTTTTCCCAGTTAAAATACTCCATTTGATATTTCTGCAGACTTTGAAAAACCCATTGCAGTCATGCATATTTCCCCTTTTCTTCAATCATAAGCTCCATGAATGGCTAAGCTCTGGTTTTCATTGACTTCCATTCATGTTAAATTCATGCATTCCAGATTTCAAGTGTCACCTAGTGGACAAAGCAAATTTTCTTACTAGCTATCCAAATATCACGAGTTTCAAAACTTTAAAAGAACTCCTAGGAAATGACAAACATCATACTTTCATAATTGTTCTGTAAGACTTCAAAAGACTGACCAAAGAATTCTCTAGTATCAAGGAAAATCTTAAAAATTCAAAAGGAAGTAGAGACGGTTACAGTTTTTACCCTGTGTGGGCAACTCTCAAAAAAATGCATGTGCACAGTATCTTCCAAGATTAAAAATCACATCAGAGAATTCCCCAGGGGTCCAGTGGTTAGGACTCAGAACTTTCACTGCTGAGGGCCTGGGTTTGATCCCTGGTTGGGGAACTATTTAATAAGATCTCAAAAGCCATGTTGCACAGCCAAAAGAAAAAAATCAGTTCTTGACACACCTATGTCAAGCAAATCTGATGTTAATTTAGAGAAAGCTTCAAACTGACTGGTCTTGGAGTGAATTTTAGTGTGAACAAATCAGTTGTTTAAAAAAAAAATTTGGACTAATAAAAGATATTTGAAAATAGAGTGAGTAGTAATTGTTAAATATTATGGAAATTTTATTAATCTTGCCTAGTGTGATGATATTATGTTGGCTATGTTGGAAAATAACCCTTTTTTTTTTTTCAAAAAAAATGTTTACTAGAATGTATAGAAATGGAATATTATATTTATAATTTACCTGAATTATGGCTCAGCTGGTAAAGAATCCGCCTGCAATGTGGGAGACCTGGGTTCAATCCCTGGGTTGGGAAGATCCCATGAAGAAGGGAAAGGTTACCCACTGCAGTATTCTGGCTTGGAGAATTCCATGGGGTTGCAAAGAGTCAGACACAACTGAGCGACTTTCACTCTGAAATATTTCAGCAAGAAATAATGGGTCAAGTTCCAAAAAGAAGTGTAGAAAAATATATATATATTCTAACCAGCTGAATACTTGTAGAAATATTGGACCACTATTTATTAAGAAGCCTGAATTTTGCTGTGAGAAGCTGATGATCTGAGGCACAGTCAGCTCCAGGTCTTGTTTTTGCTGACTGTATACAGCTTCTCCATCTTTGGCTACCAAGAGTGTAATCAATCTGATTTTGGTATTGACAATTTGGTGATGTCAATGTGTAAAGTCGACAATTCAATGCCAAAAAAAATGATCAATTAAAAAATGGGCAGAGGATCTGAATAGACATTTTTCCAAAGAAGACATACAGGTGTCCAACAGGCACATGAAAAGGCATTCAACGTCACTAATCACTAGGAAAATGCAAATCAAAAGCACAATGAGATATCATCTCACATCGGTTAGAATATCTGTCACCAAGAAAACAAGATAGATGTTGGCAAGGATAAAAACAGTAAGAAGAAAAGGGAATCTATGTACACTGTTGGTGAAAATGTAAATTGGTTCAGTCACTCTAGAAATAATATAGAAGCACCTCAAAAAGTTAAAAATGGAACTACCATATAGTCCAGCAATTCCACTTCTGAGGATATATACAGATATCAAATCATTCCCTGGTGGGTCAGATAGTAAAGAATCTGCAGGAGACCTGGGTTTGATCCCTGGGTCAGGAAGATCCCCTAGAGAAGGAAATGGCAACCCACTCCAGTGTTCCTACCTGGGAAATTCCACAGACAGAGGAGCCTGGCGGGGTACAGTCCATGGGGTCACAAAGAGTCAGACATGGCTGAGCAACTAACATCTTCACTTCTACTTGAAACTAATATAATGTTATATGTTAATTACATTTCATTTTTTTTTAAGAAGCTAAAGTTATGCCAAGAACTGCCTCCCACAAACTAATTCAACAAACATGTATTGAGTTCTCATGTTAATTCAGCACCCATGGAGAAAACAGTACAGAAAAGACAAAGTCTGTATCCTCCAGGAGTCTATGGCTATAGCAAGCCCTGTTCTTCTGATTCTCATACATTAAATGCCTCAGGCCTAACTCTAGGCTCACAAATGGTAAAGCAGATACCTTAAATAAATCTTAAGAGATGTAAAGAGCTTGTGTTTTCTTTCCTGTCTTATGTGTCTTATAATTCCTCCCAGGATTAAGAACAGGAAATTTCTTGTGAGGTATTCACGTAGTCATTCATTGGAAGGACTGATGCTGAAGTTGAAGCTCCAATACTTTGGCCACACCTGATGGGAAGGGCTGACTCATTGGAAAAGACCCTGATGCTGGGAAAGATAGAAGGCAGGAGAAAGGGACGACAGAGGATGAGATGTTTGGGAGGCATCACTGACTCAGTGGACATGAGTTTGAGCAAGCTCCAGGAAATGGTGATGGACAAGGAAGCCTGGCATGCTTCAGTCCATGGGGTCACAAAGAGTCGGACACAACTGAGCAACTGAACTGAACTGATTCTCAAACAGATTCATAGAAAACACAACTGCCGTGAGCTTTGGCTGCACTTGACTGCTCAGAGCCTAAGGCCATGAAGATGCCAATAAAGGCTGGAGCTCAAGAATATGAACCCAGATCCAAGGCTTCTTCTCTGACACCCAGCCATGAAGCTCCTTTTCCCTATCTTTGCCAGCCTCATGCTACAGTGGAAGGTGAACACAGGTAATGTGAAATCCTGGGTCTAAGAGGGAGTGGTTGGAGGAAGCAGAGATTTGGCAGTCCTGGATAATGGAAACCCAAAGAGACACTGAAAATGAGATGCCCAAAGATACAGCCGAAAAGTTTATATTGCATCAGTCATTCACCATCCGTCATGTAGTCCCACAGGCTCCAAACCCAGACTGTGTCTGATGGGGATACACATGGAGCTACAAAGGAAATAGGGTATTGTTTGTGAACTCAGAAATTATTCAGTATATAAAACTGCCTCCTTGCCCCCTACATAGCTATCACCTGGGATTCCAGCCAAGTCTACCCCATTTTTGCTCTATTTCTAACTTAAACTATCTCTAAGTAAAAGGTTTGGTCAGTTTATACTTTGGTGTAATAAGAAGGAAGACCTTAAAATTATGCTCAAAAAAAAAAAAATCTACTCTCAGGATTCAGTGAACAGGTCTATGTTCTCCATCTCAACTTTTTCAGACTTCTACAGAGTTCCATTCCTTCTCTCAGCCTTTGTTTTACTGGAAACCCCCAAATTACCCACAAGAGCCTCTAGGAACACATCAGGGCAAATGGCTAAGTCAGAAGATTGGCCATTGTTTTCTGCAATGGAGACAGAAGCATTGAGACTTGTTTCAGAATACAAGAATCATCCAGATTTTAAACGGGCAAGGGGTCAAGGAAGGGAAAGTAAAAGAGTAGTCAAAGACCTGTCTAATTTTTTTATCTCGGGACCCTAAGTAAAGGGTTATAATATAAGTAAGTATGGTTGTGTCATCTCTGGTAAAGTCAAATTTGAGTCTCAAATCCCACATAAGATAAGGTTAATCAGTGTAGCTGCTTAAAATACAAGTATTTTACTGTGTTTTCTCTGGTGAGACACAATATTGAAATGCCTGTGAACAGTAGGTGCTACATAAATCTCTTGTGTTTTATGGAAAATCTGTTGAATTGTTGAGTGAAGGAGAAGCTTCTGGATTTGGAAAAAAAAAAATAGATGAACCATTAGGATGGAAACACATCCAACAGATGAAGATGAGACACTACACTAAGCAGGAGATTTAGAGAGAGAGATAACCATGCAGGAATTATCTTCATAGAGATGAGGTTAAGGCTGTGATAATAAATAAGATCTCTGAGGGACATAGTGTCCAAAGAGGATGAAAATGATAGAACACCATGCTGCAATAACCACAGGTCAAGTGATTGTCGAGGAGGGTGAGGTCATAGACCACTGAGTTTGGCAAGAAGCCAGAACTTCTGAAAAGTCCAGTTGATTCTCTCTTGAAACTCTTTCTTGGGTTACTTTTATGAGAGATTTTACTCTTCTCTGTATTTCCTAGGATCCTGGGAAGAGATAATGACACTCAACAAGTGCCTAAGATGTTATATATTGGAGATCTAAAATCTTAACCCTGAAGCAAATGAGTTTCCTTTTCTTCTTAAGGTTTTAATTATTCAATGAGAAGAGACTAGGGATTTATTCTGGATTTCAGAGATATACAAAGACTCTCTTGGCCTGCCTGTTGCCTCCATCAATGTCCCTAACCACTGTACTTTAAATTTAGCATTAACAAATTCAGTCTGACTCTATTCCTCTCGCTCTAGCAATTTTAATATCACATCTAGTTATTAACCTTAGCACATTGTTTTCTGTTTTATTTGTGCAGAATATTTTGGCTTGAGAAGATGCGTAATGGGTTTGGGGAGATGCAAAGACCACTGCAACATGGATGAAAAAGAGTTAGATAAATGCAAAAAGAAAAAATGTTGTATTAGATCAAAAGTGGTTCAACTGATAAAAAACTACATACAAAATGAAATGCTCCACATGCTTAAAGAGGACTCTCAGGAAGTGCTAAAAATTACCAAAAATTTTAGTGTCATGATGCAGACCAAACATCATAATTTATCTGTTCTGCCCAAAATCAAAAGTGCCAATGCTTTTGCCAACGTCAACACCATTATCATCCCAAATGCCACCATTGTGAACTCTGCCACCACCAACCCCGTGAACTCAGGGAAGATAATACACACTGCTACTTCTACCAAAAAAAGAAGAGATTCAGGCACTGACTCCCCACCACCAGCACCACCTCCATCGTATACACTTCCAACAGCATGACTGGAGCTGGAGAAGCAGATGAGCAAGGATTTGGGTCTCTCTCTTAAAACACCAAGTTCCTCTTTATCTATTCTATCTATAAACTGAGACATAGAACTGTTTGCTCTGTTATCAGTCATTCAATAAACACTGTTCAAGCACCCACAGTTTATATAATTTTATCTTTCTCACAGGAGCCTCACAGAAGAGACAGAGCTAGAAAATAATAGAATTTTAGTTTACATGCTCAGGAGAAAGTGAGCAACAGAAATGCTGGCTGTGTTGAATTTAACCCATTGATGGGCCAAAGTAAGCCTCTGTAATAAAAATTTATGGTTCTCGTATTATGTGTTTTTCTTGGGGTGATAGGAATGAAAACAGTAAACATATTTTCTTTTTCCATAGATTTTTTTTTCCCCATAGAAAGACCCATATAAGGTGGGGAGACCAAGTTTACTTTCTCCGCAAAAGAAATTCATGAGGCCACTTAAGATAAAAATATGGGGTGGGGGGAAGGAGAAGATATGACTTTGTCTCTGATCCAAGGCATATTCAACCAGATTCCCAAAGGGATGACAGGTAAAGCAGTGCTTCCAGTGGATACAGGCTCCAAACCACAAATGCAAACCATGGAGGTAATTTTTAATTTTCAAGTAGCCACATTAAAAAGGTAAAAATAAATAGGTGAATTGAATGTTAATGATACATTTTATTTAATGCAGTAAGTTCAAAGCATTGACATTTCAGTGTGCAATTAATGTAAAAATTATTTGAAATATTTTGCCTATTTTTTTGGTACTATGTCTTTGAAATTTCTTATGTATATTACTGTTACAGCATATTTCATCATACTAGTCTTATTTCAAGTGCTCGAGAGTCCCATGTGGCTTAAATTTCCAGCCTCTAGAACTATGAGGAAATCCATCTCTCTTATTAAAGCCACCCAACCTATGGTATTTTGTTATAGCAGCCCAGGCAGACTAATGAGACATAAAGAGATGGTATTGAGACTTCGCTAATGGCCCATTGACTAAGATTCTGCACTCCCAAAGCAGGCAGCCCTGGTTCAGTCTCTGATTAGAGAACTAGATCCCACATGCTACAACTAAGTGTTCATATACCACAGCTAAATGTCCCGCATGCTGCAGCCAAGATCGAAGATCCCAGCTGGTGTAACTGAGACCCAGCACAGCCAAATAAATAAATAAAAATGAATATTGAAAAGAGTAAGAGAGAGATGATATCCTTTTCCTCCTTCTTGCTGAGCTCTGGGTAAAAATTAAAGGTAGGAACAACAGATGCCTCTTAAAAGACTCCAAGCCTCTTTGCCTTCATTCTGGGTTTGTCAATAAGGAAAATTGAGAAACCTTAGTAGAAGTTGTATACTTGAATCAAAGATATCAGTTTATATAAAGTTACAGTAAGATGTGTAGAAGATGAATGACTTTCACTTTTCATTCACTTTCATAGTAAGATGTGACTGTTTTATTGTTAACTCTGAGAATAAAAGCCACAGAATGCATAGTAAAAGGCAATAAGCATGGAACAATTGTTTAACAATTGTCAGACAATTTGAATTTTTACACACAAACTGGGTTTGAATTTACTAATAAATACCAAAAGTTGCTATTTTAGGGTGAAAATAAAGGAGTCCCTTTGTGCTCAGCACCCTGTGCACACACTTCTCAAGTGACAACAATTGGAGTTTGACTTCAAATTCCGGCATATGGGTTAAATTGTGTTCAGTCATGTCCTACTCTTTGCACCCCCATGGACTGTACCCTGCCAGGCTCCTCTGTCCATGGGATTTTCCAGGCAAGAATACTGAAATGAGTTGCCATTTCCTCTTCTAGGGGATCTTCCCAATCCAGGGATTGAACCCACCTCTCCTACATCCCCTGTGTTGGCAGGTGGGTTCTTTACCACTGAGCCACCTGGGAAGCACTAGGAGTTGAAAGGACCACAGCGATTATCATTGCTTTGGGAACAGCTGCAATTGGCTATCTAGCTGACAAAAGATTTTATGTTAAGATTACTGCAGCAAATCTATGGTAAGCATTCACAACCAGAAAAACAACTGCAAGACAGTAAATGCTTTTAACTTGAAGATTTAGAAAATAAAAGCTATATGGTAGTGGTTTCTTTAAATTTAGAATAATAACCTTTGTCAGCTGATAATAACCATATTATCAGCTTTCTAATATGTTGTCTAGGTTTGTCATAGTTTTGTTCTCTTTAATTTCGCTTTGGAGATTGGATGTTTATCAACAAACTGCTCTCTAAAGTATATTGTATCAAGTTAAAATCACAGGAACAGTACAGAGCTGTCCCTGTTTTGCTTCACTTTTGCCAAGTAGCTAGAAGGCCTATTTTCAAGGACTGGGAGCTAATCTTCTAGATATTCCATGAGTACTCAGTAAATTTACCCAGTAGCCAGTTAGACAGTCTAACCAAATCTGTTTGACCTGATGGCAGAGCTTTCTGCTTTATCATCTGCCCACTGCCCAACTTCAGATCTCATCTGAAGTCTAATAAATACTGGAGCTCCAGGCGAGTAACACAGGTAGTTCTGTCCTATCCACCCCACTGCACTCTCCCCAGGCATGTCCCCATCCTTCAGGCAAGAAGTTCTTGCCTCTGGCTTTTGCTGCTGTCTTGTTCCTCACTTTAATAACCTTAAGTAACCTGAAATTCTCCATATTGAGAAGAGAGTGATGGAGGGGAGGGGAGACAGAAACAAAAGCACTAGGTACATCTGTTTTTAAATGGGAGGAAAATTTTTAAATGCCCATCTATAGGAAGAGGAAGAAATGAGAAAGAGGAGAGGTTTTTAAAAGAAGCTAGACTTCTCTGAATATATCCTGTTTTGAAGATTTGACTTAGAAATTAATTATTTAAATATTTTACCTAATATAAACAGGTAAAGTGTGTATTGAATTGATAGCATAACCACAAATAGAAGAGCTATTTGAAGTAACAGACATTTGAAATAATCTCTCATTCTGACAGGAAAAGTAAAATACATGTTCATCAATAGGAAGTACTAGCTGCTCAGTCATGCCAGACTCTGCGACTCCATGGACTGCAGCCCACCAGGCTCCTCTGTCTATGGGATTTTCCAGACAAGGATACTGGAGTGGGTTGCCATTTCTTTCTCCAGATCTTCCCGACCCAGGGATAGAACCTGGGTCTCCTGCACTGCAGGCAGATTCTTTACAAACTGAGTCATGCTGGAAGCCCCAATAGGGTCAATCAAAAGGTTTAACTAAACCACTGTATGTTCATATATATAAAGTTATGTAAAATTAGAAAAAAATAATGGAGATCTATATTTTTAGATATAAAAAGAGCTCTTAGACATGTTAAATTTTAAAAAGGAAGCTGAAGAACAATAAGTATAGGATGATACAATTATTTATTTTCTATAATTTATTATAAAAAGTGAAGTGAAAGTCATTCAGTCATGTCCGACTCTTTGCAACCCTGTAGACTGTATGGTTCATGGAATTCTCCAGTCCAGAATACTGGAGTGGGTAGCCGTTCCCTTCTCCAAGGAATCTTCCCAACCCAGGGATTGAACCCAGGTCTCCCACATTGCAGGCAGATTCTCTTGGATTCCTTACCATCTGAGCCAGCAGGGAAGTCCATAACTTATTAATATCATAGGGTAAATTTGGCTCTTTTTCCTTTCAGTGTACAGTTCTATGAATTTTAACATCTTTAGATTCATGCAACCATCACCACAAACAGAACATTGTTTCATCACTCTAAAATATACTACTTTGTATTCAAACTCTAATTGCACCATAACTCCTGGCAACCAGTGATCTATTTTTCATCCCTGTAGTTTTGCCTTCTCTGAGAATATCACAAAAATGGAATGTTTGAGGCTGACTTCTCTCATTTAACATGGCTTTAAGATTCATCCAAGTTTCCCGAATATATTAATATCAATAATACATTCCTTTTTACTGCTAAATAGTATTGTATTCTAAACATTTAATACTGGTTTTTTATCCTTTCACTCACTAAAGGACATTTGGTTTGTTTGTAGTTTTTTTGACCAACATAAATAAAATTGCTATAAACATTTGGCTTATATATTTTTGTGTTATTAAAAGTTTCCATTTCACTAAGGTAAATACCCAAGTGTAAGACTGCTAGGTTCTATGGTAAAGTACGTTTAACTTTAAAGGAAACTGAAAACCAGTTTCCAGAGTGACTATGGAATTTTGCATTGCCACCCCTGAAAATTAATCAATGGAAACATCTTGCAAAATGGAGCCGAGAGGTCAGAAGGGGGAGCTCTAGTACTCTACCACTCAAGGTTAATTGCATTATCAACAAGAAGAAAGTTAATACTTTACTACTTTACTACCCAACAGGAAAAGGAAAGAATTTCTCCTTGCCTGGCTATAGCCTTACCAATGACAAAACTGTCACTATTCAGCCAATGAAAAAGCCACTACGCTTTTCAGTGGCCTTTCAGTGCCCAGTTTACTCCCACAAACTGATTTTAACAGCCTCTCTCAACTCCCCCTTCTTCTCTATAAAAGAATGTTTTCTCTACTTTTGTTCTCTGGGCTTGCCTATGGTTTGCAATTGATTTATGCATCTCACATTGTATTTCTTTGCTGTTCCTGAATAAATCCATTTTGCTTGTAAAACAACTGGCTGTTTTATTGTTTTGTTGCAGGAAGAGGGATCCCTTCCAGGGCCCAAGAGTGGGCTCTTGTCTAACACTTGGAAATGAATAGTCTGAGAAGACACACATGCTGACAAAGCAAGAGATGTTATTGGGAAGGGATGCCCAGGCTGAGAGCAGCAGGATAGGGGAAGCCAGGGGAACTACTATGCCCATGAGGCTTGCAGCCTTGAGTTTTATGGTAATTGGATTGATTTCCAGGTTGTCTGTGGCCAATCACTCTGATTTGGGGTCCTTTCTGGGCGTGTGCATGGCTCAGCCAAGATGGTTTCCAGAGAGGATTCTGGGAGGTTGGTAGGACAAATGGACTGGAGACTCCTCTCTCCTTTTGATCTATCCCGAATTTTTCTGCTTGGCAGTAGCTTGTTAGTTCTTCATTCTTTACCAGGACCTCCTCTGAAGGTAACTCAGGCAAGTGGCTACTATCCTGTGTGGCCAGGGCAGCTGGTTTCAGTCAGTGTTTCCTCTAACAGTTTTAGGTCAACACCAGCAATGGGTGAGAATTCCATTTGCTTCACATCCTTGCCAGCACTTAATGTTGTCAGTGTGAAATGAAAATGTGTCCTGCCATATCAATAAACAAACACTCTCTTCCAACAACACAAGAGAAGACTCAACACATGGACATCACCAGATGGTCAATACCGAAATCAGATTGATTATAATCTTTGCAGCCAAAGATGGAGAAGCTCTATGCAGTCAGCAAAAACAGGACCAGGACCCAAGCTGGAATCAAGATTGCCAGGAGAAATATCAATAATCTCAGATATGTAGATAACACCACTCTCATGGCAGAAAGTGAAGAAGAACTAAAGAGACTCTTGATGAAAGAGAAAGAGGAGAGTGAAAAAGTTGGCTTAAATTTCAACATTCAGAAAACTAAGATCATGGCATCCAGTCCCATCACTGCATGGAAAATAGATGGGGAAACAGTGGAAACAGTGACAGACTTTATTTTGGGGGGCTCCAAAATCACTGCAGATGGTGACTGCAGCCATGAAATTCAAAGACGCTTGCTTCTTGGAAGAAAAGCTATGACCAACCTAGACAGCATATTAAAAAGCAGAGACATTACTTTGCCAACATAGGTCCGTCTAGTCAAGGCTATGGTTTTTCCAGTAGTCATGTATAGATGTGAGAGTTGGACTATAAAGAAAGCTGAGTGCCGAAGAATTGAAGTTTTTGAACTGTGGTGTTGGAGAAGACTCTTGAGAGTCCCTTGGACTGCAAGGAGATTCAACCAGTCCATCCTATAGCAAATCAGTCCTGAATATTCATTGGAAGGAATGATGCTGAGGCCGAAACTCCAGTACTTTGGCCACCTGATGTGAAGAACTGACTCAATGGAAAAGAACCTGATGCTGGGAAAGATTGAAGGCAGGAGAAGGGGATGACAGAGGATGAGATGTTTGGATGGCATCACCGACTTGATGGACATGAGTTTGAACAAGCTCTGGGAGCTGGTGATAGACAGGGAACCCTGCAGTCCATGGGGTGGCAAAGAATCATATACAACTTAGTAACTAAACTGAACTGAAGGGACCCAGAGTAGATTTTTCTCCTCTGTCTGAACTTTACAAGAAACCAGAGCCATTGTACCAGCAGAGGCCCCTTGTGACCATCTGCTTCCTTGGGAGCTCCAAACAGATTTGAGTAAGTCTTTCCTTGTTCTCAGATCTCCCATATTGGTTGATGTTAGGTAGTTGGAATAGGAAACAGGAGTCCAGAATGGCAGTGGCTAAAAGACAAGGAAGGGAAAAGCCCACGAAAACAGAACAAAGGAAGGTCCGAGGACTGGAGCGAGGACCTCGGGTAGAACAAACAGCACTCCTGGCTAGCCCAGTTTACGCAGGGCAGGCCCAGGGGGAGGAAAAAAACACAGAAAAAGAGGAGCCAAAGGGCCGGGGGTCTGTCTGTCTGTCTCTCTTTCTCTCTCTCTCTCTCTCCCTCTCACTCCTACCTCCCCCCAACGCCCCAAGCATGCAGGGACACACTCCTCTTTTTGTCTTTGGGTCGGCATGCCCTCAGGCCTCCAGGATGGATTTTCCTGATATTTTCTAAATAGAATAGAGCTGTAACATGGAGCTGTAACACTGATTTGTCTAAGAGCTATAACACGGTCTGTTCGAGACCTGAGAGCTATAACACGGTCTGTCCAAGACCCGAGAGCTTTAACACGGTCTGTCCAAGACCCGAGAGGGCTTTAATGTCCGTCACTCCAAATCTTTATTGTGATGAGACAGAACCGAGGAGCATACACTCACCTGACAGTTGCGATCTTGAATTTTTTATTTGATGAGGTATAGCAGGGACCTGCTCCCTCCCATCAAGGTACTGAGGAGACACCTGGCTGAAAGATACCGGGCACTGGTAGATATATCCACCCAAGGTCTAGATACTGGGGGGGGGCTTAGTTCGAAGTTACCAAGAAATACCCCAGGCTGGGTTGGAAGACACCTCGGTGGCTCCTTTGTAGAAAGACATAAGACAGTACTTGCGAGTACCCAGTTAACTGTGTTACAGGGAGGCAACCAACTCTGACTCCCTGTTGGAAACTGCTTCTTTGACTTGCTTTTATTATAATCATACTCACTGGCTTGCCTGGAGGACCCCGCCCCTCTGCTTGACTGTAAACTAAAGTGCCTTTGTTCAGCTCATGGAGGGATAGTTTGTCCCTACCAACCTGTGAATAGAAGAGATTAACACACCCCCCTTCCAAAGGCTGGCCGTTTCCTTGGAGATGTTGTGCAAGACTGAAGACCCTTTCTCTTTAGTTTCCCTCTGCATCTCTCTCTCTATTCTGCCTTTTGACTTTAGTTCCTCATTGCTTCTTTCTGATCTATGAAAGAACCTGGCATCCAGACCCCAATAAGATGGCTATTTTGAGACTCTAGCCATCTTCTCATTTTGCCAGCTCCCCGATTAAAGTCTCTTCCTTGCCTCAACATCTTGTCTCTTGGGTCCATTGGCCTTTCGTTCACGGAGCAGAGTGAGCTTGGACTCTGTAGGTAGCAATTGGGAGAGATTAAATCTCGCTCTAAATATTGAGGGGGCTCTTCAATGCGTATGCAGTTAAAAATTAAAAGCTGGCTGGGTAAAACCTTAAACAAGGCCTTCTAGGGGAAAGCTCAGACTTCTCTGTGTCTTGGAGATGTATCTGACCTTCCTAAGGTTGTTCTATTCTGTTTGCCCGTGTTAGCCTATAAGAAGTCTTTTTGCATTTTTAATCGTTGGCAACTCTGTGGAGATATTTATTGGTGGGGAAATGATATATCCTTTAAACATTAGAGAAACTAACAAGTTATTAACTCTAGAGTGCTCTCATTGTAAACAACTGTTTTGTTGGTACGGATAAAAGTCAAATTAACTGAAGAACTTTTCTTGAGGAAGAAAAATTGGTTTAGGAAGCTCATTGTGGTTTTCCCCTCAACGGGCCTTACAGATGCTAATAAGAGCATTAAGAATATCAATAAACAACCTGGAGGAGGAAAAAAAGTCTAGCTATTATTTCAACAAGGTAAAAAAAAATTTTTTTAAGGCATTACCTACAATGAATAAAAAATTATTTGGATGATTACTTAGAATGGGATAAATAGACATTTATGTGATTAAACGATTCGATATTACTACACGACCCAGAGTTAATGAGCCATGAGGGACACCCTACTGGTCCCCATCAATAAAAACTAACCAAGTCTGTTCTATTACCCCCGTTTAAGTTATATATTTAAGGGACTTGAAAGGTTTACACTGAGGTATCCTACCAATTATTTTGGGACAGTTAGGCCAAAAGGCCTGACTTCCTCAGCTCTACCCATCTCTGGGGATCCCAGAGCCTTTTATATAAAAGTAAAGTAAAATAGACAGGGAACAAAAAGAAAAAGCCTTCTAAATGCTCCCCTAAGACCAAAGCTTGTTGATTGGATCCTTATGAAAACTAAAGTTAAAGGTATAGAAAAAGTTGGTGGAATTTTACAGCTCTTACTTAATTATATTGTGGGATAAATAAGGCATATAAATTGCATTGAGGAAATATTAACTAAAAGTACCGAGGAAACCTGAGCCATACAAAATAAGTAAAAACTGAGAATTAACATACAAGGGCTCATAAAATAAAAACAGTGATTTTGCTTTGATTTAATTTATAAACTCAGGAAGATCTTTGCTAAATGCCTTATACAGACCTTTGAAGATGTGATAAATTAAAGCTCTAAAGTTATAAAACATAGAACTTCATAAATTACATTTCAATTTGATAAAAAATCTTGCCACTGATTTTAGTAACTTTAGGCAACAAAACTATTTGAAAAACTAAGCAACTGCCTTTGTCTCATGAACATCTAAACCAGAGTATGAATATAGGCCACGAGGACCTAGACTAAGCCCAATTAAGCAGGCAAGACCCGAAAGACCACGGGGGAGGGGGGGAAACATGGCAATTTTTAATATAAATTGCTGGTACTGTTCCCACTGCCAAATGCTACAGATGATGGTAACAGATAGTCTCTGGGTTGTGTCCCACTCTGTGCGACCCCATGGACTTCAGCCTGCCAGGCTTCCCTGTTACAGATAGTAGGCCTTAATCATCTGAGCAAGCAACTTTAAGATATTCCGACTGTTTGTTAACTAGTAAGTTTATATCAATATTGTGATACCTGGTTCATATCTAAGCTTTTACTAAAGCCATGAGACTCTGGTTTGTTTATGTCGTGAACACTTTATATGTATGAGCTATCTCTACTTCTAAAAGGTAATTAAAGCTGGGACAGGGAAATAACCTTAAAATTTCCCTTAGAATTGTAAATGTCTCTTACAAAAGGGTAACTTCTTAGAGCTTTTCATATGTCTGATGCTTTCTTAAAAATAATTAACCTAAAGTAATCCTTCTGTCAAAGAGATATATTTTGGGGTGGCAAACTCTGCTACCCTTTCTGTAGTGAGCTGTGGGACCTCTCAACCCAAATATACTATTCCACTCTGCACCGTCCAAACCAAAACACAGCTCCTAAATTACTATTCTCATAATTCATTTTATATCAAAACTATAATAAAAAATCTTCCAACAAACAAAGCCCAGGGCCAGATGGCTTCACAGGCAAATTCTACCAAAAGTTTAGAGAAGAGCTAAACTAAACCTAGGGGCTTCCCTGGTGGCTCAGATAGTAAAGAATCCACCTGCAATGCAGGACACCTGGGTTGGATCCCTGGGTTGGGAAGAACCCCTGGAGGAGGGCACGGCAACCCCCTGCAGTATTTTTTCCTGGAGAATCCCCATGGACAGAGAAGCCTGGTTGACCACAGTCCACGGCGTCACAAAGAGTCAGACATGACTGAGCGACTAAGGACACAGCACAGCAAACTAAACCTATCCTGCTAAACTTTTCCTGCTTAAACTCTTCCAGAAAATTTTAGTAAAACTAAGAAGTAAGCAACTATGAACTGTCTTTACATATCATTTTATAAATTGGGGGAAATAACTCTCTGAAGACCTGTTCTGCCAGGCTTTCCCCTGAGCAGAGTCCCTCATTTCTGCTCTCCACACTGAACTCCTTTCAGGGGATGGGTTAGCTGCAGCAGCATATGACTTAATCCTTGTAAAGTCAGACGGCAATTGCCAATATGTAGTTGACAGGGAGCCCCTTTCACATGGACACCCAATATAAACTTGTTGCAAAACCAGAAACAGTTCAAATTTGCTGTCTCAGTTTCCCCTCATTGGTATGCTTGCATGCTAAGTCATTTCCGTAGTGTCTGACTCTGCGACCCTTCAGGCTCCTCTGTCCATAGGATTCTCCAGGCCAAGAATACTGGAGTGGGTTGCCATGCCCTCCTCCAGGGGATCTTCCCGACCCAGGGATTGAACCCACGTCTCCTTTGGCTCCTGCCTTGCAGGCAGATTTGTTAGGGGAAGCACACTGACTGAAACAGCCCATGCTGGCCGGGCACCATAGTAACCATTTGCATGAGTTGTTAGGAGGTCCTGGTAAGGAACTCGGAACTAATAAGCCACCAGCGAGAAGAGTTCAGGAAATTCAAAAGGAGACACCATATGTCCAACCACCTCCCAGAATCCTTCTCGCTGGCATCCGTCTTGGCTGAGCAAGATGTGCACCACCAGGAAGAACGCTGAGTCAGAATGACTGGCTAAAGACGACCCAGAAACTAATCCCGTCACCATAAAACCCAAGACTACAAGCCACGTGGTTGGGCAGTTCTCCTGGGTTCCTTTACCCTGCTGCTCTCCACCGGGGCGCCCTATTCCCAAGAAAATCTCTTGCCTTGTCACCACATGTGTCTCCTCAGACAATTCATTTCCGAATGTTAGACAAGAACCCAGCTTCGGGCCCTGAAAGCAGTCCCCCTTCCTGCAACAGATTCTTTACCGCTGAGCCACCAGGGGATCCCCCTCATAGGTATAACAGACCCTAATAAAAACATTCAATTAATGAACAAGAGAATGGGGAGAGGCTGAGGAGAAGTTCCGGGGACGCTTCCCAACAAGACTGAAATTTTTAAAGAGTTATTTAAAAATAAGGTGAGCAAAGCAAATATTGACAGCAATGAAACAAACAGGAAGCAGAGAAGAGTCTTGGGACTCATCCCAGCAGGTGGAAGTCTTTAGACTGTTATTAAGAAATAGAATTGTTGCAGTAAAAAGGAAAAAAGAGGAACGAGTTTTTCTCTTTCCCTTTCCTGAGAACACAGATAAAGAAAACAGTGAGCAAGCCTGATTTCTTGTTTTTTCACTTTAACTGCTCCTAACTCTGAATATCTGTAACTATGTTTCCTTTTCTGCCCCCCAACTCTGCAGGAGCTATAATTCTCATTTTTCCCTTGGACTCTATGCTAAACACATCCTGTATCTGGGGTTTACTCTTACCAACACCCTTTCCCTTGTAGTTAAATATCAGAAAGAAGGCCGCAGAGCCGCCAAACTGCCAGACTCAATTACGGGTTACTGACACCAGTCTATGACTGTCTTTGAAACAATGCAAGAGTGAAAATTCAAGATCCTATCACATTTGTTCCTCATCACGACTTCCAGCTGATTCCTGACTGCCAAGCCCTTGCCTTATATAAGCCTCTAGACTCCTCACGGAGCGAGGGGACAGTTCCTGAGGCACGAGCCAACCGTGTTCCCCTCTCCATCGGCTGAGAATTAAAGCCCCCTTTCTATTTTTTTGTAAACTTTGTCTCTGCATTTTTTTATTCGGCTTCGGTTTTCAGAAAACGCCAAGATTTTGGCCAACATCAGAATCACTAAAACGGACATGGATGAGTTAAAACAAAGGTTTAACGCAGCACTACCAAAGGTTGAGTGAGACAAAGGGACCCACTGCTGGTCCCCCAACACTAAGGACCCCAGACAAGTCTTCTCTGTCTATCCCAGTATGGTATAATTTTAAAAGCTGGAAGGCAGATATTACAATGGGAAACCTGACCCACAGTCCCTTGGGACAAAGGTTGGGCAGATTAATGAAAATAAAGACCAACTAGGGTCCAGGATAGGGGGTCTGGGGGATGTGTGTAGTCTATCTTAGTTCTCAAAGAACTGCACAAAGATATGTATTAGATTATTATGTATATCCCTTGAGGAGGAACTAGGACTCTGTAATTGCTAAATTATTGTCATCACATTTCTTGTTTTCTTGCTTTTCCTGTGTTTTCTGCATTCCCTCCTTTCCCTGAATAGTAGATGCCTGTGCCTGCTCTTTGGAACTCAGGAAAGGCTAGGACACTAAAGCTATTTTTTTATAAGAAGCAGGGGATAGAGGGGCTTTGTATCTGAGGGGGCCCCTCAGGGCCCTGCTCAGTTTCAGTGAGAGTATTCATATTGAAGGGGTTTCCCAGGTGACTCAGCAGTAAAGAATTTGCCTGCCAAAGCTAGGGATGCAAGAGAAGCCAGTTCTATCCCCAGGTCGGGAAGATTCCCCTGGTGTAGGAAATGGCAACCCACTCCAATATTCCTGCCTGGAAAACTTACATGGACAGAGGAGCCTGGCAGGCTACCATCCATGGGGTCACAAAGAATCAGACGTGACTAAGCACACATGTATTCATATTGAAACAGGCAAAAAGTAATATTCCTATAGGTAAATCATACTAGATATGTATTTTGTTTCCATAGTTTTTTTTTTTTACCATCAGTTAGGTTGCTTTTAGTTTTCTGCTACTGTGAACAACGTTGAGATAAACCTCTCTGTGTACTTGTTTAATTATTTCATCAGACAGAAGTCCAAGGAACAGAGTCTCTGAGTCAAAACAAATGCATTATTTTTAAGACTTCTGATGCCAAATTGGTCTACAAAAGCAAAACTCCCAGCAACATTTCGAGAGAACACAAGTTTCCCCATACCCTCACCAACACTGCCTAGAGGACAGTTTCAAAGATGGGTGCTCTTTGATCTGTTTCTCTCTCCCTGCTAATAGCTAGCCTAGAATACAGGTGCTCAATAAATCAATCCAGGCTACAGTCTATTAGACACTCTGATCTAACCTGTCTGTTCTGGGTTTCAGAGACTTCTCCTGGTTCACTGCCCAGGAGCCTGGCATTGTGTAGACCTTATAAAGGCAGTAGCTCCAAGCATATGACAGTAGAGGGCCCTGACCCCACTCAACCACCACCTACTCCCCAGGCTGCCCTTCAGCTATGAAGCTCCTGCTCCTCGTCTTTACAGCCCTGGGATTCCTGGTGACCCCAGGTAAACTAGATGGAGAAGAGTGAAGGGACTAGGGGCCAGGAACACCAGCAGATCTGGCCGCTCTGGTGACAGACAAGCCAGGTTGGAAGTAGGCAGGGCTCAGCCCACTGAGCTCTGACCTGAAGTGGGGGTCTCCCAGTATCCACCACTGGCCCCAATACCCCTTATCCATCCATTGCTTTCTATAACCCTATACCAAAACCAATCCGCCCCAATTTTTTCCCATTCTAAAACAAGAGTCAGCCCCAACCTGGTTCAAAATATCTCCCTTTTCCCTTTACATGAGCTCTCTATATCTAAACTCCTAAAACGCTGAGAAGGTGTCTCTCTTCCACATTTGCATCCTCTGAGATCAGACCCAGGTTTGTGCTCAGAGGATAGACCAAACCCTGGGGTAAGAAATTTAGGAGCACCTCCCTACACCCAAGAGTGCTGGCAGGGTGAACAGGAGACCTCTTAAGAAGGTAAGTTTACGTAAAATGTCAAACGAGGTGCTCAGCTCAAACCCTGGGGGAAGAAATTGAAGAGCCAGAGAGAAAATTCAGAGAGCCAGGCAATGGGTGTGAAGAACCAGAGGAGAAGCCTCTCAGCAGATGCCTGGGCTGTGGTCCCATGGTGGACAGAGGACAGAGACGAAGCCCTCAGGTTTGATGAGAAGGTTGTACTTGGTAACGGTGTATGAATGCAAAATAGCCTGTCATAGCAACCATTATTTTCTCTTTAATGCTTCTGGAGAATGATTCAACTTTTTTTTTCCCCCACTCTGGGTTGATTGATATTGACAAGTTCATATTCCCTAAGAACAAGTGAGGCAGGAACACCTTTAAAAGGAGATGTGGGGTGCACTGGGACAACCCTGAGGGATGGGATGGGGAGGGAGGTGAGAGGGGGGTTCAGGATGGGGGACACATGTACACCCATGGCTGATTCATGTCAATGTATGGCAAAAAACACTACAATATTATAAAGTAATTAGCCTCCAATTAAAATAAATTAAAATTTTTTTTTTAAAAAAAGGAGATGTGGGATGAGTAAGAACAGCCACAAGTTCCCCTCGGAGTGTTCAAATGCCTCCCTGACAATGAAGACCTGGCTCCCCAGTCCCTTTTTTATTCAGACATTCTGTGGTACCAACTACAGCAAAAATGAGAGGCTTTAGCTGTTGCAAAGATGTAGATGCTGGCAAAGACAAAGAGCTCTTCTACATTCCCAGAGGCCATCCATCAGGGGAAATTCTGTCTCCTCCTGAGTCCTTCTCAAGACTGAAAACTCAAGCATACATTTGAGGATAAAAAGTCCCCTTTAGGGACTTCCCTGGCAGTCTAGTGGGGTGAGGGTTCTATTCTTGGTCAGAGTTCAGGATCCCACATGGCCATAGTGGGGAAAAAAAAAAAAGCCCCAACTCCTTGGCAGTCCCTCAATTGTTTCTAACCTTGGATTCTCTATCTTTTCTTCTCCCTTGCAGCCAAAGGGGGCGGGACAATTTGTGGGCGTAAGATCGCGGGACACTGCAAGCTGGAATGCGGCTCTCTGGAAAAAACGGTATTCATGTGTGACAGGTACAAACAGTGTTGTGTCAAAGGCCTCTTCGTAGCAAAGCCCGTGATGCAACCACCCACCCAGAAACCTAACAAACCACACAGAAAATACACAGTTGGCTAAACCAAGGACCAATGGGTAAGACAATAGAATCTTCAAGAAGCCAAAGGACTATCATGACTTAAACCTCCTGTTTTCTCTATCTCTCCATCTTTCACTCAATAAAGAGTTTGGAGTTTGTATCTATCCTACAGGAACGGCTGCTCTGTGGACTCACCCATGGGGTGTGCGTCAGCTTGGGTCTTCCAAGAGCCAGTACCAAGACAGAATTAGACACAAAACCATTTACTAAGGGGGAACACCTGTGACGCAAGGCAGTGAGAAGGAGCAGACAGGGAGAGTCCTCATACTACATTACTGGTCTGATACCTGTAAAAGGAAAGATGGGCAGACAGAGGACTGGCTAGGAGGAGCCTGAGGCTGAAGATTGAAGAAAAGTCTCAGCCAAGACCATCAAGGCCCCAAAAGAAGAACTGCTCCTCAGAGGAGCCCTACTCAGGACAGGGATGGCTAGGCACTGGCTTCAGTCACTGGCTGGGGGCAGCCCCTGGAGAACACAACCTTGGGGAGAATGCTACCACACATCTGGAAATATGGCAGCTGAAGGCTCTCCACCAACTACATCTTCAAGGCAATTCTCCTGACAGGAGATCTGAGTGGGGCACCCCATGCCTGCCACAAAGCATGGGAGGGAAAAGAGCTGAATGTGGATACTTGGCCTCCATGTGGACCGACAGATGAGGTACTCATTTGCATAATGAAATGGACAAAATACATAGATCTGACATTGGTAGCAGTATCTGAAAGCAAGGCAATGATGCTAGTGACTTGAATGTGCCCAGCCATATCATATATATATCATATCAATTCAGTTCAGTCGCTCAGTTGTGTCCAACCCTGCAACCCCATGGACTGCAGCATACCAGGCTTCCCTGTCCACCACCAACTCCCAGAGCATGCTCAAACTCATATCCGTCGAGTCAGTGATAGCCATATCATGTAAAGTTGGCATAATCCTATCAGAAGGCCGAGTGAAAACAAGTACAAAGAAACAAGTCATTTATTCATTTAAACCAGTTAATGCTACTTCTGGAAATCTATGTCCTTTCTAAAAAATGTTTTAAAAGTTAAAAACTTTAAACCTTGTTCATGTTCTTTGGCTGAGAGACTCTAATTTTAGGAATGACTGTATTCTGAGGAAATAACCAGAATCCATGTTTAAAAATGATGGATGGTGACTTCCCTGGGGGTCCAGTGGTTAAAACTTCATGCTCCCAATGTAGAACTAGATCCCACATGCTGCAACTAAGATCCGGTGCAACCAAATAAATTTAAAATAAAAATGTGTGAACAGGCATAATCTTAACAACATAGTTTAAAATAATGAAAAACCGGAAGCTGCCTAAATGCCCAGGGATGAGGGAAATGTGAAGTAAATAGCTATAGATTCGTAATGTGGATACTATGCACCTCTTAAAAAGGATAAGTTTAGGGACTTTCCTGGTGGTCCAGTGGTTAAGAATCCCACTTTGCAATGCAGGAAATGCAGGTTTGATCCCTGGTCAGGGAACTAAGATCCCACACACTGTGGGGCAATTACTGAGCCTTCTTGAAGCAACTAAGACCTGATGAGCCAAATAAATAAGAAACAATTTTTTTCTTAAAGGATAAGTTTAGAGTTCTCTTCAGTCATAGAGAATAACTTTGATGCGCTATTAAAGAGCAGTTTAAAAAATCATATGTATAGGTTGATCCCATTTTACAACAAAAACTCAAGCACACATGCAAACCAGTACCCAAAACAGCAGGATGCTTTCAACAGCTAGTTTTTGCTCCACACCCTCCTCAGAGATGAAATACAGGGTATCCCAAAATAGATTCAGTTCCACAATAATAGAGTCATGAGAAATACAAGTTGTACTGAAGATGCCATGGGGAGATGTGGGAGAAATTTTGCATCACCCCTACCCAACAAAATTTCATAACAATTCCCTTTCAAGTTTCTTGGTTTGTTTGCTTGTTTTTTTTTTTTTTCAAGTTCTTTTTAGCCACTGACATCTCGGCCCATGGACCCTAGGTCTTGAAGTCACTCTACTTCTCCACTCAGTACCCCCACCCGATCAGATTCTCCCCTTCTTTTGCCATTTTGCCCTCTCTCTGCTTCTCCTAGTCACATCCTTATATTCATAACTAGATCAGCAAACAATAACCTTTCATAGCATTTAATCTTTTTAGAAAATAGCATGCATTATAAATACATTATCATATAAATGCATTTCTGATAGCAAGAGGCCCTAAAGTGATATAAAGATATGGAATTACGAATAGTGTTTTTTATTGATTACTTATATGTATAACTTTTCTACAGTAAACACATTAACAGGAAAAAGTAATATTCTAACAGAGGCACAATAATTATAAAGCATACCACAACTCAGATTGGCCACATGTCCTCCAGTTTTCTACCCATTCCCCTACTCTGTCTTGGATTCCTGAGGATGATGAAACGGAGTGCGTGTATCCATGCTAAGTAGCCAGGCTCCTCTGCCAAGGGGATTCTCCAGGCAAGAATCCTGAAATGGGTTGCCATAGCCTCCTCCAGGGTATCCTCCTGACCCAGGGATTGAACCCACCTCTTCTGTGGCTCCTCCATTGCAGGCGGATTCTTTACCACTGAGCCAGGGAAGCCCCCATGAAACGGAGTTATTTACTGCCATATCAATAAACAAGGAGGATGTCATAGCCATCCGCGATTCAGGCTCTCCAAAAGTGAATTTCTGAGCCCAGAGGGCACCCAGGGAGAACAATGCCATCTATCTGGCAGCCATTAGCCATTCCCCATGGTGACTGTAAGCACTGGCCCTAGATAGCTGAGATGCATATGAAAGGAATGATATCAGCAAGCTTAAATTATTGCATTTTCCCATATGTTAAAATCTTTAACTTGTTCAGTCACTCAGTCGTGTCTGACTCTGCAATCCCATGGGCTGCAGCACAACAGGCTTCCCTGTCCTTCACTATCTCCTGGTGTTAGCTCAAATTCATGTCTACTGAGTTGGTAATGCCATCCAACCATCCCATCTTCTGTCATCCCCTTCTCCTGCCTTCAATCTTTCCCAGCATCAGAGTCTTTTCCAGTGAATCAGTTCTTTGCATCAAGTGGCTAAAGTATTGGAACTTCAGCATCAGTCCTTCCAATGGATATTCAGGGTTGATTTTCTTTAGCATTGACTGGTTTGATCTCCTTGCTGTCCGAGGGACTCTCAAGAGTCTTCTCCAGCACCACAGTTCAAAAACAGTTCTTCAGCACTCAGCCTTCTTTATTGTCCAGCTCTCATATCCGTGCATGACAACTAGAAAATCCATAGCTTTGACTATATGGACCTTTGTCAGCAAAGTGATGTCTCTGCTTTTGAATACCCTGTCTAGGTTTGTCATAATTTTTCTCCCAAGGGGCAAGCGTGTTTTAATTTCATGGCTGCAGTCACCATCCACAGTGATTTTGGAGCCCAAGAAAATAAAATCTGCCACTGTTTCCATTTTTTCCTCATCTATTTGCCATGAAGTGATGGGACCGGATGCCATGATCTTAGTTTTATTAACGTTGACTTTTAAGTCATCTTTTCCACTCTCCTCTTTCACCTTCATCAAGAGGCTCTTTAGTTCCTCTTCACTTTCTACCATTAAAGGGGTATTATCTGCATATCTGAGATTGTTGATATTTCTTCCGGCAATCTTGATTCCAGCTTGTGAGTTATTCAATCCAGCATTTCCGGTGATATACTCTGCCGTTCCCTCCTATCACGCCCTTGTAGTTGGCGACAGGTTCATTTTATTGGGCCTGTACCGCCATCTGCTGGCGATATTCAGTATATACACGCCATGGTCAACACACGGGTTTATTGTGGGGATAATCTGATATTCACCACTGCTCCGGGGCCCCTCTAATTTCCACATGTGCCTTAAACTAGATTCAGATCAAAGCTCACAATGCACTTTACAAGATACACAGAGATGGGCCTTTAAACAGGAAACTTCTGGAACTTCGCTGATGGTCCAGTGATCAAGACTGTTCCCAATGCAGGGTGCCTGAGTTTGATCCCTGGTCAGGGAATTAGGTCTCTCACATGCCACAACTAAGACCCAGTGCAGCCAAATAAATAAATAATTTTAAAAAACAAACAAACAGGAAACTTCCTGTTGTCCAATTAGCTGGCCCCACTGAGTACCAGAATAGGCTTTTCAAACAACCCCTACTAAAACTTAAAAACAGTGCCTGGTCATCTAATATTTTAGCATCTGGTTCATGCCTGCCCACAATTCTCACCTGTTAAATTCTCCCCCTTCGGAGACACCCAGCAAAACTCTCAGAAGACACCCCCAATGGTCTGTTCTTGTCGTCAAAGGTGATACCTAGGCTTTTTCCCCTCCCCTGGTTCCTCATACACATCCTCTCTCGCTCCTGCCACCTTCCAATACTCCAGGAAAGGATGATGGACAGACAACAGGGTGGGATTCTTTCATTATGGAGTGCTCCACCTCCCCCCACCCACAGCCCCAAGTATGCTGATTTGGAATCCTAATCAGCTTAAGGCAGAAGCTTTGCCTAAATTCAGGATACAAGGGCCAACTCAAGCTAGTAATAACTATGAACTTCAACAGGAAGAGGAGGTAATTGTACTCAGCCCCACAGACAATATGGTATGGCTAGTGGTTAGGAGGCAGAATAACCTAAAACTGACGCATGTGAAAAACACCCTCAAATAATATGGTCTGGAAACTCCCCACAAGTGGTGTCACTCGGGATGTACTCGTGCTGAGCCCAGGGTGACTGCCCTGGCCCCTGGCCCCTTCCCATGCACCTGACCACAGTTAAGATCTCCAGGGGATCTTCTCAACCCAGGGACTGAACCCAGGTCTCCCACATTGCAAATGGATTCTTTACCGGCTGAGCCACAAGTGAAGCCCAAGAATACTGGAGTGAGTAGTCTATCCGTTCTCCAGCAGATCTTTCTGACCCAGGAATTGAACCGAGGCCTCCTGCATTGCAGGTAGATTCCTTACCAACTGAGCTATCAAGGAAGCCCCACCCCACCCCCAGTCAAACAGGGACACTAACCTATGGAGTAAATGTTAATGGATCTGCGACCACCCCCACCTCTGCCCAACAAGGCTCTATGTCTCAAGGTTGTTCAGAGGCCAATTTCCCATTATAACTACACTCTGGACTCAACCAGGCCCTAATGGCCTCAATTCAGGGTGTCTCCCCTCTTTCACCTGAGCAGATGAGAGGACATTGCCTCTCCACAGGATTTCACCTAAGGTGGCATCACCCCTTCAGAAGACTCCAAGGGAGACAGCATTGCCTAGGACACCACCATGAGCTGGAACCCTAATTTCAAACTTGGCACAGAACGGACCCTGCCTCACATGGGCCCCATGCAAGCTCTGTCTTTCCTCTTGTTGGGTTTGCTCACCAGATGACACCCTGGAACCACTGCAGCACTGAGACCGCCCCAGCATTGTTCTCAACCAATCTAGGCGGGTCTCACATCTCTGATGATGGTGAATGGCCCCCAACACACCCCAGCATAAACACATTCAGTTAAGACAGGCAGAGTCCAGGCAGAGCTGGCCACCAGCCCTGCTGCCTCAGATCAGTAGTGAAACTTTGATGCACTGGACCAGTGTATTTAAGCTTTGGCTTCTGCACTTAGCCTCTGAATATGTGTCTGCCTACCCACCCAGAGTAAGCTAACCTCTTCTGTGCAAAATCCTGAATTTTCTGATGGACCCCTCCGTGAACACAGCAGTCCCTAGGCAGAGAGGCAAATGGACGAAGCAGACCCACTCGGGCTGATGACTCCCTGCTAGAGAGCTTTACACAAACCTGTTTCATAAATCTACCCCACAGGATCTGAGGGCTTTTAAACGTTTGGAGGCAGAGGTAGATTCTCTAGATCAGGGGTCCCCAACCCCTGGGCAACTGATCCATATTGAATGCGGACAGTGTGGGGGGGCGGGGGGCGGTATACAGCAGGAGGCAAGCGACAGGCAATTGTATTCATAATCTCTTCAATGCTCACACTACCTCCTGAGTCTGCCTCCTGTAGGATCAGCAGCATTAGAGTCTCATATGTGTGAACTGTGCTTACGAGGGATCTAGGTTGTGTGCTCCTTATGAGCACATAATGCCTGGTGATCTGAGGTGGAGCCAAGGTCATGATGCTAGTGCTGGGGAGCAGCTGCAAAGTAAACGTAATGTGCTTGAATCATCCAGAAACATCATCCGTGGAAAAACCGTCTTCCACGAAACCAAGCTTTCATTCCAAAAAGGCCGGGGACTGCTGTTCTGAATAATCTAGATCAACCCCACCCTTTGAAGAGCAAATCAGTGGCGACCCTCTCCTGGGTGGATGATTTCCAAAAATTAAAAATTTCCACAACTTTTGCCCCTCTACCCTCCATTCTTTGCAGGCTATCAAGGACCGCTTGACTGTCAACCACTGCCCTGCCCCCGCATGGCCTCCCCAAAACACTCCAGCTTCTCCTCCTTCCCCTTCTTCCATTTTTAAGGACTCTGTGATGATACAAGCCTAGAGGATTATTCCCAGGCCTAGAAAGCAGTTGAATTTTGAAATCGCTTGTGACCAGTGACTCCTTTTTTCATTTTCTCCCTTTTGAATGAGAAAGTCTGTAACTCTTATCTAATGTCTACCCCACCACTGCATTTTGTGAGCAAATAACTTGTTTTTTTAGTTTCACGGGTTCACAGATGGGAAGGAATTGTGTCCAGGGATGAATAAAGTCTTTTCAGAGCCTCCCTTTACCTGGTTTAAATGATATTTAGGACTTTTGAACTAATGGGTTTTAGATGAGATGCTTTTCCTTTGAGTTGATGCAATAACAGGATGACTTTGGGAAGTGGTGAATGTATACTTTGCCTGTAGGACAGACATGAATCTTTGGGGTAGGAGGAATAATAACCCCCTAAAGTGAAAGTCACTCAGTCATGTCCGACTCTTTGAGACCCCATGGACTATACAGTCCATGGAATTCTCTAGGCCAGAATACTAGAGTGGGTAGCCTTTCCCTCCTCCAGGGGATCTTCCCCAACCAGGGATCAAACCCAAGTCTCCCGCAGCGCAGGTGGATTCTTTGCCAGCTGAGCCAAAAATAGCCCCTTAAAGACGTCCACATACTATCCCCAGAATCTGGGAGTGAGTTATGCTACATGGCAAAGAAGAATTATGATTGCAGATAAAGCCAAGCTTGCCAATGACCTTATAATGGAGAGATTACTCTGCATTATCCTGGTGGGCCTGGTGTCATCATAGAGTCCTTAAAAGTAGAAGAAAGGGCAGAAGAGGAGGCCAGAGTGATGTGATGGGCGAAGGACTCAACCTGCTGTTACTGGTTTTGAAGATGGAGGAAGGACCCACAAGCCAAGGAACACAGGTGGACTCTAGAAACTGGAAGAGGTAAGAAAATAGATTCTCCTCTAGTGCCTCTAGTAAAGAAGACAGCCCTGATGACCCCTAGATTTTACCCTTCTGAGATTTGTGTCAGACTTCAGACCTACAGATAGGTCAGATAATAAATTTGTGCTGCCTTATTTAAGATTGCAACAATCTGTTACAACAGCAACAGAAAACTAATGCCAGGAGCTCAGTCCCTGGCTCTACAGGGAGAAAAGCATGACCGTCTAGTTTACAGTTCAGCACACATCCAACTCCCCTTACCCTCCCGTGGGTAGGTGAAGGGAGGCGGTGGGGGAGAGATCTACCTCCCTCCCTAAGCCATTTGGGCCCTGGACCTGCGACCTCCTTTGCCCAGTGAAATGCTCGAACATTCGAAAGCAGAGGTCTTAAGTGAAGACCTGACTCATTTGCTCCCGGGATCCTCCTTGAGAAAAGCACACCCGAGATCGAGTATCCTGATCCACAGTCTGGAGCCAAACCCAGCTGACCCACAACCTGAAGCAGAGCTGCCCAACCAGCCCAGCTGGGTTCGGCCAAAGTGCAGTCGACCTGAGGCCCTTGAGTAGAGGCTAAACTTTCATTGCCGCAGTCCACTGAGTTCTGCAGGTGCTTCTCATGCAGCCGTGCTAATGGGGACAAAGCTGACTAACAGAGAGTTCTAGACAAGACACACAATCGGTCCTTTTATTGATAAGGGCAGTCCTGGTGTGTATCTGTGTGCACATGTGCACATGAGGATCCACCCATGTGAAGCTCTGAAAAGTGAGAGAACATCCACATAGACCTGTGCACGTATGGGGTCACTCTCTGTCACAACTGGAGGCACCACAGCTGTGCGTGACGCCAGGGAACCCATGTGGTCAGTCGTCCTTTCTTGGTTTTCCCCCTCAAAACTCATTCATCCCCTCACTACAAAGAATCTAGCTTCTGGCCAAAACCTTATGCCTGACTTTTTTAAAGTATTTTTTTTGATTGAAGTATAGTTGATTTACAATGTTGTATTAGTATCTGGTGTACAGCCAAATGAGATATATATATGCATGCATATATATGTGTATGTGTATATATATATATATATGATATTTATAGATATCAGGTTCTTTTCCATCAAACGTTGCTAGGAGATATTGAATATAGTTCCCTGTACTATAGGGTAGGTCTTTGTCGTTCATCTATTTTTATACAGAGTGTGCGTGTGTGCGTGTGTGTGTGTGTGTGTGCTGTCGCCTCAGTCGTGTCCGACTCTTTGGGACCCCATGACTGTAGCCCACCAGGCTCCTCTGTCCATGGGATTCTCCAGGCAAGAGTACTGGAGGGAGTTTCCATGCCCCCCTCCAGGGGATGTTCCTGACCCAGGGATCTAACCTACTTTTCTTATGTCTCTAGCATTGGCAGGTGGGTTTTTTACCACTAGCACCACCCGGGAAAGCCTACAGTGTGTGTGTGTGTGTGTGTGTGTGTGTGTGTGTGTGTGTGTGTGTGTGACAGTGTGTGTGTGTTACCACTAGCACCACCAGGGAAAGCCTACAGTGTGTGACAGTGTGTGTGTGTGTGTGTGTGTGTGACAGTGTGTGTGTGTGTTACCACTAGCACCACCAGGGAAAGCCTACAGTGTGTGTGTGTGTGTGTGTGTGTGTGTGTTACCACTAGCACCACCAGGGAAAGCCTACAGTGTGTGTGTGTGACAGTGTGTGTGTGACAGTGTGTGTGTGTGACAGTGTGTGTGACAGTGTGTGACAGTGTGTGACAGTATGTGTGACAGTGTGTGTGTGACTGTGTGTGTGTGTTACCACTAGCACCACCAAGGAAAGCTTACAGTGTGTGTGTGTAACAGTGTGTGTGTGTGTCAGTGTGTGTGTTACCACTAGCACCACCAGGGAAAGCCTACAGTGTGTGTGTGTGTGTGTGTGTGTGTGTGTGTTACCACTAGCACCACCAGGGAAAGCCTACAGTGTGTGTGTGTGACAGTGTGTGTGTGTTACCACTAGCACCACCAAGGAAAGCCTACAGTGTGTGTGTGTAACAGTGTGTGTGTGTGTGACAGTGTGTGTGTTACCACTAGCACCACCAGGGAAAGCCCACAGTGTGTGTGTGTAACAGTGTGTGTGTGTGTGACAGTGTGTGTGTTACCACTAGCACCACCAGGGAAAGCCTACAGTGTGTGTGTGACAGTGTGTGTGTGTGTGTGTGACAGTGTGTGTGTGTTACCACTAGCACCACCAGGGAAAGCCTACAGTGTGTGTGTGTGTGTGTGTTACCACTAGCACCACCAGGGAAAGCCTACAGTGTGTGTGTGTGTGTTACCACTAGCACCACCAGGGAAAGCCTACAGTGTGTGTGTGTGACAGTGTGTGTGTGACAGTGTGTGTGAGTGTGTGTGTGACAGTGTGTGTGTGTTACCACTAGCACCACCAGGGAAAGCCCACAGTGTGTGTGTGTAACAGTGTGTGTGTGTGTGACAGTGTGTGTGTTACCACTAGCACCACCAGGGAAAGCCCACAGTGTGTGTGTAACAGTGTGTGTGTGTGTGACAGTGTGTGTGTTACCACTAGCACCACCAGGGAAAGCCCACAGTGTGTGTGTGTGTGTGTTACCACTAGCACCACCAGGGAAAGCCTACAGTGTGTGTGTGTGACAGAGTGTATGTGTTACCACTAGCACCACCAAGGAAAGCCTACAGTGTGTGTGTGAGACAGTGTGTGTGTGTGTGACAGTGTGTGTGTTACCACTAGCATCACCAGGGAAAGCCTACAGTGTGTGTGTGTGACAGTGTGTGTGTGTGTGTGTGTGAGACAGTGTATGTGTGTTACCACTAGCACCACCAGGGAAAGCCCACAGTGTGTGTGTGTGTGTGTGTGTGCACATGCATATGTATGTGTGTATGTTCAGTCACTCCTGTGTGTGTGTGTGTGTGTGCACATGCATATCTATGTATGTATGTTTAGTCACTTCGGTCCTGTCCAACTCTGTGACCTATGGACTGTAGCCCACCAGGCTCCTCTGTCCATGGAGTTTTCCAGGCAAGAATACTGGAGTGGGTTACCATGCCCTCCTCCAGGAGGTCTTCCCAACCCAGGGACTGAATCCTCGTCTCCTGCACTGCAGGCCGATTCTTTATGCTGAGCCACCATGGAAGCCCCATAGAGAAGTGTATACCTGTAACTTCTCAGGCACAACCACAGGCCGTTACAAAGGCTCTCCCCAGCAGGGAGGAAGTCTGCCTGCCCCCACACACCAGCGTGGTGCCGCTGCAGCACACGCAGTCTCTGAGGGGTCACAGCCAAGAACTCAAGCCCCTGGCCCATCCTACACTCTTAGCCCAGCTTCCTTCAGAGACCTTCAGCAAGGGACGGGGTAGCCTTTGCCCAAGGCCCTCCTCAGGTCCCTCCCCCTTATCAGGGGTAGAGGAGAAACCCTGAAGACACTTGTCTCCACTCTGACTCAGGACTCAGGACCTTCCTGCTCCTAGCCCTCCCTACACTCCCTTCCCCACTCCACCCACCCCCACCCCAATCCACAGCTCCGGGCCCCAGGTTCACAGGCCCCCAGCAGTGAGAACACCCTGGTACTGACCCACCCCACCCAATGGCGCCATTCATCCCAAGCAGAAAACTCAAGGGAACGATGCCAGAGCTTCTCCAGTTTAGCAGCCTCTTCCTTATGCTACAGAAGTGAGCAATTGAAGCTGGACCGTTACTTTCATTTGGACCCTTTTTTTTGGGCTATGCTGGGTCTTCACTGCTGCGCACGGGCTTCTCACTGTGGTGGCTTCTCGTGTTGTGAAGCATGGGGCTCTAGGCATGTGGGCTTCAGTAGCTGCGGCTGACCGGCTTAGTCTCCCCCCAGCATATGGGATCTTCCCAGACCAGGGATCGAACCTGTGTCCACTGCACTGGCAGGAGGATTCTTAACCACTAGACCACCAGGGAAGTCCTGGACTTAATTGGCTCCTATGACACCTGGTGGCTCTGCTCTCTCCAGCCCGGCTGAGCTCCTGACAGTGCACTGATTAAAAGTGAACTGCCTCTACCACCTTCAGCCTGGTGACCTCAAAAAAGCCACTGAACAGCTTTATGCTTTGGGTTCTTCCTCTGTAAAAATGAAAATGCTCACAATACCCACCTCCTAGGGCTGTTCTTGTGACGATATGATAAGCTGACAGATGTAAGAAGTTCCAGCTAAGCATTTGCTATGATGATGTTCAACACTGTCCATTTCTGTTTGGAGATCCATGAGCTTCTGGGGGCACCTGTTGGCTTAGCCTGGGTCATGTGCCCACCCCATCCACGCCTTCCCCTGCTCCAGGGGGTCTAGACTAAACTAGCAGGTGTTCACCTCCTAGGCTGATTCCTGGTGGGCTTGTGATCTGATCCAGTCATAATGAATCTTAAAGACATTGGCTGAAAATTCTGGGATACAGACACTCTCTTTTTCTAGCAGGACATGAACAAAGAATCATAACCCCCTAGGAGATGCTGGCAGCCATTCTGGGACCACAAGGAGTGCCGACCTTAGCAAAGGGAAACACGTGGAAAACAAAGGAGAAAAAAGGAAACCAGGTCCTTGGTGTCATCACTTGATTTCTGGTTAAAGCCTCACCTCATCTAGAAATATGTACCTGAGCCCTTCACTGTTTAGGCCAATTTGACTTGGGTGTTCTGTCGCCTGTAACCCCAAATCTCCCAACACACAGAGTGGATCTGTGAGTAGTCAGAGGCTCTTGGGAGTAGGAGGTAGACTAGGTCCCCAGGGAGGCCAACTCTGAGACAGCACAGGGTACAAGCTTTGATTACTGCGTGTCCTGGGGATCAGCTGAGGGAGAGAAGAGAGGGCTAGGCAGGGCTGGGAAGACAAGGAAGTTCAGCTACAGTGCAGACCCAGGGGCTGTTTCCGCAACCCTCCAGGGAGCTGTGGAGCCAGAGGTGCCTTTGGTGTTTGCACATTGAGCATCATTAGAACTGGGAAGGGGCCGGGGCTCTCTCCACCTCACACAAACACCGATGGGACTGGCAGCTGGAGGATACCTGCCAATGCCCCTCCCAGTAACCCCAGCAACAAGCCCTTGCTTGAAGGGGGTCCAAACATCACCCCTCTAAGTCTACCTTGGAAGCCTATGTGATGGGGAATGGTGCCCTACCGGGCACCCGAGGTGGTGTTCATGTCCACGTACAGTGAGAATACAGGCGGTGGACAGACAGACGACTGGACTGTAAGAGCGATGGACAGCAGCAGTGAAGATTCAGCAAGTTCCGAGGGGTATCAAACTCCAGGCGTCCCCTCTCCACCTGGGCACTGGTCTCAAAAGATCTGGGCACAAATCAGGGGGAAAACTGGGCTCCCACTGCACCAGGGAGGGGGCGGCTGGAGCCACAGAACCATGGAGCCTCAGGCAGGGGGTCCCTCCAGCACTTGATGAGAAGTTCTGAGCCCCAGATGCAGGCAGCACAGTCATCCACCTCTTAAGACAAAATCTATTCCTACCATGCCTTAGGAAGCCCCAGGCACTGGCAAAGACCAGGGAAAGCCCAACTTTATTGGTAAAAAGGACTCGCCTAGGAATTCCTACCTGGCCCAAGTAGCAGCTCTGAAAGAATGAGGGGCAGGAGAGGAAAGAAGAAAGGAAGGGAGAGAGGGAAAAAAAGGGGGGAAAGAGGGAGGGAGTGAGGAGGGAAGGAACTGCAGACCAGCACTGAATGGGGACGTGGCCTTAGGGGAGAACTCAAGGCTCCAGGGAGGGGGAAGAGACCGGGGAAGGAGGGTTGGCCCCCAGCCCCGCCATCTAGAAGGGCAGCGGCTCTTCCACAGGGATGTTGAGGACGACGTCCATGTCGGGGGTGCACCTGTAGGGAAGAGCAAAGCGGGGGTGTAAGAGGCCAGGCACTAGAGCTGCAGGTAGGGGAGCATGGCCTCAGGGGAACCCTGCTCTTTAGAACACTTGTACTGGGGAGCCCCATTCCGAAACAACCTGTGCGCGCGCACACACGCACATCAAAATGAAACAGGAATTGGTTTGGCAGGACTCGTGTTCCGCTACAGAGGTCTGAGGTGAACGGGGAGCAGGAGCTCAGCTCTCAAGCGCTGGGGCCCTTCAGGATGAGCGCTCCCTCTGGAGTCAGAATGACGGTTTTGGAAGCCTGGCTCTGTGTCGCCTCAAACACTGCTTTTCCTCTCTGAGCCTCCCGCCTTCACTGGGGACAGACCCCAGGCAAGCCTCTGTTTCCTCACCTGGCAAATGGGGAGGGTCTGGAAGAAATGAAGATGAAGCCGATACGGCCAAAACATAACAAATTCTAAATCTAGACGGGTAACTGGGTACTCCTCATAGTATTCTCTCAATTGTTCTATACATTGGAAATCGCTCAAAGTAAAAAAAAAAAAAAAAAAGCATCTCTGCACTGTTGTTCAGTCACTCAGTCACAGTTCAAAAGTGTCAATTCTTCGGCACTCAGCCTTCTTTAAGGTCCAACTCTCACATCCATACCTGACTACTGGAAAAACCATAGCTTTCACTATATGAACCTTTCTCGGCAAAGTGATATCTCTGCTTTTGAATATGCTGTCTAGGTTTGTCATAGCTTTTCTTCCAGGGAGCAAGCATCTTTTAATTTCATGGATGCAGTCACTGTCTGCAGTGATTCTGGAGCTCAAGAAGATAAAATGTCACTGTTTTCATTGTTTCCCCATCTATCTGCCAAGAAGTGATGGGACTGGATGCCATGATCTTTATTTTCTGAATGCTGAGTTTTAAGCCAGCTTTTTTACTCTCCTCTTTCACCTTCATCAAGAGGCTCTTTAGTTCCTCTTTACTTTCTGCCATAAGGGTGGTGTCATCTACCTATCTGAGGTTATTCCAGCTTGCACTGGCATTGCCAAAATTTCCATTTCCAGCCAAAGTCTGTCTTCCGAGATCTACACTTATACCCTCAGCTCCCTACCTGTCAGCTCCACGCTCAGGTCTCCATAACTTAGACTCAGTGTCCACATCAACTGCTGATTGACCTACATATGCATCCTTCACCCCTAGTCCCAGTCTTCCCTCTCTCTGGGTTTGGTACCACTACCCACCCTGTTACAAAAGCTAGGAACCCAAGGGTCATTCTTGACACCTCCCTGTACTGTGCTTCCCATATCCAAATATCACCAAGTCCTACAGATTTACCTTCTTAAATATTTCTCCACTCCGTCCATCTCTCTTCTCTCTTCTGCCACCCATCTTGGCCAAGTCACTCCCAACCACCCCCTCCACACACAACTGCGATCACAACCAACTGGACTTCCAACACGGCCTGTCCAATATCTTCTCCATATTCTTTTCAAAGTGTCTTTTCTTGGAATGCAAATCTGATGTCATCACTGAGCTTGAAAAGTCTTTACTTAGGCCTTCCCTGGTGGCCCAGTGGTTAAGACTCCACACATCCACTGCAGGGAGCACAGGTTTGATCCCTGGTTGGAGAACTAAGATCCTGTATGCCAAGTAGTATGGGCAAAAAAAAAGTTCTTTGCTTTCAGGATCAAATATCTTTGGTCTACAGGGCCCTGCATGGAAGGGTGGGCCTGTCATTACTCTCCCCATCACTCTGCAGTCCAACCTCACTCAGCTCCCCATAAACACCAACTTCCCTCCTACCACACATCTACAGCCTCACTGCTCAGCCTGTGGTCCAGGGATCGGCACCTCAGCCTCTCCCAGGAGCTTCTTAGAAATGTAGACTCTTGAGCCCCATTCCAGGCCTATTGATTCAAAATCTGCTTTTCAACAAGATCTCCAGGTGATTCCAGTGCATGTTTTGGATGGAAAAGTTCTACTTAACAGCGTGCCATTCCCATATTCTAGGAGGAGACAGCTTCTTCCCACTCCTGGCGTCTCCCTGCCCATGGAAGGGCATCAATGGGCATACTGTCATCAATGGGCATACATCATCAATGGGCATACTGCTCCTGGCTTCTCTCCATCTCTTTACTCACTCTGCCCGGGAAGGAGGTATAACAACCAGAACAGCGTCTAGAGAGAGGAATGGGACCTGGGTAGCCCTGCTGCATTCTCTCTCAGTAATGAGCAGCCTGCAAGGACTACAGTCTCCTTTGCTTCCATGCAGCTGACCACGGAACTCCATTTGCCTAATTCTGGGTTAGTATTCAGAAGCAAACATGCCTGGAGATATAAGCTACATTCTCTAAAATCAGCTCTATCAGATAAAAATGAGAGTCTGGCCCATGTCACCCTTTCCCCTTTCATTCTTATTTCAGTGTGTCCAGAGCTCAGGTAGGGACAATGGAGCCTACTTAGCACATCTCGAGATGCCAACACCACTACCTAGAAATGCTCTTCCTTCAGTTTCCCCTTCAGCCCCCTTCGCCCAGTGAACTTCTAGGAATAATCCTTCAGACTTTAGTTTAAAAACGTCACATTCTCAGGACTTCCCTGGTGGTCCAGTGGTGAAGAATCTGCCTTCCAATACAGGGGATGCAGGTTCGATCCCTGGTCTGGGAACTAAGATCCCACATGCTGTGGGGCAACTAAGCCCACGCGCCACAACTAGGGAAGCCTGTGCACCACAATGGAGACTCAGCACAGTCAAAAAAAAAAAAAAGGTCACATTTTTAGGGAGACCTCTTTGCCACTCCAGACACCTCTCTGTCCAGGCCACGCTCTCCTGTCACCACATCCACACCTCTTCTTTAGCAGCTCTCATCTCAGCTACAACATTTATCTGTGGCTCATTATCAATTATGTCTGGTCCTGTCCTCGGCTCTGTGGTGGCAGAGCCAAGGACTGCTTGCCCTCACATGCCTGGTGCTCCATAGGCCCGTCGTAGATCTGACAGCACTTTTTAAGGAAATTTAAGAGAAGGATGGCATCACGGACTCGATGGACGTGAGTCCGAGTGAACTCCGGGAGATGGTGATGGACAGGGAGGCCTGGCGTGCTGTGATTCATGGGGTCGCAAAGAGTCGGACACGACTGAGCGACTGAACTGAACTGAAGAGAAGAATGAAGAGGTAGGGGAGGAAGAAGGGAAGGGAGAGGAAGAGAAGGAAACAGACACAGCTTAGGAGAAGGACAATAATTGGCAGATGGCAGGAACTGCCCCACCTGGAGAGGCATGGCCTGGTGGGATCCCCACGCTCAAACAGGGAGGGCCTGCCCTCTAGGAGGTCGGGTAGGGAATTGATTTTGGAAGGAAGTTCTTCCTCTGGGTCCCAGAAGTCTGCCCCACAGAGAGAACACTGTTCTCTCCTCGCAGGGTGCCTTCCAGGCTATTCTTCCCTGGAGCTAACCACCCTACTCAACACCGTCTTCCTGAACAGCCTGGGAGCTCAGGGGTGCACCCACTTGGTTGAGACACGGAATCTGGAACTGGAAGGGTCCAGGGAGATTACCTAACTCAGCCTGCTACATGCAGATGGACACTCAGGCCAAGAGATAGCAAAAGGTCACAGCTGCCACATGGTCAGTGGCAAACACCCAGTCTCCTGCACCCCTGCACAGGTCCTGCCTTCTCCCCTAGGCTGCTCCCAAGAACAGAGAGATTGCTCAAGCCCAGAGCATGTCTAGTGCAAGAGGTGCTGCTCAAGGACCACCTACTTGGATCTCCGAAGTAGAACGTCCGCAAACACGATCTCTCGGGGTTCCCAGATCTGAAATTCCAGCTGTTCCATCTCAGCCCTTAATCTGGGTATTTCCTCCTCAAAACGGTCTATAAACTGAGGGAAGCAGGTGAAAGTGAGAAACCAAACATCTCCCAACCAATAGAAGAAAAGGACAAATTGCGTGAATAAGGACATCTAGGGAAATGGCCTGGGCTTTGTCATTGGGACTTCTGGACTTCAAAGCGGGGCTCTCTCCTTGCAGGGCAGGGCTGGCTCATAAGTTACTGACAAGGTTTGATGGTGCTGAAAAAGGTGAGGGAGACAGGCTGCAAGGGGGTGGCAGTGCTCGACAGTGAGAATTAGTGGGAGCCAGTGGAGGTGATGAAGGTCATTCACGCAGACAACTGACGAAGGTGCAAGATAACAAAAATTACCGTGAGAGGGTGGTGATCATGGAATTCATTAACATGGTCTTGAGTGATGGTCAATGTCGAGAATGAAGAGGTGAAGACAAGGAGTGGGTAGTGATAGTAAAGTGATGGTTGTTTGGGTGAAGCTTGGTGATGCTGCCAATGGGTCACGGCTGGTGGTGTTGGTTAATGAGGCAAGGCCTAGTCCAGGACAAACTCTCTTCTCAGATGGAAGACGAGTGACATTAATGGCACAGCCAAGCAGGAAGACTAACACCAGAGACCTTGTGAGCCCCAGATCAGGACAAGCCTGACCCCGCCCAGGCTCCTGGGGACCACCCACTCCTCCTGCTCTCGCACAGGGGGGACCACCACCATCGCCACCCACTCACTTCTTGGAACTTGTCCATGTATTTCAGTATAACCTGGGTATTCCAAGTCTTCTGCAGGAGAGTCTCCTGATTGGCACGCTGGATTTTCTGTGGAAGAAGGAAAATCTTCTTCTGGCCCCCTAGAAGGGGCCCCCTAGAAGTCTGGCCCCCTAGACTGGCCCCAGTGTCTACCCCTGCCCTGGGTAGCAGATGGGCATGTGGTGGGCCTGAGGGCAGAGGACAGGGTTAAGAAAGCAGGGCTGGGGGCAGGACCTGGATACCTGCCGCAGTGGCTGGCTACTCACCACCACCAAAGACCTCAGAAGGTTTTTTTTCTTATTCTGAATCTGGTTGGACATAGACGCCAGGACCATCCTGCACATCTCACTGAGTTCATCTAGCTCGTCCTAGGGGTCGGCAGGAAGGTGTTGGCCACCAATCCTGCCTCGCACAAGGTCAGGTGAGGCAAAACCAGGGGCTCACCTACCAACTGGCTGTCCTTCACCTGCTGCAGCTGGCGCACGAGGTTGGCCACCTGTACCAACTTGATGGGGTACTCGTGGTCCTTGTATGTGCTCACGAAGCTCACCTGCTCACGGACCTTCTTGATCTGGGCATCCAGCTGCTCCACCTGCTGCTCCAGGTCTGACGAGATCAGGAGGGACAGAAGGCAGGATCGTCCCTCAAGGACAGCTCCAGGGCCACCCGAGAAGCAAAGCTCTCCTTAGCCAGTGGATTGGGGTCTGGGTCTACGGCTGTACCACCCTGAACGCTCCTGATCTCATCAGGTTGGGGTCTGGGCTGAAACGAGCCCAAACACAGCTGGGAGGTGATGGATGGGTAAGCCCCCAGAAAGAGCTTTGCCTTCACAGGAGAAGAAGCAACAACCTACCCAAAAGAGGAAACAAACTATCCCAGTGCCCAATCCTCGGCACAAAGCCGAGGAGATGGGGAGATGGGGTGACAGGGCAGGATTAAGACAGCCTATCCTGGGACTTCCCTGGTGGTCCAGTGGTTCAGAATCTGCAAGGATGAGGGTTTGATCCCTGGTCGGGGAACTAAAATCCCACATGCTGTAGAGCAACTAAGCCCACACACCACAACTAGAGAAGCCTCCTAACTGCAACTACTGAGCCCTGTGCACTCCAGAGTCTGCGCTCTGCAACTAGAAAAAGCCCACGAGCTGCAACAAAGACCCTGTGCAGCCAAAAAAACGGCAGTCTATCCTGCCACCCTCCACAGAGGGGATCCCAAGTGTCTGAAGCTGCCTGACACACCAGGGGGAAAAAAACCACAGGCTCAACAAATCTGTGACCAGTGACCTGCCTAGCCACCAACTCCCGGAGGAACCTTGGCAGGAAACAGACAGGCTGGGATTGGATGCTGGCTCCTAGCTGTATAACTTTCAGCAGGCTACTTCACTTCCGTTAGCCTCAGTTTCCTCATCCGTAAAATGAAAGAAAAGAAAAACTTCCCTGCCTCATAGGGAGTTGTAAGGACTTAAAGTATGCCCGTAAAAACAAAGCACATAGGGCCTGCAAATGCTAAGTGATGAGTAAGCTGTCGCTGTCCATCTTAGCAGTCGGCTTGTGCCTCAGAAGCGAGGTGGTGGGCCTGATGGCTTCCCCTAGAGAACCAAGTGAGGGTCAACTAATCCGCGGAGATATTCTTACTGTGGATCTTGGATTCCTCCTTCTCCTCCCATTCCTGGAGCTCACACTTCATCTGGTGCAGCTTCTTCTTGTTGGAGTACTCCAAGATGTCAGTGATGGTCTGTGGAAGTTGGGGGCGGGGGGGGGGTGGTTAGCTCACCACCACCACCACCCCACCACCCTCGCTTCCACTGGTGCTGCCAAAGGAAGGACTGTCAGAGAATTCAGTACTTCCTCAGAGGAGTCCCCAGACCCAACCCCACACTGGGGCCCACACCTCCTGTGTGCCAGGTGCAACTCCGTTGTGCCCCACTTGTATGGGGCTCAGAGGTTGACTCAGAGCCTTCCAGCTAACTAGTGCTGAACTGGGATGAGCCCCCACCCTACCCCCAGTCTGATTCCAAGGCCCAGGTAGGGGTGCGGGGGGCGGGGAGAGCGGAGTGTGTAAAAGATGCTATCTTCCAGACGGAGGAAGGAGCTTATGCAACCGGCCGGGAGAGGCCGGGAGAAAGCAGGAGAGGGCGCCCGAGGGCTCGGCAGGGGCGGTGTCGCTGGCTGGACGGCTGCTCAGGGCGGAGGCGGGGCTGCGGGGCCAAGGCTGGGAGAATCACCGTGTAGACGTCCTGCTGCTGCAGCAACATGCGCACTTTCAGGGCCGCGCCGTCCTCTGTGTCCTGGATGGTCTTGATCAGTTCCCCAGAGAGCTTGGTGAGGAAGTCCTCGTGGTCGCAGAGCTCCTGGTACGAGGTTCGCCGGTTCCGGAGCATTGTCTGCGGGCGGAGAGACAAGGAAAGGAGGCGGCGGTGCGCGGGGCCGGCCGGCACCTCCGGGAGCCCAGGGACCACGTCCCTCCCGCCGCAATCCGCCCCCTTGTGGCCCCGACTGATAAATGCCACCCGAGCTGGGCGGCTGTTCTCTATTGTCTGTGGGTCAGAGCACCTTGAATTATTTCATCCTTTCTGAAACACCCATTTTCCCATAATTTCATACTCTGGGGTGGAGCTGTATCTTACAGCTGGTGGCGTGTTACAGTCTAGTTGAAAAATATTTAATTAGTGAGTTATTAAGATAAAGGTGCGCCTTATTACCAGTGGCTTCTTAGAATCAGTGAACCTATGTGTGTGTCTTAGTCGCTGAGTTGTATCTGACTCTTTGCGACGCAAAGGACTTGTAGCCTGCCAGGGTCCTCCGTCCATGGGATTCTCCAGACAAGAATACCGGAGTCGGTTGCCATTCCCTTCTCCAGGGGAACTTCCTGACCCAGGGATGGAATCATGGTCTCCCGCATCGCAGGCGAATTCTTTACCCTGAGTCACCAGGGAAACCCTCTTTGCATTGAAAGAAGTCTTAACCGCTGGACCACTAAGCAAGTCCCAACATATTTTTATTTTCTTCTTTCTTTTCTGTCTTCCCAACTAGAATTTTACAGCCAGGAGGGCAGGGGCTTTGGTTGTCTTGTCACAGCTGTATCTCCAGCACACACACAGAACAGTGCCTAGAGCTCCATAAGGGTGGGCTAAATCAACTGACGAGTAAATATTCTTTGGAGGTTTTTTAATTTGTTATGCGTCTCCGCACTAAAGTATAAGCTCCATCATAGCACAGATTCTGGGATCATGTTCATGGCTATCTCCCCAGCACCCAGCTTGGTGCCTGACACATCGCTGGCCCTCTGAGGAGTTGTTGCTTGAATAAAAAACTGTCCTGAAGCTGACGGCCAGAGACAGAATCCTACTCCAACCCCAAGAACAAACCAACAGGGTCGGTTCTGCGTTCTTGCACTGTTTCCCCCTTGTCCCCACAGCCCATTCTGCACATGGCAACGGCAGCCCCGGGACTCCTATGAACCTCAGGGCCTTTGCAGTTCAGTTCTTCTGCCTGGAGCATTCCTGCCTCAGATGTCACCACCTTGACAGCCTTCCCTAACCACCCTCCTAAAATGGTCATGGCTACCCCCTCCTCTGTGCCCCTTCAGCCCCCTAACCTTATTTTATACTTCACAGCTCTTATCTTCACTACACATATCATATTTTTATCTATCTTGTTTGTTATCTGTCTCCCCTAGTAGACTGGGAGCTCCCTAAGGTCAGAGGCCACATCACTGGTGAATTCCCACACTTAGAACAGGGTCTGGGACACAGTAGATGCTCAAATATTTGTTGACTAAACAAATGAATGATTATAAGAGTATTAGGAACTGGTTAGGTTTTAGAGCCAGTTATCTAGGTTCATGTTTCATACCAAACAAAAACACATAACCCTTCTAAAGTCAGGATAAAAATAACACCAGAAATATGAGTTTCTCCCTTAAGAATACTGGGCTGCCTCTAATAACTCATTTTTGCAAAATTGAAGATTAAAGGGAAAAAATGATTTCAAGGCAAATACATTTCTCCCTATTTCTTTATCAGTCTTTGCTCATTGAGCTATTAAAAACTTTCCTGAAGAAGTTAGGAACTCTTCTATAATATTTTGTAGTAGTTATAGTATTTGGTATGTTACTTTCTGCTATGGACACTAATGCCCCCACTTCTTCTAGTTCATTTCAAGTACTTTGAAACATTGTTCAGAAGCCATAATAAACAACAGATTTTGAGAAAATGAATGATCAAAAGTTCTGTCAGTTGATGTGAAAAGTTTTAATAGGAAGCTCCTAAGTCTTGCTTCAAGATGCACTGTATTTCATGAAAGGTTAATTTCCCGGAGTTTTTAAATGAACAAGCCACTAGATTGTATTCCTAATGCAGTGAAATAATATGATTCCAATCATTTCCCTGAATCTAAAACACAAAGGCAAATCTTTGCCTAACTGGCTTTGACCCCTGGTATTGCATTTTCTAACTGTGTGATCTGCCGCAAGTCCTTTATCTCCATGCACCTCAGTTTTCCCTTCTGTAAAATAGGGCTGATGATAAGCATGCCCATGGGGTTGCTGTGAGAGCAAGACTGCAGACAGGCACCCACGAAGCGCTCAGGGCACGTTTGCTGTCACCATCCCCCACCCCCGCCCCCGCGCCTGTGGGAGATGCTCATACCCTCATTAGTCGGATTGTGGCCTGTGTCTTCCCAGAGTCCAGCTTTCCTCTGCGCAGCTCTACTGGATTCCTCGGCTGGCTTGTCATCCACAAGGTAGGCTTGGATTGCCACCCTAGGGCATGGGAAAGGACAGAGATAGAGTCAGGAGAAAGAGAGAGTCAGACAGCCCAGGCCCCAAATGCATCCACTCATGGCCTTATAGTGTATGACAGTGAGACAGAGGCCAAAGCTTACATCCATCCATAAGCTCCCAGGCCCCGCTCAGGTCCTTGTTATAAAGGACAGCAAAGCCCAGGGAACTTCCACATACCACACAGACTGTGCGGCTGAACAGAGGGGCAGTGAGGGGTGGCAGCGGGAGATGGCCAGACACCCTCATCTCTCCCATCAAGCTGGCCAATGGTAAGCTCAGAAGGGAAAGAGGTTAAAAGCAATAACTAATGAGCTAGATAGCCTGGGTTTGAATCTGGCAGCTCACACGACCTCTCTGCCCCTCACTTCCCCATTACTGTATAATACAAGAATCATCATCATGACTACCTCACAGGATTGTCATGAAGACTAAATAAGAAGTTACTGTCCTTTAAAGTGTTTGGAATAACGCTTAACACATATTCAGTGCAAATATAAATTACCAGTTGTCACTGTTATTACCAGTGACCTGAGAACTGGGATCAGGACCACAGCATCAGATAAAGATAGGAGCCAAGCAAAACACTGTCTCTGAAATACCTGTAAAACCTGTGGTCCTGCCAGATATGAAGTATACGAAAATAATTCAGAGCAGAAGACTCTCAGAAGGCATGTTCCAAGAATCCCTGATTCCTCTTGGCATGTCCTGCACTGGCGTGAGGCAAATCACACAAACCATCACAGATGCTGCCCTCAAAGGCCCTGTTAGAGGTGCAACTCAGTTCATCTTGAAAAATATTATTTCTTTAATGGATTGATATCCATAATTTAGTATTAAGTATAGAGGTGACAAAGCAAATTAGAGTAATTTTGAGTTAAAGTTATGAATTATCTCATATTTACTTGAAACTGTTTGAGAGATGGAGTGATTAATACATTACTCTTGAAATTCTAATTTTTTTGTATTTATATTTATTTATTTGGCTGCACCAGGTCTTAGTTGCAGCATGTGGGATCTTTGATCTTTGTTGCGGCGTGCAGGATCTTCAGTTGTGGCATGTGGGATCTAGTTCCCTGGCCAGGGATGGAACTTGGGCCCCTTACATTCAGTCTTAGCCACTGGACCACCAAGAGAAGTCCCTTGTGATTCTAATTCAAAATACATAAATGAGATTTTGATTTAGATTTAAGTTGCAAGGTTTAATACAATCTTATTAAATGTATATAAATTACCACAACTTTTAAGAGAACATAAGATTACTCACATTTAGAAGTTTATTTATAAGATATACAAGAATTACATTACATGCCCAATGGTTTTGTTAATCAGAACAAGTGAACTTTTTGAAAGTGAAAATGTATATATTAAATTTTAAATGTAGCTTAAACAATTTAAGGGAATTTAATTAACCAAGTTCCAAAAACTCCTTTATGAGGGTTTTTAAAAATTATAACATTTGTAGGTTGAACTTAAATACTTAGGAAGATTTGTCGGTTTAATAACGAGTATTTCTTTTCATTAGCGGTGGTAGCCCTGATTTATCTTTTTTTAATTAAACTTTTAATTTTGAAGTAAATTCAGATTACATGCAGTTTTAAGAAATAATACAAAGAAATCTTATATTTCCTCAACTGTTACTCCCAGTGGTAACATCTTATAAAACTAAGCACAGTATCACAACCAGGACACTGAAAGCCAGCATGTTACAGAACAGTTCCACAAACACAAAGGATTGCTCCTGGGGCCTTGTATTGCCATACTCATTTCCCTCTCCTTCCATCCTCCTCCCACTGCTGGCAATCATGAATCTGTTCTCCATTTCTACAGTTCTGTCATTCCCAGAATGTTATACAAATGGAATCTAACAATATGATGCTTCTAAGATTGGCTTTTCTCACTCAGAGTAATTCACTGGAGATTCATCGAAGTTAGTGAATGTATCAAAAGTTCTTTCCTTTTCCTTCTGAATAGTATTATGTGGTATGGAATGGATGCACCATAGTTTCTTTAACTACTCACTCATTAAAGGACATCTGGATTGTTTCCAGTTTGAGGGTATTATGAATCAGGCTACAGTGAAATTGTCATGCACTGGTTTTTGTGTGACCGTAAGTTTTCATGTCTCTGGAATAAATGCCCAACAGTTTGGTTTTTGTGTGACCGTAAGTTTTCACTTCTCTGGAATAAATGCCCAAGAGTGCAACTGTTGGATCATTATGGGAAATGTGTGCTTGGTTTCATTAGAAACAAATGACCCAATCTCTTGTTGTTGCCAACACTTGGCATTATAACTATTTTTCATTTGGGTCATTCTGATAGATGTTCAGTGACACCCCATTTTGGTTTAATTTGCATAGTCCTAGTGGATAATGATTGGAGAAGGAAATGGCAACCCACTCCAGTGTTCTTGCCTGGAGAATCCCAGGGATGGGGGAGCCTGGTGGGCTGCCACCTATGGGGTCGCACAGAGTCGGACATGACTGAAGCGACTTAGCAGCAGCAGCAGCAGCAGCGGATAATGATGTTGAACATCTTTTCCTGTGCTTATTTACCAGATGTATTTCCTCTTCTGGTGAAATGTCTCTTCAAGTCTTTTGCCTTTAACTCTTTAACTGAATTGTTTTTCTGTTGAGTTTGAGGATTGCCAATATATTCTACAAAGCAGTCCTTTGTCAGGTATGTGGTTTGCAAACATTTTATCCAAGTACATAGCTTCATACTTAATCTCTGTTAAGACTATGAAAAGAACAGAAGCCATACATTTTTATGAAATCCTACCTGTCCATTTATTCCATTTTTCTTTTATGAATCCACTGTTGGTACGAAAACAAAGAACTCTTCACTTGCCATGAGTCCCAAAGATTTTTCTCTCATGTTTTTTTCTAAAAGTTTTACTGTTTTACATTTAATTTTTATTTCATTTTAAATTTACATTTTGGGTTAATTTTTGTATAAGTTGTGAGACTTCAATAGAAGTTCATTTTTTCATCTGTGGATGTCCATCCGCTCTAGCACCATTTGTGGAAAAGGCTTTCTTTTCTCCACTGTTTTTGCACCTTTGTCAAAAATTGCTTGGGTATTTGTGTGGCTGTTTCTGGTTTTTTATTCTGTTCTATTGATCTATGTGTTTCTCTATCAATATGATGCTGTTTTGATTACTATAACCAAGTAGTAGGCATTAATATCAGGTAAAGTGATTCTTCCAATGTTGTTCACTTTAAATTGTCTTATCTATCCTAGGACCTTGCTTTTCTGTATAAATTTTAGAATAAACCTGTCTATGTCTACAAAAAAGTTTGCTGGGATTTTGACTGGAATTGCATTAAACATGAATCAGTCTGAGAACTGACATCTTTACGATGTTGAGTCTTCTAATCCATGAACACAGTATGTTTCTCCATTTACTTAGGTCTTCTTTGATTCTTACATCAGCATTATATAGATTTCAGCTTACAGATCCTATACGTGTTAAGTTTATGCCTAAATATTTCATTTTCTTTGGTGTGACTAAATGTATTGCATTTTTTATTTTGATTTCTACATATTTATTATTAGTACATAGAAATGTGATGGGTTTTCGTGTGTTGTGCTAATATCTTGCAACCTTGGTCAACTCATTACTTCTAGTTTCTTTTTAGATATAGTAGATTCCTTAAGATTTTTTACGTAGACAGTCATGTCATCTATAAATAAGAACAGTCAAATAATTCTATCTGATTCATCTCAGTGTTGGTGTCTGTCTTTTCCCATTCATGTTGTGATTTTTCTCATTCTTGGTATGACGGGTGATTCTGATTGTATCTTGGATGTTTTAGATACTGCTCTGGATCCTATTTCATCTTCTTTTTAGCAGACAATCTCCTGTTGAAATTCAGCATGAAGGCCAGATGATGGTGTATGCTCCCCATTCTAGCAGCTCACTTTCTTCTTTACAGGTTTCAGAGCCCCTCTCTGTTGTGTAGTGTCCAGAGATTTTTAGTTGCAAAAGGGAGGACCAGGAAGGAATGGGGCTACTCCATCTTGGTGGAATCAGCAGGTTTATCTTTTTTTAATACTCAAAAGCTACCCTCAAGGACATGACTTTCCACAAGACATGCTACCAACCCAAGCTTCAGTGTCCTCATTTGTAAAATGGTGATGACACCATTTCCAGAAGTGAATGAGATCATGCATACGTGCTCAGTTGCTCAGTTGTGTCTGGCTCTTTGCAACCCCAGAGACTGTAGCCCACCAGGCTTCTCTGTCCATGGGATTTCCCAGGCAAGAATGTTGAAGTGGGTTGCCAATGCCTCATCCAGAGGATGTTCCTGACCCAGGGACTGAACCCTGGTCATTTGTGTCTCCTGCATTGTAGGCGGATTCTTTACCACTGAGCCACCAGGGAAGCCCATGAATGAGATCATGACCTCCTTCAATTATAAGTGTATTTTTTTTTCTTTTCAGCTGCACTTTGCTGTGACTCGTGGGCTCTCTAGTTGCAGCACAGCAGATTTAGTTGCCCCAAGGCATTGGGACCTTAGTTCCCCCACCAGGGATCAAACCCAAGTCCCCTGCATTGGAAGCAGATTCTTTACCACTGGACCACCATGGAAGTCCCTACAAGTGTATTTAAAGTTTTGTGTAATTACATGTGTGAGGTTGGGACTATGAACTCTACACGGCTAGAAACCAATCTTTCTCCTAAGTCAACAACACAGCCCAATGCTCTGTACACCGGGGGCTCAGCAAATGGCTGCTGTTAAATGGACGTATGAATGAATGAGTGAGTGAATGAATGGATGAATGAACAAATAAGGCCTCTACAATAGAGCCTGATGCAAAATGAGTCCTCAGCAAATGCTAACTGTTGTTATTTACATAGATTACACTTGAATAAGGCAGAAATCTTTGTGCCCATTTCCACAGGGAAGGAAACTGAGGCTGGGATCAGTAACTTAAATAGAATTGCTAGCAAGAAGGGACACTGGAACACCAGCTTAGGTCTACATTTCTCCAGTGGTTGACTCTGGGTCCTGGAGCCAAACTGCCAAATATCACAGCCTGGCTGTGCCCCCTCCTACCTGTGTGACCTTGGGAGTTGCACCTGTCTGTGCTTCAGGTTCCTCATCTGTAAGAGGAGGTGATAACATCAGCACCCACCTCATAGGGCTATTGCGAAGATTAAATGAAGTGATATGCGTAAATTGCTCAGATGGTATCTAGCACATATGTCCTTGGCATATGTTAATTGCTCTTGTTCTGGTTGTGGTTGTATCTATTACATACCTCACTGCTTTCCCAGTGAAAGGAAAGGGCAAGCGTTTCCTTGTAGATGCTGTTTGAATAGGGTCTAGGGCCAAAGACAAAAATTCTGTCACCATCACAATGTCGTGTGCTCATCACTTTACATCAGTGACTCTCAACAGCCCAACAGGGGTATTTACATATACTGCTGGGGGAATCTGTGGTGCACATAAATACTAAGGGTCCAACATCTCCCAGACAGGACAACCCCATAGAACATAAAATTCTCCTATCTTGTTTAACTTTTCTAAGTCCTACTAGATACTGACATAGGTAAAATCCGATTATGATCTGATCCCAGAACCTGATTTTGTTTTACATGTAACTAGAAAAATGGAAAAAAGCAAAAACAATGGCAGATTTTATTTTCCTGGGCTCCAAAATCACTGCAGACAGTGACTGCAGCCAAGAAATTAAAAGATGCTTGCTCCCTGGAAGGAAAGCTATGACAAACCTAGACAGCATATTAAAAAGTAGAGACATCACTTTGCCCACAAAGGGTCATATAGTCAAAGCTATGGTTTTTCCAGTAGTCATGTACAGATGTGAGAGATGGACCAGAAAGAAGGCTGAGCGCCAAAGAATTGATGCTTTCGAATTGTGGTGCTATTGAAGACTACCAATAGTCCCTTGGATTGCAAGGAGATCAAACCAGTCAGTCCTAAAGGAAATCAACCCTGAATACTCACTGGAAGGACTGATGCTGAAGCTGAAGCTCCAATACTATAGCCACCTGATGCAAAGAGCCAAATTACTGGAAAAGACCCTGATGCTGGGAAAGATTGAGGGCAGGAGGAGAAGGGGGTGACAGAAGATGAGATGGTTGGATGGCATCACCGGCTCAATGGACATGAGTTTGAGCAAACTCTGGGAGATGGTGAAGCACAGGGAAGCCTGGTGCTGCAGTCCATGGGGTCACAAAGAGTCATTCACAACTTAGCAACTAAACAACAACATAATGCTGAATTTTCCAACGAAGCAGCTACAATCAGGGGAAGATTGTGCCTTGTTTTGTTTAGAACTTTAGTAAGAGATGACACAACTTTGGAAATCGGGTTGCAATGAAAAATCCCCCTTGGTATTTGAGTCCCCAATTTCCATCGTGTCTCAGTCAGCATTTGCAACTGTTACATTCACCATGACGCCGCATCTATGAGTAAGCTTCTGATGACTTGCTCATGTCTTCCAGTGGGCTCCATCCTGAACATTTACATACTGAAACCTATGCTATTTAAATATAAATAACTTGCCTTTTCCTTTACTTTACAGTTCCCTTCAGTTCAGTTCAGTCGCTCAGTCGTGTCTGACTCTTTGCCACCCCCTGGACTGCAGCATGCCAGGCTTCCCTGTCCATCACCAACTCCCAGAGCTTGCTCAAACTCATGTCCATCAAGTTGGTGATGCCATCCAACCATCTCATCCTTTGTCGTCCCTTTCTCCTCCTGCTGTCAATCTTTCCCAGCACCAGGGTCTTTTCCAGTGACCCAGTTCTTCGCATCAGGTAGCCAAAGTATTGGAGTTTCAGCTTCAGCATCAGCCCTTCCAGTGAACATTCAGGACTGATTTCCTTTAGGATGGACTGGCTGAATCTCCTAGCAGTCGAGGGACTCTCAAGGGTCTTCTCCAACACCACAGTTGAAAAGCATCAACTTTTCAGCACTCAGCTTTCTTTATAGTCCAACTCTCACATCCATACATGACTACTGGAAAAACCATAGATTGACTATGGGCCTTTGTTGGCAAAGTAATGTCTCTGCTTTTCAATATGCTACCTAGGTTGGTCATAGCTTTTCTTCCAAGGATTAAGCGTCTTTGAATTTCACGGCTTCAGTCACCATCTGCAGTCATTTTTGAGCCCCCTAAAATAAAGTGTGTCACTGTTTCCATTGTTTCCTCATGTATTTGCCATGCAGTGATGGGACCGGTGCCATGATCTTAGTTTTCTGAATGTTGAGCTTTAAGCCAACTTTTTCACTCTCCACTTTCACTTTCATCAAAAGGCTCTTTGGTTCTTCTTCACTTTCTGCCATAAGGGTGGTATCATCTGCATATCTGAGGTTACTGATATTTCTCCCGGCAATCTTGATTCCAGCTTGTGCTTCATGCAACCCAGCATTTCGCATGATGTACTCTGCATGTAAGTTAAATAAGCAGGATGACAATATACAGCATTGATGTACTCCTTTTCTGATTTGGAACCAGTCTGTTAGTCTGTGTCCAGTTTTAATTGTTGCTTCTTGATCTGCATACAGATTTCTCAGGAGGCAGGTCAGGTGGTCTGGTATTCCCATCTCTTTAACAATTTTCCACATTTTGTTGTGATCCATAGTCAAAGGCTTTGGCATAGTCAATAAAGCAGAAGTAGATGTTTTTCTGGAACTCTCTTGCGTTTTCGATGATCCAAGAGATGCTGGCATTTGATCTCTGGTTCCTCTGCCTTTTCTAAATCCAGCTTGAATATCTGGAAGTTCACTGTTCATGTACTGTTGAAACCTGGCGTGGAGAATTTTGAGTATTACTTTGCTAGCTTGTGAGATGAGTGCAATTGTGCGGTAGTTTCAGCATTCTTTGGCATTGCCTTTCTTTGAGATTGGAATGAAAACTGACCTTTTCCAGTCCTGTGGCCACTGCTGAGTTTTCCAAAGTTGCTGGCATGTTGAGTGCAGCACTTTCACAGCATCATCTTTCACGATTTGAAATCGCTCAACTGGAATTCCATCACCTCCACTAGCTTTGTTCATAGTGATGCTTCCTAAGGCCCACTTGACTTCGCATTCCAGGATGTCTGGCTCTAGGTGAGTGATCACACCGTCGTGGTTATATGGGTCGTGAAGATCTTTTTTGTATAGTTCTTCTGGGTATTCTTACCACCTCTTAATATCTTCTGCTTCTGTTAGGTCCATACCATTTCTGTCCTTTATTGTGCTCATCTTTGCATGAAATGTTTCCTTGGTATCTCTAATTTTCTTGAAGAGATCTCTGGTCTTTCCCATTCTATTGTTTTCCTCTATTTCTTTGCACTGATCACTGAGGAAGTCTTTCTTATCTCTCCTTGCTATTCTTTGGAACTCTGCATTCAAGTGGGTATATCTTTCATTTTCTCCTTTGCCTTTAGCGTCTCTTCTTTTCTCAGCTATTTGTTAGGCCTCCTCAGACAACCATTTTGCCTTTTTGCATTTCTTTTTCTTGCTATTTTCATTTCTTTTTGTATTTTTTCTTTACTTTACAGTTAGGGCATTATATTAACTTTTAAATTATATATAGGTAGATTATATTATCTGTGAAGTTTATTTCAGGATACTAAAGGAATATTACAAAATATGTGTCATTAAAAGGAGTGCTGAGTCTCATAAGGTTGAATAACAATGGGCTTTACATGGATCTTCTCATTTAATTCTCACAACAATCATATCAGGTAAGTATTAGTGTCCTCATTTTAAAAATGAGGAAACAGAAACTTAGAGAGATGAATGACTTTCCCAAGAGAGTAAATGAGAGAACCAAGATCTGAATCCATATCTGCCTAAGCCAAGGCCTCAGAACTCCCCTGGAAGGCATGACAGTAATGTGGCAGAGATTATCCCAAGTTCACCAGACTGTTTTCTTTTCCTAGCTGGACGACATTTCCCATCTTTCCTTAGGGTTAAGGGTGGGCATGTGGCTGAGTTAAGGACACTGGAATATGAGTGGGCGTGATATGTGTCCCTTCAAGTCTAGGCCCTGAAAAAGAACTGTCCACAAGATCATCCATATTCTTGCTCTCTTTCTTCTTTCTGCTGGATGCAAAAGGACCCAACAGAGGACTTCAGGACCTTACAAGATGTCCTAGTCACAAGGTGATGGAGCCTAGATCCCAGAATGATCATGTGAAAAAGATTATCCCCTTCCCCCAGATCCACAAATGTACTTTGACATAAATGAGAAACAAACATCTATATTAATAGTTCAAATCTAGGGACTGTTATAGCAGTTAGCCTGCCCTGATGCTGTCACCAAGGGCCAAGAACCTCTACCCCATCCTGCCCCCACCTTCTTCTCCAGCGCCCAAGGACCTCTGCCCACCTGGCTGGACGGTAGACCAGGTCTTCCTTTTGCTTTTCTTAGTGCCCACAGTCTGTGGGATTGGAGGCAGAGTAGATGGTTTGGCTCTCTGTTTGGACCGCTGCCATGGAACATAATCCTACCAGACACAACACAAATCAGTCACACAGTTCATGGGCTCAAATCCCAGCTTCACCCCTTACTGATATCTGTAACCTTGACCAAGCGGGTTTACCTGTCTGAGCCTCAATTTTCTCATCTGTAAACTGGACCGAATTTAAAAACCGACCTCCATAGGTTGGTACAAACATTCCAAAAGATATTTGTAAAGCATGTGGTAAGTGCTCCCTAAATGTTATCAAGTTTGCATCAGCCAGCCAGAATTTACTAAGCATATCCAGGCGAGGAGGTGCTAAGAACTGTGAGAAACAGAAGGCATGGAAAAGACCCGATAGGAAAGCAGATATGCAATCAGAGATAAAGAATACAGCAGCATAATATATCCTTACCTCCTGATAAGACGGTGAGAAAACTGAGGTTCTGAGGCACGCCCCGGGTCAGCAAGCCCCACCCCCACACCGACCCTAGCCCTCTTGGACTCACCGGAACCTGGAACTGGGGGACTGTGGAGCCGATCCCAGAGTGGCTGCGTCTGCAGAGTGTTGGGGCGGGAAAATACTCCCATTAGTCCCAACCCATGAGGATGCAAGCAGCAAGCGTGAAACTGGGATGGGGTCTCGAACCCGAAACCTCAGTCACTAAGGACAGAAGCCTAGCGGGAGCCGGAGCACACTCAAGAGAGGCGAGTCTAGGGGAGATATGGGCGGGGAAGAGGGCGGGGTCAAAAGAGCGGGACGACACCCGGAGAGGATCCAGCCAGCGCTAGGTTGGGGGCCACGCATGCGCACTCCACCGCCCTCCTTACACTTTTCACATACTTTGGAAAGTCGCGCGCCATTTGGGAGAATGGAAGAAGAGTCCCGAGGCTTTGGGGCCCCGGGACTGGGGGATTTGGGGGGATGCCTGTTTCTTCGGCTTCTCCAACTTCCTTGTCTCAGCGTGGATCGCGCAGTAACCAAGGCCACTCAAACTTTCCAGAGAGACCTGATGCTTTCTCTCTTGTCTCGGTCTCCAAGGAAACGGACGCAGACTACCGAGCGCCTAGAGGGACCAATATCGCACTGGAAAAAGTAGCTCTCTCCACATTCCACGCATCGCGGTTTCAAATTCCCCTCAGCTGGCCCCGCCTATCATGCTAAAGAATTATGTCATATTCCTCCTCTCAACAAACCTCCATCAAGTCCTTCTCCATTGTTACTCTTGGCTAATTACGTTGCTTCCTGTTTCACCGGGAAAATCATGGGAATCAGTAAACTCAGGTTCACATCACCTCATTCACCCACCCACATGCCTCCCTCCTGAGACTCTGTAAACTGCCTGCTGACCTCGATTCCTACTGTTGTGCACTGAAATCTGTCCGTCCTCATTTTCTCTAGGACTTTCCCCCAGGAATTTCCCCCATTTTCTCCATCACCCTCTTCTCTGTATTATTCTCACTGCTTTACCAACATATTTTAATTTCTTCTGTTAAAAGCGAACAGTTCCCATCCAGCTACCCTCCCATTTCTGCTTCACTTTAAAGCAAAACTTCTAAAGAGGTTTGCCTACTGTTTCCCATTCCTTTTTGCCTCTTCAATCAGGCTTTCTCCCCCTCTCCACTGAAACTGCCACTGTCAGCACTGCCAGTGAGCTCCATTTTGCTAAACTTCTCTGTATACATCTTCCTCAGCCTATCTGCAGCATTTGACACAATGGATCACTCCCTCCTTGACACACTTTCTTAACATGGTGTCCTGGAAACCACTCTCTAGAGCTGCTTCCCACCTCATTTTCTTCTCTTTTCCTGGTTTCTCTTTTTCTCCCTTTACTCCCAGGTTGCCCCAGGACTCGGACTCAGCCCTCTCTTTTTTTCTATCCATTCGTGCTCCCTTTCAGTCTTGTGACTTCAGATGCCATCTTTCCCCAGATGCCTCCTAAACTCACATCTCCAGCCTCTCCATCTTCGTCCAGTCACATACATCCAACTGCCTACTCAGCATCTCCATTTGGGTACCTGAGAGGCAACTAACACTCAATATTTCTCCAGAACCAACTCGAAGTGGCAGGACACCCTCTTCCTGGAGTCTTTTTTTTTTTTTTTTTTTTTGCCACACGCAGGAAGGCTTGTGGCCTATAGTGAAAGTGCGGAGCTCTAACCACTGAACTGCCAGGGAATTCCCCTGGAGTCATTCTTAACTCATCTTTTGACTCATCTCTCATCCCACATCCAAATCTGTCAGCAATACCTTCAAAGTAATGTAGAGTCCGACTGCTTACTCCCACCACCACCCATACAAACAAACACCCCACTTTCCCCCTCACTCCAAGACTACAAGTACCAGCTCCCCCCCTTACCCCACTCCAGTTCTCTCTCCACACCTCAGTTTTGCTAGACAGAGCACAGATTTAAAAGTGCATTCCTGTTTTAAAAAATAATTTGGAAGGAGAAAATAATTTGAACGCAAGGCTTGATGATCCAGCAATTAAGAACCTGCCTTGCAATGCAGGAGATGTGGGTTCGCTCCCTGGTCAGGTAACTAAGATCCCACATGCCAAGGAGCAACTAGAGAACGCACAAGCTGCAACTAGAGAAGCCTACGTGCAGCAACTACTGAATCCTGCATGCTCTGGGGCCTGCATAACGCAACTAAAGACTCCATGCACCACAACAAAAGATCCTGCATTTTGTAACTAAGACCCAACATAGCCAAAATAAATAAATAAAATAAATAAAATTGTTTAAACCTATCATTCTATATGTTTAAAAATCTATTTTAAAAAAAGAGAGAGAACACTAGGCCAGCCAGAGCTCCCAACCTTCTCCCCCTCTTAAAAATCAAAGGAAAATGTTTTAAATAGCACTGCACCCTGTGGTCGACAGAAGAGACTGCTATGGCAAAAAGCACACAATATTGTAAATTAACTACACTTCAATAAATAAATAATAAAGAAAACATAAATAAAAATAAAGATCTCATTTCCCAACCTCCCTTGTAGCTACATGAGGCCATGTGATTAGGTTTTGGCAAATGTGAGCAGAAGAAACGTGCAGTTTTTGGTCATGTCCTTAAAAGGAAAGGAGACTAGATAAACATGGAGACAGAAGGCACTGGGATCACAGAGCTGTCCTGCCAGCTGGAGGCTCTAGTATCCACTGATGACTGGCTTTTCCTGGTTAAAGGTGGAATTCTCCTTGGTACTGATGCTGCAATAGGAATGCTAGCTGGATTTGTTACAACATTATCCTTGGCTAGGAGACAAAGTCCTAAATGGCTCAACAAGGCCACGCATTCTTACTGGAGTGTAGGTATTCCCTTACCTTTCGAGCCCTGGGGTGGGGCTCACTTTATGCATGGTGTGGGGTTGCTGTGATCAGCTTCACATCTGGAAAACTTTGGGAGTTCACAATACATTGTACCAGACATTTAGATATAGCAGATTATTTCATCTTCACAATAACTTTGAAGCAGATGAAAGACTTTCGAAGTAAAATGCAATCAGTATTTCCAACAATTCCCAGGAACTCTTTTTTAAAAAAATATTTGTCAGCACTGGGTCTTAGGGTCTTAGTTGCAGCATGTGGGTTTAGTTCCCTGACCAAGGATGGAACCTGGGCCCCTTGCATTGGGAGTGCAGAGTTCTAGCCATTGGACCACTAGAGAAGTCCCTCTGAAGAACTCCTGGATTGACTGTTGAGTGGGAGGAAGCATTGAAATGCAGATGAGATGAACATGGTGGATAAAGTCCAGAATAACTGTTATGGGAAGGGCTGTCTTTGGAGAAGCCACAAGAGCAGAGGGACTCAGTTGATTTCTCCTCAGGAACACACGCAGATTGCTGACTGACTTATGGGAGAGATGGCACTCAGTGTCCTCACAGGAGGCTGACAGTCATTTCTGTGTGCTGTACTTTACAGCTGATTTGGTTATGTTCATGTGTGTGTGTGTTGGAGGGAGGGCAAAGTCTTCCCAAAGCTAGGAAGACTGTTTAAAAAAAGTTATATGGATAACTTCTCTATGTGGAGAAAATCCCAGAGGAAATACTTTTAGGACTACAAGAAACAGTTGAAACCAAGTTTCTTACCTGAAAAAAATTATACTAAGCTATAATGGAAAGTCTTCAGAAACAGACTCCAAACAGCAATAGTAACTCAATGTGCCTAAATAAATAAATTTCAACAGCCTTTCTTGTCAGTAGGTGGCTATCAGAACTTAAAGGACTTTCTGGTGTTAGGCAGACTCCAAAATGATGGGGTTAATAGGTAATCCTGTCCATCAGGCAGTGGGTGTGGCTTTGGTCTCCTGAAGGCAGTCTTTGATTTTTACTTGCTAGTCATTTACCCCAAAACCTCTCACCTTAAGGCCCTGTATATTCTTAGACAAGAAGCCAGTAACACATTATGATACCTTGAAAGGATAATCATGCTAAAATAATAATAAATTGGTTCTGGGTCCCTAAACATTGACGGTTTATAGTTTTATCTCAGTTGTCAAGATAAAAATAGCCCAATTATCACCTATCTTAACAAATGATTTTAACCAGAAAGTCATCTGAGTATTGAGTCTCAATATTGATGAGCACCACCTCCCTGATGGAAAGAGCTACTGGTCTATTCTTATAAACACTCTTCGTTCTTTCCTGTCCTCCTAGATCTCTCCTAGAAAGCAAACAAATATCTGCTTTTGCTGGAGATTAACTTTTTTTAAGAAAACTACATTCATATGTCAATATGCCCAGAAAAATAACTTTTGATTGAATATTATTGTGTAATTTTTTTATGATTGCTTAGGCTCTAATTAGCTATCAGATTTAATAAAGTACATTTGAAATCTATCTCACAATGAAACCTTTCAGTTTTAAGAAAAAATTTTTAATGAAATGTCAAGTGCGTAATGTAACAGTTTTCTCTGGACCACGTTACCCTGTTAAAATTGCTGCAGTGTTAATTAATTAAACAATGTTAATAAGCACCTGGGAAAATAAAGAGCCTCAGCTTGTGTGCTGATAGAACCATGAATGTAAGTTGTCGGTAAACAGTAACCTTGATGTAGGCATCGTTATCTCCATTTCACAGACATGTGGCAGAAGTATACAAGAGAATAACCATATAAGCTTTGGAGCTTATATAGTTGATGGGGGCACAGATTTTGACAATCGAAAAAACAGAACTATGTTAAACAACATGGAACTGAACATTATTTTTCATACAAAGGTAAAAGCACATTATATTTCCTTCCTGACCACTTACCCACTTGCTTCCAGAGAAATAAGCTTCATCTGAATTATTACATCTGATTGATGATTGTCATTTATAACTTTATTGCTACTCCTGTCAGGCATTCCTTTGGAAAAGGAGTATGGATTCATTCCATATTCTGGAGATTATAAGATAAAGTTAAGCATGTATCTGCTGATACTTTTTAAGATGACCTGTTCTGTTTTGTTTGATCTGTCTTTATACTTCAGTCGCTCAGTCTTGTCCAACCGTGATCCCATGGACTGCAGCACTCCAGGCCTCCCTGTGTTTATACTTAGAAGTGTCTCTTAATAGTAGGCTTCCCTGGTGGTTCAGATGGTAAAGAATCTCCCTGCAATGCAGGAAACCATGTTCGGTGCCTGGGTGGGAAAGATCCCCTGGAGAAGGAAATGGCAACCCACTCCAGTATTCTTGCCTGGAGAATTCCATGGACAGAGGAACCTGGCAGGGGACAGTCCATGGAATCACAAAGAGTTGGACACAACTGAGCGACTATCACTCACTCAAACTACTACAAGCTTTGTGACACTGGGCAATTCACTTCCATGACTGAGCCTACTTTCCTCATCTGTGCATAGGAACAGTAATTCTAAGTCACAGATTTTTTTTCTCTCTTGTTCTCCAAAACCTGCTTCTTTTTTCAAAGGCCATCTCAAATCACACCTCCCCCACAGTCTCCTAACTAGCCTTTTAATAATAGTACAAATTCCAAAATTCTGTCCGTTAAAATCCAGACTGAGATACCAAACTTACCAATTCTACTAACCCTCTCTGGCGATAATCTGCCAGGAATGAGTAAGGGCTGCCCTCTTCAGATGCCCTTGGTGCCCATCTGGACTGTTTTGCTCACAGGATACCTGCCCGGCCCCACAGCTTCTGGTTCAGCGATCTCTACCGTCTTCAGCGATCTCTGACTATAGACTTGGTCTACAGTCAGACCAAGCTGACTACTGGACAGTGCTGAGGGGAATGGTTGACAGTTTTTTTAATAAATTCAGTGAGAAATCAATATAAATGTTTAGCCTTTTATCCAATTCACAGTGCTGATAGTGATCATCAAGAAAAAAACCTAAAAATGACCAAAAGAGAATAGAGAAAACTTGGATCTGCAAAAGTTGACGAGAAAAAAGGCACTGATGGAAAGTGCCTTTACCCATACCAGCAAAATCTTATGACAGAAGAAGATACAGTTAGTAAAACTGAGAAGTAGCCAGACCCCAGTCCACAGATCAAATCTTTTCAAAATACAAACAGATCTCTCAGTAGTCAGAAACAAAACAAAAATGCCCAGTATATCTTGATTCCGTGAGGGGTCCTGTCTAGTGCAGTAAAACAAGAAAAAAGTGTTAAGATCTGAACAGAAAGATGTTCGTTATTTACAGACAATATAACTGTCAACAAAGAAAAGGAAATTGATTCTAAAAGCCATTGGGAACCTTAAGATTTCAGTATTGTTGGCAGATATGAGTTCAATACAAAAAAATTCAAATGTGTTCCCTTTAAACCCCAACATCAAATATGTGATCTCTAAAGATACCATTGACAATAGCAACCAAGGTGCCTTGGAATAAATCCCTCCCAAAATTATACAAGATCTTTATGAAGAAAACCATAAATTGCTATTGAAATTCATAAAATAAGACTTACATAAATGAGGAATCCCAGAGGGTCATAAATGGGGAGACTCAGTATTATAATATGGTAATTCTGTATAAATGCAATGTAAACCCAATTAAAATTCCCAAAAGTGGTTTCCTGGAATTTACTAAGCTGGTTCTAAAATTTATACAGAGGATCCAAATATAGCTGAGACAACCTCAAAGAAAAAAGAGAAGAAAGAATGTTTGCCATTTAAAAAAAGAAACTAGAGTTAGGCTTCACTTTAAAAACAGGAAGATCTGGCCACAGTGGGAGCAGTAATTAGCTGGAGTTGACTATCAGCTGCCCCTTCAGATAGACTATGCGCCCTCCAGCTCCCCCATTTCTTTATTTAAAGTACCTGCCTTGTAGATAAATTATTGTGTGCTAGTTACCTGGGGTGGGGAGTTAGGGTAAGAGGTACAAAAGAAATTATTAAAAATGAATAGGTTCTAGGACTTTCCTGGAAGTCCAGTGGTTAAGACTTCACTTTCTAATCCTGTGGGTGCAGGGTCTGATCCCTGGGAGGGAAGCTAAGATCCCACATGCCTCAAGGCCAAAAACACCAAACATTTAAAAAAAAAAAAAAAAAGACGCAGTGTTGTAACAAATTCAATAAAGATTTTTTTTTTAATGGTCCACATCCAAAAAAGAAAAACTTAAAGAAAATAAAATACATAGGTTCTATTTGGTTATGTAAATATCCTCACCATGAAAAAGATATGAGCAGGCGAGCAGAAAGAATAAAAGAGTGGAGTGTGTGAATCTAAGATTTTGATACTTCCGGTTAATGATCCCAATACATATGATCCTGGGCATTTGGGGCAGAGAAGGGATGGAGGAAATCAGGTCAGGAGTTATAAAGTGAAGGAATAGGAAGCACAAGAGTTGGATCCTGAGACCAGTACTGGAAGTGGAGTAAAGGGAACCCTCTTAAAGAACTCACAGGATTCCCAGATGGTAGGTAGAACTGCAAGAGAAATAGGAAAGAATCCAATACTGGCAGAAAGGAAAAATAACCTTTTCTGGAAACCCACGGTGGACTAACCTCTTTGACACAGATTATCTCCTAGAAACCCCACTTTAGTCCTCTGAGAGTAGATATTAATATACCCTTTGCTATGAATGAGCAAACTGAGCTTTGAAAACCAAGCTCACTGTCCCCACGTGACAAAGCTGAGATTGGAAGCAGTCAGATTCAAACTAGGGTCTCCCTGACTCCACAAATCATCTTTTCTTTCACTAAACCCAGAAAGATCACTGAAGCACCCTGAAATACAAGCAGTTATGGTAAAGAAAACAAGATGACAAAAGATATTAAACCCATTGCCTTCCAGCACTCAAATTTTATCACTGCTTCCAAACACGAGTTGAGACAAACAGGGAGGAATAACAGATTGTGTCCCGTGCTAGCTTTAGTTAGGGAATCTGTGTGAAGGAGGTTTTCTAGGGAGTATAATCGAAAGAGTCACTTTCGACAATGTCAGAAGCAAAAAAGTGGAAGAAATACAAGCCACCCTCGCGTGGAGCTGCCTGTTAACTCTGCCACTTGGCCAAGTGATTTAACTCCTATCTCCAACCCTCTGCTTCCTATATAATGGGTGTAATTACAGCACCGTTTTGGAAGGTTCCATGTGATAAAGCCTGCGATGTGCTTAGAACAATATTGGACATTTACGCCCTCAATATAATTGCCATCACGAATATGATGGAGGTCTTTTTAAAAAAAAAAAAAAAAGCAATGTCACTTACTTGGAAGTGTCTCAAAAAATGAGTGACGGATAGAGGTGTAGTGTGATATGGTATAGCAAAATTTTAATCATAGAAAGTTAAAACAGTTTAAATGTTAAAGGTAAAATGTTCGCCGCAAAATTCTACTTTCTGCGTGTTTGAAAATGTCCATAATCCAGTGTTGCAAAAATAATGCATAGTGATCTGCTTTGGGAGGAAGGAGAGCTAAGTTTTGTGTTTTTTTTTTAATAGAAAAGGTACAAAAACGAAAACAAAATGGGCGAAATCTTCCTCAACTCTGTCCCGCCTTCGGACTGTGGGCCGTTAGCAAAGCCACTTGAATGAAATCATCGAGGACCGCTTGCGAAACACCAAATCCTCGAGAGCGAGGGCAAAGCTGCCAAACCCTCGCGACGGACAGGGACGCGCTCCAAGATCCCCATCCCGCTTCGGGGCCGAGGAGGTGGGGTTGGAGCGAGCACTAGCGGAAACGCGGTCCAGCCCTTACCAGGGGGTTCCCGGCCCGCAGCCGCAGGACGCCCGAGCGCCTCAAGTAAATACTTTGGCGGGGCGGGGAAGAGAAGCATCGAATTTCAAAAAAAAAAAAAAAAAAAGCCCAAACCCCCACAACCCCGGGCGGGCGCGCGCGATGGGCGCACTTTGGCTGCGGGAACGAGTGGAGGATGCTGGGAAGGAGGTAAAATGGCCACCGGCGGCGGCGCGGAGGAGGAGAGGAAGCGGGGGCGGCCGCAGCTCCTGGGCCCCGCGCGCCCGTCGACCAGAGCCGAGGAGGCCGAGGGCGGCCGCGAGAAGATGGGCTGGGCCCAAGTGGTGAAGAACCTGGCCGAGAAGAAGGGCGAATTCCGTGAGTCGCGGCCGCCGCGGCGGGAGGAAGAAAGCGGCAGCGGCGCGGGAGGCGGGCTTGGTGCTCCCGCGGGTCTGGCGGCGCCGAGCCTCGGCGACTTCCCCCCAGCCGGCCGCGGGGACCCGAAGGGCCGCCGGAGAGACCCAGCTGGAGAGGCGGCGGACTCCCGCAAGAAAAAGGGTGCAGCCGAGGCGGGCAGGAGGAAGAAGGCTGAGGCGGCAGCCATGGCGACCCCGGCGAGGCCCGACGCGGCCGAGGACGCAGCCGACCGGCCCCCCCAGGACGAGCAGGCTACGGCGGCTGGCCCCGCTGCGGGCCCGGGAAAGGGCCGCTTCCTCGTGCGCATCTGTTTCCAGGGAGACGAGGGCGCCTGCCCAACCAGAGACTTCGTAGTGGGCGCGCTCATCCTGCGTTCCATCGGCATGGACCCGAGCGACATCTACGCGGTCATTCAGATCCCGGGCAGTCGCGAGTTCGACGTGAGCTTCCGTTCGGCGGAGAAGCTAGCCCTGTTCCTGCGCGTCTACGAGGAGAAGCGCGAGCAGGAGGACTGCTGGGAGAACTTTGTGGTGCTGGGGCGGAGCAAGTCCAGCCTGAAGACGCTCTTCATTCTCTTCCGGAACGAGACGGTGGACGTGGAGGACATCGTGACCTGGCTCAAACGCCACTGCGATGTGCTGGCCGTGCCCGTGAAAGTGACCGACAGGTTTGGGATCTGGACCGGGGAGTACAAGTGCGAGATCGAGCTGCGCCAGGGGGAGGGAGGGGTCAGGCACCTGCCGGGAGCCTTTTTCCTGGGGGCCGAGAGGGGCTACAGCTGGTACAAGGGGCAGCCCAAGACGTGCTTTAAATGTGGTTCCCGGACCCACATGAGCGGCAGCTGCACACAGGACAGGTGCTTCAGGTGCGGGGAGGAGGGGCACCTGAGCCCTTACTGCCGGAAGGGCATCGTGTGTAACCTCTGTGGCAAGCGAGGACACGCCTTTGCCCAATGTCCCAAAGCGGTTCACAATTCCGTGGGAGCTCAGCTAACCGGCGTGGCCGGGCACTGAACACCCGCCTACCAGCCAGGGTGAACACAAAGCCAGCTTACCCCTCTTAAGTGCCAAAACTTTTTTTTAAACCATTTTTTATAGTTTTTTGAAGGAGATCTTCTTAAACCTACAAGAGACATCTCACTCTGCCTTCCTAAATCGAGTTTACTCCTTTCGGCCTTTCCTGAATTTGGTGACTCTTGTCATCAGTAATGACTACCGAGAACTGTAGTGTGCAGATATGTTGCCCTGCCCTTTTTAAAATTTTATTCCATTTTTGTATTCGGAGATTTTTTTTTTTCTGGTACTTTTTTACTTCCTACGCCTTGTCTTCTCCCTTGGTTTTTACCCTTGGAGCTGCCTTGCTCATCTTTATGGCCCAGTGCTAGGTAGGGGCCCAGCACATGGTAGGCACTCCATCAGTGTTTGTTGAATTGAGAACATCGTTGACTCTGGCTTCTGTCAGGGTGTTTATCTTTTGCAGTTCATCCCGTCCCTTTTAATTTGCTGCTTCTAATCTCTGTGGTCTGAGAATTTTGTGAAACCAGTGTTGTTAGAAGTGTATGTAACCTGAGTCAATAAGCTCTGAATGGTGGCCACGGGCCTCTCCTATGGCATTAGAATGCATGGACTTTGTGACAGCGCTTTCAGTGGCTCAGAAGCCATTCTTCACAGAATCATGGAATCTAGTTTTCCTGCTGAAAAGGACCTAAAAGTTGGTTAAGACCAATCCCCTGGTTTTCCAACAGATGAAACAGTAACAGAGAGGTTATATGACTGGGTCGAAATCACATAGCTGTCTGGTGCCAGAGCTAGCCTAGAGTAGAGTTCCCTGACCCCAAGCCTGGTGCTCATTCCACTACCTCTCACACTTCACAACATTTTCCTCAACACTTGAGGGCCCAGAAAGTCTGCTCTTTCCAGAATGAGCCCAGGGGAATGCTAAGACATCATCTGGGGGAGGAAGCAAAAGATTTGGCAGGGGCTTCAGAACACTTGGGAGATATGGAAGGGACAAAGGAACACAATCCAGGGTGCACTCTGATGCCCGGGTACCACATCTGGATTAAAGTGGTCCAGGTCTTTGTGACCTTTCCCCTCCCCAGTCATCACCATCAGTGAGAAGTAGAAGCCCTCCTGAGTAAAGAAAGGTTTACATTTGTACCTTAGCTTCAGTAGCCAGAGCCCCTAGAGAAGCAGCTACCTGGAGCTCATCTGCAACCTCCTGACTCACAGGAGAAAATGGAATTCTACGTGAGCTGTTAACTCTAAAATGTACTTGTTAAATAGGCCAAGCGAGAGGGCATTGGGTCTACTAAGTGTTACCGAGTTAAAGTAGAAAAGACAGTACACTGCTTTTCTTACTGTTTTTGTCTTTGCTTTATGTTTTGCTATTTCCTTGTGGCTTAGAATGTAAAATTGATTTGTTTAAAGTTTTGTTCTGAATAAATATTTATCTTTTGTATTGCTAATGCTGCTGCACTATTTCCTTTCAAAATATTGGCTGCAGAGGTTCACAGGCCCTAGTTCAACCAAGGCTTGCCACACACCCTTTGTTTACCTTGCAAATACATGTCCAGGTCCACAGGCAACATTTTACACCTACTATGTTGTCCCCTGATGCTGGGAAAGATTGCAGGCAAAAGGAAAAGGGGGCAGCAGAGGATGACATGCTTAGATAGCATCACTGACTCAATGAACATGAATTTGAGGGAACTCTGGGGGAGTGGAGGACAGAGGAGCCTGGTGTGCTGCGACTGAACAACAACAAATGTTGTCCCAGGCCCTTGGGAGCTGTTACCTAAACCTCTGCATCAGAATCACTTAGTATATAAAATTAAAGTGTTAAGTCCTTACCTCCAAGGAATCAGAATCACTGGAGTGAGTGGAAATATGTTTAATAAGCACCCCAAGCAACTCTTGACGGGCAGCCAAGTTTGAGACCACAGTTCTGAATAGTACTAACAGGAATGAGTGGGACTCTGCTCTCTGGAGATTACAAACCAGTGGGGTAGACAAAGGTAAGGTGTCAATTTCACATCTTACAGTTATTGTAATTGTACTAAATTGGATACAGATTGTTCATGGGCTTAAAAATAAAATGCTGTCTCTTCCAGCTATAAGGGAGGAAGAAAGTCCAGGAAACTTCCCATAGAACTCCTCCAAGCCTCCCTGGAGACTAGACACAGCCTTCTGAAGGAATTTCTGTCTCTGAGATGATGAGATGATCTGATCCTAAGAATTGTTCCCAGCGTATTGATTCTCTGACTCAGTGATTTGAGGGTATTTCCAGAGCTGATCTGGTGCAGTTGAGGCCTGGATGGCTTTTGGGAATCATGAGTTTCAGAGCCAGCTCAGCCCTTCTTCCCTTCCTGTCTCCCAAGGCAAACACACTCTTCCCTCCTCCATCCCTCCCTCCCTCTGTCCTCTCCCCCAACCCCCCTCTTCTACTCTGCCACAGGTTTCCCTCCCTCACAGTGCTGGAGGCCTGATGGGGGTAAAAGCCTGCATTCATCATAGTCCCCTCCCCCTTCCTCCTAGCAGGCTCTGGGCCAAGGAGCCTCTTTGGAAGGAATCTTCCCTCTCTCTGCTCCTCCCCCGTAAATGGAGGGAGCAGAGGAACAAACTGTTTCCCTGCCCATGCTCCCCACCCCCTGCGCCCCCACCAGGATCTGCTCCAGGGCCTCCTGCCTGGCGGTGTCCGGACTGGGCCATGGGCTGGAACAGAACAAACCTCCCCCGACTTCCTCTCCTGATCTAACAGTCCCCAAATTAACAATCCCTCACTGTTCATGGGCTCCTGGGGAGGGTGTCCAGATCCCCAGACTGAGGCTGATGGGCTAGCTGACATTCATTTCTTCAACTTTCAACAGTACTGAAGGCCATTAGCGCAAGGCCCCAAACAAGGTGCTTTTATACACCTGTGAATAAGTGCACTTGCAGAGGGAGCTACAGATAAGAAATAAGCCATTTTTAAAATAATATTAAGTATTTTTTGTGTTGAGTATAGAGTTGCCTCAGGAACAGGTCTGGCAGAAGAAATGATGATGTCTGGACTGAAACCTGCAAGATGAAGAGTCAGGTGAAAAAGGAAGAGAGATTCAGGCAACAGAAGCAGTCTGTGCAAAGACCTGGAGACTAGAGCACAAGGTGTGTTCAGGCTGGCTGTAGAGTCACGGGAAGATGTGGTTGGGAAAAGGCCCAGAGGAAGTGACACAGGGCTTGTCAGTGTTAGAAGAGGCTTGATTTTGTCCTAACACCCTCCACTCTGGCCTCCTTCATTCTGTTCATTTAACACACCCAACTCTTTCAAGGCAATGGATTACAGCAAAATAGTCAAGTCCTTTGGGGCTCGAATTCTAGAGTCCTGCAAATATGTAATTATAAGAGTGATATGTTTAATAAGGCATATTGATCTGTTCTTGAGGATGAGGGATACCTTCCCAAACAAAATGTTTGAACTGAGATCAAAAGACTATATAAGGAGTTGAGAGATGGGGTTGGAGATTAAGTGGCATAAGGATATGAGCCTAGGTTTCCATTAGGATAACAAGTATAACAACCCTATAGTGGGAGGAGGCATGGCAGATTCTAGAAACCAAGTGAAGTCCAGTGTTTAGAAACAAACCACTCTAGACATTGAGGAAAGTAATGGGCTCTGGGCTGGATATTAGGAAGAATTCCTAGAACACCACAGAACTGACATACCAGGGGAGCTACTACCTCTCCCAGAAAGGAGCCAGGAGGCCATCACTGAAAAGATCGGAAAGCTGCTACCCAAGGACGAGATGTCCCTGCCAGTGCTACTGCTAGAGCAGTGAAATGTCAAAGACCTGAAGCCAGAAACCATATCCTAGAGTCTCCACAACCTTACTTCCAAGCAAAAACAGCCAACATTGTTTGACTTCGGCCTATCTCCACCTCCCAAACCTCATGCTAGCATACCTAATTGTTGGAGCCCTAGCTTCAGTGGAATCAGGAAATGCTTTCGCTTTCCAGCACGTGTAGCACAGAGGCACATAAACAGTCGGAATGGGAGCTATCTGCTAACCAACCACATCTGGCACAACCAGTGTGGCAATAATGCAGAGAGGGGGGCAGGGGGTGATGGTGCAAAATAAGACTGCAGATTTCTTGGGGAGGTCTGGTCAGCCATGTTTAGAATTTGAGTCTAAGAATGATGAGGTGCCATTGAAAGATTTTTAAACAAGGAAGTGACATGTTCAGGGTTATATTTTTAAAAGACCATCCAGGATACTTTGTAGAGAATGGGACAGAGGGAAGCCCAAGTGTAAAAAAGTCCATCAAGGTGACAGATCAGGGCACCTTGGACCTGGGTAATGCAAACAGAAAAGCAGGCAGGATTTCTAGAAGTTGTTAAGTCAACAGGACTTAGACATGGGCTGGAGAAGAAGTATCAAGGATGACACCCAAGCTTCCAGCCTCTGCACTTGGATAGATAGTGGGGCCATTCCCTGAGATGGAGAATAGAGGAGAAAATCCAAGTTTCAGATGAAGGTCTTGAGTCTGATTTTGGCTGTGTTGAGTTTGAGGTCTCTGTAGAGGATGTCTAAAAGGTGTGGAACGTGTGGTTCAATATCCACAGGTCTTAAATTGTAACCAGATCTCGGGCTTGAGAAATAAACACAAGTGTCCTATAGCAATGGTTTTCAAACTCTTTACCCACATTCCACAGAAGGATGTACATTTTACATTGCAGCCATCCAACATATACATGTGTATACTTAAATATAAATGAAAAAGTATAGAAAGAATATTATCTCCGTGGGTGGTGATGCACTCATCTTTTTATTGCTTCATTCTTTTATAAATGCTTACATGACCCACATATTTGTTGAATGGGTACCCATTGGATTGAATAACGTAAAGGTTATTGGTGAAGGCATTTTAGAGTGTTGTGAGAAAGAGGTGGGCTAAGGAACTAATAATCTTCCTATAATGCAGTCTAGCACTCTAACTCTTTTACTCCCTGTTGCTCTTGGAGTCAGCCTAGCATACAACTCTTTCGAAAGGCTTCTGGGCCCCTTTGGAACCTTGTTCTCAGCCAGAGTGCCCATTACCTTATTCTTTGTCAACTCCAGGTATGGCTGACAAAGAGCTACCAGGAGTTCAGTATGATGAAGTATGGAGTGGTACAAGAGGAAGCTAAGGGTGACCAGGGGTCTCATCAAACCAAGTTGAAGGTAGACTTCCGTGAGAGCATTATCAGCCTTGGGCAAGGCCAGTGGATCTATACAGCACCACTTGCTGGCTTGTCAGTGTGACTAAGAATATTTGGGGGAGGATATGTTTTGCGAAAGTAAACAGATACATTATGGAGGAGAATGCAAACTTTGCGGAGTTGTAAAATAAAACATGGACCAGCATCTTTGGAAAGCAGTTTGTTTGGCACTATAAAAACTTTAAATTCACATAATCTTTAACACAGCAGTCATTTATAGAAGATGAATATATAGCTAAACTTGGACACAAAGATGTTATGTATCATGACATTCACTGATGCATTATTTGGAGTACCAAGGACTGGAAACAACCTGATTATCAATTACCTATCAATAGCAGTTAGATAGGCTATGGTATATTCAAATACTGTAACTAGGAAGTTGTTAAAAGGAACAGCTATTAAAAACCACCTAAGACACATTTTAAAGTGAACAAAGCAAGATATGGTATGCTTCTGTTTACATTTCAGTTTTACTTTTTTCAGCTTTGTTGAGGTATAATTGACAAAATTGTAAGTTATTTAAAGTATACAATATGATAACTGATATACATATTACATGTTAAAATGGTGGAATAAATACATACACATGCTTATTTATGTATAGAATAATCTGGAAGGATATTAGTGAAATTGATAACTATTGTAGCTTCTGAGTTCAGTTCAATTCAGTTCAGTCGCTCAGTCGTGTCCGACTCTTTGCGACCCCATGAATTGCAGCACACCAGGCCTCTGAGAAGAACCTACTATTCAGGATTTGGGATGGAAGGAAAACATTTTCCACAGTATATCCCTGGTAGGGGCTGTGGGAGGTTGTTTCTATTTCATGTATTATCTCTGGCAAAAAAAAAAAATTAACAAAAACAAAATGCAAAAGGCAACACAAGCCTTGAAAGAAATTCTTGTGGAATCCTTAGAAACAGGAGTCCATTTTCTCTCTCTTTAAAAATAAGACATTTTGATATGAAAGTTTAAGACTCTAGAACAGCCAACTCACTGTCTCCCTACTTCCAAGCTTCGCCTCCTTCCACCCAGGAAAACTGTCCCCCAGGTGAAATTTGATCACAGTAAGGCCCAGCTTAAGGACCTTCAAAGACTCTGTGTCCCGGGTTGGGGGGTGCCCCCAGGCCTTGCCTGGCTGCCCAGCCTCCTCTGGGCCTCCCCCGCTCCCCCTGGCTGGGCTCCCAACAATCATTCCAGGAATCCACCCTTCTAGACCCATGGTTAACTCTTTGACTTCCCTGGTGCTCAGCACTAATGCTACTTAACAACAGCCTTCTCTAACCTAGACCAAACCCTCTTACACTCTCCCCTCCTTTTTGTGGTCACTGCAGGTACAATATGTTTATTTACGCTGTGGTTTGATTAATATCTGCCTTGAGTTCCCTAGGGCAAAGAACATGACTTTTTTTTTTCCCCTTGGTTTTAGTTCCAACATTCTGTACTGTACCTGGCATATAGTAAAAGTCCAATAAATATTTATTGCATGGATAATCTAGAGATTACTTGGCTACAGTTACAGATCAGGATATGTACCTCCTTATCTTTTTTTTTTTTACCTTTTTTTAAATTGAAGTGTAGTTGATTTACAGTGTTGTGTTAGTTTTAGTTGTACAGCAAAATGACTTTAGTTTTACATATATATATATTCTTTTTCAGATTATTTTCCATTATAACTATTATAAGATACTGAATGTACTTCCCTGTACAGTAGGTCCTTGTTGTTTATTTTATATACAGTAGTCTGTAATCTTCCTTGTTCTATGTACATGACATTCAAAATATCCCTTAGCACACCTGTTGCTGACTCTACTGAATAAGGGCTTATTCATTCATCTTTAAAAAGCAAATGCAAATTTTGAGATTAACAAATACACACTACTAAATATACAACAGACAACAAGGACCTACTGTGCAGCACAAGGGGTAGTAACTTATAATAACCTACAATGGAAAGGAATCTGAAAAGTTCTCTCTCTCTATATATATATATATGTATGTATGTATATATATATATATATATATGTAATTGAGTTCTTTGCTGTATATCTGAATCACTGAAAATCAACTACATTTCAATTTTAAAATAATAATAATTTTTTAAAAAAAGCAATTCACTCCTTCGGTCTTCTCACCTTAGGTAAGAGTTTCCTTCAGCCTGAAGGTCAGACCATTCTCCCCATTCCTCTGAAGGCATATCATTGAAACTTAAGCCTGCACGGCTCCCACACTATGAGGCCCAGTGGATTGTGAATGCCTAGCTTTAACAAAACACTTCCTTACCCCTGGCAAGAGTAGCTCTGGCCCCGAGCCCTGCCCCTCCTCAGGGAGGTTGGGGTGGGAAACTGTGGGCACAAGAGGAACTGCCCACCCAGAGTCTGTGCCCTCCTTTTCCAGACCATTCTCTGAAGCCTCAGAAGTCCCTTCCAAAATATCCCTACGGTCACTTAGAGCCTCCATGGCCTCATCCCTGGGTTCATCTCAGCTGAGGGCAGTGCAGCCTGATACACCCCTTACAGACCTGACGCTTAGGTCTCAGAGTAGCTGTTTGTAAGAGTCAGATGGATGTGGGGGCCGGGGTGTTCACTCATGCATGCTGGGTCTCGCTGATGGGGTGGGAGGTAGCAGGACAAGGGTTAGAAACAGGATCCAGTGGGCAGCCCTCCCTGGGCAGACACATCCCCGCTCTGATCTTCAAGGGTCCTGGAATTCTAATTTGAACCCGGCCCTTCCAGGTGGTGGTGAAAATAGATCCCTCAGGAGGAGAAGATACCATATTTAACTTAACACATTAAATTGATGGATCACTTCTAACTATAGAGACACATGGTATATGGGCCTCCAGTTGCACACTTGTCCTGGGCACTACAAATATCCCTGTTTGGTGGTGTCATTTCTTAGCTCAGACAAGCCATTTCCTTACCAGAAAAATGGGTTTAATGGTAACTGCCTTATCAGGGCTGATAAGAAATTGAAATAAAGATTCATATAAAGGGTTTGGCAGAGTGCCAGGCCCTCAGTAAACAGTAGCTATCATCGTTATTTTTTCCTTTTTGCCCTCTGGCTATCATCTCCCATGATTTTTTTTTTTTCATCTCTCAAGATTTTCTAGGTGACATCCAAACTGGTTTCTTATGTAAGATTTCCACACTGCTCTTTCCTCCTCCCTTGTTTACCTATGAACTGATAACCTCCTATTCTCTCCACCTAGTCAAATCCAGTCCCTTCTTCAATTACAGGAATAGCTGCTGGTGACTACAGTTTACTGTGTTTCAAGCACCATATTAAGAGGTTGCCAGGCATTATCTCAACTCAGTTCTGACACCGACTTAACGAAGTGGGTACTGTTTATCATCCTCCAAACACAAAGACACTGGGAGCTGGAGAGTCGAAGCATTGACATCTGGTAGGTGGTAGGGCCAGCGGGAATGAGAATCCGAGGGTCTTACTGCAGACAGGTCTCCCAAATGCCTAGTCACGATCCTGTCTGCCGCCCCCTCCGTCCTTCCAGTGTACCGGCCAGCCCTCTCTGCTCCAAGCTCAACTCCAGGCTCTTACACCCCTTCGGGTCTGTCTTTGGACTTTCCTCCCCAAAGGCAGGGCGCTCTGTCTCACGCCACGTTGCACACCCACGTTGCATCCCACATCAGGGATCCTCCCTCCTTCTGTCCTCTTCCTTCCTCCCTACTTAAGTATCGCTTTCCTAGTCTGCTAGGCTTTGTGTTCGTTCACATACTGAATGTTATCAATGAAAGGTCAAGGGAGGATGGAATTATTCGTCATTTTTCTCTTACATCTTCAACGGGCTGTTTGATTTATTATTTTTTTTCCAGTGAGCACGCAGGCCAGGTTTCTCGAACCCAGTTCAAATGCTGCTTGGCTAGGTTGGTTTGGTCGGAAGAAGGCCCTGTCCCCTTAACTCCCAGCCCCCACGCCTCCTCCACCAGCCCTCAAATCCAGGACGCCCATCCCCCTCCGGAAGGGGGGAGTTGGGAACGAACGCCGAAATATGAGTGGCTCTTTCAAGCCTCCGTTGCCGTAGAAACCGGCTGCACAGGCCTTGGCGGTCCTTTATACCATCCTCAGCGACGCAGCCAATGGGCCACGAGCTCCATCCAGGCGCTGCCCAGCAACCCACCAATGGGCAGGCCTCTTGGCTTAGAGTCCTGCCTTCCGCTTAGGGACACCACCAGTGAGCTTCGATCCTGCTCCCTCCTGATTCAATGTAGCAACAGACTCGATTTTTCAAAAGAAGGAATTCTCCAAATTAGAAGGAACTAGAAGTAACGCCTCTGTCAGTTGCAGCCTGAATAATCTTTGGCTGCTATTTTATTTAAGGAAAACAAAAGTGTTCCAATTACACAGTATATGTTGTTCTCTACTAAAACAATTTTAGGCAATGAAAATTTAGGCAGTGGGGTTGATATCATCTCTATGTGGATGTCTTTCTTTATGGGTATTTTCATTTAATTTAAAATGATCAAGAAGCTAGTCATCTTTCTTACTTTGTATTTCAAATGCATACAAATGAAAGACGCTGAGGTTTGTTACTGAGTTCCGAGACATTGACCTAAGCAATGATAGTCGACTTTTACTGGACAAAACATACTGAAACTGTAGGATAAATGAATATTTCTTTTAATCCATTGAAGAAATTCCATTTTTAAGGCAAGCTGTGTAATTACTTTAACACGCTAAAGTCTAAATAAACTAAACGTGTTTCTAAAACCTTAAGCCATCTTTTTTAAAACAATTTTTGAGAACAGTTTCAGATTTACAGAAAAATTGTTAGAAGATAATACAAAGTTCCTATGTCCTCCACTCATCCGGTTTCCTCTGTTATTAACATCTTACATTAATATGGGCTTCCCTGATAGCTCAGTTGGTGAAGAATCCGCCTGCAATGTGGGAGACCTGGGTTCCATCCTTGGGGTGGGAAGATCCCCTGGAGAAGGGAAAGGCTACCCACTCCAGTATTCTGGCCTGGAGAATTCCATGGACTGTATAGTCCATGGGGCTGCAAAGAGTGGGACACGAATGAGCGACTTTCACTTATATTAATATGGTGTATTTGTTACCATTAATAAATCAACATTGGTGCATTATTAACTAAATCTCATAGCTGATGCCAGTTTCCTTAGTTTTTACTTTATGTCCTTTTTCTATCCTGGGATCCCATTTAGGATGGCACATTGCATTTATTTCATGTCTCCTTAGATTCTTCTTGGCTGTGCCCATTTGTCAGACATCAACAGGACTTACCACAATTGATATTGACCTTGATGCCCTGACTAAAGTAGTGTCTGTTAGGTTTCTCTACCTTAAAGGTACCCTTCTTTTACCCCTTTCCTTGCTCTCCTCTTTGGAAGAAAGTAGCTATGTTTAGCCCACACTAAATAGTAAGGAGGAATGTTCTATCGGAGTATCTATTATACTTCAGTTATTTGAAAATTTTCTGCACTGAAGGTGTGTTTCTTTTCCTCTATTTATTCAGTCATTATTTACATCAGTGGACTCACAGATGTTTATTTCATACTTTAGGTTATAATCCAGTACTATTTAATTTTGTCGCTCAAATTGGTCCAGATTTGGCCTTTGGGAGCCTTTTTAGTTGGCTCCTGAGTCCCTCTGATATATTCCTATCTTTGTATGTCTTTTTGTTGTTGTTGAGCACTTACTTACTTTCTGGTAGTATATGTTATCTCAGACTCATCTCGTATATTCCCTGCCCCAGTCCTAAATTAGCTGTTTCTCAAAAACCCAGATTCCTCCTATTAGAGAATGGCATTAGAAACCAAAATTTCGACCCTAAGTGTGCTTATTGCTACTCAGATGTTTCTTTTAAGCCTTCCCAACTAACAAAACAAAGAAATAAATTTATATATGCTAACCTGTGTACATACACATATCTATGAATAGTTCTGTATGTAACCATCTACATCTATATTAAGCTATTAGTTATGAGGTTCTATTTATATTTTCAACTCTAATCTATTACCACATGAATCATTCTAACCTCCTCCCCTTGCTTATCTGTAAATTCCCACTCCAACAATGAGAAATCTGGCTCCCATCATCCACCAGCCATTTACTTAATTGTTTAATTCTAGTATATATGTATATCAGTATCAGTATTGTTAACCCATACCCCTGTGGGAAAAGTTATCAACTTTCTGTACACTTTCTTTTGCTTTTAGTTTTACAGACTCTGCTCATTTCTAAAATTACTTAAATCAGGGTCCTCCCCCACCCCCCACCCCCCACCTCACCCCTGCCTTTAGTGGGGTTGTTTCATATGTTTGTGATACAGTTTCATTGCTTTGTCACATTCTGCCTTCCATTTTGGGATTCTCCCTATGTTCTAAATTATTTTTTATAATTTTTCATGCATTAAGATTTGCTCTTTCTATTGTATAGTTCCATGGGTTTTGACAAATGCGTAAGGTCTTGTATCCACAGTTATACTATATATTAATAGAAGAGTTTTACCACCCTAAAAATTTCTCTGTGCTTCACCTTTTCAACCCTCTCTCCCCCAAAACCCTGACAACCATTAGATCTTTTTGCTATCTCTATATTTTGTCTTTCTGTACCTTTTTTTTTTTTTAAAAAGGGAATACACACAATAGAGTATTTTGGTTGTTGCTCATATTACAACTCACTGACTGTTTACCATGTCCCATGTCCTAAACTATTATGCTCTCCCATTTTGCAGATGAGAAAACTGAGGCACATGAGTTGAAGTAACTTTGTAAAATCTCATAATATTGAACAAAGTTTGACTTCAGATCCTGGATGCTTTGATTGTTTAAAGCCCCAGTATGTCCATGCTTGACTTCTCAGTCATCTATGGGAGTCCTCTATATATAGCCAATAAGAGGAGAATGACTTATTTCCCAGTTTACCCAGGCACTCTCAGTTTATCTCTGTTGTTCCAGCATAATTAGTAATAGTATCCCCTTTCATGATAAAAAAAATATGGTCACCTCCAAAGGAAAAATCTAATGAATTTCAGAGTCAGGTTGTAGGAGTAAGAATTATATTCTAGGAGAAGTGGAAGTGTGCCAATGGGGTGTGCCAGATATCCAAATAAAGTCAGCTCCTCATCTAGTCTCCTTCCCCTTCCTCCTCCCAATCTGATTATTCCCCAAGTCCACCAGTCCTGTTGGTGCTGCTGAAATGCCTCTGATGCTATCCTCTTCTCCGCATGAACATGCTCCCAGTTCTGGTCTTTCCTCTCTGTCTCGTGCTTCTCTGAATTTCAAACTGTATCTCATGGACTGGCAACCCATAATTCCATTAGGATCTTTAAGATTTGGGGGATTTCACAGAGAAGTAAATAAAATCCTCCCTCCCTTGAAAAAAACTACTTATTTTAAAATTTGGAGATGGACAAAAGATTGCCAGCTTTTTATTTTGCCAAGTAAAAATGAGGGAAACCTCCATCTTTTGTATTCGTACTGCCTATTAGAAATATAATACAAGCTCTAAGTGTTATTTTAAATTTTCCAGAAGCCACATTTCATCTTTTTTTTTTTTTTTTTGGCCATGCCACGTGGCATGTGGAATCTTAGTTCCCTGACCAGGGATGGAACCTGCACCCTCTGCACTGACAGCCTGGAATCTTAACAACTGGACCACCAGGGAAGACCCCAGAAACCACATTTTAAAAGGTAAAATAAAGTTTTTGTTGTTTAGCTGGTAAGTCATATCCTACTCTTTTGTGACCCCACAAACTGTAACCCACCAAGCTCCTCTGTCCATGGAATTTTCCAGGCAAGAATACTGGAGTGGGTTGCCATTTCCTTCTCCAAGAGGATCTTCCCAGCCCGAGGACTGAACCTGTGTCAGCTGTGATGGCAAGCAAATTCTTTACCACTGAGCAACCAGGAAAAACCGCAAATAAATAGACAGGTGAAATTAATTTTAATATATTTGATTTAACCCAATATATCCAAAATGTTATAATCTCAAAAATATTAACACGATAGTTTACATTTTTTGTGCTGTTTGAAAACCGGTGATAATTTTGTACTGAGCACATTTCAATTTGCAGGAGCTGTATTTAAGTGCTCGAGAGCAATGCAGTTCTCCCATGTGCAGTTCTTTCCTGTTAGTCAGTAAAAGAGCCCTGGAATATATACACACATTCACATATGATCATAATTGTTGAATTTTTCAGAGAAGACATTTAGATGAATCAAAAAATGAATTCCCTTGTTCCTATTGCTTTCTCTCTTTATTATGAATGTCTTTGAGGACCATGCCAGTTCAAAGACTGATGTTTTAGAACTAGACTCAGGGTGGGGAGAGTTGCATGGTGCTGTAACAGCCATGCCCACAGTCGAGTTGGCACCTTCCTCCTTTCACTGCATGGATATTAACAGGCTGGGCTGTCCCAAGATGTGCTAGGTGCTGGGGAAAGTGGAAATCAGGTGGGTCCTCTGAGCCCATGGAGCTGCTGCTCTACCATGGTGTACCAAGTAGGACCTTGCAGGCAATGAGAGGGTGTATTGTCTGCAGAGAATCTGAAAACAATAAAACTGATTGAATGTCTGTCTGCATTTTATTATTACCATGTGCCCACAATTCTAAACCATGCCACTGATTAAGACATTCCTCCCTGAAAATCAAGTAGTTGGTCTAACCTGAGTCCTAATGATATATTTATAAGCTTTGAATTGGCATATTTTAATCACTTGTACACTAGTCGACAGTATCACCCACCAGGGATTTATATCACAACACTCCCAGCTATACATTCAGCCCCTAACACACACCAAGCCAGACACAGTTATACGTGTTAGTTTTGAGAATAAGTTCATAACAGTCCAGAATTGTTCAAGCTTGCTTCCTGAGTACTTGTGTCTCTAGCCCCTTTGGTACAACATATGGCTGTGTTTAAACAATAGATTGAAAATAAACAATGATAGCCCAGTGATTAGGAAGCTGAAGAACCAGAACTTGAGTTGCTTCAATTCTGCCATTCTATGTGACCACTTGAAGCTTTTGTATTTAAAATTCAAAACAGTGAAACAGTGAACTGCAGAGTGTGGTAACTGCAAATTTTATTATTTAGTAAAACAGTATTATATACAATATTATTATTTAGAAAAATTATGTTTTACCAAATTTGAATCATATATTTAACATTAAAGTTGATTCTTATTTTTAAAGTATTTTCTTATTTGTTTTTTAATTTTAATGTAATTAATATAATGGAATTATTGCAACAGACTGCTATGTGGGTACGTTTTTTTATTTTCTTTTCTTTGCAAGGAAATAAAGTAATTGGAAAGTATGGATCAAATACTCTTTCCCTTTTTTTGTACTATAATATTTACTTTTACTGACATGACTACATATACAAAGTTTAATAAAGGAATATTTTTACCATCCACATTTCTTATCTGGCCATTACCATTAGTATTATTCACTGTGTTTCATGCTTATTGAAAATACTGTCATTTAACAAAAGTGGGTGTTAAAAAATTATCTGTTCTGGGACTTGCCTTGTGGTCCAGTGGTAAAAGATACATCTTGCAATACAGGGGACACGGTTCGATACCTAGTCAGGGAATTAAGATCTCACATGCCTTGAGGCAACTACATGCACCTCAACTACTGAGCCCACAAGCGGCAACAAGTAAATAAATAAAAACCTAAACCTGAGCACGCGAACTAGAGAGGAGTCCCCACTTCCTACAACTAGAGAAAGCCCAGGCACACAACAAAGAGCCCGTGCGCCACAACTAAGACCCAGCATAGCCAAATAAATTTTTTTTTTTTTAATTTTTAAATTTTCTGTTAAAGTATCAGACGAGCTAGGCAGGTCACTGGTGCTCTGAAGAAAAGGAACATGGGGTTAGGAGAGCTCTAAAGAGGCAGACACAAGGCAGGAGTGCTGGAAAGGCGAGAGAACGGACTTCCTAGCACCCTGTGTGGGGAGTCAGCTCAGCCTTTTCCACAAATTGAAAGTGACTCAAGACTGAGAAACTCAAAGAGGAGAGTCAGATAGGTGAGCAAGGGTCAGATCATGCTTGGCCTACGTGAAAGTCCAGTGTTTATCTTGAGAGTAATGGGAAAACCACTGATGGGTTTTAAGAAGGGAAGATGCACAAGCAGTTTTGTGACTGAAAAACAACATCCTTCTAGCTTCAGGGAGAATGGAATGGAAGGAGACATGCTGGGTACAGGGACCAGAAAGGAGGCTGGACAGGTACCAGATAAGAGATGATGGCGGTCTAGTAGGGCAGTGGTGGCGAGCATCTCTCTGAGAATCTTTTTAAAGATTTTTTTAAGAATAATTTTTTGGGGGGCTGCACTGCATCCTCATTGCTGCGTGCAGGCTTTTCTCTAGTTGCCATGAGTGGGGACAACTCTGTAGTAGTGGTGCTGGAGCTTCTCACTGCGGTGGCTTTTCTTCGGATGGACCAGGGCTCTAGGGCTTGGGGGCTTCAGTAGTTGCAGTTCCCGGGCTCTGGAACACAGGCTCAACAGCTGTGGTGCATGGACTTAGTTGCTCCTCAGCACATGGGATCTTCCCAGACAGGAATCGAACCCGTGTCTTCTGCACTGGCAGGTGGATTCTTACCATTGAGCCACCAGGGAAAACCCTGTCTGAGAATTTTAGCGTCTACCTGCCACAGTCTGGATTAAACAGTTCAGTGGTGAGCCCGACCTTGAACTCCTGTGGCCTGCAAGGTTTAGACTCTGGGACTCCTATGTGAAATGATTTAGGGTAATCTGTGTGCACAGGTAAATACCACATCTCAGTGGCAGCCAGGAGTTTTGGGGTTTGGGTTTCAAAATTTCACTTCCTTCCCTTGGCTCCCAGAGGAATCTGACCACTGACTGTGATTCATTTAATAAATATGTATTGAGTACCCACTGTGCACCAGGCACTCTCCTAGGGACAGAGCAGGAAACAAAAGACAAAAATCTCTGCTCTCTTGGAGCTGGCAGTTCAGTGGAGGGGAGATGGGCAAAAAACAATTGAACAAATAAAATATTCTGAAATGTGGTGAGTGGTATAAAGCAAAGAGAAAGGGTGAGGAGTTAGAATAATGCAAGCAAAAATTAAAGAGTCTAACAATACCAAACTTTGGACAAGATGTCCAGATGAAGAGGATCTCTTCTATGTTGTTGGTGGAAAAGTAATCTGGTACAGCATTCATGTATCTCAGAGGCAGCCACCACACTTCCCCTAAGATACCTGGGAGACCTTCCAGCACTTGAACACCAGGAACACATTTAGGATTGTTAACAAGAACATTCTTCATAAGACCAAAAACCTGGCAATAACACAAATGTCCAAGAATAGGACACTAGATAGAAAAATTGTAGTACATCCCTGCAATGGAAAAATGAATGAACCCTACACAGGTGCAATCATTCAGATGAATCTTACCACTATAATAATTAGAAAGTAAATAGCAGAGTATTACATACAGCATGGGAAAATTGCTCAGTCATGTCTGACTCTTTGCGACCCCATGGACTATACAGTCCATGGAATTCTCCAGGCCAGAATGCTGGAGTGGGTAGCCTTACCCTTCTCCAGGGGATCTTCCCAACCCAGATCTCCTGCATTACATACAGCATACCTTTATGCTAAAACTAAAGGCAAGATAATGTATTTTTAAGAAAACATTTTAAAAAGAGAGAGGAGAAATTGAAACCCTCATACACTGCTGATAGGAATGTAAAATGGGGCAGCAAATCTATTGAGACAGAAAGTAGATTTATGGTTGCCTAGAGCTGGGGGTTACAGAAGAGGAAGAGATGGAGGAGTTAATGAGTAGAGTTTCTTTGGGGAATGATGAAAATATTCTAAAACTGATTGTGGTGATGGATGCATAGCCCAATTAATATCTCATTGAATTGTATATTTTAAATGAGTAAATAGTCTAGTATATAAAGTATATCTTAATAAAGCTGCTCATCTTTTTTGAAGTATAAGATTTAGGATAAACATTACATCAGGTGAGAAGAAGCAGGGGATGGGATGGGAAAGGAGTTCATAGGAGAAGGTAGGTTGTTATCCATGTTCCAGTTCTTGTGTTGAGCTGCTGCTGTCACCAGGTTTTACTGTATTATATACAAATAAGTATATACAACCATGACCCGAACCAATCATGGGCAATGATAAAACTGTCACAGACCTACAATTCTGTGTAGCTGAGACACGGGAATGGGTGGGCAACAGCAGAGAGTGGTCAGGGCAGGCCATCTCCGGAGTCAGTGTGAACTGAGGCTAGAATGAGATGGACCAGCCATGTGGGGATGGGGGAGAAGAATTTTCTAGGCTGAAGAGACAGCGTCTATAAAGGCCCTGAGGTTGGTCCAAGCCTTCTGTGTTTGAGGAATATTCAGGAGACCAGTACTTGAAATTCTAATATCTATATCCCATTTAATCTGTAAAATAACCATATGAGGAAGAAACTGCTTTTTTCTATTTTCAGGGCAAGCAAAAGGAGGCACTGAGATATGAATACAGGAATCCTGACTCCATCGAGCATTGAGCCGTCCAGGCTACCGTTGTGAAGGTTTAAACTCGGGGATCGTCAGATCTCAGCTTCCAATAAAAGGCCGGAAGAACAGTTTGGCTGGGTGTAGAACCTTTTCCTTCCGAGTGCCCTGTGCCTTTAAGAGTCGCCCCCTCCCGCCACCGAAGCTCCAGTTTCCCTCCCGGGCACCCAGAGCATCACCCCGCCCCCCAGCATCTGCGGAGCCGCACCCCGACCCTTCCTCCCCACCCCAGACTTTCCGGCTGCGCTCTCAGCCCCCGCCCGTCCAGGGGTGGGTGAGGTCTACAGCCTGAGACCCGCACCTTCCAGCCTGGATACTGCCCACTATGCCCCCAGCAAAATGCTACCCTACAGACCCTCACCCCGGCCCCTCCCAGCTCTCGACTCCGTGGAGCGACGCTTCAGCGCCCCATCCCATCGCCGGGCCCACGTGCGCGCGGTGAAGGTGACCTCCCCCAGGGGCAGCACACGCCCCGCAGTGCCCGAGCTGGCTCACACGTGGTGAGATGGGAGCGCGCAGCCCCTCCCCGCCACGCGCCTCGAGCGTGCGCCTCGTACACGCCCCTTGGCCGGGCTCCGCCCCCGTGCCCGCGCACGCTTTTCCAGACTCGGGAGGGGCAATCGCGCCCCAGTCTGGCACCGGGCTGGCCGCGATGTGGGTGTGGGACCTGAGAATGGGGCACCCACGTATCTTCAAACCTCGCCTAATAACTGTGAAAAGCGGGAAGTTCGCCCTACTCAGGACCCTCGGTTGGTAGGCGAGGTGTCCCTTCGTGCGCTGAGCAGGGAAGAGAGAGCTGGGACCGCGAGCCTAGGATGAGTCCTAATCTGCAGATTTTTGGTGTTTTGTACCTGGAAAGTGGGCGGCATGTGCCCTTCTTTCTCAGGACTCGCGTGGTGCCTCAAAGGAGGAGAAAAATGTGAAGAGGTTTGGTTCATCGGACCCAAAACATTTGTTGAGCCCCTGTGTGGCTGGATACTAGGAAAGGGTTACATCAATGACACGATGAGGTTGTCCCCTTAAAGAGCTTTCCTGAGCCTACGTCTCCTCACCTTCTGCTCTGGGACGGTTCAAAAAGACGCCCCCTAAAAAGGAGGGAGCCGAGGTCCTACCTAGCGGCAGGTGTCACTGAGTAAGCTAAAATTTCAAAGGCAACGCGGGGCGGGGACTGACTTTGGGAGCCAGATGGGAAGCCTGCTCGGCGTCCCCTCACCCTCCCGCTAGTCCCCAGCCTAAGAAAAGAAACCGACTTCATCCGACACCCCCAATCCCAGCCACCAGACCGCCCAGCCTGGCAGCCCGAGCCCCGCCCCGCTTCGGCAGCCAGCGATTGGGAGATGCAAATACCAGGTTCTCTGCCCAGCAACGGGTGACGCGCAGCCCGAGCGCGAGGCGTGGCCCGGCCGTAGCCCGAGCGGGCACCTCGGTGTTTACACGGGGCGGCCCCGCGCGCGCCGCAGCGGCCCGCAGACGGCGAGGGGGAGGGGTGGTGCGCGCGCCGGCGGGGCCGCGCGGGGAGAAAGACACTGGAAGGCGGCAGGGTGGGGAGCGGCGCGCGCGGGCCGCAGCCGAGCAGGAGGCTGCAAGAAGAGCCCGCCGGGGCCTGAGGGGTGCCGTTCCTCCGCCCCCCGCAAAACAATGTGTGGCGCGCTGCGGGGCACAACTTGCCGGAGGCGGCGGGGGCGCGCTGAGCCCGCCTGAGACCGCGCCGCTGACCTTCTCCCCCCCGCCGTCCGTTGGGCCGGAGCGCCCAGCTCTTCGCTCCCTAGCTCGCGGGGGCCGGGCTGAGCTGCGGGGCGGGGCCGCCCCTCAGTCGCTGCTGCCTCCTCCCCCACCCCCAGCCGCGGAGGATGCGGACGGCCCCCGGCGGCGTCTAGCGGCCCCGGGCCCAGGCGCGATGGTGCAGCAGCGGGGCGCGAGGGCCAAGCGGGACGGCGGGCCACCGCCCCCGGGGCCCGGGCCGGCCGAGGAGGGGGCGCGTGAGCCCGGCTGGTGCAAGACCCCGAGCGGCCACATTAAGAGACCGATGAACGCGTTCATGGTGTGGTCGCAGCACGAACGGCGGAAGATCATGGACCAGTGGCCCGACATGCATAACGCCGAGATCTCCAAGCGCCTGGGCCGCCGCTGGCAGCTGCTGCAGGACTCGGAGAAGATCCCGTTCGTGCGGGAGGCGGAGCGGCTGCGCCTCAAGCACATGGCGGACTACCCGGACTACAAGTACCGGCCGCGCAAAAAGAGCAAGGGGGCGCCCGCCAAGGCGCGGCCCCGCCCCCCCGGCGGCGGCGGCGGCGGTAGCAGGCTCAAGCCCGGGCCGCAACTGCCTGGCCGCGGGGGCCGCCGAGCGGCGGGAGGGCCTTTAGGGGGCGGCGCGGCGGCGCCCGAGGACGACGACGACGAAGACGACGAGGAGCTGCTGGAAGTGCGCCTGGTGGAGACCCCCGGACGCGAGCTGTGGAGGATGGTCCCGGCGGGGCGGGCCGCCAGAGGACCAGCCGAGCGTGCCCAAGGGCCGTCGGGCGAGGGGGCGGCTGTCACCGCCGCCTCCCCAACTCCGTCGGAGGACGAGGAGCCGGAGGAAGAGGAGGAGGAGGCGGCGGCGGCCGAGGAAGGCGAAGAGGAGAAGGTGGCGTCGGGGGAGGAGCCGTTGGGCTTTCTGTCCAGGGGGCCCCCCGGCCCCGCGGGCCTGGACTGCAGCGCCCTGGACCGCGATCCGGACCTGCCGCCCCCCTCGGGCACGTCGCACTTCGAGTTCCCGGACTACTGCACCCCCGAGGTTACCGAGATGATCGCGGGGGACTGGCGCCCGTCTAGCATCGCCGACCTGGTTTTCACCTACTGAGCCCATCGTCAGCGGGGCGCGCACGCCCCCAAACCAGCTGTTTACATACAGGAATCAGGTATTGGGGCCCCTCGGAGGCCGAGGCTGGCACCCCATCTCCCGCACAGCCTCCCCCCTCCTAGACGTGCCCATCCCCCTTCAAATCCAGACAAGCCCTTCCCCCGCAGACACACCCCAAGACAGCCCAACCCCCACCCTTTCTCCGACATCCGAGCCTTTCCCCATCTTGCCCCCTCCCGCGAGCCACCAGCAGCCAGCCCCCCCCTCCGATACACCTCCCATCCTCTCCGAGAGACCTGTACCCCTCCCCCATTTTGCACACGCCCCTCCTCTTGGCCGGAGGACACGCCCCTGCCCTTGGCTCTAGACTCCCTCCGCCTGCTCCCAGCCCGCCTTCTGTCTCGTTTAGGGGGGCGCTGCAGCTGGGCGGCCCTGCGCCCTCCTCCCTTGCCCTTCCCTCCCGGGGAGGGGGAGGGGCACGCTGCTTTTCCCCCGGGAGCACTGGGACCCCGCCCCCTTCTTGCGCATGCCTAATGCTTCTTGGGAGGAGGGGGCTGGTCCCTGCTGAACCACTAGCCTCGGTCAGCCGCTCTGGGAAGAAGGGGGGCGGATATAGAGCGATCCTGAGAAATCGTTTGATCCAGGAGCCACGGCTTCCGTTCAACCCGACGGGGCGTCACTGCCTTAAATGGGAGGAGCAGTCGGAAGGGGGAGAAAGACTAGCCAGCCCGGAAGGGTTGGTGTGGAGCTTGGAACTCCCAAGTGGCATAGCCCCTTTCCCCTTACGGGGTCGCCCAGCCCATATGCACCCCCGCAACTCCCCACCCCCCACACCGACTGCTTGACTGCCTCAACAGCCTGTCTTGGTTCCAAGAAGCCAACCTTTCTTTCCCCCACCTGGGAATTGAGGGGCAGGGTTTTTCTCTGGAAATCCTTCAGGAGAGAGAAAGAAAACTCAGAATCAAGACATGTAGTCGTTTGTGTGGGGACAGGGTCCTTTTGTCCGCCCCACCCCCTCCCCAAGTGCCCTTATCACCTCAGGGCACACTCCCAGCCTGGACTCCCTCCTAAGCCCACCGCCCCTTCCTGTCATCCAGATCCCTTTGCCTACAGTGACAGTATTCAGTGGGAGAAACAAACACGTCGGTACTCAACTAGGGGGTTGCGACTGAGGCATGATAGCAGATGAAGAAGCAAGAAAAGACCCCCGTTCTCAGCAGCTGGCTTGAGAGACCATCACCTGGGCCAGTGAAACTGAAGGGAGGTTCAGAGTAGTGGTGTGCTGTTGGCGCCCAGCTGCTACTGTGTCCAGTTTGGGGTGCCCTTGGGAAACCCTGCCCCTGATGCTGTTACCCTCTCCCTCCAACTCCCCGCTCAAGCTCCGCCCCTCCGGCCTCCCCATGCCCCCTTTACCCTCACTACCTGTATCTCACCGGCGTGTGTTCACCCTCCTGGGTGTGCACACACTCTCATTCACACACACAAATCTCAGGAACAAACGGTCCCAGAGTCCTCCGGGACCCCTGCCCAGGGTCTCTGCAGGGCTCTGCCCCACGCGTTCCCGTCGCTGACAAAGCCACCAGCTGCCTCCTTTAAGCTTGGTGCTCCGGCTCTGGGCCTTTTTGCGCGCGCTCTTTCTCTCTTTCTCTTTCTCTCTCTCTCTCTCTTTTTTTTTTTTTAAAGAAAAATAACAACAAAAAAAGACAATGAAAAATCCCAGAAAACGTCATGTGAGTGAAGAGATGTCACTGTCTGTGGTCTTGGAGAACTAGTCTCGTAGCTGAGGGGAGGGGTCCCTCTGATCTGGGGCACTGGCACCCACAGCAGGACTTACGCCAGGACTGAATAAAGTGTATTTGCCCCATCTCGCCCTGTGGTTCTACATGTCTTTGCCTTTCCTCAACCCTCCCCAAACAGTCTGACAGATTCAAGTCCCTGTGACTTAGCACCATGCAGGAAGAGCTCGAGGTTCCAGGCAAGGAGGCACCTGGCCCCTCTAGGTCTCTCTGCTCCCCCTGTCTCAGGACTCCTGGTCTTCATTAAGGATGGCAGGCTTGTCCCTGCAGAGGCCAGGCAGGTGACATGAATGAATGAGAGTCTGGGTGGACACTGGCTTCATTACCCACTTCAAGGGGAGCAATGGCTCACCTCCTGCCAGTTGTGACCCTGTGGGAGTGCAGCCCACTGTGCCCAGGGGGCTAAATTTTTCAAGAGAAGATGTAAATCTGGATGTTTCTGTGAACATCTCAATTTCAAAATGAAACCTGGTTCAAATATATTTTTTAAATCCTTAGGGACCAAGTGAAACAGTTGTGTAGGCACACCTGGTTCCAAGGGCATCAGTTTGACCCTGACCTTAATGAAGATTAAGAATCAGGGTTGACCATGGCTGACTCATATTGATATTTGTTAGAAACCAACACAATACTGTAAAAGCAATTATCTTTCAATTAAAAATTAAAAAAAAAAAATCAGGGTTGAGCCACAATGTCTGGGCCCAAAGCCTGATACCACTGCTGAGCACCTGTGTGCCCCTGAGCACATTAACTTTACCCTGACTCTTTTTTTCCATTTATGTGACATGGGGATGTTAATAGCACCTGCTTCAGAGTAAAGTTTGAGGTGAGAGGCATTTAACATGGTGCTCCATAAATTGTATTACTCCACTGTCCAGAGGAGGGATATTAGGGCAAAGATGCAGAAGCAACTTGTAAAGGGCCTTCAAACAGCCTGGGTCAGAGACAGGGCCCTAAATTTTGGTTTCTGTCTCCTAGTGAAGTGCTGTTTTAGGGTGCTGCCTCTCCCAGTTTGAATCTGCAGATGGTGTTAGGCGGTAGCTCGGGGTCTGGAGCTGTGGGGCTGGTCCTCACGCGTAGCATGTAACTGGCCCCTCATGCAGATGTACTGGATGATTGAAGAAGAGCAGCAGAAGCCGTGATGATTCCAGTCCTTGAGATTCTTACCAGTGTGTTTTGGGAACTGAGACCAAGGCTTTTCAAAACTTTTGTCCCACTGACCCCTGTCCCCCTTATTCTTCCTCTACCAGATCCAGTGAATTCCTTAGGTTGGACAAAGTGTGTTTGCCCAGTAAGAACCAAGGCCAAGTGTTCAGACCTCATTTAGAGAGGGTATTTGGGACTGGAATACCATAGATGTTTTAAAAGAGGACTAGAGCGGGTTTGGGAGGTCTGGGCATCTACAGAAGGGGTCTGGGAGTACAGGAATTATAGTGAATGCTTCCTCATAGTCTGTGATTGGAAACAAGATGGCCACAAACCAAAACAAAACCTTTAAGAAAGAAAAGGTGAGGAAGAGAACTGATTCACCCCAGGGCAGCCTGCATCTGGTGTCTGAATGTATGCAAGTATAAATCCCTGCCACTTAAGTTCCAACCTTCAGGTGGGACGGACACAGTATCTGCCCTGCCCTGCACCCCGGGGTACTCATCCTAGGGCCCCTTCAGGGTGGCTTGGGCTTGTCCACGCTGGCAGCACAGTTTGACCTCCTGTACCCAATCCTGCCTCCACCCTCTTCTTTTCACAGGTCTTTATCCCTAATAAATATCTTGCTCCTGAAACTTAGTCTCAGTGTCTGCTTCTGGAAAACCCAGTCTGCAACAGAGGGTGGAAGGGACAGGACAAAGGGAATAGGGTCACTGACCCAGCAACTGCAGCTGAGCTGGGCACCTTTGATGCCCACCCCATCAGGAGGAGTTCAACTGTCTCCCCACCCTGGGGCTGCACACATTCCACTCTTTCCTGTCGGCGTCAATTAGAAACCCCAGCTTCAGCCTACAAGTCACTCCAGAGTCCTCTGCTGGTGGTGGTCTCATTTGCAGTCCCTCCTCTGGCCTAGGCTGGAGAGAGAGAGGCTAACGGTCTATTTGCCCTTCACAATGCCCTGGGAGGGGGCAGGGCAGGGAGTGTATAAAACCCCAAGCCAGAGATGGTGCTAGAGCACTGCGGGCCTTGGGCCAGCCGCCTCCCCTTCGGAGGCCTTAGTCCTACCCCCACTCTCCCACCCTGCTGCTCCCAGGGTGATGCGGGGGAGAGGGAACTAGGAATAGAAGAGAGATCATTGTTTTGGTTCCTTCCATTTCAGAAGGAAATGGATTCTGACCTGTGAAAGGTGCAGGCATACCTGCTTATGTGGACTCTGGGGACACCTAGTGGCTGAAAGGAGTAGGACGCATTGGTGGGGGGTTGGCAGGGTGTGTCCCACCCACTCCAATCCTCCATTCACGCTCTCTGATACAGCTCTGGGTCAGGTTCCTGGCATAGGCTGTTTGAACCGTTTGGTTCCAGGGCTTTAAAAACGCCTATAGGCTGATGTATTGACCATCTGTTCCTATGTAACAAAATGCAACAAAGTTGATGGCTTAAAACAACATGCATTTCTTATTTCATAAATCTCCATGGGCCTGGAGTCCTTAGCTGGGTTCTTTGCTCAAGATCTCTCAAGGTTGCAGTCCAGCTGTTGGCTGAGCTGTGTTCTCTTCTGGAGCTCAGTGTCCTCTTCCAAAAATCACGTGGCAGTGGGCAGAACTCAGTTCCTTGTGGTTAAAGGACTGAGGCCCGTTTTCTTCCTGTCAGCTGGTGCCATTCTGGATTCCTAAAAGCCACTCACAGTTTCTTTCCTCACAGGCCCCCTCTCAGCATGGTGGCTTATTTTGTCAAGGCCAGCAGGAGAATCTCTGCAGCTTCAAGCCCCTTGGCTCAAGGAAGAGGGCTTTAAAAGGGCTCACCAAAGGAAATGGCCCTTTTGATTCAATAAATTTTGACTAATTTAATCACATTTATGAAATTCCTTCACCTTTGCCAATAATGTAACAATCAAAATAATGCTGATTAGGACTGGTGCTGAAGCTCCAATCCTTTGGCCACCCGATGGGAAGAACCGACTCATTGGAAAAGACCCTGATGCTGGGAAAGATTGAGGACAGGAGGAGAAGGGGCCGACAGAGGACGAGATGGTTGGATGGCATCACCGACTCAATGGACATGAGTTTTAGCAAACACCCCAAGATGGTGTAGGACAAGGAAGCCTGGTCTGCACTCCATGGGGTCACAAAGAGTTGGACTGAACACCTGAACAGCAATCACAATAACATCTATCATGCCCCTTGGTCTCACCCACACTGGGAGGAAGAGTTTGTGTTAGGCACACACAGAGGGGAGAGGGGAATCTTGGGAGCCATCTTAGAATTCTTTTTATCAGAACTGTAGAGTCTCAAGCCTATGTCTCCAGCCCAACACTGTTAGAATCAGTATGTCTACTTGCTTTTTGGTCATCTCCCCTGGGATACCTAATTGGCATCTGAAACTTGGTATATGTAAAAATGAAGTCTAGTTTCCACAATCTGGCCAAGCCCGCTGCTCCACCCACATCTTCACAACATCTTATATAGCTAATAGGCCAGCAACCTACAGACCATGGGGTTGCACAGAGTCAGACACGACTGAGCAATTAAGCACAACAACCTCTGGGTCATCCTTGACTCTTCTTTTCTTCACAGCTTCCTTATCCTTATAGACCATTGGTTTTATCTTCACAGTGTGTCCTATATCCTATTACCTCTCACCTTGTCCAAGGCCACTCTCCTGGTCCAGACCCCCACCATTTCTTGCCTGGTATTCTGCACCAGCCATTTCACTGAACTTGCTTTGCCCTAATCACAAAGGCTTGTTATCCACAAAGCCATCAAAGAAATCTGTTTCAACTATAGATCGGACTATATACTGAACTCTGCTCAAAACTCTCCAGTGGATCCCATCTCATTCAGACTAAAAGCCAAATAAAATCCTCATCATGGCCTGTGAAACCCTGTGGGATCTGGCCTGTGGCCTACCCTGGGACTCATCTGCCACTTTTCCCTTCTCCCACCACACTCCACACTGGCTTCCTTGCTGTTCCTCAAAACTGCCAAGCACACACCCACCAGAGGCCCTTTGCACATACTGTTCACGCTGCTTGAAATGCTCTTCTCCCAGATATCCACTGGCTTACTCTCTCACTTCCTTTGGTCTCAGCTCCAATGTCACTAACTCAGAGTGGTCTTCCCTGACAATTCATATAAAGTATTACCCTCCCCCTGATGCTAGCTCCTTACTTTGCTTCATTTTTCATAATAGCATTTATAGCTATCTGGCATTTATCAAGTACAGTTTTTATTTTGTATGTATCTCTCCAACTAGTGTGTAAACTTGATAAGGAAGGAATGGCTTCTGCATTGGGCTCCATGCCTTAGATCATTGAATCACTCATTTGCTTACCCAAGCAACAAACATTTATTAACATCCTGCCTTGCCACACTCTGCTAGCAGCTGGGTGTACAAAGGTGAAAAAAACAGACATGATCCATCCTCACTGAACCCTCAGGTCAGAGGAACAGAAAGACCAATAAACACAGGGATGGAAATGCATTGATGGAGATGGACAGTGGGGTTTAGGGGGACACAGAGGAGTGCCTTAATCCAGTCATGGAGCAGGGTGTGGTTAGGTCACCTCCTTGAGCAGATGATGTGTAAGCTGTGACTGAGACCTCCGTGGCTTGTTGTGATTTTAGGACATGGCTACAAGTTCTTTGACATCCCTCCCACGAATTTCCTTCCCCTTGAATCTGGACTGGTCTTTGTGATCCGCTTGTTACTGCCAGGATGCAGGAATGACGCTATAGGTTTCCAAGCTTAGGTCACACTGAACTACTGTAAGAAGTCCAACAACCCTGAGATTGTCATATGATGAAGAAGCCCCCAAACACATGGAGGGACCACGTGCAGTTGTGCCAGGTGATACAGACACTGTCAAGGCTCCAGAAACATGAATGAAGCAGACTTCAGATGATTCCAGCCCCCAGTCACTCAAGTCTTCCCAGGCGAGGTTCATAGAGCAGAGAAAAACCATCCCCTCTTATTGTTGTTATTTAGTTGCTAAGTTGTGCCCAACTCTTTTGTGACCCATGGACTTTAGCTTACCAGCCTCCTCTGCCCACTTTATTCCCAGGCAAGAATACTAGAATGGGTTGCCATTTCCTTCTCCAGGGGAATCTTCTCGGCTCTGGGATCAAACCCATGTCTCCTGCTTGGCAGGTGGATTCTTTACCCACTGTGTCACCTGGGAAGCCCCCACCCTTACTTGCGCTGTCTGAATTCCTGAACCACAGAGCCCATGAGCAAAATGAAACGGCAGCTATTAATATTTGTACTATTTAATTTTGGGGACAGTTTGTTATGCACCAATTAAAGTCAGAAGAGCAGGATGAGGCAGATGCAGGGGAAGGAAAAAGCTTTCTAGACACCAGTAAATTCAAGAGGGAAGACTTGGCAAGAAAGGCTGATATGGGACTTCCCTGGTGGTTCAGTGGTGAAGAATCCACCTGCCAATGCAGGGGGATACGGGTTTGATCTCTGATCCTGGAAGATCTCACATGCTGAGGGGCAACTAAACCCATGCACCACAACTACTGAGCCTGTGCACAGCAACTACTGAAGCCCAAGCACCCTAGAGCCCATGTTCTGCGACAAGAGAAGCCACCACAATGAGAAGCCTGCACACCGCAACTAGACAGCAATCTCCGCTCGAAGCAACTAGAGAAAGTTCTGGCACAACAACAAAGACCCAGCACAGCTAAAAATAAATAATTTTTTTTTTTAAAGAGAGAGGCTGACATGGAAGGAAGTTGGTTGTGGCTAGAGGGAATGGTGGGGAGAAAGGAGATAGACTGGCAAGAACATCAAGGGCCCTGAAGGCATTTAGACTTTATCCTGGGTCTCCAGATTGCATCCCAAGGATCTTCTGAACACACAAATCTGACCACTGTCGAAAACTGTCGTGACTACCTATCACCTACAGGATAAAGTCTAGATTTCTTGGCCTGGCCTTCAGGGCTGTTTGTGGTTGATGTCTTTACTGATTTATAGACTTTTTCAGCTACCAGCTCTATCCAGTGACAATGCCCTCCCATGCCATTTGTCTTTACTTTTCTTGAGAAATTGGAGGGACTTTGGGCTAATCACCTTGCCGTCTGAGGCCTTAGTTTCCCCATCTGTACAGTTAGGTGGTCAGACTAGACGTCTTTAGGAGAGCATCCAGCCTGGCATTCCAGGAACCTACGAAACCTGCATGTCTAACTTCTTCCAGGTTGCCTAGCAATGGACACCAACCCTCTCCCCCATCCTCAGAGGTTTCTTAGCAACCCAGTTTCTCACCCTCGGTTGTTTTCGGGGTTTCCTGTTAACTAAATGAATCTCAAGTTCTGCTTTTTCTCCTCAAAAAAAAGTCTAAGACCAAGGAATCTCTTTGGAGACCTGGATACAAACTCAGAATGAAAAAAAGCCTTTTTGAGTCAGTGGAAGATTTGCTATGAGAAGTTACACAACCCCCACATAATTTAACATTTCTCCTGCTGAGTGTCTCCTCTTGAATCTGGCCTCTGTGACCAATAGACTAGAGTCGAAGTGACACTGGGCCACTTTCTAGACTTTAGTCTTGAGGAACTTGCAACTTTCACCTCTTCTTTCCTGGAATTCTCATTTTGGGGATCCAGTCACCAGGCTGTGAGGAAGCTCGAGAAACTGTGAAGAGTTCTGCATGGAGAAGAACTGAGGCCCTTGGCCCTCAGCCCCAGCTGAGCTCCCACTTGAGAGCCTTTACCAACTACTTGCTGGCCATGTTAGCAAGCCATCTTGGAACTGGCTCTTCCCAGCCTCCAGTCAAGCCACCACAGCTGATGCTAAGTTGAGCAGGCTCAAATTTTCCCACTGAGGCCTGCCAGTTGCAGATTTGTGAGCAAAATAACGATCGTTGCTGTTTTAAGTTACTAAGTTTTGAGTTGGTTTGTTATATTAATAACAACCAGACAAATGCTTTGGCCCAGAAGTGACACCCATCACTCTGTTTATAGCTCACTGGCCAGAACAAATCCCATGGCTTTGTCTAACCTCAAGGGTGAAGCACGTGGAAGTTTGGTGAGTAGTATATGTCTCTATCACAGTGATCCAATAAAACCTCTTTGATAAGATTACATATGAGCAGAGCTCTGAATAAAGCCAGAAACTAGCTATGCAGATAGCTAGAGAAAATAAAGAAAGAAAGACATAGAAGCAAACAGGTGCAAAGTCTCTGAAGCCTTGAGGTAGGAGTTTGCCCAGGGTGCTGGATTCATTCAAGGAAGAACAAGGAGGCCAGTGTGGCTGGAGCCCAGTGAGTGAGGGAATGCAAGAGATGAGATCAAAGATGGAAGTAAGGTTGGGGTTCAGCTCAGTTGCTCATCTGTGTCCGACTCTCTGCAACCCTATGAACTGCAGCATGCCAGGCCTCCCTGTCCATCACCAACTCCCACACTCTACCCAAACCCATGTCCATTGAGTCGGTGATGCCATCCAGCCATCTCATCCTCTGTCGTCCCCTTCTCCTGCCATCAATCTTTCCCAGCTTCAGGGTCTTTTCCAATGAGTCAGTTCTTCGCATCAGGTAGCCAAAGTATTAGAGTTTCAGCTTCAACATCAGTCCTTCCAATGAATATTCAGGACTGATTTCTTTTAGGATGGACTGGTTGGATCTCCTTGCAGTCCAAAGGATTCTCAAGAGTCTTCTCCAACACCACAGTTCAAAAGCATCAATTCTTCAGCACTCAGCTTTCTTTATAGTCCAACTTTCACATCCACACATGACCACTGGAAAAACTATAGCTTTGACTAGATGGACCTTTGTTGGCAAAATAATGTCTCTGCTTTTTAATATGCTGTCTAGGTTGGTCATAGCTTTTCTTCCAAGGAGCAAGCATCTTTTAATTTCATGGCTGCAGTCACCATCTGCAGTGATTTTGGAGCTCAAAAAAGGTTGGGGGGGCAATTAGAGGCCACAGTAAGGACTGGTTTGCAGTATCTACTGCTGCATAAGCAAACTATTGCACAGCTTATACCTGAAAACAACATTGTTTTGTTATCTTTCAAGATTCTGTGTGTTTATGGAATTCAGTAGGATGGTTCTTCTGCTCATGTGTTGTCATCTGGGGGCTCAAGCAGGCTGGAACATCCAAAATGACTCACCCACATGATGCTGTCTAATACAGTAGCTGGTGCTAGCTGTAAGCTGGAAGTTTGGCTGGGGCTATCAAACGCGGCATCTACAGGTGGCTTCTTCATGCAGCTTGGGTTTCTTCTGGATGGGACTGGGATCCAAGACGGAGAATTTCACAAGTGAGTGTTCCACAAGGGGGTTGAAAAGGAAGCTGTTTCCCTTGAAAGCCAGGTCCACAGCATTACCTTCATCCCATTCTATTGGTTAAAGTGGACACCGGGCCAGCTCAGATGAGGAGGAACAAAGTGACAAAGAGCTTGTGGCCATCTTTAACCCACCAATCTTTTCCTTTTACCCTAAGATGAGATGCTCTGGAGGGTTTTGAGCAGGGGAGTGAGAGAATCTGACCCACAGTTTAAAGGATCATCATGGCTGCAATGCAGAGAAGAGCCCACTAGGGGTAGAGCAAGAGCACTGGGTGGATGGGAATGGGTGATGGGGGTCTGAGATAGCAGCAGTTGTGCCGGAGGGGCCCTAGCAGCAAGACTGATACCACTGACACTTGGTTGTCCAATATGATGGCCACTAACCGCCTGTGGCTGTTTAAAATTAAATTTAGAGGGAATTCCCTGGCAATCCAGTGGTTAGGACTCTGTACTTTCACTGCAGGAGACCCTGGTTCCATCTGTGGTCAGGGAACCAAGTTTCACAGAGTGGCCTAAAAACAAAAACAAATTAAATTAAGTTTTAGAGTAACTAAAATTATATAAATTTGGAATTTGCTTCCTTAGTTGCACTAGCCACATGTCATATACTTAATAGCCAAATATGGCCAGTTAGCTCTGGTATAGGCAGCACAGATATAGAACATTCCTGTCTTTGCAGAAAACTCTACTGGATGGGGCTGACCTGGACCTTCTCATCTCTTATAAGTTTTCACATCTAAAATCTTTGACTACAGGGTCCCACATTCTGACTTGGACTCCCTTCCTTCCCATCCGCTTATTTTTGGACTGCACTGAGCTCTTCAGCCTGGAATACTTGCATCTTCTCCAGGTCCATCTGCTCCCCTCCTAGGCTGCCTTCTTCATGAAGCCAGGATCTGTCATGAGGTCCATCACGGAATCTGCTCTCTCCCTTTCTCTCTGCAGCCCCCATCACCCTCTCCTTTGCCCCACCCATTCAAGGGAACCCTAACCCAGGAGCTGGGGTACCAGCAGCCTTCTTTTCTCCCAGTTCTGACATTGCCAAAGAAAGTCACAGCCATGCAGACTGCTGTCTCCACAGATCACAGCCATAAAACCATCAGAGCAAATTCAGATTCTGCCACATTATGGCAGACTTTGGGCAAGAGACTTACCTTCCCACACCCAGGGTTTACCATCTATAAAATGGGAATTATCATAGCTCCTATCTCATAAGGTTATTTAAAAGTAAAATTTCCTGGCACATAGTAAATGCTTAATATGTGGTATCCATCACCATCATTATCATCACTGAGTGTCTAAATCTTTACCGCCATTAAAAAAAATGGTAAAATATATACAACATGAAATGTATCATTAGCAACATTTGGTATATTCATAATGCTATACAATCATCACCACTATCTAGTTCTGGAATATCTTCACCACCCCAAAAGGAAACCCACCAAGCAGTCACTTCCCATTCCTCCCTTATCCTAGCCCCTAGGAACCATTAATCTGCTCTCTGTCTCTATGGATTTTCTGAGCCTGGGTATTTCATATAGATGGAATCACAAAATATGTGGCCTTTGTGTCTGCTTTACCACCCTTTGAAATGGTGTTTCAAAGGGAGGGTACTAAAACCTTTTTCTCTCTACAGTCAGATGCTCCACCCTGGAGCTATAAGCCCTCAGTTTCTTAATTGATAACACCTCTTGTTTTCCTAAAGAACATTCAATTTATCACGTTTCTTGTCACTCAGCTTCCTTCCCTCCTCACCCGCAAACAATAAAAATGGTAGTAATGACCATAATATATTGAGTTCTTATTCTGTTCCAGGTGCTTTGCTAAGCATTATCTATACACAATTCATTTTCACTCTTATAACCCTTTTGAGAGGAAATCGTTAATATCGTCTCGATTTTATCTCAGTTAGGGAAACTAAGGCTCAGAGCGTTGAAATCACGTAAGCAGAGAGTGGTAGAACTGGGGATTCAAGACTGGCTCTGTTTGACTCCAGAGTTCAACTCATGAACACCATGTCCCTCTTCTCAGTGGCCTTCTTTCTCTCCTTCCCTGGGTCTCAGAAGACACTGACTCCTGCCTATTCTGCTGGCTCAATGCCAAACCACCTACCTATACATGTGACCTCATCCCTTCCCATTGACTCCCCAATCCCATCCATCCATCCCCTGTCTCACATCATCGAAGCCAAAGCTGATTCAGACCACTGCGGACAGGAATCATCTGGCATTTGTTCACTTGTCTGATGCTTAAACAGGGATGACTCACAGGACCAAGCTCAGGTGGGATGGTGGTTACTGCGGGCTCTCCATATGATTCTGGTTTTCTCACAGCATGGTAGCCTCAGGGCAGCAGACTTCTTGCATGGTACCTCAGGTCTCCAAAAACTGGAGTTCCAGGGGAAGTGCCTGTCCTTTCATGTCCTGGCCACGAAATTCAGAGCATCACTTCCACCATATTCTGTTGGTTGAAGCAGTCGTCGACTCACCCAAGATACAAAGAGAGGGTAACTATATCCCACCTCATTGTAGGAGAAGCACTAAGGAATTTTCAGCCATGTTTTAAAACTGCTGCAGGTTATTTCCAATCTTTTTTTTTTTTTAAGTTTATATATTTAGTTAGTTGTTTTTGGTTGCACTGGGTCTTCATTGCTGCGCCAGGGCTTTCTCTAGTTGTGGTGAGTGGAGGCTACTCTTGGTTGCGGTGCACAAACTTCTCATTGCAGTGGCTTCTTTTGTGGCAAAGAACAGGCTCTAGGCACCTGGGCTTCAGTAGTTGCAGCATGTGGGTTCAGTAGCTGCAGCTCACAGGCTCTAGAGCAGCGGCTTGGTAGGTCTGGTGCACAGGCTTAGTTGCTCTGTGGCACGTGGCATCTTTCTAGACCAGGGAGTGAACCCATGTCCCCTGCACTGGCAGGTGGATTCCTAGCCACTGTACCACCAGGGAAGACCTGTTTCCAATCTTTTGCTATTCCGGCACTTCATTTTACCCCCAACATCTCTGAATCCATTCATTTCTGTGCAAGGAAACATCATCTCTAATGTGGAGCCTCCTTTGTTCTCCTTTGTACACAGAAGAACTGTACAAAAAAGATCTTCACGACCAAGATAATCACTATGGTGTTATCACTCACCCAGAGCCAGACATCCTGAAACGTGAAGTCAAGTGGGCCTTAGAAAGCATCACTACGAACAAAGCTAGTGGAGGTGATGGAATTCCAGTTGAGCTATTTCAAATCCTGAAAGATGATGCTGTGAAAGTGCTGCACTCAATATGCCAGCAACTTCGGAAAACTCAGCAGTGGCCACAGGACTGGAAAAGGTCAGTTTTCATTCCAATTCCAAAGAAAGGCAATTCCAAAGAATGCTCAAACTACTGCACAACTGCACTCATCTCACACACTAGTAAAGTAATGCTCAAAATCCTCCAAGCCAGGCTTCAGTAATACATGAATCGTGAACTTCCAGATGTTCAAGCTGGTTTTAGAAAAAGCACAGGAACCAGAGATCAAATTGCCAACATCCACTGGACCATGGAAAAAGCAAGAGAGTTCCAGAAAAACATCTATTTCTGCTTTATTGACTATGCCAAAGCCTTTGACTGTGTGGATCACAATAAACTGTGGAAAATTCTGAAAGAGATGGGAATACCAGACCACCTGACCTGCCTCCTGAGAAATCTGTATGCAGGTCAGGAAGCAACAGTTAGAAATGGACATGGAACAACAGACTGGTTCCAAATAGGAAAAGGAGTACATCAAGGTTGTATACTGTCACCCTGCTTATTTAATTTATATGCAGAGTACATCATGAGAAACGCTGGGCTGGAAGAAACACAAGCTGGAATCAAGATTGCTGGGAGAAATATCAATAACCTCCGATATGCAGATGACACCACCCTTATGGCAGAAAGTGAAGAGGAACTAAAAAGCCTCTTAATGAAAGTGAAAGAGGAGAGTGAAAAAGTTGGCTTAAAGCTCAACATTCAGAAAACGAAGATCATGGCATCTGGTCCCATCACTTCATGGCAAATAGATGGGGAAACAGTGGAAACAGTGTCAGACTTTATTTTTGGGGCTCCAAAATCACTGCAGATGGTGACTGCAGCCATGAAATTAAAAGACGCTTACTCCTTGGAAGGATAGTTATGACCAACCTAGATAGCATATTCAAAAGCAGAGATATTACTTTGCCAACAAAGGTCCGTCTAGTCAAGGCTTTGGTTTTTCCAGTGATCATGTATGGATGTGAGAGTTGGACTGTGAAGAAGGCTGAGCGCTGAAGAATTGATGATTTTGAACTGTGGTGTTGGAGAAGACTCTTGAGATTCCCTTGGACTGCAAGGAGATCCAACCAGTCCATCCTAAAGGAGATCAGTACTGAATATTCATTGGAAAGACTGATGCTGACACTGAAACTCGAATACTTTGGCCACCTCATGCAAAGAGTTGACTCATTGGAAAAGACCATGATGCTGGGAAGGATTGGGGGCAGGAGAAGGGGATGACAGAGGATGAGATGGCTGGATGGAATCACTGACTTGATGGACCTGAGTCTGAGTGAACTCTGGGGGTTGGTGATGGACAGAGAGGCCTGGCGTGCTGTGATTCATGGGGTCACAAAGAGTCCTGAGGAAACGACTGAGCGACTGAACTGACTGACTGACTTGTTCCCATGCTTGAGCTTTCTATCCTGTTCTTCCAAGGGATTGGCAGCCAGACAGATCTTTTCAGAGTGCAGATCAGAGCACATCCCTTGCCTCTTTACAACCTTTCCATGGCTCCCTACTACTCTTGGGTTGAAAGCCAAATTCCTTACCTTGGCTTGTGAGGCCTTGAAGGAGCTCAGGTCTGCCTGCCTCTCCAGCTTCATCTCCTGTCACAGGGGAGGGCTTCAGTCTTGACTTCCAGGAATTCCTCTTCCTCTCTCTCTCTCACACACACATATGCAATTAAAAGTGTGTAAGCAGGGCGTACAAAGCACTTAGAGAAGCCCTTTGCACTCCCGGAGCATCGTATATTTGCTACTATTAGTCTGTGTTCAATACGTGGCTACTGAGCTCCCAGTTCAATGCCAAGTGCCATGTGAGGCTCGGGGATACAATAGTGAGTGAAGAGGAAGTGTCTTCTCTTTGCAGAGTTCATGCATCCCTGTGTCCCCCACTTCCAACCCAAGGAAAGACAGACTGGACACTCAGGGCATAAAAGCACATGTGTGCAATGGTGCCTGAAGAAGCTTGGAGAGGCGTGGTGACTTTGCTAAGACCATACAGTAAAAGTGGGACAAAGCCCAGGCTGTGGGTGGACACATGACAAGGAATGAGGCTGCCTGGCAAGGGCTGGCTCTCCAGGGAGATGGGCGGGAAGACACACACTCCCCAGGATGGAGCTAGGGGTATGCTGGGAGAGAGAGCAAGGGAGGATCCTTCCAGAAGAGAAAGGACTTGTCTCCCCCAACACCTCCTCTCCCACACCAGCTCCCTTCTGAAGCTAAGTGGCGCCCATCCTCAGCAAGGGGTAGGGACTCACAGAGGGAAAGAATGGACAAAAGACGGGGGACTCGGTGAGAGGGTGAGGACTTTAGTCAGACAAGGGGATTCTGATGCAAGCAGGAGGGCACTTCTTAGTAGGAACCCAGGGGGAGAAAGGTGGGGCTCAACCATGGGTGGGGGCTGGGAGAGAGAGCAGGAAGTCTGTGAAGAGGATGGGGCTGTGGCCAGGAGAGGAGCCAGTGAGGGGTCCCGAGGGAGATGGAGGCCCAGAGGGAACCAAGGATGTAGTGAGGAAATGTTGGTGTTCAGTTGCTCAGTGGTGTCCAGCTCTTTGCAACCCATGGACTGCAGTGTGCCAAGCTTCCCTGTCCTTCACCATCTCCTGGAGTTTGCTCAAACTCATGTCCATTGAGCCGGTGATGCCATCCAACCACCTCATCCTCTCTTGTCCCCTTCTCCTGCCTTCAGTCTTTCCAGCATCAGGGTCTTTTCTAAACAGTCAGCTCCTCACATCAGGTGACCAAAGTATTGGAGCTCCAGCTTCAGCATTAGTCCTTCTAATGAATATTCAGGGTTGATTTCCTTTTCTCCAAGTGAAGAAATGAAGGTTCAGCAGAGTCAAGGGTCTTCAGTCAGAGGGCTGAGAGATTGATGGAGCAGTCAGGGGAGGAGTTTGAGGGACTGCATGAGGGAGGTGGTGGGGTCTCCGCGAGGGGTCTGGGGTCTCAGAGGGAGAAGGGACTTCTTGGAAGGGGAGAGGGGCTCACAGCCCTGCAGGGGTCCGCAATCTGCAGAGCCAGCCCTCGGGGCGGGCTGGCGCCCCCGCCACCCCCGTGTCACCCCCCGCCCCCCGACTGCGGCGCAGGCGCCAACACAACCCGCTTCTGCTCTGCTTGTGCTCGCGCTCAGCAGAGACCGCGGACCAAGAGGTGAGCTCAGCCCCGCTCCACGCGCGGCCCGACCCCCGCCCCTCCTCCTCCCAAGACCCGGAGAGCCCCCATCCCTGCCGCATCCCCAGTTTGGCCGTGTCCCTCCTCGGGCAGAACGGCGGTGCCCCAGCCCTGGTGTGCCTCGGGCTTTGGGAGGTGGGGTCCCAGGGAAGGAGCAGGGGTCAGAGGTCTCACCAGCCACCCCGCACTAGCCCCCACGCTCCGAGACCCTTCAGGGTCGATAGGCTGGGCGGAGGCCTCCAGGACAAGACCCCACCCACCTCTCTGCGGAAAACTCATCCCCACCCCTCTCTGCCTCAGTTTCTCTCTAGGGAAAAGGATGCGCTTAATCTCGACCAGGGAACCTGTGGTCGGGTCTGAAACAGTGTGAGTTAGGGGGCGGGGGGAGTTGGCCTGCTTTCCTGGGCCTCGGACCACCCCCTCCCCGGCACCTTCTGGCCAGAGAGACATTGGATGCTGGAGTGAGAGGGTCTGGGGGTCTGGGAAGGAGAACTGAGACCCCATTAAGGCGAGAGACTCCATCCATCTTCTGGCCCTTGCGCTTGTCATCGCTCACCTCCTGGCCGCAGCCTCCATCCCCCGAACCCAGGAGCCCCCTCCTCTTCCCGGAGCTCCTCCCGCTTCCTGCCTAAGGACAGCTCCCTGGCGGTTCCTATGGCAACCTAGGTCCGGGGTCCTCAGCATCCTCTCCCTCCCTTCCCCACACCGCCTGTCCGCCTCCTGGCAACCCTAAAAGGAGAGGGAGGGGCCAGGTCGACGAGCGCGGGGGCAGCGTCAAGGTCACCTTCCTGCTCCGACGCCAGCGGGATCCGGTGATCGTGTGTGTTTGGAGAAAAGGAACATTGAGATGCAAGGGAGGAGCTAACCCAGGCGGACGAACCCCGCGCCCCTCCCTGCCCCCTCCCCTAGGACCATCCATCAGTGGTTGTTGTCTTCTCACCCACCCCGGCCTCCTCCCCGGGGCGGGCCCCGCTCTGGCCAACCCTTCTGTAGAGTCCCGCCTCTGCCCGCCCCCCTGACCCCGCCCCCGCCCCCGCCTGCCCCCGCCCCCGCCTGCCCCCGCCCCCCTGCCCCCGCCCCCCTGCCCCCGCCTGCCCCCGCCCCCGCCTGCCCCCGCCCCCGCCTCTGCCCGCCCCCCTGCCCCCGCCCCCGCCCCCGCCTGCCCCCGCCTGCCCCCGCCCCCGCCCCCGCCCCTGCCCCCGCGCCGCCGTCTCTCTTCACCGACTTCGGTCGGTCTTCTTTCTCCGTCTTTCGCTTTTGGTCTTGCCCTTTCCCCATTGTCTGTCAATTGCGGGAGAGAGGGCGGGGCGACGTCTTTTACGCTTTTTCCGTTCCCCTCGTGCGCTTTGGGTGAGAGTTGTGGAGAGCTGCGATTTATGGGCGAGTTTTTAAGCCGCACCTCTGTGCCGGTGTGGATCCATAGGATTACGTCCAATACGCGCTGTGTGTGTGTGTCTGTGTATATGGGTTTGTGTGGTGTGTCTCTTTGTGCTGCGTGTCTCTACATGGTCTACGTGTGGCTGTCTGTATGTCTCTGTGGTGTTTGTGTGTTTGTGTTGGGGTGTGTGTGTGTGCATCTATCTGTGTATGTCTCTGGTGTGTGTGTGTATGTGTGTTACTATGGTATCTGTGTGCTGGTGAGTCTCTCTACACAAGGATTTGAGGGCCACAGTTTAGAAATGAGAGGGGGCTAGAAATTTGTCTTATCCTTCAGTGTAAGCACATTACTTCATTTTGTTTGAAGGTGTTCAGAGGGCCTTTGAGCCATCATGGGGTGGAGGGGAGCCCAGTCCCTCCCAGCATCTCACAGCCCCTTTGCTTTTAGTCCTAAGGATACCCTCCATTCCCTAGGCCTCAGTGTCTCCACTTGTGAGAAGCAAGGTCCTTAGAAAGGTGTCTATAGAAATCTGATCTTGAACCTCAACCCTGTAGCCTGAAGGCCTCCGATTGTCACCTTCTGTGGAGTCAAGATGTCTTGGGACTTGGAGATTTTTGCCTTCTGAAAGGGCAGCCCTGGGGAGGGATTTTTGAGGACCTTGCAGTTCGGAGAGCTCCACCCTGTGGGACAAGTGGCAGCCATGGCAGTTAACCCCCAGAGTACCTTGAAAGGCGAGGAAATTAAGGGGAAGACATTTGGAGAAGAAATGGAGATGAGGAGCTCTTACTCTAGACATGGGACTCGAGATGTTCAGGATGAAACAACAAAGACATCACAGTGATAATCACAGAAGCTATCATTTCTTGGCACTGGACACAGTGACTGTATGAAGCAGGTATATGATCAGCTCTGTTTTACAGCTGAGGAAACTGAGACTCAGAGAGGTGAAAACACTTGTTGGACGTCACACAGCAAGGACGTGGTGGATCCTGGATTCCGAACTAGCCAGTCAGGCTCCAGAACCCACAGTCCCAGCCTGGGCTACCTCCAGAGTTAGCATGTACATTTATTGCCACCAACAAATTGCCGGGCTATGGGCTAAACATGCACGGCCTTGGCTCATTCTCACTATACTCAGGGAAAGACACATCCCTCAGATCACAGGCATCTCAGACCTCATCTCTTCTAGTATACCCTTGGACAGGGTCAAGTGCCCTGCTCTGCCCGAAGGGCAGGCTCTGCTGAGTGTGAGGTGCCTAAAATGTGTGGAGAGGTAAAAGGAGCATGAAAATTCAGGGGTCCTTGGAGAGTCTCCATGGGCAGCCCTCACTGACCCCTCTCTCTGTCCACTGCACCTGGCCCACCCCACAGGGACCCAGGATGCCGAGCTGTGACCGTCCCTGCAGCTGCAGCCGAGGCCCTAACGTGGAAGATGGCAAATGGTATGGGGTCCGCTCCTATCTACACCTCTTCTACGAGGACTGTGCAGGTACCACCCTCAGCGATGACCCTGAGGGGCCTCCCGTACTGTGCCCTCACCAGTCTTGGCCCACACTGTGCTGGAAGGTAAGATGGGAAGAGGAGCAACTCGTGATGTCCTGTGGTTTCAGGGAGGAGGTGGGACCAGTGAATGGAAAGGAAAGGGACTGTGTAGCAAGTTAGAATCTTGCATGTTCAGGCAACAGGAAAGCCAACTCAAATGAGTTTCAAGAATAAAGGGGAAATATTACTTATTTTATAGAAGAGACCAGAGGTTGGGTATCTTCAGGCAAAGTTCGATCCAGCAGTTCAAACCATCACCCTGAAGACTCAAGTTTTCCTTCAGCCTCCCTTTGATACCCTTGCAGCCCCTTAGCATCAGGTGGCCCCCACGTGTTCTCCAAATGGCTGCTTCCATGATGACCCTCAGTCTCTTATTCCACACCATCTGAAGGAAATCAGAATTTCCTCCTGTATTTCCTTCAGAAAAGAAACAATGCTTTTCACTTGCAGAAGTACTGGCAAGTTTTGCATCAGCTCTGATTGGGTCACTTGCCAAGCCCTGAGCTAATGACTATGGCCAGAGCGATGGTATGTGCTGACTGGTAGGAAGAAGGATTCACCTCATTAGATCTTCCTGTGGCTTCCCAGTGATATGTTGAGGGACTGTTGCCAGGGAAGTGGAAGACATGGGAGAAACAAACAGTCGATGTCCTTAGCAGCCACGGAGAGGGGTCAGTTAGGGAGCACCGTGTGGGTAAAGGTACGGAGGTGGCATGAAGTAGGTATTTACAGTGCTCTTTGATAAATACCGTATCAAGTTTGAGACAAAGGGTCCCTCCTCTCTGCTTTCAAAAGGCTTCACTCTAGTGGGAAGGCGAGATGCCAACCTGCACAGTGAATGCACAACTTCGGGCCCAGTGTACATAGGATGCCAGGACAGAAAATGCCCTCAGTGCCTGGGGTGATCAGGGAAGACTTCCAGGAGAAAGTACATATTTTAAGTGTTTGAGCACCTCCTTATTGCCAAGCAGTGTGCTAGGTTTTGGGGGACACAGAATTTAAGACGAGGTGGCCCCTGTCTTTGAGGAACTCCTAGTTATGGTTCATCTAGTCATTCTGCAAACGTTCCCTCAGCTACTTCTCTGTATGAGCACCATGTTAGGCACAGAAGCCCCCTCGGGAGCCCAGACAGACTGTCTCTGACGTCATGGCTTTCTCCGCTCTCAGTCTGGTATAGCGGGCAGACACCATATACATAACCAAAGTACATGTCCGAGTGTGCACCAAGGTGAGTGCACTGAGGAACAAATGGGCCCAGAGTTTGCATGAGTACAGAGCAGGGCACTTGACCCTGTCCAAGGGTATACTAGAAGAGATGAGGTCTGAGATGCCTGTGATCTGAGGGATGTGTAGAAGTTAACCCAACAGAGGGTAGAGGTAGAGGGTAGATGGGACAGAGGGGTAAGATGGGACCCAAAGGATGATGGAGGCGGAATCAAGGCTGGCAGAAGAAGTCCACTGCTGGGTGGGGGCTTCAAAGGAAATTAGTCCAGAGTCCTCAAGATTCCAAATAGAACATGACAGTTTGTGCCTCTTGTCAGATCCTAGTAGGTGTGTCTATGACCCCATCTCTTAAAGGGTTACCTTAAAGTCCAGTTGGGATCCAAGGTGATCCCTTGGCCTGGGGCCCCAGCAGACTCTGACTACCTCCCAATCTGTCTGCCTCCCTCCAGATCAGCTTATCCTCTGGTGCCCTGCTTCTGCTGCTGGGTATGGCGGCCCTGATCACTGGCTATGCAGTGCCCCCCAAGTTGGAGGGCATCGGAGAGGGTGAGTTCCTGGTGTTGGATCAGCGGGCAGCCGACTACAACCAGGCCCTGGTCACCTGCCGCCTGGCAGGCACAGTGCTCTGCGGGGCAGCTGGAACCCTGCTGGCCATCTGCCTGATCTGGGCCATGACTGGTTGGCTGGGCCAGGACACCAAGGCGGAACCCTTGGACACTGAAGCCGACAGCCAAGTGGAGGTCTTCGGGGATGAGCTGGAGCAGCAGCTGTCCCCCATCTTCCGTGATGCCAGTGGCCAGTCTTGGTTCCCACAACCCACCAGCCACTTTGGGCAATCCTCTGTGCAGACCATCCAGCCCAAGCGGGACTTTTGAGTTGCCCATGCAGCCAGAGGAGGAGCCAGACCTGGGGTTTAGAGGCTTCCTCCTTCCCACCACAGCCCACCTTCCCACCATATCCCTAACTTATCCCTTTCAGTGGGGTCCCTTCCATGGAAGCCCCTAGAAGGCCCAACCCCAAGTCAGAAAGTCTGGACCTCACATCTCTGTGTCCCTTCCCAGGGGTGAGGCCCTAACTCATCCAAGATGCCAGCCTTCCCTGGGTCCCCACAAAACTGCCCACCCATCCCTCCTCTACAAGGCCACTCAGAAACAGAAAACATCCCGCTCACCCTATCCACACTCTTTCCTCTATATGACCTTGGGCAAGTCCCTTACCCTTTCAGACCATCGATTCCTGCCTCTGTACTATGAACTATGTGGACCAGATTCTAGAGTTCCATGACTTTCTTTTTCGCCCCAGGATATAAGTATTACCTGCCATAGGCAAAGATGGGGGAGGGGTAGTAGGGTCCTTCTTACCCAATGACCCCTCCCTCTGTCAGCTGCACCAGGATGCCTTGGGATGAGTCAAAGATTCTCACTAGGACCAGAATGGTGTGAAAACATTGACCCCCTACAGTATGATTTCTATGCATTTTGCTGCCAGAGCCCCTGAGTCCACCCCATCCTGAGCTAGTCTCAGTTTACAGATAAGGTGGTTGAGAGAGGCTAGCAGTCTGCCTGCCTGAGTTTGCAGGAACTTGGACCCACATCTCTAGACTCTAGATCTTGTTGTACGGCTAGAGCAGGATGCCACACCTTCCTGACCTTCAGGGGACCCCCCAGGGGTGGCACAGGTTTGTCCCAGAGAGACTTGCTGTGGTTGTTCAGTCACTCAGCCGTGTCCAACTCTGCAACTCCAGGGACTGCAGCACGCCAGGCTTCCCTGTCCTTCACCATCTCCCAGAGCTGGCTCAAACTCGTATCCATTGAGTCAGTGATGCCATCCAACCTCTCATCCTTGTCCCCTTCTCCTCCTGCTGTCAATCTTTCCCAACATCAGGGTCTAGTCTCCCAGAGAGACTGGCTGATGCCTAATGGTCCCAAGTGGCTCAGAAGATACTTTGGACATGCTTTTAAATGGTCTCTAAGAGCTAGAAGACAGGAGAACTGGAATGTCTTTGCCCCTCAGAGCCCACCCACCTAGAAACCATCCGCCACAGGTCTTGACCTCACACTGCAACAAATGTGCCTTCTGAAGGCACTGGTCCATCTCCTCAGCCAAATGCAGCTTCTCTGTTCCCAACCACTAGGGGGAGCTCCAGGACAGCTGGAGAAAGAGGCCCAAGGCTCATGCCTCTACCATCCCCCCTCAGTCTCACCGAGTCGGGGTATGGGAGGGTAGGGGGAGTTGGGGCAGGCCATCCTGGGAGGGTCCTCAGTCCTCCTCCAGCAGGCAGTCTCTACTGCCTCTCCCCATCTTTCACCCTCCCGCCCCTCCCCCTGCCTTTCAATAAACAGCTGACATGGATACTGACTTTGCTTCTCTTCTCCCTGACCACCAGGGGCTGGGAAGGGAGGAAGGAGACTTTTATGACACCTACTGTGTGCTGGGCAATTAGGTCCATTATTTCTCATGTGCTCCTCACAATAATCTTTTGAGAAAGTGGATGATTATCATCATTTTACAGGTGAGATGGGAAATTTCTCAGCCAACTTGACAAATATCTGTCCTCATCTCTGAGAAGGATGGGAGGAGGGGGTTCTGAGAGCCAGAGCTGGAGCTAAAAGTGGGATCTTTTCCAGGAAAATAAATACAGTTAGCCTCCTCTGGCACTCACTGGAGGCCAGGCCCTGTTTTCAGGGCCTTCCAGACAGGAGCCCACTGAACCTTCACGACAACATATGAGGTGTGTCCTAAGTCGCTGCAGTCGTGTCCGACTCTTTGCAACCCGATGGACTGTAGCCCGCCAGGCTCCTCTGTCATGGGATTCTCCAGGCAAGAATACTGGAGTGGGTTGCCATGCCTTCCTCCAGGGGATCTTCCCAACCCAGAGATCGAAACTATGTCTCTCCCGTCTCCTGTATTGGCTGGTGGGCTTTTTACCACTAGCACCTATGAGGTGGGTCCCAAGCTGCAGGCTTGGATTTCCACATGAATTCACCTACACGTTGAATCTCAGCTCTGCTCTGCCAAACCAATCTCCTTGCCATCCCTCCCGCTCCAGACCTGCCCTCCTCTGCCGCCCACACCTGAGGAGAGTGGCGGCTCCAGCCATAACCTTGGAGTCATCTTGACTCCTCATAGCCTGAATCCAAGCCACCAGCCAGTCCTGTCAACTCACCCTTGGAGATGCATCAGTACCTCAGTGCTCCCCATCATCCGCAAGGCCAGTTCCCTGGATGGAGCCATGGGGAACTCTCATCTGGATTATTGCACCTGCCTCTCTGTGGTCTCCCAGCTTCCTGCTTCTGTGTGCCCATACATGTGTGCAAGTATGCAACACGCACAGAGTTTGATCTTTACAGGGCACTCACACACATCCTGGATGACATAGGCTAGGCAGTGTGCCTTCTCTGCTTGGAATCCTCTCGTGGCTTCCCCCTCATTTGGAGTAAAAGCCAAAATCTTCCCTGTGGTCTGCAAGGCCTGATGCGATTTGCTGATACTCTTCTTGCGTTGTCTTCTCCTGCGGCCTCAGCTCCCACCATCCTGTGGGGCCTCAGCTCCCACGTCCTGTCCCCCTCCAGCCAGACCAGCCTCCTGGTTGTTCTTCCAACATCAAGCCCAACATCTGGCTAAGCCCTTTGTCTAGCTCTTCCTCCCTGCTGGCGTGCTCTTAGTTTAGCACTCGGTCAGTCCCTTTACCTCCTTCAAGTCTTTATGCAAATGTCACCTTCTCAGTGAGCCTTTAAAAGGTGACCACGCCCCCATTCCCTGTTCCCTGTGTACTTTGGGTGTTTGCTTTCCTATAACATTTTTTATCACTTTTCAAATACCAGATAATTTTACTTACATGTTCTAGCATCGTTTGTTACCTGTCTACCCTTGCCATAATATGAGATCCACAAGGGCAAGGATCTTTGCTTTGTTTACAGACATATCCCAAGTGCCTACAACAGTGCCTGCCACTTAGTAGATACTCAACAGAAAAGTGTTGAATAGATCCACCCTAATTTTATGAATGAGGACTGTGAGGCTTAGAGACATTAAGCCACTTCTCCAAGGCCACCAAGTAGGGGCAGAGCTGGACTCAAATGCAGGCAATCGGCCTGAGGCTGCAGCTTGGGCCCTGCACTGTGCTGCCTTTTGGTGTGAAGGCTCAGACTTGGGGGCACAACATCAAGTGCTCGCAAGTATATCCTGATGTTTGTTGCTAGGTGGAAATGTGAACAGTGTTCAGAGATTTTTTGTTCCAGAGAAGTTGGGAATCCAAGATTTTATATGAGGTGGCATTCATTTTAAACATCTGCTTCAGAATCTGAGCACTGCACGTGACAGATTTCTGGGACAGCTTCAGACTCTGAGCTGCCATGTGTGACCACTGACCTTCTGGGTTTGCTCTCACAGCTGATTAGGACCAGGGATAGAATTTCACGCTTACAAGATTGTCCAGAAAATGGAGCCACTCCACTCCAACACAGAATATCTATGTCACGTAATCTTTTGTTTCCAGCTGCCACATGGGCAGCCAGCACTTGTCTGTAACCCCAGTAAGTCTCAGGCCTCCCCATAGCCTCGTCCCTACAGAGCATCCCATTTCGGAGGAGAATCCAATAACCAGAATTCATTCCCAATAATGCCAACTCTCTCTGGACTCCCTGAAGAATGTTGAAAGAGGTTAACTCTCATACTTTGCTAATGGGGTGTGTGCTGGGTGAAACAGTGTTTCCCCAAAGTTCATATCTACCTGGAATCTGTGAATGTGACCTTATTTGAACATAAGGTCTTTGCAGCTATAATAAAGTCAGAATGAGGCCATATTGGATTAGGATGGGCCCAAATTCAATAACATGTGTCCTAAAAAGAAGGGGTAAACTTGGATGTGACGCAGACAGAGGGAAGACACCCACATAAAGATGGAAGCAGAGGGTGCACTGATGTGTCTACAAGCCAAGGAGCAGCTAGGTTTGTTCGTGGCAGCCAGAAGCTGGAAGAGGCGAGGAAAGGTTCTTTCCCAGAGCCTTCAGAGGGGAGCAAGGCTTGCTGACACTTTGACATCAGACTTTTGGCCTCAGAACTATGCAACAATAAATTTTTGTTTTAATTTATGGTACTTTGTATGCAGCAACCCCAGTGTGGGGTGTGAATTGGTACAGCCTACAAGAGAGGCAGCTTAGCAACATACAAATAGAAAGTACAGACCCCTACCTCTTGAGCAGGTCAATCTGAAGGTTCAATTCTACATGTTGGAACTGCAACATTGTAACAGAGAACGTTTGGAAATAACGCACCCGTGTTTATTGACAGGGACTAGTTCATAAACCCTGGTAGCCTTACATACTGGGACTCTACATAAAAGAATGAGAAAGCACTTCATGAACTGATCTGAACTGATCTCCAGGTTAAACTGTTAGGTGAAAAGGCTCCAGGTGCAGCACTATGACCACCTCTAAGCCACTTGCATAAAAAGAAGAACAGGTATGGACATTGCTGGTATATGTGTAAAATCTCTCTTGACTTCGGTTGCCTTTGGGGAGGGCACTGGGGACTGGGTGGCTGGGTGGCTGGATCGGGGTTGGAGGGACCCTAGTACCACATTCTCTTTTATCCATTTTGAATTTTGAATGGTGTGAATATTACATTTTAAAAAATAAATAGTCTTAACCTTTTAAAAATAGTATAACTGAATACACTTAATAAGGGAGAAGGTACAGATCTTCCTTGCAGAAGAATTTTTAATTAATAAATGCAGAAGAATTGAGAGAAATAGGGAAATCACCCTGAGCACACTGCAGGAATCATTGCTGCGGGTGAAACCCACCTGTGAATGCTAAAATGAGTGGGTGAAACTTGAAAGCTAAGCAGTAGATCTCGTAGTCTCAAAGTATCTCCTCTCCAAATATTTATTAACTTCCATAGGTGGGATGGCAGTGGCAGTTAACATGTGTCCACAGGTCCTTTGATGTTCCACACCCCCGACCTCCACCCCATCCGGCAGTGAAGCTTAGCTCTCCTCCCCCTAGAGTGTGAGCCAGACTCGGCAACTTGTTTTCTGAATGTGGAAAGAGAAAAATGGTGACCTCATAGTGGAGACATCTGCCAGGCACTACCTTAAGCAAATGATCAACATTCGTGTCTCCAATATCAAGTTTAGTTGGTTTTATATGTTACCAAGTCCAGCCTTGCTCTGCTTGCCTCACGGCAGGTCAGTAATTCAGGGGACGGTGTTGAGGTAGGGAATAAAAACTTTACAAGGAAAGCCGACAAATGGAGAAGATGGCAGACTAATGTCTCAAAATAACGCTCTTATCAGAGTCTGGATGCCAATTTCTTTTATAGAGCAGAGAGGGGTGTTGTAGCCATGAGTTCCAGGAAACACACTCACTCAGAAGGACAGTGCAGATAGTGGAGTACCGTTTATTACACCGGCGGGCCCAAGGCAGATTCACCTCTTAGCCAAGGACCCCGACCAGCATTTGTGAAAATCTTTTATACCCCATGTGTACGTGTCTGAACCCACCACTCCAAATTCCTTGAGACTTACATAAACCAAGAAAAATACAATCCCAATAACCCCATCATTCACGTGCTATGTGCTCATGTGCTCAAATAGTCAAAGAATTCACCAACAATCAATAAACCCGAGGTTACACTCCGACAGATACAGAAAAATTTATGGCCTGTCCGGAGGAAGGGGTGATTAGTGTATGTTTTCTCTTAGGCGATGAGTAACCTAGATACGATCTTCAAGGTTCCCCTGTCTGGAGGGGGTCTTATCCTTCTGTTGTTGTTTTCATAGGCACTAAACACAGAGTTCAGAGCCCATTGGAAAGGTGGCCGAGCATGATAAGCACGAGCAGGCCTAAGATGGAGTCCAGGCCCTATGAATTCCTTCTTCAGTGGGAGGAGGTGAGGAAGTCCGTAAGTCTTACAAGTATCTCCTGGAATGGCCAGTCCTGGGAGGGGATGTGTTAATTTCTTCTCTCTGGTAGCCATTCACAGGTGGACAGGGTCAGAATGTTTTCCTGAACAAAGGCACTTTGGCTTAACCTTTAGGCAGAGGGTTAGGGTTCCCCAAAGCAGGCCATTGTATATATACAGTATACTTTTAGTGAACAAAAGCAACACAGGTTAAACAAAGTAAAAGAAACAGATCCAACATATAGTTAGATTTTTGTTCTTCCCTGTAACATATGGGCCCTTGAAATGATGCGATGAGAAGCATACTTCACCTGTGTTGGGTTCTTCTCCAAATCCAGAACTTCAGCCTAATTATGGGAAAACCCCAATTGAAGGACATTCTACAAAACATGTGACAAGCTCTCCTCAAAACTGTAAAGGTCACAAAAACAAGGAAAGGCCAAGAAACTGTGAATGATTGCAGGAGAGCAAAGAGACATGGCTGAAGGGTATGTAGAAGCTCCCCCTACTGAGTTTGCAAGTCTTCTGTAAATCTAAAATTATTAAAAAAAAAAAAACTTTAAAAAATAATATAATTGTTCTGGTTAAGATGGAGTAACAGGAATTAGGTTCACCCTTCCCACTGGATGAACCAAGGAATCCGCCAGGAAAACCAGTACATGGCAGGAGACCTACAGTCACCCCACTGACCTCTCTGAGAGAGTTTCAAAGCCATGGCATAGATTTCTATTCTCTGTCTCAATATGAACACGTAGACAATCAGTAAGGATATGGAAGACTTGAACACTATCAACCACCTTGACCTGATTGGCATTTGTAGGGGGTGCCACCCAACAACACCAGAATACTCAAGGCTTTGGGCCTCAGTGGCTCCTGGAAACCCAAGGAGCCCATGCTGCTGCTGGTAAGTTGCTTCAGTCACGTCCGACTTTGTGCGACCCCATAGATGCAGCCCACCCGGTTTCCCCATCCCTGGGATTCTCCAGGCAAGAAGACTGGAGTGGGTTGCCATTGCCTTCTCCAATGCATGAAAGTGAAAAGTGAAAGTGAAGTCACTCAGTTGTGTCTGACTGTTCGCGACCCCATGGACTGTAGCCTACCAGGCTCCTCTGTCCATGGGATTTTCCAGGCAAGAGTACTCGAGTGGGGTGCCAGCGCCTTCTCCACGGGGACGCTAAATATACTTACAGCTTATAGCTGCCTCAAGGGTGCCCTCTAGTGTTCCTGAAAGGTGATGGCGACTCAGCAGTTTGACAGCTTCCTTGCACCTGAGGGAAGCTGTTTCCACCAGCCTCAGTTCAGTTCAGTAGCTCAGTCGTTGTCCGACTCTTTGCGACTCCATGGACTGCAGCACGCCAAGCCTCCCTGTCCATCATCAACTCCCGGAGTTTACTCAAACTCAGGTCCATTGAGTCAGTGATGCCAACCAACCATCTCATCTTCTGTCGCGTCCCCTTCTCCCCCCTTCCCCGGTCTCCTCCCGCCTTCAATCTTTCCCAGTGTCAGTCTTTTCCAGTGACTCAGTTCTTCACATCAGGTGGCCAAGGTATTGGAGTTTCAGCTTCAACATCAGTCCTTCCAATGAATATTCAGGTCTGATTTCCTTTAGGATGGACTGGTTGGATCTCCTTGCGGTCCAAGGGACTCTCAAGATTCTTCTCCAACACCACAGTGCAAAAGCATCAATTCTTCAGCGCTCAGCTTTCTTCACAGTCCAACTCTCACATCCATACATGATGACTGGAAAACCCATAGCCTTGACTAGATGGACCTTTGTTGGTAAAGTAATGTCTCTGCTTCTTAATATGCTGTCTAGGTTGGTCATAACTTTTCTTCCAAGGAATAAGTGTTTTTTAATTTCATGGCTTCAGTCATCATCTACAGTGATTTTGGAGCCCCCCAAAATAAAGTTTGTCACTGTTTCCATTTCCCCATCTATTTGCCATGAAGTGATGGGACCAGATGCCATGATCTTCGTTTTCTGAATGTTGAGCTTTAAGCCAGCTTTTTCACTCTTCTCTTTCACTTTCATCAAGAGGCTCTTTAGCTCTTCTTCTCTTTCTGCCATCAGGGTGGTGTCATATGCATATCTGAGGTTACTGATATTTCTCCTGGAAATCTTGATTCCAGCTTGTGCTTCATCCAGCCCAGTGTTTCTTATGATATACTCTGCATCGAAGTTAAATAAGCAGGGTGACAATATACAGCCTTGATGTACTCCTTTTCCTATTTGGAACCAGTCTGTTGTTCCATGTCCAGCTGTAACTGTTGCTTCCTGACCTGCATACAGATTTCTCAAGAGGCAGGTCAGGTGGTTTGGTATTCCCATCTCTTCCCACCAGCCTACATACCCTCTTATCTCTGAGGTGGGAAGACCTGGGAGAGGCAGGGAGGCTAATGGGCAGCGTCCAAAGCCCAAACACCAAACACATCACTACCCAGAGGCTGTCCCTCCCCGCTGCGGGCTTGCACCTCCTCCCTTATTCCTGCTGGGGTGGTGGTGGGCATGTGTGTGTTTATTTCTCAAGTCCAGATTCAAGGGAGCTCCTCACCCCTTACTGGATCAAAGAAGGGGTGACCTGGAGATACCGTCTGCCTCTGGGGGCGCTGTGCCAGGGCAGGGAGCTGAGATGCCCTAGGGTGTGAGAGAGAAACAAAGGATATTCACATGGGTGGGGAAGTATTAGCAGAGGTGGAGTGAGAGCCTGCTGAGGAGTCCAGGAGCCAGGAATTCAGCAACATTCATGCCCCAAACTCTTCATCCCAAATGAGAGCAGGCTGAGAGTGAGGCAGTCTACTGGGGTTCAAGTCTCTGTGTGAGCCTGGGCGTTTCTTAACCTCTCAGTTTCTTTGTCTCTGAAATAGGAACAACAAGACACCAATCCCTTGAGATTGTTTGAAGACGTGAGTTTTCAGCCATGCCTGACACCCAGAAATGCCTAATATTAAATAAATGCCAGTTATTGTCGAGGAAGAACAGAAATCTGTGGTTCAGAATTAGCTGGCAATGCACAGGTTCTAATTGGAGACAACTCAGGCAAGGTCCTGCCCTCCAGGGCCTCACAGTTTAGAGGACAGGACAGCCTTGTGGGCAGACAGCAGAGCCACTGCTGTCACTGAAGGACGGGGCAATGTGGCATCACAGAGGAGAGACTCGGGGAGACTCATGGAGGAGCACACCCCGCGCTTGTCTGCAGCGGGCTGTGTGCTCACCACTTCTCATTATCTAACTCTTCTGGCCCTCAGACATCCATAAAGTAGTTGCCATGATTTCCAACTCCCAAAAAAGAAAACTGGCTCAGAGAGTTGAAGCATCCTGCCCAAGTTCACACAGATGAGATCGGAACCCAAACAGCCCAGCTCTAGAATGTTCCATAACACTGGCATCCATAACTGTAGAAATAACCCAATCAGCACAGATTCTACCAGCTAGTCGGCCTGATAAGGGATAGGTTTGTACTCAGAATCCCTCACAGGTCCACACAGACAAAGGCAAACATATATGGGTCTACCCAAATAAGCACCAATTCCTGCCATGGCAGATGCTGAGAAAATCCTCTGGAAAACCACCCCAGGGATGGTATGCACTGTTAGAAAAAAATGACTTCACAGACACATATATCCATATGCATATTGATGGGACCATACACAAGCCTTCGGATAAGCATGTTACATGAGTGGGTGTACACCAGTATATATTCACGTGTACTCCAGTGGGGGTATAAGTTATTGTGATGACATTCTGTAGACATACCAACACAGTGTGTATTTGCACTTACGTTACTATTGATTTTTTTTTTTTTTTGGCTGCCACATGTATTGACTATCTACAGTGTGTAAGTAAGTAAAGATAAGGCTCAGAGAAGTGAAATGTCCTGCCCAGGGTCACATGGCTACTAAATAGATGATACTGAAGCTCTGGTCCTGTGATATTAGGAAGTGGAGTCTCTCTCTTCTGTTGTGCAGATGTGTTCATGAGTGAACACTCTGCACGACTGTGTTCATGGTTCCCACACTGACATCCTCTATGACCTTGAACATATCACGTGTTGTTCCCAGCCACATCCTCACGTGTCCATTCACAGGTGTGCTCCATGGGTGTGTGTGTTGATGGGACCACTAACTCTGGTTCCGCTCCAAGTCTCAGCTTGGGTTGGCATCAACTGAGGGCTGCAAACTTCCTGTCTCAGCCTCACCAAGCCCCAGAGCACATGATTCAAAGCCAGGCCCTGGGCATCAGGCCATCAGGAGCCTGCTGATGGAAGAACTCACAAGGTTTCATAAGTATCTGGCCCAGGACATATGATCAGGGCAGGGACAAGGAGGGAGGAAACCAGGCTGTCCACTGGGTGTGCATCCGGGGAGTGTCCAGGACCGGGTTTGGCAGAAGAGCTGCCAGGACCTGGAATCAAAAGGGCGCTTTGAGGATGCAGGCTGTGTGAGGGAGGAAGGGAGCAGCGCAGCCCCATCCTGGAGGCCCTGAGTGAATGGTGAGTGAAGGAAGGGGTAATATGTTAATGATGGAAAGAGGAAGGGAGTGAATTTATCTTCTCTACAAGCCTTGAGCGTCTCCCCTGGGGTGGCCCGGGGCTGGGCCTGGGGATGCTCGGTGAACAGGATGGACACAGTCCTGCCTTGCCAAGCTGAGAACTCCAGGGAGACCAGTCAGGCTGGAGGCCTGGGAGGACCTTTGACCCACAAAGTGGCTCAGACAGTGTGAGCAATCCTCAGCATGCTACAATGTGTGTGTGTGTGTGTGCGCGCGCGCGCACATGCGCTCACAGCCTGGTATCTGCCAATGCCTGTGAACACAAGTGCAGCCTCCTCCTTCCTCTTCCAGCCCCCACCTGCCCCTGCCCTGCCCTACATCGAAGCTGCTCCTTCCTATCAGCCCACACGCTGGACCCCAGGGCTAAAGACCTCCCAGCAGAGAGGCCCCCGGTGCTCTCAACGCCCACCTCTCCACCAGGAGCCCCAAGAGTTATGAGGAACACATGCAACCCAAAGTCACCTTCCTAGTCCTGTGTGCAAGGGGTGTGCCCAGGCATGTGCCCCGCATCCCAAGCACTGGAAACATAGGGAGGCCCAAACAGGTGTGTAAATGGCACTGTGGCCACTGAGTCCCCACTCTTGGCACAGGCACTGTGCTAAGTGCTTTGGAGATACCCTGACCAGCCGGGTAACCTTAGGCATGGCCTTCAGCTTCTAATCTAAAAACTGGATTGATAATAACCACTTCCAATCTTGCTGTTCGAATAACTCAAAGCATCATGATCTCAATACATGACAATTATTTTTCCTCAGTCCTTGTCTTCCCAGCTATATCACCTATTCCTCAACAGCATCCACTGGGTCTCATATCTCTGTTTCTCCCAAGACATAGCATCACACGGGACTCACTGTAAGCACTGCTGAGCAAAGTTGCTTATTTTTCATATATAATCATATTAGCCCCTAGCCTTTATATAATCATACAATTTTGAGCTTTTATTATATGTCAGACATGTGCCGAGCACTTTGCATTCATTCATTTAACAGTTATTAATTGGATACATAGAAGGTGCCCAGCTGTGTTCTAGACATGGAGAGGCAGCACCTCTGCCCTCAGGGTTTCTTCCTTCCAGTGGGGGCAGGAGGGACAGGCAACAGCAATTTAATTCACAGAGATCAGTTCAAACCTTGACAAGTACTATGAATAAAATAAGATGGAGTTATGGTTTAGAAAGGGCTTCCCAGGTTGCTCAGTGGTAAAGAAACTGCCTGCCAATGCAAGAGACACAGCAGATGCGGGTCCAATCCCGGGGTTAGGAAGATACCCTGGAGAAGGAAACGGCAATCCACTCCAGTATTTTTGCTTGAGAAATCCCATGGACAGAGAAGCCTGGCGGACTGCAGTCCAGGGGGTCACAGAGTCAGACACAACTGAACATGCATGCATGCATGGCTTAGAACAGACCTCAGGGACTGGGGTGGGGCACCGTGCTTCCAGAGTGCTCAAGGAGGGCTTCTCTGAGGAAGTGATACTTGACCTGCAACCTGGAGGGGGAGGAGCCTGAAGAAGTTCCAGACAGATGGAACAGCCAAAGCAAAGGCCCTGGGGCAGGAAAAAGTTGGTTTGTTCAAGGAGTAGAGAAAAGGACAAATGGCTGGAGTGGAAGGAATGAGGTAGGTGGAGAAGGAGATGACTCAGCAAGCCAGGCAGGGGTCTGAAACTGCTCCTGGGAACTGTGCAGATTCCTGGCTGATTCCAATCGGCTAGGCAGGGCGCTGATTGGAGGCTGAGTAGGGATTCCAGCCCAGGTCTGTCCATGCTGCCTCAGACACATCCATATGACTCACACCAATGTATGCACATCAGCACACACTCACTCTGCACTCTGACCCACAATGAGGCGTGTGGGCTTGACCATCGCTAAGTACCCAAATACAGAGTGACTAGCTGAGACAGCCTGAGATTCTAGTGTTTTCCCTATCTTTTTTTTTTTTCTTTTTTTTTTGCTGCACTGGGTCTTTGCTGAAGTTCTCATACTTAGTTGCCCCGAGGCATCTGGGATCCTGGTTCTCTGCCCAGGGATCCAACCCATGTCCCCTGCATTGCAAGGCAAATTCTTAACCACTGGACCACCAGGGAAATCCTTCCCTGATGTCTTAAGGGACCAGGCAGGAGGGCTGGATGTTACCTTCACCCAGCCTTCCAAAAGCTCTGGGCCAAGGAAAGGTTAAATGGCAGGAAGAGGGGAAGGGCTTCCTGAGGAAGGGGTGTGGGAGATTTGGGGTGACCTATAGGGGTGCAGAGATGGGAGAAGATGATAGAGACAGCCCATCTGGGAGGAGGAGGAGAACCAGGATCAGAGGGAGCAGAGGGAGTTGAGCATTTTCAGAAGCACAGCCCCTGACAAGCTGACCTCTGGGCCTCCTTGCACCTCCCTGGGGTCACCTCCCAAGATGGGTCACTCACTGCCCACCACGGAGACAGCCAGGGCAGGACAAAATTTGAGGACTTCCGCTTCCACTTCTGCTTCATAGGCAGCTATAAAATGTGAAAAGATTCACCTGTCAGAGCGAGAGAAACATACAAATCTGCATGAAGTCACTTTCATTTTTTTTTGAATCGGATAGATAGAGATCAAAAATTTCGATAACACCCTGTGCTGCCCAAGTTTCGGGGAAAAAAGCTCTCACACGCTTCGCATCAGGAGGTAGATTGGTACAATCTTAATGGAGTATCATCCAGAAATTTGCACCAAGAGTGCAAATGGACAAATTTTTTGAAAAAATAATTTTATTTATTTATTTTGGGCTTTTTTCTAGCTGTGGCAGGTGGGGGCTGCTCTCTAGTTGTGGTATATGGGCTTCTCATTGTGATGGCTTCTCTTATTGCTTAGCATGGGCTCTAGGGCTCTATGGTTTGTACTAGATGACATGCAGACAAAGCCCTAGCTCTGAAATTCTGTGTCCTCCTGCTAGACCAAGCACCTAGAGAGCAGACACCATGTCTTTTTGCTCTTTAATTTGATCAGTTCACTTAAACTGAGTAGCTACCACCGCCAGACTCTGGATTCTTCATTTCTTTCCCTCCACCCCACATTCCAGTGCCTGGCATGGGAGTTGGTGCACTGTAGGGATTCAGGACAAACTTCTCGCAAGCAGGTGGATTCTTTACCAGTGAGCCTCTAGGGAAGCCCTGAACAAACTTTTGATTTAGCTTCTGGGAAATTACCTCTGCCTTTCTCTCTACTCCCACATGGATGAACATCACAGCATTGTTTGTAACAGTGAAAGACTGGAAATAATGACATGTTCAATCACAAGGGATGGTTGCAATAAACCAGTACATCCCCACAAGGAAATATTACAAAGCTGGAAAAAAAAATCAGGGAATGTTTTTCTGAACTGATGTGACATAATCCACAAGACAAACTGTTAGATAAATAGGAAGAAAAAAGCAACCTGAAGGACTGTATGTATGACCCCATTTGCATAAAAAGGGGGAAATAGTCATAACTTATGTCTTAAAGGAAACACATGCGATTGATTGCCTCCAAAAAGAGGAACAAAGGGGCTGGAGACAGAAATCAGAGGGAGATTTTTAAACCCCTGTACCTTCTGAGTGCCTGAAGATCTATGGATGGAGGTTCATGACATTGTACGAGAGACAAGGATCAAGACCATCCCCAAGAAAAAGAAATGCAAAAAAGCAAAATGGCTTCCTGAGGAAGCCTTACAAATGGCTGTGAAAAGAAGAGAAGCAAAAGGCAAAGGAGAAAAGGAAAGATATACCTGTTTGAATGCAGAGTCCAAAGAATAGCAAGGAGAGATAAGAAAGCCTTCCTCAGTGATCAGTGGAAAGAAATAGAGAAAAACAATAAAATGGGAAAAACTAGAGATCTCTTCAAGAAAATTAGAGATACCAGGGGAACATTTCATGCAAAGATGGGCAAAATAAAGGACAGAAATGGTATGGACCTAACAGAAGCAGAAGATATTAAGAAGAGGTGGCAAGAATATACAGAAGAACTATACAAAAAAGAGCTTCACGACGCAGATAATCACGATGGTGTGATCACTCACTAGAGCCAGACATCCTGGAATGTGAAGTCAAGTGGGCCTTAGGAAGCATCACTACAAACAAAGCTAGTGGAGGTGATGGAATTCCAGTTGAGCTATTTCAAATCCTAAAGGATGATGCTGTGAAAGTGCTGCACTCAATATGTCAGCAAATTTGGAAAACTCAGCAGTGGCCACAGGACTGGAAAAGGTCAGTTTTCATTCCAATCCCAAAGAAAGGCAATGCCAAAGAATGCTCAAACTACCACAAATTGCACTCATCTCACACACTAGTAAAGTAATGCTTAAAATTCTCCAAGCCAGGCTTCAACAGTACGTGAACTGTGAACTTTCAGATGTTCAAGCTGGATTTAGAAAAGACAGAGGAACCAGAGACCAAGTTGCCAACATCCGCTGGATCATTGAAAAAGCAAGAGAGTTCCAGAAAAACATCCATTTCTGCTTTATTGACTATGCCAAAGCCTTTGACTGTGTGAATCACAACAGACTGTGGAAAACTCTGAAAGAGATGGGAATACTAGACCTCCTGACCTACCTCTTGAGAAATCTGAATGCAGGTCAGGAAGCAACAGTTAGAACTGGACATGGAACAACAGACTGGTTTCAAATCAGGAAAGGAGTACGTCAAGGTTGTATATTGTCACCCTGCTTATTTAACTTCTATGCAGAGTACATCATAAGAAAAGGTGGGTTGTGTGATGCACAAGCTGGAATCAAGATTGCTAGGAGAAATATCAATAACTTCGGATATGTATATGACACCACCCTTATGGCAGAAAGCAAAGAAGAACCAAAGAGCCTCTTGATGAAAGTGAAAGAGGAGAATGAAAAAGTTGGCTTAAAGCTCAACATTCAGAAAACTAAGATCATGGCATCTGGTCCCATCACTTCATGGCAAATAGATGGGGAAACATTGGAAATAGTGGCTGACTTTATTTTGGGGGGCTCCAAAATCATTGCAGATGGTGACTGCAGCCATGAAATTAAAAGACGCTTACTCCTTAGAGACTTCCCTGGTGGCTCAGACAGTAAAGTGTCTGCCTACAATGCGGGAGACCTGGGTTCAATCCCTGGGTCAGGAAGATCTCCTGGAGAAGGAAATGGCAACCCACTCCAGTATTCTTGCCTGGAAAATCCCATGGATGGAGGAGCCTGGTAGGCTACAGTTCATGGGGTCACAAAGAATCGGACAGGACTGAGTGACTTAACTTTCAACTTTTACTCCTTAGAAGAAAAGTTATAACCAACCTAGACAGCTTATTAAAAGGCAGAGACGTTACTTTGCCAACAAAGGTCCATCTAGTCAAAGCTATGGTTTTTCCAGTAGTCATGTATGGATGTGAGAGTTGGACTATAAAGGATGCTAAGTGCCGAAGAATTGATGCTTTTGGGCTGTGGTGTTGGAGAAGACTCTTGAGAGTCCCTTGGACTGCAAGGAGATCCATCCAGTCCATCCTAAAGGAAATCAGTCCTGAATATTCATTGGAAGGACTGATGCTGACACTGAAACTCCAATACTTTGGTCACCTGATTCGAAGAACTGACTCATTGGAAAAGACCTTGATGCTAGGAAAAATTGAAGGCGGGAGGAGAGGGGGACAACAGAGGATGAGATGGTTGGATGGCATCACCGACTCAATGGACATGAGTTTGAGTAGACTCCGGGAATTGGTGATGGACAGGGAGGCCTAGCGTGCTGTGGTTCATGGGGTGGCAAAGAGTCAGACATGACTGAACTGAACTGAACCTTTTGGATTTTGCACCAAAACATAAATAAAAATATTTTCAAATCTGCCCTCTTGAAAATATTGTATTCTCACACATTTCCTGCTCCGAGTTAAGTTCTGTCCCCCTGGACAGAACGTCCTGGGAGAGAAAAAATACCTGTCTGCCAGGACAGGCGACCAGGTATGAATCCTGGTTCTTTTGTGGGCCCTTCAGATGACCTCAGGCAAGACATTTTCCTCTCTGGTTTGTACTAGATGACATGCATACAATGCCCCAGCTCTGACATCCTGTGTCCTCTTGCTAGACCAAGGACCTGGAAAGCAGACACCCTGTTTTCTCGCTCTTTTATTCATTCAATTCACTTAAACTGAGTAGCCACCATCACCAGATTCTGGGTTCTCCATTTCTTTCCCTCCACTCAGCATGGCAGTGCCTGGCACGGGAGTTGGTCTCCTGTAGAGGTTCAGGACAAACTTCTTAGCTTATGAAAGAGAAATGGATGTTTGGGCAGATGTGTGGTGAATAGTGGATGGACAGGTTGATGGTAAATGATGGTTGAATGGATTCATCAATATACAGTAAATGGATCGATCTTTAAGACAACAGGCTTCCCTTGACTATGCAACCTTCCCCACAGCTACCATTCATTTTTGTACTCCATTTTGTAGCAAAAGTCTTTGAAAAAGTTGTTTGTACTCACTGTCTCTGATTCTTAGTCTCTCTTCAATCCATTCTGATCATATTTCTACCTTCCCATTCCATCTTCATTGAAACTGCTCATGTCAGAGTCACTAAGTTGCTATAAGCTCTTTTTTGTTATTACATCATCTGTTACATCAAATGTATACATGTTATTTTCCCTGCAGTATTCCCAGCCTTTAGAACAATGACTGGCAAGTAGTAAGTACTCAATATATATTTCTTGAATTAATATATAAATGGTTTGATTGATGCTGGAAAGATATATAGGTGGTGGTTAGTTGGATGGATGAGGGCTGAATGGCAGGTAGATGGAAGAATAAAGCTACGGTCGGAGAAAATTGAATAGCTAAGCAATGGGGAATGGATTACAGGTGAATAGCAAATGGATGGATGAATGATGAATAAACAGGTAGAGGGATTTAATTCATTCAGCTACTATTCACTGAGTACTCACCTTGTGCCAGGCACTATACCAGGTACTGGAGATATACCGGTGAGCCGAATTAGCAGGTGCCTGCCCCAAGGGAGCTTACAGCTTAGCAGGGGAGACAGATACATGCATAAATAATATATAATAATTATATATAATTAAACTGTACAAAAAAGATCTTCATGACCCAGATAATCATGATGGTGTGATCACTCATCTAGAGCCAGACATCCTGGAATGTGAAGTCAAGTGGGCCTTAGAAAGCATCACTACGAACAAAGCTAGTGGAGGTGATGGAATTCCAGTTGAGTTGTTTCAAATCCTGAAAGATGATGCTGTGAAAGTGCTGCACTCAATATGCCAGAAAATTTGGAAAATTCAGCAGTGGCCACAGGACTGGAAAAGATCAGTTTTCATTCCACTTCCAAAGAAAGGCAATGCCAAGGAATGCTCAAACTACTGCACAATTGCACTCATCTCACATGCTAGTAAAGTAATGCTCAAAATTCTCCAAGCCATGCTTCAGCAATATGTGAACCGTGAACTTCCTGATGTTCAAACTGGTTTTAGAAAAGGCAGAGGAACCAGAGATCAAATTGCCAACATCCGCTGGATCATCAAAAAAGCAAGAGAGTTCCAGAAAAACATCTATTTCTGCTCTATTGACTACGCCAAAGCCTTTGACTGTGTGGATCACAATAAACTGTGGAAAATTCTGAGAGAGATGGGAATACCAGACCACCTGACCTGCCTCCTGAGAAATCTGTATGCAGGTCAGGAAGCAACAGTTAGAACTGGACATGGAACAACAGACTGGTTCCAAATAGGAAAAGGAGTACATCAAGGCTGTATATTGTCACCCTGCTTATTTAACTTCTATGCAGAGTACATCATGAGAAACACTGGACTGGAAGAAACACAAGCTGGAATCAAGACTGCTGGGAGAAATATCAATAACCTCCGATATGCAGATGACACCACCCTTATGGCAGAAAGTGAAGAGGAGCTAAAAAGCCTCTTGATGAAAGTGAAAGAGGAGAGTGAAAAAGTTGGTTTAAAGCTCAACATTCAGAAAACTAAGATCATGGCATCCGGTCCCATCACTTCATGGCAAATAGATGGGGAAACAGTGGAAACAGTGTCAGACTTTATTTTTTTGGGCTCCAAAATCACTGCAGATGGTGATTGCAGCCATGAAATTAAAAGACGCTTACTCCTTGGAAGAAAAGTTATGACCAACCTAGATAGCATATTCAAAAGCAGAGACATTACTTTGCCGACTAAGGTCCATCTAGTCTAGGCTATGGTGTTTCCTGTAGTCACGTATGGATGTGAGAGTTGGACTGTGAAGAAGGCAGAGCGCCAAAGAATTGATGCTTTTGCACTGTGGTGTTGGAGAAGACTCTTGAGAGTCCCTTGGACTGCAAGGAGATCCAACCAGTCCATTCTGAAGGAGATCAGCCCTGGGATTTCTTTCGAAGGAATGATGCTAAAGCTGAAACTCCAGTACTTTGGCCACCTCATGTGAAGAGTTGACTCATTGGAAAAGACTCTGATGCTGGGAGGGATTGGGGGCAGGAGGAGAAGGGGACGACAGAGGATGAGATGGCTGGATGGCATCACTGACTCGATGGACGTGAGTCTGAGTGAACTCCGGGAGTTGGTAATGGACAGGGAGGCCTGGTGTGCTGCGATTCATGGGGTCACAAAGAGTCAGACACAACTGAGTGACTGAACTGAACTGAAACACATGTATAATTTCAAATTGTAACATGTGCTATGAAGGGAAAAAGCAGGGTGCTCTGAGTGAGAAAAACATAGATGCTGCTGTGGTTGAGTCATGTCAGACTCTTTGCGACCCCATGAACTGTATGTAGCAGGCCAGGCTTCCCTGTCCTTCACTATCTCCCTTTCCTTGAAAAATGGCAATAAATGGGAAGATGGAGGTAGATAGGACTTGGGCTGAGCTGCTTAATCTTAATGGTCTCAGCTAGCCACATACACCACCTGTTTCCAGACACAGGGCCCCCCTCACTGCCACCCGTATCTCTAACCTCAGGGACATCATCCTTTCTCTCCCTGCACTGACTCAGCACCTGCCTCAGCCCCAGGCCTCCTCCCCTGCATCGCTCCCCTCCCACCCACCCCCGCCCCGCAGTGGCCCTGCCTGACTCTCTGTCCAGCCCCCACCCTGCTGAGTCACAGTCCTGGGGTAATCAGAGGACAGCTCCATGGGGCCCCAGCTCAACCCAGCCCCTTGGCCATCCTCATCCTAGGAAGGCGTAAGATGCTCAGAAAGGAGGCCAGCAGATGCCAACCTCTCGATGCTTGTGCCTGAGTGCAGTTCCTGATTCTCTGGGCCTGAAATAAAAGTTGCGGCTTAGCTGAGACTGGGGTCAAGGGTAATGGATTAGAGCTAAGTCTGTCTGCAGGACTGTAGCTCTGTCAGGAGCTGGTGTTGGAATTTAGGTCAGGGGTCAAGATGGGAGAAAGTGGGTGCCCCATCTACTTTCAGCACTCAGCCTGGGACCAGAGTCAGGATCTAGCCATGACTGGGGACAGTGATCAGGGCTTAGGCCACATCTGAAGGTTTAGGTCAAGATTTAGTCAGAGTCCACAGTCAGGGAATAAGGCTTGGTCTATGACCGGGGCTCAGTCCAGGGCACCGGACTAGTCTCCTCTTTCTCCAGGGAGGGGCTGAATGGGTGGGTTGGCCTGGACTGGTTGAGAAGCATCTTCTAGTCTAAGGTTCCATGCCTCTGCCACCCGCGGACAGATGAACAGCACGAGCCACAACCCTCCCCTCCATCTCTGGCCCGGGCTAGGTCATGCCCCAGGATCCAAGCCTGGCTCAGTGTCCCCAACAATACCTAACCATCCCCACTGTTACCCCAGGGTATGGGGTAGGGGTAACGTGGGGTGGGGCTAGGGCTGTGGGACAGGGCTCTGTGCCTGACCCAGGAGGGTGCCTTGCGCAAGGCTCTCTGATGCAACAGGCTGCTGGCTGAACACCTCAGCACCCTCCACCCCACACTCTGCAAGCTTTTCTCAGAAAGGGAAGTCCAGGCAGTGGCCTGGATTGAACACTCATAATCCCTTTCCTTTCCTGACCCTGGTGGCTTCAGGACAGGGAGGAGGCAGGTCAGAGGGAAGGCGGGGCAGGGATCAGACGAGTCAGCAACTCAACGGGGCAGGACTCCAGGATAGCGAGGGGGCGGAGCCGGGGCTTCCTCTGCCCCCAGGGGTTAGGTAAAGGTGGGAGTGGGGATCCCCGGAAGTCCGGAGAGCGCCACCTCAACACACATAAAACCGTAATTATGTGACTGAACCCTGAGCCAAACAAGGTCACTAACTGTCCCAGGCAAGGTCAGAACCAGAAACGAGCTTTTCTCCTGGGTTCCCGGCTCCACCCACTTTCACTTGAAGAGGGCGTGGGACTTCCCCGGGAACTTTCTCTTTCTTGTTGAGACTCCTGAATTGGTGGACTGACCTGAGCTTTTTGTTCAGTTGCTCAGTCGTGTTCTGCTCTTTGCGACCCCATGGACTGTGGCAGGCCAGGCTTCCCTGCCCTTCACCATCTCTCGGAGCTTGCTCAAATTCATGTCCATGGAATTGGTGATGTCATCCAACCATCTCCTCCTCTGTCATCCCCTTCTCCTGCTTTCAATCTTTCCCAGCATCAGGGTCTTTTCTAATGAGTCAGCTCTTCCCATCAGCCAAAGTATTGGAGCTTCAGCTTCAGCATCAGTCCTTCCAATGAATATTCAGGACTGATTTCCTTTAGGATTGACTGGTTTGATCTCCTGGCAGTCTAAGGGACTCTCAAGAGTCTTCTCCAACACCACAGTTCTAAAGCATTAATTCCTCGACCCTCAGCCTTCTTTATGGTCCAACATGACTACTGAAAAAAACAGAGCTTTTCCAAAGACATGAGTTTTGGAGCCATACAAATTTGGGTTCAACACTCCCGCTTTACTGTGTGAACCTGGGCGGGTTACTTCCTTTCTCTGATACTTGGTTTCTCACTTATAATATGGGCATAAGTTTACTTTTAGCTCACAGGGTTGTAGTCAGGATTCCAGAGAGAAAGTAGATGGAAGGCACAGCTCAAGCATGCCACAGGGGGATGCTCAGCTCTCAAGGGTTGTTTGTTTGGGGGCAGAGTTAGCAGCCTGGGCCCCATGGAAATAATATTAATCACATATCATCAAGTGCTTACCATGTGCCAGGAACTCTTCTAAGCTCTTTACCTGAATGAACTCACTCATGTAACTCTCCATTTAATCCAATAATAGCTCTCCATAATGGTATGCAGTCCAGTAACCCTACCAGGAGGAATCTATCCTCAGTTCGATTTATAGATGAGGGCTCTGGGTCTCGGAGTAGTTAAGTGACTTGCTCAGTGTCATCCAACTGGGACCGGCCAAGGAGGCTGTGCATCCAAAGACCGTCTGGCTCCAAATCCCAGTGCCTAGCCCCTCCCTTAGGCCAGTGATGTCACCTCTCTGAGCCCCGGTTTCCTCACCTGCCTCCAGGGATGAAAATAGCAAGCTGGTGGAGAAGTTTGTGGAGGCAGAGATGATGTAAGGGAGGCACCCACACGGGGCCATGTTGGATCCATGGGCACAAGAATCACATTTCTCGTGAAGAAAACCCAGGCCCGTGGGGTAGAGGTGGATCACCCAGCAAAGCCATTGTCACCACAGGGCCCCCACTAGGCTGGTGCTCTGCCCAAGTGCTGGTTTTCCTGCCTTTCCTGGCGCCCAGCCTGAGCCAGATTCTGATGCTGAGGGATTTCTGCCGAGTCCCTGGGAAACCCTAGAAAAGGGGGAGGTATCCAGTCTCCTAATAAATGCTCCCCAAGAGGAGCCCAGGCACCGAGTTGTAACTCTTGAATAATCCACAATTTCTCCCAAATTGATTGGCCCAAATCCATTTACCCATCTGTATTATATAGTTTCATAGTGTTTTTCTTTCAGTCAGGTCATTTAAAAAACAAACAAACAAACCCGTAGGTAAAGTTATGTAAAAGGGAAAATTTCAATCACTGACCTCAACTGGAAAACTGCTATCATTTGCCATAAAGAGGAAGTAACTGTATAATTAAATATGAGGAAAGCAAAACAAAATTCTTAAATCCCAGCCAAATCTCATTTCTTGATGAAGGTTCTGAACTGAGCTCTGCTCTCCCTTCCCTGCCAGTGAGGTGTTAAAAAGACAGATGCTGTTAAATGAGACTTTCTTCCCCAGTAGTTGCAAGAACTAGAAGAAAATCAGAAGGAAATATGCATATCACAATGTGATTCAATGTTATTTAATAGTCTTGAGACCCTAAAACCTCCTGGCATTGTATGCGTGTAACATATTGGGGAAAACCCTGACCTAATACAACTCTCTTCCTATTTTACACATGAGAAAATTAAGGCTCCCAAGAAGGAGAGGAGGTGACTTGCCCACCATCTCACAAGGCAAATGACTTCAGCCAGACCTGGAATGCAACCAGAACTCTTCCTAAGCCATCATTTCACTTTTGTGGGGAAAAACCTAAAGAGGAACGTTTGAAGGACACCAATGGTGGAATTTCAGGCTTGGAGCAGGAACCAGGGCGGTCTGGGTGCAGAGGAAGGAAGCAGGAGTGGCTGCTATGACAGCCATTCACGATCCCTTCTCCCTTCCTCCCTCGAGTTCCTCCTGGAGATGCCAAGCATCCTCAGAACTACAGCAAACAGAAATACAGCCTGCTTGGCTCAGGCATCTAGGTAGAGGGATGATCTGAGCCTGGAGAGAAGGAAATTCATGAAAGCCAAACTCTCTTTTCAGAAAAGTGCACATATTTTGCATTTAATTTGAGGAGGGAGTGTTGGTTACCATCTATTTTCTCACTTTTTAACAAATGCTTATATCAGATTTATATTCCGATTTATATTCCGGGCACTTCACAAACACTGTCATTTAATCCTCACAACAAACCAGTATTCATGTGTTAGTCATTCAGTTGTATCCGGCTCTTTGTGACCCCATGGACTGTAGCCCCGCCAGATTTCTCTGTCCATGGAATTCTGCAGGCAGGAATACTGGAGCGGGCTGCCATTCCCTTCTTCAGGGGCTCTTCCCCACCCAGGGATTGAACTCAGGTCTCCTGCATTGCCATCTGAACCACCAGGGAAGCCTGACAAAATAATGAAGTAGGTACTATTAGTATCTCCATTTTACAGATGAGGAAACTAAGACACAGAGAGTTTAAGTAGCTTACCCCAAATCTCCCTACTCAGGAGTGGTGAGATTTGAACCCAGAAAATGTGGTTTGACTATGAACATAAGGATGCCTCAGTGCATTTAACCCTCAGGACCACAATGCGAGGAAGGTATCATTAATTTCATGTTATAGATGCAGAAACTGAGGCTCAAGATTGTTTGGCATCTTTGTTGTAGACTCAACAGGCTCTTCACATTTTGCTATACTCTTTGGATTCTGAGCCAAGGATTCTTAGTCTCAGTATGACAGCATTTGCTGCAGGTAACTATTGACCATTTAATGGGGCTAGGGTGACTGACAGGCTTCCTAGGTGGCTTCATGATAAAGAATCCACCTACCAGTGCAGGACCCACAGGAGACACAGGCTCAACCCCTGGGTCAGGAAGATCCCCCGGAGGAGGAAATGGCAACCCCCTCCAGTATTCTTGCCGGGAAAATTCCACGGACAGAGGAACCTGGAGGGCTACAGTCCTTGGGGTCACAAAGAGTCAGACACGACTTAGTGACTGAGCATGCACACAGGCACAGGGTGACAGAGGAACTGAACTTTTCATTTTTTTGAATTTTAAGTTTAAAACAAGTGAAACAGTTTCTCCATTAAACACAACTTAACTGTTTTGATACTTTAACTTACTATAACCACTGACAATTTTACTTTAGTCACTGACAGTTAGCTTCCATGTTGATTTGTATCCAAACTAAGTGTAAAATATATGCCAGATTTTAAAGTTTTATTTATTTTTGTGTGTGCTGGGTCTTTGTTGCTGTACACGGGCTTCCTCTGGTTGCGGCGAGCATGGGGCTACTCTTCATCGCAGAGCGCCGACTCCTCACTGCTATGGTTTCTCTTGCTGCGGAGCACTGGCTCTGGGCTTGCAGGGTCAGTAGTTGTGATGCATGGGCTTAGTTGCTCCTCGGCATGTGGAATCTTCCCACATCAGGGATCGAACCTATGTCTCTTGCATTGGCAGGTGGATTCTTTACCACTGAGCCATCAGGGAAGTCCTATACCAGATTTTGAAGACATTACTATGAAAAAAAATTTAGGTTATCTCGTTAACAATTTTTTACCATCTGTTGAAATGATCATAAGCTATATATATATATACATACACAAATAGGATCAAATAGGCTATATTATACATAATTGAAAATTTGAAACTACATATTCGGTTCATGCTGTGTTCTATTGAAAAGTCCTGGTCTAGAGAATTGGGATTTGATACCCCTAACTGTAGGTCCCCAGACCTGGGGTCCATGCCCAAGGTACAATTCCAGTGACCATACCACAAGTGTTAGAGGAAGCTGTCAGGTTGCAAAGATTGTGAAATGTCCCTGGACACTGTGGGGACTGGAGTCAGTTGCCCCAGATTCAAATCTCAGATCTGCCTCTTATAATAAGCTGGGTGGTCTTGACTCATCTATAGACTAGAAGTGACATTGCCCATTTTACAGTTCTGTAAGTGCCCCAGGGCCATTGCACATACTTTTTCCTCTGTCTCTTCTCACATGCTTCCACTCCCTATCTTTTTTAAGATCTTAGTTTAAATATCACCTTCCTGATAAGTCTTACTAAAAATAGCCACCTCTCAGTCTTATCTGATAGAGAATAAATCTATGCTATTTATTTAAGAAAACACATGATGCATAATCTATTTTAAATGATTCTGGTTTATTGATTTTATTTTCCTGAGAGATGTCTGTCTCCTCCACTGATTTATAAGATCAGTGAGGGCAGGGATGAGTTGGTCTTGTCATTGCTGAGTTCCCAGCACTTGGATCAGGGTCTGACACAGCATGAAACAAAAGTTATGACTGTATAAGCAAACCCAGCCACAGCTTGGTTTCAGAGAGGTGTTGGGAAAACAATATGCCAATCTTTCCTTGCCCTCTAGAGCTGTGGATGTGTCCATAGGAATCTAGGTCCTGGTGTAGAAAATGAGTTCATTCATTCCTCCCAGGTTTGAGAGTCTCCAGGGTTAAATGGAGAAGGCAATGGCAACCCACTCCAGTACTCTTGCCTGGAAAATCCCATGGAGCGAGGAGCCTGGTGGGCTGCAGTCCATGGGGTGGCTAAGAGTTGGATACGACTGAGCGTCTTCACTTTCCCTTTTCACTCTCATGCATTGGAGAAGGAAATGGCAACCCACTCCAGTGTTCTTGCCTGGAGAATCCCAGGGACGGGGGAACCTGGTGGGCTGCCATCTATGGGGTCGCACAGAGTCGGACACGACTGAAATGACTTAGCAGCAGCAGCAGGGTTAAATGAGACCTGAGAACAGCCTCCTGCTGTGCCCTGAAGACTCTGAGGACACAGGTGAGCTGGTCCCTGGAGGTCTGCAACCAGGGAAACAAAGGTGACTCCACTTGCCTCCCATTAACCTCTGCCTGCAGGAGTTATTTTTTTTGACATTGGTGAATTCAAACATCATGGCCTTAAGGAGACTGGACTCTCTGGGGCTGCATAGGGATGCTTTACCAAACAGCAAGTGGCACCGGGGCTTCCCAGCCTGGGGTGCAAGTCCTATTATAGGTACCATTCCTCTCTAAGCCTCTACAGTCTCCCACTCTGTTTACTGAGCTTCCACCATTTGGTGGTAAAGAATCTGCCTGTGATGCAGGAGACACAGGTTTGATCCCTGGGTTGGGAAGATCCCCTGGAGAAGAAACTGGCAACCCATTCCAGTATTCTTGGCCGGGGAAATCCCATGGACAGAGGAGCCTGGTGGACTATAGTCCTTGGGACAGCAAGAGTCAGACATGACTTAGTGACTGAACAGCAGCAGCAGTACTGCGTGCCACAGAGTTCAAAGCATTTGACACGTGTTAACTTATTTAATCCATTTCCTGACATAGCACAGTGGGTTTGGCAGAGTTAGAGTCTGGGCTCACTTACGCAGACTGGTTCCAGGGTTTTGTTGTTGTTGCTCAGTCGCTCAGTTGTTCATCCAACTCTACGACCCCATGGACGGCAGTATGCCGGGCTTCCCTGTCCTTCACCATCTCCCGGAGCTTGCTCAAACTCATGTCCATTGAATTGGTGATGCCATCCAACCACCTCATCCTCTCTCGTCCCCTTCTCCTCCTGTCTTCAATCTTTCCCACAAGGGTCTTTTCCAACAAGTTGGCTCTTCACACCAGGTGGCCAAAGTATTGGAGCTTCAGCATCTGACCTTCCAATGAATATTCAGGGTTGATTTCCTTTAGGAGGGACTGGTTTGATCTCTTTGCAGTCCAAGGGACTCTCAAGAGTCTTCTCCAACACCACAGTTTGAAAACATCAGATTCCAGGGTACTGCCTCTTAACTTCCAGGCTACAGTGCCTGCATCAAGTGAGTGCTGTGAAGCCCACTGGACCCCAGGCCTCTCCAGGGCACCACAATGGTTCTGTTGAGCCGGGAGTCAGCCCCTAAGTCTGTGGTCTTTGCAAAGCTCCTGGGTTGTTTTCTCATAGCTGGGCCTCAGGCTGCCCCTTACTAGAATGGGGAGAATGGAGCTTCCTGCTGGCCCAGGGTTCTCCTAAACATTCAATAAAGCACTGCTGGGAAAGTGCTTTATTATCAGGGAAGTACCCAGGGAACTGTTAGGGTTAGCTTTTTTTCGCCTCCACCCATCCTGAGAAAGGGTGTTCTTCCTTCCATTTAACAGATGGGAAGACTGAGACTCAGAAAAGCAAAATGCTTTTTCCAAGGTGATAGGGAGAGCCAGCCTCTGGCATCGCTTTCAATCTTCGACCGCTGAGCGGGAGGGGTCGGGGGTGGAGGCAAAACACCCCTAGAGGGCCATGGGGAGGGGTTCCGGGACAGCTAGCTGTTCGCGGAGGGGCGGGGCGCGCTTGGAGGTGACAGGAGGTGGGGGCGGGGCTCGGGGGGGAGGGATGGTGCAATCCCCGGCCTGAGGGCATCAGGCGGTGGCTGATTAACTCAGGTTTACATCACCCGGGCCGGAGCTGGAGCCCTGCTCTCCGCGCTCCCGAGACACTCGCAGCGGAAGCGGCGGCGGCTCCGCACACGTCCGGCTGCTAGGGACCGAGGCCAGAGCCGCACCCGGAGCCGAGCTCGGCGGCGGCGGAGCAGCACGGGCCACCGAGGGGTGCCAGGCGACCCTGAGCTCTTTCTGCGCCAGGACCCTGCCGCGTGCTAGGGCAAGGTACTCGGTGGGGGCGGGAGGGGCGGGCAGGCGGGGCGGCTGAAGTTGCCGCGAGTGACACACACACACAGACACACACAACTTTTAAGGAAGCCCGCCGTCCAGGGAGCGACGCTGGCTGAGTGTTCCCGCTGGGTCCAGGTGACGCGGCTCCGCAGGGCGCGGGGTCGCCAAGTGTGGCCGATCTGGCTGCAGGACGGTAGATCCCCTCGGGGCGGGGAGGCGTGTCCCGGGGAAGAGGGTGTGCGCGGTCAGAGTCTGTCTGAGTGTGGGGCGGGCAGGAGAGGTGTGTGGTTGGGTGCGGGGAGGTCCGTGGTTGGGTGCGGGGAGGTCTGTGGGGTCCCTGGGTGTCGGGTGGTCCCGACTACCTGTGAGAGTGTTCGTGAGGATTTGCCGGAGTCCGCGTGGGCCGGTGGGTTCCGGGTGGGGCCGTGTGTCCGAGGACCATGCGGAGGCCTGGGCACTGGGCGGCAGGTACTGGCCGTGCCGGGACGCACTGGGGTGCCTGTGGGCGGGGCTGGTGCGGGGTCAAGGGCGTCCTGGACGCTGTGCGAGCGCACAGATGTGCCGGGTCTGATGACCACCGGTTCGCCAGCTGTAGGATGCGCGCGTATTCTGTTTCTGCCAATGGTGTGTGGTATGCCTGTTGATTCTGGGGTGTGCGGGCAAGGCCGCTTATCTCAGCGCCAGGGCCCAGCCTCCTTCCCTTTGCTGGTCCCCTCCCAGTCCTCTAGCAGCCCCTCGGTTTCCGCTCAACCTTCTGCTGGGGGTCGCGGGCGGGGACCTAGCGGTACTCCTGGCGCCGCGCCGCTTCCGCTCCCAAGGGAGGAGCCCAGCTGCTGAGGGTGTGGCGAGTCCGCCCACTGCCTTCTCGGTGGGAACTTGGGGTGGGGGTGGGGGGTACAGACTGAGCGTGTGGCCTTGTTGGTATCCGTCCTACAGTCGTGAGTATAGTTGGGAGAGCTCTCGGTGCGTGTGCTTGCACCCTTGCCGGTGGAGGGCCAGCTGTGTGTCCCGTGGCGGGCCGGTTTGGACGAATGTGCCTGGGAGGGGCGCGTGTACACCTGTCTGCCCTGGGTTATGTGACTATGTGTGTTTGGTGTGACTCACCCTATTCCCCTGAGAGGGTCAGGGACCAGCAAGAGGTAGAAACTAGGGGCTGCCTGCATCCTAAACTGCAGAGATTCTAATCTTGCCCTGTGGCCTGCAAATTCCTATATTCATCTATAAACTCAGTTGCCCCATCTGTCCAGTGGAGCTCATCCGAAGCAGGACCAGACCCTGAGCCCTAGATAAGGCCACAGCAGCCTGGGGTACAGATGTAGCCATGGGAGAGTCACTCCAGGGAGTCTCGCTTTGCAGGACACAAAACATCTACACACCTAGGGATCATCTTGCTTTACTCTTGGAAGAACCAGTGCAGTAAACAGTGTTATCCTAGCCTCATCCCTGAGGAAGTTTCTGAGACCCCCAAAGGTAGCACTTCAGCATCTTCAGCTGTGAATAATAATAGTAATGAGACAATGGTAGTGACCATTTCCTGAATTAACAGTGCCTGGCAGTGACAAGTGGAGAAGGCAATGGCACCCCACTCCAGTACTCTTGCCTGGAAAATCCCGTGGACGGAGGTCCCTGGTAGGCTGCAGTTCATGGGGTCACTAAGAGTCGGACACGACCGAGCGGCTCCACTTTCACTTTCACCCTGCAACAGGGCCATGTTCATTTATTTGTATTTTCATTTCATCATCACAAAATCTTACGGGCTTTGCATCCTGTTTCCACTTTACAGATGAGGCACAGAAAGTCTGAAAAACTTGCCTAGGGCTATCCAGCCAGGAAGGGTCAGAGACAGGATGAGATCCAGGGGAATATCTGATGACAGCCACCCCCTACTGCATTCTCACCAAAACGGGATTATGCCTTTTCATTCAAGATGGTGGCTCCCTCCCTCCCAAGGCAGCCCATGCATTTGGGAGCAGCAAGACTGGAGAGGTGGGCATCAGCCTGAGAACTGTCTCTGAGTGATGTTCCCTCTAATCCTACCTGGGACTGTTGGGAAGGTCTTTACTTGGCTGCAGTCCACTGTCCTTAACACCTCATACCTGAGCTCCTTGTTACTCCCCTGGAGCCTGGATGGGTGGGCAGATGGGTCCTGGAGAGAACCTTTCTGCCCTAACATGCCATTGCCCTCTCCTCTTCGCACCACACTGGCACACAGTGACATAGCTGTGTGGGGGCGGGGTGGGGGGAGGTGCTTCCTGTGCAGTTGAGTAACTGGATCCTGGGGCTTCCAGCCACCTTGCCTCCCTGCCTCATTCTCACCTGATGGTAAAACTGAGCTGGCTGGTGGACTAACTCCACACGAAGATCCTGTGATTCTGGTAGCTCTTTGGCCATCGGTTGATTGCAGACGAAGTTCACATTTGAGAAAAGAAATAAACTCCATCTGTTTTGAAGTATCCAAGCACTAAATAAATGTAGAATCTTTATTTTAAAATACTGAAATTGAACATTCCCTTGCCTCCCTACTAAATCCCTTCCACTCCTGGAGTCTCCCAGAAGGCCAGAAGCTGCTGTGGCCAATTTAGCCTGGGTTCTTCTAGGCCTTTTCCTGTGCATTTACACACCTGTGTATACAAATAGGGCTTCTCTGATGGCTCAGATGGTAAAGAACCTGCGTGCAATGCAGGAAACCCACATTCAACCCTGGGTTAGGAAGATCCGCTGGAGAAGGGAACGGCTATCCACTCCAGTATTACTGCCTGGAGAATTCCATGGACACAGGAGCCTGGAGGGCTATAGTCCATGGGGTCACAGAGAGTCAGACACCACTGAGCTACTAACACTTTCACACATATCATATTACACACTTGTGGGGTTTTTAAACAAATGAGATCATTTCATGTATTTCAGCGCTAGCTCTGTTCACTTGACAATACGTTTAGTCATTCCAGAAACATCCAATCATATGTACATTCAGTATATACATCATTCATGCATCATCCTTCATCATCCATTCTCCTCCTCTCCCTCCTCCCATTCCTCCCTCCCTTTCAGAGGTAATAACTGCCTGTGCTACAGCACTCAACAGAGACAGTACAAAGTCTTTCTTTCTCTTCTCACCAATCATCAAGTCCATCTCTCCTCTGTACTTTTTTTTTTCACTTAACAGTTCACTCTGGAGATTTTTCCAATTAGCACATAAAGGATTTCCTCAATCTCTTAAATGGCTACAACTATTTTACGTATGGTGAAATATAATGTATTTAACCAGTCCTAACAATGGATGTTTAATTGATTCTATCATATGGGCTGTAGGAATAACTTTGTACTAGCACCATTGCATCAGTATATAGAGAGTTCTTGAGCATTTTTTAGAGCTGTATAGTATTCCACTATGTGGCTGTATCATGATGGCTTGACCAACCTCCAACTGCTCGACCTGTGGGAGAGTGTCCTACTTTTTGCTGTTAGACACAAGACACTGATGAGCAGCCTTTCATGTATTTAATTTTTTTGGTGAGCATTTTATTTGGAAGATAAATTCTCAAAAGTGGGACACCGAGTCAAGGGTATATGCTTTTGTTTATTTAATGCACACTGCCAAGTCATCCTTCATAAAGGCTGTGCCAGTGTAACCTCCCACCAGCAGAGGAAGAGAGGAGCCGCCGAGTAGCCTGACTTCAGTGCCTTTCTCCCCTTCTTTCTAGATGCGAGCAAGCCCTCTGGCTGTTGCAGCAAATGCCCCCTCCAGAAAGAAGCGGTTGGAGCTGGATGATGACCTAGACACTGAGTGTCCCAGCTGGAAACAAGCTCGAAGTGGGCCCCAGCCCAGGCTACCCTTGTGCCCGCTGACCCTGAACCCACCACCAGCTCCTGTTCATGCTCCCAATGTGACCACTCCCTCCAGGCTTGGACCCTATGTTCTCCTGGAGCCCGAGGAGGGGAGCCGGACCTATCGCGCCTTGCACTGCCCCACAGGCACGGAGTACATCTGCAAGGTACATGTCCCAGAGGCCATCTCCATGAGCATCACGGGGGCTGGGAAAAGGCTTTGGTTCCAAAGAATTGCCAGGGCTGAGGGCCCCTTATATTAATTTAGTTTGTGTTTACTGGGGAAGCATGCAGTGAATACCCAGCTCTCTGGGGAAGCAGCCAGTGAATACCCAGGCCAAGCTGAAACCAGAAAGGTAAACCAGATGGCCCCAGCCCTGGGGGAATACAGAGCTTAGGCTGTATAGTGTGATAAATGTTGTTGGGGTGAGGCTTAGGGGCCAGAAGTGCAAAGAGAAACCTCTAGTATATTAGAAAGCAGAGTCAGAAAAGGCTGAGGAGGAGTCAGCCAAGGAGAAGTGGGAAAAAGGGGGTTGCAGCAAGGGGAAATAGCTGTCAAGAGGAGTGAACATGGCACTTCAGAGCATGAAAAGGGCTTCATTATGGCTAGAGCGGGAAAGGGATGCAGACAGGGCTGACAGACGAGAACTGGCAGCCGCAGATTGTGAAAGCATTACGAAGAAGCCCCGGAGGCTGTGGGCAGCCGCTGAAGGTATTTGCACCAGGGAAGGATGAGATATGGTAGACATTAGAACTCTTGGGACCATGGAGGTCATTGGGCCTACTCGTGACCATTTTATAGATGGAAAAACTGAGGTCAAGAGAGAAGGGCCGTGTATAAAGCCACATGGCATCAGACGTGGATCCTAGGGCAAGATCTAGGGTTCCTGACAGAAATCAGGGTTCTTGACAGAGTTCAGGCAATAGGCAGAGCCTCGTGACCCCTACAGGACACTGCCAGGTCTCAGCCCACAAGGACAGAGATGAGAAACCATTTGTTGCTGTTGTTTTAGTTGCTAAGTCATGTCCGATTCTTTTGCAACCCCATGGACTGTAGCCTGCCAGTCTCCTCTGTCCGTGGGATTTCCCAGGAAAGAATACTGGAGTGGGTTGCCATTTCCTTCTCCAGGGTATCTTCCCAACCCAGGGATCAAACCTGCATTTCCTGCACTGGCAGGCAGATTCTTTACCACTGAGCCACCAGGGAAGGCCCTGAGAAAGCATAATCGTAGGTATTTACTGTGCACGAGGTACTCTACTGATTGTGCATTCTGCATCCTCTCTAATATTCACACAGTCTACGAGGTAGTTACTATTATAGGGTCCATTCTACAGAGAGAGGACAGGTTCTGAGGCTCAGAAAGCTGTGGTTACTCAAAAGTGAAAGTGTTAGTCAGTCAGTTGTGTTTGACTTTTTTCGACCTCTTGGACTCTAACTCACCAGGCTCCTCTGTCCATGGAATTCTCCAGGCAAGAATACTGGAGCGGGTAGCCACTCCCTCCTGCAGGGGATCTTCCCAACCCAGGGATCAAACCTAGGTCTCCTGCATTGCAGGCAGGTTCTTTACTGTCTGAGCCACCAAGGAAGCCCGGGGGTTACTTGCCACCTCACAAAGCCAGGAGGTGTCAGAGCTGAAATTGGGCCAAGGCAGGTTCAACCCAGAGCCTTGGACCTCATGCTAGGACAGGTGGTTCAGATACAAGCAGGGCAGGTTTGCTCTGGCGGGCAGAGGTAAGGAGGATAGGGGAGACCCAGGTACACAGGGAGGGGTGGAAGGGAGCTGGGACTCCTTGGGAAGGCACAGAGAGGCAGGGGGACTGACGCCTCCATCCAGTTGGCCGGGGGATGAGGGGAAGCAGCAGCAGTGGCTCCTGTTCCTGCTCATGGGGGTGCAGTGGGCGGGGCCACATCTGGACATCAGACACCAGCTTACCTGGGCTCTGGCCGCTTGATGCAGGTTCCGAGATCTACCCCAGGTGTTCTAGGGAACCCATGAACTCTGGGTCCCCTTCCTGTAGCATCACAGGTTTTTTCTGGTCCATACTGAAAGGCATGACCATGGCAAGCTGAAGTCAGAAGCTTTCACATGACCCCAGATACTCAGGAACATTTAGGGCAATCTACTGGGAGTGCCTGTCCCTACACCCAGCATGAACTGTGGGAGCTGACCTTCTGTTTCCACATTGCCTAGGCTTTTCTGGTCGGCATGTAGAAAGATCAACATCCTGTCTTTCTAGGCTATTGCCTTATTCATTAATTCAGCAAACCCTCAGTGAGCACTTGTATATCCGTGCATCATGCAATATGCACCACATATGGCTAAAAAGTGGGCCAAGCTGTGCCACCACAGTTCATGCTGCAGGTGAATGAGTAACATATGTATCAGGTGATCTTAACTGCTATGGAGAAAAACTAGGAGCTAGGAGAAAGGGGAGAGGGAAGGGGAGAAGGTGCAGGTGATCTTAGGTGGGAAGTCCACCTTGGAGGAAGTGACTTGAATAGTGTCTTGAACTGGGGGAGCCAGCCCTGTGGGTATCTAGAGGAGAATGCTCAGGTAGCAGGAAAAGCAAGTGTAAAGGCTCAGAGGCAGGGATGCGCTTGCCCTGATTTTTAAAAAAGTCTCCGTCTGTGAATTGTCTACTCAAAGCCACCCCAATTGCTTTAAGACATGCACTTACATCTTTTCATGGATTAAATGTGTATATGCTTTATTTATTTTTATTGGCTATATGTCCTAGACAAAATGACAAGCAAAGGGTTTACAGGCAGATAAACCAAAGTGCGTAGACTGCTCTGCCAGTGATAAGCCATGTGGCTTCCAAGTCACCATCCTCTGAACATCCTTTCAGGACTATGGAATGGCTTCCATCTACTGTCCGTAAGCCCCTAGCATCTTTCCCCACAACCTCACCACACTCACCACAGGCCCCACCTTCCTTCGCATTCCAGCCACACTGAGCTTTGGTTGGGTTTCTGGAGCAGCTCAGTTTCTTTCCTACTTCAGGGCCTTGGCACTGCCTGTGCCTCCCACCTGGAAAGCTTACTCCTTGGGCATCTCAGTCACTCAGGTCACTTCCCCAGACTCCCTTCTGGACTATACTTTCTAAAATAGGTGTCTCCTGCCAAAATCTTCTTGATTCCAGCATTCCTTTGCAATGCTCATCAGAATTTGTAAGTATTTAGTTTTTTGGCCTGTTTAACTGTCTCATGTATTGGACTGTGGGCACCAGGAGGGCAGGGACCGTGGCTGTCAGTCAAGTTATAGTCCCAGTGGCAGGCACAGGTGGGCATTCAATGCCTGCTTGTGGGATGAAGGAAAGGGTGGGTGGGAAGTGAATGCTAGAGAATGGTAGCCACGATGGATGATGAGGACGTAACGTTACTTCTGTCTTGTCTACTCCTCCAGATTCCTCTTGGTTTAGTTACTTTTGTTCTGGTTACCTGATATCTTTTTGAATTATCTCAAGTTTAAGAGCACATGAGCTTGTAGCTAAGAGCACAGATGATGGAGAACAGGGATTTAAATCCCAGCTCTGCTCCTTGCTGGTCACGCAGCCCTCAGCTTGGTCAGTATTGAGTGACATGCAGTGGAAGCGCTGGGCACAGGGCCCAGCCCACAGTAGTGCCTAAGGGATGGGCTGTGACGTGCTGCAAGGCCGGCCCCTGCTGCCTGCCCCCTGGAGTCCCCACCCATGCTCACACCACGCTCTGCGCACAGGTGTACCCGGCCTGCGAGAGCCTGGCGGTGCTGGAGCCCTATCGGAGGCTGCCCCATCACGGCCACGTGGCCCGGCCGGCGGAGGTCCTGGCCGGCACGCAGCACCTCTACGCCTTCTTCCCGCGGCCGCTTGGGGACATGCACAGCCTGGTGCGCCGCCGGCGTCGCCTCCCGGAGCCCGAGGCCGCCGCGCTCTTCCGCCAGATGGCCGCTGCCCTGGCGCACTGCCACCAGCACGGGCTGGTCCTCCGCGACCTCAAGCTACGGCGCTTCGTCTTCACCGACCGGGAGAGGTCAGTGTGGCGGCCGAGGAGGCCCCTCAGTTTGGCCTTGACTGATGTTCTGGTCACACTTAGATTGAGGTGATGCATTTTTAGGCAAGAATACCACAGAAGCCATGGGGCCTTCTCAGCCGGTTCTATCAGGAGATTCAGGCTGTTGAGGGGAACTACTGTGATGTTAACCTTGGTCTTTGGTTCCAGTGTCTTCTGCCAAGTTGTCTATTGGAAGGCTCCTAATTTACCCTTTGTGTACCTTGGGTAATTTTTTGTCATTGTTATTAAAAATCTTGAGGGTTTTTAAGGCTTTGTGTGTGAATATCCTGTTTCTGCTCACACTTTTGCCCACTAATTTCACCTGCCATCCATTCTATAGCAGTTACGCTTATGATATTTGCCTAAGGGTGGTTTTCTTTTCTTTTTAAAAATTTTACTATTTATCTGGCTGCACCGAGTCTTAGTTGCAACATGTGTGATCTAGTTCCCTGATCAGGGATTGAACTCTGGGCCCCCTGCATTGGGAGCGTGGAGTCTTAGCCACTAGACCACCAGGGAAGTCCTTGAAGGTGGTTTTTCCTTTTAAAGATGGTATTTCCTTTTACATTTTATACTAAAATGACCATGCTTTGAGTAACAATTAGAATGTAAGTTTTATAATGATTTTTAAGCTAATATGCAGCTTTTCAAATAATTTCAAGCTTAAGGTGAGTACAACACCGCCAGACCTCCCAGAAGTGAGAAAAGTGCTTTCTTCCCTTTTCAAGGCAAAAGTTCGAGAAGCACCATCAGTAAATGAAAGATAATGGAATCATCCTGGGGCCAAATTCTGGCTCTGCTTCTTTAACCTGCAGTTTTGCCTTGAGCAATAGCTTCATCTGCCTGAGCCTTGACTTCTTTATCTGTAAAATGGGCCAATAATGCTGTCATCTCTGCTCACCCTCAGTGCAGTGATTGACAGGACTGGTCAGCATTTTCAGACCAGCACCCAGGAAGTAGTGCCACAGGAATAAGATTAGTAGCGATGGCAATGCTATGCTTACTATTAAAGTAATCTAGAACACTCTGTGGGAGTTATTTAAAGCAGAAGTTGCTAAGGTTGGTCCACACACACTTTTTTTTTCTTTGCATCCCATACCTGTTCATTTGTGGGGTTTTTTGTTTTGTTTTTTGCTTGTTTCCTTTTCTTTCTTTCTTTCTTTTTAGTTGAAGGATAATTACAGTGGTGTTGGTTTCTGCCATACATCAATATGGGTCATGTTTGTTTGTGTTTTTAATTGAAATTGGTTGCCAACTTTTTAAAACCTGTTTGTTTTTTTTTAAATATGATTTCTGGGTTCTTTTGTGGAAAAGGGGTTCCATGGAGACACCCTGGGAACCATATGAGCAGCTTATAGCACTGGCTCTGGGCAGGAGAGAGCCAAGGTTCAGCCTCAGTCCTGCTCCTTTGGCTGCAAAATGGCATCTTCCTCACAGGCTGTATGAGGGTGAAATGAGGTGTGATAGATACAACCTTAGCTCAGGGTGAGGTACGCTGTGGACACTCCCAAATATTAACTGTAGGTTTGTGCTGAGACGGTTAGCACAGTCCCCACTTCCTGTTTCTCATTCTGTTTCCTGCCTAGACCCCAAGTTTGCATCTGGCTTCAGAGAGTTTTAATGCCCTCAGCCCCTCAGCACAGCCCCACTTCCCCAGCCCCCAAGTCAAGGTTCAGGCAAGTGAAGCCATCACTCAAGGCCAAATTGCAAGTTAACAGGTAGAACCTGAATTTGACCCCAGAGACATTTGGAAAAATGTGTTCCTCTCAGAGTCCTAGTTCAGATTTAATTGCTGTGTGACCTTGAGAAATGAATAAACCTCTCTGAGCCTAGACTTCCTCATCTGTAAAATGAGATCAGCCAACCAGCCTCACAGGACTGACTCATGTCTGACAAATGCCAGCTGGTACTGGGGAACTGTGTGCCACTCAGGTGGAAATGTGGGGTGGTAAAAGGAGGGGTGTCCCACTAGCTGACTCCCTGTCTCTCTGCCCGTGTAGGACGAAACTGGTGCTGGAGAACCTGGAAGATGCCTGTGTGCTGACTGGGCCTGACGACTCCCTGTGGGACAAGCACGCATGCCCAGCCTATGTAGGCCCCGAGATCCTCAGTTCCCGGGCATCCTACTCAGGCAAGGCGGCAGATGTCTGGAGCCTGGGTGTGGCACTCTTTACCATGCTGGCTGGCCGCTACCCCTTCCAGGACTCAGAGCCTGCCCTGCTCTTTGGCAAGATTCGCCGTGGTGCCTTTGCCCTGCCTGAGGGCCTCTCGGCCCCCGCCCGCTGCCTGGTCCGCTGTCTCCTCCGAAAGGAGCCAACTGAGCGGCTCACAGCCTCGGGTATCCTGCTGCACCCTTGGCTGCGGGAGAATGCCATCCCTGCAGCCCCACCTCGGTCCCGCCACTGTGAGGCTGACCAGGTGGTCCCCGAAGGGCCGGGGCTGGAGGAAGCAGAGGAGGAGGGAGAAAGAGAGATGGGTCTCTATGGCTGATGTCACCTAACTGGACTCTCAGCTGCAGACAGCGGGTTGAGTCTGGGGTATCTCTAAGCTCTCTTCTGCCTCTTTGAGCTGAGCCAAACCTTAAGTGCCTCTGGGAGGGAGAGAGAAGGAGGTATGTGCAGAGCATGCTGGACACACACACCTGTGCAGATGAGCTCGTGCCCCACCGAGTCCTCCTCAGGAGCTCCCTGTGCCAAGCCCTGTTCCGGATGCGGGGAACACAGCAGTGAATGACAGAGACAAAGTCCTGCTTAGAGCTGACAATACTTTCCATGCCCATGAGTCAGTATCTACACTGAGCACCCACAGTGCAGGGGTTGGCATCCACTCGTGCTGATGCCCAGGCACCTCTGACGTGGGACAGACCCTGTCACAAACAACCCAGCTGCCTTTGTATCTCATGCCTTTTCAGAGGAATGGAAGCATCCCTGTGCCAAAGGCTCCAGGCCTTTCCCCTGTGATTCAGGACCTTAGAGCCCAGATCAGGCTGGGAATTGTCCTCCTAGCAGCTCTGTCCTCTTGGCCAAGGGCTTCTCCATCCAGGCTTGAGTGAAGGATTTGAGCTGGAAGATCAGGAGTGCAAACTGTGAGGCTGGTCCTCATCTTACTGAAAGAGTAATTTGGAGTGAGGGTCCAGGCCTGTCCACCTCTGTGGACCAAGCACCAAGGCCAGGCAAGTTCTGTCCCCTGGCCTCCTGGAAAGTCTCAGGTTCAGGACCCTACTTTGACACTATGGGTTTATATGCCATGAGTGTGTATTTTTTATCTTGTGCCTCAAAGAAATTATGAAATGCTGTCATCTCTCTTGGATATTTCATCCATCTTCTCCTCCCCATCTCTTATGAGTTTTCCGGGCATCTGAAACCAGCTTCAGGGTGAAAGGTCAGAGGCCTTGTGTGTCAATCTCAGCTGAGTGGTTTGTGAGAATAGAAGACCCAGTGGGTCTTCTCTCATTCACTCTGTTCTTTCTGGATGTGCTGATGTCTCAGGGTACTGTTTGACTGCAAGTCACTGAAATCTTGAGTTAAAGTGGAAAGAAAGAAGGAGACGAACGAGGAAGTCAACAGGCAGGGAGGGGATGGGCTTCAGAGCTCATTTATTCATCTGGTACAGTTGGTAAATAATCTGCCTGCAATATAGGAGAACTGGGTTCAATCTCTGGGTCAAGAAGATTCTTTGGAGAAGGAAATGGCAACCTACTCCAGTACTCTTGCCTGGAAAATCCCATGGAAAGAGGAGCCTGGTGGGCTACAGTCCCTGGGGTCACAAGAGTCGGATACAACTTGATGACTAAACCACCACGGAGCTGTTAGAAAGGAGCCTGGCTCCCCATGTTCATTCTGTCTTGGCTCTGTTGTCCCAGGTAACTGCTGGAACAATGGCTACAACCATCTGTGGGGTCACCTAAGACAGACCCAAGACCAGAGGAAGGGGGAGGGTGGTACCTGAGAACTCTTTACTCTGGAGTCAGGCTGCCTGGAATTCAATCTTGGCTCCAACACTCACTAGCTGTTTGACCCCTGACAAGTTTCTTAACCACTCTATACTGCAGAGACTTCATCTGTAAAATGAGAGATAATAGTACCTAACCCAAGAAAGTTGAATGGGTTATTTTATTTAAAGCACTTAGAATTAACAGTGCCTGGCAATGGCAAGTGGAGAAGGCAATGGCACCCCACTCCAGTACTTTTGCCTGGAAAATCCCATGGACGGAGGTGCCTGGTAGGCTGCAGTCCGTGGGGTCGCGAAGAGTCAGACACGACTGAGTGGCTTCACTTTCACTTTCCACTTTCATGCATTGGAGAAGGAAATGGCAACCCACTCCAGTGTTCTTGCCTGGAGAATCCCAGGGATGGGGGAGCCTGGTGGGCTGCCATCTCTGGGATCGCACAGAGTCGGACACGACTGAAGCAACTTAGCAGCAGCAGCAGCAGCAGGCATAACAGGCCCTCAATCAGAGTTAGGTATTTCTCTCTATAGCTTTTCTATGGGATGAGGAAAGCTTTCCTAGGAGCATTCTGAACAGACTTGCCCACATTCCTCATTGGCCAGACCTGGGCCATGTGCCTTCTCCTGATCAATCACCAGCAAGGGAAATGCAGTTATGCTAATTATCATGTCAATTCTCCAGCAGTTTCCCTGGGGCTCATGCTACATATAGGGAGTTGGGATGGTGGGGGAAAGATGCTTGCACAAAACGAAATTCTGAGAGGGAGGAGGAATGGGAAAAAGTGCAGAGGAAGAGAACTGCGGAAGCTCCCTCAATAGCTTGCTAACTGCAGACAGGTGAGGGAGGCTATCCTAGATTGCCCAGCCATCAGTTGACCCTCCAACTGACTGAAAATGCAGAGTTCAGTTAGGTTGACCCAGACCAGAAAATTTCCCCAACTGACCCCCAGGATCATGGGCTAAATAAAATGATGATTGTTTTAAGCCATTGAGTTTTAGTGTTTTGTTACACAGCAAATGCTGATATAGACAGGGACAAGTCAGCCTCCTCTCTGTGCACCCAGCATCACCCAGAAGAGGGCCCAGCTGTATCTAGGGTCTCATGGAGCTGCCTCCAACCTTTACCCTTCCATCCAGCCTCCAAAAGACCCTCCCCCAGCTGATAGCTGGGCAATCTAGGATAGCCTCCCTCACTTGTCTGCAGTTAGCAAGCTGTGCCGAAGTAGCAAGGGCAAGAGGGGACAGTTCATATAAAATGGGGGCTGCCAAGTGGCAGGTCTTTATCTGTATTACACAGAGACTCATCACCATCTCACAATAACCCTATGAAGCAAATGCTTTTGTCATGTCACTGACAAGAAAAATGAGGTTCAGAGAGAGCAGAAGATTCATCCAAAACCACACAACAGAGAAAAACTCACCTGGTTTTTGCCTTGAAGCAGGAGATTTTGCCAAGTCCACTCTGAGGCAGCTGTATGAGAACTATCACATAAAAATGTAAATCCTCTCTCACCAAGCAATGCACATAGCCACACCCCTGGCTGCAACTAGTAGGGACTTTCATGTTCTGTTTGCATTCTTTGGATGATCACTGTGTAAGAGATTTACAATATCAAAGGTAATGCATATGTGTTACTGGGAGGGAGGAACTGTTAGACATTTAATTGGGGATTTTCTCTGCAACTGGGAGCTAAACACAAAAGATCACACCGTGACCTGCCCAATTATTCATTCAACTAGCAATTCAACAACTATTCCTAATGCCAGTTGTAAGGTAGGCCCCAGAGAGATGGATGCAACATGGTCATGCCCTCATGGACTTCAGTCCAACAGAGAAGACAGATGTTAAACAGGTAACCACACAAATGAATAAATTAATTCTATCTGTGGTATGTTCTTTGAGGCAAAGACAGGCATCACCACTGTATCCCATGCTCCCATACGTGCCCTGTCTTCCCTTTCAGCCAACGGGACAAGTTCTGACCAATAATGTGTGTGTAGAAGTGACATAAGGGTGGTCACTTCTGGGCTGAATCAATTGAGAGCTGGTAGGCCTCCATACCAGTCTTTCCCTTCCACCTTAGGCCTCATGTTCCCTTAGCTATAAGATAGAGGAGATCCAACCAGTCTATCCTAAAGGAAATCAGTCCTGAATATTCACTGAAAGGACTGAAGCTGAAACTCCAATAATTTGGCCACCTGATGCAAAGAACTGATGCATTTGAAAAGACCCTGATGCTGGGAAAGATTGAAGGCGGGAAGAGAAGGGGACAACAGTGGATGAGATGGTTGGATGGCATCACCGACTCAATGGACATGAGTTTGAGTAAACTCTGGGAGTTGGCGATGGACAGAGAGGGCTGGCGTGCTGCAGTCCATGTGGTCGCAGAAAGTCGGACACGACTGAATGACTGAACTGAACTGAACCAAGAGGAGGACTACCAGATTCACACTGGATTTTACTGAGCAAGAAACGAAGCTTCCTGTGTTAAGTCTACAATTTGGAGTTTGCCTGTTGGGCACTTAGTGTTAATTACCAAGAATAAGAAAAACTTGCTACAAGAGAAGGAAGGAGAATTCTCTTCCCCCGTAACTAGGCTGTATCAGTCTTTGCTGCTTTACAACTCCCTAAACGTCATGGTTTGTGATTGTCTGGGTCAACAATCGATGTGATGCTGGTCACTCCTGCAATTGCAAACAGTGGACAGCTCCACAGGGCAGCTCAGCCTCACTCACTTGCTTCCAGGGAGCCTCGGCTGGGGAGGATCACTTCTGCTCCATGTGGTCTCAGTGCCGGCTCCTTCATGTGGTGGTTTTGGGGTTTCAAAAAGCAACAAGGAGACTTCACTGGTGGTCCAGTTGTTAAGCATCTGACTGCCAATGCAGGGGACACGGGTTCAATCCCTGGACTGGGAAGGTCCTACATGCCCAGGGGCAACTAAGCCCCTGTGCCACAAATGCTAAGCCTGCTCTCTAGAGCCCTCGAGCTGCAACTACTGAAGTCTGTGTGCCTAGAGTCTGTGCTCTGCAATGGGAGAAGCCGCTGTAATGAGAAGCCCCTGCACCACAAAGGGTAGCTTCCTCTCTGCAAAAAAATAGCCCCCCGCTCGCCACAGTTAGAGAAAGCCCACGTGTAGCAATAAAGACCCAGCACAGCCAAAGATAAATAAATACATAAATAATAATAATAATAAAAACAATTTCCCTAGGTGATGCTGTTGAGCATCCAAGTTGGAGAACCTCTGTGTTTGGAGAAAGCCTGCCTCCTTGGGGACTCAGAGAACTCATGTCAGCTCTTCTCTGTGTCTGTTTGTAAAATTGGTATAACTTGGGCATAAATTCTACCTGCCTGTGATGCTAGGATGGGCTCACAGATGTGGGGAGCTTTACTGGGTCAAAATCTGAACCACCACCTCAGTTGTGCCAGCTTCCCGTGGAAAGAGGCATAGCCCTATTCCGTCCTTGCTCCCTCTCCACTCACCCTGTCTCGTGGTTCTTCACAGCACTTAGCACCACCTGGCAGGACATTCTCCTCTGTTTGTCTGCGTAGGTTTCATAAGTCTAAGTATCTGCTTTGCTTATAATTGTCTCCCTGACTCCAATAACAGTGCCTGGCACACAGAGCCGCCCAATAAATGTTTGTGAGTAAATGTGCAGATCCTACATGCCCAGAGCAGAGCCAGGACACTTATTAGGCATGGTTAATGTTTACTGGGCACATATGACATGCCAAGCATGGTTCTAAGTGCTTTATGTGCCTTATCTCATTTGATATGTGATAGCCAGATGGCCCTCAGTGATCCGTAGCACCTGGTATCCATGGGTTTGTATAATTCCCTCCTACCCCAAGCTGGGGTGACAGTAACTAATAGGAAACTAAAAATAAAGAGCATGACTTTAAGGATAGACCATATATTATGGCTTCTTCCTTGCTCTTCTGGATCATCTATTCTAGGAAAAGCCAAATGCCACGTTGCTAGGACACTCAAGTAGCCTATGGAGAGATGCATGTGACAAGGAACTTATGCATTCTACAATAACCAGCGCCAACCAAGTCTGTGAGTGGGCTTTACTCCTCCAGCTTCAGTCAGGCTTTCAGATAACTGAAGCCCCAGCCAACATCTTAACTATACCTCCTGAGAGACCTTGTGCTCAAACTACCTAAGAAGCTGCTCCTGAAATCCTAACGATAGGAGCTCTGTGAGATCTCACGTTTATTATCGGCGTCCCCAGTGGCTCAGATGGTGAAGAATCTGCCTGCTAAGGCAGGAGACCAGAGTTCGATCCTTGATTCAGTAAGATTCCCCTGGAGAAGGGCATGGCAACCCACTCCAGTTTTCTTGCCTGGAGAATTCATGGACAGAGGAACCTGGTGGGCTACAGTTCATGGGGTCACAAAGAGTTGGACACGACTGAGCGACTAATACACACATAGGACTGAACCCAGGCTTGCGTGATCACAGAGTCTACCCAGTGAGGTGAAGGATGTCCAAACTGAATGCCAACTCTTCCCGTGAAGGAACAAGGCTACAACCAGAACACTGAAAAAAATGCATCTGCCTCCAGTACAAATGTGTTCTGGCTGAGAGGAACATGAACCTAGGAAACCAGCAGGCTCAGAAGAGAAAAGCCAACAGGAGTGAAAACCAGCAGAAACAGACACTCAGAGTTCAGATAGCAATACTATCAGATACATATGGTAAAAGAGAAATATTTAATGCACTTAAATCTATAACAAGCTTGAAATATTTCTAAAGTATAAGAAGTTATATCAAGTAATGTAATGATGAAAACCTAAATGGATTTGAACTTCTAAAATGAAAAATACAATAACCAAAATAAAACAGTCAACAGATGGGTTAAACCACAGATTAGATGTGGCTACGAGGGAACTAGTGAGATAGAAAGCAGACATCAATCACAGATTTAAGAGAGTCCATATGTTTTTACACACAGACACATCATAGTGAAAATGCACAATACCAAAGACAGAGATTTTAAAAGCAGTCAGAGCGAAAAGAAAGGAACAGAGATTACTTTCAAAAGAACAGCAGTACAACGTGGATGAACCTCAAGAACATTATGCTAAATGGAAGAAATCAATCACAAAGAACCATATATTGTAAGATTAAATTTATATAAAGTGTCCAAAATAGGAAAATTTATAGAAACCAAAAGTAAACTAGTGCTGGGGGGGTAAGAGAGTAGGAGATAGAGAGTGTCTGCTAATGGATACAGGGTTTCTTTGGGGATGGTAAAAATGTTCTAAAATGAGATGGAGATAGTTGCACAACTCTGTACTAAAAACCATTAAATTGTACACTTTAAATGGGTGGATCTTATATAATTTATTTATTGGTAAAGCTATTTAAAGAAGGAACAGCAGTTAGACTGACAGGTGATGATGTCTCAACACCAACCATGGAAGTTGGAAGACAACAGAATGCTATCTTCAAGGTGCCCAGCTAGAATTCCATATCCTGGAAAAATGTCTACCAAGAGTGAGGAAGCCCAAGGGCTTCCATGGTGGTTCAGTGGTAGAGAGTCAGCCTGCCAATGCAGGAGACATTGCTTCAATCCCTGATATGGGAAGATCTCACATGCCAAAGAGCAACTAAGCCCGTGGCTCACAACGGTTGAGTCTGTGCTCTAGAGCATGGGAACCGCAACTACTGAGTCTTTGCACTGCAACTACTGAAGCACCCTAGAGTCGGTGCTCCATGACAAGAGAAGCCGCTGCAGTGAGAAGCCCGTGAAGCTCAACTAAAGAGTTAGCCCCACTCACTGCAAACAGAGAAAAGCCCGCATGGCAATGGAAACCCAGCATAGCCAATGAATAAATAAATAAAATTTTTTTTTTAAAAAGAGTGAGGTCTAAATAAAGATTTTTCAAACAAAAACCAAGAAAGTTTGTCACCAGAAGACTAACCCCACAGGGAATTCTAAAACAGCAGTTCTCAAACTTGTCTTTTCATTAGGCTCACCAGAGAACATTAAAAGCTCCTGATGTTTGGGCCTACCCCAGACATTCTGATATCAGTTGATCTGAGTATTAATCTGGGCATAACATTTTTAAAAGTTCCCCAAATGATTCAAAAGTATACCTCAGGCTGAGAACCTCTGTGTTTTGGGATCTATTTCAGGAAAAAAGAAAGTGATCCCAGAAGAAAGTCTGAGATTCCTTCATTCATTCAACATAATCTGTGGGGACCTATCAGGTGCTGGGAACTGTGACTAGACACCAGGAACACAGCAATGAGCAAACAGACAAAGGTCCCTACCCTCTGAAAGAAGGAAACAGACAAAAACAAAAACAAGATAAAGAAGTAAAATATGCTATTAGATAGTAACATATGCTTTAGGAAAAAGTGAACCCAAGAAGGAAAAGATAAAATGTTGGATGTATGTGCATGTGTGTGAAATTTCAGATAGAGTGGACAGGAAAAGGCTTTTGGTAAACGATATAAAGACTTCTTGGCTAAAGACATAAAGGGCAAGAACAAGCCATGAAGATATCTGGGCTATGGGAAGTGCAAAGGCCCTGAGATGGAAAGGTGTCTGCCTTGTTCCAGGATCTGGAGGCCAGCGGGTGGACTGAGCCAAGGGGAGAGTAGTCAGAGAAGGAGCCACAGCACTCTGTAGGACCTTTGCTTTTACTTTGAGAACGATGAAGCCTATGGGGAGTGTTCTCAGAGGTGGCATGGCTTGATTCTAACAGGGCCTCCGGCATCTGGGTGAAAGTGGACCTTAGTGACCAAAAGGGGATGCAAAGAGCCTACTCAAGAGGCTGGAGCATGGTGCTGGAGGAAAAAGGATGGAGGTGGATTGGGATGGTGGGTGGAGGAGGTGAGAGGTGACAGATTCTGGATCTATTCTGCAAGCAGATCCCATAGGATCTGCCAATCTACAGGATGAGGGGCGGGAGAAATGTTCAAGGGTGGGAAGACAGGAGGATGTGAAGAGCTTCCAGCCTGTGTCCCACAAAAGTAAACTTCATTCAGTTCAGTTCAGTCACTCAGTTGTGTCTGACTCTTTACGACTCCATGAATCGCAGCACGCCAGGCCTCCCTGTCCATCACCAACTCCTGGAGTTTGCCCAAACTCATGTCTATCGAGTTGGTGATGCCATCCAGCCATCTCATCCTCTGTCATCCCCTTCTCTTCCTGCCCTCAATCCCTCCCAGCATCAGAGTCTTTTCCAATGAATCAACTCTTCGCATGAGGTTGCCAAAGTACTGGAGTTTCAGCTTCAGCATCAGTCCTTCCAATGAACACCCAGGACTGGTCTCCTTTAGGATGGACTGGTTGGATCTCCTTGCATTCTAAGGGACTCTCAAGAGTCTTCTCCAACACCACAGTTCAAAAGCATCAATTCTTCGGCGCTCTGCCTTCTTCACAGTCCAACTCTCACATCCCTTCATGACCACTGGAAAAACCATAGCCTTGACTAGACGGACCTTTGTTGGCAAAGTAATATCTCTGGTTTTCAATATGCTATCTAGGTTGGTCATAACTTTTCTTCCAAGGAGTAAGCATCTTTTAATTTCATGGCTGCAGTCACCATCAGCAGTGATTTTGGACCCCCCCAAAATAGTCTGACACTGTTTCCACTGTTTCCCCATCTATTTGCCATGAAGTGATGGGACTGGATGCCATGATCTTTGTTTTCTGAATGTTGAGCTTTAAGCCAACTTTTTCACTCTCCTCTTTCACTTTCATCAAGAGGCTTTGTAGTTCCTCTTCACTTTCTGCCATAAGGGTGGTGTCATCTGCATATCGGATGTTATTGATATTTCTCCTGGCAATCTTGATTCCAGCTTGTGCTTCTTCCAGCCCAGCGTTTCTCATGATGTACTCTGCATAGAAGTTAAATAAGCGGGGTGACAATATACGGCCTTGACATACTCCTTTTCCTATTTGCAACCAGTCTGTTGTTCCATGTCCAGTTCTAACTGTTGCTTCCTGACCTGCATACAGATTTCTCAAGAGGCAGGTCATGTGTTCTGGTATTCCCATCTCTTTCAGAATTTTCCAATTTATTGTGATCCACACAGTCAAAGGCTTTGGCATAGTCGATAAAGCAGAAATAGATGTTTTTCTGGAACTCTCTTGCTTTTTCGATGATCCAGCAGATGTTGGCAATTTGATCTCTGGTTCCTCTGCCTTTTCTAAAACCAGCTTGAACATTTGGAAGTTCACGGTTCACATATTGCTGAAGTCTGGCTTGGAGAATTTTGAGCATTACTTTACTAGCATGTGCTGCTGCTGCTGCTGCTGAGTCGCTTCAGTCGTGTCTGACTCTGTGAGACCCCAGAGATGGCAGCCTACCAGACTCCCCCGTCCCTGGGATTCTCCAGGCAAGAACACTGGAGTGGGTTGCCATTTCCTTCTCCAATGCATGAAAGTGAAGTCGCTCAGTCGTGTCCGACTCTTAGCGACCCAATAGACTGCAGCCTACCAGGTTCCTCCATCAATGGGATTTTCCAGGCAAGAGTACTGGAGTTGGTGAGATGAGTACAATTGCGCAGTAGTTTTATTGCAGGAATGGGGACCCCTTCCAGGGCCCGGACCTGGGCTCTTGTCTAACACTTGGAAATGAATTGTCTGAGGAGACATATGTGTGATGAAGCAAGAGACTTTATTGGGAAAGGGCACCCGGGTGGAGAGCAGTAGGGTAAGGGAACCCTGGAGAACTGCTCTGCCACGTGGCTTGCAGTCTCGGGTTTTATGGTGATGGGCTTAGTTTCTGGGTTGTCTTTGGCCAATCATTCTAATTCAGAGTCTTTCCTGGTGGCATACGCATCGCCCAGCCAAGATGGATGCTAGTGAGAGGGATTCTGGGAAGTGGACAGACACACGGTGTCTCCTTTTGACCTTTCCTGAACTCTTCCGGTTGGTGGTGGCTTACTAGTTCCGTATTCCTTACCAGGATCTCCTGTCATAAAACAACTCGTGTGAATGGTTACTAAAGGGCCTGGCCAGGGTGGGTGGGCGGTTTCAGTCAGTGTGCTTCCCCTAAAAGTATGAGCATTCTTTGGCATTGCCTTTCTTTGGGATTGGAATGAAAACTGACATTTTCCAGTCCTGTGGCCACTGCTGAGTTTTCCAAATTTGCTGGCATACTGAGTGCAGCACTTTCACAGCATCATCTTTCAGGATTTGAAATAGCTCGACTGGAATTCCATCACCTCCACTAGCTTTGTTCGTAGTGATGCTTTCTAAGGCCAACTTGACTTCACATTCCAGGATGTCTGGCTCTAGGTGAGTGATCACACCATCATGATTATCTGGGTCGTGAAGCTCTTTTTTGTATAGTTCTTCTGTGTATTCTTGCCACCTCTTCTTAATATCTTCTGCTTCTGTTAGGTCCATACCATTTCTGTCCTTTATTTTGCCCATCTTTGCATGGTATGTTCCCTTGGTATCTAGAATTTTCTTGAAGAGATCTCTAGTCTTTCCCATTCTGTTGTTTTCCATTTCTTTGCATTGATCGCTGAAGAAGGCTTTCTTATCTCTCCTTGCTATTCGTTGGAACTCTGCATTCAAATAGGATTATTTTTCCTTTTTTCCTTTGCTTTTCGCTTCTCTTCTTTTCATAGCTATTTGTAAGGCCTCCTCAGACAGCCATTTTGCTTTTTTGCATTTCTTTTCCATGGGATGGTCTTGATCCTTTTCTCCTGAACAATGTCAAGAACCTCTGTCTATAGTTCATCAGGTATCTGTCTATCAGATCTAGTCCCCTAAATTTATTTCACACTTACACTGTATAATCATAAGGGATTTGATTTAGGTCATACCTGAATAGTCTAGTAGTTTTCCCTACTTTCTTCAATTTAAGTCTGAATTTGGCAATAAGGAGTTCATGATCTGAGCCACAGTCAGTTCCGGGTCTTGTTTTTGCTGACTGTATAGAGCTTCTCCTGAAAGAGATGGGAATACCAGACCACATGACCTGCCTCTTGAGAAATCTGTATGCAGGTCAGGAAGCAACAGTTAGAACTGGACATGGAACAACAGACTGGTTGCAAATAGGAAAAGGAGTATGTCAAGGCCGTATATTGTCACCCCGCTTATTTAACTTCTATGCAGAGTACATCATGAGAAACGCTGGGCTGGAAGAAGCACAAGCTGGAATCAAGATTGCCAGGAGAAATATCAATAACATCCGATATGCAGATGACACCACCCTTATGGCAGAAAGTGAAGAGGAACTACAAAGCCTCTTGATGAAAGTGAAAGAGGAGAGTGAAAAAGTTGGCTTAAAGCTCAACATTCAGAAAACAAAGATCATGGCATCCAGTCCCATCACTTCATGGCAAATAGATGGGGAAACAGTGGAAACAGTGTCAGACTATTTTGGGGGGGTCCAAAATCACTGCTGATGGTGACTGCAGCCATGAAATTAAAAGATGCTTACTCCTTGGAAGAAAAGTTATGACCAACCTAGATAGCATATTGAAAACCAGAGATATTACTTTGCCAACAAAGGTCCGTCTAGTCAAGGCTATGGTTTTTCCAGTGGTCATGTATGGATGTGAGAGTTGGACTGTGAAGAAGGCAGAGCGCCGAAGAATTGATGCTTTTGAACTGTGGTGTTGGAGAAGACTCTTGAGAGTCCCTTAGAATGCAAGGAGATCCAACCAGTCCATCCTAAAGGAGACCAGTCCTGGGTGTTCATTGGAAGGACTGATGCTGAAGCTGAAACTCCAGTACTTTGGCAACCTCATGCGAAGAGTTGATTCATTGGAAAAGACTCTGATGCTGGGAGGGATTGAGGGCAGGAAGAGAAGGGGGTGACAGAGGATGAGATGGCTGGATGGCATCACCAACTCGATAGACATGAGTTTGGGCAAACTCCAGGAGTTGGTGATGGACAGGGAGGCCTGGCGTGCTGTGATTCATGGGGTTGCAAAGAGTCGGGCATGACTGAGCAACTGAACTGAACTGAACTGATAGAGCTCTATCTTTGGCTGCAGAGAATATAATCAGTCTGATTTCGGTGTTGACCATGTGGTGATGTCCATGTGTAGAGTCTTCTCTTGTGTTGTTGGAAGAGGGTGTTTGTTATGACAAGTGCATTCTCTTGGCAAAACTCTATTAGTCTTTGCCCTGCTTCATTCCACATTCCAAGGCCAAATTTGCCTGTTACTGCAGGTGTTTCTTGACTTCCTACTTTTGCATTCCAGTCCCCTGTAATGAAAAGGACATCTTTTTTGGGTGTTAGTTCTAAAAGGTCTTGTAGGTCTTCATAGAACCGTTCAACTTCAGCTTCTTCAGCGTTACTGGTTGGGGCATAGACTTGGATCACCATGATATTGAATGGTTTGCCTTGGAAACAAACAGAGATCATTCTTTCATTTTTGAGATTGCATCCAAGTACTGCATTTCGGACTCTTTTGTTGACCATGATGGCTACTCCATTTCTTATAAGGGATTCCTGTCCACAGTAGTAGATATAATGGTCATCTGAGTTAAGTTCACCCATTCCAGTCCATTTTAGTTTGCTGATTCCTAGAATGTTGACGTTCACTCTTGCCATCTCCTGTTTGACCACTTCCAATTTGCCTTGATTCATGGACCCAACATTTCAGGTTCTATGCACTATTGCTCTTTACAGCATTGGACATTGCTTCTATCACCAGTCACATTCACAACTGAGTATTGTTTTTGCTTTGGCTCCATCCCTTCATTCTTTCTGGAGTTACTCCTCCACTGATCTCCTGTAGCATATTGGGCACCTACCGACCCGGGGAGTTCCTCTTTCAGTATCCTATCATTTTGCCTTTTCATACTGTTCATGGGGTTCTCAAGGCAAGAATACTGAAGTGGCAAGAATACTGAAGTGGTAAGAATAATGAAGAAAACTTCGCTAAGTGAAGTTGCTCAGTCGTGTCCGACTGTTTGCGACCTCATGGACTGTAGCCTACCGGCTCCTCCGTCCATGAGATTTTCCGGGCAAAGGTACTGGAGTGGGTTGCCATTTCCTTCTCCAGAGGATCTTCCTGACCCAGGGATGTAACCCATGTCTACCTGCATTACAGGAAAACGCTTTACCCTCTGAGCCACCAGGGAGGCTTCATTAGTGGCCCTATTAAAAGGTGGAGAGTTAACCGCCGAGAGGCAGCGTCCGGCTGGCTAAGGATGGGTTCCTGAGGCCGCCCAACCTGCATTTAAATCCGGCTGCGTGGCCTCGGGCAGATCAGAAACAGAGCCTCGGTTTCTTCTGCCAAAGGAGTAGGGGACCGGCAAGCGGACCAGTGCTGGGGCTGCTGAACTGAGCAAAGGCGGTCTCCGCGCCGCGCTCCGCCCTCCCGGTCCAGTCCCCGCCTTCCAGGCCCAGTCCCCGCCCTCCCGGCCCAGTCCCCGCCCCTCATGGCCCCGCCCCTCCCCGGCGCTGCTGGCTGGACCCAGCGGGTGAGTGAGGGTCGCAGTGTCCGTGTCTGGCCGAGGGCGGCGTGGGAACGCCCCGGACGGCGGGACAAGAGCGCCCTGGATTCCCGTGACCCGGGGCGGGGGCCGCCGCTGGATGGTCGGGCGGGGGTGGCGGGGAGACCTGGATCCGGGGACAGTCTTCCTCCCCACTTCCGGAGCCGCCACTTTCACTTTCTTTTTCGCGGAAGCTGCCGAGCTCCTTCTCATGACTGACAGGGGCCGCCGCGGGCGGGAGGGAGTTGGGCTGAAATCCCGCACCCCGGAGGGCGCTCCCGCTCCCAGCAGGGAGAAGGGCTCCGGCCCAGCGCCCTGGCTGTGCGGCGCCCCTCCTCCCCTTCCCCGCAGCCAGGCCTGTCCAGTTTCCTCTGTCTCCCAGAGCCGGCTCGGCTTGGCGCTCCCTCTCACCTCCCACCCATTCCTCCTCCCAGGCCCCATCCCCGATCTTCGGGTAATGTGATGCTACCCGATTGCCACCCGGGACCGTGAGGCACCAAGAAGGCCCGGGCCGCGCCAGAGGCCACCGGCTGGGGCTGAGTTTCTCGTGGTCTGCCCGTCCTCTAGCAGGTGACTGGGAGATAGCATTTCCCCGGAGCTGCAGCCCGCCCCCCTCCGCGGGGGGATGGGCACAACCACGCCAGATGGACGAGAAGATCAAGAAAGGTGGGCACAGCCTGGGGGCGGCTGAGAAGCTTCGGGTGGCAGGTGGGCCTTGCCAGAACGCGGCCTCTCCTCCAGAAGGGCCTGGGAGAGAGGTATTAATCTGTCCTCCTCCTGCCCACTTGCCTCGCAGATTCCTCCCTTGCAGGCCGGTTGCTTCCAAGGGCATCTTGTCATTCTTTTATTTGATGTCCCTAAGGCCTCCCATGGGCCAGCTCTGCTGAGAAGAGGGTGGGGAGCTCCCAGAGGGCAAGAGACCACCCATGCTAGTGGGGGAACCAGACCTCAATTGACCTGAATACCAGGGTCTTTGCCTTCCACCTCGCGCCTTCCACTCAGGTTGGAGAATTTAAGTTAGGTCATGTCACCAACCTGCTCACATACCCCTGTGTTTGTTCTTAGAACAGAAGCCTAGAGCAGTTGGGTAGCCTGCATGCCTGCTGACTTTGCTCACTTCTGCTTTTGCTCATCTCTGCCTTCCCCCATCTGCCCCCTTGCTCATTCTGCTGGAGCTTCATCAGCTTCTCTGTTCTAATCCGACCATTTCTTGACCAAGGCCTTTCATTTTCTCTCTCCTTGGAACACTTTTCCCCAACCAGGTCTTGACATTATCCAACACCTCCTGCTTCAGGTCTCAGCTTCAATGTTACCTCCTCTTCTCTTTCCTCATCTCCTTATCCTGTTCATTTCCTTGCCAGCATGAATCACAGTCTGAATCTTTTTCTTTTGTTAACTTGTTAGTTGTCTTCTTACTGGGCTGGGAAGTCCATGAGAAGAGGGCCCCGTTTATCTTATTCACTGCTGAAGCCCAGTTTCTGTGACAGTAATTGGCAAACAGTAAGACCTCAATCCTAAAGGAAATCGACCCTGAATATTCATTGGAAGGACTGATGCTGAAACTCCAATACTTTGGTCACCTGATGCAAAGAACCAATTCATTGGAAAAGACCCTGATGCTAGGAAAGATTGAGAGCAGAAGGAGAAGGGGGCAACAGAGGATGAGATGGTTGGATGGTATCAACGGATATGAGTTTGAGCAAACTCCGGGAGATAGGCAAGGACAGGGGAGCCTGGTGTGCTGCAGTCCATGGGGGTCACAAAGAGCTGGATACAACTTAGTGACTGAACAGCAAGAGCTCAATAAATGTTTGTTGGATAAACAAGTGCAAGTATGGGGGACCTGGGAGTATGAAGAGAAAACAGAACCAAACAAGCAGGGGTGGGGAGTGTCAGCGAAGGCCTCTCAGAAAAAAGGGACTTTTAAGCTGGGTGCTGAAGGATGTGTGGGAGTTTACCAAGAAGACAGAGAGGAAGCAGCATGTATAAAGAATCACCTCCTTCCTCACCCTCTTTACCCCCAAAGAAAAATAAACCCTGTGCTAACCTGCTTCCACTGTGGATTTCAGCTGAGGAGGTGGCCCAGAGACTCAGCCGAGCAGTGGCTGGTGGGGATGAACAGGTGGCTATGCAGTGTGCCATCTGGTTGGCAGAGCAACGGGTGCCCCTGAATGTGCAACTGAAGCCTGAGGTCTCTCCGACACAGGACATCAGGTGAGGAGTGCATGGCTGACCAGGAAGCCCAGGGTTCAGAGCTTCCTGAACCCCAGTGGGCTGCAATTTAGTGTTGGCCTGTAGAACAGTTAGAGCTTCCCTGGTGGCTCAGTGGGTAAAAAATCCGCCTGCAATGCGGGAGACCTGGCAACCCACTCCAGTATTCTTGCCTGGAGAATCCCCGTGAACAGAGGAACCCGGTGGGCTGCAGTCCATGGAGTCACAAAGAGTCAGACATGACTGAGCAACTGAGCACATAGAATAGTTATTCTTAATGGCAGGTTCTTGTGTCAAGAGCCCTAGCTTCAAACCCAGCTCTGTCACAAATCAGCTCTGCGATCTAATGCAGGTCATTTCAACTCTCAGAGTTTTTTATTTTTTATTTTTAAAATTTTTATTTTTACTTTATTTTGCTTTACAATACTGTATTGGTTTTGCCATACATTGACATGAATCAGTCATGGGTGTACGTGAGTTCCCAATCCTGAACCCCCCTCCCACCTTCCACCCCATATCATCTCTCTGGATCATCCCTGTGCACCAGCCCCATGCATCCTGTATCCTGTATCGAACATAGACTGGCGATTCGTTTCTTACATGATAGTATACATGTTTCAATGCCATTCTCCCAAATCATCCCACCCTCTCCCTCTCCCACAGAGTCCAAAAGTCCGTTCTAAACATCTGTGTCTCTTTTGCTGTCTCGCATACAGGGTTATCATTACCATCTTTCTAAATTCCATATATATGTGTTAGTATACTATATTGGTGTTTTTCTTTCTGGCTTACTTCACTCTGTATAATAGGCTCCAGTTTCATCCACCTCATTAGAACTGATTCAAATGTATTCTTTTTAATGGCTGAGTAATACTCCATTGTGTATATGTACCACAGCTTTCTTATCCATTCGTCTGCCCATGGACATCTAGGTTGTTTCCATGTCCTGGCTATTATAAACAGTGCTGCAGTGAACAATGGGGTATATGTGTCTCTTTCAATTCTGGTTTCCTTGGTGTGTATGCCCAGCAGTGGGATTGCTGGGTCATAAGGCAGTTCTATTTGCAATTTTTTAAGGAATCTCCACACTGTTCTCCATAGTGGCTGTACTAGTTTGCATTCCCACCAACAGTGTAGGAGGGTTCCCTTTTCTCCACACCCTCTCCAGCGTTTATTGCTTGTAGACTTTTGGATCGCTGCCATTCTGACTGGTGTGAAATGGTACCTCATTGTGGTCTTGATTTGCATTTCTCTGATAATGAGTGATGTTGAGCATCTTTTCATGTGTTTGTTAGCCATCCGTATGTCTTCTTTGGAGAAATGTCTATTTAGCTCTTTGGCCCATTTTTTGATTGGGTCGTTTATTTTTCTGGAATTGAGCTGCATAAGTTCCTTGTATATTTTTGAGATTAGTTGTCAGTTGCTTCATTTGCTATTATTTTCTCCCATTCAGAGGACTGTCTTTTCACCTTGCTTATAGTTTCCTTTGTTGTGCAGAAGCTTTTAATTTTAGTTAGATCCCATTTGTTTATTTTTGCTTTTATTTCCAGTATTCTGGAAGGTGGATCATAGAGGATCCTGCTGTGATTTATGTCAGAGAGTGTTTTGCCTATGTTCTTCTCTAGGAGCTTTATGGTTTCTGGTCTTATGTTTAGATCTTTAATCCATTTTGAGTTTATTTTTGTGTATGGTGTTAGAAAGTGTTCTAGTTTCATTCTTTTACAAGTGGTTGACCAGTTTTCCCAGCACCACTTGTTAAAGAGATTGTCTTTTTTTTTTTTTAAGAGATTGTCTTTAATCCATTGTATATTCTTGCCTCCTTTGTCGAAGATAAGGTGTCCATAGGTGTGTGGATTTATCTCTGGGCTCTCAGAGTTTTTTATTTTTTAATTAAAAAATGGAACAGTAATAGTAGAGCTGTTAATAGGGTTGTTAGGAGGTGTATTAGAATGATAGGTCTCATAGAACAGGAAAAAACATATTAACAGTGACATAAACAAGTTTGATGGTAGGCACCCCAGATGTGGAAGCTCTGCTCTCTGTAGTTCTCAGAGGTCCTGCTTCTTTTGTTTTATTATTATGCCATTCATGACCTCCTTTCTCAGGTTCACCTTATGATCCAAAATGGCTCTTCCCGTTCCAGCCATTGCATCACCATTCTTGTCAATAGGAAGGAAAAAGGGCACACCCTGCCACTCTCCTCTTAAGAACACAGCTCACAAAATTGCACACACTTCTTCCACTTAACTCCCATGGCCAGAACTTTTTTGCACAGCCACACGCAGCTTGAAGGGAGGCTGTCTGCCCCAGGAGACTTAAACTTGATGCTGAAATACTCAGTATAGTGCCTGGCACATATTAAACACTCAAATGTTTTTTTCCTGCTGTGTAGTAAGACACTTTTACAGTTTCTAATTTTCAGTATTGGATCCCATTTGATTTTTTATTGAGATATAATTGACAGACCCTATTCATCAATTTAAAGTGCATAGTCCAAGGCTTTTAGTATATTCACAGTTGTGTAACCATCACCAAAACCAATTACAGAACATTTTCATCATCCCATTAAGAAACCTCATACCCATTAATAGACACTCCCTGTCTCCCGAGTTTTCTTTGCTCAACCCCTCAACCTTAGGCAACAACTAATTTACTTTCTCTCTCTAGAAATTTGCCTACTTTGGGAATTTCATATAAATGAAATGAAATTATACACTATGTGGCCTTTTGTGTCTGGGCTTCTGTCACTTAGCAGCATGTTTTCTAGATTCATCCATGTTGTAGCATGTATCAAAACTTCATTCCTTTTTATGACTGAATAATAATCTATTGTGTGGTTATACCATATTTTCTTTATTAATCAGTCGATGGACATTTGGGTTGTTCCCACTTTTTGGCTAATATACACAATGCTGCTATGAACATTTGTGTATAAGTTTTTATATGGACATAATTTTTTCCCCAGTTTTATTGAGATATCATTGACATATAAAACAGAGTTAAAGGTATTGTGACTTACTTACAGTAAGAAAGGTATATTCTTCCTGTTCTTGGCACTGAGCTGCTAAAACCCTTGGAATTTCTTCAGCGATGAGAATGATAAAGGTGCATTTTGTTATGTTAGTGAGGTGACTCTTGAACTTCCCCTAAATTGCCTAAGGTTGGAGGCTGCTCATAAGAGGAGCCAGCCCTGTGGTTAAAGAATTGGAACTTTCAGTCTCATCACCCTGATCTCCAGGGAGGGGAAGAGGGCTGAAGGTTGAATCTCAGTAGCCCATGGATTAATCAGTCATGCCTATGTAATGAAGCCTCCATAAACACTCAAAAAGACAGGGTTTGGAATTTGGAGAGAATGATGCCCCTTCTCACATACCTTGATCCATGCATCTCTTCCATTTGGCTATTATATCCTTTCATAATATAGTAAGTAAATATTTCTCTGAGTTCTGTGAGCTGTTCTAGCAAAATAGTCAACCCATGGAGGAGGTCATTGGAATCCCTAATCTATATCCAGTAAGTCAGAGAACAGGTGACAACTTGGGGTTTCGATTGGTATATGAAGTGGTGGGGGCAGCCTTGTAGGACTGAGCCCACAGCCTGTGGGAACTGACACTGTCTCTGGGTGGAGAGGGCCAGAATCAAGCTGAATTGTAGGATGCCCTGCTGGTGTCTGAAAATTGCTTGGTGCTATGTGGGAAGCCTTCCCTCTCTTTCCTCTTCCACGTGTTGGAAATTGAGCCTCAGAACCATTTTAGGTGTATGACATGTGCTTTAATATATGTATATATTGCACAATGATTACCACGGTAAGTTTAGTTAACATCCATTGCCTGACATAGTAACAAATTATTTTTTCTTGTGACAACTTTTTAAGACTTACTCTCTGAGCAGTTCTCAAATATATGATATTGTTAACTATGGTCACCATGCTGTACATCTCTTCTCCAGAACTTACTTATCTTAAAACAGGAAGTTTGTAGCTTTTGGCCACCTGCACCCCCACGCCTCCCCAATCCTCTGTTCTGTTTCTCTGACGTTGATTTTTTTTTAATTCCATATATAAGTGGTATAATACAGAATTTGTCTTTCTCTGTCCGATTTTTTCACTTAGCACAATGTCTGTGTTGTTGCAGATGCCAGAATTTCCTTCTCTTTATGGCTGAATAATATTTCATTGTGTATATATATGGAAACAACCTAAGTAAAGAAACTGTGGTGTGTATGTATACAATGGATACCTATTTTCATTTTCCATTCTATGGGTTGTCTTTTCACTGTATTGATAGTGTCCTTTGAAGCACACGTTTTCAATTTTGCTGAAATACTGTTTATCTGTTTTCTCTTGTTTGTGCTTTTGATGTCATCTAAGAAACCACTGCCTCATCCATGGTCATAAAGGTATACCCTTATTTTTGTTTTTAAAGAGTTGTATAGTTTTAGCTCTTGCATTTACATCTTTGATCCTTTTTGAGTTAAGTTTTGTTACGGTGAGAGGCAGAGATCCAACTTCATTCTTTTGCTTGTGAATATCTAGTTGTCACAGCACTGTTTGTTAAAAATAAAAAGACTGTTTTGTCTCTGTTTAATATCTTGGCACCTTTGTTGAAAATTATTTGACCATAAGTCTAAAGTTTATTTCTGAAACCTAATTTCTTGTCTTTTGCTCTATATGTCTGTCCTTATACCAGTAAGACAGTTTTGATTATTATAGCTTTGTAGTAAATTTTTAAAACAGAAGCATAAGTACTCCAACTTTGTTCTTCTCTTTCAAGATTTTTTTTTGGCTATTCTGGGCCCCTTGAATCTCCATATGAATCTTAGTGTTAGTGTGTCAATTTCTGCAAAAAAATGTGAGCTGGAATTTTGACAGGGATTACATTGCATCTGTTGATCAATTGGCCATTTGATTTCAAATAAAATACTTGCATATCCATTTCTTGATATATCCACTTAAGATGGTATCTGTGTACACATCTTGTTATGAAAAATGAGGAATTTAACATACTCATCTCACTGATCCCTTTTCCTAACTTCCTGGGTTTTGTTAGTACTGTAGTAGAAGTGCTCCCAGTTGACCTCCACTTGATTCCCCCAATTAAATGACACTATAGTTGCTGCTGTAAAACATAACCGCCACACACAGCTTGTTTATATCAGTTGTACTTGTTATTTCCATATTATAATTTAATAGCTGTTATATCAATCAATAAAACATGAGTGCTAAAAGAGAATTTTGTCTATGAAAACTTAAACTGATTGCTTTAGAAAGACAAAATAGAGATGAGGCACCAAAAAAAAAAAAAAAAAGCCATCCATTTGAGGGTGAGTGAATTGTGAAAAAAAAAAAAAGGTAAAAATCCAAAAGGACTCTCTGTACTCAGACGCTTTGAGAGTCTTACGTTCTTGCTCCACTTTAAAGAGGCTGATACTAGAGATCAGAAACCATGTATAATGGGTATAGTTCATACAAAAAGAAAAAAAAAATCATGGGAAACTCCAGTAGCAGATTTGTACTAAATAAAAAAACAGTGGCCTTTTTGCCTAGAGATTGGCCACTGAATGTGCATTTGTATCCTGTAAGGTAAAATTAAGTGTTGGAGTCTGCAACTGTGTCTGCATTTCTCTGCTGTAATGAATTTTCTGACTAACTGATCACTACTGATCTGGTGACGGCAGAAATGAGGGCTCCAACTGTGCTTCTCTGTTACTGGTGTTAAGGTTATAGCTTTTATTTTATTTTTTAAATTTTATTTATTTTTTGAGTCTTAGTTGTGACACACAGGATCTTTGATTTTCATTGTGGCATGCAGAATTTTTTCTTTAGTTGTGGCATGCAAACTCTCAGTTGTGACATGTGGGCTCTAGTTCCCTGACCAGGAATCGAACCCGGGCCCTCTGCACTGGGAGCTCGGAGCCTTAGCCACTGGACCACCAGGGAAGTCTTGGTTATAGCTTTTAGATTTTGTTTTCTAAGTAAAATTAAGGCTTCTATGCTTTGCCTCTAGGTTGATACTAAAAATGTAAACCCAGTAAAATAGCATTTATAGTATTTTGATTATGGAAATATTACTCAGTATAAAATAAGTAGTGCAGTTGACACTGTATCTTTCATGTTTCAAAACCCCTGTTGCTTGAAGAAGAATGTCTTGAAGGTTAAGGTCTTTAAATTTCCTTTCCTTCTTTCTTTCTTTATTTTTTTTCCTTTCCTTCTTTAAATTCCCTTTTAGTTTTCTATTCTGCATCACACTCAGCTATTCTTGTTTCTTGTGTTCAAAGACTTTTCATGTGGAGAAGTGGATGGTAAACATTTGTTGTCTTTACGTGTCTAAAACTTGCTCATTTCATTGATAGTTGGCTAGATGTTGAAAATCTTTATCCTGAGAAATTTTGAGGGTATTTTCTGGAGTATTTTAAAGCAAGTCTCAGATTTTAGCTCATTTATAAGTAACTTGATATGTCTTTAAAACTAATGACTTAAAAAATAACCTCAATACCATTATTACACCTGAAACATTAACAACTCCTTAAAATCCTCTAATATTCTATTTGTATTAAACTTTCCTCGATTATCTCATTAGTATTTTTTATAGTTGGTTTGTTCTAATTAGGAGCCAAATGAGAATCGACACATAACATTTCTTAATGTTGTCTGTGTCTCTTTTACCCACTTGCTCTATTTTTAGTGGCATTAATTTTTTAGAAATCTGGTTTTTGATCTCCAGAATTCTCCCACATTCTGAGTTTACGAATTGCCTCCTTGGAGTATTATTTGGTATTTCTCATTTTCCTTGTGAACCTGTAGATGGGTCTGAAGGTTAGATGAGTCAGGAGTTACTGTTAGATTCCCAGCAACTCTTCTTCATTTTCTGATTGTTTCTTGCTGTTCTTGCTTTAAGGATGCACCGTTTTCCCAAGTTGCTCTGGAGGTTCTAAGTGGGCTTTTTCCTGTGTCCTGAAATCAGTTCTGTTTTTTCATCTTAGCCATCCATTTTCGTGCCATTGGTCTTCCCAAACAGTTTTCACATCTTTGAGAAGGTTGGTGTTTAAAACCACTTTCTCTGAAATACTTCTGTTTGGATTTCAATCCTGCCTCTTAACAGTTATTGTTTACTCAGCAGAGTCACTATAACCTCTCTGTGCCTCTTGTTTTTATCTGTAAAATAGGGGAGATGACAGTACGTGTCTCATGGGTTCATTGAGAGAACTGAGTTAATACGTGTTAAGTGCTTTAAAGAGTCTTAGCATACAGTTAATAATAGCTACTGTGGTTTGGTTAAGGAGCCAATAATAGCCAGTAATACAAGAGACTGGAGGGGCCAGCGCATTGAGGCCCTTGATGCTGCAGTGAGTTTGGGTTTTATTCTGAGAGCCGTGTGGAGCCATTGCCGGGCCTAAGCAGCGAGTTCTGATCCAGGAGGAAGCGCAGGGGAGTGGGAATCCAGGAGCTAGCTGGTGGTTGAGCTTGGACCTTTGTCCAGAGCCCTTGCCCTCCCTGCAGGCTGTGGGTGAGCGTGGAGGATGCACAGATGCACACGGTCACTATCTGGCTCACCGTGCGGCCGGACATGACGGTGGCCTCCCTCAAGGACATGGTGAGTGAAGGGGTGAAAGGGAGGGCAGAGGTTCCCCTTTAGCCCCCACCTGTCTCTGCTCTGCTCCTCCCTCCCCACGCTTCCTGTCCACCCTGCCTGACAGGTGTTCCTGGACTATGGCTTCCCGCCAACCCTGCAGCAGTGGGTGATTGGGCAGCGGCTGGCTCGGGACCAGGAGACTCTGCACTCCCACGGTGTGAGGCGGAATGGGGACAGCGCCTACCTCTACCTGCTGTCCGCCTGCAACACCTCGCTCAACCCTCAGGAGCTGCAGCGGGAGAGGCAGTTGCGGATGCTGGAAGGTGAGGCTCTGCTTCCTGGTGACGTGGACTCCCCTGTGGTCGCAGAGCAGGAAGGAGCGAGGAGCAGAGCGCAGGGGCTTTGCATCAGGGACTTGCCTGGAGGACCTTATCCATAGTGGGGAAGAGAGGACAAAGGACACCCCAGGAGGGAGCCACCTGGGGAACCCTTTAGAGAACAGCCAGTCTGGGGGAGAAGGGCTGAGTTCAGTCCCCACCCTGGCATTTATCAACTCCTTGACCTCAGGCAAGTTCTCTCCTATCTCTCCTCCTCAGTTTTCTAAATCTGTAAATTGGTTGTAATAGCTAGTTTTTAAATTTTTTACTTCTTATTTTGAAATATTTCAGACCTACAGAAAAGTTGCAAAATTGTACAAAGAATTGCATAAGGAATTCCCATGTACCTTTCATGTGGATTCCCCAAATACTAATATTTTGACTGTATTTGGTTTATCGTTGTCTCCATGTAAAATTATTTATTAATGCCTAAATAATTTTTGGAACTGTTTTGAGAGTAGGTTGCAGACATGATGTCCCTTTTCCCTAAATACTTCAGTTTATATTTCCTTAAAAAAAAAAAAAAACGGTCATTTTCTTCCATTTATTGTACAGTTAGCAAATTTAGGAAATTAATTTTGATACATTACCACTATCTAATGTGCAGATCTTGCTCAAATTTTACCAGCTGTCTCACTCATGTCGTTTATAGTGAAAGACCTGGCTCTTGGCCTTGGTGTTTCTCAGTCTTTTTCAGTCTTTGATCTCTAGTCTTGACTCTCCAGGCCAGTTTTGTTTTTAGCTTTTCTGTCCTATGTGCCCTTGGGAATGGATTCAGATTCAGTATTTTGGCAGGGCCACTTCAGAAGTGTTGTTTGTCCCTCTTGGTGCGGACACTTGTGTGGACACTTAGGCCCACAGGAGATCTGTTTTCAAGCAGGGTTCTTAAGCCGGGTGGACCTAGGAGCAGTGGTGGGTGGAAGGAGGGACTTTCACCCTGTGGGAGCCCGGACGCTCAGCCATGGCTGGGCACACCTGGCAAGACGGAGCTGGAAATTCCTTGGAGCAGAGGGGAAGGATAGAAGGGGGTTTCCTGGCTGGCTCAGGGTGTGGATGGTATCGGCTACATGGATCCACCACCCCTTGAACTCTTCCCCAGATCTGGGCTTCAAGGACCTCACGCTGCAGCCACGGGGCCCCCTGGACCCAGTTCCCCCAAAGCCTGAGGCCCCTCAAGAGCCGGGTCGGGGGCAGCCTGATGCAGTGCCAGAGCCCCCGCCGGTAAGCTGTCCCACATGCACCCCTGTGCCCCGCACCGCCCGCCCCCCCCCCCCCCCATTTAGTCTCCCTGCCATCACTGCTCCTCTACCCCCAGGTGGGCTGGACGTGCCCCGGCTGCACGTTCATCAACAAGCCCACTAGGCCCGGCTGCGAGATGTGCTGCCAGGCGCGGCCCGAGGCCTACCAGGTACCTGCCTCGTACCAGCCAGACGAGGAGGAGCGAGCACGCCTGGCCGGTGAGAAGGAGGCGCTGCACCAGTTTGAGCAGGTGGGCGCCGAAGTCCCTCGAAAGACACCTGCAGCCTGGACGGGGGAGGCATAGGCCAGAAAGGGAGACACATCCACATTGCTCCTGCCCCCGTTGCTGCCCCCTTGTGGTCACACCGATGGTGGTGACCCTACACTTGACTGTGACCGGCCTCTTCCTGAGGTCATTCATACTATCGCTGAGACCCTCCTCCCCGGCTGTGATGCACATCCAGGCTTATTTGTGCTCCCCCCTCCTCCGTCCCCGTGAGCTGTGGCGCCACCCCTGGCTTTGACTTACTTTCCCATCGTGCACTCAAGGGTACCTGGCTCTGACTCCAGCATCCTAGACAAGACCCAGACCACGCCCCCGCTTTATCCAGCTGTGACCTAGGTCTTGCTTCATTAGCCCTGACCTCATCCTGAATCCTACTATTCCTGACCCCCACCCCCCCCACCCCTTCCTTCCTGGCTGTAGCCCTCCTAGACTTCCTGAAAGCCTGGACCCAGCCCCTCGCTGCCCACTTGGAGGCTGACCCGCCCCCTGTTCTGCCCCATCCCACCGTCGTGTTACACACTCACAGATTACATAGATATGTAACCCTGAGCGGTTTCCCATTCTGATCCGATGTCCCCATCCCGCCCTTGGACCCAGTGCTGGCCGTGACCTCACTGCTGGTCCCATCTACAACCCTGGCCCAGACCCTGGCCTCTCTCCCGCCTTGCTCTGCTCCCTCGCTTTATCACCACCCCTCAACCCCTTGCCTTTCCCCCTGGAGCTACCCCTGCCGTACTTCTCGGCAGAAATGGGAGCCCTGCTACCCCTGACTCCCCACTCAGACCCAGACCCCATCTCCCCCTGACTTGACCCTAGGTTTTAGCCTTAAACTGCCCCTGCCTGGCCCACCTCCTGCCCCACCCCCGTGTTTGGTCGCCTGGCTCCTGGTCCCACCCTTCTCATCATCTCCAGCGCTTGCTCACTGCCTGCCCCATGCCCAGCCCCACCCTAACCCCAGGATCCTTCCATGAGGCCCCCTTTGCCTCCCGTTAGGTGGTCTGACCCATCCCGCCCCCCCCCAACCCGGTCCCGATCCCCACCTGGTCCCGATCCCCACCTGGTCCTGCCCCCTTCCTGGTCCGCCCGCCCCTGAGACCCTGACCCGCCCCGCGCCCCCACCCCCGTGTGCCCAGCTGAAGCAGCAGCAGCAGGAAAGCAACTATGACAAGCACGTGCAGCTGGATCAGCGGAGCCTGGTTCTGAACACCGAGCCCGCCGAGTGCCCCGTGTGCTACTCGGTCCTGGCGCCCGGCGAGGCCGTGGTGCTGCGCGAGTGTCTGCACACCTTCTGCAGGTGCGGCCCCGGCGATGTATACCCGGGGCTGGCGGGGGGTGGGGCCCAGGACTCAGAGCTAGTTGGGCATCCTCACAAACTTGGGAGGTAGGCACCATTTCCTCGTCTTGCAGAGGAAGGATGTGAGGTACAGAGAGGCTGCACAGCTCAGACATTCTGCCGCCAGAGCCCGCACCTTTCCGCACCACCACCGGGCCCATGCAAGGGCGGTGAGTCTCTTGCCTGACAGCCTGGGCCAGCCCCGCCCTGCCGCCTGCTGGTGGATAGTCTGCCCTCTGAGGCTCTCCTCCTGGCCCTGGATGTAGAGAGCATGTCCTCCTTCACAGCACACATTTGATGAGCTGCTTTGGGTGCCAGGGACTGGACTAGGCCTGGGAATCCCCAAATGCCCACAAAAGCTCAGTTTCTGCCTCCTGAAGCTTACCTTCCCATGGGCAGGCGGATGTTAATCAGATAATCACTGATAATAATTGTAAATTGTGTCATAAGTGGCAGTGGCTTTTAATAAGCAACAGAGGCCCTGCCCTAGAACAGGTCAGGGAAACCCCTGGGGAAGCCGTGCTTGAGCAGACCAGGGGATCCACGGTGGGTACGTGCCTGGCCTGCCTGCAGCAGTAAGGGGTCAGTGTGTCTGGAGCAGAGGGATGGAGCAGGTGAGGCATAGGGACAGAGAGGTATTAGAGAGGGTGAGTCACCAGGGCTCTCCGGTTTGCTCTGGGTGGGGTCGGATGGGAGGCTTTGAGGAAGGACGTGGCCGATCCAGGGACTCCAGTGAGAGGCTTCTACAGTTCTCAGGTGAGGGGTGAGGCAACCTTGGCTGGAGCAATATGTATAGCAGTGAGGTGGACAGACAAGGTGGGTTAATGGGAGGCACCGGAAGAAAGGAAGAAATAGGGGAGGAGCCAGCCCGAGGTCAGGCCTCACCATGCGTGGGCCGGAGTCCTTGGGGGTGGGGTTCAGATGACCCCTAACTCCCACCCCTACCCCCTCCTCCCCCTTCCTTCAGGGAGTGTCTGCAGGGCACCATCCGCAACAGCCAGGAGGCCGAGGTGTCCTGCCCCTTCATTGACAACACCTACTCATGTTCAGGCAAGCTGCTGGAGAGGGAGATCCGAGCGGTAAGGCCTGGGGGACGGAGGGGCAGCCCCCTACCGCCCCCCCCCACCCCAGGGAACTAGACTGGGGGCTGGTGGGAACGGGTTTGAGAGTCCCAGTCTTGGGTTCCAGACATTTATCAAGAGCCTTCTCTGTGTGGGATGCTGGCAGCCCAAGTAGTGGTCAGGATAGAAATTGGGGGAAATAGCTAGTAAAGAAACCACCCTTGTGAGGAAAAGACAGCAGAGAAGTTAACAACAGTGGGGAGAGGACTTCTGGGGCCAGATGGCCCGGGTGACCTCAAGGGCAGATACACAGCCCCTCGGTGCTTTGGTTTGCTCATCTGAAGTGATAGCAAAAGTGTTAGTGGCTCAGTCGTGTCCAACTCTTTACGACCCGGTGGGCTGTAGCCCACCAGGCTCCTCTGTCCATGGCGTTCCTTTTGGCCACGCCTCACGGTTCCCAACCAGGGATCAAACCCTCACCCCCTCCATTGGCAGCACAGTCTTAACCACTGGACCGCCAGGGAAGGCACTAATCTGTTCTTTGGATAGAGTTTGTCAACACTGCTGTGTTGGACTTCATGGGTTGGGGGCTTCCTGAGGGTGGCCAAGAGGGCATGCACCAAGGTTGTGGTCTGCTGGCAGCTCCTGAGCCCCGAGGAATACCAGCGGTTTCTGGACCTGGGCATCTCCATTGCGGAAAACCGCAGTGCCTTCAGCTACCACTGCAAGACCCCGGACTGCAAGGGATGGTGCTTCTTTGAGGATGATGTCAATGTGTTCCACTGCCCCGTGTGCTTCCATGTCAACTGCCTGCTTTGCAAGGTGGGGACAGGGACCCACCCTGCCCAGTCACTGTGGTCCTGCCAGGAGCTCATTGCAAGTCCAAGCTTATTATGGGAATAAGAGAAGGGAGCTGGTATACTGACCTGGTTCCCATGGCTTAGAGCTGCGTGTCAGTGGCCGGGTGTGGCTTGAGTCCTGACCTGAGACTCTTAGATTGAGCCCTGAACCTGGACTGACCCTGGACCAAGACTGAGCCCAGTCCTGCCCTCTGACTAACCCTGAGCCTGGTCACAGACCAACCCCAGCCCTGGCCTCAGGCTGTCAACCTCTGTCCTGAATGAGCCCTGACCCCAAACCCAGACGGCCCTACCTAACCCTCACTTCAGGCCATCCCCGACATCATTCTCTTAACAGGTGACCACTATAGAGACTGGTCTTGAGCGGGTGGACAGGGCTGAGCCTGGTCGCAGTCCAGTAAGCTCACTCTTAAGAACATTACCCCAGCAACCAGGGCAGAACTCAGCTGGGGACAAGGGGCTGTGCCCTGGGGGAGAAGTGCTTTAGGGATTTCTGTGCCTCTCAGGACTTAAATAGGTATATATGATTATTATCATATGTGATGACCCTTGCTTCACCACCCTGGCCTCAGTGTCCTCTTCTATAAAGTGGGTATATAGTTTACAAAGGAAGGCTCTGTCACTGACACCATCTAGGCATTAAGTGCTTGTGCGGATGCCTGCTTTGGCCCTAACTTGCTGGGAACTTTCTCATCTTGAGCGCCTCATCTGCTCCAGGCCATCCATGAGCAGATGAACTGCAAGGAGTATCAAGATGACCTGGCCCTGCGAGCTCAGAACGATATGGCTGCCCGGCAGACGACAGAGATGCTGAGAGTGAGACTGGGTCAGGGCTGAAGGCCGAGGATCTGAGTTTGGGGAGCAATGGGGGCTTCTTAGTCAGGGCTGTGGCTCATGCAGCCCTGGAGGTTCTGAGCGCCTGCTGGCATTTCTCCTGTCCAGAGACAGGACTCAGGACACGTGGTCAGGTGGCGGGCAGCAGGGAGTGTCAGGGTGAAGGGAGGAGACTGCAGACACAGGAGAGGAGGCTGCATGCAGCTGGGCCTGCATAGAGCAGCATGGGAGAGTGAATCTGAGACTCTAGAGGGTGGCCGGTTTCTCTCTGCAGTGGGGCGAGGGCCAGGGAGCGGGCTGGCTCTGAGGTCAGCACCTTCTCTGCTCCAGACCATGCTGCAGCAGGGTGAGGCCATGCACTGCCCACAGTGCCAGATCGTGGTGCAGAAGAAGGACGGCTGCGACTGGATCCGGTGCACTGTCTGCCGCACTGAGATCTGCTGGGTCACCAAGGGCCCCCGCTGGGGCCCCGGGGTGAGTGCCCTGAGAGCAGACGGCTCAGGAGTACTGGGGAAGGGTGCCCGAGAGTAGAGTTCGGACAAGTCAGCCCATGGGCCAAGTCTAACCCCAGCGCCTGCATTTTTGAAGTTCGTGAACTAAGAAAGCTTTTGCATTTTTTAAAATGGTTGAACATATCAATACCTATGGCTGATTCATGTTGATGTTTGGCAGAAACCAACACAATACTGTAAAGCAATTATCCTTCAATTAAAAATAAATTAATTTCTAAAAAAAGAGGGAGGCTTGAAGCTAGAAAGCCTGGGTTTTAACTTTTCCACAAACTAATTGTGCGTATATTCTTGATTAAATGAGAATAATAAAAGAAATACAATTTTAAAAATGGTTGAACGTATTAAAAGGAGCATATTTTGTGACATGTAAAAATTATATGAAACCCGAAGTTTAGTGTCCATAAGTACAGTTTTGTGGGAGCCCCGCACATTCATTGGCATACTGTCTGTGGCTGCTTTTGTGCTACAAGGACAGAGCCCGTCTGGCTGGCAAAGCCTCAGATAATTGATCTTTTACAGAAATATTTGCCCATCACTGCCCTAGAGGGTGCATGTGGGATTCTGAAGTGGAGGAGTGGGTCCCTGGCTCTGGCACACACTGACTGTGTGGTTATGCTGTTACTCCCTTCTCTGAGCCTCAGTTTCTTCTGTAAAATGGAGATGATAGCAGAGCCCATCTCAGGCTTCCTGTCAGAATCAAATGGAAAACATGCGAGAGCAGTGGTATCTGTCATCGTGAGGAGTGTTCCTGGAGTTGGGGCTGGTGTTGTTCATGTCCAGGCAGGCAGTGAGACAGGTAGAGGTGGAAGGAGCGCTCCCTCCTGCCACCAGCGCGCTGACCCCCTCCAAATATGCAAAAATTCATCAGGTCCTTTGCGGCTCTGGGTCTCAGGTTGGGTAGATAGAGACCACATAATTGAGGGTGCTACCAGAGACCAGAAAAGCCTTGAGAACTGCCTCCATCTGGTAGCTGAGGCTATGAGGATCATTCTTAGCAGCAGAATGTGCCCAGGCCAAGACGAGGGTGGGCGAGTGCGCTTCATGGGTGTGATGGGGTGCCTGGGGCGGGGGAGGGGCACTGCTCTCTTCTCTGCCCTGACCTTCTCTCTTCTCCCCCCTCATCCCCTAGGGCCCGGGAGACACCAGCGGGGGCTGCCGCTGCCGGGTGAATGGGATTCCGTGCCACCCCAGCTGTCAGAATTGCCACTAAGCTGGGATGGCCTGGTCCCCCTGCTGACCCAGCCTCACATCTACAGGCTTCTGTGGGACAGGCCTGGTGCTTTGGCTCTGATTTCTGGCCGGGAAGATGCCTTTGCGCTCGGCTGAGACAGGGGCCCTGAAGTGGCCAAGGCCCCTGAGCTGCGTGGATGGCCTTGTTTGCTGTGGGCATTGTAAGGGCCCTGCCTGAGCTGGCCATTGTCCGTGGCTGCATCTGCCCCAGTGCCTTTGTCCTTCCCCTGGGGCTCACCAGCCAGACCTTTCATCTCTCTGCGGCTCCCATCTGTCTGACCCAGCCTTAAATACAGCCCCAGCCAGAGGCCTTGCTGGATGGAGCCTCTGAGAGCTCTGGATGAGTCCATACACCCCTCATCCACCACGCTTTCAGCCTGCGGCCTCTCCTACTGGCTTTCTGGGGCTGACTTTTCTCTGGCTTTGCTGTTGGAGGCCTGGGGGCCTCTTAGAATTGCTGCTAATTCTGCTTAGAGCCAGGAGGGAGACCTGGCATCCTGAAGACCGCCCAGCCAGTTCAGCTTCTGCACTCCCTCTTCGCTGCCTGTGTACACTGATTAAAATGGTTTTCCAGGAAGGCCTGAGTGTGATGTCATGAGAGAGAGCAGAGGGGTCACAGGCTGGGACTCTGCACCAAGACAGGCAGGGCCCCAAGCTCTCTGGGAATTGCAGTCAAAAGTTGATGTGTCACCCCTGTCAGTGTAGAGCGAGGGTGCGAACAGAGCACAGGGATCCTTGCTCCGGAGTTGGCACCCCTGTACCCACTTGAGGGCAGCATGCTCTGGGTCAACCTTGACCTGGACAGGCAGCTTGCACTGTGTTGAAAGTCTGCCAGCTGGTGTCTGCAGGTGTGTGTGGGCTTCAGGCGGGGAGGGAGGGGCTGGGGCAGCAGCTACAGGCTGGCAGGAAATTCTTGCTGTGAATTTCTAGCCTCTCAGTGGGCATCCACTGTCAGGGAACAGAGATATTTCAGGAAGAGGTGAACGTGCCGCTGTTGCAGGGTGATGCTGTGAGCATTTTTAACATCTGAGATAAAATGGCACATTATTGGTCCAGTGCTCTTTACTAGACCTATTCTTTGCTGGTCAGATGAATAAAATATGGTTCTGGGTGTTCATTCTGGAAGTTTTTACCTCCTACTTGGACCCCTCTAACTCCCCCCTGCCCCCAATGAAGGCCAGCACACTGTCTGAGCCAGGATGTGGACCATCATTACAACAGGTGGAGGGCATCTTTGCGGCTCACAGTCTAGACTCCAGGCTCCAGGATTTTTGAAAGTGTTAGTCGCTCAGTCATGTCCAACTCTTTGGGACCCCATGGACTGTAGCCCTCTCTGTCCTCTGTCCATGGGATTTTCCAGGTAAGAATACTGGAGTGGGTTGTCATTTCCTCCAGGAATCTTCCCAACCCAGGGATCAAACCTGGGTCTCCCATCTTATAGGAATATTCTTTACTGTCTGAGCCACCAGGAATTGGGGGATGTCATTTGGAGGGAGAAGAGGGGAAGGGCTTATTCTAGACCCTAGAAAGGAACTGCCATTCTGGTCCTGGGTGCCAAGGCTCAAGAGAGTTGACCCCAGGCTCTGTGAGCAGAGAGGTGAGATAATGTGAGCGCTTTCCTGCTCTGCATCAGCTCATGAATCATGAAGGCTATCCCTCCCTGGGAGTAAGAAGGAGTCAGGCAGAGCCACTGACCAGAGGAAACAGCAAGCTGAGCTGAGCTGGGCCCCAGGAGAGTACGGGGCCCACCCAGACCAGGACCAAGTGCTTGCTCTCACCAGCTCCTCCAACCTCCCTCTCTTGCCAGGGCCTGTCTTGGCCTTAGTGAACCGTAGAAGCCTATTGTGGAGCAAAGTAGACAACTCTCTTGGCGCACAGGTACGAACTACTAAGCCCCAGGCTATAACCAGTCTACCTAGTCTTGTTTTATAAACTTGAATTGGTTGCCAGTATTTTTAAATTGAAGATGCTACATTAAAATCTAGATGCCCAACTTCTCTTGAAAAACACAAGCTTGGTAATCTGGGTCCTCATTTCCACGTGGCAGGTCCAGATCACATGATGTTCCTGATCCAGCTTACTGCAGTCCTTCACCCCTAGAGCTTGTCACACCACACTTCCCAGTGTCCTTGCATCATTCTTTTGGCATTGAGTACTAAGAAATGTTAATGAAATGTTTCTTTACCCATGGCTGTGTCAAAAAAGTGAGGACAAGAGGGAAGTGGGAACCGCATGGGCCGAATCTTTTACTTGGCCCGCTCTGCACCAAAAGTGGGCAAGCGGGTTTATGTCTGCTGCAGCCAAATGGGGGGGGGGGGGTCAGGAGGGCAAATGGGAGGGTGCAGGGCTGTCCTGGGGTTCTAGCTTCCAGCACCATACATCACATGCCGGTGGGTGAAGAACCTAAGTTGGGCAGGCTCACAAGTGCTCCCCACTGCAGTCAAGTGGAGGCACCACCCTCTCGCAAGGAGTCACCCCAAACAGGGCCCTGGCATGAACCCTCCGGGGCGGACTTGAAACCAAACCCACAGGCTTTGGACTCAAGCCATCTACCTGAGGAGGCAGCAGGAGGTCCCAGATGTACTTGCGTGACACAGTTTTTCTCTCCAGGGCCAGTGGAGGCACACTGCTTAGATAAAGAGCAGCTGCTGATGTGGGCAGGAAGTGGTGAATGGGCCCCACAGCCTGTGTCAGAGTAACACGTGTCGTCTTCTAGTGTCTGGGGCTGCCATGAAAGCCACTCACTTAAAAAGCAGGAAGCTGGAGGCAAGCCCACAGCCTTGCCAGCTCACAAAGGCTGCTTGACAAATTCTAACCATATGTTAAGTCTGGAGAAAAGGGCCTTTAAGAACTGGGAAAAAAGCAGCAGGATCCACCAGCAGCAAACATGGAGGGGACGGTAGGGCAAATGGGAGTATGCAAGCCAGGCTGAGCTCAGGTGCCACCATCTGGTAGTCGTATTTGGCAGAAGCTTCTGGCCCATTCTTCCTTTCAATCGCCACTTAATCCAGGGATGAGCTCCCGGGGCCCAAGTGCAAGGCTGAATTAAGGTGTTTATTGATCCATATATGTTCACGGAAATGAAATCAAAATACTTGTATAACTTCAGTTTGTAAGACGTTTTCACAAACGTCAGTTCATTAAACCATCCATGGTGGGTTGAGACTATCTCTATTTTACTGTCACTGACAATGAGTTTGAGAGATGTAGTGCCTTGGAGAAGCTCACATTGCCAACGAGAGACACATTTGCCATCATGTTACCAGTCACTCTCTCCAAACCGAGTTTTGGTCATGGCCCATCCTCACCCTACAAACTGCCTACAGGGGGAGTTCCAGTTGCTTTCCACAGATCTCAAAACTCTCCTCCGCCTGAGCCCCATTGACAATGTACACTCCCATCTCTGTACAAAACACCCACACTTTTTATTCAGCTGTTATTTTTACAGTTTTTCCTTCAGCCTTGTGTGTTGCGTAGTACTTTATGATATCACGCTTCTCCAATTCTCCAACATCAACTGGGCGTCCAGTAATTCAATCTGGTTCTGACACTAACTACCTGGGGAGTTAGCATCAGATGCCTCAAGTTAAAGGGCTTAGTCCCACAAGGCTGTCCCATCTCAGATCCAGTTGCAAATGTGGTGCCCAGACCACCTACACTTCTGCCTGGTCAGCTACAAGTTCACTAGTTTCCACAAAACCCTCTCAGGTTCACTAATTTGCTGGAAGCGCTCACAGAACTCAAGAAAACACTTCACTTACATGTACTGATTTACTGTAAAGGACGCAACTCACTAACAGCCAAATAAAAGAGATGCATAAGGCAAGGAATGGCAGGAGGGCTGCAGTATTCCCAAGCCATCTCGGGCCATGTGATCCTCCCAGCACTTTGATGTATTCAGCAACCCAGCAACTCTCTGAACCTCTGAACCAAGAGTTTCTGCAGCCCTCAATGTCCAGCCTCTTCTCCCTTCCCAGGTCACTGGTGAGGCTCAAAATTCCCACTATGTAAGTTGGTATAGCCACTATGGAGAACAGTATGGAGGTTACTAAAACACTAAAATGGTCCTGCAATCCCACCTGGGCATACGTCCAGGGAAAAACATGATCTGAAAGGAAATACACACCCCAGTGTTCACTGCAGCACTGTTTCCAACAGCCAAGACATGGATGCTACCTAAATGTCCATCGACAGAGGAATGGATAAAGATGTGACACATGTACACAATGGAATATTTCTCATTAAAATAAATGAAATAATGCCATTTGCAAAAACATGGATGGACCTAGTCATACTGAGTGAAGAAATTCACACAAAGAAGGAGAACTAGGACATCCCTCATATGTAGAATCTTAAAAAAATGATATGAATAAACTTACTTAGAAATCAGAAACATACAGACTTCATGAACCAGCTTATGGTTGCCAGGGTGGAGAGGTGGGGATGGGGGAAGGGATAGATAGTGAGTTTGGGGTGAACAGGTACACACTGCTGTATTTAAAATGGATAACCAACAAGGCCCTACTGTATAGCACATAGAATTCTGCTCAGTGTTATGTGGCAGGTTAGATGGGAGAAGTGTTTAGGGGAGAATGGGTACATGTATATGTATGGATGAGTCCCTTCACTGTTCACGTGAAACTATCACGCTGTTTACTAATCAGCTATACTCCAATACAAAATAAAAAGTTAAAATAATTCCCCACTGTATAATCTTTCTGGTGTTCTATCCCATCCTAAGGCTATTGAGGGGTCCAACCTTAACTCACCTCAATATCAACCCAGCTGGAATCAAAAGGAAATCATTATGAACAACAAAAGACACCCTTATCACTCAAAATTCTAAGGCTTTTAGGGGAACTGGTGACAAAACCCAAATATTTATTACACCACACATACCTTTCCTTCAGTTTTCCATTTATCAAATTTCTCTTTACATTTAACCAACTATGAAACTGCCACTGAAAACACATTGCTCCTTCAATGCAGCTCTCTGGTGAGCTTCCAGAGGCAGAGTGGTGTCCTGGCCAGCCCTGTATCCTCCATGAGTCAAATCAAAGGACAGCATGGGCAGCTGGCCTATGGTGGTGGGACACAGAGAGCCAGTTGACGCCTGCTCAGCCTTCAGCCCCTTGTCTCCCTCTGGGGCAAGGAAACAGCAAACCCAGACAAGTGAGTTCTTGCCTCAAGTGACAGAGAAACTGTTTCAAGTTCTCCGGGTAAGTCAAAGCTAACCAAGAGTCCACAGCCTAAGGCACAGCTCCAGGTCAGGGGTGGAGGGAGGGAGCATCCAGATGTCTAAACGCAGAGCCACTCTAACAAGGGAAGAATGACAAGAGGGGTCAGTAACCACATATGGCTGTTTATTTTATACAGGGCTCTGTACAAAATATTTACACGTATTCTTTACAGAATAGTAAACCACTTGAAGGTAAAAACACTTTCTTCTCATTGGCAGGGGCTAATCCTCATGTCAGCAAAGCTATAAATCATAAGAACTTTCTCCTTTCTAGGCCACAACAGAAGCAAATGCCACCTGCTTTCCTGGAATCCAAAAAACTGTGGCCTCGGGACTTTGATCACATGCACCTCCCCCCTACCACTTCCCCATCACTTCCCTTCACTATTTACAGACGGATCCGAGAGTTTGCGGCAGGAGGGGCCGACGCTGTCCACTTGCAAAGATGACGAGACAAACTTGCTGTGGAAGACTGGGAATGCCTGTCACATCATCTGGGTCTCAGAAACATTCCTGCTGTCTTGACAAATCTACCTCCTTCTAGATTAATCCATCCATATCACGCTAGCCCCAGATGGGACTCCTGCTATGGAGAACGATCCGTTGTTTTTGGTTGTAAAGTGCTTAGTGTAACTCATGTAAGTAGATGCCTCTCCTAACCACTCTGCACACTGTGAGAATATGGGGAGGATGTGGAGGTCTGGTGTGGTGGGAGGGAGTGCCTCTGGCATGTTTAAGAAAATACCTGCCAAGAGAGAACAGTGCCCGAGACAGACCAGGAGAAGAAAAGTACATGGCTGCTTCTTACCACACACCCCAGTTCTTCAAAGCAGCAAAAGGCACTTTTTTCCAAGCCACAGTTAATCTAAAACAAACCTAGGTTTGCTTACATGAAAAGCCGTATCAGAAGAACTGAATATGCATCGTGTTCCCTAAGGCCTGGAGAGTCCTCAGGAAGCCTGGAGCAGCGGGGCTGGCTGTCCCAGGCTCCCACCACATGCTTCAGGCTGCAGTTCGTCCCTTTCTGGGTGCTGACAAGGTCCCAGTGACATTTCCAACCAGGAAGGAGACCAGCAGCTGAAGAGATCGGTCAAACGCAAAAAACAAAGCCAAAGTCGTGACTGGATGCTGATCTGGGGGTAGAAGGGGGACTGAAGGAAAACATGAAGGAAGGAAGGGAAGCTGGACAGAAGTGGGCACTGTGGACGTGTGGGGCTGTTTACAAACAGCAACTCTGGCTGAAGTGAAATGTTAAACGTTTGAGTAGAAAGGAAACCTCAGGGTTTTAGAAGCTCATCGTTCTGATGAGAACCATTTTTTTCTTCCATGAAGGAATTATTATTTTAAAAGTGATGGTACTTTACATGTTGGATGTGTGTAATTCTAAAAATAGTAGTAAATGTACATTTTTATAACCACTATGTGCCTTGTGGAAGAGTAACAAGAAAAAAAAAGGCGGGGGGGGGGGGGGGGCAGGCAAAAACTGGCCTATGTCAGGGGTCCTAAAACTTAACATTCCTTCCTGTCTGACTGGAAATGCCCAAGCGATTTCTAGGCTGAAAATAGGTAGGATTTACCTACTAACCTAGTTCACATGTGTCTCTTAGATTTCTGACCAGCTTGGAGCTGTTCTTAAAAGGGGCCAATCTTGCTCCCAGGCCAGCTTCCTCTGCCCCTTCCCCTTCATTACAAGGTCTGACTAAAGCAGCAGCTCCGTCCTTCTTTGTTTAGCTGAAGCAGACAAACTGAAGGAGCCGCCAGGAGGGCGTTCAGTGGTCCAGTTTACTTACTATGAGCAGCCAAGACACTCCCCAGTGACCAGGCCCAGCGGGTTCCAAAGGCACCCAGGAGCTGCAGAGACCCATTTCCTTTAGCAAAAGAGGAGGCAGTGGGGAGCTCACTCAGTCCACAAGGGAGAGAAGTTCTGTGCTCAGGCCCTCGAGTGCCCAGCATCACGCAGGCTCTGCTATCGGCCTCTGAAGCAAAGGCATCCATCGACAGGAGGGAAAGGGTGCAGGAATAGAAAACCCTTGACAGAAACCCTTTTAATAAAGGAAATTCCACCCCCTCCCATCTGTCCATGGAAGGGTGAGACTGTGACGTCATGTAAGAGGAAGCATCTTCTCTGGCATTTAGGGGAACAGCTGCAGCTGAAACTTTGGGGCCCACTCCAAGGCGCTTTTCACCACGGCTAGGGCGGCCGCTCCAAGCGCCACTGTCAGCCCCATCACTGCCAGCTTCACAAAGCGGTTGGTCCTTGGTTTGGTCAGGACATCTTTTGTTCGCTCATCAGGCTGCAGGAGTCCCCGAAACCGCTGCCGCAGTACCATGTCGGGCCTCTGCTGCGCTGACGCCAGCTCAAAGTCTTTGAACGTAGAGGCAGCTGTTCTGCAGAGGGGAAGGAGACAGAAGGGAATAGGATGAAAGAAGGGGGAATAAAAATGGACTAAATAGTCTGAGGGCAGAGAAAACTGCCCTGCTCAGAAAACTCTTCTTGATCGAGACCCATGAAGTCTCAAGTGGGGATTCCGCTGGCATAAGCGGATCTCTGGAAAAACCACTCCCAGCCCTGTCCCTACTAGACACAATCTTCCATCACTTCTGCTCACTAACAAACACCCCTGTGCAACCAGTGCCTCGGCCCCACTCACTTCTCGGCTTGTGGCTGGGCAGCTGCCTCTCGAGCAAGTTCGGACGGGGGAAACTGAACAAAGAGGTCTCCTGCTCTGCTGATCAGTGTCTCATAGGGCAGGTCCTGAGGGATCTGGGACAACAGGTGGTGGACCGAGGCCATGTCACAGTCACAATCCAGGACTTCCTGCTCTCGATACAACACGATCTGTGGGGAGCAAGGCCTTGCGTCAGAGACCAGAACATACAGGGGCTTGGCCACTTCATTTCATTCTCCTCAGAGGTAATATAAATTGGTACCAAACAGGGCTCACCCAAAATGTTCAGCAAATTCCTGTATCTATCTGGGAAGTGATGCTATACTTATCTGAGTGCTTTTCCCAATGGGCTAGCACTTCCTGCTACAGGCAAACTTCCACACCATGACATGAAAGGCTGACAAAAGAAGGAGGTTTTTAGGAGGAAGGAAAGGAGAGAGATTACTGGAGATACCTAGAGCTCTAGCACAGAAGAAATGGTTCAAAACAGTAGAAAGAATGGTCTTGCTCCCTTTGTAACACAATGAAGACCACCACCTTCACCCTCACGTCTGATAGTTCAGGCCCCTCTAATAACTGCAGGCCCTCATCCCTGACTAAAAGCCATTTCAACTTTCCATCATAATATCATGCCTCTTCTTAAACTCAGCTGGCCATTTGCACTAGCTCCAGGAGTTGTCAACACAAACCCTGATAATTCACAACGCACATGCGCATTTTAAAGGTTAAGAAGAATCAAACAGTAAAAAAATCTAACAACTTTGTTTAACCAGCATTTCCCAAACTTATCTCTATACATAATGTCTTTGACTCCCATGACTCTCCCAGCAACATTCCAAGAACAGTGTCCAGGACGCCAGCCCAGGAAGTGCTGTCTTTTGTATCTTTCCATAATCACCAGGTTTCCTTTTAGGGAAGATGATCAAGCTGGACTGGGGAACACACGCCAAACTGCTGGCTCATGGTCTGTACCTACCACAGCTGCAAAGTAAATGGGCATCAGTGGGTGGCAGGCCAGGAAGAAGTCGTATAACCGCACAACATGCCTGAAGTCAGACAGGACGTGCCCGAACCAGGTGATAAGCCAGCTGAGCGCAAAGATGGTCCCCACCTCGGCACTAGGAGCAAGGGAGTCCAGATGTTAGGTTCCCTACTGAGTCATCCTGTCCCTCTCCCTGGGCCTTCTTTGTCCTCAGTGCTGTATGAAGAAAGGAACTGGGGAACATGCTTTCTGGAAAATTCAGCTGCTGATAAATTCAGTATCTTCTCCTCACAAAATATTATAGAAAGTCCTTGCAACATACTCCACATCGTGGCACTAACACCACAGTAGGGTCCTGGTTGGCCTTATCTCCTTGGGTGCTCTCATAATGGCCAAGAAATGTCAACTCCACGAACAAGAATCAGCTGTTTTCAGAGAACTACACCATTTTCCTTTGGGAAAGTCACACCCTTTAGGGGGGCACACGCATCTATTCTTAGGCTTGAAAACATAACTTTATTAATTGTATAGTTAACATGAGATGACTGAAACACTTTAAGACACAGTTTTTTGTCGTTTTTTTTTTTTAAAGAGAGCCAGGCATTGGCCAAGGACACACTTCCAACTAAACAGAAGAGAAAAATCATACAAGAATTGCAAAGAAATATTTCTTTTCCTTGGTGTATGGTAAATAAAACAACCTACAGATGGCCTTGGGTCCTATAGGACTCTGTACTTCTGTCGTAGCAATAACCTCAAAGTTGGCATGCTCAGCTCGCCCACCCCTCTCCACTAAATGTAAACTCTTTAAGGGCACGGGCTGTGACATCTCCTGCATTCCTTGAAGAGCACAGCACACAAGAGTGTTCTAAGACTGTGCACAGACCTGAATTATCCAGATTGCTGGTGACTGGAAAGGACAACTCAGAAGAACCTAACACTAATCAACATAAGATGATGATGCAACTGAGCTAGACTTGTGAGGAATAAACAAAGTCTAGGAGAAAGCTGAAGAGGGGTGTCTGTGTGTGCACATGTACACATAAATGTAGACACATATATACCTCTGCATGAAGTCATGGAGTTCTGGATTCACCTGGTCAATGATGGGCATCAGATAGTTTAATATATGCTTGGTGTTGTCCATTGTTGGGTCCATGAAATCCCTAGGAGACATTTCAACGAGCTTGGTCAGACCAAACGCTTGGATCACGGTTGGGGGGCAGTTGGGAGTGGGATTCAACCCACTGAAAACACCAACTAGAAAGCGGGCTGATGAGTTATCCCTGGGGGGAACTGTCTTCTGCCCTTTTGTGCGGGTACCTGAGATGGTGAGTAGACAGCTTCTCTACCAGGGATGTTGCCAGCCTCTCGCCAAGCACCAGCAGAAATGTGACCACAATGTCGTGGTAGCCCTGGTAGTAGTGCAGCTGCGGGTTGCGTTCCAAGATGAGGAGGATGATGTCGATCAGCTCTTCCTGCAGCCCTTCTCTCTGTTCTTCTGGCATGCCTGGGGGAAGAGTAGTGGGGGGGAGATGCACTTGAACAAGGCAAGCAGTCTAGTAACATGGAGGTAAGGAAGACAGTAAGCTGTGGATATGCAGAGAAACTGTTTAATAAAGTAAAACAACTTGGCAACACATTCATGATCCATACACTGTGGATAGCTGCCTGGCCATGCAGGAAAGAACCACGGACTTGGCAACCTTACAGTTGGGGAACCCAGCCAACACCATCTTAACCAAGTCACCACAGGGCGTGATGCCAGCAGGGGGACCACTGGGCAGCATGTGCCTCTTGATGTGCTGTGGTGAAAAGAACTCAGCATCGCTTCAGCGGAATTCCCATCAAGAGTGCATCAACTGAATCTTACAAGGAGGAAATAAAAACTGAGGGGAACTTTATAAAGTAACAGGGCTGTCATAAAATACAAAAGAAGTCTAGACTAAAGGAAGCTGAAGAGATATGAAGAATGAATGGAAAATGCACTTTTCTCTATAAGGAATGTTATTGGAATAAATGGCAAAATCTGAATAAAATCTGTAGATTAGACAGTAGTATTTTTTGTTACTGATTTTAAGTGTGACTATGTAAAAAAGAACTGTTTTTAAAAAACACACAGTGAAATATTTAGGGATAACGGGGCACCATGTATGTAATTTATTCTTAATAGCTCAGAGAAAAAAACATGTGTATGTTGGTGAAGGAGAGAGAGAAAAGAAAGCTAAAGCAAATCTAGTCAAAGGTTGATGTATAAGGAAATCTGGGAAAAAGCTACCTGGGGAATTCTGTGTCCTATTTTTGCAGTCTTTTCGTAGGTGTAAAATTATATAAAAACAAAAAATGTATGAGATGTGTGCTCCCCTCAGAATCAAACTAACTATCATAGGAAGTACTGATCTTGACCCAAAGATGCAGCTGGAAACAGAGGAGCTAGTCTCGGGAGCTCTTTCAGTGCAGGCACCTAGTCTGGCAGCGGTCAGCGTGGCCCCTCAGCTCTTCTGGCTCTTACTATAAAAATGTCAACCTTTGACACACGTGTGCACTCATGGCGGATTCATGTTGATGTATGGCAAAACCAATACAATACTGTAAAGTAATTAGCCTCCAATTAAAATTAAAAAAAAAAAGTCAACTCTTGGCCTCATGACCTGTTTTAGGAGGATGGCACACAACACAGCTTTCCTACACCATTAGGTTATCCAGTCAAAAGCAGAACTTGTGAGAGAAAACAGATAATGCAAGGGTCCAGACTGAACTGAAATAAAGGTTTTTAGGTGACAGTGATGCTCATCTCTTATGCACTTTTACCCATCCCTTCTCAAAAAGGCATACTTTAGAAGATAAAAAAGAAAATGAGAGTACACCAAGTACTGCGGTCAGGTAAATTAATGAAGCAGTGAGAGAAAAAAGTAAGCCTTATTTGAATTTTCAGTATAAAAGTGGTCAGCTAAGTTCAGAAGAACATGAATGTAAAAAGAATATGAAACCACATGGAAAGTGCTGTCTGGAAGAATGATATCCTGGACTGATGTCACATAAATGGAAGAGGAATAAAGGGCTCAGAAGGAAAACAGATTACACCTAGGGAAAAATATGAGATGCGTCTGTCCTATGTGGTCTCCTCAAGACCAGAGGAACAGGAAAAGGGGACTGGACCACAGGTATATGTGTTTATCAAAACCCAGATGGCAAGCTACTGGCTACACAAGAATCACAAGAGCCTTTCTGGGAATCATGACTGTAAACAGGAGGGATGCCCTTTAACAGACAAAGTCCAATGCCAGAGCATGGGCTCAGAAGAGTGAGGCAATGGGTTTTGAGACTCTTGTTCCCTCTAGCAACTCTCCTCTCTTCAATTCAAGGACTTAGAGGTGGAGTTGCGAAAGGAAGAGAAACAGATGAGGTCTGCTGCCCAGTTCCCTTCATTGTGAAAGTAGAGACAACTGTCATTCTTAGTATTTCTGGGGATGGAGAGACAATTTTAGTAACAGACTCTTTAAACATGTAGTGATTGGCCTTCATTCCAGTCCAAGGCCCCAGTGTATGTATATGCAAGATTGTTTGTTGTTCAGTCCCTAAGTCGTGCCCAACTCTTTTGTGACTCCATGGACTGTAGCCCTCCAGGCTCCTCTCTCCATGGGATTTACCAGGCAAGAATACTGGAGTGGGCTACCATTTCCTCCTAAAGGATCTTCTGGACCCACAGATTGAACCTGAGTCTCTTGCAATGGCAGGCGGATTCTTTACCACTGAGCCTCCAGGGAAGCCCACAGGCAAGATACCGCTACTTATAATGAAGGAATTAATAATTCCTGTTAGGACCACTTCCAAACCAATCTGCTCTTTAAAGTCAGACTGATGGCTCTAGAAATCCCTATCAAGTCTCTTCTGTAGCTCTAACGGGCAGGGGGAAAACCCTCTTCTCTCATTTACCACCTCTAAGCCAAGAGAAATTATTTTGGGCTCAGTGTTCTTGCCTGGAGAATCCCAGGGACAGCAGAGCCTGGTGGGCTGCCATCTATGGGGTCGCAGAGAGTCAGACACGACTGAAGAGACTTAGCAGCAGCAGCAGGCCTTCACAGTAGGGGGTCTGAATGGATTGAGTCAATGAAAGAATGACTCAGCAGACTGGGAGCACGATGGATCCCTGAGGAGGGAGGGTCCTGGATGTGGTCATGTTCTGTGCTAGGACATAAATGTCTTGGGACGAGCAAGCCCAGCAGAGTAATGTAACTGCAACTGGACTGAAGCCACCCTACCAAACCTCCCCCTCCCTCCTCCAAAGACCGCCAGAGTGTGTCTCACCAGGCGGGAACCGCCGTAAAGACCGCCGGACATCCAGGAGCACTTGTTGGTAGTCCTTGCTCATCTGTCGTAGGTTTTTCCCTATTGGAGAAGGGACATGTTATTGTAGGAATGTCTGGGAAGCCACAGCAGGAGCAAGACATCCTGGCGTGACACAAAAGGCCTGGAAGACATACTCAAGGCTTTTTCTTGAAGTGGACATGACTCAAGATACAACATTTGGAGAGGAATCTCTGGTTTAGTTCCAAATATGCTGCTTCATGCAAGTCATGATGACCGCAAGAGGAAGGAAGATACATTATCCAGGAGCAGCGGAAAGGTCAGGAGGCCGGGACCCACTGTGCGTTACTGGGAACCACTCTGAATTTCAAAGTTCACATCTGTAAAATGGGGATTATTCCCTTCCATGTGTACCTCTCAGATTACTGTTAAGCATCAAGTAAGATCATGAATGTGGAAACCACAGACTGCTGGAAAAACTCTAACATCTATAAAGTGTAGGAAGATTGAGCTGTTCAGAAAGGAGTATTAAGATAAATGTACATGGGGAAAAACCTAAGCTCTCTTAGCCCTGAAATTCTAAAACTAAGACACTGGTAACAGGAGATAGTACTTGTATTCAGTTGCTAAGCCCAACTGAAAGCAAGGAGGCAGACTCTAGCTGTTATATATATAACAAGTGTACATTTCCTTCATAATGGAAATCAAAACTTACCAGAGGAGCCTGTAGAATACTTCCCCCCACACAGACTTCATCTTAAAAAGATACGAGAAATTTGGAATTTGACAGAACACCATCTCAGGATTTACAGTATGAATATGGCAATGTGTATTCCTTCCAACAAAAGATCACTGCTCTGAGGCAGCCCAGTTCCAAAGTCAATAACAAGTGGCAACTTAAAACATCTACTTGGCCACACCATGACACTGAAAACTTTTTATTGGCAGTGGCTGTTTTAATCATCTCTGGTACCCAGCACACATTAGGAGCACAGCTGTATGTGCGTGCCCAGTCACTCAGTCATGCCTTATTCCTTGCATTGCCAAATGAAAGAAAGAATCCCCAACACCTGGACTTTCGCCAAACATAGTAGGAAAGCAATAAATGTAGACTCAATGAATGACAAAGTAGATTCACTGTTTTCTGTACTTTCTTTAGTATTCTGCACTGTAGTCTAAAAAATTCTTTTTTCACTACATGGGCCTTGCAGATAAAGTTAAGTACAGTTAGCTGTCCCTTGGTATTTGAGGGGGATTGGTTCCAGGACCCCCAAGAATAGTAAAATCCACTGATGCTCAAGTCCCAAATATTAAACAGTTTAACATTTGCACATCCTCTCATATACTTAAACCACCTCTAGATTACTTTCAAAACCTGACAGAATGTAAATACTATGTAAATAGCTGCCAGAGTACAACAAATCCAAGTTTTGCCTTTTTGGAAATTTCTGGAGGTTCGCCCCCCTGCCCAGAATATATGTGCCAGGTGGAATGTAGGATCCTAGTTTCCTGACAAAGGACTGAACCCATGCCGCTGGCATTGGGTGTGTGGAGGCTTAACCACAGGACCTCTGCGAAGTCCTTCCAGAGTACTTCTGATACATGGTTGGTTGAATCCTTGAACTTGGAGGGCCGACTGTAACAGCTTTTCACAGAATTACAGAATTTTAGAATTCAAAATGGTCTTGGTATTTCCCTATAAAGTCTTTTTTGTTGTTGTTTTTAAGGACTATAAGAGGCATTATATCTCCGTAGAACCCCATGTTTTTCAAATGTCCATCTGTATCAGAATTATGTGGGATTCGTGCTAAAATACAGATTCCTGCAAACTTACTTCTAGGTGAATGTAAACTGGAACATGCATTTTGTGTTTTGGCTGCACTGTGTGGCTTGCGGGATATTAGTTCCCAGATCAGGAATGGAACCTGGGCCCTTGGCAATGAAAGCATGGAGTCCTAACCACTTGACCATCAGGGAATTCCCAGAATATATATTTTTAATAAACTCCCCTAATCAGCCAATAATCGCTCCCTCCTTACCTAATAAAACTCATTCCATTTTTAATTAAAATTTTATTTCGCAGTTTGGTCTTATTTTCACAGTAGGCCCAAGCATATCTTAAAACGCTTCAGGTGTTTACACATCTACTCTTGGTTTGAAATGAGCATAAAAATGAAAGACCCTGGAATTCTTTTTTCCCTGCCTCCTAGACAAACTCCCATCACAGCACTTATTCCCCTAACTACCTGATATAGGAGGTGGATCATTGGTGTTGACATTGAGGAGCTTGGGCCACACTTTCCGCCTGATCTCATCGGTCAGGAGCCCTCCTTCACTGATAGCCATGCGTCTAAGGGCAGCCACATCAGTGGGCTCACTGTTCAGAGCCTGGTAGATCTCTGCCACTTTCCTTTTCCTTTTGGCATTAAAGTCTGCAAAACAGAACGGAAAAGGGCGTTAGGCACATATTTACTGTGTGTACCTGTTCTGTTCAGGGCTCAATCTCCTTACTTGGTTTGAAGTAAGGTAGGTATATTTAACAGAGGAGGCAGTGGCAACCCACTCCAGTACTCTTGCCTGCACAATCCCATGGACAGAGGAGCCTGGTAGGCTGTAGTCCATGGGGTTGCTAAGAGTCGGGCACGACTGAGCGACTTCACTTTCACTTTTCACTCTCATGCATTGGAGAAGGAAATGGCAACCCACTCCAGTGTTCTTGCCTGGAGAATCCCAGGGACGGGGGAGCCTGGTGGGCTGCCGTCTATGGGGTCGCACAGAGTCAGACACGACTGAAGTGACTTAGCAGTATATCCTTGTTACCTTTACTCAGGTAATTATTAATATGCTCAGGTATGCTGCTGCTGCTACTGCTGCTGCTAAGTCACTTTAGTCGTGTCGACTCTGTGCGACCCCATAGACGGCAGCCCACCAGGCTCCCCCGTCCCTGGGATTCTCCAGGCAAGAACACTGGAGTGGGTTGCCATTTCCTTCTCCAATTAATTTACTGATGAGCACGGGCTTCCCAGGTGGTGCTAGTGGTAAAGAACCTGCTTGCCAAAGCAAGAGATGTAGGAGACATGGGTTTGATCCGTGGGTTGGGAAGATCCCCTGGAGAAGGAAATGGGAACCCACTCTAGTACTCTTTTCTGAAAAATCCCATGGACAGAGGAGCCTACAGTCCACAGTCTAGAGGGCTACAGTCCACAGGATCTCAAAGAGACATGACTGAAGCGACTTAGTATGCGCGCGCGCACACACACACACACACACACACACACACACACACACACTGATTAGCATATATAGTGTGCCAAACACTAGGGAGACATACCATATAAGTAACAAAAAAGGAATTATAGTAAATGCTCAGTACATTTAAGCATATCTGATAGCCACCGTTTATGTTTTCCTAAAGAATGCTGTGCTTCATTAATGCTAAATTTCACAGAGCATTGTCGCTGTTAAGTCAACTCTGCGACCCTATAGACTGCAACATGCCAGGCCTCCCTGTTCCTCACTATCTCCTAGAGTTTGCCTAAGTTCATATCCATTGAATCGATGATGCAATCCAACCATCTCATCCTCTGCCGCCCTCTTCTTTTGCCTTCAAACTTTCCCAACAGCAGAATCTTTTCCAATGAGTCAGCTGTTCGCTCAGGTTGCCAAAGTATTGGAGCTTCAGCTTTAGCATCAGTCCTTCCAATGAGCATGCAGGGTTGATTTTCCTTTGGATTGACTGGTTTGATCTCCTTGCTGTACATGGGATCTCAAGGGTCTTCTTTAGCACCACTAGAGAAAGCATCAATTCTTCAGTGCTCAGTCTTCTCTATGGTTCAACTCTCACATCCATACATGACCACATCTCTCTTAATATAATAAATTTTCTGTTATTTACTGAGGAAAAATGTACATGCATGTCACCAAAATTCAGTATTACACTTTTAAACAAAACCACATGTGAAAAAAGCCTGTGGTTACATGCTAATACAACTGGAAAACATCAGAATCACACGGAGGTATTTTCAAAAGCAGAATGTCAAGGGTATATATGGGACTCTAGCATGGCTAGTGGTAAAAGGGGCATGCTACTGTTTCTCAAGAACCACATTAATCACTGGTAATCAAAAAGAAATGTATTAAGCATCTTACATCCTCATGTGATAGTCTGTTATTTATACACAGGCATTTTGCTGTGTTTAAATTACTTTTTTAGGAGACTGAGAGTTTGTGGTTAACATGCATCATATTATAATTGGCTCTATTTAAAATAATGGGGTAACAGGCTCTCAGAATTTTCATGCAGAATGTTTACTTCTAGGAACAGCAAACACAAGAAAAGTTAAAACTATTCAACCCACTGAAGAGATGTCACAGAGCAGTGCACTGTAATCGTCCAAGAAAAGGTATGTGCAGACACCAAGAGCTCAGACAGCTGTGGGTCAGGCAAACCTGAGAAAGCATTATGGAAAAGTGAACTTTAAAAAGAAAGGGGAGGATTCAGAGAGGCGAGGAGGAGACCAGAAGGCTTGGAGACAGAAACACAGGCCCTTTCACTTAACAGTAAATGAAGTCATTAGGAAGTATTTATGTAGCATATACGAGGGGCAGGGCATTAGTGTTAATGTAAAGTAGAAGGTAACACTGGAAGGTAGGTCAGGCCTTAGAAAGGACTAACATCAGAAGGTAAGTGAGGTTTTTAGGACAGACACTAAGCAGCTTTCCTCAGTCATGTTCTATTCTGAGGCAACAGTATACAAACTGTTTCTATGACAAAGCTGCATATTGTTAACACAAATGAAAGGTGGTTCCAATAACCCTGGTTACCTATCTATGAGAGAGTTGTGACATAAACCTTATAAACTCAGGTACCGACTGTTTTGGAGTTCCATGCAATTGGAGGTGCAGATAAGACAGGATGCTTTTTCACCCAGGTAAACTTGTTCTCCTGGCTAGACTGTTATTTTCCCTGGTGGCCTAGTAGGTGAATCTGCTCCAGGCAGTCTGAGAGATTTCTGGTTTACATCTATAGTTCTGGCATAATTAATTGTTCATAGCAAACCCCTCCTCCCATCTGCACTCCTAGAAATGTCCCAGGCTGATGCTAAATTCAATGGTTACTAGAAATCAGGAAAAATCAAGTCCCAATTCCCAATCAATCAGCACAGCATCAACTATAATAAAATGTTTATTTACAAGGTGTTTCAAGGTCTTGGCTTGGACATGTCTTTCCATCCATCCATGCACCTTCCATTAATGTATCCATTCATTTATCAACCTGTCATTTCATGAGCAACTACTCATAGTAAAGCACCAGGCTGTGCTGTGCTGTGCTTAGTCCCTCAGTTGTGTCCGACTCTTTGTGACCCCACGGATTATAGCCTGCCAGGCTCCTCAGTCCATGGGGATTCTCCAGGCAGGAATACTGCAGTGCATTGCCACGCCCTTCTCCAGGGGATCTTCCCCAACCAGGGATCGAATCCAGGTCTCCCGCATTGCAGGCGGTTTCTTTACCGTCTGAGCCACCAGGGAAGATCATGAATACTGGAGTGAGTAGCCTATCCCTTCTCTAGGGGATCTCCTCAACCCAGGAATTGAACTGGGATTTCCTGCATTCCAGGTAGATTTTTTACTGCTGAGCCACCTGGGAAGTCCATGTAACAACATAGGCTGAGACAAAATACGAGCAGGAATTGAACTTCTAGCAAAGAAGAAAATAAAATTTAAAAAGTTTTTTAAATCTTAAGAGTGTTCTTGTACTTTGTACACATCACAAATTAAGAACACTTAAATGGTAATACTAAATATTTTTTGAGGTATCTGATATTTAGAAATCTTATTAATCTATTTGCTAAGAGTTTGGAAATTTTTCCTCAATTTTTTTTGGGACATATATCCACCCTGCCCATCTTTCCACTTAAGCTATTCAGCAATCTGGGGGAAAGGAAAACCGAAAGTGTCAGTCCCTCAGTTGTGTTCGCAACCACGTGGGCTGTAGCCTGCCAGGTCCTCTGTTCACAGGACTTTCCAAGTAAGAATACGGCAGTGAATTGCCATTTCCTTCTCCAGGGGGAAAGGAAAACCACTGCTTATATCTTAGGGGAATTAACACTGTTTGCAATCAAGTGGATTTTCAGTGTGTATTAGTTGTTCAGTTGTGTTCAACTTTTTGCAACCCCATGGATTGTAGCCCAACAGGCCCCTCTGTCCATGGGATTCTCCAGGCAAGAATACTGGAGTGGGTAGCCATTCCTTTCTCTGGGGATCTTCCTGACTAGGGATCAAACCTAGGTCTCCTGCATTGCAAACAGGTTCTTCACCGTCAATTTTAACTATTTTTGAACCCAAATCATTGCTCCAATACTTATTTCTCTCAAAACTCTGTTTGGATTCTATTTAAATCCTGCATTTCAAAATTTACTGCTGTCACCCTGATTCTGATGCTCTGTGGGAACTCAATATATATGGGCGGAATAGAATAAACAACTTAGCTACTGTTCCTCTGGAAAAAGTGGCCTCTAGTAAATGGCATTATTTCCCCATATTACTATTAATATTAAAAATATCCTCACTGTAGGGACTTCCCTGGTGGTCCAGTGGCTAAGAATCCACCTTCCAATGAGGGGACACGGGTTTAACCCCTGGTCAGGGAACTATGATCCCACATGTCATGGGGCAACTAAGCCTGTGTGCTGCAACCAGAGAAGCCTGCATGCCACAAAGAAGCATGTCAAACAAATAAATAAAATTAAAAATTAAAAAAACAAAAGACAATACTCATCATATAACTCTAAATAGATTTATAGGCATTTTGGCCTTTTTCTAAATCTACTGGTGATTCCCAGGGTAGAATGCTGCTCAACTGTAGATTTTAGCTGCTGTCTGTTCAGACCCCAACATCACCTTTCTCAACCCCATAATTAAGCGATCAAATGTTAGTGGAAGATGAAGAAGGCACTCCTATGTGTGCCACACACACAAATATTTCATTGCACCTAATGTACAGGTTTCGATTGTGACATAAAAAGGTAGGACAAAAAAGAAAAAAACTTAAATGATCTGGAGATGTATAAATTACATAGTGGTAAAGGTCAACTGTGAGACTACACAATGAGGGAGAAAAAGTTAAGCGGAGTCTCAACCAATTAATCTACACATATCCTCTTTGCTGCAGAAAGAGAAAAATCAGAGCTACTCTTTGGGTACGTGGAAAAAGGTTAAAATAACTTTCCTCCTCCAGGGGATCTTCCCAATCCAGGGACTGAATCCGAATCTCCTGTCTCCTACATTGGCAGGTGGATTCTTCACCAACTGTGTCACCTGGGAAGCTCAATGTCTAACTATCTATTTTAAGATAAATTTTATATATGGATTTTGGGGTAGGACACATTTCTGGACTTGAGAATGCTTTATTTGGCTTTGGGATAAAAGCCTACATTTCATCTACCGATTGTATAAATGTAATTCAAATCCCCTTGAATCCTTTCATCTCCAGTTTTGCTCTGCTTATATGAGATGTTCTATATATTCCAAAGCTGGTATCTTCCAAACTCCTTTATAGTAAAGGTCTTGGCTTTCACAACCACGACAGAATGAAATGACTATCCTACAGCTGGCTGCAAAATATATAAGACACTACTATAAATAAATCCCTGCTGTCTGAAAAGTAATTCATTCAACAGAGGAAAAAGGAATGATATTGGCACTTCTTGACCAGCTCTCTATTAAAATGATCATTTAAATAAGGGGTACTGAAAAAGTAGTTCTTAACAATTCTGATAAGGATGACTGAGTCTGTTATTGTCTCAAATCTCTCCCTACTCTGGCTATGGAACTCAAGTAAAGATTTCTGTTTCCTCAGAGCAGCAGGTATCTTCAAAAGCATGTGGCTTGGGAAACAATATATAGGTGAAGGACAATGGCAAAAAATGAGCACTAGCTACACTTCCTCTAAAAGTTTTTCCACGCCAGCAAAATACATATCAGTGATTTAGATCAGGTAAATGATCTACACACTTAATATGCATCTTATGTGCAAGAATGAAATTCCATACTGATTATTTGGTTTAAGCTTGCAAATATCAAGAAAGCTTTACAGACTTTAAACATAAGTTAAAATGAGCAACACATTGTTGCTGCTGTTTAGTTGCTTCAGTCATGTCTGACTCTTCCGCAACCCATGGACTGTAGCTCCCTAGGCTTCGCTGTCCATGGAGTGGGCTGACATTTCTTTCTCCAGGGAATCTTCCCCACCCAGGAATCTAACCTTGTCTCTGGCAGTCCAGGCGTATTCTATACCACTGAGCCATCAGGGAAGCTCCCTTAGGCCTTAATCAAAACGATGGAAGAGCCAGTCAGATAGAGAGCCTCCCAGATAGACAGACACCCCCAGCTCCACTCCTTGAACTCCGATGTTGATGGTGGAAATTAACTTAAAATTTTATGCTTACAAAAAATTTCTCCCATTTATCCAGAGAAGCAAAATTCAGGACACTAGAGGATAAAGTCTCGCAACCTAGGCACAGTTGCACTCCAACAGGTCACAAGACCCATATACCACTTGGGGCAATGACCATTATGCCATGGGGACAGATGTCATACAAACACCAGGAAAGGGTTACAAGGCCAAAGGGTAACGAGGAGTAATATGAGGTGTGAGCTTCATTTCAACAGAGGACTAGAAGAGGAGAAAAAGGCAATAACAAAATGAACTCAGAGAAACAAAACTTGGGTTGCACTGGTGGCTGGTTCTGCTATGGGAATCATCCACTAGAGGATGGAAAACTGGGAAAGTTACCTTACTCTTTCCCAAGGGCAAAGAGATTATTTCATCTGGTACAGAGTAAACGTTAATAATTTTAACTGTCCTGTATTAACCAGTAGGTAAAACATATTTGAAAACATAGTGCACAATGAAACTGTTTCATGGAAATGAGTTTAAGGCAGTATAAAAAATATACTTGCTTTTTACGCAATTCAATAACATTAAAATAGGCAGCATAGGATTGGGACAGAGAATAGATTGGTAGTTGCCAGGAGCTGTGGAGAATGGGGCCTGCGGAGGGATGGTCTCTCTTTTTGGCATTAGAAATGCCGTGGAATTAAGACAGTGCGATGGTTGCCCCCACCTTGTAAAAATTACTAAGAACCACAGAACTGTACACTTTAAAGGGTTAATTTCGCGGTAATTAAAAGAAATGTGTCCAGCGCGTCAATCCAGACGACGACAACCGATGAATGAAGTTTGGAAAACTGGCCTGACCACTAGGGAGGCGGACCCCGGAGCCTGCGGACGTGGCCGGACAGTCTCGGCCGGGAGCGAGGCTTGGCCTCGGGTCTCGGGGAAGAGATGGGACGTGGGGCCCCTCGCCGTCCTTCCCACTACGGGGCTCGGGTCTGCCGCCAGTGTTCCTCCGGTCCCCTCAGCATCCGCTGACCGCCCCCCCGCCCCCAACTCCAGGCTCTCTTCCCCTTCAGACGTGACCCAGGCCTTCAGTCGTTTCCTTTTTCGCTGTCCCGACCCTGGCCGGCGGCCCTGGGCGCACCCCGCGCGGTCGTCCCGGGCCCCCTGCCTGCGGCCGCCTCCTCCGGCAGCTGTCCCCTGTCCCCCGGGCCGCCCCTATCCCTCAGGCCATCCTCGCAGGCCGCTCCTCGGCGCCCTGGCCGGCTTCCGTACCTGCCTTTTCCGCGCCGCCGTCCCAGCGACCGGAGGTGGGGCCGTCACCCCGAGCACTCCGGACGGCCATGTTCCGGGGGCCCGGGCTCGAGCCCGAGCCCCGGCTGGTGGCGGAGCCGACAGAAGACGCGGCTTCGGCCGCAGGTTCCAGCGCCTGCTCCGTGGAGCGAACTCGGCTTGGTCAGCCCGCGGCGCGCAGGCCTCCCCGCGCCGGCCCCGCCCCACGCCGGCACGTGACCACCCGCTACGCCGCACGGGCGGCGGCGGGGCCGCGGCTGTCACCCGGGCTGGCGCGCAGGCGCCCTTAGGGGCGAGCGAGGAGCGCGGGGAGCGTGACCCGAAGAGTTTGTTCCAACTGAACTTATAGAGCGTAACAGTCTTGAAGCGATGTGTTCAGGAGCAGATTTTTATCATTTCTTTGGGTTTTCTTTATCTGTAAAGTGATATGGATGATTATAGAAGTACTGGACTCAGAAGAGTTCTTGGGAAAGTGTTTAGAACAATATCAAGAATATAGAGACTACTGCTGGCGCTAGTGGTAGAAGAACCTGCCTGCCAATGCAGACATCGGAGCCGGGTTGGATCCCTGGGCGTCATGTTCATCCTGTGCAATCCAGGATCACGATCCACCGTCACATTGTAAGTGCTTTTTAAAAAGGTCCTCTGAGTAGGTTTCAGGAGCAGTAAAGCCTGAAGTTTTTCCCCATGGAAAAGAAATGTAAAAAAGCAAAATGGCTGTCTGAGGAGGCCTTGCAAATAGCTGTGAAAAGAAGGGAAGCGAAAAGCAAAGGAGAAAAGTAAAGATATAAGCATCTGAATGCTGAGCTCCAACGAATAGCAAGGAGAGATAAGAAAGCCTTCCTCAGCGATCAATGCAAAGAAATAGAGGAAAACAATACAATGACAAAGACTAGAGATCTCTTCAAGAAAATTAAAGATACCAAGGGAACATTTCATGCAAAAATGGGCTCGATAAAGGACAGGAATGGTATGGACCTAACAGAAGCAGAGGATATTAAGAAGAGGTGGCAAGAATACACAGAACTGTACAAAAAAGAGCTTCACGACCATAATAATCACAATGGTGGGATCACTCATCCAGAGCCAGACATCCTGGAATGTGAAGTCAAGTGGGCCTTAGAAAGCATCACTACGAACAAAGCTAGTGGAGGTAATGGAATTCCAGTTGAGCTATTTCAAATCCTGAAAGATGCTGTGAAAGTGCTGCACTCAATATGCCAGGAAATTTGGAAAACTCAGCAGTGGCCACAGGACTGGAAAAGGTCAGTTTTCATTCCTGTCCCAAAGAGCGGCAATGCCAAAGAATGCTCAAACTACCACACAGTTGCACTCATCTCACATGCTAGTAAAGTAATGCTCAAAATTCTCCAAGCCAGGCTTCAGCAATACGTGAACCGCAAACTTCCAGATGTTCAAGCTGGTTTTAGAAAAGGCAGAGGAACCAGAGATCAAATTGCCAACATCTGTTGGATCATTGAAAAAGCAAGAGAGTTCCAGAAAAACATCTATTTCTGCTTTATCGACTACGCCAAAGCCTTTGACTGTGTGGATCACAATAAACTGTGGAAAATTCTTCAAGAGATGGGAATACCAGACCACCTGACCTGCCTCTTGAGAAACCTATATGCAGGTCAGGAAGCAACAGTTAGAACTGGACATGGAACAATAGACTGGTTCCAGATAGGAAAAGGAGTATGTCAAGGCTGTATGTCACCCTGCTTATTTAACTTACATGCAGAGTACATCATGAAAAATGCTGGGCTGGAAGAAGCACAAGCTGGAATCAGGATAGCCAGGAGAAATATCAATAACCTCAGATATGCAGATGACACCACCCTATGGCAGAAAGTGAAGAGGAACTAAAAAGCCTCTTGATGAAAGTGAAAGAGAGAGTGAAAAATTTGGCTTAAAGCTTAACATTCAGAAAACTAAGATCATGGCATCCGGTCTCATCACTTCATGGCAAATAGGTGGGGAAACAGTGGAAACAGTGTCAGACTTTATTTTTCTGGGCTCCAAAATCACTGCAGATGGTGATTGCGGCCATGAAATTAAGACGCTTACTCCTTGGAAGGAAAGTTATTACCAACCTAGATAGCATATTGAAAAGCAGAGATATTACTTTGCCAACAAAGGTCCGTCTAGTCAAGGCTATGGTTTTTCCAGTGGTCATGTATGGATGTGAGAGTTGGACTGTGAAGAAGGCTGACCACCAAAGAATTGATGCTTTTGAACTGTGGTGTTGGAGAAGACTCTTGAGAGTCCCGATCCAACCAGTCCATCCTAAAGGAGACCAATCCTGGGTGTTCATTGGAAGGACTGATGCTGAAGCTGAAACTCCAATACTTTGGCCACCTCATGCGAAGAGTTGACTCATTGGAAAAGACCCTGATGCTGGGAGGGATTGGAAGCAGGAGGAGAACGGGACGACAGAGGATGAGATGGCTAGATGGCATCACCGACGCGATGGACATGAGTCTGAGTAAACTCCAGGAGTTGGTGATAGACAGGGAGGCCTGGTGTGCTGTGATTCATGGGGTTGCAAAGAGTCGGACACGACTGAGAGACTGAACTGAAAGACAAGTTAATCTGATTTTTTTAAACTAATATTCAATTTACTAAACCTTGCTTTTCCTTGATTTCAACTGACATTTTACAATTCCATTCATTAATCTAGTAAGTTTAACAATCACTTCTTTGGTACTGTAAGCCCCTTTGGAGCCCTCGGAGGATAGACCCGGTCCCCTTCCTCTGCTCTGCCCTTCCCTGCACCCCTCCTCCATGTCTTCTATGTGTGTCTTGTAGAAAAACTTTAGCTTCCTAGGCCTTTCTCAAGTTCCAAGGAATAAATTTAATTAGAGAAGTGAGGGGAAAAAATACAGAAAGGAAGGAAAACAGACAAGAGAAAATAATAGTTTAGCCAAGGCCCCTTAGATCCTCCTCAAGGGCTGTAGATATACTGGAGCATATCCTTTGACTTGTTTTGTAGATCCTGAAACCCCCACCAGGAGAAAAAAGTTAGCTATATGCTTCCCACAAGCATGTAGACCCCAGTTCAGTTGAAACCGGAAGGTTGATGATGTTGACTCCTGATTACTTCACCAACCAATAAGAAAAATGTCCAAGAGCTGATTGCACACCATACAACCCCTCTCCCTCACCAAGTCTTTAAAAACCTTTCCCTGAAAGCCATCAGGGAATCTGGGTCTTTTAAGCACTAGCTGTGTGGACTCTGTGTTGACACCCTGCAATAAATACTGCACTTTTCTTCCTCACAACCCTGGGTCAGTAGGTTGGCTTTATTGTGCATGGGCCAGCAGAACCAAGTTTGGTTTGGTAACAGTACCATTAATAAAACTTCATCCATTAATTGCCTTTGAACATTTGAAACTGCATTTATAAATGTAATAATTCACTTTTCTTTTTAAAGTACCACAAAAATATTAACTGAGAGTTTAAAACATTTCTAATCTTTAAATCATAGTTGAGATTAAAAGATGTTTACTGCTTTAAAGAAAAAATTAGGTCAATCCAATTTGGGAGTAACGTGCTGGAGCAATTTGGGGTATTTCTTCCCTTATCAGTTACTGTGCTGGCCAGTGAGCCAGCTGGATTCTTGCAATAGTGATGAGATGTTACTGGCTCCCCTCTCCACCATCACAGCTCTAGGGCTAAATAGTGTGTGGTTACTGTGAGGTTTGGGTCAGCTCACATCCTCTCTAAAACAAGAAAGTGGCTGCTCACCAGGAAAAGGGGGAGAAGGCCAACTACTGTCAAGTGCTCAAGATGAACAAGGTGTCCCTTAGAGATAATCAGTTTCTGTCCCAGACTGCTACCCTATCTTTTGAACAGCACTTTTTTTTTTTTTGGCAGCTCTATGAAGCTAGCAGAATCTTAACTTCCTGACCAGGGACTGAACCCCAGGCCCTCAGCAGTGAACTCATGGAATCCTAACCACTGGACTGCTAGGGAATTCTTTTTTTTTTTCTTTTTCATTCTTCCACTCATTCAATCAGTATCTACTGAGTCTTCCTTTATGAGAGCCCCTGCCCTAGCAGGTGGACATACAGCAATAAATAATAGATACAAAAAAGAAATGAAGAGATGATTAAATATAATTTGCTTCTCTGACTGGCAAAAATTTACAGACTGATAATATCAAATGCTGGTGGGGATGTGGAAAAAATGGGCTCTGAGCAGCACTTACAGTTGCAGTTCATCACCATGGAGTTCTAAATGAGAGGGTGAGCAAAGATGCTAGTGATTTTGCCTCATAATTTCCCATGTCCACTCTTGTTTAGAGATTTAGGTGGCAGGTAAAAGTTTTTAAGAAACCTTCCTGAGTCAATAGAAACTAGCCTATGATCTGAACACTGGTCATGTCCACTCCCCGGTGGCCTGGGTGTAGAGCCCGCTGGGTTTGTCTGCCACTGACACTGGGAAACATTAATATCTTGGAAGACCCCCAGTGACAAACATAGAGATTACTGTTTGCCCAACAAACATTCATGATCCTCCCCCGGCTCATGCTAGGAATTGACATAATGAAGCTTTACTCTCTGGGCTCCAGGAAGCTCAGATTAGGAAAGGAGATGGATTTATCAAGGCATGAAAAGTTTTAAGAAAGGGAGAAACTTAGAGGGTTATGCAAGCCCAAAGAAGGGGATCAACCACACACAAGGGCAGAAGAGGGTGATGAAGGGAAGTTTCCTGGGGTAGTAATTTCTAAACTTATATAGAGCGAAGGGTAGCAGTAAGTCAGCTGATGTAGGGAAGAACATTCTAGTTGGAGAAAATAGCAAGGCATTATCTTGAAGCTATGAGGAAGCAAATTGTAGTCTAGAAACTACAAGTTGTTTAGTTTTCTTATAGCACACCAGGAAAGACAAAATGAACTTTGACACTAGTGAGGGCAGAGAAGTGTGCAGGGACAAGCCAGACAGAATCTCTTCAACCATATTCAGTTTGGACTAGACGGAGTCAGCAGGGTGAATTAAAGATTTTTTTTTTCTTAGCATTGAATACGTTCTTTGATGTCTAGTTTAATCTTTATCTCCAATAAGAATCACCTCCACTTATCCATATAACAAAAGTTTATGGATGAAACCAGTGCTAGGCTATGAGACAGGCCATAGAGTGAGTTGAGTTGTTCAACTTCTAATGGGAGAGACAAGTAACCAGGCAACTGAAAAGCCAAGTGAAAAGAGATCAGAAGAAGGCAACCTAGAAATCTGGGAGAACACAGAAAATCCCAGAAACCAAGAGACTCTTAATTGAGTAAAGGGCACAGGAGCATCTGTTAGGTCTGTGTGGTAGGCAGGATTCTAAGATGGTCCCCAAGATCCCCACTCTGTGGTGTACATGCCTGATTAATTCCCTCCCTTTGAGTGTAGGCAGGACTTGTGACAACAGGATCTCAGTCTCATGATTCATTGATGTTATATAGCAAAGATGAAGGCATTCTGCAGAGGAAATGAAGGTCTCAGATCAGTTGATCCTGTAGTCAACTGAAAGATTGTCCTGGGTGGACCTAATCAAGCAAGTCATTTAGAAGAAAATGCAGGCCTTCCCTAGAGACATTCAAAGCAGGGGATACTCTCCTGTAGGCCTTTTATCAGTTTGTGGTATTTTCTAACAGAGCAAGGGATGGACAATTTCACTGCCCCCTCCCCACCCAAAAAAAAGCTCAGGCAAAAAGATACAATGGTTCACATGAAATGAAAAGTTGGTGTGCTTCTACATCTCCTGTCTCTCAGCTGCCCATCTCTTCATGTGGATTGCATTTTCCCACAGGCCCTGGGTTCATAACATGACTCTGGCAGCTCCAGGTTTCACATACTTCCTACATCTGACTCTGTGGAATACAGCTGAATTGTCTGTTTCTGCATTTCCAAGAAAGTCCCCAAACCCTGGTGCTGAGAGTGGGAAAGAGGTGGAGATTAATTTATGATTGCCCTGGGATTTACAATACACATATTTAATTACCCAATTTGCCTTCAAATAATATCCTGCTTTCATGGAAAGTATAAAGACCTCACAACAGTAGATTCCCATTTCCTCCCTTTTGTTCTTCATGCTGCTATCATATGCTTTGCTTTGCTTATTAAATTCCTTCCTCTTTCCCTCCTACCCCAACCCTGCCTCAACCTACACTTGCAGACAACAGCTTAAGCACATTCTGTCACTAAATTAGCTTGCATTTTCTGGAATATTATATGGATGGAACCATATAGTATGTAGTCTTTTTGGTCTAATATTCACTCAGCATAATATTCACTCAGCATAATATTCTAAGATTGATCCATGTTGTTGCATATATCAAGTTTATTACTTTATATTGTTTAGTAGTTAATCATATATCACAGTTCATTTATTCACATTTTAAATTTTAACATGCTATAAATACATGCTGCTGCTGCTAAGTCGCTTCAGTCGTGTCCAACTCTGTGCGACCCCATAGACGGCAGCCTACCAGGCTCCCCTGTCCCTGGGATTCTCCAGGCAAGAACACCGGAGTGGGTTGACATTTCCTTCTCCAATGCATGAAAGTGAAGTCGCTCAGTCCTGTCCAACTCTTACCGACCCCATGGACTGCAGCCTACCAGGTTCCTCCGCACATGGGATTTTCCAGGCAAGAGTACTGGAGTGGGTTGCCACTGCCTTCTCCTTAAGGCCTAGAGATGGGTGTAAATGCATTTAAGATAACCGTCAAGAGACCAAAAAAAAAAAAAAAAAAAAGGAAGAAAACCATTGTTGAGTATGATCTTTCACAGTAATCCTAGAGGGCTTTGTTTACTTCCAGAATCTTAGAATGTTTTGTTTGTGAGGATCTTGAGTCTCCTTTTTCAGTATTGCCCTCATGAACACATGTTCCAGGGCATAAGGAGAGGCTGTAGAAGGGGAGAAAGACTATCTGAGCAAAAAGTCATAGCTGCAAACCTCACTTACTGCCATCTACCAACCCTCTTCCCTGGAACACAGAGCCCTGAGCAGGATTCACAAAGCGATGAGCAATGCTTCAGGAAACTTCAGGATGTTGGATTCAATAAATCCAGTGTCCTATGGTTACTCACTTGCAGTTGAAAAAGCAGCCAAACCTTACCCAATTATTTCCATATAAAAACAACAATAAATGTAAACTTGTTTTTTCCCACAAAATAAACAAGCTAGTTAGAAGTTACTGGCAATCAATTCTATTCAATTCAAGTGGCAAATGCAGTTACAAAGATCTGGACATTTTTCTCAAGGTCTGTGGGCTCTGCACGGGCAATGGGATCTCCACCTGTTATGTGGAACTCAGAAGTTCCCCCATGTGATGAAACCTCAGAAAATTCTCTGGGTGTAAGAAAGAAATCAATGAAGCAGCAGCAGCAGAAATGGGGCAAATCGTTTTTGTCTCCTGATTGACAATTAACTTTTGCTAACAAAAAAGTAAAAACTCATCTTCAAAATCTTTAACCACCAAGTCTAGCATTTGTCCAAGCTGTTCAAGCTCAACGTCTCCTGGAACAGGAAGCACAGTCAGGCTAATTAATCTCTTACCAATTCATTGTTATTATTTTTGCTTTAGATAAGGGGTTGGCAAAGGGTAACTCATACATGCCAAAACCAGCTCACTGACTGATTTTGTACAGTCCATAAGCTAAGAATGGCTTTTACAATTTTAAATTATTGGCAAAAAAAAAAAAAAAAAATCAAAGTAGGATAATTTGTGGCACATAAAACTTATATGAAATGCAAATCTAAATCCATAAATAAAGTTTTACTGAAACACAACCATGCTTTACCTATTGTCTAAGACTGCTTTCATGCCACAGCAGTGGTTGCAATAGAGATCATGTAATCAGCAAAACCTAAGTTATTTGCTCCTTTACAGAAAGTTTGCTGACCTCCTACTTTAAACTTAAGGCAATTAAATCTTTTAAAAATTTACTTTCATCTATTCCATTTACAGCACTCTTTCATTGTGTAGGTCCAAGTTTCTGTCTGGCATCCTATTCCTTCTGTCTAAAGAACTTCAATATTCCTTTAATATTTCTTCCAGTAACATATTTCCTCAGTTTTTCTTTGTCTGAGAAAAGGCTTTATTTCTCCCCTCATTTTGAAAGATATTTTCAGTGGGCATAGGATTCTAGATTGACAGTTTTTTCTTTTGAGTACTGAAGTTACTCCATTGTTTTCTAGCTTGTATGGTTTCTGATAATTCTTAAGCTTCCTCTACATGCAATGTCCCATTTTTTTTGCCCTCTGGGCTGCCTTTAAGATTTTTTTTTTAAAAAAATTAAAGAATATTTTATTTTCAGCTGCACTGCCCCTTCATTGCTGTAGGTAGGCTTTCTCTTGTTGTGGCCAGTGGGGAGCTAATCTCTAGCTGTGGTGCACAGGCTTCTCAGTGCCATGGTTTCTCTTGTTGCAGAGCAAGGGCTCTAGAGCATGCAGACTTCAGTAGTTGTGGCACACCAGCTTAGCTGGCATGTGGAATCTTAGTTCCCAGATCAGGCATCAAACCTGTGTCTTCTGCCATTGGCAGGCTGATTCTTAACCACTGGACTACCAGGGACATCCTTTCAGCATTTTGAATATGGAATGCCTAGTTTTCTGTGTATAAATTTGTTTCATGTTCTTAGAGCTTCTTGGATCTCTCTGTGGCTTGGTGTCTGTCCTTTGGCCTCTTGTGCCCCAAGCCATCCACCGTTAAGAACATGCCCTGGGTAGCTGCTGCAACTTCAGCATGGGACCCAGAAGGAACTACATGGAGCCTGAAACCAAACACAGGAGCTCAGTCCAGTCCCATCAATCCTCAACCTGAAGCTAAGCTGCTTGGCTGAACCCACTTTAGATCAGTTGAACTATAGCTGACCTAGAGATCTGTGTGAGGATAATGAAAGGACCAGAGAGCAAAAAAAAGCAAGAGAAAGTTTATCTTTAATGATTGGTTAGAAACCTGGACAGCAATCCTGGAACCACAGCTATACAAAGGCACTCTGGGAAGCAGAACTAAACAAGACACATGGATTCTGATGGCAAGTGTGGGCCCTGGCAGCTTGAAAGGCAGGATCTCTCTCTACTCAGATCCAACTATCCCCTCCTCTGCAAAGGCTTTCTTGATCATTCTCCCCTCTCTAAGAGTTCAGGACTTCTTTCTAAGGAGTTTTTCTACAACATCGTATTACAAACACCCTTCAGAAGCAACTACAGCTAAACTTTGTTTTCTTCTAAACTCTTTTCCCGGAGGCAGCCTTTTCAAGTGCCAGAGGATTCTTTGTTTTTACCTTCAAAGACACTGAGGTTGTCTTCTCTCCCCCTCGGGGCATTCAAACCCTAGCCCCTAGCCTCTGAGGCCCACCTGTATCCAAGTCACATGTCCTGGGGCCCACTGTGACTTCAATACCCACTTACCTTCAGGATGAATTCTGTCTTCCTTTCTGCCATCTGGATATTCCTACTTCTTTCTTTGAAACTTTTAAAGTAAATTATCTCAGTACCCTCACATATTTAGAGGTAGGTACCTATCTTTAGAGCAATCCACTATACTGACTAGCAATATGATTTTCCCCCCCTAGGGAACAATTTGTTTTCTGCTTTTCTGTTTGACAGTAACACATTTCCCCATGGTTGTGCATCTCATCTCTCCCAGTCTCCAGTGTTTAGCATGGGACCAGGCTCACAGACATCAGCACATGTTTATTGAGGGGTTTATTTTATTAAAAAAATAAATTCTGCAAAGACCAGTCAAGATGAGTAGATAAGTAACCTTGATTCTGGGCTGAGGGGATGAAGTTGAGTGGGTGAGCAAGGAACAGAATGAGTAAACAGCTATGAGAATTTAGGTTTCTTCATAGGAAGTTTACCATAGAATTCTCAAAACTGTTCAACAGAGAAGCGAAGTGCTCCCTTTCTGGATAAGTCTACAAATGTTTATCTATAGCTGAGACTCTGACTCATAGGGTGAAATCAGGAAACCACTTGCCAGCTGCTGCTACTTTTCCTTTTTTATCATTAGAGGAGCCAAGAAAATTCTGTCAAAGCAGGTGATGCAAGACTGAAACAGATTCAGAAATACCCAATCCCCTCAAGAACTTCTCCAAGAAAGGGATTGGCCATCTTGTAGTCACCCATCTGGAGGTGTCTGGGGAAGAGCTTCTTACATCAAGGTCACTAAGAATCCCTGGTGATTATGACCACAGGGAGACAAATCCAGACTGTAATTTGTTGTAATGCAAAAATATTTGGCTTTCAGTAGAGAAAAATTCAGAGGCAAGAGTGGTAGGATCTTAGAGGGAAAGAGTGATGGGGGTGAAACAGGCCAATGCTGGCCTTCATGCAAATTAGAAACAACCTGCATCTGTTGAAAACCTGTCGTATTCAGTGCATGGGTTTTTTTTTTTTTTCTTTTCTTCTAGAACCAGATACAGCCATCTGCTGTAAAACTATAGAAATAAATGCACAAGTCCACAGCACTGCACAGCTTATGCAGCATCTTTTTCTGCACATGCACATGACCTACACAATCACACACAATTCAGAGTGGAAATGAATCTTCAGCCTAACTTTGCTATGTGCCAGACACTGTAGCAAGCATTTGTATCTAACCTGAATAACCATTTTACAAAATAGATACTAAGACTCCAATTTTACATATGAAAACAATATTAGAACCTCTGGGGCAGGGAGGAAGAGAAGAGGGGCGAAGAGGCTTCATTTGTATTGGTAATACAGACTTGGGTGGGTTCATGGGTCTGTTACAGCTCCTTTACAACTTGGTACATCTAAAAAGTTTTACAATGATAATTTAAGTAATCTGTGAGGATTTAAGAGGTTAAACTACTGATCTAAAACTACATTCTTGTGTAGCGTACTACTTAACTCTCAGCAGAACCAGAGCATGTGAAGTTCAGCTAGATTACTTCTTTGCAGTAGTTAAAATTTACCACATAATCACAGTAAGGTTATAAAATCTAGAAAGCACTTGTCTACATTAAGTTTGACTCCAGCATCAGACTACCCTGTGACACCCTCTGTATGTATGTTCTACTTGGAGAACAGCCTGAATTTCACATTATTATATACAAATGGTGGAAAGCAGAGATTTTGTGGCATCTAAATCTTCTAAATTGGTCAGGATCATTGTTCAGCCTTCAGCCACTTAAGATTTCACCAAAGGCTCATTATATTACTAAATAAATAAGCAAACATTAAATAAAAATTTTGTCATGTTAATCCAGTCTGGCCTATAGTTTATAATTACAGCTGCAAACCTCTGAACAAGGTTCTTCTGATCTTAAGATCTTATTCAACAATACTCCCAATTAACTTATTGTATGTGAGGGAGGAAGAAGGTGGAACTGGGAGTGTAGGATGGAATTACTATTTATTGAGCACCTACTAGGAACCAGGTAGGGCTTCCCAGGTGGTGTTAGTGGTAAAGAATCTGCCTGTCAATGCAGGAGACTGCCAATGCAAGAGATGCAAGTTTAATCCCTAGGTCAGGAAGATCCCCTAGAGAAGAAAACAGCAACCCAATCCAGTATTCTTGCCTGGAAAATTCTATGGACAAAGGAGCCTTGCAGGCTATACAGTCCATGGGGTCACAAAGAGTTGGACACCACTAAGTATACACACACAAGGTGCCAAGCATTCTCCCTGTGATACTCCACTGATCTTCAATTCTGAGGGATATTACCACATCCTCATAAAAGGCTTTTATGAGGATGCACAGATTCACAGATTAGTAAAACATACAAGGTCATCAGGGAGTTTACATGCAGGTTGGGATAGAGACAAAAATAACAAGTTCAGGTATTACTAGGAAAACGGGCACGGGGTAGAGATGACAGTGGGGGAAGCAGAGAGAGGTGACTTTAAATATGGTGGAGATTATGGTTTTTAGACCCATTTCTTTGAAGACAGAAATGGGGACTGCTTTACTTCAAAGACTTCTGGTGAACATTTGTCAAGCAGGAAAAAGTCCCAGGAAGAAAGCCTCCCTAGCATGAACACCACTAACGATCAGCCACAGTCCTCAAAGCTGAGGCACAAGGGAGGGTGAAATTACCAGCAGAGAAGTGTGCAAGGGCTGAAAAGATGAAACAATTACTCAAACCCAATTCTAATCTCAGGGGAGAAATCTGCTAGTGGGAATGGTGACAGAACCAGGTATTTTTTCAAGATACTTGTAACACACCTGACAACAGGTGAAACATGATGAAATTTAAAGACTGAGAGGAAATAAAAAAATTTTGAAATCTGTCAACCAATCCATAATGTTCTCTACTACGTTAGGATTACAGTCATTGGCCACACCCTGAAGTTCTAATTTTACAAAGTATATTCCTCTGCCTCTAATAGGCCCACTCTAACAATTTAATCTTCCTATCTGTCTCATGGATAAAATAAGAAAGAGATAATGTAGAAATTAACATTCATTTAACCTAGGCATTTCAGATACATGATATTATGCAATGGTTCCTTTTATCTAAACTATGTTTCTCAACTCCCAATATTAATAATATATGGATGCACTAAACATTTAAAGAAAACTAGGAATCTAGGATAACAGCATTTCCTGATTTCAACTTTATTTCTTTAAATGAGAAAGAATAAATGGCAATTCAAGTATATAATGTTGCTAGAATATACTCATTTGACATCAGTAAGCAACTATGTGGATCATAACAAACTGTGGAAAACTCTTCAAGAGATGGGAATACCAGACCATCTTGCCTGACTCCTAAGAAACCCATACGCAGGTCAAGAAGCAAGTTAGAACTTTATATGGAACAGCTCACTGGTTCAACATTGAGAAAGGAGTACAACACAGCTGTTTATTGTCACCTTGTTTATTTACCTTATGATGCAGAGCACATCATGCAAAATGCCAGGCTGGATGAGTTACAAGCTGGACTCAAGACTGCCAGAAGTATCAAGTCTCAGATATGCAGATGGTAACACTTTAATTGCAGAAAGCAAAGAGGAACTATAAAGAGCCTCTTGATAAGGGTGAGAGAGGAGGGTGAAAAGCTGGCTCAAAACTCAGTATTAAACTAAGATCACAGCATCTGGTTCCATCACTTCATGGCAAATAGAAGGGGAAAAGGTGGAAGCAGTGACATCTAAAATCACTGCAGATGGTGATTGAGGCCATGAAATTAGAAGACGCTTGCTTCTTGGCAGGAAAGCTATGACACACCTAGACAGTGTATTAAAAAGCAAAGACATCACTTTGCCGACAAAGGTCCATATAGTCAAGGCTATGGTCTTTCCAGTAGTCATGTACAGATGTCACAGCTGGACCATAAAGGCGGCAGAGCACCAACGAACTGATGCTTTCAAATTGTGGTGCTGGAGAAGACTCTTGAGAGAGTCCCCTGGACACCAAGGAGATCAGACCAGTCAATCCAAAGGAAAATCAACACTGAATCCTTATTGGAAGGACTGATGCTGAAGCTCCACTACTTTGGTCACCTGACGCAAAGAGATGACACATTGGAAAAGACCCTGATGCTGAGAAAGACTGAGGGCAGAAAAGGGGGGTGAGATGGTTGGATGGCATCACCAATTCAATGGACATGAACTTGGGCAAACTCCAAGAGATGGCAAGGGACACAGAAGCCTAGTGTGCTGCAGCCCATGGGGTCACAAAGAGGCAGACACGACTTACCAAATGAACAACAAAACCCAACTCTATTTCACTTCTTTACTGGCCTTTTCATAGTTTCTATTTAAGCTGCCAAACATGTTCCCATAAGCTCACCAGTGGACCTTTCATTCCAGACTCCAAGACTGCAAATTGCCTCCCACACTGGGAGGTATCTCTAAGACCAGTCTTCCACAGGGCTTACTGCCATTAACTAACACTGGTCTTTTCTGCTAACACACTGTCTCTATGGGCCTTTATGCACCAACTCAAACTTTCTAAAATCAGTGTCAGAGCTGAAAAGCAGCGCAGAAGAAATCTCATCCAGTCTCCCCCTGACTGAACACACAGACGTCCCAAGACAGAGCCAGAGGAGAGAGAAGTCACACTGTGAATTACTTGCAAAGTCAGGGCCAAGGACTAATTCTCCGTACAAGGGGCCAGGGGAGTTAGGTTTAACAGGTGCCAGACGCTTGACATTTACTCTCATTCAATCCCAAAGCAGCAGAGGCTCCATTTTATGGATGATGAAACAGATCCAGAAGTAACTTGCCAAGTAGCCAAGTATGTAACAAGGGCAGGAATGAAACCAATCCTGTTTAACAACATCATGCTTTCTTCATTGTATCTCCATGTTAAAAATTCCTAGACTTCAGTGCTCCTCCACCAACCTTAATCCATCCCTCTTCACACTGCCATCAACCCAGTATTAAATTCAAAGCACATGAGAACTAAGGCATCTATAACACACGGTGTCGGTAGGAGAAGCATACTGCTCAGGCTGCAGGGACATTTCATTTGTTTAAATGTTTTTTATTTAAAAAAAAAAAAAATTAAAGACCTTCATGGCACAACTTCTTCCCAGCACAATTTATGTTTTCATTATACCAATAACAATACAATTACAACCAATAAATCGTCGAGGTGGAGAGGGGAAACTTATGACTTCAAATTTAAAACTGGGGGTAGGGGCACTTCAAACAATGTTAAAAAAATATTTAAAAAAAAATTTTTTTTTCAGAGTAACTGCCAACACAACTGTCTGAGATTGGCATTCCAGATCCTGCCATCTAATCAATGCAAACAGGTAGTGCTGAGAAATGAAGTGTCCCAATACAAGGTATACAGATGAGGTAATTTACAACAACACAGAAGTTGTTACTCTGTAAACCCTTGTCCCTCCCACCCACCCAATTGGGTCTTTTTAAAATCTTTCATGCTTCTGCAGTGACTCCTTAAGTAGCATTTTAAAAACTTCTATTTCTTTTAAAAGGCTCCTGGGTAGCATTTCAGAGTCCTCTGCATTCACCTTCAGCTTCCTTCAAGGTCTGATGCATGTTAGGAGGTCCAACTATTTGCAGCTTCCCACATCAGCCTCAGCTACACCTAGGTTGTTCTCTGAGCTACAAGGATGTGATATAAAATCTTGATTTACAACCCTCCTCCCCACCTCAGAAGAAAGAATTTGTTAGTCCTGTTCAAATCATAATCCAGTGCAAATGAAATCACAGACTGCATCTCTGGCACATCCGGCACTTTGAGCTTCTGCAGATTCAACATGGTAACCCCCTACAGCATTCTAGGGCAAAAAAGGATCAAGAACAATAAATATCCACCGTACGTGGCCACAAAGAAGAAAATCACCCTGCCACACAGTCAGAATGTTTTCCCTATGGTGGAGAAACATTATAAAAGAAGGCTTTAGCTTTCTCTAAGTTTACCATTATATTCACTAAAGCCACCACCTTGATAAAGTTACTAGAGCCAAGATGGGTTACAAAGTTAGATAAGTTCAGTTCAACTCCTCAAACAATTATGCTTATCTCTGCGACCCGGGTGAGAAAGACTTGTAAATCTATAAAGGTAGGAGAATGGGGAACTAAGACTTCAGGTCTTAAAATATGTTGGAAGAATTTTTCCTAGTCCCCACAAGCAGCTACTGTAATGGAATAACAGGAGAAAATACAGAGCTGATGGTTTTGCTATTGTGCTTAAAAAACTAGGCTTCCTCAGTGAAGCACCTGATAAACTTAGGTGGTTGGATTACAGTGGAAAATCCACTTTACACACAAACACACAAAAACTGCGACTTTTCCCATCCCCAATCCCTGCACTGCTGAGACACAAAATGATTTTATGGCAAAGGATCCTTAATCCCCAGAGACGCTTTGGCTTGTGGTGCTTTTTTAAGGCCTCTCTGCCCTGCCCGGTACCATGGGTTGAACGAGGGGTGTATAAAAATGGGGGCACTGGGAAGCCTCCATGGTACAGGGCTGCAGGCCCTTCAGATGTGAACGTGAGACACCCACCCAGCGAGACCTTTACACAGGGAACTTAAATCTAACCTTGATAAATAAAACCAAACGTTTATTTACACCAAAGAATTCCAACACTGGATCTTTCACATATGAAGGACAAAGTATTATATATATACACACAGCAAGGGGTGGCAGGGCTGTAACAAGAGAGTTTAGTTTTCCCACAATTACAGGTCTACCATTTCAGTTTCACTGGAGATAGTGGCTCTGCTCCTACCACTCAGATACATTTATAAACCTGAGGGGCAGGTCTTCTCATTGGATGGCATATGAGGGAAGGGGAAGGTAGGAGGAAATGAAGGTAGAAAGCTGAAAATAAACTTCAGTGGCCACATCTCTCATTAGCTCTTAAAGAGTTGCTAGCATGAAACCTACATAGACAATGTTTTTTTTTCCTTTTGTAAAAAGCAATAAGTTATGCCCAATAACTAACTGAATTCAAAAGGGTCAAGTCAAAAGAAAACTGAAAAAGATTTTACCTTTCCCCTCCTACCAGCTATAGAGCATGTTGGGAGATGAAAGGGCAGAGGACCAAGGTAAGGAATCTGGGAGGGATGGTATTACAGTTTTAAACTAAACTGAAACTAAATTATAAATGAGCTGGATTTAGGTTAGGTCAATAAGACATGATTCAAACTGCACAGAAGTTTTCAGGACGTGTCTGCACTTCGGGTAGATTTTCAGCATCTCAATGTAACTAAGACATATTTCCACTAGATTCACCAGGATAACCCCACTGAAGCACTTTTTGAGTAAAGTGATATAAGTGACTAACAGTGTACTGCTCTTATAGGTTGGGTCCTCCCTTCCTCCTTCCTTCCCACCTCCCTCGAAGAAGCTACATTTTTGTAATCTCTGGAGAAGAGCGTGAAGTACAACCCCCCCAGAGTGTGGGATGGTTAGGGGAGGAATGGTGAGCATGGGAAGAAATCTCCACCCAAACACAGCAGCTGGAATTGAGGCTGGTTTATCTTTGATCTTTAGTAATGAGAAACTGAATTTGAAAGGGGAGAAAAAAAATTTGTCCGTGAAATAGTCCACCTGCAGATAATTTTTCAGGGAATCCCCTGAGTTATGAAAAGTTCGAGTTAAAAAAAAAAAAAAGAAAAAAAGAAAAAAAAGAAGAAATCAGCCTATTATAATTTTTTTTTTTATGACTGAACTACTATAAATCCACAAGCAACGGTTCAGACACGGTGCTTCTGAAGTATTTCACCCCTCCCCACCAGGCGCAAGCTGCATCAAGGGAGAGAGTGGACTCCCCAACCTCTGCTCAGGCATCAGGAGATGGAAGGGGCCGTTACTGCTGAGCGCCGGCGGCAGCTGGAACAGGCATCCCAAGGGGGTTGGCAGCAGCAATCACTGGTGAGCCCGCCAGAGGTCCAAGGGGTGAAGGGGTTGGCACTGAAGAAATCCCTGAAAGTAAACAGCCAACAGTGAGCTAGAAGCACCAACCACGGGAACTCTTAAGTCACCAGTTTTTCAAAGCACCTATCTCAAAAGTGACACAATAAATACTCTCTTTATTGAAGGCCTCGCCTTAATTTTTACAAATTAATTTCAAATTAAATCCTCACAAATTAAAATTTAAGTTCCAATAAATTTAGAAGACAGAAACGGAAATCTAAGTTTGGAGAGTTTGAGCAGTTTGTCCAAGGTGCACAACTAAGCATGTACAGCTATGTATGCTTGGATTCCAACCCAAGACTAAGATAACACTGTCCAACCAAACCTGCTCTGTAACCTGTACTAACATGACAGTCACTAGCCACATGTGACTACTGAGCATTTGCAATGTGTAACTAAACTAAGCAACTGATTTTACAATTTTATTTGACTTCAGTGAATTTAAATAACCACATGTGGCTAGTCACTACATATTGAACAGCAGAAGGCTGGAGTCAAAGTTCATGTGCTCGTGGCCACTGTGCCTAGAGTCAGCCAGTGCAGAGAGGATCATTTCTCATCTCTAAGTTAAAACAGTGTTTTAGGATTTATTTCCATTTACTTTCTTGATCATATTATCTGCTACATTGTACTCAGTCAGCTAGTTCTTTAAATTTTCAAAATATTATATATATTTTCTGAATAGGTAATATGGTTACATGACTCAAATAACTGCAAAGAGGATACAGTGAGAATTCTCCCTTATCCTATAACTTGGCCAACTTACAGCACTATTTTTGGCGGTGTATCCTTCCAGAAATATTTTATGGGTCTACTTGAATTTTATAAAAACATGCATATAAGAATCACATATAAGAACTTGATTCTATGTTTTTGCCCATTCCTAGTCTTGAGCATGGTTCGGCATCTTGCTTCTATTCACCTCACATTACACCTTTGAGTTGAAGCTACAAAAGAAGACGGAACACTTGTTCTTTTCTGAGTATATAGTACTCTGCTGAAAGGATGCCCCATAATTCATCTTATCAATTCCTTATTCTACAAGGAGCTGTTTTTAATGCTCTCTGATTACAAATATGGCTAGAATGAGTAACCTTGTGTATTTATCATTTTGCACACTTGCATGATACCCAGAGGTTGAACTCTAGAAGGCAGCTAGTTTTAAAAAAAAAAAAAAAACTGAGACAACAGCAATTTTTTGAAGCTGTTGGAGTAGGTACTTTCACAAGAGGACCCATGTGGATGCTGCCCATGTATATAATTCTTAGGGGACAGGCCTATGGTTTCTTTTGGGTAACTGTGGTTTCTCCTTTGTAAAAACTCACTCTAAATCATAATGACTCAACAACAATAAAAAGTAATTGCACACAAACCACTGTAATTTACTAGGCACCCTGTAGCTGCTCTGGAAAAAAGAACCATTCTTATACACACATGTGCCCATGTACAAACCCCATCTCTCCTCTCCCTCATTTTCTCATGTGATGAGTACCACATCACCTACTGCCACTTTAACTTGTGAGATGAAAGGATCTCTCTTCATTCTTCATGGCTTGTTGAGACTTTCAAGTCCCAAACAACTTTTGTGATTCTGGCCTCAAAGAGACTGTTGATACTCTTAACTCAGCGATGCCCAACCTTTCTGGAACCAGGAACTGATTTCACGGAAGCTAATTTTTCCATGGACTGGGGTTGTGGGGAATGGTTTCGGGATGACTCAAACACATTACATTTACTGTGTGCTTTATTTCTAACCTAATGGCACTGCTGATCTGACAGGAGGTACTATTCTGTGGCCCAGAGGTTGGGGGACCCCTGCTCTAACTACTAAGGGAAAATAGGTTTCAAAAGCATCCTGAAATCTGGTGGAGAGAACCACACAAGTCAGTATGTTAATAAGGTAATCATTATAGAGGAGAGCCATAGATATCAGGCCACAAAGAAGGAGCAAAGTTAAGAATGACAATTGACTTCTATATATACATTTAAAAAAAAAAAAAAAAAAGAAATTTACCAATGACACTGACCTGACATCATATTGGCGCTGCTGACAGGCGTACTGCCCCCTGGCATGCTAGATGAGCCCATTCGAGCCTGGTCCTTCACAACAGTGTCTAGAAAAAGAGACAAAAATGTTAGGTTCTGTTATGCTTGAAGAACTGAACTAATGGTCTAGGGTCTTATAGCAGCTATCCTGATTCTTTACATTTTATTTAGACTCTATATTATTCCCCTAATAATAGAATTGAGGTGTCAACTACCTTCACTATGAAATCAACAAGTAATATAAAATAGAACTATTTTTGCTTAAAACTGTGACAAAGGCCAACTATTAAAGTAAATGGTAGGAAAATGAAGTAACCATAGTAGAGCTAATTTCTAAAAAACAAAAAAAAAGGTATTTACTTTTGGCCATGCTGCATGGCATGTGGGATCTTAGTTCCCCAACCAAGGATTGAACCTGTGCCCCCTGTAGTAGAAGTACAGAGTCTTAACCACTGGATTGCCAGGGAAGTCCCAGTAGAGCTAATTTAAAACAAAAACAATCCTGTTATAGTTTAACAAGACAATACAATCTACCCTACCTTTCAGTATTATATTATGAGAATGAATGAGTTTTACTGCAGTTGGTCAAGCATGGTGCCAAATGGGCCGAAACTACAGGTTTGATCAAGTTACTGCTATGACCACAGACTTCACTCTCCACCTCGATTAGCTTGTCAGTCTGCTTCAAGTACAAGAGACTGAGCAGGAATATAATTGGTTCACTGAAACACCATCCCACCACTCCCCAAGGAACAACCCGATACTAAAGCTAACATCACAGTGAGGATGCAGCGGAGCTAGCTAAGTGGCATTTTCACTCAAGACGGCAGTTAGCTATATTCACAAACCTAGATCAAGGTGTTCATATAATTAGACTTTCAAGCCTCTCTAGCTCTCTCCAACAAATGATTAATAGGACAGACATAGGGCTGTATGTTCTAATCCAACCACTCCAAACTAGCAATGAGAACTGTCACCCACATAGTAAGAAAAGAAGTTTATTTAGGGATGATCATGTGTCAGGTACTGTTAGACAAGAATCCTCTCAACAATTCTGCAAGACAACTGCCATCACTATCCGTATTGAAGAGACCAAGGCTCACTGTGGGAGAAGTAACTTTGCAGCAAGCTAAGTAAGGGAGGCTGGGATTCCAATTGTGTTCTGTGGGTCCAGAGTTTTCTTCACAGCATATATTCTCCTTTACTCTGTACAGTCTGCTGGGCAGGCCTGCAAGGCTCTGTGGACTGAACAGCTGGACTCACAGAAATAAGGGTGCTCCATGGCCTCTCTTGCAGTGAGCCGTGATTGGTGGTCATATCGCAGCAGCTTGTCCAGGAAATCCAAGGCCTCAGGACTGACAAGGTGCTGGTTTTCACTGTGGACAAAGCGTTCCCATCGCTTACGGGAATGTCTGCAGAGCCAAAAGGGAGAATGAGAAATGGACCCCGGGGGAGAGAAACCCAACATTTCAGTCCTACATTTTCCTTAGTGGCTAGCATTCCAGCCAATCACAAACAGAGGTCAAAACTCAAGAGCTAACTGGAGAGACTGGAAATGGCAGTGTTGCAGAAAAGGGAAAGCTGGGTCCAGACAATCTTATGAAACAGACATAATTCAGGTTACAGAAGGCTGGGCTGGCTGGCCTCCTCCCAACCCCCACCCATATTCCTGGCATCTCTACTGCTTGGCCCCCAAAAGCCTCTGTAACAAGAAAGCCTATCTCTTCCCATTAAGTGATGAATGAGTTAGTATTGGGTCTAGTCACTACTTTTAGAATCTACTGTCTGTAAATCAGTCTGAAACATGCCCTTTCTATGATTATTTCTTTCTCTTAGATGGGGTTTTGTCATCTACAGAAGCAACATAAATCTAGATTTTGATTTCTGACTCAACTACAACCCTTCTATTAGACTCTACAAGGTGAGGGATCCTCTGCCTACAACCTCCACACTCAGACTCCTGTTAGTGAATCTGGGAAAATGGCCATACAATCCAAAGCTTTCATCACAGGCTTGCCTATGCAGCATCCTGCAGCAGTGGACCACAGACACTTTGCAGGCAAAGAGAACATTAACTATTTTGGGAATCCAAAGTATCATTTTACATCCAAAGTGCTTATGGCGCAGATGCATAATTTTGTTTTATGACTTACCTGCCCAAGATATCATTGAAACGTGGATCTAATTCAATGTTGTATTTGTCAATATAGTCATATAAATCTTCTGTCCCCAGAACCTTGGCTATCCTCACCAACTAGGATTGAAACAAGACAAAACCCATACCAAAAGCATATTACATGATTAAATCAACAATAAACCATGATCAAGTTAACAAAATGGGACCATCATGGCTGCAGGTATGAATATTACACCAATTTACTTCAAATTTCCTTGCATAGCATGAATGGATTTCCTTACAACATTCCCTAAATTACTACCAAATGTGAACATATCAATAATAAAAAACAAACTATTTTATAACCTGGTTCCTTCCCTCTAGAATGCAAAAGTAGGAAGTCAAGAAACACCTGGAGTAACAGGCAAATTTGGCCTTGGAGTACAGAATGAAGCAGGGCAAAGGCTAATAGAGTTCTGCCAAGAGAACGCACTGGTCATAGCAAACACCTCTTCCAACAACACAAGAGAAGACTCTACACATGGACATCACCAGATGGTCAACAACGAAATCAAACTGATTGTATTTTTTGCCGCCAAAGATGGAGAAGCTCTATACAGTCAGCAAAAACAAGACCGGGAGCTGACTGTGGCTCAGATCACGAACTGATCTGCGAAATTCAGACTGAAATTGAAGAAAGTGGAGAAAACCACTAGACCATTCAGGTATGGCCTAAATCAAATCCCTTATGACTATACAGTGGAAGTGAGAAATAGATTTAAGGGACTAGATCTGATAGACAGAGTGCCTGATGAACTATGGACGAAGGTTCATGACATTGTACAGGAGACAGGAATTAAGACATTCCCCAAGAAAAAGAAATGCAAAAAAGCAAAATGGCTGTCTGAGGCCTTACAAATAGCTGTAAAAAGAAAGGAAGCGAAAAGCAAAGGGGAAAACGAAAGATACACCCATTTGAACGCAGAGTTCCAAAGAATAGCAAGGAGAGATAAGAAAGCCTTCCTCAGTGGTCAGTGCAAAGAAATAGAGGAAAACAATACAATGACAAAGACTAGAGATCGCTTCAAGAAAATCAGAGATACCAAGGGAACATAAATTTTATGCAAAGATGGGCTCAATAAAGGATAGAAATGGTATGGACCTAACAGAAGCAGAAGATATTAAGAAGACATGGCAAGAATACACAGAAGAACTGTATAAAAAAGATCTTCACAACCAAGATAATCACTGGTGTGATCACTCATCTAGAGCCAGACATCCTGGAATGTGAAGTCAAGTGGGCCTTAGAAAGCATCACTACGAACAAAGCTAGTGGAGGTGATGGAATTCCAGTTGAGCTATTTCAAATCCTGAAAGATGATGCTGTGAAAGTGCTGCACTCAGTATGCCAGCAGATTTGGAAAACTCAGCGGTAGCCACAGGACTGGAAAAGGTGAGTTTTCATTCCAGTTTCAAAGAAAGGCAGTGCCAAAGAATGTTCAAACTACTGCACAACTGCCCTCATTTCACACACTATTAATGCTCAAAACTCTCCAAGCCAGGCTTCAGCAATACGTGAACCGTGAATTTCCAGATGTTCAAGCTGGTTTTAGAAAAGGCAGAGGAACCCGAGATCAAATTGCCAACATCCGCTGGATCATGGAGAAAGCAAGAGAGTTCCAGAAAAACATCTATTTCTGCTTTATTGGCTATGCCAAAGCCTTTGACTGTGTGGATCACAATAAACTGTGGAAAATTCTGAGAGAGATGGGAATACCAGACCATCTGACCTGCCTCTTGAGAAATCTGTATGCAGGCCAGGAACCAAAAGGTAGAACTGGACATGGAACAACAGACTGGTTCCAAATAGGAAAAGGAGCATGTCAAGGCTGTATATTGTCACCCTACTTATTTAACTTATATGCAAAGTACATCATGAGAAACGCTGGACTGGAAGAAGCACAAGCTGGAATCAAGATTGCCAGGTAAAATATCAATAACCTCAGATATGCAGATGACACCACCCTTATGGCAGAAAGTGAAGAAGAGCTAAAGAGCCTCTTGATGAAAGTGAAAGAAGAGAGTGAAAAAGTTGGCTTAAAGCTCAACATTCAGAAAACTAAGATCATGGCATCCGGTCTCATCACTTCACGGCAAATAGATGGGGAAACAGTGGAAACAGTGTCAGACTTTATTTTTCTGGGCTCCAAGATCACTGCAGATTGCAGCCATGAAATTAAAATACACTTAATCCTTAGAAGGAAAGTTGTGACCAACCTAGATAGCATATTAAATAGCAGAGACATTACTTTGCCAACAAAGGTCCGTCAAGGCTATGGTTTTTCCAGTAGTCATGTACGGATGTGAGAGTTGGAGTATAAAGAAAGCTGAGCACAGGAGAATTGATGCTTTTGAACTGTGGTGCTGGAGAAGACTCTTTGAGAGTCCCTTGGACTGCAAGGAGATCCAACCAGTCCATCCTAAAGGAGACCAGTCCTGGGTGTTCATTGGAAGGACTGATGTTGAAGCTGAAACTCCAATACTTTGGCCACCTGATGCGAAGAGTTGATTCATTAGAAAAGACCCTGATGCTGGGAAAGATTGAGAGCAGGAGGAGAAGGGGATGACAGGGGATGAGATGGTTGGATGGCATCACCGACTCAATGGACATGGGTTTAGGTGGACTCTAGGAGTTGGTGATGGACAGGGAGGCTGGGCGTGCTGCAGTTCATGGGGTCACAAACAGTCGGACACGACTGAGCGACTAAACTGAACTGAACTTTCCTGTGGTGAAGTCTTGTCCCCCACCCCCCTGCCCCGCCACACCGCAACAGCCTAGCTGAAGATGTTACTTCCTTTGGAAAGTTCTCCACTTCATCAGACCACTCACTCGCATTATAACTGCCTTTGTGTATCTTATCTACACTTTTACCAACATTTATGACTATAACTTATTTTCTTATACATTTGGTTTTCCTACTAGGTAAGACTGTGAAAAACCTTTTGCAGGGCAGAAGGCTACTTTTTTCCTATATTCCTCAAACCTGCTTGGCATCTAACAAAAAGTTGCTGATTTTAACTGAATTTACCCGGTATTCTTCAACTGATATGAAGAGTAGTCATTAGTCATTTTCATATGAGTTGTAATATGTTAATCATAGGTAAATATGACTTCATAAAGTCGTATTTACATAACATTCTTGGAATGATAAAATTGCAGAAATGAGATTACAACATAGTAGTGTGAAGGCCAGGGGGAAGCTGGTGTTGACTACAATAGAGCATATAAAGGATTTCTGATCTCTGTATTAATATCCTGGTTGTGATCCTGTACATAGCTGGCAAAAAGTTCTATTTGGGGGAAACTGGGTAAAAGATACTATATCTCTCTGTATTAATTACGGCAACTTCACGTGAATTTGCTTCCCTGGTGGCTCAGCTGGTAGAGAATCCACCTGCAATGTGGAAGGCCTGGGAAGATTCCCTGGAGAAGTGAAAGGCTACCTGCTGCAGTATTCTGGCCTGGAGGATTCCACGGACTGTATAGTCTAGGTGGTCACAAAGAGTCGGACATAACTGAGTGACTTTCACAACAATTTACATTATCTCACATTAAATCACTGTGCTCAAACAAGGCAACAGTACCTCCACAAGGCCCTGGAATCATTAACTGAACAAGCCATTAATTGAAAATTATTGCACTCAGAGATTCTAATTTATTAATAGCTCTCAGGTAGGGGTTAGGCATTTTTATTTTAGCAAGATCCATTGCAATTTCTAAGAAGTAAGCAGATCTGGCCATTGCTAGGGTACATCAATAAATTTCCCAATAGGAACAACATATATTACCTGATCATAATTGTCATGTCCATGGAAAAATGGCTCCTTCCGGAAGATCATACTTGCCAGCATACAACCCAAGCTCCACATATCCAAACTATAATCGTACATCTGCATTCAAGAAAACGTTGTCATCACACATGAAATGACAAGATGAATCTTGTCACTTCAAATTAAAAAAGCTCTTTTTTTAAAAATAGAAAAACAAATAAACAAATCCCACTCCATTGACTTTAAGGTCCAAATACCAGTATCTTTATATTTCTTTTCAGTCTTTCCTTCTATGCATTTCTACTTATACTCTCTAACCTTCTCATTTGAAGTCTGTATATAGTATTTTGAGTTACTTTCTTCACTTATATAAGAACACCCATAAACAAAGTTTATGGAAACCTTTTAATGTGTACCATTATTTTACAGCATGACTGTTTCAGAATTTAATCTTTAGTGTACTCTATAGTAGGACAGTGTTTTTCACCATTATAAATAATGCTGTAAAGAATATTTTTATGTATAAAATGTTCTTTGAATTCAGTGCTATACCAGAAAAGAAATTTCTAGGACAGAGCATGAACTTCTTTCAATTCTAAAACAAGCTCTAGAATTTCTCATTAGAAGTGTCTTTCTCTTCAGTTAGGATCAAATGCAGATTTATTTATACTCTACTGACATTGTGACAATACACACAAAAGTTGTGGTAGACGAACTGAAGAGATTCATATTTGACCCTCCTATAAAAGGGACAGTCATGGATGTGCAAAAATGGCCCATTCAAAACACAAAGTAACATTTTTAGAAAATTACACGCAAAACAAACATAGGACAAAACTTTCATCTGCCCTTCTCTTACCTGATAGTCTACAAGCAGCTCAGGACCTTTGAAATATCGGGAAGCAACTCGGACATTATATTCTTGGCCAGGATGGTAAAACTCAGCCAGACCCCAGTCTATTAGCCGTAGCTGAAGGGAGGAAAAAAGATAATAAATAAGTGTATCTTATTTAAGATACCCTCCACAGTGCCATTACTCTTTTTTTTTTTGGCCACATTGTGTGGTCTGTGGGATTTTCAGTTCCTCGACCAGGGATTGAACCTGGGCCCTTGGCAGTTGAGAATTTCCAAAATTACTCTTTTTAACATACAATTATTTTGTGTTTCTGCAAATTTCTACTCCTCCTCTGACTAAAATGTCTCTACTTTTCAATCTAGACTCCTATTCTGGTGAACATCTCTTCTGAGTTAACTCCTTCAATGAAATATTTTCTAATTATGTAAATAGAAGCAACTACTGTCTTTGAACTGCCTCACCCACCAACCTCAGACAAATTTCTTTAATAGAATCTACAACTCTTTACTGAATATTTGCTTTCTACTTTTTTTTACAAAATATGGACTGTAAGGTCCTTGAGGATAGGGACTGTTTTATTCGCCTTTGCTAATTTTTAGAATTCAATGCAATGCTCAGTACACAGGAGAAAAATAAAAATACAGCTCTTACCAAAATAGTATTGGGTTGGTCAAAAAGTTCCTTCGGTTTTTGAGTAAAAGTAAAAGACACATTTTTCATTTTCACCAAGATCTTTATTGAGCAACATATTACTGTTTTGTTCTACTACATCCTGCCATTTTCCAGGCAATTTCACAATTCCATTTTCCCAACACTTTTTCTTTCTGAGTAAAGAACTGTTCCACGTGCCTTTACAGTCTTAGAGGAAACTGAAGTTTTTTTCACTAAGATAATTCCATAAAGACCAAAATAAACAGATATCCGAAGGTACAATGTCTGGTGAATATGGCAGATGAATCAGAACTTCCCAGCCAAGGTGTTAAAACAGTTTTTGCCTGGTCATCAAAGAAACATGTGGTCTTGTGTTATCCTGGTGGAGGATTATCCATTTTCTGTTGACTAATTCTGGAGCACTGCTTTCAGTTGGTCCAACTGGGAGCTGTACTTGGGATTATTTAGTTTTTCAGAAGGAACTCACTATAGAGGACTCTCTTTCAACCCCACCACATATACAATATCACCAGCTTTGGATGAAGATCAGCTTTTGGTGTGGTTGATGGGTGGTTCATTTCACTTGTCCCAAGATCTCTTCTATTCCACATTACCATACAGTATCCACTTTCATCATCCGTCACAATTTGTTTTAAAAATGAACAATTTTGTTACGTTTAAGTATAGAGAATCACATGCGGAAATACGGTCAAGAAGGTTTTTTTACACTTAACTTATGTGGAACCCAAACATCAAAGTGGTTAACATAACCAAGCTGGTGCAAAGGATTTTCAACGCTTGATCTGGATATTTTGAGTATGTTGACTATCTCTTGCGTGGTATATAACATTGATTTTTTTCAATGTCTCGATTTGATCGCTATTAACTTCAATTGGTCTAGCTGACCAAACAGCATCATCCAGCGGGAAGTCTCCAGTACAAAAGTTTGCAAACCACTTCTGAAACAATCAGTCACAGTACCTTCTCCACACACTGCACAAATCTTTTTTTGCATTTCAGTTGCATTTTCACCTCTCTTGAAACAATAAAACATAATATGCTGAAAATGTTGCTTTTTTTCTTCCATCTTCAACATTAAAATGGCTTCACAAAAATTCACCAATTTGGCTAAGTTTTTTAAAAAACGCACACTGATAACAATATAATCCAACACAATTATTTCCAATGAAGTTAAAGACAACTAAGTGCTACTAGAGTCATTGTATGGAGAAACAAACAAACTTTTTGGCCACCCCAATAGTAGCAAGGACAAGAGGCAACCTTACTTGACCTTCATGCAAAGCATGACCGTAACTTGTAGTGTGAGCAAAAGGGCCTGAGTAATGCCTGACTGTTCCAGCACTGTCTCCAAAACTTCAGTTAATTAGGTTCAGTGTCTTCTTTCAGTAAACAAAGGGAAATATAACAAAAAATATGAAAATGTAGCTTTTTTATAGTCTTTCTCGGCAACATCTTAATATCAGTGCTCCAGAGCTATTCCTGAGCTTCTTGTCTTATCAGTAAGTATTCCCAGATGACTATTTCTGGTCTGTGGCTTCACACACAGCATCTCTGATATCCCGACCTATATTTAGCCCACACCTCTCACCAGTCATCTCTCTTTGATCACCTGAAACACATTTCAGAACTAAAACTCTAATTATTCACTGCAAAACCTGTTTTCCCATGGAATCCTCCTCCTCCTCTGTTACCTTAAATGTAATTCCATTTATCCTATCATTCAGGTTAAAAACTTTTCACCCTGGACTCTTCTCTCCCTTCTATCCCACATCTAATCTGTCAATATATGCTGATGGCTCAGATTCTGACCCTATCATCACATCCACTGCCACTGCCCTGGTCCATGCTATCACCAATCTCTGATTTACTGCAATAGCTGCTTTTCTTAACTGGTCTACCTTTCACTTTTACCCTCGATTCTCCACATAGGAACCAAAATAATCCTCTTAAAATATTTTAAAATGATTATAAATTCATAGGAATCTGGAGATGTTCTGTGTACCCTTCAACCAGTTTCCCCTGATGGTAACATCTTACGTCACTACAGTACAATATTAAAGCCAGGAAACTGACACAATTCAGAGACCTTTCTTTTCAACAGTTTTACAAATGTGTATAGTTCCACACAATTTTATCACATATGCAGATTCATACAGCTAGATTCATATCTAGTCCATGATTAAATAAAGAGCATCACAGCAGTTATCCTTTACAGATACTCCTTCCTCTCGCTTTCTAACCCCTGGCAACTCTTCTGTTCTCTAACTCTGTCATTGTGAAAATTATAGAAATGGAACCATCAGTTTAAATTTTTGAGATTGCTTTTTTCACTCAGCATGAGACTTATCCAAGAGTTCTTACTAATCAGTAATGATACTACAATGGTATAGATACATCAGAGTTTAATGAATCATTTACCCAACTGAAAGTTTCTATATAGATCTCAGTCTGTTTTTCTGACATAAATGTCACTACTGGGTTGTCTGGTAAGCGTACGTTTAGCTTTTAAAGAAACTGACAAACTATAAAATAATACAGACTGACATTTTCCAAAATGAGTGTGCCATCTAACATTCCCACCAGCAATGTATGAGAGACTGAGTTACTCCACATTCCTGTCTATATTTGGAATTCTTTTTAAAAAAATTTTAGCCGTACTAATAGATGTATAGTGAACTTTTAAATACAGAACGGAGAACTTATCAACCCTCTGCTCAAACCCTGCAAAAACCTCTGTATCTTCAGAGAAAAGGCCTGACGGTGATCTTCCAGGTTTTACAAGATATGGTTCTGTTTATCTCTCTCAATCTCATTTCCTTCTTCTCTTCCCCGAGTTCATTCTATCCCAGCTCTACCCTTGTGCTGTTTCAATATGCCAGGTACATTCTTGTCTCAGGGTTTTTGCATCTGCTATACCCTCTTCTCAAAACTGCACAGCTAATTCCCTTCAGAAGTTCTACAAAATGTCACCTTCCTAACAAAATCTTTTCCTTGTCACCCTGTTGAAAATTGCAACATCCTCTGACACTCCCCATTTCTGTTTTATTTTTCTTCCATACCACTTTTAACTGTATCCCACCAGTCTCCCTCAAATGCAAGCTTCTATGGACAAGAATTTTTTGTTTTACACATACACCCCAGCCTCTAGAATAGTACCCATTACACACAGTGTGTAAATGTGTAACAGGATATTAACTGAATGAATAAATCACCTATTATCTCCAAAGCCTGCAACAGAGAGCCATCACTGCATACAAAAGGTGGGCTTGGGTCACCTTAAAAAACAGAAATGTTATACTGCAACTAATACTCATGACACCTGCATCAGCAATTTCTGAATATTTCATCCATTTTACAACTGTACACATTTAATCCTCATAATAACCTAGTGGCACATACAACAAATATTACTTGAATACGCCCTATTAAAAAAAAAAGGCAGATGAGAAAAAGCATTTCCCAACAGAGTAGTTTTTCAATAAATAAGACTAAAACCCAAACTAATGTTTTACCCACAACACTAATCTCTTTTATTTTTGATAGGAATATGAATGAAGTTTTAAACATTGTGATTTTTTAAAAATTTGTTTTATTCTAGTTGATTTACAATGTTGTGTTAATTTCTGCCGTACAGAAAAGTGATTCAGTTATACATATATATATACACATTCTTTCCCATATTCCTCTCTGTATGGTTTATCACAGGATATTGAATATAGTTCCCTGTGCTCTAAAATAGGACCCTGTTGTTCATCCATTCTATATATAATAGTTTTGCATCTGCTGATTCCATACTCCCAGCCCACCCCTCCCCCACCCACCTTCACTTTGGCATCCAGTCTGTGAGTCTGTTTCACAGATAAGTTCATTTGTGCCATATTTTAGATTCCACACTGATTTGTTCATTCATTCAGTTGTCAAACATTTATCAAGTGCCCAATAGGTACCACAGACTATGACAGATGCTAGGGATAAAATGTTGAAAAATGGGCTGTTAACTCTCTTGTGCTGATAAATAAGACTTGTCCTTCTATCACTTTACCTTTCTGTGCTCATGATCAATCATGACATTATGGGGCTTGACATCTCTGTGCATAATCCCCATGCTATGGCAGTAATCAAGGGCCTGTGGGAGGAACATGTAAAAAAGGGAAGAGTTAGCTTGTATAAGAGATTTTTTTAGTTGAAGTCTTTTATTTTCTCTTCCAGCTTTCCTTCAAGCCTCACAACACTCCTGAGAGTCAAGGTTAGGACAATCACTTCCACAGGTATTTTTCAGAGACTTGTGCAAACCCATGGACTCTAAATTCCGAAGACCTGTTCCTGCAGAGGTATTTCAACATCTTTTTTGTTAAAGACTCAAAGTGTATACCAACTACATCACTTCTAATTTCTCCCTCTTACCAAGAGCCTGGATTATTTTCATAAACATGAGCCCCTCAAAGGAAGAAACCTGACCTGTACTACAAACCTCTTATTCAAAGAATAGTAAATCTCTAGCAGCTAAGAGTCTACAACAGAGGTCGGCAAACCATGATGCTCTCATGGGCCAAATATGACCTGCTGTTTGTTTTTGTGAATGTTTTGTTGGAAGATTTTTATAAATTGTTTTATTGTTTAATGGCCATAACTATTTGCTTACATGTTGCCTATGGCTGCTTTCATGCTACAACAGCAGAGCTGAGTTGTGTGACCAAGACACTATGACCCACAAAGCCAAAAATTTTTAAACCATTTGGCCTTGTAAAGTTTGCAAACTCCTGATTTATGACATCAAATACGATTTGAAAACCAAGTCCAATTTCAAACTAGTGAGTGGCATAACTTCTGGAGTTTGCTAATCCAGGCCTTTAAGCCAGCTGAAGTCACTGGCCAAGTTTTTGTCCTTTCTGAAGGGCAATTTGGGTTCCTATGATACCCAGGCATAGGCAAGCATATCCTTAACTTTGTGAAGTCCTGAGTGGCACAAGACTGCATGAGGCCAATGAAAGATAAAACACTTCTGCTGGCACAGTTTCTCTGGGGTACTTCTATAGTTCAAATGTAGGCTTTACGTCAACCCTCATTTAGTAAGGCACTAGTCAACTCTTAGCAATTTTCTTACCTATAAAGCTGATCTTTTGAGTACTGGAAGCAACATATTTGGTGATCCTGCTTTAGAAATCAAAGCTCATTCTAAATCAGCAACTTCTAAGCAGAGATTCACATAATCCTTAGGACAACGGCTCCTTGAGGGTTAAGTCAAAGTTTACTGTTTTATCTGACCAATTTTAAGTGAAATAAAGTATACCAGAAGCCAGTACATCAGGAATTATTTTTGATAGAGATTACACATATTTGTTAGAGAGTCTTTTAACCTCTCTTCTAAATATCCTTTCCAAAGCATTATAAATTATATTCCTATTAGACCCTACCTTTCAATCAACATAAGAGTTCTGATGCTATTAGTTTATTAAGTAGTTATAGAAACAGACTCCCCCACTACAGCATGTTTTACAAAGTCAACGCACTGGCTTTTCTACAGTCATTTGGATTATTTAACAAAGGGGAGACCAATCCAAAGATATTTAGTATTCAAGAATTCCTTACCTTTAGAATCTCATACATGTAAAATCGAATATCATAGTCTGTTAACGTCTGGTACAATTGCTGTTAAAGACAAATGCAACATTTGAGCCATGAAATAGTACTGAAAGGAAGGCAACTTCTCATCCTCATTTGTAGTAATTCAAATCAAGACTTGGCTCATGTATCACTGTTCTAAGACCTGTCTATTTACCAGTCTCTATTTCTCCAACATAACATTAACTTTAAAGATGTACTTTGGGGTTTCAACTCTATATGTAAAAGTGAAGAACTACTTAAGCTCATATTGTTCAAACTATAATCTACTTTTGGAAGCATATCAATCGATATTTGCAACATGCACTGATACACATTTTCAGCTTAGTTTTTTCATTTACTTCCAGATCTTCTCATAAAAGGAATGTGGACAAATACATAACCTCCTTGGTAGGGAATTAACCCGCCTTTGGCCTACACAGTCATAGCCACTGCAGATCACCAGTGGGTATACAGATGGCTTGTTGCTAAACACATCAGGACAATTTAACAGAATATTTCTGCCCCAATTCAATCATTTATTGACATCCAACATTCTTGATACTGGACTTGTGCAAAGGCAAATCAAATATTTCTGCAAGTTAAAATCCAAGAGAGTGCCCACATTCTTCTACTGTACTGGAATTGAGAATTGTTTGAAACTGGCTAGAAGACAGAGATACCTATTGCAGGAGTTTGTGTTTTAGCAGAATTTACTACCACCCTTTCTTTCCCATCCATCTCTTTTTAAGATCAAGAGCCCAAAGTTTCTGAGGAATTCTAAGGTATAAGCAAGCAGTCCCTGCTTTTATGTATACAATATATTCCTTCTTGAACTTTGTCATTTTTAAAGCAAAATGCTGTAAGGCCAGATCCTGATTAAACATGAGCTGTTGCTTTCATTAAGTTTGACATCAGTGGGAACTGTCAAATGAATGGTAAACTGCCAGATGGTGACAAACCTACGCACTGGTCATTAAAGAGCATTAAACAAATAAAAGAGCAAAATACAAGCTGTGGAAAGTAGGCACTGTACAAGAGTATGTCTATCTTTAAATTAATACTATCAGGTTGAAAAGCTCTTTTAAAGCAAGTTAGAAGGACACTCTTCTAACAGTAACATCCCTAAAAGGTTTTTTATGTGGCCTAAAACCCAGCTTGAAATGGTTGGTTATACATTATACCTTGAAGTCTGTGTTGTTTACGTGTTCAAAAACCAAGGCGGGAGTTCGTGACTAGGGGAAAGAAAAAGAAAACACACATTAGCAACAGACCTGGCAGCTAACAGACCTGGCTCTAGTGGGCACAATGTTTGTGGACACTAAGTGGTGAATTTGGCAGTCCTCGCCTCAGTAGTAGGAAACCCTCTACTGCTACAAGCCCTCCCCACTCTGATTATCACCACACTTAGGTCACTTTGGGGATGGATTTCAAACAGAAGATATGGAGCTGAAGTCTCACCAGGCTCTAGGCAGCCCGACAATGCGCCCATCGCCCATCGGCATCGGACCTGAGTTTGCAAAATGGATTAACACATTTCAGTTTCCAGTGCTATCAGTCTCTTAGCCTAGAAGAATAAGAAATAGTCTGTGGGTGGAGGTCTCTTTGAAAGAAAGACCCGAACTAGTCAAATGGTATAACTGATTAAGCACTTTTAAAGCAGGACTTAATGGCAGAGGGAAGAACAGAAAGAGGCCAGTTGTGCTCAAGGTCAAACACCACCTCAGCCCTTGTGGGCCTTACTAGTGCCTACTATACTCACCACAGGGTCTTTTACAATGTCTGCCAGTGTGATGATGTTGGGACCGCCTCGCAAATTCTCCAAAATCTTTATTTCACGCTTGATTTTCTTCTTCTTTACTGGCTGAAAGGGTAAAAGTACATCACTAAAAACAATTATTTTAGGATATTTCAATGGGTAGTATAATACACAAATGGCTTGCTTATGAACTCCTTGAAAGAAGGAAATGTGTCAGACTCATCTCTGAATCCCTCCCTCCTAGTCCTGTGCCAGGTACTCTGCAGCTACTTAGCAATACTGAATTGTAAGAAAATAAAGATTTGTACTCCAAACACCAGAACTCTGCAGAATTAGCATTTAATTCTGATAATCATTCTTAACGTGTTAACATTAGAATGAAACATGGGGCTTTTTCCATTTCTTCCTCTAAGTCTTATTAAACACGCTATAGAAATGAAGGAAATCAGGACCAGTAGCAAAGAGGGCCAAACTATCTTTGTGCAGTATATAACCTTTTCGGTTAAATGTGGGCCTGGGAGTCAGATCACCTAATGTGACTCCTACTTCTATTACTTGCTAGCTGTGTGCTTATGAGCAAGTTATATAACCTTTCTAAACCTTTCATTACAGGTAAAACAATCAATAAGAATAAATACTTATAAAATTATTGCAAGACTCAAATGAGATATCTAAAAAGATCTCAGAATATGGCTGAGACAGAATAACTGTTTAGCCTTATAACCAATGTATCTTTCATATTCCTTTCTCTTCATCTATCATTTCCCCATCTGTTTTAGTACAGAAATTGCTTTCATTTTTCTGAGAAGGGCTGTGGTCCAAATGCACCTCCTCTACAAAGTCTTCTTTCTAAACAGTTAAAACAGTGCTGGTCCAAAGAAATACAATGCAAGCCACATGTGTTATTTTATTTTCATTTTTCAATCTATTTTGGCCATGCCACAAGACTTGCAGGATCTCAGTTTCCTGACCGGGGAATAAACTCAGAGGTCATGGCAGTGAAAGGACAAAGTCTGAACCACTGGACTGCCAGGGATTTCCCCATGTGTGTATTTAAAATATTCTAGCACCCACATTTAATATTTTAGGGCTAACAAAAAAAAATATCCAAAATCTTATCATTTCAATGGGTAAATCAATAAAAAAAAATTACTAATGAACCATTTTATACTCTTTCTTTGGTACTAAGCCTTTAAAATTGCTGTATTTTATCCCTACAACATATCTCAATTTGGATCAGCCATATTTCAAATGCTCAGTGTGACCTATGTCTGCCACAATGGACCATGTGAATCTTTCCTATCTTTTGGTCACTTCAGACTACTGACACACAAGTATACACTTCTTAGAAATTATTGTAAGCATATATCTTCTTTAACAAGACTACTGGTTACTAAACTTTGATGATCAACCTGGAGTTTTTAACATACAAACTGTACAGACCCACTGAATCAGAATCTTGAGGACAGAACTGGAGATCTATTTTTAGACATTTCCCAGGTTGATGATTTAGGTCTAGGAACTACTAAACAATACTGCAGACTTTTTAAACCTTGAGTCCTAAGCCCACGGTGCAGCAGAAAGAAAGTTTTAGAAACAGACTGTCCCCAAAACCTGGCTTTGTAGCTGTGCAGCTTCGGGAAAAATACTTAACTATTTCTGAACTTTACACCGGTCTTGTAAATACCACAGCTAGAAAAGGGCCCAATGTGGGGACTTCTCTGGTAGTTCAGTGGCAGAGAAGTCGCCTGCTAATGCAGGGGACACAGGTTCAATCCCTTGCCTGGGGAGATTCCATATGCTGCAGAGCTACTGAGCATGCATGCCACAACTCCTGAAACCCCGTGTGCCCTAGAGCCCATGCTCTGCAACAAGATAAGCCACTGCACCACAACTAGAGAGTAACCCCTGGTTGCCATAATTAGACAAAGTCCATGCACACCAATGAGGACCTAGGGTGGACCAAAAAAAAAAAAAGTCCAATGCAAAGTAGGCATTCAATAAATGAAAGCTACTTTATTATACTAACAATGAATTCCATTTTTAATTCAATTCATGGCCTCAGCCTTGTTTCTATTAGAATTCAGTACACTGGGTGGGAAGCTTAGCTAATTTTAAGTTTTCTTTTTGCTTCAACTATATCTTTCTCATCTGCTACAGTATCTAGGAGATGTTTCTCCTCTCCAGGGAAGTCAAAGTGTTAGTTGCTCAGTTGTATCTGACTCTTTGCAACCCCATAGAATGTAGCCTGCCAGGCTCCTCCATCCATGGAATTTTCCAGGCAAGAAAACTAGAGTGGGTTGCCATTCCCTTCTCCTGGGGACCTTCCTGACTCAGGGATTGAATCCGGGTATCCTGCATTGCAGGCAGAATGTGTACCATCTGAGCCACCAGAGAATCCCCTCTCTCCAGAAACTAATCCATTAATCTCTCTTCTGTTTTCTACTAATTGTTATATCCCTACTGCTGGCTGATGGCAAATACCTCCTGGTTTACAAACGTTTTTTCCTACAGAATCCTTTAAAATCTATAAACTTACAAAAGGTAGTTTGTGATAAACCAGGCAAGTCACTTACACCCTAATTTAATGTGATCAATGCAAATTTTGTCTTAATAAATGCAAGGAGATTAAAAAAAAAATCTTTCCAAACCACCCATCACTAAAGACCATTTAATGGCTCTCAAAAACCTAGAAGAGACAAAAATTATAATTTTTAGGCTGGAAGGGAATGCAGAGGTTATATTTTCCAGGTCATCACTAATTCATTCTCCCTTTCCAAGTTTACTTCCTATGTAAACTTCCATATGAAACATTTCTCTCACTTATTTCTTCCTCTCTTTTCTTGTGCATTCTAGATTATGCTTCCCCCGTCCCTCCCACGCACACCAATCCAAATCTTCCTCATTCAGGCCCTGAAAACAGTTTCAGGGACCTTTCCCCAAGCACCACCACTGTCTTCTACACTGTAAGACTATTTGTGCCTTTCATATGACTCTAAATGATCTCAGTCTAACATATACTTTTCTGTAGGAATATCATTTTATAATTACATAGAACTTCGGTCTCCAAAGTATTCATCTATATACAGTTTTGTGCTTGATCCTAATAACTCTGAGAAAGACAGGTAAAGCCAGACTATCTCATTTTCACAGATAAACATGTCTTAAAAAAACAGCTACCATGGCTAATCACTTTTAAAGTGGGATTAGAATCTAAAAGTCCGGATTTCAGCCTAGTTCTCTTTGTACACACGGTAAGATACAAATACTTAAACTCTCTGGTTCTGGAAAGGTATACCAAAACACTCCAGAAAATTCACAGGTGCTCTGCGGGCTTTTCAATTTTTGAGGGAAGCACCAGTTACTACTTGCGGTCTGCCAGTCACTGAGCACACTACCAGCTTGAGGTAGTTCAGTTTCAAAATTACACTGCACTACATTCTCTTTGATGGCATATCTTTGTGAAGCTGGGTTTTCAGCAGTTGCTGTGACAAAAAGCAAGTATTATGCAAAAATCAGCATGGAACAGGAAATGAGGCTACTGATGTCCAGTGTGATTCCGCCATATGAGAAGCTGTGTAGTGACTAATAGGTATACACATCACAATAGTAATTAATTATGGTGACAGAAGAATAAAACAAAATTACTTTTCTCTTTAACTTCATATGTATAATTTTTTAAAAGGCTACCAAACTGAAACAGAAATACTATTTTTAGTTATTTGGACTTCACTTAATAAACAAAACTGTTTCATTTGGCTTAGGGGCATCATGAAACTTATTGAAGCAATATGGGTGCTATAAATTGAGAATGTCTGGGGCCCTCTCCTTCTCGTGTCAAATATGGAGGAGCTTCTGTGGTAAGGGACTGTATGCTGTGTTCCTGGTATGTGCAGTGCACAGCACAGTTGTAACTAAAACAATCTGCACACCAGTAGCCCACGGGCCAATGTGGCCTGCAGAGTGTCCTTCTATATGACTTGAGTCAAAAAACTGCTCTTGCTTCAGTTTCCTGATTTGTCAAATGAAGATAATCTCTTCTATCAACTTCAAAGAAACAATAAAATAAAGGCATTAAAAGCACTAGAAAAATACCTTCAAATGTTACTTAAAATCTCTGAATTACAATCTTTTTGTACTTACCTTGAGAATTTTAACAACAACTTTTTCATTATTTGTGATGTTGATGGCTTCAAATACTTCACTGTATTTACCCCGACCTAATTTTCTAACCAGCTGGTAGTCATCTTGATTTCTGGGAACAAAAAGAATCCAAGTCACAGTGATTTATAAAGTTCAAATTATCAAGTACTAATTCAATTTACAAAACTGTCACGTGTCAGTCGCTCAGTTGAGTACGACTCTTTGCGACCCCATGGTTTATAGCCGCATGGATTATAGGCTCCTCTTTCCATGGGATTTCCCAGACAAGAATACTGAAGTGGGTAGCCCTTCCCCTCTCCAGGGGATCTTCTCCACCCAGGGATCAAACCCTGGCCTCCTGCATCGCAGGCAGATTCTTTATCATCTGAGCCACCAGAGTCCATACAAAACTATACCCAGTAGAGTAAAAGAAATGAGTATTTCAAATAATTCAATTGGTTTCTTTGTATTTTGTAAGTTGGGCAATTAAAAATGTGTCTTCCAAATCCCAGAATTAAAAAATTTAAGTCTTTCAGTTATTCTTTCAAATCCCAAGCTGTTTATATTTCTACTGACATACCACACATAGATAGCATGTATTGGGGTTTGTTATGTATGTTTATCTCCAACAACAGACAGCTTTCCCTTGGAAAATAATTTTTATATTCCTGCCCCCCACAGCTTTGCCCACTGGTGGCATCTAGCAAGAAGTCAATATGTGCTGTAAGAATATTTCAATTCAGCCACACTTTGGGAGTTGCTGATTTTTAATGGGTCTCTTTGCAGATAAGCGGCTTTCAAACATATAGGTTTGACTGCCAGCTTGTTCTCCAAGGCTCTGAGGACAGTCCATGCACTGGAGTTTGCAAACCACACTACAGAACATGAGTCATAGTCTGGTGTTCCTCCCGCTACTTTCACCCACATTCCAAGACCACTAAGCAACATCTGAGGTGAAAAGGAATAAGGGAAAATGCCAACACTTTTTCTTTGTCTCTGCTTACAACTTAGAGGAGTTTGCTCTAAAGAATGACAGCCTTTTCAATAAGGCCTAAATGCTATTTACTCCTGCTGAGAACCCTTGAAAATCCAACATGTAAAAAATCCACCATTCATTTTCCTCAAGCAGCTATAAAGAAAGTGAATGAACAGAGAAGGCAAAAGGTACTACGGACAATGGACAATATAATAATCATCACAGGTCTAGGGAAGGAAGCTCTTAGTTCTGGTTGAGTTCTTTTCCTGTGGGAGGGCCTAGAAGATAAATGCAAGCAAGCAAACAGCACTAAGCCAAAAACTCAAAAGGGTTGTTTAGTGTCATTTAAGCAGAACTAAGCACAATGCACTTAATTTGAAGACAGTGGCTGAAATTTCTGCAGTAAAACTCAGACATTCCTAGAGTCCAAAGCATGTGATGTAGAGGAAAATTAAGATTATTAATAACACTTATTGGCACTGTACCACAGTTCTTGATGGCATCTTTGAAGCACACTGTGCTTCCTTGTGCAGAGGCAATATACTTACTGTTAAGAATTACGGCCATCAACATATTAATCATCAGGATTAAAACACACCCTATGATAATTTTTGAAGACTGTAAACACTCACATGCTATGAAAATCACATGTGGACAAATATAAAATGTAACATATAGGAGCTGCAGCTTTACTGAGTTTTCAAATGGCTATCTTTTGTATTTGAATATCAAAATAATTGTATCACAAAATGTACAACCTGATCAATAGTTAAGTACATACTATGCTGGGATAAGATATGCAAAAATCCAGATGAGACTGCACAGAGGATTAGAACTGCAAATATAGCTGTTCAGGCAGATTGCAACTGTTCAGAATGGAAAAGGGGCTGAATTCCATGTTACATATGGCTAGTCTCATGATAAGGGCAAATGTTGTAAAGTTTTAATTTTGCTTCTCATCAGAAAGAGGACACCTTTCTGGGTGTCCTCAGTTCTGGAGAACCGTTTTATCCATCAGTATCATCATGGGACAACATTCTCTGACCTCAAAAATTCTTTTATGTAAGAGTCTAGTATTTTCAAACTCTCTGAAGTATTAATTCTCATCTAACTGCAAAGCCTTTAGCTGAGCAAGCTAATAGGTAACTCTTTGTTACCAGCTTTATATACATCAGAGAAAAAAATAATGAGATTGAAATGATTTTTAAATGATAAGCCATCAAAACTGTTAATTTGCCAAAGCCAATAACCTGTTTCTTTATTGTAGAAGAAAACAAAAACTGGGTTCAATCTTGAGGTTTATAAATGCAGTCAGGGAATTTCTGACTTAAATTACTCAATAAATCCACCAGTCAGCCCTTTGGATGAGTACAGTGAAGTGAATGGAAATTATTACCCCCATTCCACCACATGTGACTCGTAATCCCAGTACTCTCGGGGTCTGTGTGTATTAACATCTGTGTAAACTCTGGCTCTGCTTGGCACGGGTCCCGACATGTCAGACAGGTTGGCGGACAAAGCTGGACTTGGTATCTGGAGAGCTGGCAGTCAGTGTGTTGAGAGGCAGCTGGGGAGTAAGACCTTGTTTCAGACCTGTTTTCTTCAAACTGCAGAAACAAAACACATAAAGGCCAAGGAACCATTTTTGAAAAGCATATGGGAAGAAAAAAACGTCATCTTACAGTAATGGTCTCAAGTATACCTCAGGCTCTTTACTGGTTAACCAATGAATGTATCCCAACTGTGCCAATCAGTATTTCCTAAAACACAGGGAAAAAGTAAAACAACAGAACTCCAAGAAACATATCTAAGCCTATACTGGCCCTGATCCTACAAAGTAGCCTGTTACCACCTCATCAAAAGCTTGGATGCTCTTACAGTCTGAAAGCAAAGAATGGCATTGAGGTTACACTCATCGGCATTACTACTATTTACACATTCTACAAAAAGCTTTCAACAGTTTTCTACAGCTCAAGGAGGGGTGCTAAATGGCTCTAGAATGGTGGCAAAGTAGAGTACAAATCTTAGTGTTACTCTAATATTTGATGAAACCAGGAAGGTAATAAACACTTGCTCTCATACATCAAAGTTCAATGTTATTTTACTATTTGGGGAACATTATGTAATAATCAACAGGCTGGTGATCATCATTTGAGAAACACACTTCATTAAAAAAACATTAATTTTCTCCAATATACGAGCAAGCTTAATACAAATTGGTAGAAGACAGTAATATCTATTAGCTGAACTAATGCAAAATTTTATACCCAGGAAAAGCTGGTGAAATTTCAGAAACGTGCTTTCTACCAAACCAGTAAAAAATGAAGTCTCCTTCATCAACAACCACTCCAATCTAGTAATCTCCATTCTCTGAGTCCTATAGCGTTTCTTGATTCCCTTAACTCAGCATTTAATTATAAATGTATTGAGGGAACCTCCCTCTGTTTTTTTGATGGGACACTGTCCAATGCATAAATCTGAATAAACACAATCATATTTTTTAAAAATGTAATGAGTCTCTAGGCCATGCATATTTCTGCCTAGATTGCGTAACCTCAATTTAATTACAAGGAAAACACAAACAGAAAATGAGGAAGCTTCTATTAAAAAAAGTCAGGAGTGGGGAATAATATACTGTGCTCTCCAAAAATGTAAATATTATCAAAGATAAAGGAACCTAGATAGCATATTCAAAAACAGAGACATTACTTTGCCAACAAAGGTCCATCTATTCAAGGCTATGGATTTTCCAGTGGTCATGTATGGATGTGAGAGTTGGACTGTGAAGAAAGCTGAGCACCGAAGAATTGATGCTTTTGAACGCTGGTATTGGAGAAGACTCTTGAGAGTCCCTTGGACTACAAGGAGATCCAACCAGTCCATTCTAAAGGAGATCGGTCCTGGGTGTTCTTTGGAAGGAATGATGCTGGGGCTGAAGCTCCAATACTTTGGCCACCTCATGCAAAGAGTTGACTCACCGGAAAAGACTCTGATGCTAGGAGGGATTGGGGGCAGGAGGAAGAGGGGACAACAGAGGATGAGATGGCATCACTGACTCGATGGACATGAGTTTGAGTAAACTGGTGATGGACAGGGAGGCCTGGCGTGCTGCGATTAATGGGGTCGCAAAGAGTCGGACACAACTGAGTGACTGAACTGAACTGAAAGAGACATGGCAACTATATACAATATCCTACCCTAGACTAGACTGTATCCTGTACTAGAGGGGAAGAAATGCTATAAAAAACAATACTATCAGGTCAAATAACAAAACTGGAATTTAGACAGTAGGTATGTACAAGAGTATACTTACACATGATAAAGCAAATGGGATAACATGTTTTTTGTACTATTTTTATTTTGCTGAAACATGTTATTTTTAAAAACTATTGTAAAATATACATAAAGTTTACCAACTTAAACATTAAGCATACAGTTAAAAGGCATTAAGTACTTTCACATTCTTGTCCAATCATCACATCCATCCATCCTCAGAAATTCTCACCATGCCAAACTGAGACTCCATACCCATTAAACACCGACTCCCTCATCCCCGAGCTCCTAATAACCACCATTCTATTCTCTGTCTCTCAGTCTGACTACTCTAGGTGACTTATACTACTGGAAGTATAGACTACTTGCCCTTTTACATTTGGCTCATTTTTCTCATTTAGCATGTCTTCAAGGTTCATCCATGTTGTAGCATATGCCAGAATTTCCTTCCTCTTTAAGGCTGAATATCTCCATTGTATGTATATATTTTGTCTAACCATTCATTCATCAATAGACACCTGAGTTGTTTCTACCTTTAGGCTATTGTGAATAATGCTGCTAGAAAGTCATGTACAAATATCTTCTGGAGTTTCTGCTTTCAATTCTTCTGGGTGGAACTGTGGATCATATGGCAATGCTATCTTTAATTTCTTGAGGAACCAGCACACTCTTTTCCACAGTGGGTGCATCATTTTATATTCCCAACAGCAATGCACAAAGATTCCAATTTCTCCACATCCTCTCCATGTAACAGCTTTTTTTTTAAAAAAAAATAGCAGCCATCTTAACAAATATAAAGCGGTATCTCATTGTAATTTTGACTGGTACTTTCCTAATGATTAGTGATACTGACCACTTTTTCAAGTGTTTATCGGCCATTTATCTTATTCAGAGATGACTATGCAAGTATTTTATTTAACTGTTTTTTCTTTGGCGGGGGGGAGGTGGTTAAGCTGCGGAAGTTCCTTACATATTTTGGACATTAATCCCTTATCAGATACATTATTTGCAAATATTTTCTCACATTCTGTGATTTGTCTTTTTAAAAATTAATTTTGTTCACTTATTTTTTGGCCATGATGGGTCTCGGTTGCCGTGTGGGCGTTTCTCTGGCTGCGGAGAGCAGGGGCCACTCTCTAGTCGCAGTCCATGGGTTTCTCAGTGCAGTGGCTTCTCTTGTTGTGGAGCATCGGCTCTAGAGCACAGGCTCAGTAGTTGTGGCACATGGGCTTAGTAGCTCCGTGGCAAGTGGGATCTTCCCAGACCGGGGATCAAACCTGCATCTCCTGGGTTGCAGGTGGGTTCTTCACTACTGAGCCATCAGAGAAGCCCTGTGGTTTGTCTTTGTAAGCTGCTGATTGTATCCTTTGATGCACAAAACTTTCAAATTTTGATGAAGTCTAATCTGTCTCTTCTGTCTTGTGCTTTACTATTTTTATTTTGGTCTCATGTTAATTTGAAGTTACTTCCAAATAAAAAGTTTTAAAAAAATGAGTATTAGAAAACTGAGGCTCATTTACCTCAGAGGAAAATTTGCCTACAATCACATGGCTACTTAATAGCAGAATAAGGACCAGAAACCGAACTTCTGTTTCTTGTGACACCTTTTTCCTGCCAGGTAATCATTATCTAGTTAGATAACAAAAGCTAACGTCTACAGGCATTCATTATGTGCTTTGAGTGAATATTTCATAATCCTTACCACAGGAGGAAATGGTAAGGAAAGGTTAGTATTATTTCCATTTTACAGGATGAGGAAAATAGTGAAAAAAGGTTAAGTAACTTGCCAAAGGACACACAGTTAGAAGGAGCTGAAAATGTTTAACCAGACTACAAATCAAGAGATAACTATTTACCTCTCAGGTGGTGAGGATCCAATAAGTTAATAAAGTGTGTAGAATTCTGCCTACTTGAGAACTCACGTACAGCAATCTGCACGTTCTCTCCAATTTGTATTTAAGTTGGAGCTTAGCTATTACACCAAAAGATAAACCAGTGTTGTCTCCTTATACCTAGTTTCAGTGGCTTAAAGCTTTAGAGGAAGAGCATAAAAGACCAGAGCAAGGGTTAACGATATACTCCAGAAGTATAACAACAGTGATACTCCCACTGCCCCCACAATACATGAGGCCAAAAGATCCATTTGTCTACTTATGGATTCCCCCATTCATAAAACCCAATATAACCACCTCTGCTGACCTCTGGTGTCCCTTAAGTCTACAATTTATATGGCCAGAAAACAACAACATGGTTCAGATAGTTATTAAAAAGTGGACCAAAACTGCCTTTAAAACATTTCCAAATTATTTCTTTGGTTTTATAAAACAACCTGAGTGATAATAACCTAATTTATCTAACCTAATTTATCTTTATCTAATATCGATTAATTATAAACAGACACACATACCCCAAACAAGCAAAAACCCAGAAAGCAGACACTTTTAACTTTCCTTTTTCCCAAAGAAACAAGGTCATTTGTGCTTTAGGGCTGTTGGCTTCTTGGTGACTATTATCCTTGCACTAAAAACAGCAAAAGACACTAGGGAGATGAGTAAAGGTGCGTGTATGTGCACAAACAGCCATCAGAGACAGCAGCAGCCAGAAGAAATATTATCCCGGGAATTAATAAATTATGATACTAGATACTTTTAAATTCTTACCTTCTTCTCTCCAACAGTATCTTCCTCTTCAGTCTCTATATTCCTTTAAAATTTATTCTTTCTGTTGATATTCTATACCTGATATAAGATGACCTTTAACTGTGGATCTCAAAGCTCTTCCCCTATGAACTTAACAAGTTTACAAAACCAGCACAAATTTAATAACTGGGATTAGATGCAATAGGGTGATGAAACCAGCAGTCAAGTCCTAGGTTCAAATCCCTAATTGGCTGCAGGACCTCTACTGGGCTTCTTCCAGCTTTGATTCATCACTTATAAAACCTGTCTAATTGCACTTGCTCAAGTGAGATGTTCTTCTAAAAAGGGCTCAGAAACACCAAATACAATGTAAATTAACATTAAATGATTACTCTACCATTGTTGTGAAAACTAATAAGCAGAAGCCTGGCCTTAAAAGGCTGTGGTCTTCAATTTTAGTTTTCTTCACTTCATTTACAAAAATTATAGGAGTTGAGGTTAACTCCCAGCCTCTGAGGGCCAATTTATGGGTGGACACGCCATTACAAAATGAGACTCATTTCTCCATGGAAATCATCTGACTCACATGGAAAATATTCCCCAACTCCTTTAATAGACCAAATATCAATCACGCTCTTACCACCAAGTCTTCGGCTCTCATATAGCCTTCATGTTCTCTGAGAAGAGCAGAGGAAGACTATTCACTAATGAAACTCCTGAGATCCTCAAATACCTGTTTAACTGACATTTGCAGCTTTGTGCCTTATCAACAGGGACCTAATTTATGAACAGGGGAATTTGATCCTCCACTGGGAGGACAAATGGTTGTTTTGCAGCAACCCAAAGCGGTACTTTACTTTACTGTCATGCATACCGAGTAATCTGCTTAGAGTAAGAGTCATTCACATGAATTTTAAATAGCTGGCCTTCGTGGGGAGAAGGAAATGGGGGTGTGTGCATGTGTGTATTTTTGAACCACACAGCCCAGCAACTTCAGATAAGTGAAATGGTACAAGGAGGGGTGAGGGAAGGTGATGGAATGGAGTAAAGAGGATGGAAAAAAGATGATAAACATTATTCTACTCAGAAATACTACTTCACTTGCACCTCTGTAAATATGTATGGATATTCACATGCTCTATACAGTCAGCCAAACAAGACCGGGAGCTGACTGTAGCTCTTATCATGAACTCCTTATTGCAAAATTCAGGCATAAATTGAAGAAAGCAGGGAAAACCACTAAGCCATTCAGCTATGACCTAAGTCAAATCTCTTATGATTATACAGTGGAGGGGATGAACAGATTCAAGAGATTAGAACTGGCAGATAGAGTGCCTGAAGACCTATGGACAGAGATCCATAATACTGTACAGGGGGCGGTGACCAAAACCATCCCAAAGAAAAAGAAATGTAAAAAGGCAAAATGGCTGTCTGAGGAGGCCTTACAAAAATAGCTGAGAAAAGAAGTGAAAGGCAAAGGAGAAATGGAAAGATATATCCAACTGAATGCAGAGTTTCAAAGAAGAGCAAGGAGAGATAAGAAAGCCTTAAGTGAACAGTGCAAAGAATTAGAGGAAAACACAGAATGGGAAAGACTAGAGATCTCTTCAAGAAAATTAGAGATACCAAGGGAACATTTCATGCAAAAATACAGAGAAGAACTACACAAAAAAGGTCTTAACGACCTGGATAACCTCTGATGTGGTCACTCATCAGAGTCGAGCATCTTGGAGAGTGAAGTCAAGTGGGCCTCATAAAGCATTATTATGAATAAAGCTAGTGGAAGTGATGGAATTCCAGCTGAGCTATTTCAAACCCTAAAAGATGATGCTGTGTAAAGTACTGCACTCTATATGTCAGCAAACTTGGAAAACTCAGCAGTGGCCAGAGGACTGCAAACGGTTAGTGTTTATTCCAATCCCAAAGAAAGGCAACGCCAAAGAATGTTCAAACTACTGTACAACTGTGGTCATTTCACATGCTAGTAAGGTAATGCTCAAAATCCTTCACACTAGGCTTCAGCAGTACATGAACCAAAAACTTCCAGATGTAGAACCTAGATTTAGAAAGGGCAGAGGAACAAGAGATCAAACTGCCAATATCTGTTGGATCACAGAAAAAGCAAGGGAATTCCAGATAAATATCTACTTCTGCTTCATTGACTACAATAAGGCCTCTGACTGTGTGAAAAATTCTTCAAGAGATGGGAATACCAGACCACCTTATTTGTCTCCTGAGAAACCTGTATGTAGGTCAAGAAGCAATGGTTAGAACCAGACATGGAACCATGGGCTGGTTCAAAACTCGGAAAGGAGTATGTCAACGCTGTGTACCGTCACACTGCTTATTTTAACTTATATGCAGAGTACATCATGCAAAATGCTGGGCTCAGTGAATTCCAAGCTGGAATCAAGATTGCCAGAAGTAGCATCCTCAGATATGCAGAAAATATCACTCTAATGGCAGAAAGTGAAGAGGAACTAAATAGTCTCTTGATGAAGGTAAAAGAAGAGAGTGAAAAAGCTGGCTTAACGTACAAAAAACTAAGATTATGGCATCCAGTCCTAACACTTCACAGCAAACAGATGGGGAAAAACTGGAAACTGTTTACAGATTTTATTTTCCTGGGCTCCAAAATCACTGGGGATGGTGACTGCAGTCATGAAATTAAAACACCCTTGTTCCTTGGAAGAAAAGCTTCGACAAACCTAGATAGCATAAAGCAGAGATACCACTTTGCTGACAAAGGTCTGTCTAGTCAACGCTATGGTTCTTCCAGTAGTCATGTATGGGTGTAACAGTTGGGCCACAGAGAAGCATGAGCGCTGAAGAAGTGATGCTTTTGAACCGTGGTGGTGGAGAGGACTCTTGAGAGTACAGCAAGGAGATCCAACCAGTCAATCCTAAGACCTCCTTGGTGACACAGGAGTTAAGAATCTGCCCTCCAATGCAGTGGATGTAGGTTCCATCCCTAGTCTGGGAAGATCCCACGTTCTGTGGGGCAACTAACCCCGTGTGCCATACCACAGACCCAGCAGAGCCAAAAATAAAATAAATAAAAGTAACTAATTTAGGGTTCAAACAAACAAAACCACCAGTCAATCCTACAGGACATCAACTCTGACTATTCACTGGGAGGACTGATACTGAAGCTCCAATACCTTGGCCACCTGATGCTGGGACTCATTGGAAAAGACCTTGATACTGGGAAAAACTGAGGGCAAAAGGAGAAGAGGCGACAGAGGATGAGATGGTTGGATGGCATCACTAACTCTATGGACATGAGTATGAGCAAACTCTAGGAGATAGTGAAGGACAGGGATCCCTGACATGCTCCAGTTCATGAGGTTGCAAAGAATCGGACACGATATAGCAACTGAACATTTACATGCAGCCTAACAAGAAGGAAATACAGGGATGAGCTAAATCTCTCAACTACAGATTTGGTTCTTTCAGACATTTCTTCCTTTGTTCACCCCTTTAACTATATGAGCATCTACTATGAAAAAGTACTGTGCTAGCCTGTGGGAATATAATAATGAGCACGGCAGAACAGGGTGAGATGAATATGCCTTTAAGATTTTACCTACAGTTTAAGGACAATGGAAATTCATTGAAGAGTTTTACGCAGACAAGTGACCTGTATGTACATTTTGAGTAAGTTTATTCTGGCTGGTGTGAGACAGACAGAGAGAATACATTTGGGGAAACAGAAAAGTTATCAACAGTAGCCTATGTGAGAGAGATGATGAAAGCCTGACCTATGGTGGTAGCAATGGAGATAAAAGAACTAATTAAGACGAACAAAATTTATGGTGTAAAATCAACAGCTCTGGGTGGACTGGATTAATGGTGTAAGGAGTGGAAGTGACTTTCAGATGTCTGGCTATAGAGACTGTTGATGCCATTCAGGGAGATAAAAAACATTCGGGAAGACAGCTCACAAGTCAGGTTTTGAACATAAGGTTCATGAGGTTAAAATGCTTCTTTGACATGTTAAAAAGAGAACTGAACAGGCAATTAGGTATTACAAGTCTGGAGCTAAAAGTCTGGAGCTAAAAGTTTTCCAGCTTTAAAGTATCTGCCCCCCATCTCTCCCCTAGAATTCTATGTGGCAGGCATTTCTTTTCCTAATCTACAGGTAAGAAAACAGCCTAAGTAAATTCAGCAGCTTTACCAAGACCATCCAGTAGAGATGGGCTGGGATTCAAAGCCCAGATGACTGGCCTTCAAGGTGTCTTTACATTCCTATCGAACTTACCACTTCCTACATCATATGGTAGTCTTCAAACTTTAATTTCCTTATTAGACCTTTAACTCCTTGAAGTCAAGATTCATTGTCTAATCCATCTTTTTACATTACAGTACCCAGCCCAAGGCATTGCATTTTGTAGGATGTTCAGTAAATATTATTCATCAATTAAATCAATGTTGGTTTTTTATCCGAAAACTGAAACATAAATTAAGTTGCCTCCAAAATGCAGTGTACCTTTAAACACTTCAGGTCATCTGGTACATAGCCAGGAAAACTAAAAGATTAACTCAAGGGCTCTTGAGTAATTCTTCCTTCCATTCTCTCCTCCTCCCCAATACAGCTTTTTCTATCAAATAACAGGGCCACAGTTAAAATTTGTCTTTTTCTTACACAACAATTAGAATTAAAAGAATAGTAAGAAATTTAGTTTAGCAATTTTTACAATGGCTTATCTGAAAAGTCAGGGAAACTGCTTGAGTTCTGAAGGTCAATTCTCCTATCTACCACTCACCATCAAGTGTACCTTAAAAAATATATAACTTACAGAAGAAGCATCACCTTTCCTTTTAATTTCTATTTTAAATGACCTTAGTCTTCACTGTCCCCATGTAATGCATAATACATGCAACTTTTGTGGTTAACAATTTCAGATCACTTCTATTTTAAAAGCCCTCAGACTAACTGAAGACATGGCTAAGTTTTGTCTGTTCAAAGTTTAGCCTAATCAAAGCCAATTAATCAACTATGAAAAGTTATCCTGTCAACAAAAGTTTCCCTACTAAAGTCAGACTACACTTGCAACCAAGGCCAATTACATGGCATGCATTGACCTATTCTTTAATAAAATGCAAGGAAATGAAAACGTCATTAAATCATCAGGCTAAAATATGTACTGGCAAAATCATAAGTTTATTGACATAAATTTAACAGAACTAATTAATTTCAATAAAAATTCCTTTTGCCCTCTTCAGCCAGTCTCTCCCTCTAATCTCTTCTACTCCATGTGATTTCTGTTTTTCAATCTGGTAACTAAAAAAGAAAATTATAGGCTTAGTAAATGGTCCAATATCAGAAAACTGCATAAGTCTAATCAGTTATTTGTGCTAAATATATTTTTATGGATAAATTTTCTAGTATGAGAACTGGAAAAGATTATTCTGAAACTTTCAACAATTTTCAAGCCATGAAACAGTTCTAGGTCTTTTAACCCTAATACTTACTGATGGTCTCCATCTTAAAAAAAATTAAAATTGCCCCTTCCATCCCTAGATCAACCACGGTGAACAAACAACAGCTTATACTCATCTAGACAGGACAAAGATGAGCTCCACCGTAAAGAATGAGGAATGTGCCTACACCGCACTGGCTACATGACTCAGGACTCCTCGTTTAGAGGAAAAGCCGCTGTATAAGGAAAAAACACCTTGAAGCAGTGGCAGAGAATGACCTCTTCTCAGCAACCAGGCAGCATAAACTAGTGAGAGGCTTTGCAGAACAAACTATGAATATGTTTTTTGCCTTCCTGTAGAAGCAAAAGCAAACATTTAGTCATACAAACCTGTCCTTTCCTCTTTCAAAGTAGCACTGTTTAGAATGCCAAATGAACACCAAAAGAGCCTAAAGTAGTTAATACTACACAAAATTACTTGTTTCAAATGTCCACAGTTGCTCTTAATTTCCAATTATCTACTCCTTTCACATCAAGAGCAGAATGTTCACTCATTAAGCATTTATCTAATACTTACTATGTACCAGGAAACATGCCTGATTGACAGGAAGGGATCTTTTCTCTAGGCCCTAGAGAATAAAGAGAAAGTAACTCTGCCCTCCAACCACTGTAATGGTCTGACCAAACAGACCATTACAATCACAAGCAATCAGTACTTGAAAGAATAAAGTCAGGGTGCTCTTGCAGGAATTGAAGGGAACTCAAGTCACCCACCAACCCATTACCGTGCATTCAATAAACATCTGTGGAGTACCTCAATGTTTGGGAAAAGCAGTCAGGGAAGAAATAACACCTATACTCAGTTTTGAAGGATGCACAGCAATTATTCAGATGAAAAACACCAAAACAAGAAATCACAAAGCCCTTCTTTAAGCAAGTTAGGAGTTTTAAAGACTGTAATTTGTATCCCCAAATGACCAAAAGCTGGCACACCCTGTAGTCCTCTGTAAGAAGCATATCAGATCAACAATCTTTTAATATCTGATCTAGTGCACTCTACTCCACTGTTACTGTGTGTGCCTCTCTCCTCTGTCCTGAAACAATGATTAATCCATAACCATTGCACTTGAGATATCATTCTCTTTCCTTTTCTACTCCTCAAATAAATCAGTTCTACTGTAGAGGTGCCAAGGTCACAAAGGAAAATGCCTAGAAAGGGTATGTAGATGATCCTTAAAAGTGTGATTGCTTCTCAGTTTTAAAAATAAGAAATCAAGGTTTTTGCAGGTAACTCCTGTTTTCAGTAATGGCAGACTAGGTGAAGTTTCCTACTGAGAACCGAAGAGAACAGCTTTAACACCCCCCCTTCCCCCCACCACTTCCCTCTTCCTTTGCTCATCTGTCTCACTTAAAAAAATTGTTTTTAATTAGAGAATAATTGCTTTATAATAATGTGTTGGTTTCTACCATACATCAACGTGAATCAGCCATAGGTATACATATGTCCCCTCCCTCCTGAAGAACGCCCTCACCTCCCTCCCCATTCCACCTTCAAGGCTGTCACACAGCACTGGGTTAAGCTCCCTGTGTCAAACAGCAAATTCCCACTTGCTATCTATTTTACACAGGGTAATGTGCGTGTTTCCATGCTCTTCTCACAATTCATTCCACTCCTTCTTTCCCCCACTGTGTCCACAAGCCTGTTCTTTACATCTGACAAACAAGCAAAAAGCCAAAAGTGAAGAGAAAATGAGAACTCAGAGAAGAAAGCAAACAAGGAAGCCCCAAGGGTCTTTGTTTGATCCCCTAAAATTAGAACGCTGTTCTGACAGAAAGCAAAGGCCCAGGGTTCTGACAAGGTAAGGAGTCATAATAAATAATAAATAATGAATTTATTTATTAGTAAACAGGTAAATAAATAAATGGGAGGGAGGAGGGAAGGCGGAGGATAAAGACGTTTGTCACAATAAGCTGAGACTTGAGAGTCAATCTTAGGGTGGAAGTGAACAGGAAATAAAAGATCCAGGGAAGAGTTACAGTCCTATCTACAGAGGGAATATCTTCGGTGAAGCCTGTTTTAAGGTGACCTCTAGATCACCTGTGTCCACAGATACCCGACACGAGCAAGTTCTCTGTGGAGAAAAGAACCTTGCTATGGGCTTCAAATGAATCTTATAAATAATTTTTCAAATACAACATCCAGCTTGTAACAGAGTAAGAACTAGCAGAAAAAGAACAGATAACAAAAAAACCCTACAGACTTTTGATCTTAGACTCAAGGAAACAACTACATTGACTACCCTTACAGAAATGAAATAAACCTCAGACTATCTGCAGGGAACAGAATACTTTAAAAATAGCCAATTTCAGGGCTTCCCTGATGGTCAAGTGGTTAAGAATCCACCTGCCAATGCAGGGGACACGGGTTCCATCTCCACTCCAAGAAAACCCCACATGCTGTGGAGCACCGAAGCCCACATGCCTCAACTGCTGAGCTCACATGCTGCAGCTACTGAAGCCCATGCACCTAGGGCCTGTGCGCTGCGACAAGAGCAGCCTAGGCAATGGGAACCCTGCGCACGGCAACGAGCAGCAGCCCCCGACACAACTAGAGGAAGCCCGCATGTAGCAATGAAAACCCAGTGCAACCACACAGAACGGTGAGATACACTATACATTAGAATAGTCACATTAAAAACAAATGACAGCACCAAAAGCTGGTGAGGATGTAACAGGAACTAAATTAGAGCAACAGAAACTGACTGACTTCTGATGAGACTGCAACATGGTATAGGAACCTTGGAAAAATTTGGTCACTGATTACAAAGTTACATAAACACTTACCATAAACTCAGCATTCCCCCCCAGATATTTATTCAAGTGAATGTATGTTCATACAAAAACCTGTATACAAATGTAGACAGCAAGTTTATTCATAATTGCAAAAAAAAAAAGGGAAACCACCAAGATGTCTAAGAGGTGAATGGATAAACAAATGGTATATGTATAATCACACAATGGAAAATAAGTTATTGATCTGTACAACATGGATGAATATTAAATATATTTTGTTAAGTAAAAGAGCCAGATCCAAAAAGCTAGATGTTGTATGTTTCCAATATGACATACTAAAAAAACCAGGAATGACCAACACATGGAAATGCTACTGTTCTGTTTACTATTAATTTGCTACTCTTAAGTATTCTCAAAACCCACACAACTGTCCATGACAAAGAGTGGACATTACTGGTTGCAAATTCCGAGATCTGTCCACTAAGAGCACCTAGAAGCTGTGCTAATGAGTAGCAACAAGAATAAGTAGTGTCCAAACCTTGGTTTCTCAATACCTTTCTCCAATAAAAAGGAATGAGGGCTCTTTAGAGAAATGGGTGATTCTAGGATTGAGTCAGAGAAAAATATAAGAAAAAGGACATAACTGCTAAAAATCGAAATACAGTCCACAATTTAATTAACAGTATTGTATCGGTGTTAATTTCTTAGTTTAATAAAGTGTCATGGTTATGTGATATGTTAACATTAGGGGAAGCTGGGTGAAGGGTATGTGAGGATTCTATCTTTGCAACTCTTGTAAGTCTAAAATTATTTCCAATTACAAGTTAAATACAGACAATACTAGGTGCTAGAGGGATAGGGAACAACTGAATACTCTTCTTACACTGCTAGTGGGAATGCAAACTAGTACAGCAAAGCCCTTATGGAAACAGTGTGGCAGTTTCTTAGAAAGTTACAAATTTTCATATAACCTGGCAACCCTACCATAAAGCCTATACAAGTGCATTTATAGCAGCTCAACTCATAATCACCAAAAAAAATCTTAAATGGATAAGCAAACTGTTGTCCATCCATACAGTGGCACATAATTTCAGTGAATCTCAAAAGCAATAAAGAAGCCAGTTTTCAAAATATTATATATTGCCTGATTCAATTTATCTAACATTCTCAACAAGACAAAACTATAATAACTGAAAATCGAATAGTGGTTGCCAGAGAATAGGGCTGGGGGGCTGGGTAATATAGAGAGGTGATATAATTGTTCTGTGTCTTGGTTGTGATGGTGGTTACTTCTCTGGTGGCTCAGACAGTAAAGAATCTGCCTGCAAAGCAGGAGACCTGGGTTTGCTCTCTGGGTTGGAAAGATTCCCTGGAGAAGGGAATGGCCACCCACTACAGTATTCTTGCCTGGAGAATTCCATGGACAGAGTAGCCTGGCAGGCTACAGTCCATGGAGTTGCAAAGAGTCAGACATGACTGAGTGACTAACACACAGAAAGGAAATCAGTTTTACTGTATATTAATTAAAAAAATAAAATTAAAAAAAGGGAAAATCCTATCATATGCCGTATCCTAAAACATAGGATAACACGAGGGACAAATCTGAAATACTGAGAGGAAAAAGACTTAGCAAAGCTGATACAAAAAGAAATGAAAATCCTGAATATCTAGCCATTTCCACTTCAATCAGTATGATAACTGGCTATCAGTTTTCAACCTCCTTTCCATCCTAATGTTTCCCTACTGCATAGCTTAATATTTCTATAACACTTTTTATTTATCACTGTGCCTAAGCCATGCTGAATATGTTTTATGAATATTTGATTAACTGATATTAAGACAGTAACAGACAATATATTGGCGAAAATCAAACCTGTTTGCATATGGATCTGCTCCTCTTCAACACTGAGAAAAGGAGTTTGGCTGTATAGTGGATATTTGATCTGTAGCTGATTTTAAAGTTGCTCTTCAGTCTTACATGTAAATTTTATCACACACATCACTAACACCAGAGGTGAAACAGTCATACTATCACTTCCCAATGAGATATGAATTTAGTCAATATGTGTGGGAGATGTTTCTTTAGAGCCATGAGCTTTTATGAGGCCATGTAACTTACCCATGTGATGAGTATCCTTGATAGAACTACAGAAACAATATAGTACTGTTACTGAAAAACATGAACTTGGATTTATAAGGCTTCATGAGGTGGCAGAAAGAACAGGAACACTTGAGCCATTAAGACCAAATATGGCTCTGGGACTGCCGTTTAACCTATCCGACTTCACTGAGGAAACTGCAGGATATGAGGAGTAGCAGTCTCTCCCTCTCCCTCCCTTACTATCATGGAGGTAGGTAACCTAGGAGACAATCATACTTCTTGCGGATGACCAATAAGCAATAAAAAATAGGGTAGGTTGTCCTAGACTTGCCAAAAACAAATAGGTTGGAAACAGGACAGCAAATTTTATCTATCCAGCTTCCAAATCTAAAGAAGTGTGAATGCCTATACCTATACTGTTTCTTGGGATTTAAAATGATCACTTTTGAAAATAACAAGCCCAGTAAAAGTGAAAGTCACTCAGTCGTGTCCAACTCTTTGTCACCCCATGGGCTGTAGCCTGCCAAGCTCCTGTCCGTGAAATTCTCCAGGCAAGGATACTGGAGTGGGTGGCCATTCCCTTCTCCAGGAGTTCTTCCCAACCCAGGGATCGAATCCAGGTCTCCTGCACTGCAGATAGATTCTTTACCAGCTGGGCCACCAGGGAAGCCCAAGACCTATGTAATACCTTTTCCATGTTACAGTAGGTGAATCTGAACAACTTTTACAATGTCACAGAGGGCAAGTGATTTTAAAATATTCTGTCTAGATTCAAAACCTATTCATTCTGTTTTATAGCGAACATATATACTCTATTTAGCTCACACAGTCTCTTTTCGCCCAGTTTTTAAAGCTGAGATAAAATCCACACATCACATCTATCATTTAAAAGTGCACAATTCAGTGGTTTTTCTGATGTTTTTAACATGCAACTGTCACCACCATATGATTACCTTCACCTCCAAAGAAAACAAACATCCCATAGTAGTCACTCCTAATAACTCCCCACCCCGCCTCCCACGTCTTAACAACTATTTATCCGCTTTCTGTCTTTACAGATTTGCCTATTCTGGACATTTCATAAAAGCAGAATCACACAATACATAACCCTAAGTGCCTGGCTTCTTCCATTTAGCATGTTTTCAAGGTTCATTAATGATGTAGCTTTACAATAGTTCATCCCTTTTTACGGCTGAATCCACTGTAAGGATATACCACATTTTGTTCATCCAGTCATCAGTAGATGGACATTTGTTTTTACTTTACGGACTTTATGACTAATGCCGCTATGAACATTCTATGCAAATTTTCCACAGTGTTTTTTAAAAGTGAATCAGCTATTAAGTTGAATTATGTGTAAAAGATTTTCGTGATAAATAATTAGTATTTTTAAGTGTGACTTGGTTGCCAACACTAAAAACCAAATTAATGTTGTTTCTTATAAGAAGAAATGAGAAAAGGTAGGTAGATCTGTCTTCGGTAACAATGATTCTGCATTCCTGCACTGACCACATCACTTTCTGCTGACTGTGATTATGCAGTCAAAGATACCATAGGTAAACCTGGACAATTCTACACATTTATCTTGCTGGCCTGACTCCTGCAGGTATTTCGATTAGCAACCCCTGAACTATACTAAACATATAAATTTATAAATAAATTTAAAACTATTTTAAAAAGATAACTAGGGAAAAATACGGGCAAAGAAAATGTTCAGCATGATCAAATGCAACAGTAATAAGCCCATTTAAGCTCTCAATTTAAGACCATTTGCTCCTTGATTTAGTTTCCATTACTAGTTCAGTTAGAGCTTAAAAAACAAAAATCATGGAGTAGTTCGCAGTATGTTTTCGGCCAATTAGAAAATACAGAACTGACGAGATTTATAGAAAATTTTCAATGATCAAGACCCCCCTTCCTCTGTACTCCAACAGCATACTTTGCTTATCTCCTCCATTTAGCACTGTCACTGTACTGTTTACACCTCTGTTGCCCTAGCTAAACAAAGCTTCAAAGGCAGAGAATATTGCCTGTGCATCCGCAGAAGCTATCACAGAAGCTGACATACAGAATACCACGCAGAAAGTATCTGTTGGATACTGTCACACCTAAGCAATAAAAAACAAAGCAAGAGGCATAATTCTCCCAGAGCGCAGACAATACTATGTATGTACATATGTATGTATGTGTTAGTCGCTCAGTCGTGTCCAACTCTTTGTGACCTCATGGACTGTAGCCTGCCTCTGTCCACTGGATTCTCCAGGCAAGAATACTGGAGTGGCTTGCCATTCCCTTCTCTAGGGGATCTTCCCAACCTAGAGACTGAACTTGGGTCTCCTGCTTTACAGGCAGATTCTTTGCAGTCTGAGCCACAGGGAAGCAGACAATACTACAAAGCTACAATAATCAAAACAGTGTGGTATTGATACAAAACCAGACATATGGATCAATGTAACAGAATAGGGCCCAGAGATAAAGCCACACACCTACAGCCAATTAATCCTTGACAAAGCTGGCAAGAATATAAAATAGAAAAAAGACAGTCTCTTCAGCAAACGGTGCTGGGAAAGTAATTCAATGAAGTTAGACCACACCCTCACACTATGAACAAAAATAAATTCAAAATGCTTTATAGACTTAAATGTAAGACACAACTCTATAAAACTCCTAGAAGAAAATAAAGGCAAAATATACTCTGACATGAATTGTACCAGTATTTTCTTAGGTCAGTCTCCCAAGACAAAAGAAATAAAAACAAAAATGGGATCTAATCAAACGTATGACTTTGCATAGCAAAGGAAAACAACAACAAAAGAAACTGAAAAACCAAACCAAAACAAAACATGACAAGACAATTTAAGGAATGGGAGAAAATATTTGCAAATGATACAAACCGACATGGGCTTCATCTCCAAAATATACAAACAATTCATACAACTCAACAACAGCAAAACCAAACAGACCTTAACAGACATTTCTCCAAAGAAGACACACCAGTGGCTAGAGCATGTGCGCATGCTAAGTGGCTTTCATTGTGTCTGACTCTTTGCGACCCTATGGACTGTAATCCGCCAGGCTCCTCTGTCCATGGGATTCTCCAGAAAAGAATACTGGAGTGGGTTGCCATGCCCTCCTCCAAGGAATTTTCCCAACCCAGGGATCGCACTTATATTCTTTATGTCTCCTGCATTAGCAGGTGGGAAGCCCTACAGATGGCCAGTAGATACATGAAAAGATGCTCAACATCACTAATTACTAGAAAAATGAAAATCAAAACTACAATGAGGTACCACCTCACACTGGTCAGAATGGCCATCATTAAAAAGTCTACAAATAACAAATGCTGGAGGGGGTGTGAAGAAAAGGGAACCCTTTTACCCTATAGGTGGAAACATAAGTATCAAAGGTAGGTTTGATACAGTCATTATGGGAAACAGTATGGAGGTTTCTTAGAAAACTAAAAATAGAATGATCTAGCAATCCTACTCCCCTGCATATACCTGGACAAAACTGTAATTCAAAAAGATATATGCAACCCTATATTCATAGCAGCACTATTCAAAATAGCCAAAACATGCAAACAACCTAAATGTCAATCAACAGATGAAGGGATAAGGAAGATGTAGTACATATATATACAATGGAATACTATTCAGCCATAAAAATGACATATGCAGCCACATAGATGCGAGATTATTAAAACTAAGTGAAGTAAGTCAGAAAGACAAATATTGTATGACATCAGTTGTATGTGGAATCGAAAATATGGCACAACTGAACCTATCTACAAAACAGAGAAAGACTCATAGACACAGAGATCAGACTTGTGGTTGCCAAGGAGAGAGGAAGGAAGAGGGATGGGCTGGGAATCTGGGGTTGGTAGATGCAACCTACAATATTTAGAATGGATAAACAAGCTCCTACTGTATAGCACAGGCAACCATATCCAATCTCCTGGGATAAACCATAATGGAAAAGAATATTAAAACAAAAAAGAATGCACTCGTATGTAAAACTGAGTCACTTTGCTGTGCAGCAAAGATTGGCACAACACTGTAAATAAACTATATTTCAATTTTAAAAATACTGTGAAAAATGATAACCATACAAATGTTACTGTATTAAAAATAATAAAAAGGGGAAACTGTTATTTGGACTAAACAAATTATTTCAAACTGGAATTCATCAATGAGATTGGAGGTCCATGAATTCCCTAAAGTAATACAAAGTAGCAAGTACAGTACATTTTTTGAAATAAAGATCTGCAGCTTTCACTACAGGCTCAGATAAATCTGTAAACCCCAGCAGAATTAAGAATTGCTAAATTAGACAAAAGGAGAGGTATATTTTTAACACTGCAAAATATCAATTTTTAAAAGTTAACTTGATGGGAATTCCCTGGTGGTCCAGTGGTTAGGACTCCATGCTTCTACTGCAGAGGGTACAGGTTTGATCCCTGGTTGGGAAGAGGCTGCAGGCTGCACAGCATGGTCAAAAAAGGTGGGGGGGGGGGGCTAACTTAATAATTTACATAAATATTAAACAATTAAAAATTTTAAGCTAGTATATCCCATTATTTCCGAAAGGAAGAGGGGAAGACAATGTATCCTAGGTTTCAATTTATGTTAAAGCAGGAGACCCATGCCTGATGAATGATTAACAAAGTGTCAGCTCCCAGAAAAGATACAGTGGCATTCAGAGTCAGATGAGGACACCAATTTTATACAAGGGAACTTGTTTTGCTTCACGTTATTGCTTAAACAAATAAGAACTCAAATTTCTTCACAAGTGCCCAAACTCTAATCGTTTAGCCTCACATTTTAAAGTATAACCCCTGAATTATATGTGGAAAGGAAACTGCTTGAGGATCAGAAAGATACACTTAAAATGGTCTTTTCTAAACTTAAAATCAAGACTATTTTCAGATCAGCATCCCCTCGAACCTTAAAACTGTTAAGACACTCAATTACTGAACTTTCTCAACTAGCGCTTACACGCAGCCTTTTAAAAACTCAAAACACAAAGAGTAGTATTTGTAATAATGGATAAATGATCAAGACTTTTGGACTTAAGGTCACTGGTTTGGAGGCCCTGTACTCTGCCCAAATGGCCTGAAGTCTGAGGGGACCAGAATCTCAGCATATCTGTAACTCTCCCTGACACAGTCCACTGGCTGAAAAATTCTGATTTAACTAAAGAGATCATGAGCTGAATTGTCAAAATCCATGCAGTAGGCTGAGAAAACTATTTTCTTAGTGCTCCTTTATTTTAAGAGATACACAATTCATCTTTCACAGCTTTCAAGTACAGTTCACTAATATACTACCCATTTCTTCTGGGAGGTCATCCATTCAGAGGTTGCTGGCACAAGAAAACCAAAACAATAAGCACAACCTAAACCTCCTAACCCTATAGCTTGAAAGAATAACCCAAAAGAAAACAGGTCAATGGTGGAAATAAATGAAGATTAAATGAAGCGATCTTCTTTCCTCTATTTTAAAATGATTCTCCCTCATCTATTAAACTAATGCCATAAGTAATGGTGTTTTATTTTTTCAATTTGGGAAAAATACAGAGGTAAAAATGTTAACAATTTAGCTCCTTGACAGTTCGCCATACCCACCCCAACCCTCAAATTCCAAGATCCCAAGAGCACACTGAAAAGCAAGAAAACTACCTGGTTCAAAGCTAACTGTAAATTTTTTTAGATCCTGTTACGGGTCTGAATTTGGAATATAAATTTCACAATAACACCTGATATAATCCTAACAAGGACTTCCCTGATAGCTCAGTTGGTAAAGAATCCGCCTGCAATGCAGTTTGATTCCTGGGTTGGGAAGATCCCCTGGAGAACGGATAGGCTACCCACGCCAGTGTTCTTGGGCTTTCCTGTGGCTCAGCTGGTAAAAGAATCTGCCTGCATTGTGGGAGACCTGGGTTTGATCCCTGGGTTGGGAACATCTCCTGGGGAAGGGAAAGGCTACCCACTCCAGTATTCTGACCTGGAGAATCCTGTGGGCAGAGGAATCTGGCGGACTACAGTCCATAAGATCGCAGAATCAGACATGACTGAGCGACTAACACTATACTACTCTAGCACATACAAATATTTCTGAATCATTTTGCTGTATATCTGAAACATTATAAGTCAACTACACTTTAATAATACTGAAATCAAACATCCCCAAGCAGTTTGATCTGAATTAACACAGTTCTACCTCAAACACTGGACATAAGTATGAAGTACAATACTGTTTCCAATAATATAAAATACAATAAATGGTGGGCAAAGAAGCTATTACCTGTGTCTTTTTACCAGGCAACACAGTGAAATAAAGTCCCAATCTGCTACTCTATTCCACTTGCCACCACCCTCCGGAACCAAAAGATTCGTTGTGACCTACAGGAATCTAAAGTATAACCCATATATGTATGTAATAACTATCATTTGAATGTCTTGTATAAGCCAGACATGGTGTTAGATGTAGATTCCCATTTTACAAATAAACATGGATTCAGAGGATAAATAACCTGCCAAATATCACAGGACTACTAAGTAACTGAGGCCAGATTTGAACCCAAGTCAAATATTATTTCAAAGCCTAAACAGGGATTATTCTTCACTAATTTAACACTATTTCCCCAATTCTGCATACTGATTCAACAAGAACCTATCATTTGTAATATTAAAATGAAATGGATTTCTTTAAATTTGGAGGCAAGGTGAGGGGTGAGAGATTTGAGTTTCGACAATCTGGAGTCTTTGTTATTCTCTTACCTGAACAGGCTGGCCACAATGTCACAGTGGTATAAAAAATCAGATTTGAAAAGATGGGACAATTCCCAAGGCAGATGGCTATTTGCACTCATTCTATACAGAGTCATAAATATACAGAGGACTGTAAGTACTGATGAAGGCAGGTTTCTGCTATGCCTAAAGGTGTGTGTGTATGATTTAAGAATACAGAGCAAAGAAAGCAAGTTAGTGGATTACCTTAGCGAGCAAGATACACAGAAGATGTTAATGCAGGAAAAAGTTCTCCTCCAAACATATCCCTAACACACAATACACAAGTTAATTCCCAAACTGTGATCAAAGAACCATCAGGAATAAGATCTCTGATGTCAGGTTCACAAGTCCATAGGTGAGCAAACTTTGAACTTTCCCCAAGTCTGAGACGGAAAGAGTCACTTTTCTATCTAGAAGCAACAGAACCCTAGATTCACCAAGACTAGATAACACCCTGACCATGTTCACTGTAGATGAGTAACTGAGGCAATCTACACTGGGCATGAGTTACATACTGACCCACCCCTAAGCAGCAATTCAGTACCTCACCCATCCAACAGGCCACATCAGAAACAGGAAGCACAGGCTGAAAAATAAGAACTCCTGGCAGCAGAAAATGAGAATCAAGAGTATCGGCACTGGCAATGAACACAGTTTTCACTGACAGGGAAGGAAAAGGTACCTGGCATTTTATAAATTATCTCCTTTAATTTTCAGTTGTGAAGTGAAAGTCGCTCAGTTGTGTCCGACTCTTTGTGACCCAAATTCTCCAGGCCAGAATACTGGAGTGGGTAGCCATTCCCTTCTCCAGGGGATCTTCCCAACCCAGGGATCGAACCCAGGTCTCCCGCATTGCAGGCAGATTCTTTACCAGCTTGAGCCACAGGGAAGCCAAGAATACTGGAGTGGGTAGCCCATCCTTTCTTCAGCAGATCTTCCTGACCCAGGAATCAAACCAGGGTCTTCTGTATTGCAGGCGGATTCTTTACCGAGCTATGACAACTGGCTGCTGCTTTAGTTATTAATCCTCACAAGAATATTCTGAGGTAAGTACTGATGCCCATTTTATAGATGAAGGAACAAAAGGCTAATAAGTAAGTTGCCCAAGGTAGTTGTTATCCCAATTGCAGAGATGACAAAATCCAGGCTTAAGAGTTAAGTAAACTTGGTTACTAAACCCAAACTTGGTCTCATTCCAAAGCTGAAGCTTTTTCCAACTATCCTGCTGGCTCCCTCCCTTAGTTCCCCCAGTAAACTTTTCTTTTTCTTTTTTATTGAAGGGCAATTTCTTTACAAAATTTTGTTGTTTTCTGTCAAACCTCAACATGAATCACACAGGTATATATATATCCCTTCCCTTCTGAACCTCCCTCTCCATCCCATCCCTCCAGGTTGACACATATACCCTGTTTGAGTCTTCTGAGCCATACAGCAAACTCCTGTTGGCTATCTATTTTACATATGGTAATGTTAAGTTTCCATATTATTCTTTCCATACATCTCACCCTCTCCTCCCCTCTCCCCATGTCCATAAGTCTATTCTGTTTCTCCATTGCTGCTCTGTAAATAAATTCTTTAGTACCATTTTTTCTAGACTCCATATATGTGCATTAGAATACGATACTTATCTTTCTCTTTCTGACTCACTTCGCTCTGTATAATAGGTTCTAGATTTATCCACCTCATCAGAACTGACTCAAATGTGTTCCTTTTTATGGCTGAGCCCCAGTAATCTTGGTTAAAGAATTTCATCAAGAATCAGAAATCCTGAATCCACTGCCCACCAAATTTCTGCAGCTGTTTCAGAAGCTATACCTAAGATACAAAGCCAGTAAAAGTTTTCATAAGAAACCACTCCAGAAAGCCTCTGCCTTTTGGCCAAGATCAAGTGCAGAAAGCTGCCAAGTTACGGAAGGATACATAACATTACGACAAAATGACACTCAATTTTAAGTTTGAGGTCAAGGACCATCTAGAGATCAGGTAGGCACAGCACCTACCTGAAATACACCAGGCACTCACGGCTTGTTGAAAGAATTAACATCGTTTCACTGGTTATAAATCTAATAAGGTCAAATGGCTATTTTGTACTTTCTGATATGACATGATTAAACTTTTAGGAAAATAATTTATCCATTCATTTTAACAAGGTTGCTTTCTTAAAAATTACAGAACATTAATGAGATAGCTAAATTGAGAAATGCCCACTAGGGCATTAGTCATAACTTCAGAAAAATTTCAAGTGTTCACTTTTCCAAGCAGATTAAAATGTTTCAGCTAATAGAAATCTGTCAGAAAAATCCACAAGACCAGAAAGTGTGAAAAGAAAAAAGTGGCCAATATAAAGGCATTTAAGACAAGACACATATAAAATTATAAAGCATTATTCTAAGTATACCCCAGTATTTAACCCTAAAACCCTCACTTCAGATAACACATACTTTCTATGCAAGAAAACACTATCATCACTAATGTAATAAAAGCTTGCCCACCACAGTAACTGTTGCTAAGTACATTTCTTATGTTTAAGGCTGAAAGACACACACTCTGTAGAAACCAGTGAAAAGTCACTCCTAGCATGATACTATTAATTCTTTCACCTTCAACTTTTAAAAAGATAACACTTGACTTCTATAATGTGAAGGAGAAAAAAGTTTGGTCAACAAGTAGGTCAGCTGAACTCTACCTTGGAGAAACTACCAATTGCCTATAACCCAATGTAAATATTTATTACAATGACAGCAGTTCCTTTTTCTTAATAATTCTAGAGGAATTTTTTCCTTTGAAAAGCTAGATGGCTTAGATCTCAATATATTAAGGAACAACTAAATGACACAGTACCATTTTAAATTATCCCTTTTAGGAGTTCAAGGAAATCTGGGTGTATGAAGGCACTAACATTCTTGTGAAACAAACTTGGTCCAGGTCACCCAATGAATTGTGACAGACCAAGGATCAAATCCAGCTTCTTATTTTAAATTAAGGATCACAAGCATTACCTTAAAACACTAAGTCCTTACCTAATCCAATGCCAAATCACGTAATTCTGTTTCTGAACTTGTACAAATTGTACTGTAATATTTATGCGAAAGATGTCAAACAGTTGTCAAAACAATTATCATAAATGTAACAGTTAACATCTTTTGGGCACTTCCTGTGTTAGGTGCTATGCTAAATGTGTTATGTGTTACCTCAATCAATCCTCACAATGACCCCATGAGGAAAATGAGGCACAGAGAGATAACCTATGTAAGGTAAACTATAGAAAAAGGACAGGATCAAGGTACACAGAGAATATATTCTTAAAGCCACGAATCCCCACTGCCTGGACCAGGATTCTAGGCCAGCTGTAGGACTGAGATACTTGGTTTAGTCACTTAACCTTCAGGTGGCCCAATTTCCTTTACTCTAAACCTTAAAGTCAAACAGATAATCACAAAAGTCCTTCATATCCTGAAATGCTCTAATTGTGTAATCATCTTTCTATTCAGGTAACTAACTCAAAGAGAAACTTGTCTTATTTCCTCCATCCTCTGAGGTTCCCTTCACTAAAGTTGAGAGTCCACATTTTTGTATCTAATTAGTAACATACTGATAAACAACAACAAGAAGGCCTTTCTTAAAAGTCAGAAGTCTTTTCTGCAATTATGATTCCAAAATCATATTCTTTTTAAAACTGTATTGGCTTTTTTAGAAATTAATAGTTGATTTACAGTGTTACAGTAGTTTCAGGTGTACAGCAAAGTGATTTAGTTATACACATATACCCAAACCTTATTTATGGCTGCTACGGGTCTTCACGGCTGTGCATGGGCTTTCTCTCGTAGACGTGAGAGTCGGCTATTCATTGCGTCCCTTTTCTTGCTGGGGAGCACAGGGTCTAGGCGCACTTGCTTCAGTAACTGCAGCACGCGGGCTCAGCAGTCATGGTGCATAGCTCTGCGGCATGTGGAATCTTTCCAGACCAGGGATCGAACCCGTCTCCCCTTTACTGGCAGGCATATTCCTATACACTGTACTACCAGGCAAGTCCCCAAATCTTATTCTTAACCTCAAGTGACCAATGACAATGACTGGACTTCCTTGGTGGTCCAATGGTTGAGAATCTGTCTGCCAATGCAGGGGACACAGGTTCAATCCCTGGTCCGGGAAGTTTCCACATGCTGTGCTGTGGGGCAACCTAGCCTGTGCCCTAGAGCCCGTTCTCTGCTACAGGAGAAGCCACCTCAATGACAAGCCTGTGTATCGCAACTAGAAAAAGTCCCCTGCAGCAACAAAAGTCCAGCTCAGCCAAAAAAAAAAAAAAAAAAAAGGAGGGGGGCAGCAATGACAGGGAGAAAAGACCTTGTAACAATTTTGGGTTGGGGTGGGAAGCGTGAAAGAACAGACTACTGTATATAGGTGGTTATCAATTCCTAAAAAATAATCACCCATTTTCAGCTCTTCTAAAAAAACGGAAATCTTTAAAGGATTGTCAAATAAACTCAATGCTTTATTCAGCTAATAAAGATGAAGGAATTATCCAGGATGCTTATAACAGGCATGGAAGAATCATCAATTTATAGAAATTCTACCAAAATGGCCTAGAACTCTAGAAATCTGTTTTACCAAGCTGTTCATCTAGGCCCTTCAAACTTCATCTAATGACACATGCTTACACATCTAGGAAATGTGTAAGGATGTGTAAGGATGCTTACACATCTAAGAAGAAGCCTAGGTTCCACTTAACACCATTATTCTGTGAGGTCTTCCAGGACCAAATCCCCACTTTACAGAATAATCTCTACTGTCTTTGTTCTCTAGAAAATAACCCCTGAAAGATTCTTAAATAAAGTAACCAAAACCCCTCTAATTAGTTTTCTTTTAAAATTCTTCTAATTAGTTTCCTATTGTCGCTGGAACAAACTACCACAAACATAAAACAACACAATTTATTATCTCACAGTTTCTATAGCTAGAAGGTAGGGTTGGCTGGATTCTCAAACTTAAGGTCCTGCAAGGTCAAAAATCATAGTGTCTGTAGGGCTATGTTCCTTGGTGGAAATTCTGGGGTAGGGAATCTGCTTTCAAGCTCATTAAGATTGCTGGCTGAAAGAGGTTCCTTGTGGGCACAGGACTAAGGTCCCTATTTCCTTGCTGGTTGTCAGCTGGTGCTGATGGCATTCCTTCTTGCGCTTACCACGTGGCCCCCTCCAGGAATGGTGGTTGAGTCCCTCTCATGCTTCAAATCTAACTCTAGTTGGATAAAGTTGTCCGCTTTCCTGTGAACAGACTGGACCTACCTACCCAGAAAATCCAGGATAACCATTTTGTTAGAATTCTTAAACCAGTTATATCTGAAAAGTCCCTTTTGCCACAAAACAGTAACAAACTCAGATTCCAAAGGATCTCCGGAATAGAGTCCACCCTAATGGCCTCCAAAGACTCACACCTCTCCCAAATGCAAAAACCATCCAATTCATCATAAGGTCTTATTTCATTAAAGCATCAACTCAAAGTCCAAAAATCTCATCTAAAGTTCATCGATTCAAAATTCCCACATCTCACCATCTAAAGCAGGTGTGGATGAAGCTCTGGGTATAATATATGAAGTGCACCCCCGTGGAGCACAATTTCTAAAAAAACACCAAAAAAGACAACTAGTTATCTGCTCCCAATCTGTAATGGTGAGACAGCCATAAGGCAATAGTCAAAAACATTCCAGTTCAAACGGAATGTAACTATAAAAGCAACCAGGCAAAATATAAGGGAAAGTGGATCTATCGGTCCAAAGCAGTTTCAAAATGTGGGCAAACTCCATTACATTTCAAAGCCAGGGAAATCTCTTCTGTAACCTTCAGTTCTACCTCTTTGGGCTCTTGGTTCCAGCCTCTAAGTCACCCTTTTTTAAAAGAAAAGAAACGCGTTCGTATCTCTAGTTTTACCAGCCTGCTTCTCACTAGTGAAAAAAAAATCTGGGGGAGGGGAGTGGTTAAGAGCCCCCTTTAATTTCCTACTCTATGTTTTTCAATCAAGCGGACATTGTCTCTGTTAGAATAAAATGCTCAAGAACTTACAAGAGCTTCACGTGAATTTCACAGGAGCTCACCAATAGACCCACATTTACAAGTAAACCAACACTTCGCTTGGAAATCTCAGCTAAACATCCAAGTTCATCACTTGTAAGTTTTCTTTTCCACATGACCTCACAACACAATCCTAAGTTTATTTGCCACTATGTAAAAAGATCCTCTTTTCTCCAGTTTCCAATGTATACTTCACTTCCACTAGAGTCCTCATTACTTCTACTAACAATCTGTTTCTAGGCCTTTTCTATCTCACGCTCCTCAAAAACCTGCTGGCCTCTTCTACTGCCACTTCCAACGTTTTTATGTAATAGTACCCCATTTCTGGTACAAAAATTTATACTAGTGTTCTACTGCTGCTGTAACAAAACCACAAACGAAGTGGCTTAAACCAAGAGAAATTTATTATCTCATAGTTTTCTATAGGTCAGAAGTTAGGTGGGCTTGGCTAGGTCTTCTGCTCAGGGTTTCACAAGATCAAAATCAAGGTGTTATCCTTGCTGGAAATTGGGGAAGAATCCACTTTCAAGCTCACTCAGGTTGTTGGCCAACTTCAGTTCCTTGTGGTTGTAGGACTGCGGTCTCCATTTCCCTCCTGGCTGTCAGCCGGGGCTGGTCTTTGTTACTAGAGGCTCCCTGCATTCCTTCTCATGCTTTCCATGTGGCCCCCTCTAGCAACAGCAAATGGAGTCCCTCTCATGATTCAATTCTTTCTGATTTCCCCTTCTGGCCCATCTCTCTTGACTCCCAGCTGGAGAAAGTTCTCTGCTTTTAAGGGTACATGTGATTAGATTGGGCCTACCCACAAAATCCAGGATAATCTCCCTGTTGTAAGATGTTTAACCCTAATAGCATCTGCAAAGGCCTTTTACCATGTAACATATTTACAGATCCGGGAATTAAGAGTTTGGATATCTTAAGCGTGGTGGTGGTGGTCACTCTGCCCACTACAACTCCAAACCCTAAGTAAAGCTTTAAACTCAGTTCCCAAAGAAAATTTCTTTCTCCAAGAGTGTGTGAAGTAAAGGTATACGGTCAGAGACAGAGACAATGGTAAAACCAAGGACTCACCCTGGAAGAGACTGGCTAAGCAAAAGAGATTAAAAATATACTTGTTTCATCCCTAAACAGTTATGCAATTAACACACTAGGCAGAAACTCACCCTTTGCTCTCCCTTAAATGTGTGCTTCTCTTCTCTACTGTATTCCATATAAAAGGATATAACCAGACCTATTTGGGTTTTGCTTTTTAAAAAAAGTTACCCCAGGGTGACCTAATTTTGCAATCAGTTGATAAACTGATCTAAGCAAACTTGAAATATTTTCATTCTTTCTTAAGTCACACACCCTCCTCCAACAGCAAATGAAAGTCAAGTATTTCAAAGTCACAGAAGGACACAAACCTGTCTAGGCAAAACTGCAGGTGAACTTTTTAAAAAACCACAAGGTAGAACTGGTCCTGGTCTTTCAGCTCAAGGTCCACCAAGACAGTTAAGCCAAGTGACTTAGAACAAAACACTACAACAACTACAAAGATAATATTCTGAAGCCTTGCCTACTGTCAGATTATTGACCACACACTTTACCTAGATTGGAGGAACCCCAAATATACCAAGTAGGCCCTTTAAGAAAAGTGACATGTAAGGTCTATCGAGCACTCACGACCTGCCAGGCACTGTAGTAAGCACCTGACACAAATTATCTTATTCACTCACCACAAACTTATCCTCTAAGAAATATCATCATCCCCGTTTTACAGACAGAAAAACAAAGATTTACAGAAGTTAGGTCACACAGGGAAACAGCAGTGGCACTTCTGATTGGGAATCCAGAGATGTACTGCCACTCCTTAGATGGAATGGACTCTTCCAACTCTTAGAAAAATCTTCCCTTTCTAGCTTTCTTTTCATTTCCTCTCCACACGCCCACTTCTCATAGAATTTAGCAGTTGAAAAGGTAATTAGGCCTCCCCAATTAATTTGCCACCTCGTTGCCAGAACTCTTTCCTTCTCACAATAGCAATAGCCAAGAAGCAACTTCTCCTGACCTCAACTTTGCTTCCCAAAAACAAACTACATAAGCTCCACCCATCACCTGCCAAGGCAAGAAATGTTCCAACGCTGCAAAAACAAAAACACAACCGAAAAACAAAAATAAAAGTCCTACTCTTCAAAAGGTCACAAACTAACACGTAAACTCAACCAATCTTTCATTCTAGGTACCTCTCCTCTTCCACCCAAGCTCCCAACTAACCCTAACTCCAGCTCCACCCGTTCTGCCCCACTTCTCAGTTCCCTTCCCCTTTATCTTCAATGACCTCGCCCCGGGTCGCCTCCACCTTGCACCCCAGTGTGCAGGTGGGAAGCCCTGCCTCGCCCAGAGGGACCTTAGGAGGCCCCCACTCCAGCAGCTCTGCTCCACAGCAAGGTCCACCCCAGCCTACACTGAGGGCATCAGTCCCCTAGACACCCTCCGCTAGCATCCCCCCTGCGGCCCCACCCCTCAAGCTCCCTTCCCCCTCTGGCGACCCCCTTCTCCAAGTTGCCCCTAGTCCCCGCCCCAGCCCAACCCTCTCCCCGGCCATAAGCTGGACTCGAGAGCCAGCTCCCATCCTCATGTCAGCCTCTGCCCCCAAAGCCTCCCTCCCCGCCCTGGGGAGTGGCCCCAGGCCTCTCCGATGAGCTGCAGGGGCCTCGGATGGTGAGGGGGGAGGGTGGGGGGCAGGGGAAGGCGAAGGGCTGCTCCGGAGTCTGCTGGAGGCGTGAGAGGCGGCCGCGCCCCGCTGCCCTGTCTGGGCCCACCCGCACCCCACAACGACCTCGCCTGGCAGCTCCCACGGTACCTGGGGTGGAAGCGGCAGCGGCGGCGGCCGCTCTCCCCTCTCCTCACACAGACAATATGGCGGCGGCGGAGGAGGAGACACACGGCTCGGCCGCCAGCCGCAGGGACCAGAGCGAGGCTGCAGCCGTCGCTGCCGGAAGCGGAAACCCCCCTCCGACCGGGAGGCGAGGAGGGACCGCTTCCGACTCCTCCCCTAGCGGAGTCTCGCAGAGTGCATCCATGCTGGGATGTCTCATTGAATCCCTAGGGGTTCAGTTCTGAACTGCGGCGCAAAATGGAAGGCGTTCTTATCGTAAATCATAATAAGGAGACTTGCAATAATTAAGAGAACTTTATTGCAGTACCTGTACGAGCTGACGAGAGAGAGAACACTAACCTCCCCCTACGTGTACAATTGGTTTGACCTCAGGTAAGATGGCGGTCCCTAGGTTTCCTGCATTTCATCCAGTTGGCAAGTCCTACAGTCTGCAAGCCGGTCCGCCTTTCGTGAAAAGAAGCATGCGCGACCTGCAGAGCTGGAGAGCGAAGCATTTTGGGAATTGAAGTCTCCTACCCTGGTCCCTCGTCTAGGCTCGGGGTTCCAGCAGCACATTTTTTTCTGCTCACACTTCGAGTTCCGGAACAAGTGAACGAAAGTTGGACCCCAGGAGTGGGATGGCGCAGGAGTCGAGAAGTGACGGTACTAGCCTTCTGGAGACTTAGACCCAGTTTCTGCTCTTACAGGAGTCCTCGCCAGAGCTGCCCTAGCCGGAATAAAATATTTTCTCTCTTCGATCTGCCTCTCCACCCTACTTTCCCAGGCAACCGCCCCAAGGCAGATACAGGGCACTTTCTATTGTGCAAAACTGATTATGACGTCCTCTTGGTTGAACATCTCCCAAGACTTTCCTTTGTGCACCAAAAAGAGTGCAAGCTCTTAACACGGAATTTCTGCATAATTTGGACACTACCGCTATCCTTTCTCCCCACCCCCCAGGCCCAACGGCGCCCCTCCACCCCGCCACCCCCCGCCCCAAGCCCCCTCTTCTGCTGCTCTCATTAAAATTTCCTGAGGCTCCCACTCACTAAAACTGCAGACTGTTTCTGGATCTTTTCTGTGTTGCCTCCCTCCCTTTGCACTGGCAATTACTTGTGTTACTGCCACCTCCTTGACTGGCTAACTTCAGTATGTCCATTGAACCAATCCAAGGATCATTTTCTCTGGGGTTCTTCCCTCCCTTTGTTGTTCAGTTGCTAAGTTGTGTCCGACTCTTTGCGACCCCATGGACTGCAACTCACCAGGCCTCCCTGTCTTTCACCGTCTGTGGCCGGCTTCTTCCATTAGACTGTGACCTCCCAGTGGACAAGGCTGAGTCTGATGGTCACCCTGTTCCCTGCAGGCCCTGCTGAAAGCTGGTGTGTGTGTTACTGAGAGGTATTCAAGTGTTAGCTTCACCTTTGGTGGGGCAGAGGTGTGAGGTCTGGAGCAAGGGTGAGAAGGCTGGGTTATTTTGGTACTTGTTTTTATCCCTGAGCTGCCTCAGAATAGCTGCTTGACCCCGGGGGATGGGCCTCCCCACCTTCTCCAGCTCTCCTTTCACAGCTGTCAGCTGACTGGCACCTCTGCTGTCAAAGAGACAGTTTCCTCCCCTCAGGGATGGAGTGGTGGCAGCTGCAGACATACAGTAGTGGTCTCAAGGAGGTGGCTGTGACCTTTACTGGGCCTCTTCCGTCTGTCAGAGAGGTCTGTGGCATTTGACCTCAGTGGACTGAAAGTCCACAGTAATGACTCTCTGAGTGCCCTCACTCAGTTCAGTTCAGTTCAGTTGCTCAGTCATGTCCGACTCTCTGCGACCCCATGGAGAGCAGCACACCAGGCTTCCCTGTCTGTCACCAACTCCTGGAGCCTACTCAAATTCATGTCCATCGTGTTGGTGATGCCATCCAACCATCTCATCCTCTGTCATCCCCTTCTCCCGCCTTCAGTCTTTCCCAGCATCAGGGTCTTTTCCAATGCGTAAGTTTACATCAAGTGGCCAAAGTATTGGAGTTCACGCTAGTTACTTCTGCTTAATGAGTCTTAGTTCCACAGGTTAGACAAGATGATTCTAGGTTTCTGTGAAGCTATCTTCCAGGAAATGAGGCCTTCATTTAGCTTTTCAAGTGTCGTTTCACTCTCTGGTTCCTTTTCCCTATCTTTACTCACATTTATTCAGTTCATAGCCTTTCATCACTTGCCATGAGACAGACAGTGTGTTAGATGCTGAGGATGTGGTATGAGCAAGACAGATACCAGTTCCTTGTAAAACTACCTTCTAAAGTGATAACAAATAACACACAGGTAAACAAGCGAACAAATGCTATGAAGGAAAAAGATAAGTTGGTGTGAGGGGAGAACTTTAGCTTGAGTGGTTCAGAAGGTCCCTATGAGGGAAAGACAGAGCAAAAGTCCTGAGGCAGGAAAGAGCTTGATAAGTTCGAGGAAGGAGGCCGGGGCAGCCAAAGCATTCTGAGTGAAGGAAAGGAGAGTAGGAAATAAGGTGGGAAAGGTGGCCAGGGCATTCAGGCTGCGGTTAGGAGTCTGGAATTTCATCTGAAGAGAGTAAGGGTAAGTCCTAGGGTGTAGCACTCACGAGACCTTGTCAATAATCTCAGCAGCCCCCACAGGCTCAGTTCTTCATTCTTCTACCCAATTCCAGCCTCCATGCATGACGTCATTCAGAGGGTTCACCCAGACACACACATACAAGCCCCCACACTATGTAGGTCATAGTTGAGACCCAACCCCTGCTATCTTCCAGGCCAGCCTGGTATGGGTCTCTCCAAAAAGTTCTCAGTCTCCAATGTTCAGTAGTTATGGTGCCTCCAAAGACAGTTATCTTTAATACTAATTCCTCCTGTCCCTCCGTAGTACAGCTCTCAGACTAAACTTTCTTCAAACAATAACAATAGCTACAGCCCTAGTTAAAATGTTCACAGTACTTGTCCTGTGTCACACACTGAATGTTCATCTTATTTTATCCTCACATCAGCCTAGTGAGGTAGGAACTAAAAGTATCCCACTGTACAGAGGTGGAAACCGAGGTTCAGTCAGGTTGCAGGACATGCCCAAGGTCACTTAAGAAATGGAGCTTACTTTCCAACCAGAGCCATAGGCACTGCATAAGAACCTCAGCATATCAACTTTCTATTGTTGCTTAACAAATCATCCCCAAACAGAGTAATTTAAAATGACAGTAATTTTTTGCTTATATTTGTGTGGATTGGCAACTTGGACATGTCTCAGCTGGGACGGCTCTTTTTGGCCGTACGTGGTTTTGCCCGGGCTTACTGCTGCATTGCAGTCAGTTTGCAAGTCAGCAAACTCATTGGTCATACATACATGGCCTCATTCATGAGTCTGGCAGATGGCTGGGGCTGCTGGCTTGAGGGCCTAGGTTCTTCTCCACGTGGCTTCAACAAGTTAGCTCAGGCTTCCTCATGTTGGCCTCTGAAAGGAAAAACACCAAAGCAGCAAGGCCTCTTGAGGCCTAGGTTCTGAAGTGCTATAGCATCATCGTCACTACATTTTATTGATCAATGCCTATCACATGTCCAACTCAGATTCAAGGAGACTAGAAATAGTCTCTTGATGGAAAAGACAACAGAGTCATATTGCAGAGTCAAGTATGTGGGGCGGGGAAATCATTGTGACCATCTTTATGAACAACACAGCACACTAAGTGGCCATGGGTACAGAACTGGTTAAGTAAATTATGGTATAGCTAAACATGGAGCTGTTAACAGGGAGAGCTAATAAGTTCTGAGCTCTTAATATGTCAGACTGTACAAGATGCTTTATGTGTACTAACTCATTTAATCCTCATAATGGCTCTGTGTGACAGGTACATGTTTATCCGCAGCTACAAATTAAATGCACCAAGTCTTAGGTTAAGCCACATGTGCAAAATCCCACAGCTAGTAAGCGGCAATGTCATTAAAAGTGATTTCTGGACATAGAAAACTGGCCTTGCCATACTAGTATGTGATAAGAAGCAAGAGACAAAAGTTTGGTGAGAACACATTTAAAAAAACTTTTAAAAACAGGTATACATATAAGTATTATGTGGTTTTAGACATAGTTCAGGAAAGATTTACCTTAAACTCTTAATGGAACTTATTTCAGGAGAAAGGAAGAGAAGGGAACTTTTACTTTAAACACTTTAGTCTGCACAGTGTGAATTTTTTGTTTGATTTTTTTTCTTTGTACAACAAAGATAATTTTATTTGTACATGTAGCAAGACAGAAACAGATCCATACACATGAAAAACAAACTTACAGTAACCAAAGGGGAGTGGGGGAAGAAATGAATTAGGAGTGAGAGACTAACGGGCTTCCCAGGTGGCGTTAGTGGTAAAGAACCCACCTGTCACTGCAGGAGACTTAAGAGATGCAGGTTTTATCCCTGGGTTGGGAAGATACTCTGGAGGAGGGCACGGCAACCCACTCCAGAATTCTCGCCTGGAGAATTCCATGTTCAGAAAAGCCTGGCAGGCTAGAGTCCATGGGGTTGCAGAGAGTCGAACATGACTGAGCAACTGAGATTAACAGATGCACACTAGCATATATAAAATAAACAAGGATTTATTGTGTAGCACAGGGAACTATATTCAATATCTTACAATAACCTGTAGCAGAAAAAATCTGAAAAAGAATATATATACATATATATATAAATGAATCACTTTGCTGTACATGTGAAACTAACACAATATTGTAAATCAACTATGCTTCCATTAAAAAAAGAAAGAAGAAAAAAAGAATCCTGAAAAAAAAAAAAGGCAATCAGTATATTATCCTAACAGGAAACAAATACAAAAGATATATGTCATGCTATATCCTCTCCCCTTTCTTTTTTCCTTCTCTTTCTCTCTTAACAGATAAGGAAACTAAGGCTCAGAGATGTCGAATACCTTCTCCAAGATTTACTACTAGTAAATGACAAAGCTGGAATCCAATCAAGTTGGAGTCAAGGTTACACATGCCTTTTATCTGAGACCAAGATGTCTGGACTTTCTCTGAAGGCGATGCAATGCCACTGAAAACTCTTGAGCAGGAAAGGAGCCGTGTGCAGAGCCCGCGGGAGAGGGAGAGAGGAGGGGCCCCTGCAATAGTCACACAATTTCAGGTCAGAATTGACAAGGGGCTGGGCTGGGGTAGGGTCAGAAAAGGAAAACAGGGACTTCCCTGGTGGTCCAGTGGTTGAGAATCCACACGGCAATGCAGGGGACATGGGTTCAATCTCTGGTCAGGGAGGGAACTAAGATCCAACGTGCCACGGAACAACAAAGCCCGCTAGCTGCAACTACTGAAGCCCACGCACTCTGGAGCCTGCCCGGCACAACCAGAGAGCCCGAGTGCCACAACTAAGACCTGATGCAGCCAAATACATATTTTTTAAAAAATCAGTAAATGTAAAAACCAAATGAAAGACAGAAGAGATAAGTACACATATATAAACAATGGAATATAAGTCCGCCATAAAAGAATGAAATATTGCCATTTGCAGCAACGTGGACATAGAGATTATCATACTAAGTGAAATAAGTTGGAGAAAGAGAAATATTATATGACATCACTTATTTGTGGAAATGAAAAATAACACATAGGGGTATGTATGTATGCCGTATCTTTCTTATCTATTTGTCTGTTGATACTTAGGTTTTTCCCATTTTTTGGCTAAACAGTACCACTGTGAACATTGGGGTGCAGCATGACAAATCTTGCAGCAAATTAGATTACTATTCAATGACTCAGTCTCTCCCCCAGTTAGGACTGACTGATACTCTCTACTCTGTTGACATTAGATGTGGCCACGAAGTTTGCTTTGGCCAATGGAATGTGGATGAAAATGACAATGTGCAAGTTCAGCCTAGGCCTTAAGAGATCTCTCATGTTTTCAACTGCCTCCTTGGAATTTCCGTCTCTGTCATAAGGATGGGGCTGTCATTAGTGTATTCCATCTTTCAAAACAGTGTCAATCGAAGTTGCCATAGAAAAGTCTCGGATGAGGATAGTTTCGTAGTTTAGTGTTTTGTTTGTATTCTTATTTTTGAGCCACACAGCTTGCAGAATCTTAGTTCCCTGATCAGGAATTGAACCTTAGCCCCTGGCAGTGAGACCGCCGAGTCCTAACCATTGGACTGCCAGGGAATTCCCAGTATTGAATTTTAGGTTGTATTTTTGTTTATTTATTTAGCTGTGCCAGGTCTTCATTACCCCATGTGGGATCTCCAGTCTTTATTATGGCATGTGAACTTTAGTTGCAGCATGTGGGATCTAGTTCCCTGACCAGGGATCAAACCTGGGACCCCTGCATTGGGAGACGAGTATTAGCCACTGGGAAGCCTCCAGGGAAGTCTCCTCTCTTGCATATATTATTTTTTTTTCCCATGAGCTCTTTCTTTTTTGAACGTCAGGAAACTAAACAGGTAGGAAGAGAATGCTCTCTGTCAATGTAGGAAAGCAATAGTTTCTATCCAAATCCCTAACATCAAATCCAGAAGAATAAGAGACACATGTAGTAGTCAAACCCGGCAGAGCCCAGCTGAGATCAGCCAAACCCCAAATGCAGGTGGAATAAGGAGAAATCAGCATTTGCTGCCGTAAGGCATGGGTATTTGGGATGGTTTGTTATGTAGCATTACTATTATGCTATACCTACCTCTAAGGGCCCTTGTTAGGATTAAATGAGTGATAACAACATGTGCGTGCTCAGTAACTCAGTACTGTCTGACTCTGCAACCCCATGAACTGTATGAAGCCTGCCTGTCATGCTCCTGTCCATGGAATTTTCCAGGCAAGAATACTGGAGTGGATTGCTATTCCATCTCCAGGCGATCTTCCCTACCCAGGGATCGAACCTTCATCCCCTGCATCGTCAGGCGGATTCTTTACCACTGCACCACCTGGGAAGCCCCCAAGTGGTACAGTAAAGCCCTTAAAAATATGCTGACATATAATATAACAAGAGTAAAGTCAATGTGAGTGATTATTATGCAGGTGCAGCTGGGAACAGAGAAGTCCCTGTTCTCACAGGTCTCATGTTTTGTAGAGAGATATGTGCTCTGTCAGATGGTGATGAGCACAATGGAGGAAGACAAGGCAGGGAAGGGAAAAGGGAGTGCTATGGTGTAAATTCAAATAGATAGTCAATGGAAGCCTTGCTTAAGGAAACACATGGAAGAGGTGAGCCAGGGAGTCACAGGGGTATTTGGGAGAAGATTGTTCCCAGCAGAGAATAGGCAAAGACCATGAAGTGGACTCATGCCTGATGGGTTTAAGGAAAACCCCTAGACAGGATGGCTGAGCTGAATAAGCAAGGGAAAGATGATGTCAGGGAGATTCCCCTGGGACTAGTTCATGCACACCTTTGTGGGGCATTGTAAGGACTTTGGCTTCTACTGTGAGTGAGGTGGACCATATTGGAGAGTTTTGGCCAAGGAAAGGACAGGACTTACTTTGCATTTTACAGGATCTCATCTCCGTAACTGATGGGTGTGAAACAAGTGGAATGTGAGTGAGCTGAAGCAGAGAGACCAGATAAGAGGCTGCTGCCACAGTCCAGACAAAAGATGGTAATGGTTTGAACCAAAGTTCGACTTTGGGATTATTATAAAGGTAATAAATGGGGTTATTATGAAATTAATCTACTTTTTGGAGCAGATTGATGATGGAAAGTCTGAGAAAGAGGAATTAAGGATGACTCCAAGGTTTTTGCCCAGAAGAATTGCAGGAAGGAATTTGCCATTAACTGAGATGTGGAAGTCTGTAGAAGGAGAACTATTTTGTAGCGGAAAGGAGAGGAGAATTAGCAGTTCTATTAATATCTGGAACTTGTTAAATTTAAGGCACCTATCAGATTTCCAAGTGGAGAGGTCTAGTTAAAAGTTGCATTTATGAATCTGAGCCCAGGTTGGAGTTATAATTTTGATAGTTGTTATGGACTGACTTGTGTCTCCCCAGAATTTGTGTCAAAACTCTAACACCCCAATGTGACTATGTTTGGAGATAGGGCCTTTTAAGAAGGTAAGTAAGATTAAATGAGGTCACGAGGGTAGGGCCTTAATTCAATAATCCTCAGAAGAAGACGAAGAGACATCTGAGTGGCTCCTCTGTCTTTCTCTCTGTATGTGTGTGTGTGTGTGTGTGTGTGTGTGTGCGCGCACAGAAGACAGGTTATGTGAAGGCATACAAAGAAGATTGCAAACCAGGAAGAGAGTTCTTACAGAAACCAGGCCTGCTGGCACCCTTATCTTGGACTTTCAACCTCCAGAACTCAGAGAAATAAAAAAAATTCTGTTTTTAAGCCACCCAGGCTGTGGTATCTTGTTATGGCAGCCGAGTAGATTAACACAGGAGTCATCATTGTGGAAATGGTTATTAAAGCCATGAGGCTGGGTGAGATCTATGCAAGAGTCTTCTCCAGCATAGACAGAGTGAGCATAGACAGAGAAGAGGGCAGGGCTAAGGACTCAGACCCCGGGGCCCCCAACATTAAGAGACAAAGAACCAACAATGGAGCCTGAGATAGAGCAGCTAGGGAGGAAAGTGGCCTGGGAACCAAGTGAGGAAAATATTTCAGGGCGGGGAGAATTTATGAACTGTGTCAAATGCTGCTGAGAGGTCCAGGAAGATAAAGATCAAGAACTGATTTAGCCAAGTGGAGGGCATTGTTACTTTGAAAAGAAAGAGTGTAAATAGAAAAATGGGAGCAAGAGTCTGATTGGAGTAGGATTAAGAGAGTGTATATAAGATTAAGGTATAAACACACACACGTACATACATATACACATAAGGGAAAGGAAAGCTCTTAACAGTAAAAGGACAACTAGTAAATGTAGAAAAAGAGGAATTAGAAATTTACTATCTGGCAAACATTCTAGTAGTAATTGTTTCAAGAGAGAATCATTAATGGATATTGCAATAGTGGATTAAAGTTTGACAAGAAACAGGATATTTGCATAGTCCTGGAGTATCTCCTCACAGGGTACTTATTAATTACAAAGGCTAACATTGTAACTTTACAGTGAAGAAACCGATCAAGTGATGAAGTAAAGAATCCCCAGTAGTGGGGGAGATTGACCTGTCCCTCATATGATGCACTGAGAAGGGTGCAGCATACTTTCAGTGGTATTTCTGTTAAAGTGCATAGCTGATTTAGGAGGAAGTGTTGTTCAGTCACTAAGTTGGGTCTGACCCTCTGTGACCACATGGACAGCAGCAGGCCAGATTTCCCTGTCCTTCACTATCTCCTGGAGTTTGCTCAGATTCATGTTCATTGAGTTGATGATGCTGTCTAACCATCTCATCTTCTGTCACCCCCTTCTGCTCCTGCCCTCAACCTTTCCCAGCATCAGTCTTTTCCAATCAGTCATGGGCTCTTCTCAGGTGGCCAAAGTATTGGAGCTTCAGCTTCAGCATCAATCCTTCCAACCCCTTCATGGTTGATTTCCTTTAGGATTGACTGGTTTGATCTCCTCACTCTCCAAGGGACTCTCAAGAGTCTTCTCCAGCACAATTCAAAAGCAGCAATTCTTCGGCACTCAGCCTTCTTTATGGTGCAACTCTCACATCCATACATGACTACTGGAAAAACCATAGCTTTGATTCAGTTCAGTTCAGTTCAGTCACTCAGTCGTATCCGACTGTTTGTGACCCCATGAACTGCAGCACACCCGGCCTCCCTGTCCATCACCAACTCCTAGAGTCCACCTAAACCCACGTCCATTGAGTCAGTGACACCATCCAGCCATTTCATCCTCTGTCGTCCCCTTCTCCTCCTGCCCCCAATGCCTCCCAGCATCAGAGTCTTTTCCAATGAGTCAACTCTTTGCATGAGGTGGCCAAAGTCCTGGAGTTTCAGCTTTAGCATCATTCCTTCCAAAGAACATCCAGGACCAATCTCCTTTAGAATGGATTGGTTGGATCTCCTTGCTGTCCAAGGGACTCTCAAGAGTCTTCTCCAACACCACAGTTCAAAAGCATTAATTCTTCGGTGCTCAGCTTTCTTCACAGTCCAACTCTCACATCCATACATGACTACTGGAAACACCATAGCCTTGACTAGATGGACCTTTGTTGGCAAAGTAATGTCTCTGCTTTTGAATATGCTATCTAGGTTGGTCAAAACTTTTCTTCCAAGGAGTAAGCGTCTTTTAATTTCATGCCTGCAATCACCATCTGCCATGATTTTGGAGCCCCCCAAAATAAAGTCTGACACTGTTTCCACTGTTTTCCCATCTATTTGCCATGAAGTGATGGGACCAGATGCCATGATCTTTGTTTTCTGAATGTTGAGCTTTAAGCCAACTTTTTCATTCTCTTCTTTCACTTTCATCAAGAGGCTGTTTAGTTCCTCTTCACTTTCTGCCATAAGGGTGGTGTCATCTGCATATCGGAGGTTATTGATATTTCTCCTGGCAATCTTGATTCCAGCTTGTGCTTCTTCCAGCCCAGCATTTCTCATGATGTACTCTGCATAGAAGTTAAATAAGCAGGGTGACAATATACAGCCTTGACATACTCCTTTTCCTATTTGGAACCAGTCTGTTGTTCCATGTCCAGTTCTAACTGTTGCTTCCTGACCTGCATACAGATATCTCAGGAGGCAGGTCAGGTGGTCTGGTATTCCCATCTCTTTCAGAATTTTCCACAGTTTATTGTGATCCACACAGTCAAAGGCTTTGGCATAGTCAATAAAGCAGAAATAGATGTTTTTCTGGAACTCTCTTGCTTTTTCCATGATCCAGCAGATGTTGGCAATTTGATCTCTGGTTCCTCTGCCTTTTCTAAAACCAGCTTGAACATCTGGAAATTCACAGTTCACGTATTGCTGAAGCCTGGCTTGGAGAATTTTGAGCATTACTTTACTAGCGTGTGAGATGAATGCAATTGTGTGGTAGTTTGAGCATTCTTTGGCATTGCCTTTCTTTGGGATTGGAATGAAAACTGACCTTTTCCAGTCCTGTGGCCACTGCTGAGTTTTCCAAATTTGCTGGCATATTGAGTGCAGCACTTTCACAGCATCATCTTTCAGGATTTGCTTTGACTAGACAGACCTTTTTTGGCAAAGTAATGTCTCTGCTTTTTAACATGCTGTCTAGATTTGTCAAAGCTTTTCTTCCAAGGAGCAAGCAGCTTTGAATCTCATGGCTGCAGTCACTGTCCTCAGTGATTTTGGAGCCCAAGAAAATGAAGTTTATCACTGTTTCCATTGTTTCCCCATCTATTGTCATGCAGTGATGGGACCAGATGCCATGATCTTAGTTTTTTGAATGTTGAGATTTAAGCCAGCTTTTTCACTCTCCTCTTTCACCCTTATCAAGAGGCTCTTCAGTTCTGCTTTGCTTTCTGCCATTAGGGTGGTGTCATCTGCATATCTGAGGTTATTGACATTTCTCCCGGCAGTCTTGGTTCCAGCTTGAGCTTCATCCAGCCTGGCATTTTGCATGATGTACTCTGAATATAAGTTAAATATGCAGGATGACAATATACAGCCTTGATGTACTCCTTTCCCAATTTTGAACCAGCTCATTGTTCCATGTCCAGTTCTAACTGTTGCTTCTTCACCTACATAAGGTTTCTCAGGAGACAGGTAAGGTGGTCTGGTATTCCCATTTCTTGAAGAATTTTCCACAATTTGTTGTGATCCACATGGTCAAAGCCTTTAGTGTATAGTCAATGAGGCAGAAGTAGATGTTTTTCTGTAATTCCCTTGTTTTTTCTATGATCCAACAGATGTTGGCAATTTGATCTCTGGTTCCTCTGCCTTTTCTAAATCCAGCTTCTACATCTGGACGTTCTCAGCTCATGCACTGGTGAAACCTAGCTTGAAGGATTTTGAACACTACCTTACTAGCATGGAAATGAGTGCAATTGTGCAGTAGTTTGAACATTCTTTGGCATTGCCTTTTTTTGGGATTGGAATGACAATTACCTTTTTCAGTCCTGTGACCACTGCTGAGTTTTCCAAATTTGCTGCATGTTGAGTGCCGCCCTTTCACAGCATCATCTTTTAGGATTTGAACTAGCTCAGCTGGAATTCCATCACCTCCACTAGCTTTGTTCATAGTGATGCTTCCTAAGGCCCACTTGACTTTGCACTCCAGGCAGCCTGACTCTGCAACAAGAGAAGCCACCATGGTGAGAAGCCTGCACACCTCAACTAGGAAGTAGCCCAGCCTCACTCACCACAACTAGGGAAAGCCTGTGTGTTGCAACAAAGACCAAGAACAGCTAAATAAGAATAAAAAGCAACACATAAATATTTGGGCACAATATTGTCACAAAGTGCAGTCAGTCCTCCATATCCAAAGATTCAACCAACCTCAAACTGAAAATTTTGGGGGAAAATTTTTTTTTGTTTTTCAGAAAGACCTAAAAAGCAAAATGTGCATTTGCCACACACTGGCAACTATTTACTTGGCTTTGGGACTTCACTGGAGGTGCAGTGGTCAACTCCTTGCTTCCAATGCAGAGGACTTGGGTTTAATCCCTGGTCAGGGAGCTAAGACCCTACATGCTCCAAACTGCAGCCAAAAAAACAACAACCATCACGACCACCACCACCACCAAAATACATGACATTTACATTGTTTTAGGTATTATAAGTAATCTAGAGATGATTTAAAATATATGGGAGGAAAAAATAAATAAATAAATAAAATATATGGGAGGATGTATGTAGGGTATATGTAAATGCTACACCATTTTATATAATTTTATATATCCACAGACTTGAGCATCTGTGGATTTTGGTATCTGCAGGAGGACCTGGAACCAATTCCTCCTTGGATACCAGGGGATGACTTGTAGTTGGGAGGGCACAGCTGTAAGTGGAATCACTGTGAATCTGTGGGCTGAATCAGGAGCTCTGACTGCTCAAACACCACAATTGCATGGCTGTGATGGTCCAAAATTGTGAGTGCCAGCTCTAGGTAAAGTTCTGAACCAAGCACAACCTGATCTGTTCCCAACTTATTTGCTTTCTTGGCAGATTCACTGTATATTAAAATCAAGCAAATACTGTGTTGGAAAGGGCAAAATTGTAGACAATAAAAAGATCAGTGGTTGCCAAGGATTTGGGGGAAGGGCAGGAGGGATGAATAGATGATGCATGGGCATTTTTAGGGCAGTGAAACCCTTCTCTATGATACTGTCATATGAATACAGGATATGCATTTGTCAAAACCCACAGAACCTTGCAACATAAAAAAGTGAATCTTAATGTAAACTATGGACTTTCGTGAATAATGATGTGTCAGTATTGGTTCATCAGTTGTAACAAATGTATCACACTAATGCAAGATGTTAAAAATAGGAGAAACTGGGTGTTGGGGGGAGAAGTATAGAGGTACTTGGTTTATTTCTTCACAAATTTTCTGCAAACCTAAAACTAAAATAAAGCCTATTAAAATGAAGGAAACAAAACAAGCCTCCCAGAATTCCCTGGCAGTCCGATGGTTAGAACTCCATGTTCTCTCTGCCAAGGGCCGAGGTTTAATCCCCGGGCTGAGGTTCAATATCTAGTCGGGGAACTAAGATCCCACAAGCCTCATGGCTCCGCCAAAAAAGCAAAAACAAAACAACAACAAAATACAATGACCTCCCCCCCCCACACACACACACTGTGTTTTCTGTGAAATAGAATTTAGTCCCAGGCTCAGATTATTAAAAACAAGATTTTCACCTATGCTAATTAATAATGGGATGTTTGGATACAGTATTTGACTTGGGATCCATTGCAGGATGTTTGCACTCCTGATTTCCTCCTGCCCTATGCCCAGGCCACACCCCGATCAATGGGGCTGCCAAATACCCCTGACAATGCTGCCCCACCTGAGATCTTGGCACTGGACCCTTGCCCTCTGTTCCTTGACCTTGAAGAACATCCTTTAAAACTCATAAGTGCCTCTTGCTGACCTTGGGTGATGGAGGTTGAAAAGTCTCCCTAGGGGATTCCCTGGTGGTCCAATGGTTAAGAATCCACCTTCTAATGCAGGGGACACAGCTTCGATCCCTGGTCAGAGAAATAAGATGCTATATGTCATGGGGCAGCTAAGCGCTCTTGCAACTAGCAAAAAGTCCACACACAACAATGAAGACCTAGAGGAACCAAAAAAGAAGAAAAGTCTCCCTAGCCTCCGGAACTCCAGGGTTACTGGAGTTCCTCCAGCCTCTATCAACATAGCCCACACCTCAGCTTCCAGAACTCCTTTTTTCTGTATGAATCCCAGCCCCTTACTCTTTGTATGAGCTTGAGTGAGCCATGTCATGTCACCTTACCTAGCCTCAGTCTCCCCATTGGTCAGAAAGAGGGTGGTAAGACCTGTCTCACAGTATATTTATTTGTTTGGTAAATATCTGTTGAGCACCAACTGTGTGTATTGGAGCTATAATGTGAACAGAATGAACATCCCTCCCTTATTGGAATGCATGGTTTCAGAAGGATAGACAAAAATCAAATAAACGAACAATGTCAGGGAGGAAGAAAAAGAAGACAGGGTCAGAAATAGGGCTAGGGCTGCTAGGGTACAGTTAAGGCTTCCTGAAGGAGGCGGCATTGGAATGAGATCTGATTGAAGTGGAATGAACCATGCAAGTCTGCAGGGAGAACTTTCCAGGCAGAACAGCAAGTACCAAAGCACTGATATGCTTGGTGTGTTTGAGAAACAAAAAGGAAGTAAGCTGGCAGGAGTGCATGAGTAAGAGGAGAGAGACAAGGACAGGAAGATAGGGAGAGAGCAAACTGGGCAAGGAATCTGGGCTTTATCCTTACTGTAGCAAGGAGAAAACTTGGAGTTACTCACTGAGGAAGCCCTCCTACATTGTGTGTCCTTGCATATGAGAAAAGTGGGCAGGTACACTCTAAAGCCGCCCTCCTGTCCAGGACCACGGTCTGTGTCCTTTTGATGGAAAGTGCTCTTCCTCTTCCCTGCCAGCTGGTGATGGAATGTGTATCCAGGCTGTAGTTCCAATAAAATAACACGAGGTGGCGACACAGGGTCGCGTTTCTAACTTGGGGGTTATTGATTCAACCCTGAATATTCATTTGAAGAACCTGTCTGAAGCTGAAGCTCCAATACTTGGGCTACGTGATGCAAAGAGCCAACTCATTGGAAAAGACCCTGATGTTGGGAAAGATTGAGGATGAGGAGAAGAGGGCGACATAGGATGAGATGGTTGGATGGCATCACTGACTCAATGGATGTGAGTTTGAGCAAACTCCAGGAGATGGTGAAGGACAGGGAAGCCTGGTGTGCTGCAGTTCATGGGGTCGCAAAGAGTCGGACATGACTGAGTGACTGAACGACAAAATTGATTCCAGCGCAGTGGTTACCAAACTTATACGTCGTCAAAATCACCCGGAGGGCTTGTTAAAACCCAGCTTGCTTGGTCCCACTCTCAGAGTGTTTGATCTGTAGGTTTGGAGTTGGTCCCAAGAATCTGTATTTATAACAAGTTCCAGGGGATGCTGATGCTGCCAGTTCAGGAACCTCACCATCAGAACCCCTGGTTGGAGCCCTGAGGTAGAAACCAAGACTGCCTCCCTTTCAGAGATGGGATAACAGAGGTATCTGACCAAAACACTCCAGTACCTTCCCATCATGTTTAGAATTAAATCTAAGCCTCTGATCAGGTTCACCTCCACCCTTACCACAAGTCCTGGTTTGTCTCCTCACCTCATCTCCTGCCACTTTCTAAGCAATGGCCACACTATCTTGCTCCGTGCCTTGAAGCTGGTTCCTGCATCACAGCCTTTGAGTGCGCTGTGCATCTCACCTGTGATGCCTTCCCCACAATCTTTTCCTTGGTTGGCATCCTCTCATTCTTCATGCCCCAGCTTGAATGTCACCATTTGGAAAGCTTTTCCTCTGCTGGTCCGGAAGCTGGCAGCCCTGCTCCTCTTCATCCCTGTTCTTTCCTTTTGAGTGCTTGTGTTTGCGTGTCTGTTAGTCGCTCAAGTTGTGTCCAACTCTTTGCAACCGCATGGACTGTAGCTCCCCTGTCCATGGAATTTTCTAGGCAAAAATACTGGAGTCAGTTGCCATTCCCTTCTTTCTCCAGAGCATCTTCCCCACCCAGGGATTGAACCCAGATCTCCCACATTGCAGGCAGATTCTTTACCGTCTGAGCTACCAGAGAATCCCAGCAACCTTATCTTGGTTGGTTGTCCCCTGTTTAGATTCTAGACTTTTGAAGGCAGGGACTGCTTTCTGCTTCATCCCAAGTACCCAGGACAGTGCTGGCAGCATGTAGGCCCCCCAGGAAATAGTCACTGAATAAACAGAACTAAACACTTTTCCAGACCCTACCAGAGAGCCACTGGGTGAGCAGGGACTCCATGTAAAGGATATGGATTGTGTGATGTTCAGCATCACCTCACCCTAGTCCCAACCCTGACGTTCAGAGGGATCTGGAAGGAAATAAAGATAAGTAAAGGGACTTACCTGGTGGTCCAGTGGTTAAGAATCTGCCTGCCAATGCAGGGGACATAGATTTGACCCCTGGTTCAGGAAGAGTCCACGTACTGAAGGCCAACTAAAGCCTGGGTACGGTACCACAACTACTGAAGCTCTTGTGCTCTGGAGCCTGTGCTATGCTACAAGAGAGGCAGTGAGAAGCCTGCACACCGCAACTTGAGAGTGACCCCCCTTCACTTGCCACAACTAGAGAAAGCCTGAGAAGGCCCAGCACAGCCAAAAGCAAATGCATGAAATCTTTTAAAAAGATGAATAAGATAGTGTTTGTAAATAGTTTATAGCCTTTCAAGCATTTCTAGCTCACTGTCTACCTCATTTGGTATCATAGGGGCAGCTCAAAGAGACTCCCCCAGAGTTCTGGGTTTGGTGGGCAGAGACACTGCACAAATAATAAATTTGTAAATCCTTTCTACCTCTGTTATTGCATTTCACCCTCAGGTTAAAAAAAACTACCCCACACTCAGCAATAATGCAAAAGGAGAACTGCATGTCCTTTCAGAAACATGCTGGAGTATCCTTTTAACAGGCCCACTCAAGGGTTATAGGGGAACAGTCTCTAGGGGAACAGATCTTTTGCTGACTTGTCATTTACTCATTTGCTAGGCCCCGAACACGGGGAAGTTCTGTGTTCACTTGTAGGTTTATTTATGATTTTTGGCCAGTAGAAAAGGTCATCCTGAAGGTTGTAGTTGTTTTGCCCTGTAGGAGTTTAGGCAGTTTCACTCTGCAATCATTTTTCAGCATTTTGTCTTTCATTGATTATAAACTTTCTTACACTCTTTGAACCAACTTAACAGCCCTGCTGATTGGTTAAACACTAATGAATTACAGATAATTTTAGCACATGCTTACTTTTTTGTTGTTGTTAAGAAAAGTCTGTATTTTCAAGGAAAAAGTACCTTTTCTCATTTTCTGTTCTTGGCATAAATTTTAATTATTTCCAGGAACCAAAACTTCCTGAACCCCTTTCAGTGTCATCTAAAACTCAAACTTTCTCTATTTCTGGGTAAAATGAGCTGTGCAGTTCTATCACCCTTTTTGACTTCAAACTTTTCTCGGCCAAAATAACAGTACAACACCAACATTTCCTCTATGCTTTTCATCTATGACAGCTCCTACATCTATGAAGTGTTTTACAGTCAAGCCAGAACATGGAGCTACTCTCCCAAAGCACCCATAAGGAAGGGCTAGCTGAATTTCAGGCCATGATCAGGGCCATGACGTGCTCTGAGAGCCGAGCAAAGAGGAGCCACATGCCGCCTCCTCTGCAACCCGGGCGGCCTTGCTGGGGGAGACGACTTATGCCTCTTGAGAGCAAGACACAGTTGGGCAGAAGGTGGGCCCAAGAGAGAGCAGGGAGGACACGCACTCAAAAAGAAAATTATTTATTTGCCTGCTCAGGGTCTCAGTTGTGCCGTTCGGGATCCTCACTGCAGTGAACCGACTTTCTAGCAGTGGCGTGCAGGGTCAGTGGTGTGGGGCTCGAGTTTAGATGCCCCCAGCATGTGGGATCTTAATTCCCTGACCAGGGATCAAATCCACAACCCCTGCAGTAACACGGATTCTTAAACACTGGACCACCAGGGAACCCCTTGGCACACGCTTACTTTTTATTTGTATGAGAGTTATGTCTTTAAGTTTAAAAAAATTAATCTTTGGGGACCATCTTTATGAGAATGGCTGATCATCCCTGTATTCCAGATGAGTCTGTTGAGGCTCAGAGAGATACAACATTTGTCTCCATGAGCAAAAGTGAAGCCGGGTCTTGACCTTAGATGGGCCTGACCTCAGCAGCCCCAGTCCTTCAGCAACACCACGCTCATGAGTGCAGTGCTGTTCTGGGCGTTTTATAAACTCTTCCACTTAATTCTCGCAGCTCAACAAATGACATGTTGCTACCTGCATTTAAGGACTAGAGTCGGGAAAGAAGTCACTTGATGTCACTCAACTTTGATGCCTTGGCAGCAAGCCTTTTGGAATCCGACAGACCTGAGTTTCAACTCTGGCTCACAGCCTCTTTAGCTAAGTGACCTCAGGCAAGTTGTTCACCTAACTTCTCTGAGTCAAACTGTAATATGGGAATAAGAGCCCCTTCCACGTGGGGGCTGTTGGTAATACTGACAGGCAAATCTAGGCCTGGGACCTCCAGGCTCACAGTGACACCAGCTTCTCTTGTTCTGGAATCCAGGAGGAAAGAGCAGGTGATTTGTTGCTGGCTCTTCCTGGTCTTCCCAGGTGGCGCTAGTGATAAAAAAAACCCTCCTGCCAATGCAGGAGATGCAAGAGATGCAGGTTCTATCCCTGGGTCGGGAAGATCCCCTGGAGGAGGAAAGGACGACCCACTCCAGTATTCTTGCTTGGGAAATCCCACAGACAGAGGAGTCTGGCAGGCTACAGTCCATGGGGTCTCAAAGAGTAGGACATGACTGAAGCTTCTTAGCATGTTCCTGGGCTGACTGGCATCAGGATCCTGGAAGGACAGGCAAGTACCTGGTGAAAATGGGAGGGAGAAGCTGCTGGGCGGGAGGGTGGGGGAGCTCAAAGGAGTCCCCAAGTTGAGCGCAGGTGTGGACTGCTGGGCCAGGACTCCAGTCAGTCAGCTGGGGACAGCAATGGAGCCTGGGCTTTGGGGTCAGGCAGCTGGACGTTCTCTGAGCTCCAGCATCCGGATCTGTAAAATGGAATAATAATGACTCTTCCCTGTTTCAGATTATTGTGAAGCCTCTGGGGACAGTGGGCTTAGCTGGAGGGGTGCTATTCTAGGGTGTTCTCTGGGACCTCAACCCTTGTCTGTGGCCTTTCTAAAGCCTGAGGAGGTTATTGATCATGTACTGATAAGGATAATGATGGTAGAGAACATCTGGGATAGATTAGGGGCCACTAGGAGGTCCTCCTTCAGAGTTTTGGGTTTGTTGGGTCAGAAACATGGCACTAATACACAGCCAAGGGTCGTTTAGGGCTTTGCAGTTGACTTCCACGCAGTGGCATCAGGACCTCGTGTTAAGACAAACTCTCTGTGTCAAGCATTCTGTTAAAGGCCTGACAGGCTTTATATTTTACTCTTCCATGTGAAGTAGGTGGGTGTCTTGACCCTCATTTTTCACCTGAGAAGAATGAGGCACGGGAGGGTTCAGTGACTTGCCTAAAACTACACAGATAACAAGTGGCAGAGTAGGGACTGGCGCACAGACAACCGAGTTCCCAAGTTGGCCTTTCGAGTGGAGAGACCACACAGCAAGTTGGAGGCTCGGAGGCCTTTGGAAGGACCTGAGGCTCCTCTGGCCACTCCTGCCTGGACTTGTGCCCCACTGTGCCCCCTGGAAGTGGCTGCAGGGGAGGAGAGAGGATGGCCAGGGTGCTGAGCTTGAGGGGGGTGGCTTTAGGGAGCAGGCCCGGGAGGCAGGGAAGGAAAGGACGTAGGGAGGGCCTCTGTCCCTCCAGAGCAGCTGAAGGGAAGGTAAAGTCCTATGGAGATGTAGCTAGGGGCCCAGATGAGGAGGAAAGGAAGAGGCTGGGAGGCGGAAGATACAGCTGCAAGGGAGGAAGCAGAGTCTGGAGTCTCAGGGGAGAGTGGAAGGGGTGGGCTGGGGACAGGCCAGGCCCTTGGCCCAGGGTTCTGGACCCCTGCCACTCCAGACTCCACAGAGGGGACCCTGTGGAGGGACCCTCAGCAGATGCCCCTTTCACCCCTGTGCCGTGCAATGCTGGTTCCACCAAGGTGAGCCCAGAGTCCCTGCCCTCAGTGGCTCACACACTCTGAGCTCAGCTGAGTGACCAGATGGGCACTGTCCAGGGCATTCATTCATTCATTCAACAAATACCTATGAAGGGCTCACCGTGTGCCAGGCTGGGCTCCTAGCAGGAAACTAAGTCCCTCTGAGGAGACACTAAGTTCCAATTCAAGGAGCCCCCGGTCCCATGAGGAGACACAAAACACAGGAAACAAATCAGTGTACAATAACATCAGGTCAGGCTGTAAAGCCCGAGAGGTGAGCAGAGGTATTTTACGAGGGTAGTCAGGGAGGCACTCTCTGAAGTGACATTTGAACAAAGACCTGATATCTTGGGGCAAAGGAACCTTACTCATGCTAGCATTGATTACTCTCTTAGTAAAATTCTCCCATCTTCTATCCCCTGTGGACTCACTCCCAGGTGATGTCATCCAGCCCCGTGACTTTAGCCTACCCATGTCCTGATGATTCTTAAATGTAGATCTAACAGGTAGGCAATTCCCTGGTGGTCCTGTGGTTAGGACTCTGTGCTTTCACTGCTGGAGGCATAGGCTAAATCCCTGCTCAGGGAACTAAGATCCCACAGACTGCGAGGGACAGCCAAAAAAAAAAAAAAAAAAAAAAATCTAACACGAGGATCCAGGCTTTCCCATGAGCTCTAGATGCTGATATCTGCCCGTCAAGGTGCCCAGCACTGTTGCTTCTGCAATTCTGTCTGTCAGTAAAGGGCCACCCTTCATGCTGCTGCTCAAGCCCAACACCAAGGAGGGACCTCCTTGACTCCTCCCGCCTCACCCCTGCTTCTTGTCCTGTTGGTCCCATCTCTAACATACATCTGGAACCCCATCCCATCTCCCCTGTCCCACCGTCACTTTCATCTGGCAGCTGGACTGTGGTGGCACTTAGACCACATCAGTTTCAGGTTGAAAGCTGACGGCTGGGGCAGGTGTGGGCTTGTCAGGACATAGCCTGGGGTTCCAGGTCTAGACTGAGTCCTGCCTAGGCTACTATCTGTCGTGTGATCTTCAGTAAGCTGCCTCCCCTCCTAGTCTCAGTTTTCTCCTCCCCGAGGTAGGGATGAATGTGTCTGCCTCACTGGGGAGTGGAGAAGGTCCAGTGAGGTAACTCTGTCCTTAGTCAGGGGAGAGGAGGCCACCAGCAGGAGGCAAGGATTTTATTCAACAGGAGCTTATTGCACCCCAGCTGTGTGCCTGGCACTGTACTTGGCTCCGGAGAGGTGATGGTGGCACACAAGAATGTCACTGTCTTTGCTCTCAGAGCTCTAATGGTGCCAGGAGAATGGGGAGGCCAGGAGGGCACCCCCAGCGGGGGCATGGCATAAGCCAGGGTGTGGAGGTGGGATGGATGACAGTGCAGGGGCGGGGAACTGGAGGCGCAGTCTCTTGCCCTGAGCCATGGGAGGACCCGTGAGAACCTCAGACATCAAATTCGGTTCAGGGACCTTGCCCAGCAGCACTGGAGCCCCCTGTGTAGAGGCCAAGGAAGGAACCCTTGCTGCCAGACTGGAGGGAGCCACCTTCCTGCTCCTGCCGTACGGCTCCCCCTCGACTGGGAGCCCCAGCCTAGGACCCTTCCCAGCAGGGACACCCCTCCCTGAGAAGCCACAGCCTGGCAGAATGTCTGGGGTGGTCATGATGGCGTTTCTCACCTGGACCCCAGATCAGCTCCTGGCTGGGGAGGATCAGCTCCTTTGTGAGAATCACCTCACCGAGTCCCCAGGGCCCCAGTTCTCTGCCTCTGAGGCTGAAGGTGAGACTGTAGGAGTAAGGGAAAGACTTGTGTGTGTATATGTGTGTGTGTGCACATGTGCACATGTGTGTGGGTGAGTACATGTGAGAGAAAGAAACAGAATGAGCCTGAGTGTGAGAGACAGATTGAGGTGTGTGTGAGAGAGAATGAATGTGTGTGTGTGTGTGTAAAGCATGAGAGATCATCTCTGCCCAGGCCAGGCAGCTGGACTAACGGTCCATTTCCCCCCTGGTCCAGAGGCCTCCTCCAGTCCCCCAGCTGCCCTGATGGGCCAGGTCAGCCCCCCCACAGGAGTCCCCAGCCACTCCCCACTCGGCTTTCCTTGTATTGTGCACAGCCTGGTTCCTCGAGGAAATGGGGCGGCTGCTGGGTGCGGGGGTGGCCGCCAGCAGCCCCACCCCCTTCCCCCCATTGTCACTCCTGGCTTTGGCCCCTGGCCCCTGCTGCCGTCACTAAAAATAGTCTTGTTCACAGGGAGACAGCCGCACCCCTGAGCGGGCTTCCAGACTGGGCGTGGGGCCAGAGCTGCCAGGACAGAGTTGTTGTCCCCGGGGAGGGGGGTGAGGTGCACCCATCGAGTGACCAGGGTCAAAGCACAATAGGGCTGTGTGACCTCAGGTCACCTTCTTCCCCTCTCTGAGCCTCGGTTTTCTCATCTGTTCAATGGGAATGAGGACACTTACCTCCTGGGGTTGCTCTTGAGAGTGGACAGAAGTGTGGCTGGGTCCCCAAGGCTCTGTTGGTGCCACCAGAGTATCTGGAGAGCCTAAGGCGAGAGGGCATGACAGGCCTTCATCCTCATCCCTGTGAGTGACCATCCAGTGGCTGCCAAGGGCCTCCGATTTCCCTCTACACAGAGGAGCTGAGTTGCAGAAGAGCCCACCTGGGAGTCTAGAGGTGCCTAAGATGTGCGTGTGAGACCTGGGAGATACGGGATATCTGTACCTCCAAGGTCTGTGTGAGCTCACACTGTGAATTATGCGGCCAAGCTGGGACTCGAACCCATGTCTCCAGCTTCTGAGGGCTGTGTTTTTTCCGCTCTGAGGGGCTGCTTCCATGCTAATGACTCTGCAGACTTCCTGGCTAGATCACCTTGTCTTCAGTCCACAAACACATGATTCATCACAAAGGAAGACGCTGGGCGGTGGGTGTTGAGGCCCGGGCTGGGGGCTGGGTAGTTTCCCTGGAGCAGGCGTGGGTGGACAGCTGCCCTCTCTGTCTCCTGGCCACTGAGCTGGGTCTGCAAAGAAGGGATTATCTGTGTGTCTGTCTGTCTACCGGGCTTTTTCTTTCTTTCTTCTTTTGTGGCTTGTTCTTTTTTCTCAACCATGATTTGTTTGAAATGGGTTCTGTTGTATACTTTCAAGATCTGAAACTCTTACAATTACTCTGGCCACAGTTGCAATTTTATATGTCTTTCTGTGATTAACTGTGTCTCCCACTAATCCTGGGCCCTGGGGCAGGGACTGAGACTTTATTATTAAAAGTCATGTATCCCTGGAGACAAATACAGTGTAAGTGTTCTCCCGTGAAGACCCCGATCCTGTGCAGGTTGGTCTCCATCTACTTGTATTTGGGGATTTGTAGGGACGCCTTGTCACCTGGTTTGGATGTAAATCTGGTCGGTGAGGTTTTGCTTTGCTGACTAGTTGGTTCACCTATTTTGATGTGGGGATTTGGAAAGATTCAAAACTGTGTGTCTACCACAGTCATAGTCATCACCCAGAAGCCTGACTCTTTCTGAATTTTTATGCACAGGGGAAAAAAAAATTAGTACTCGAGGTATTGAGCGATGGATCTCCTTGGGACCCTGGAGATGACCACTGTTTCCAGTTTGGGCCTCCTTGCACATCAAGCAAATGTAGGTACCCAGCTTGTTTTCACACGGACATTGATGCATCCTGCTTTTTGTATTGTACTTAGCACGGTGTTTTGACATTGTTCCAAGTCAATATACAGAGTACCTCCCCATTTACAACCAAAAACGGCTGCATGTAAAGCAGGGATATTTAGCTTTTTGTCCTATGGACCCCTTTGCCCTCTGGTGATAGGATGGACCCCTTATCACAATCATGGGTTTTTTTTAATATAAATTTATTTATTTTAATTGGAGGTTAATTACTTTACAATATTGTATTGGTTTTGCCATACATCAACATGAATCTGCCACAGGTATACACATGTTCCCCATCCTGGTTTTTAACCACATAAAATAAAGTGCATAGACTTACAAAGGAAGTCAATCAAACTGAGATGCCATGACCGCAACAGCAGCAAGAATTTGCGATGTAGTAATAGAAGAGCTTCTTTATAATGACATCAAGTTAAAGGTGCGCAGGCAGGTTTGGGGTCTCGATGAGCTTAAACAATATGTGTGTGGGGGTGTGTGGGGGTGTCTACACGCACTGTGTTGATGTCAAACAAGTGTCTCCAACTTCTGTTGCGGCAAGGGCACTGCTGACCCTCCTGGGGCACGAGGTCCCCATTTATACTTGAAGGGAACGCTGAATTTCAGTTAGAGGTTGGTGACTGTACAGTTTTTATTTCATTCCTATCCGAGCTCACAGAGTCCCTGAGTCCTGGAGCCCAGGTCCAGAACCTCTGCCACAGAGTGCGGCTGCCCTCACTTTATTCACCCCTATCTCTGATTGAAAAGTCACCCCATCTCAGAGTTTCTCCAAATCCCATTATTGCACAGAGGGGGAAACTGAGGCCCCCCGGCTGGCAAGTGGACTATGGTGACAGAGCCCCGGGTCCTGACTCCTGGCCCAGATGCTTGCCCGACTCCTCCCCCACCAGGCTGATGGCAGGGAGTCCAGCAGGAGCAGGTTGGCAGCTGGTGTCCTGCCCGGAGAGTGACCCGGCCCCGCCTGCGCCCTGCACCCCGCCCTGGCCGGCACAGCTGGGGATGTGACAGGAGGCTTGGCTCCGATTCACCCAGGCACATTCCTGGCCCAGCCACTAATTTTTTTTTATTTTGGTGACTCTTTCTCCCACACCCCCAACCCTCACCCCCCTTTTCCTCAAAAATGCTCTGTCTCTCCCCAGAGGGTCCCTTTGGGCGGCGGCTCCTGGAGGGAAATGTGGCCTGGATTTCCTGGAACACTCGGAGCTGGAGTCCCAGCGCTGGGAGGAGGAAAGCTGCTGGCAGCAGAACACCACCCCGCCTCCCAAACATAGCTGGTTTCTCTGGAAAAAGGGGGTGAGCTGGAGCCTCAGGATTCCCATTCCATTGGGCGCTCCTGTAAGAGGTGCCTACTCCTGCAACGCTGGGCCGCCACAAGACACCCCTTCAGACAACTGTGACTCTGTGACCTTTGGGGCTCTGTGACCTTGGACAAGCCACAGGTTCCTGCTGGGCTCTGGTCTCCTTGCTCCTTAGCCTGGGGCTTGTGACCAGGACCTGCCAAGGCCTGTGGATGGTCCAGTGAGGGGATAAAGCTCGGTACGAGCAAGTGAGGTGTTTGAGGGGTGTTGGGGAGGCAGGTTTGGGGGATACACTGGAGCAAGGGTGGGATGAAGATCCTCCATCCTCCTTCATTCGTTCATGAGACAAATAACTTGTTGAGCACTTACCGTTGTGTCAAGCACTGACGCACAGCAGTGAGCACAAGAGACCAAGGCTCAATCCACAGATAAAAGTCTCTGTACAGTCAAGAGGAGATGGGGAAAAGTGAAGCAGGGTGTGAGAGTTGGGGGAGAGCCTCTGCTGGGGTACCAGAGAGCCGAGGCATGAATGAAGCAAACCAGGCTGCAGAGGAGGCGGTGGGCTCCTAAGGCTCAGAGGTGGGTGCAGGTGAGGGAAGGAGGGGGAAGCCCATGCTGAGAGAGAGGTGGGGGCTTGTAGCCCAGGAAGGGCCCTGGCTTCATTCATGGGAAACCACCAAGGGCTCTGACATGTGCAGTGACACATCTGTAAAATAACCCACAGGGGTTGAGGGTGGCGTAGGCGATGCTGCAGGAGACGCACCCTCAGAGCACGGGCTTTGAGACCAGGTGCGGCTGCTTCCTGGCTCTGAGTGTGGGCAGGGAACTCTCCCCCTCAAGCCTCAGTTTCCTCTTTGGTAAAAGGGAGGCTCATAGCACTCAGATGGCCAAGAAGAAGGACCATGAAGGGCATAGTGACAGCTTCCCAGGGTGGTAGCTGCTCTTTCTGTGAGTCTGAGGCCACTTGCTTGGGCAGAGCTCAAGGCTGGCTTTGAATGTGAGCGTGGGTGTGGCTTTGAATGAGGCTGCTCAACTCCCAGGGATGTGTGGGGTCATGACCTTGGATGGGGATACCCCTGAGTTGTCTGCAGCTGATTTCCCTTTCTGAGGCCAGAGCTGGATTTAGGAGAGCCACTAGGATGAGGGAAGAGGGGCAAAGAGCCGCCTTGAGATGCAGAGGAGTCTGGGGGTCCTCCTCTACAGTCTCAGGATCCCCTTCTGACTCATCCCTCACCCCCAGAGGGGGCTGGACCCATTGGTGTGCTTAGTCGGTCTCCCTCTCCCCTGATCCTCAGCCTCCGTGAGGCAGCACAGCAAAACCCAGGCCTGGCACAATGATGGGAAGGGTAGGAAAGCAGTGGTTTGTTGTGCCTGAGGTGCCTTGACAGGACCCCCTGTCGAGGAGAAGGGACCCCACCTGCTCGGGTGCTGTGCTAAGTGCTGCTCTGCATCAGTTGAAAGCCAGTGGAACGATTTTCCTCCACTCCAACTTTCGGTGGCTTCCTGTTGCCCTCCAGATGAAGAACAGATTCTTGTCACGGATGCACAGGCCTCCTGGTCCTTCCTCATTGATGCCAACTTTGTTCCGGCATCCGAGCCTTGCATTGATCCCTACACCCATCCCCCTTGGCCAGGTAAACTTCTGTGCCCTGTCCAGCTCGGTTTTTTACTGCCTTTTCCTAAAGGAAGCCTATCGTGACCTGCAAACTAGACTGAGTTTCATGTCGCTCAGTCCTAATGTTGCCACCTCCCCTTCTGGTAACACCTATTGTTGTAATTTCATGGTGTGATTATTCGGTTATCGACTATCTCCTCGTTAAGACTGTAGTTAATGAGGTCAGGGATGCGGTCTTGTTCACAGCGGTAGCCCCCAGCATCCAACACAGTGTCTGCACATCGCAGATGCTCAGTACATGCCTATGGGATGATGGAGGAACCCTCTTGACAACCAGAGGAAGGAGGTGGTATTATTCGCTTTTTTACAGATAAGGAGCCAACAGCACAGAGAGGTTAAGTAACACGCCCCAAGGTCACACTGCCAGAGCGCAGCCAGACTCGGATGGTGTCTGTCTGGGGATGACTCCCAGCCAGCAGGGCTTAGAAGGTGGGCAGTTGGGGTTATGCAGAGAGGAACTAGGACCATCTGGACGGGGAAGGGCTGTGGGGGCGTGCCCCACCCATCCGTGTTTTCTCCTCGCTGTGGTGGTTCGTGGCTGTTTTCCTCAAGGGCGACTCAGGTGACCTTCAGGTTGGTCCCAGGGGCCGGCTGGGTGGAGGGCCTGGTCTGGCCGGGGCTGCTTTTCTCGCCCCTTTGCCCGCCCGCTGGCTTCACGCACAGATTACAACTTCCCCTCCACGGCCGTCTTACGCAGGCCACCTCCGGCTCGCCATTGTCTCATTGTTTGCCGAGGGAAGCTCCAGGAGGAAATTAACCTGCTGCTCACCCCAAGCAGGGAGTTTCACCCCCAGTCCCCACTGGGAATGACTGGGGCCTGGGCAGGAGGGGGTGGGGGCAGGTAGTAGACAATACAACAGGCAGCCTTGAAAGGAGTGAGCTCCCAGGCAGGGAAAAATGCAAGCAGAAGGGCCATTCCTTGACAGATGTACTAGGCCCTATCACGGGCCAGGCTGTGCATAAGGGAACTGGAGACACAGATATGAGACACAGGTCTTCTTAAGGGCCCTGCAGCTGATGGGAGCTGCTGTGTAGGGGCCTCAGGGCCAGATGGCCCTGCAGGCTGGACAGGTGACAAAGTCTGAGAGCATGTAGGCAATGGGGAGTGGTGGGGCATAAAACAAAATGAAGACTGAGGGAATCTCCTAACAGCCTTTAGATCCTGATTTCATTTTAACAAGGTGCAAATGAAAAAAATGCTCAAAATCCTTCAAGCCAGACTTCAGCAATACGTGAACCAAGAACTTCCAGATGTACAAGTTGGGTTTAGAAAAGGCAGAGGAACCACAGATCAAATCGCCAACATCTGTGGGATCATAGAGAAGCCAAAGCAATTCCAGAAAACATCTACTTCTGCTTCATTGACTAGGCTAAAGCCTTTGATTGTGTGGATCACAACAAACTATGGAAAATGCTTCACGAGATGGGAAGACCAGACCAGCTTACCTGCCTCCTGAGAAACCTGTAGGCAGGTCAAGAAGCAACAATTAGAACTGGACATGGAACAACAGACTGGTTCAAAATTGGGAAAGGAGTACATCAAGGCTGTATATTTGTCACCCTGCTTATTTAACTTCTATGCAGAGTACATCATGGGAAATGCCGGACTGGATAAATCACAAGCTGGAATCAAGATTGCTGGGGGAAATATCAACAACTTCAGATATGCAGATGATATCGCCCTAATGGCAGACAGTGAAGAGGAGCTAAAGATCCTTTTGATGAGGATCCTTTGATAACAGTGAAATAGGAGAGTGAAAAAGCTGGCTTAAAACTCAACATTCAAAAAACTAAGATCATGGCATCCAGTCCCCTCACTTCATGGCAAATAGAAGGTGAAAAGTGACAGATTTTATCTTCTTGGGCTCCAAAATCACTGTGGACAGTGACTGTAGCCATGAAATTAAAAGACACTTGCTCCTTGGAAGGAAAGCTATGACAAACCTAGACAGTGTATTTATTAAAAAGCAGAGACAGCACTTGCCAGCAAAGGTCCATATAATTAAAGCTATGGTTTTCCCAGTAGTCGTGTACGGATGTGAGAGTTGGACCATCAAGAAAGCTGAGCACTGAAGAATTGATGATTTTGAATTGTGGTGCTGGAGAAGACTCTTGAGAGTCCCTCAGACAGCAAGGAGATTAAACCAATCAATCCTAAAGGAAATCAACCCTGAATATTCATCAGAAGAACTGATGCTGAAGCTGAAGCTCCAATACTTTGGCCAGCTGATGTGAAGAGCTGACTGACTCATGGGAAAACACCCTGACGCTGGGAAAGATTGAGGGCAGGAGGAAAAGGGGATGACAGAGGATAAGATGGTTGGATAGCATCACCAATTGAATGGACATGAGTTTGAGCAAACTCTGGGAGATAGGGAAGGACAGGGAAGCCTGGCGTGCTGCAGTCCATGGGGGTCACAAAGAGTAGGACACGACTTAGTGACTGAACAACAATAAAATGGAACAAAATGAATCCCCTAGACTGGTGGAGTGTGCAGACTCTCAGTCTAGACTTTAGAAGGGAATTCTTGTTCTGGGGTAAAATTGGGTCCCTGGTTATTATTGGCATCCCACACTGCTGACTTTGGCTGGAGCTGTGGTGGTTGCTTCCCAGCATACTAATGGCGTCCCACCTCAAGTACCTGTCAGTCATTTGGCATCTCTGAAGCCTTGGGAACTCCCAGCCAGGACTTGGGAGCAACTGACCCTCTCCAGAGGCAGCCCTCTCTCATGCGGGTTGAGGGCTGAAGTGAGTGGATTATGGTCTCAGCCTCTTACTCACTGGAGACGACTTGCCTGCTCAGAAAGTCAGCGGTGAGACAGAACACCTTTACCCATACTGGAAATGGCTCAATCACTCCTTTTTTTTTTTAAATTGCTTTTCCTCCCTTCTTTGTTTCAGTCTCCCAAATTTCCCCCTTGCTTCCTGGGCTACTTGGCACTCAAATCCTTGTCTCAGGTTCTGGTCTCAGGGGAATCCAAGCTAAGACAATCTCTAACATTCTTTCTGAATACAGTTTATGATTCTAACCTTCTGTGATTCTAAGATTGAGTGACTTTCACTCTGCGATTACAAGTTTTCATAAGTTAATCCATCTGTGATTCCAGAATGGCATCATTCTAATGTGGCCAAAACACACCTCTCAGCCATGTACTCAGACATGCAGAAAAATGTAACACTCCATTTTCTATAAGGATTTTGCTTCTCCTGAGCTTCTATTTTTCCTGATGCCAAAAAATGCAAACTTCAATCAAATCTAGGCAAAAAAAAAAAAAAGCTATTTCAGATTTGAATGAAATTGAATGAGTCAAACTTTCCCTGTCTTCCGTTTTTTCCTGGATTGATTTAAGTCCTGGATGGGTGGGAGCATCTTGTATTGGTTGGGGGTGAACGGGGAGGTCTATGACTGGTATTTCTCAAGAGGTAGCAGCCCCCCTGCCCCGGCCCCGCCAGCTCTCCAGCGTGCCTCCCCTTGGGATCCACTGAGAAAAACTCCACTCATGTTGATAATTTGACTTCTAGAGTCAAAGAAACATAGTTCTTCCTGTGACACTAAATGTAAATACAGTTATAGTCACTCCATTCTTAGTCACCTGGGAAAAGATTTGCACATTGTTTGTACCTCATGAAACATGGTATGCAAATTCATCATTCAGTCTATTTGTTGAGTATCTATTTTGTGTTGGGCATTGTGCCAGGCATTGAAGATACACAGATGAGAAGACAGACATGATCCCTCCCTCATGTCATTCACAAGCCAAATAAAGTGTGTGTATTTATAACTTACATAGCATGGTGTCTGTTATGAAGGAAACAAATAGGGTAGGCAGAGAACACCTCTTTGAGGAGTTAACATTTAATCCAAGACTAAGAATCTAAGGTCGAGAGAAGCCACCAGAAGAGCTGTCAGGAAAGGGAGATTCTGGGTTGTGTTTGTAGCTGTAAACATTTTGTAATGTTGAAGACATCACTTGCATTTCTTTTACATTTTGTCTTTCCTTTCCCCTGTTTGTTAGTGGCCTCTGTCACCTTAGACAGGGGATAGTGAGGCAGAAATGGAAGACATTCTTTTTTGAGTCTCAAAGTCCCAAGCTTTTGGTTTGGAAAAAATATAGAAATTTAGTCAAAGCCCTGAAGAATTTGACCATATACAATTTATGCTGTAACTAACAGTGGGAAGAATAGGTGAATCAAAATTGGTTTTCCTCTGTAGGAAATGAGATAAAGATTATCTGGGAAGTGGGGAGAAAGGAAGTGTAGCAAAGATATTTAGTCATCAGGCAATTATCAGACTTCCCCTTCTGTAGCTGCAGATGGTCACACAGCTGAAGACTACATTTCCCAGTGCCCTTTGCAATTAGATGTGGCCGCATGACTAGGTACTGACAAAGGACTTGTGAACCCAACGGTGAGTGCAACTTCTGGGTTCTGTATTTAAAGAAAAATGGGACGGTCTATCGTCACTCCTCTTCCACTCCTGCCAGCTGGAGTTTGACCTGCTGGCAGAAGCTGGAGCGGCCGTCTTAGACCATAAGATGAAAGCCACGTGAGAAGGATATCAGAGCAATAAAAGGGAAGGAGCTAAGATCTCTGACACCAGGGGACTGCTTCCCTCTACTTCCTACCCTCTACTGGTTAGTGCGAGAGAAATCAACTTCTATCTTGTATCAGTTCAGTTCAGTCGCTCAGTCATGTCCAACTGTTTGTGACCCCATGGACTGCGGCATGCCAGGCCTCCCTGTCCATCACCAACTTCCAGAGCCTGCTCAAACTCATGTCCATTGAGCCAGTGATGCCATCCAACCATCTCATCCTCTGTCATCCCCTTCTCCTGTCTTCAATCTTACCCAGCATCAGGGTCTTTTCCAGTGAGTCAATTCTTCGCACCAGTACAGGGATGTGCAAAGTATTGGAGCTTTAGCTTCAGCATCACTCTGTCTTATATGGGACATAGTTTGGCCTGTATTACACTAGATAAATTCACATCCCAAGTAATACAGAAGGTTGGATACAGGAAGCTATAAAGTGAGTACGTACTGGTGTGTGACCCTGAGGAAAGAATACAGAAACCTCAGGTAATCTTAAGGGATCAGAGAGCAGAATTTATGGTCTCAGTCCTGGGTGAAACTTAAGAAAGCTGTGAACCTAGATGTCCGAGAAGGTGCGCAGGCCCCCTGGACCACGACTCTTTCTGCACATACCAGGAGGTGAGAGAGCACGTCATCTGAGCAGGGAAGTGAAACAAGATACCCAGAATTGACCAAGATTAAGTTTATACCACTTAGTGGAATGGAGACTGTTTACACTGGGAGTGGCCTAAGAATTGCGTTTGCTTCACTTCTCCTCCCCCCTCCTTCCCCTTCTCCGCCTTCCTCCTCTTTCTTCCTCTTCTCCTGCTTCTCCTTCTCTTCTCTTTTTCCTCTCCTTTCTTCTCCTCCTTCTTGTTCTTTGTTCTTGTCCTCTTCTTTCTCCTCCTCTTTCTTCTTCTTTCCCCCCCTTCCCCTCCCAATGCATTTTTGGCTGAGCGTCAAGGCTCAGCTTGAGGCCCCAGCCCAGTCCATCAGTGTGCTGTGTGGTCTTGAGCATATTGCCTCACTTCTCTGACCTGGAGTGATTTCACTGGGAACATAAAGAGGCTGAACTCCAGTTTGTCCAAGGTGGCTCTATCTTCATTAGTGTTCCGTGGCTCTTCTCTATATCTGATACTGAAGAGGGCTTAGGAAATGTGTGACAAAGTATCTCTCTTCCAATCCATGAAGTAATTGGACACAAAGAGATGAGGATACACATATGTACACACTTAAACAAACAAACGTGGATAACCAAACATCACAGTAGCCAAGAGGAAATACGGTGTCAAGGTTTAAGATGCAGGCTTTGGAACTGAACAGTCCAGAGTTTCACTCCCATCTTCTTCACTAACTAGCTGATGGTATTTCTCTGAGTTTTAACTTTCTCATATTTAAAATGGGAATAATAATAGCTACCTTTAGGGTTCCCATGGACAGAAAATGAAGTAATGTATGTAGAGCACCAAGCTCAATGCCCAGCACATGGTGGGCACTCAATAAATGGTTGTATTTATTGAGTCTGTTGTAATGAATGAGAACTGTCAATCACGGTAGGAACCAGTGAAATGTAGAAAAGGGCAGGGTGAAGAGGAGGTCTCAAGTGCAGAGCAGGAAGATCCCTGAGGGCTGGAAGGTGGGAAGGCAAGCCATGAATGGTGCGGGGATGTGCAAGATGATTAGCAGAGGGGGTAAGGTACTACTAGAGGGCGAAGGAGAAAAGATACACAGAAACAAGGTGGAACCGGGCTTGAGAAAATCTCTTCCTCCCCTGGACCTTATTTTCCTTATCTGTAAAGTAAACATAACAATATCTGCCTTTCAGTGTTGTTGCAATGATTACTAGAGACACCAAGGTCAAGTACCCATGAAGAGGCCTGGTTCATGGAAACATATCAAATATCAGTTTCATTCACCTCCCAGGGAAGAGGTAGTCACACAATATCAAGGCAAGAGGGACCCTCAAAAAAATATATATGGTGACACACATGCCTATACATGAACTGTTTGCACATCATACATCAATCTGCCCAGCTATCATTTATCCATTTTTCATACATCCATTCAAACACTAACAATTCATTTATCACCCATCCACCATCAATCTAGCCAAATGTCTATTCGGACTTCACCCACCATCTATTCCTTATCCATCATCATATATTCACCACCAACCCATCCATCTACCTATCATCCATTCTATATCCATCCTTCATCAATCTATTTATCACCTGTACTTCTATTCAGTCAGCCACCCAGCCAGCCATCATAATTCCGTCTATTTATCTATCATCCATCCAACCATCATTCATCTGTTCACCATTCATTAGCCATTAATAGCCATCCACCATCTTTCATACAATCATTAGTTCCATCCACCCATTCTTTACGCATCTGTTTATCCCTCATCCAGCCATCCATTCATTATTCCACTTGTCATTTATCTTTCTACTCTTTCTCATACCTCAAGTATCCACTCAACATATATTCTTCATTCATTTTTTCACATCCATCATTCACAAGTTAATCATCAAGTCACCAATCTAGGTTCCATCTATTTCTCTTCCATCTACTATCCATACTTCATTCTTTTACTAAATATCTATCACTTATTAGGCACATCTATCATTATCTATGCAACAGACATCTATGAAGCTGCATACAATTAATCTAAACATTTTATCATCCATTTGTATCCATCTATTCAGTTATGTTTCATTCATCCATTTATGTTTCATTTTCCGTGTTACCTAGGGATAATCTACACTAGGCTAGGGATACAGGCTAAATAAACTACAATCTGTCCTCAGGTAGTTCAGAGCCTAGTAGAGAAAGACTGACAAGCTGGGAAGTACTTAAACATAATGTTATGGCTTCTGTTATAGCAGAATGATTGTACCAAGCACTGTGGGGGAGAACACAGAGAAGACAGCCCATAAACTCTGAAGGAACAAAGGAAGGATTATCAGGAGGGGTGTCTATTAAACTGGGTTTTAAAGGATGACCAGAAGTTCAACTGGTGTTTTTGTTGGGGGAAAACTGAGTCCTAAAGCCGGGAAGTGAGCACACAACCTTACTGAGAGCAACACAGTAGAGAATTGTAACTGCCTGCAGCCTCCTAGACTAATGTTTCCACTTCCCAAATCTGGGCAGACATGTCAGTGAAGAAAAACCCACGTCAAGGCAGGGGAGGGGCTGCTTAGGATGGGAAGGTGAAGAGGATTTCCTTCGACCTCAGCTCTCCATTCACGGAGAGGTAACAGCAGAGGCCCTAGGAACTGGCATGAATTTGACAAAGAGAAGAAAAGAATGGCCTTGGGAGGCAAGAAAAGGACAGGGAGCGGATGAAGTGAAAACATTTAGTCTTTAGCTTCTTAGGTGAAGATGGGTCAGAAAAGAGACACCTAGTATATCCTTCGGAGAAGGCAATGGCACCCCACTCCAGTACTCTTGCCTGGAAAATCCCATGGATGGAGGAGCCTGGAAGGCTGCAGTCCATGGGGTCGCTGAGGGTTGGACACGACTGAGCGACTTCACTTTCCCTTTTCACTTTCATGCATTGGAGAAGGAAATGGCAACCCACTCCAGTGTCCTTGCCTGGAGAATCCCAGGGACAGGGGAGCCTGGTGGGCTGCCATCTATGGGGTCACACAGAGTCGGACACGACTGAAATGACTTAGCAGTATATCCTTGTTACCTTTACTCAGGTAATTATTAATAATAGTGCTACACTTTTACAGCCATGCTTTATTCATCACAGACTATGTGTTAAGCTTTCCATGCATTATCTCATTTTGTTCCCCACCCCTCAGAAAGCCCAGGAAGTAGTTACTGCTTTTATTTCAGTTTTACAGATGAGGAAACTGAGTCTCTGAGAAATTAATTTATTGTTGTTATTCAGTTGCTAAGTCAGGTCCAACTCTTTATGACCCAATGGACAGCAGCACACCAGGCTTCCCTGTCCTCCACTATCTCCCAGAGTTTGCTCACGTTCACATTGATTGAGTCAGTGATGCTATCTAACCATCTCATCCTCTGCCTTCACCTTCTCCTTTTGCCTTCAATCCTTCCCAGCATAAGGGTCTTTTGCAATGAGTCGGCACTTCGTATCAGGTAGCCAAAGTACTGGAGTTTCAACTTCAGCATCAGTTCTTTCGATGAATATTCAAGGTTGATTTCCTTTAGGATTGACTGGTTTGATCTCCTTGCAGTCCAAGGAACTCTCAAGAGTCTTCTCCAGAGAAGTTAATGTGCTGTGCTTAGTTGCTCAGTCGTGTCAGACTCTTTGCAACGATATGAACTGTAGCCCACCAGGCTCCTCTGTCTGCGGGGATTCTCTAGGCAAGAATACTGGAGTGGGTTGCCATGCCCTCCTCCAGGGTGTCTTCCCAAACTAGTGATTGAACCCAGGTCTCCCACATTGCAAGCAGATTCTTTACCATCTGAGCCAACAGAGAAGCCCTTTTTTCCTTGCTGGGGCCTACCTAACCGAATCTTCAATGCAAAACAAAAGACTCAGTTCAAGCAGGGGTAAGAACAAGAGTAAGAATAAGAGAAGTTAATGCTAGGATTTAAATCTAGTTCATGTGGCTACAAATTCCATGTCTTTCTCATTCCATTTCCTCTCTCTCATGGTCCTTTAGGCATGGTGTATGGTTGTGCCAGTCACTGAGCATCGGGGGTGAGTAGGGAAGGAGTTGGGGCAATGGGAAGAGGAGAATCATACATGACTTAGACAAAGTCACTCAGGTACTAAAACGTGTGCTCCATCACATTGGAGATTACCTCTGTATCAGCAGACTTTTAAACTGTGTCTGGCACATAGTAGATAATAAATATTTGTTTTTGCTTGAATTCTTAAAAAATTTTGTTATTATTATTATTTTTAAATGTGACTGATAGCTTAGGACAAGGTCAGTCTTTATTTTTTTAAATTTTATTTATTTGTTCTTGGCTGCACTGGGTCTTTGTTGCTGCCCGTGCGCTTTTCTCTAGTTATGGCAAGTAAGGGCTCCGGCTCTAGAGTGTTTGGGCTTCAGTAGTTGTGGTACATGGGCTTAGCTGCCCTGTGGCATGTGGAATCTTCCTGGACCAGGGATTGAACCCATGTCCCTTGCATTGACAGGCAGATTCTTAACCACTGGGCCATGAGGGAAGTCCTTGATTGAATTCTTTTGGAAAGAAAATGGGTGACAAATTAGAATATAGAGCATATACACTAAGTTGTTCTAACGCAAATCCTAAGTAATGATAGCATAAAGAAGAAAGTATTTTCTTTGTTTCAGGCCTGGACATAATAACTCAGGACTAGCTTGATAAAGATGGGTCCCAGGGTTCTCTTAGCTTGTAGCTCTGCCATCCCTAAGGTGTTGCCTGGCTCCTTATGGTCTCAGATAGCTCCTCCATGTCTACACCACGGCCAGCCAGCAGGGGTGGGGTTGGGGGAAGGAAAGGGGCAGTCATGACTTCGAAGATATGCAGGGTACTCTGCGTACCACTGGTCAGAATTTAGTCACATGGCTAGAACTAGCTGCAAGGGAGAAGCTGGGAAATAGTCTATTTTGTGTGGCTAAGTGTCCAGCTAAAGATCAGAGGTTTTATTTCTGTACGAGAAGGGGAGAATGGGTATGAGGGCCAGCAGTGGTCTCTGTTACAAATGAGGACCCTTTGTGTGAGCACCAGTATTCTTCATGGTGTGAAGACTCCATAGGGACAGATATGGTCTCTCCCACTAGACTGCTGGCTCCCCGAGGGGCAGGAGGCTATGTTACATCACCCTGATATCCCTGGTAGCTTCCAGCTCAAACTTAAGAAGGAAGCTCTCTCAGACCTTGGATAGAGTTTTGATGATATGATGGAATCAGAACAAGTGGGTTAGAGGGCTTTCGCCTGGTGATGATCAAATGGAGAGGACTAAAGTTCAGGCTGGGCATCTGGGAGGAAGCCAGAAATAGTGGAGGGACTCAGGAAGGTGACTTACGGGAGGACTGGATTGGGTGAAGGGGCAGAGAAGATCTTGGAAGGAGGAGGCAGAGTTGGGGGCAGAAGGGACCGTGCAGTAATCACAGCTCTTCTGCAATAACATGCTCAGCAGTCCACAGAGCATCTTGGCTTCTGCTACCTCATCAGTGAGACCAGATGGTGCCTGAATTTAAGTGGGGGACATGAGGTGCATCTTGAATGCCACTAGCCTGTCCTGTTCCTATCAGAGAACCAGCACTGGTTTCCTTCCTCCCTCCTTACCTCCCTCCTATTCTCCCTCCCTCCTTTCCTTCCTTCCTTTCCCCTTTTATTTATTCAGTTTATCTCAGAAATTTGGAAGGATTCCATCTTGTACTGGGAGCTTTAAAGACTCCAGGTCTATTCTAAACTGGGAAGCACATAACCCCATTCTATCTATCTATCTCATATGCAAGTGTATATGTACATATACACAGACACACGCATATGTACATACGTGTATATAATCATTTACTCTGTCAGTGCTAGCCACTCTGCTAGTCTCTGGGGAACACACTGGTGAACAAGTTGAAGTCCTTGCCCCATGGAATGTACAGTGAGGAGAGACAGATAATACACAAATGAATACACAAATAACTACAATTATTAAATTATTAAATCAGTGCTACAAAGTTAATTAAACTATTAAATCAGTACAGTGGCTTCCCTGGTGGCTCAGTGGTAAAGAATCCTTCGGCCAATGCAGGAGACACGGGTTCGATCCCTGGTTGGGAAGATCCCCTGAAGAAGGAAATGGTAACCCACTCCAGTTTTCTTACCTGGGAAATCCCATGGACAGAGGAGGCTGGAAAGCTGCAGTCCATGGGGCTGCAAAAGAGTCAAACACGACTTACTGGCTAAACAACCAGTACAGAATGCTATGAGAACATAATCACTTTTCATTCCAGCATTCATTATACAAATATTTAACAAGGGAGCTTATATATATTAAAAATAAATTTTTCAAAAGAAAAATCATGCTCCTTGTTCAAACATAAAATGAACATGTGTCAAAGTTTTTATTTAAATGATTAATTAATGAGAGAAACAATAAGATGTTAAAAACTAGATCAAAGGAGAAGCCAAAGCATATATATGCTGAAATTAATTTGTTAAGATGCAAAACTATTTTCTTCCAAGAGGGATGGGGAGGGGGGTGGGGGAATTGATAATACCTCCAGCAGATAAAACTTACTTGCTTCCCGATGAGCAAGAATTATTTGTTCACTACCTGTCTTGTTACAACTTACACGGAGACACGCCACAGCTCAAAGAAAAGGAAAGGGATATACTACCATAGAATCAGTTAACCCAAAATGAGGCAAAGACTAGGGATAAGAGTCTATAGGACAGCCGGGGATCTTTGTGGTTCTCGTTTTGATTTGCATTTTGCCGTTTTGAAGTCGTTTGCAATTTTCCTTAATATGAGTCAAATCTGTGCTAGGCACTGGTAATACAGAGGTAAACCATACAGGCACAATATCTCCCTCAGGGAGAAGAATGTTAAATGTTCCCTTAAGTTCTTATAGTGGGGCAGTGGGCTAGGGAACAGAAAGTTTTGCGAAGCCAAACCAAGTCTCTGCCATTTTTGTCTAATAGTCAGATCAGATTATAAAAGCACTTTATAGCCTGAGAAAAACCAGGGCTCTTCTGTCTAGTTCTAAATCCCCAAACAAGCAAAGCCTTGAGGCTTTCCTGTGAATTTCCACCTCTCTAACAAAAACGACTTTATTTCTTACTTCTGCAAAACTATGTCCAAAAATAAGTGATTACCTTTGCAGATATAATAATCAGGTGAGAAAATCATTTTTTCTAACTTGGAGAGACTAATCCTTGATGATTTTTTCCCTTGAGGTATCTGTTGCGTTTTTATTTTGTTTGTACAAATATCTGTTGTATCGTATCTATGGTCTTTGCTGCTCCACAGGCTTTTCTCTAGTTGTGGAGAGCGGGTGCTAAACTCTCGAGTTGCGGTGCAAGGGCGTCTCATCGCAGCTGCTTCTCTTGCTGTGGAGCACAGGCCCTAGAATGTTCAGACTTCAGTGGCTGTGACTCCCGGGTCTGGAGCATAGACTCAGTAGTTGTGGCACATGGCTTTTGTTGTTCCATGCCACGTGGGAATCTTTCCAGACTAGGGATTGAACCCACGTCTCCTGCATTAACAGGCAGATTCTTTACCACTGAGCCACCAGGAAAGCCCCACTGTTATATTTTTTATTCAGGGATTTACCATTCTAAAACTGGGACCCTCTTGTAAAACTTCTTTTCAGGTAAATTTCTGTTTGCTTTCTAACTGCTTTTGTCTTTAAATTTTCTTTGAGACAACTAACAGTTATATACACTCACACATGCCAAACAACCAGGATAATTATACACTATTCTAAGTGTGTGAAATAAATCAATGCAGTGACACAATCAAGATGAACTGGGGACAACAAGGTCCTACTGTATAGCACAGGAAACTATATTCAATATCCTGTGATAAACCATAATGGAAAAGAACATGAAAATGAATGTGTACAATGTACAACTGAGTTCTTTCTAAATTAACACAACATTGTAAATCAACTATACTTTAATTAAAAAGAAAAATAAAACTTGGGAAGAGGGGAAAGATTACTTTAGATAAGGAGTCAGCAAAGTTTTTTCTGTAAGGGACCAAACAGTAAATATTTAGGCTTTGAGGCACATCTAGTCTCTGTCACAGTTCTTAGCTCTGAATTATAATGGGAAAGCAACCGTAGACACTATGTGAATAAATGTATATGGCTGTGTTCCAATAAAACTTCATTTATAAAAACAAATGATGGGCCAGATTTGGAATATGGGCCATTGTTTGCTAATCTCTGCTTTAAATAATGCAGTTTTACAAGGGCTTCCTGAGAAGATATTTAAGATGAAGCCTGAAGAATGGGAAGAAGCCAGTGTCCCAAGCAGAGTGGACAGGATGTGCTAAGACCACGGGGTAGAAAAGAGTCTGGTGTGTCGGAGGAATAGCAAAAGGACCAGTGGCAGAAGCGCAGTTATAAGAGTGAATGAATGAATGAATGAATGAACTCAGAGCCTAACGCAAAGTTGCTTACATAACAGGGCCTAATAAATATTTGTTAAAATCTGAGTGGGTGATATATTCACACAGTTCAAAAAGTATAAAAAGGGATCCTATGAAGAGTCTCATTCCCAGTCTGTCTCCTTCCCACCACTTTCATCCATTTCTGATCTTTCCAGAGTTTCTTCATTCAGATTTATGCAAATGAAAACTACATCCTTGACCCCCAGGCCATGCTTGGTGAGAGTAGCTGGGACTGAACAGGTGGAGGCTCCTCTGTCCAAGTACAAGAACCAGAGCTCCGAACTCAAGCTCCGTCCTGGCTGGGGCTCTGACCCTCTCCACCCTGGCCTGTGTGCAGGGGAGGCACGGCCCCTCCACAGGAAAAACGGCTTCCTAAGAGTGGGTGGAGTGGGACAGGTCCCACCTGAGCTGCTGCCCGGTGGAGCCACTCCCAACCTAAGAACAACTGAGCCCAGAGTGGAATTTTCCTCCCTTTCTCATTTTCCTTCAACTTGCTGTTGAGGAGAAAGTCTCTGTTGAATGCTGGTGTGTTTTTAACACCTCTCTTAACACTTACTTCCCTTTTTAACAGAGAGCAGGCCTCCACCTCCGAGCCTTCGGCATGCAGCTGGATCTGGCAAGAATTTAATGACATTGTTTTGTTTTCATTGTACTTATTTTTATGGTTACCTTCTATTTATGGCATGAGATACTGGTTTTCCATTTATGGAGGGATCTAAAGTTCCCTTTTGAAATGAATATATTTATGTTTTTAAAAGAGGGTTCATTTAAAGAAAAAAAAGTATTATGTAACTGATGGCACAGGTGGTACCCAGACATGGAAAAAATTGAAAAGAGGAACATGATGAGCTGAAAGGGAGGAAATGCCTCTTAGGTCAAATGCCTTAGGGTCCAGAAAGGACCTCTGAGGCTTGGCAAAGGGAAGGGACTTTTCTAAAGTCACATAGATGACATGGACTGAGACTTGGACCTCCTGATCCCCTTGTGGTGGGGATATGTTGTGTCAGAGTGATAGGGCACGGGTCAGGAACCATGTATACTCTCACGGCCACTGCGCTAGCCAGGGTCAGGGTCTTTCCAAAGATGGCCAAAACACAGACTGAATGTAAAGAGGGCTTGGTTTGTGAAGGAGAGGAGGGAAGCACAGTGGTGTCCCTCAAGCAGAGTCCATGTGCTAGACCCTGGGCTGAGACCTTGCCCCAGGGGCACTCACAGATTCAAGGGGAAGACAAAAATAACTTAAGTTCCTGGTGGCAGTGTGGCCAGTGCTCCACCAGAGGCATAGCTGTCACATCCGTCACTGCTGGTAACTGGGACTTCTGCCTGCCCCAGCAGCCATTTCTTTTGGGAAAACCACCCCTCCTCCCATTCTTGGTTTTGTAGCTCAGGTCAGGCAAACCATACACCCACTTCAGAGATGGTCATGGATTAGGTCTAGCCAATCAGAGCACTTTGTCCCTCCAGCCATAGTGATTGGCACAGGTCGGTAATGTGACCCAAAGCAGGCCAATGGGGGCCTTCTCTTGCACTTCTGGAACTACTAGAAAAGGGGCCCACTCCAAGGGGTTTCTAAAAGGATGAGTCCTGATCTAGCATTGTTAGCCGTCATCTTTGCTACCAAAATAGGAGAAGCTGTCTGCGAATGAAACTGACATCCAGGAAAGTAGGGCTAAGAGATGGAGAGGGAAAAAGGGCAAAGGATAAGCTGACATCCAGGAAAGCAGAGCTAATGATAGCCTAACCTCACCTGGATTCCAGCCATGAAACCAAATGCCCTGCACTCAGTTCTGGAACCAATAACTTAACTTTTTTTTTCTCCCCATCAATTACTTTGAGCTGGATTTTTGTCACTTACTACCAAAAGAGAACCAGCCAACTCCAGGCAGAAACACAGTGTCACAGGCAAGTTAGAAAGAGAGAGAGGTTGGAGCGATGAAAATTTGTCTGGAATCCTTTCTTGTGGAGGTGGGACTGAGCAGGGTTTTGAAAAGCGGAAGAGGATTTTGATGCATAAGGAAGGAACGATCTTTCCAGTAAGGGGAGCAGCTCAGGCAGTAGAACAGTGCTGGGACCACATAGCCATTGTGGCTGGAGAGAGGACGGGGGCTAGAGAAGTGGTGGGAGAGGGGCTGACAAGAAGGAATGTTCTCGAATTTTGCAGAAATTTTCTACTTCTCTGCCTGTATCTTCCTTCTCTGGAAGATAAGTTAATTTACCCACAACCATTTTATTGTTGTTCAGCTTCTCAGTTGTATCTGACTTGTTGTGACCCCATGGACTGCAGCATGCCAGGCTTCCCTGTCCTTCAGCATCTCCTGGAGTTTGCTCAAACTCATGTCCACTGAGTCATTGATGCCATCTAACAGTCTCATCTGTCATCCCCTTCCCCTCCTGTCCTCAGTCTTTCCCAGCATCAGGGTCTTTTCTAATGAATCAGCTCTTCACATCAGGTGATCAAAGTATTGGAGCCTTAGCTTTAGCATCAGTCCTTCCAGTGAATCATTCAGAGATGATTTCCTTTAGGATTGACTGGTTTGATCACCTTACTGTTCAAGGGACTCCCAAGAGTCTTCTCCAACACCACATCAAACTTCAAAAGCATCAATAAACCATTTAATGAGCACCTTATGTGCCATGTACAGTTGTGAGAGTTGGACCATAGAGAAGACTGAACACTAAAGAACTGATGCTTTTGAACTGTGGTGCTGGAGAGGACTCTTGAGAGGATGAGATGGTTGGGTGGCATCATCGACTCAATGGACATGAGTTTGAGCAAACTCTGGGAGATGGTGAAGGACAGGGAAGCCTGGCATGCTGCAGTCCATGGGGTTGCAAAGAGTCAGACACAACTTACCAAGTGAACAACAACTACATGCCAGGTACTGTTGAAGGGCTGGTGAGGCAGCAGTGAACAACACAGCCAAAGGCCATGCTATCTTGCAGCTTCCATTCTACACAGACAGACGATAAATATGATAAATTGATAAATAAGTATCATAATGTCAGGTAGCAATAATGTACAAAGAAAAACTAGGACAATTGGATAAAGATTGGTGGAGAGGTGTTTGGGATTATGAAATGTTCTGAAAACAGATGGCAGTGATGGTGTACAAGGTGAAAGTACTTAATGTCACTGAATTGTACATACAAAATGGTTAAAATGGTGAATTTTATGTTATGTCTATTTTATCAGAATTTTAAAAATAGATGGGTGAAGGAGCGCTATTATAGAGATGGTAGTCAGGGCAGACCTCCTTGAGGAGGTGACACTTGAGCAAAGATATGAAAAACGGGAATTAGTGAGCCTTGAGGATACATGGAAGAAGAGCAGTCTAGGCAGAAGGAACTGCACAAACAAAAACCAGGAGGCTGGAGTGTGCCTGGTGCATTGTGAGAATTGCTAGCAAGCTGGTGTGCCTGGGGCCGAGAGGGCAAGGGGAGACGGCAGAGAATAAGGGGGACAGGGAGGGACGAAGATGAGGCCACATGGGGGGCAGAAGCTGGAGCACAGGGAGAGAACTTTGGATTTGGTTGTAAGAGTGATGGGAACACTTGCAAGTGTGGGCAGGAGAAGGGGCAGGAGTTGGCCCTTTCTATTCAACTGTCCCCCTCTCTCCAGCACTGTCTCTTAATCAGGCCAGTTATCTCACCTCTGCTTTCTGAATATCGCTCCTGGGCTGCTGCCCTCTTCTGCCTACCTTCGTGATCACTACCTAATTTATCGTTTTTTAACACGGATGACACAAGCAGCCTCCAACCAGCCTTCAGGCCTCCTGCTAATAGGGCCTCCACCATGTCTACTGGAGGCTTTTTCTACCTGCACTCGTGACCAGTCCTTCCCCTGATGAGCCGTGTCTTCCCACTTTCCAGTCCGGCCCTGTCCAGCTCTCCAGTCTCTTCTCCCCTCACATTCATCTCCCCCCCATACCTTGGCCACTCTGAGCCTTCCAGGGGGTCCCCCTGCTGCCTCGGGCTCTCTCCTCAAGGCTGGTGCATGTACCCTCTCCTCCACACAGGTTCCTTTTTACCTAGAGAATCTCCCCCGTGATCCTTTAAGAGTCAACCCAGCACCACTCTCTGAAGGGGCTTCCGTGACTATCCCCACCCCAGGCCACCTTAGCTGCCTCCTTTTCTGTGTTCCCCCGCCTCTTCCACCAGCAGTCCAGAGGACACTGTCACTCATGGCTGCTTGGTTTGGTTTGATTTTTTCCAAACCTCTACCTCTCCTCACCTCCTGGAACCTCCTAGTTCTCTGCCCATAGTATGTTCTCAATAAATATTTGTTGAATAAATGAATGAGTTTGGAATGTATCTTGCAGAAACAACAATAACTTGGTTTAAGGATGTGCTACGTGCTAAGCTAGATACTTTAGAGTCTGGATCTAATTTATTTTTCACAGTCTTAGGAGGAACCTACTATAATTAGTCCCATTTTAGAGATGGGAAAACTGAGGCTTGGTGAGATTAAGCAATTTCCCCATAGCCCTGAAACCTAGAAGCAGTGGAGATGGGAGAAGAGCTGGCAGCTGAGCTGACAGTTCAGAGTGCCCAGTTTGAAGTCATGGGCACATCACACAGCCAGGGGAGGTTTTAATAGCATTATTGGGCCCATGGTGGGGTTTCCGGGAGTCTCTGAACTTTATATGAAGCTCAGTTGTTCATGAGCTGTTTTCAGACAGCAGGCTGATTGCTGTCATCAGAGTCTCAGAGGGGTTCTTGATAACCACTATGTTCAAGATGTTCTTCTGCATACAAGAGAAAGGTGGAGAATCTTTGAATATTGGACTGATGAATTCCAAGTTATGCTTTGGAAGGATTACTTGGGCAATTCATTGCAGCATTATTCATAAGAGAAAAAATTTGAAATATCCTCAATGTTCACCAAGAATGGACACATTATTTTATGGTAATTCTTCCATAGAAGGGAACACCATGCAGCTGTAAAGATGAATGAGGAATCTCTTCCAGCACTGATCTGAAATGATTCTAAGACACATTTTTAAGTAAATGAAGGCAAGTGTAGACGAGGGTGTATAATAAGCTTCTGTTTTTATTTTTATTTTTATTTATTTATTTTTTTGCTTTCTTAAAATCTTTACTTTTGAGACAGGACATAAGTGTTACAGAAGCTTCTGTTTTTAGAAAGGGAGTTGAGGGTAAGATTACAGATCTAGATTTGTTTCTATATGCATAGAATATCTTTGGCAATATTCACAATAATATAGACAATGGAAACCCTACTTCATACAATTTCTATAAAGATTAAATGAGTTAATACTAGATAATTGTTTAGAAAAGTGCCTGGCACATAAGAAGTACTAGAGGAGATTTTATTGAATAAAATAAAAGAGGAATTGCTGCAGTGGGCAGACAGGAGGTAATAGGCAGTGGTGGAAAGACTTATTTCATCTCATGCTGTCAGGCAACTTCTGAATTTGGTAACATGGGCAAATATTATTATTATTTTTTTATTATTGACGTGAACCACTTAAAAACTCTTTAGTGAATTTATTACAATATTGCTTCTGTTTTTTATGTTTTGGTTTTTTGGCATGAGGTTTGCAGGATCTTAGCTCTTCAACCAGCATTCCCTGCGTTGGAAGGCGAAGTTTTAACAATGGGACAGTCACGTGGGCATGTATTATTGATACATATTTTGAAAGTTAAAATTAAGTGTATTCAGATACATAAAAGATAATCTGGGGGGATCAGAGACTGGAAGGAGGTCCCACCCAGCATCCCCGGGAATTAGCTGGAATTGGTCAAAGACTGCATTGTGTAGTGTGAAAGTCAGGACGTGAGGAAAAAGCAGAGGGGGGCGGGTGGACACCAAAACACCCACGCCCCAGGGCCCACTATAAAAAGCACATTTGAAAACATCAGACTGGAAATGTTTTTTTTATTTTTATTATTATTATTTTTTTAAAAAGCCAAAGCTCGTCCCCCCAGGAGGCGTGTTGCAGCTGCGGGCCGTGGCAGTTCCCAGGTGATGTCAGTCCTGGCCTCGCGCCAGCCCCGGCCCCTTGGAGACGGTCTTGGTGGGTTCAGCTTGACTGTTTTTCCTTCCTGAGACTTGAGGACACCTTCCTGTCTCAGAGAAAGCAGCCTTTCCAGGGCTTTCTGAAAGCCTGGGGCGGGGAGGTGGTGGGCCTGGGCTGAGAGGAGAGAGGGAGGCAGAGGAAGGCAGGTGAGGGGTGGGGAGGTGGGGAGGCTGCATCGAGTGAGAAAAGTGAAGGCTGGGCGAGCTGCAGACAGGCCCAGCTCCGTCTGGGTGGCTTCAAAACCACCCCACAGGGGACAGGAGGGGGCGTGCTCCTTGGGAATCTGAGACCCGTCTCCCTGACCCCTTCCTCCCGCTGCCCTGGCTGCTGCCTGGGGGGATGCACTGGGGTGGGGTGGGGTTGGGGGCAAGATTCGTTCCCACGGAGTTCCCAGCTGGCCAGCGCCTCCTCTCTTCCCTAAGCTCTGGGCCCATCCCTCTCTCCTCTCTGGCTAAAGGCCGGTTGCCAGTATCTTCTGAGCCTCCAGGCGTGGGTTTCTACAGATGGGATGAACTGCAGAGCGGGTTCGAGGTCTCCTCATTGTGTAACCTTGGGTCAGCCACTGCTCCTTTATGGTCTCCATCTGTGAAATGGGTCACACCCGCCTTGCAGGGTGGATACGAGACTCTGATTCTGAGACTCTGGTTCCCACAGTGTAGGCTGGACTCTGGACAGGGGAGAAGACCCAGACTCAGAGGGATGAACTTTTCTGTCTTGTTCTGGAAGCCCAGCCTCTTGGGTCCTTCAGCAGGTCTCTGCTAAGTACCCACTATGTGCTGGCAACTTGTGAAGCCCTGGGATGCTGCCGCGTAATGGTGGAAGCCAGAGGTGTTTTGAGCAGGGGTTCTGGCCCAGCTCAGGGGCCTGGAGAGTTGCCTCCTCTCGGAACCTCGACACTGACCACATGGACAGCAGAGGAGGAAGATGAAGGGGTGGCTCTGGACTCTGTGTGTATGCTGTCTCTTCAGTCATGTCCGACTCTGCAGTCCTGTGGACTGTAGCCCACCAGGCTCCTCTGTCCACGGGATTCTTCAGGCAAGAACACTGGAGTGGGTTGCCATGCCCTTCTCCAGGGACTCTTCATGCCTGGGTCCAAATCCTGGGCTGTCATTCAGTGGCTGAGTGACCATGAGGATGCTAACAGTCCCTGCCTCTCGGGATTGGAAGAAGTAGATAAATTATGGGTTCATACCATGCCTGGCACAGACCTGGTGCTTCATGAGCTCCCCCATGCTTTTCTCCTCTGTCCACAGAGGCTCGCCTTGCTCTGAGTACTTTGCAGAGCAGCTCTGGGTGCCCAGAGGAGATGTGTCAGGGATTATCAGGTTATGTTCAGGGGAGGTCCAGGGACCCGCAAGAGCCCCAAGCACTGCATCTCATGCAGGGGTGGCCTGAACAACTTTGCAGGACCTTTGCACACTCGGCAAAGTCTTTTCTTGCCTCCAAGATATCATCCTTATGTTTCCTCTATTCTTTCTCATTCACATAGCCCCACAGACCTTGGAAGCACCCATCATATTTTTACTCTTTCTTTGCTCACAGCCTGTTTTTCTGAAAGACCTTGGCCTCCATGAGAGCAGGCACCACATCTGTCTTACTCTCTGGCCAGAATGACCTTTTCGATCTTGTTCTGCAAGCTCAGGTTCAGTCCAGGCCCTTACAGGACTGGGCACATACCTGGTGAGGCTGTGTGGGCCAGTGGTGAGAGTTCAGTGAGGCTCTGCAGCCAGAACTCCTGGTTCAAATCCACTTGTTGCCAGGGGCCATGTAAAGTTGGGCATGTTCCCTGTGCCTCAGTTCCTGGATCTACAAAATGGAGCCATAACTTGTTGAGTAGGTTACATTAACTTGCATAAAGTGTATAGACCAAGACCTGACACCTAGTGGGACCTTAGAAAAAGTCAGGCACTTTTCCAAGTCTAGAGGATCTGGGCATTCAGAAAACACCAACTCCTAAATTTTATCAGTCTTCCCTCCACAGGGCCAGTCTGTCCTAGTTCATATAGCCCTTCTGGTCTACTTTGTGCAGGCTGTGCTAAAATGAGGAAAACCAAGGCCCAGAGAGAGGCAGGCACCCACCCTAGGTCACACAGGAACACTGGCCAAGGTAGACAAGGCCAGGTCTCCTGTCTTCCAACCAGTTCAACCTCAGGATCTCCTTGGTTTCCAGGCCCTGGTGGCCTACCCTCTGACCCTGGTCCCCCCAGGAGCCCAATCCCAGGCTCGTGGGGCCTACAAGTCTGGTCTGGATTAGACACGCTGGTAAGCAAACGCCGGGTCCCCCCAGCAGGCTGCCTGGCGGGACCAGTGCTCACAGCTGCTGAAGCTCACAGGGATATAAATCATGGTGGCAGGAGCCTCTGGGGTTGGGACCACCTTAGCCTCCTGAAGGGCACAGGGGCCTGAGAGTCATGGGCAGAAATGCCTGGGTCCACTGGGGATTTTTCTGTCCTCTGCTGGGGCAGCTGGAGCAGGGCAGGTCAGAGCAGGCCAAGAGACCATTGGCAGGCCTTACCTCCTAGAGGGCCAAGATTTCAGCTCTGTTTTAACTTTTTGCTCTGGAGTTATTTACAAACATGCAGAGAAGTAACATAAGGAGTGCACAGAACTCCAATATACCCTCTACCTGGATTCACCAAGTTTTAACAGTTTGCCACATTTGCTTTGTCTTGCTCTCACTCTCACAGTTACTTTTTTCTGATCCATTTGATAATATGTCACCTACATCATATTCTTCTACTCCAAAATACTTCAGTGTGTTTCTGAAGCCCCAGAATATCCCCTTATATCACCATACTGTTAGCAAATTCAGTAAATGTCATGTTGATGTACGTGTGTGTGCTCAGTCGCTAAGTCGTGTCTGACTCTGTAACCCCGTAGACTATAGCCCACCAAGCTCCTATGCCTGTGGGATTTTCCAGGCACTGGAGGGGGTTGCTGTGTCCTTCTCAAGGGGATCTCCCCAACCCAGGTGTCGAACCTGAGTCTCCTGTGTCTTCTGCACTGGCAAGCAGATTCTTTACCACTGAGCCACCTGGGAAGCTCCCAGTGTGACACTGATATGATACCTTAATCTGTTGTTCTTACTCCAATTTTGTCAACTGCCCAGTAACATCCTCTGTAGCATCAACGCCCGGTAGGACAGGACCCAGCCCAGGGGCATGTGGCATTTTGCTGTCCCTGTCTAGACTTTAGATATAAGCCCTCAGGAGGTAAAATATACAATAGCAAGAGATGCAGACGGGTTGAACAAAGATGGTCAACCTTACATGTGTGTCCTATAGACTGATGATTTTGTAAATCTTCTAAGTTCTCATGATAATTCATCATTCTTGTGATTGTATATGGTTGCTTAATAAGTTAACTTGCTGAATATGCTAGAGTTTTGGGGATTCTATTCTGTAGTGTGTTTATTTTTTTTTTAATCTAATAGAAGCATCATAAAATGGAAGTGGTCTGGGCCACTGAGGGAAACTAAAAGTGCTGGAGGAGCCCTGAGCTAGGGAGAGGGACCCTGCATTCTCAGCTCCAAAAGCTGTACAACTCTGGCTCTTCACTGTCCCTCTCTGTTTCTCCATTGGCGTGGGTGGCCTCTGAGGCTTTCCAACTTGCAACTGTGGAATTAGAGAAGAGAGTCCTGAATGGCAGGCAGGAAGACTTGGGCTCCTCGTGGCTCAGCAGAGCCAGGGACTAGCTAGGGGACCTCGGGCATGTTGCTTCATCTGTATGGGCTCAACGTCTCATGGTGAAATGATGCACTCTGAGATCCTTCTTGTGCTGACGCTCCTCGTGGCTAAGAAGGTTTGGGTGGAGAGTGCGAACTGATATTTAGGCCTCCCCTTCAGGGTCCCAGGTGGCCTGGATGAAGTTGCTCATCCCACCTGCCTCAGCCCTAGGTTTCTCCTCCCTGAACTCCTTTAACTCCTCTATCCCTGAGTAAGCCCTCACCCAGCCAACATGGAATGGCTGGGTTGTCCCATCCTAAAGGCAGAAAGCAAGTGTGTTGGGGGCAGGGATATTTGGCAAGTGGCTCCCAGAGATACTGGTCCACAGCTGTGCCTCTCCCAAGTCAGGTGTGTTGCGCTAGCCTTGTAGCTCACACGGGCCCCAAGATGTTCACTGTCCACTACCCAGGAATGACGCCTAGGGAAGACAACAAGCAACAAAACATGCAGAATGGAGCACTATGCAGCTGCAGAAAAGCACGAGGCAGCAAAAAAGCATGAAGCAGCTCTTTCCACACTGAAGTGTCTCCCAGATGTATTGTTTAGGGGAAAAAAAAAACAAAACACGCAAGTGCAGATCAGTGTGTGAAATGTCACCTCTCACGTGGAAAAACAAGATACATGTGATATGCCTGTATCTACAAAGACTATTTCTACAAGAATCCCTAAGCTCTGGTTAACAGAATTGCCTCTGAGAACCGGAAGTGAGTGGCTGGGAGAGGAGACTCGTTGTCGGTTTATTCTGTGTCTTCTGAAGTGTGAGCTCTGTAACTGCATTGTCTATTTCAAGGGGAATACGACGGAAGCAACCCAGTATGAGGAGGGGTGCGTGAGGGGCTCCTAGGATGATGCTAATCGCGTTTCTTGCTCTGCATGCTGGGTGCGCAGATGTGCTCAGCCTGTGAAAGTATACTTCATGGCACATGGACCATCCTGCACTTATGTTACACTTTGATAAAAGTTTTAACTTAGTATGTTGTAAATGATTATTTAAGCATGTGTTTTACAAAAACTCTGCAGGATTATAACAGTGTTAACAGTGGTTGTCTTTGGGATGGGTGATATTTCTAAGATCCCGCAGTATTTGAGTTTTTATATATATATATATATATATTTATATATACAATGAATACATAAGCAGAGAAATCTATAAATACTTTTTCAGAACCAGTAATCAGTAGAGAGCATTTCTGGAAGGACACACAGGAAACTGCTAACAGCAGTTGCCTTTGGGGAGGAGCCTTTCACTGCATCTACTGGATACAACTGGTCTTGTTTACCCAGTGCATAAATGGCATTTTAAAAACTATTTAACGAGGCAAAACAAATAATTATTATTCTGTCTCAGCTGTTCCCGCTGGTTAGGGATTAGGCTAGGGAGACTGGGAGGGGTCAAGCAATTTCTCCGGGGTCGCCCAGCAAATCTGGTGGCAGAAGTGGGCCTCTAGCCCAGAGCATCCAACTATCTGCTCTGTCCTCACTCCCAGGTTTCCTGCCATTGACAAGGTCACAGTCCTTTTCCCGTGGCTTTGCCAGGGGCTCCCTGGACCTGGGTAGGTGTAGGATGTACAATGTGCTTTCCTAATTAGCTCCCGAAGGGGAACTGTTTGCTGATCTGCAAAATGGGCAGCCCCATTTCAGGCTCTGACTGAGGGCCAAATACAGGGTGTGACAGAGTGGGTACAGCATGGAATCTGGAGCCAGGCTTCAGCTGGTAAAAAGTGTCTGTTAAAAAAATAATAAATTTAAAAATAGGCATACGAAAGTACGTGGAGGAAAGGGTGGCTGCCTGGTTCTGCCGTCTCTCCTGGCCCCTCTCCTTGTTCCCTGCCTCCAGCTTCCCCAGCTTCTCTGATCCTGGACCCACAGGGACAGAGCCCCACAGAGAGAGCCAAGAATGCTCCACTGACCAGCCATTCCCATCGCCCTCTCGGCTGGACCTGTGAGATGGGGAAACACCACCTCCCACCTCCCAGGGCTGCTGGGAGGATAACAAGGCTCACAGGGGCTGGCACCCCGACTGGGGCATCTCCAGGGCAGGGGAAGGAGCTCACTTTGGGCTTTACAGGTGGACAGACCTCACCTCATTACCCTGCCATGCACCAGCCGTGCGCCTTTGGGTGTCATTATTTCTTCAAATCATCTCAGTTACAACAGGGGTAAGAGTACCCCTGTTAGCACACACTCATTTGCACATGTGGAAAACCACATGCCTCCCCAACCCTGTTTGTAAAGACATGGATAAGGGATGGATTAAAGTATGGTACATTCATAAGATGGGACAAACAGCTACAAAATAAATGAAGAGAACCCTTTACCTTTATGTACTGACTTGGGATACCAGCCAAACTAGATTAAGAGGAAAAAAAAAACGCATGGAGCAGAAAGAAGGTAACAAGGGGCTACTGTCTGTGTAAAGGGGGGAAGAAAACATACATGAGTATTTCTGTATTTGCTTGGTTATTCACACAGAATAGAGAAGTCACACAAAACTAGTAGCTGAGCCTGTCTGCAGCGGGAGAACTGTGGCCGGAGGACAGGAGGGAGGGACACTTTTTTTCACCACATACCCCTCTGTACCTTTTGAATCGTGAACCACGTGGATGAATACATTCCTCATTCAAAAATAAATAAAATTAAGATTTTTCTTTAACCAGCCACACCAGATACCCAACAGTTTTTCAAGAAGACAGTGATGAAAGACTGGTTATCTCGATTTCTGGAGAGGGAGACCCCTATCTTCCTCCAGCCCCACCCCCTCCAGGGCACAGGGCGGCACCTGTGACGCCTGTGTCTCTTCCAAGGTCCAGGAGAAGGGCCACCTCTGACCTCTGATGTCCCTAGGCCCCTCCCTTCTGCAGCTGGGAACATCTTTTACTTAAAAATACCTTTTATTTTAAACCCATCAATTCTCTCTTTCACACACACACCCACACTCATCCATAGACACGCACACATCCTCTGTCACCAACAGTCTATGTTTTTCCAAAAGATCTGCCTTGTCTCTGACCAGCCAGGTCTGGGGCCGGCTGGACGGGTCCTCATGGCTCTCCAGGGTGGGGCGGAGGTGTCCCAGGGGGCCTGCTCTGAGGGTCATGGGCCCAGGTCATTGTCCTCTGGTCCCTACACAAAGAAGGGACCCAGGTTTGGCTCCCGGGGTCTTCTCCCCTTTTCACCCAGTGGCTGGCCTCTGGCCTTCTTCTCAGGGTCCTGCTTGCAGCAAATGAAACAAGGATCCAGGCTCATCTCCGTGGCACTCGAAGTGGGGCTACCCCCCTCACCTTCAAGCAGCTGCCCCCCAGGTCACGACGGCTTCCCTGTGGAAAGGGAAAAAAGAGGTATTAGGGGCTTCAACTGGGTCTCCTTGAACACTGGAACTAATCTCTGTGCCCAGCAATAGGGGACTTGATAAACATCAGTTAGCCACACGATCAAGTTCATGAAGCAGAACGCGGAAGACAATATATGGACTAACAGGGGATGATGCTGCATAACATCATTTAAAGATAAGACCAAGGACTGGTACATGCTCCTGTGTGCTGAGATGTCCAGAGAGAAGGGCACATGGGAAACTGCTAATGGTTTCCTCAGAGAAGAAGAATGTGATGAGGAGGAGACAGGATGGGAGGGAGGCTTTTTGAAAAACTCTATATACTTTTTTACCTTTTTCATTTCTTCCCCATGTAATTTGTTGCTTAAAAAAAGCCAATACAGGTCAAGTCATACAATTTTACACTCAAGGACATAACACATTCCACAGTGGTTCTCCTACTGCCCGGGCTGGTGACTCGGTGGCCTCCTCATCAGCCTCAGAAGTAGATTCTAGAATTCTTGATTCCCTGCCTTCATTCAAGGTGTTCCCAGGAATATGCACTCTGGTCCTGTCCTGGGAAGCTTTCTCTGTTCCTGCAATTGCCTGGCACTCCTTGCCTTTCTGGGGCCAGGATAAAACCCAGAAGGGGAATATGGGATCTCTCTGTTCTCCCGTCAGGCTGGGAACTCAGTGGGGTGGCTGGGGAAAGTCCTTCACTGGTTGGAGCAGTTACCAACCAATGCTGCTGGGATCACAGGTGTCCACTGGAAGACGAGCTAATGGTGGCACCCCTGGAGGCCACCTGTTTCCCTCACACGGCAGGGACTGTCTCTCCCTGCTATTCTGAAGTCTGACACCAGGATTTCAGACTCACTGTAAGCCAGCAAAGTCACAGACATCAGAGCTCCCCCTCTTTTGTGTCCTCCAGCATTGAATGAATGGCTCAGAGGCACCCAGCCAGTTGGTAAAAAGGGCTGGGCTAGAAAATCCATGTTGTCCACAGTTTGTCTGGGTTCCAGGGCATGGTGGGGTCTGAAATCCCACTGTAAACGCTCATTCCTGAGCCTGACTAGGAGATGATGGGGCCAGCCTTTTTCTCAGCCATCTAGAGAAATAGCTGACCATCTGGGAGCTCTGCCTCCTGCCCCCCTCCACTCCTGGGCCCAGGTTGGGGCAGATCCATCCAGATGCGAGCCCAGCCTCCCTTGAGGCTCTCTGGGCCCAGGGACAGCGTGTTCATTCACAGGCAAGGCTATTTTGAGGGCTGAGGCCACAGTCCCAGCAGAGCCTGGGGCTTGGGCTTCTCAGACAAACTCTGGCAGCCGTGGCTGAGAAGGGCGGATGGGGGTGGGGGTAGGGGTTGGGTTGAGGTTGGAGGATAGAAAACCAGCTTCCCACCTTTTCAGGGTCAGAAGAGCTGCCTCTACCCCACATCTGGCAGTCATCGTGAGACTGGCATCCCCTGAGAATGCTGAGACTGTTCACCTCCCTGAACCTCAATCTCTTCATCTATGAAATGGGGGCAAAATGATTGTACTTGCCACCGCAAGGGTGCCATCAAATGCAAGTGCAGCTGTGAAAGAGGCTTGTAAAGTGCCAAACACACTTAGAAGAGGCCTTGAGTAGGCCCCAGATTCTTTGTCCCTTTGCCCCTGAGTGCCAAGGGCTCCGGGAAGCACTGTAGTTAGTAGGCGGTTAGGGCAAAGCAGACCTGGGCTTCAATCCCAGCTCTATCTTGGACTACCTGCCAGACCTCAGGCAAGTGACTTCAGCCATTGGAGCCTTGGTTTCCCCATGTATAGTTACCATGGGGATTATACACATTAACACAGGTAAAGCCCTTGGCAGAGTCAGGAACATAGCGAGTGTTCAACGGACATTCACGAGCACTAGCATCAGCATCACTTGATGATGGCGTCTCCTTGCCCCACGACTCCTGGGCTGGTACCCCAAGTGGGAAGGCTTTACAAGATGATCTTATGTGAGCCCTACCCTCAGGTGACAAAAGGGAAAACAGGGCAAAGACAGGAATCCCCTACCTCCCCTCGCTTTCTACCACAAAGGGCCACACCTAACCCCTCTTTAAACAAGACGCTGCAGGGAGCTATCTCCACGGTGACCCCAACCCCTGGCCAGCCAGCTTGGGGCGAGGTGGTAGCTCGGAGTGAAGGGTCCAGGGCTTTAGAGCTCTCTGGAAGGCTCCCATGGGCTCCCCAAGACAGCCAGTTTTCTTCCAGTTGAGTCCTCAAGTCTTTGAAGAGCCAGAGCCAGCCAGGATCGCCCCTTCTGCCTACTCCCTGAAGAATCTGTGGACTTGAGAGCATGGCTTCTGCAGCCAAATTTGGCTGGGTTCTAGGTCCTGTAGACAGATCCCAGGGAAGGAGCCAGATCCAGGTGAGGCCGTGAGACCAGCAGAGAAGCCCCCAGGCTACCTGCTGTGTGGGTGGGCACATGATGGACACACCCTCTCCCCCAGGCCTGCTATTACCAGGCCTTCCTACACTAACCTTTCCTATTTCCCAATCGAGCAGGGCTGAGTTTGAATCCTGGCTTCTTCATGGGCAGTGTCTCTGAACCAGTGATGCCATTTCTAAGCAGACAGGGATAACCAGAGCACCTTCTTCCCCAGCTACTGCGGGTTATCTTTTTTTTAATGTTCTGCACCATGCAACATGTGGGATCCTAGTTCCCCGACCAGGGATGGAACTTGTGTTTCCTGCATTGGAAACTCAGAATCTTAACCACTGGACCTCCAGTGAAGTCCCTGCTGGGGGATTTTAATGGTAACACATGGAGGGCGGTTAGCACAAGAGATCAGTGCTCATCAAGACTGTTGACACTGCTGTCACTGGCCTGTCTTCGCCTCCCCTTCATGCATTGCCACTTTCAACGTCTTCCCTTCTTTAGGTCATGGTTTCTGACCCCAGCTCTCGCTGTGCCTTGTTCCTAGAACACCTTCCCTTGCCCTTCAACCTGCCTGCCTCCATCCTCCAGCATCATCAGGGACTTAGCCCTTGGGTCAGGGGCTTCCTCTGGCCGTGACAGTCCCTTTGTGCACCCCCATCAGACCATAGCATCCCTCTTTTCACCTCCAGGCCCTGCCCTGACACCACACTGGGAGTTCCCGACTGCAGTACACAGGCACCTACAACCTGCTTCTCTGGGAGTGTTCTCAGAGCCAACAAAAAGCAGCTGTCAGGTAGCTGAGGTTTGCTGAACTGAGTGAATGGGTGAAAGGCAGTCAGGGAATACCGCTGAGGGTCCAGTCAGCCCTTCACAGCCTAGGCTGGATTGCACGCAGGCCCACCCTAGCTTCTCAGTCCAGCCAGGAGCACAGACGAGGGCCCACAGCTGGGAGTAAGAGGGACCCTGGAGAGAGTTCAAGTCTGAGCCTACCGAGACTGACTTAGGGAAACGGAGGCAGCCATCAGGGTGAGAGGCCAGAATGGGAGTCTGATGAGCTGGAAGGGGGTGGTCTGAGGCTAGGACACAGGGGCTTTCCTCAAACAGAGTGAAGAGGGGAGTGGGGGCAGCTTTGAGAACCAAAGACTGGGCGACCCAGAGGCCTGACTCCAATCCCCCATGCTTTTTTTTTTTTAATTTTTATTTTATATTAGAGTTAATTAACAACATTGTGTTAGTTTCAGGTGTACAGCAAAGTGATTCAGTTACACATATACATGTATCTATCCTTTTTTAGGAGAAGGGGACGACAGAGGACGAGATGGTCAGTTAGCATCACCAACTCAACGGATATGAACTTGAGCAAACTCTGCGAGCTGGTGAAGGACAGGGAAGCCTGGCACACTGCAGTCCATTGGGTTGAAAAGAGTCGGACACAACTGAGCGACTGAAGAACAATGATCATTTTTCAAATTCTTTTCCCATTTAAGTTATTACAGAGTTCTGAGCAGAGTTCCCTGTGCCCCCAATGTCCTGTCACTTTCTAAAAGGCATTGGGCCGGTCAGGGACTTTCTCAGCCTCAGTTTCTGCAGCTGTAAATGGAAGCTGCTGGGATGCAAAGCTGTCACACAGACAAGACTCCTTACGCTAAGAAAAACCCAGGCCAGAAGGGGAAAGGCTAGGGGTGAAGGGGCTCCCTGGGGCTGGTGCAGGGGGAGAACCAGCTTTCAGCCACAAGTGCCCTTCAGCAACCTCTGCAGCTGCTCACCCTTACCCAGTCCCTACCAGCCTGGTACCCATCCTTACCTAGGACAGACCATGGAAGCCTACCTCAAGCTCTGCCCCAATGACTCAACAGTGCCTTTCCTGGACACTCCATCCCTTTAGGGGGTGGGTATCCTCAGGGGACCCCCTCATTCATGCTTACTGCTCATGAGCTGGGTACCTCGGGCTCTTGACTGGGGGTGTGCGTCCCCTTTTCTTCTAGCCTCCTGCCCCTGGGTCAGTCTCAGGCTGCAGGACAAACCTTTAACAAAAAGGGCAGTTCAGGGCACACACACCCAGCAGACCCGGAGCCTGCATTCTGGCTTCGGAGCTGGGTGATGAGGGCACCCCTGAGCCTCAGATCCTCATTAGCGATAAAACCAGCAAAGCTACCTGCCTGATGGGGGTTCCTGCGAAGGTAAAAAGAAAGAAGACCACAAAGACGCCCCTACATAGGTAGAGCTCAATAAGCGATGCCTTTGTTATGATCTCCCCACGCGCTCTTCCCAGCACACCTCTAGTTGGAGGGAGTGTCCCTGGGTGAGCAATCTCCATCCTCTAAATCACGCCTGAGCGCCGGGCTTCTCTGCACCCCGTGTTTGGGGGACACTGTGAGCTGTTGTGCTCCACACCAAACCCTGGGCTTGGAGGGCCGCACCCCCGACGACTCCGTGTTGCTTCCCCCCTCTCTTCACTGGGGTCTTCCCTTCTCTCTTGCTACCTAAGGGGCCAGTTCCCTGACCCCACGGGCGCAATGCTGGAGCGCGGCGCGCACTCACCCCCTTGCGCTGGTTGCTGAGGCAGAAGGTGCAGATGGAGCGTGGCTGGCGGCCACCGTCGGGGGCGGCGGAGACCGCGCTCTTGGCACTGCCGGCAGCTCGGAAGCACGGCTGCCCGTCGTCGGCCGCGTCGCCCAGCAGCAGCACGTTGGCCAGATGTGCGATGTAGCTGGACGCCAGGCGCAGCGTCTCGATCTTGGACAGCTTGCGGTCCACCGGCTCGGTGGGGATGAGCGTGCGCAGTGCCGTGAAGGCCGTGTTCACGCTCTGCGTGCGGTCCCGCTCCCGCGCGTTGGCCGCCTGCCGCTGTCGCACCACCACCACCGGGCCCGCGCTGCCCGCCGCCCGCCGCCCGCCCCCGGGGCCCGGGCCGCGCCGTGCCGCCTCCAGGCCCTCGCAGCAGCCGAACGACTGATCGGAGGCGTCGCTCTCGCTCCGGTTCTCCTCGTCCTCGCTCAACAGCCGCAAGTCTGGGTACAGCACGTGCGCGCCGACGGGGCGCAGCAGCGCGAACGCCATGGGCACCCGGCCTCGTCCCTGGATGAGCAGCGTCCCGGCGCCGGCCGCGCCCCGCAGTGCGCTCCCGCGCGCTCCCACGGCCCCTTCGGCCGCAGCCTTATAGCTGAGGGAGGGGCCAGTCCGGAGGCCGCCCCGGCCGGGGCGGGGGGGCTCCGCCCCGGCCAATGGGGAGGCTCCCGCCGCCGCCCGGCCAATGGCTAGGCGCCCACCGCCCCCGTCCCCCAGGTTGAAAGCGGCCCGCGAGTTGGTGGCCCGCCCTGAAGGCTCCAGGTCCCCGCTGGCGAGCTGGGTAAACGTGGGGGTCGGCGAAGGTGGGATGGCCTGTACCCAGATCCAGACTCATCTTCAGCCTAGATCGCCCGGAGACTGCAGGCAGATCCCTTCTCTCTTGGCTTCAATTCCTTGTTTGGAAAGAGGGTTGCAGGGAAACCAACTCGGGTTTTTCTGCCCTCAAATTCCGCTGTTGTGATGCTGCAACTCACGTGTTGTCAAATAAGGGAAGGGGGGGGGGCTCTTTTAACTTGATAAATTCCCAGATTCCTCCCAATCTGATTCAGCAGATCCAGGAATCTGCATTCTCTACAGGATGGTGGTGTCCACGTAGAACAATCGGAGAAACACTAATAATCTTTCCAAATAAGGACTCAGTGGTGTCACGTCCCTGACAACAAACTTAGAAGGGAGGGGGAGAGAGAGAGAGAAAAAACGAAAACGAAACACACAAACGCCAGTAGCTCTATTCATTAATTTATTCATTCAACAAATACCTACTGGGTCCCGGCTATGCCAGGCATGGTTTTAGGTGAGAAGGCAAATGTGAACAAAACGAATTCGTGGCTTTCACAGAGTTGGCGTTTTGGTTGAGGTTCTACCACCAAAATGGTTGTGCCAGACACAAGGCTGCGTGCTTTACTGATGGTTACTGTTTCTGCTGAAGTTGTGGGGAAGTGCCCCTGATTGACAGAGGAGAGCTCTGTCCTTCAGTGTGTGTGAGAGCACTCGCCCTAGCCTGCTTGTCTTCATGTTCACCCCTGTTCTCTCTCCACCCCCAATACAAGGAGAGCTTCTCTCCCTCACTCCCCACAGTCCCATCCTGTACACCCTGGCTCCCAATCCACACCCTCCCCTTTCCTTCTGCTTGAAGTGCCAACACCACCCCCTCAAAACACAGGCGCTTACAGAGAGAGGGGGTGGGAGGAACTATCTTCTCTCGTTGCCTTCCTTCCTTCTGGAAACCTTAGATTGTTCAGCCAGATTTCTGACACGTCGTTTTCCTCAGAGGCTCTAGGAAGAATTACTGAAATGATGATGGTTACTGGGGTCCCCAGGTTGCTCATGTCCCTTTCCCAGCTCCCTTCTGTGGGGCTGGCCTAATCTGGATTCACTTGGCCTTGACAATAACTTTCTCTTTGGCCCACATGGCAGCCCGTGAAGCAGAGAGAGCCCAGAGAGTGAAGTCGGAGGAGCTCTAGGTACATTTAAGCTGCATCTTCCTTCTGGGCGTCAGTTCTCTGGACGATGCCTCTCAGCTCTGCCATGCTGTGCTTTCCTGGCTCTCCAGACCCAGGCCAGAATGGGGGAGAGGCGGGGAACTGGAGGGTTTTCCCTGGCCGCTGGGAGAGCAGTCCCTGAAGTCGTCAGGCCCTAGGGTCTTTGGGAAGGTCTGTTCCTACACCTGGCTTTCCCCCACCTCCTTTGACCATGACCCCAGCCAGGCTGGGCTTTGGAGAGGAGGAGAAGGAGTCTGCTTGGCCCCCTCCCTGCAGGGCCAGCCCCACACGCAGCCCCAGGCCAGGCTGCTGCTTCCTGAGCCGATGAATTATTACCGGGAGATTTCCTTCCCTGTCTGCGCCTCCTCACAGGGGCTCCCGCTCCCTTCACTTTCGCTTCCCCCTCACCTTCTCCCCCTCTCTTCTGCTCTGGACCCTCAGGCAGCTTGAGATTCCTCTGTCCAGCCCCCTCCCCTTCCAGCACGACCCGGAGGAGCCAAATAGGGCGTGAACTGGGCCCGGAAGGCGGGGAGGGGGGCTTCCTTGGAAGACGCATTCATTCATTCGCTCCTCAGGCAGGTTTTGACACAGGGGACCCTGGGAGTAAAATAAAACCATGAATGAGACTCAAGGCCTTCTGCAGCCCAGAGGGGAAGGCAAGCTGTAAACAAAGAATTGCAGGACAATGTGGACGGTGCAAGCCAGGGCCTGGCATTAGAGAGACCCAGTTCCGGCCCAACGGTAGCTGCCTCTTGGAGTCTCAGCTTCCTGCTTTGAAAACGGAGGAGTAATAATAGTGCTTATTCCTAGGGCTTCCCCGATGGCTCAGTCGGTAAAGAATCTGCCTGCACTGCAGAAGATCTGGGTTCGATCCCTGGGTCGGGAAGATCCCCTGGAGAAGGAAACGGCTACCCACTCTAGTATTCTCACCTGGAGGATTCCATGGGCAGAGTCTGGCGTGCTACAGTCCAGGGGGTCGCAAGAGTTGGACAGGACTGAGCAAGTAAACTACCACCTCCACATTCCTAGAGCTTTTGGTGGTTGTTCCCTGAGTTGATGCCAGTAAAGCTGGGGCCTGGCACACGGAATGCACAGCACCCGAGAGCAGTGGTTGGTGCTAGCCGTTAGCCGTGTCAGGGCTGGACCCTGCCAAGGAGCATTCTGAGCAGCTTGGACTCTCTTAGGCCTTTTCCCTGAGAGGTGGAGGGGGCTCCTGCCACATTCTCAGCCCACCCACACTAGGCTTTCAGCCCTTCCACTCTTCTGTTCCTCAACCTGCTCCAGCCACATGGGGCTTCTTGCTATCCCTGGAGCACACTTCCGCCAGGCGCCAACTGTCCCCAAATATTCCCAATGCTAGTTCCCTTCCTTCCTCCCCATCTTCCCTCAAATCTCATCTCCTCAGGTAGGCCTTCCCTACCCGCCAGCACCTCTCTGGCTCTCCCTCTCCCCTTCCCCTCTTTCATTTTTTTTCCAGAGTATTTATCATGTCTTTCACTCATTCATTTATTCATTCATCCACAAACATTAATTGAGTACCAACTCTGTTTCAGGCGTGATTCTGGGTACTGGGAATACAGTGGCAAACACACCACATAATTACCTGTCTGTCAGCTGTCTATCTTCATCAGGAAGATAAGTCCTCTGCATATGAATGAGTTCCAGCCCGAGAGGGTGGTCAAAAGTCCAGTTTGTTCGTAAGTCCAACAAAGTTAGCTGAGGTACCTGACTGACACAATTGGATATATAGTACTGTACTTTAATAGGTTTATAATAATTTTCACACAAATAATACTTTAAAAAATAAATAAAATATTTTTAATCTTACAGTACAGTACCTTGAAAAGAACAGCAGTATGGTACAACAGCTGGCATACAGAGGCTGGCGTCGAATGAATGGCAAGAAGAGTTACTGGGGAGGGAGAGGAGGTGGGAGACTGTAGAGCTGAAGGATTGTCAACAATAGGAGACAGAGGGCAAGCTGCAGTTTCACTCATGCCTGACGTTGATGGAATGCACGTTTGCATCTTTGGAAGTTTGCAACTTGAAGGTTTGTACGTAGGAGACTTACTGAAAGCTTCTTACAGCAAGGACTTTATATTTTGTACTTTGCCCATCACAACCTTCTGATGTAGGTATTGTTATTCCTACATTAGATGAAGAAACTGAAGTTCCAAGAGGGGAAACGGATCTTGCCAAGGTGGCAGAGTGGTAAAGAATCCACCTGCCAAGCAGGAGACTCTGCTTTTATCTCTGGGTCAAGAAGATCCTCTGGAGAAAGAAATGGTAACCCACTCCACTATTCTTGCCTGGAAAATCCCCTGGACAGAGGAGCCTGGCAGGTAGAGTCCGTGGAGTCACAAAGAGTAGGACACAACTGAGCGACTAAACAACATCACACAGGGCCCAGCCGAGGGGCTCAGCTCAGTCTTCCTCGACCACATGGCCTCTCAAGCATCCCAGAGGCGTGTGAGGGCTGAGGTCTGCCAGGTTAGAGGAGGAGGGTCTTCCAGGCTGAGAGGACCACAGATGGCCCCTGCCTTCCCGACCACGGCACCCTAACTTCAGTCATCTGAGACACTCTGCAGCCCCAGCTTTACCCGTGTGACCTCTTCTTTTGGAGTGCCCACCCCTTTGGGTCTGACCAGGCAGCTCTACTGCTGTATCAAAGCTCAGTGGAGCTTCTCAGTGGAGCCCCTTTGGTGGCTCCTTCTCCACCTTGATGCAAAGTCCTGTGTTGATATACTGTGTTTTGACTTCTCTCCCTGATTTCCCACTCCCCCTCCCTCTCCCTACATGGCTCAGTGGTGTCCGACTCTTTGTGATCCCATGGACTATACAGTCCATGGAATTCTCCAGGCCAAAGTACTGGAGTGGGTAGCTATTCCTTTCTCCAGGGGATCTTCCCAACTCAGGGATCGAACCCAGGTCTCCTGCATTACAGATGGATTCTTTACCAGCTGAACCACAAGGGAAGCCCAAGAATACTAGAGTGGGTAGCCTAGCCCTTCTCTAGCAGATCTTTCCGACCCAGCAATCCAACTGGGGTCTCCTGCATTGTAGGAAGATTCTTTACCAACTGAGCTATCAGGGAATCCCCCTACATGGCAACCACCCTATTTAAAATTTTTTTTCTTTCAATACATTTATTTATTTTTGGCTGCACTGGGTCTACATTGCTGCACGCAGGCTTTCTCCAGTGGTGGTGAGCTGGGACGTCTCTTGTTGCAGAGCACAGGTTCTAGGGTGTGCGGGTTTCAGTAGCTGTGGCGCACTGGCTTAGTTACTCCACGACATGTGGAATCTTCTGGACCAGGGATTGAACCTATGTCTCCTGCATTGACAGGTGGATTCTTAACAACTGGACCAGACAGTAAAGAAGCTGCCTGCAATGCAGAAGACCCAGGTTCGATCCCTGGGTCTGGAAGGTCTCCTGGAGAAGAGAATGGCTACCCACCCCAGTATTCTTGCCTAGAGAATCCCATGGATAGAGGAGCCTGGTGGCTGCAAGAGGAGCCTGGGTCTCAAAGAGTTGGACACGACTGAACGGCTAAGCACACATACCAGGAAAGTCCCCACTCTATATTTTTAAAGACAATTTTTTAAGGGCAATTTTAGCTTTAAACAAACTTGAGAAATTCAGAGATTTCCCATAGACTCCTTGTCCCCACAAGTGGATAGCCTCCCTGTCGTCAACACTTCCCACGAGTGTGGTACATCTGTTACAGTTGTTAAACCTCCATTGACATATCATGGTCACCCAGAGTCCATAGTTTACCTTAGTTTCCCTCTTGGTGTTGTACATTCTATGGCTTTGGATAAACGTATGCTGACCCATTTCCATGATTATAGTAGCATACGGAGTATTTTTGCTACCCTAACATTCCTCTGTGTTCTGCTTGTTCATCTACCCACAGTGCCTGGAACCACTGATCTTTTTATTGTCTCCATAGTTTTAAACTTTAGCAGAATGTCATGTAGTTGGAATTAGATAGTATGTAGCCTTTTCAGATCTACTTCTTTCACTTAACAGAATGTACTTAATGTTCCTCCATATCGTTTCATGGCTTGATAGCTCATTAGTTGAAGCATTGAATAATATTCCATTGTCTAGATGTACCATAATTTATTTATCCAATTACCTGCTGAAGGATATCTTGGTTGCTGCCAGGTTTTTGCAATTAACAATCAGGTTGCTATAAACATCTGTGTGCAGGTTTTGGGTGGATATAAATGTTCAGTTCCTTTGGGTAAATACCAAGGAGAACAACTGCTGGATTGTATGATAAGAGTATGTTTAATTTTATGAGAAACCGCCGAATTGTCTTCCAAAGTGGTTGTAGTATTTTGCATTCCCACCAGAAATAGATGAGAGTTCCTAATGTTCCACATTCTCATCAGCATTTGGTGTAGTCAGTGTTCCAGGTTTTTGCCATTCTCATAGGTGTGTAGTGATATGTCATTTTAATTTACATTCCCTTATGATGTATGATGGAGAGCATCTTTTTGTATGCTTATTTGCCATCTGTACATCTTCTTCAGCGAGGTGTCTGCTAAGGTCTTTGGCTAATAGGGTTGCTTTCTCATTGTTGAGTTTTGAGTTCTTTGTATTATTTTGGGTAACAGTCCTTTATCAGATGTGTCTTTTGCTAAACATTTTCTCCCAGTCTGTCGTTTGTCTTATTCTCATGACATTGTCTTTTGCATAGCAGAAGTTTATAATCTTTTTTTCCCCCAAAGTTTATAATCTTAGTGATGACTAGCTTCTCAATTATTTCTTACATGGATTGTGCCGTATCTAAAAAAGCCATTACCATACCTGATGTCATCTAAGTTTTCTCCTCTGTTATATTCCAGAAATTTTAGTTTTGTGTTTTACATTTCGGCCTAGGGTCTATTCTGAGTTAATTTTTGCAAGAGGTGAAAGGTCTGTGCCTAGATTCATCTTCCTGCATGTTGATGTCTATTGTTCCAGCACCATTGGTTGAAGAGAATATCTGTGCTCCACACTGTCTTGATTACCGTAGCTTTATTGGAAGTCTCCAAGTCGGGAGGTGTCAGTCCTCCAGCATCCTTCTCTAATATTGTGTTGGATATTCTGTATTTCGGAGAAGGCGCTGGCACCCCACTCCATTACTCTTGCCTGGAAAATCCCATGGACAGAGGAGCCTGGTAGGCTGCAGTCCATGGGGTCGCTAAGAGTTGGACACGACTCAGTGACTTCACTTTCACTTTTCACTTTCATACATTGGAGAAGTAAATGGCAACCCACTCCGGTGTTCTTGCCTGGAGAATCCCAGGGACGGCGGAGCCTGGTGGGCTGCCGTCTATGGGGTCACACAGAGTCGGACACGACGGAAGCAAATTAGCAGTAGCAGTATTCTGTTTTTACTCTAATGTTTTTGATGCATGTCATTGAATATGTGGGTTGCTGCTGCTGCTAAGTTGCTTCAGTTGTGTCCGACTCGGTATGACCCCATAGACGGCAGCCCACCAGGCTTCCCCATCCCTGGGATTCTCCAGGCAAGAACACTGGAGTGGGTTGCCATTTCCTTCTCCAATGCATGCAAGTGAAAAGTGAAAGTGAAGTCGCTCAGTCGTGTCCGATTCTTAGCGACCCCATGGACTGCAGCCTACCAGGCTCCTCCATCCTGGGATTTTCCAGGCAAGAGTACTGGAGTGGGGTGCCATTGCCTTCTCCAGAATATGTGGGTGTCCTTATACAAATATATGGTGCTGCTTTGTGTGAGTGGGTTATTGTGTGTGTGCTAAATGCTTCAGTCTTGTCCCAGTCTTTGTGACCCAATGCACTGTAGCCCACCAGGTTCTTCTGACCATGGGTTTCTCCAGGCAAGAATCCTGGAGTGGGTTGCCATGCCCTCCTGTTATTAAACTTACACAGATGTAAAGTTTTTATAGGTCTGTTTCTAGGTTGTTTTATTTACTTGACCCCAAGCTCCATGTGAAGTCTAACTGGAGTCCATTGCTTCTTCCTGCTGCTACTGCTGCTAAGTCACCTCAGTCGTGTCCAACTCTGTGCAACCCCATAGACGGCAGCCCACCAGGCTCCCCCATTCCTGGGATTCTCTGGGCAAGAACACTGGAGTGGGGTGCCATTGCCTTCTCCGTTGCTTCTTCCTACTGCTTAGTATTTGTGGCGTGCATGTGTCCACCATGCCTCCTTTCTCCACTCTCTGATTAATGGACACTGTGGCTACCTCCACTTCCCACCTCCCCAAACAAAGCTATGACAAACTTGGTGCATGGCTCTCCTGGACTCCTGTGCGTGTTTCTCTGGCCTGTACACCCAGGGGGAGGATTCCGGACGTGGAGAGATTACACATAGCCTAAGTGCTCTCTGACCACAGTCTAGGATGGCTGCTGCCGTCCGCATGCCCAACAGGGCACAAGGGACCACTTTCCCCCATGTCATCCCTGGCACTTGGAGTTATCCTACTTGCTGTCTTAATCTGAATTTCTCTGATGACAGAGAAGTGGATTGTTTTCTGTCTCACTGTGCTTGCCTCTCCCACTAGACTATGAGTTCTCCAGGCAGGGAAATTACCCCAGAATCTTAGGCCAGAGCCCGGACATTGTGGGTAATAGTGAATGCTTATTGTATGAATGAATGAATGAGTTAAAAGGCTAATACACAGCCTCCTAAACCTACTTTGTACCAAACCTTGACCTTGATGGTGGTGGTACAAGTGTTTGTGTGCCAACAAGGGGACACACAAACAAGGACAAAATCCTACAACTCAGTCTACTTGGAAAAAAGATTAATGGTACTTAGCATTTAATGAGAGCCTGAAAATTGAAAGTGATAGTGTTAGTTGCTCAGTCGTGTCCAACTTTTTGTGACCCCATGGACTATAGCCCACCAGCCTCCTCTGACCATGGAATTCTCCAGGCAAGAATATTGGAGTGGATAGCCATTCCCTTCTCCAGGGGATCTTTCCAACCCAGGGATCGAACCCAGGTTTCCTGCATTGCAAGTGAATTCTTTACCATCTGCACCACCAGGGAAGCCCAGTGAGGACCTACTTTGTGCCAAGAACTCATAGATATATTAGTCATAATCTTAATTTCAGGTAGGCAAAATAGAAGTGTATTTCTCTTTCGCATTCAAGGTGTTTGCAGGTAGGGCTGGTCTGACATTCTATAGTGTATATAGCTTCCAATGATCCTTGTTCCCTGTCATGCCCTTGTGTAGACACCTCCCCCCATTGAATCAAATCTGACTTTTATGGCAGAAATGACAGCAAGTTGTGTCTGAATCGAGGTGATAAAGATATAGGCAGACCTGGAGATACTGAGGATTCCATTCCAGACCACATCAATAAAATGAGTATTGCAAAAAAAGGTGAATCACACAAATTTTTTGATTTCCCAATGCAGATTAAAGTCATGTTTATACTATATTGTAGTCTATTAAGTGTGCAATAGCAGTATGTCTAGAACATACCTTAGTTTAGAAATAAGGCTTTTAGGAAAATGGCTCCAATAGACTCGCTTGAGGAAGAGTTGCCATAAACCTTCAATTCATGAAAAATATGTTATCTATGAAGTGCAATAAAATCAGGTGCAAAAGAGAAGGTCTGCCTGTACTTAGTTTCTGCCTTGTTCTCTTGAATCACTAACTGTGAGGATGGCAACCACCAATCATGGGACATTTAAGTTGTCCTATGGAGAGACACATTTAGAGAGGAACAGAGGCCCCCAGACTACAGCCAGCACCAACTTGGAGCCGGGCGACTGAACCTCCCTTGATGTAGATCCTGGATTCCCAACCTACAAGAACTGTGAAAAATAACAAACAAAGAGATATAAAGATAATAAATAATCATTGATGTCGTAAGCCCCTAAGTTTAGGGTATTTTGCTATGTAACATTAATTCACTAAAGCAGATGGTATCAAGGACCCAGGCTCTGTTCATCTTTTTGCTCCACCATCTGTGACTTCCACTTCCTAGGTCATCTCATGGACCAGCACAGCTGCTGGAGCCACGCTGTCTGTGAAGGAAGCAAAAGGAGAATGAATCAGAAGAAGGAAGGGAACACTTCATCTGTTGAGGACACTTGTCTGGGAGTTTCAACTTCACTTCTGCTCACGTCCCATTGGCCAGACCTTGCCCTTTGAAGGTACTTTCCTGAAAAGGAGACTAAGGAATGTAGTCTTCATTGCTGGGTTTCTTTTCCTATAGAAGAAAGGAATAATAGATGCTGGAACTCTCTAGTGGTGCCTCCATAGAGGTTACCTCTGGAGATGCTGCAGTGCCACATGGTTAAATTTGAGACTTGGGAGCCTGCCTGTATTCAGCTCTGCCACTTACCCTCCCTGTGATCTTGAAAAATTTACCAAATTTCTCTATGCCTCTGTTTCATCGTATGTGAATCATGGACTCTAAGAGAGCCTGCCTGTAGAGGGTTATTGTAAGGATTAAATGACTCAAAATTCGTAGCATTTGTAACAATCCTGGCACTTGGCATAAGTGTTAGCTGTTATCATCATTTAATCCTTGAAAGAGGTTTTCTCAAGGTCACACAACCAGTAAGTTGTGGAAGCAGAATTTGGCCTGATAGCAATTTTTCCCACTTGCATCATCCCATTGAAATTCTTAGAGAGCAAGATCAAGACCTAGGGCAGTACCCTGCACATAATATGTATCCAGAAATATCTGTCGAATAAACACTTAAATTGTCATTCCATAAAGATGCCAGGTTTTGTTTTGTTTTGTTGCTCTATTTAATAAGAAAGCACCATTGACCCCATGTGGTTCCTGCAGTGAGGAGCTGGCATCTTTGATTCTGTCACAAGAGCTCAGTCCCATTGAGGTCCCTCCAGGCCATTATTTTTAAGAGTGAATTCCTGGGAACTCTTGTTCTGGAAGATGCCCAGAGTTTCATGATAAGAATAAGTCTGGGAAGCTGCATTTTGCCTCTTCCTTCTAGAGAGTGGCAGATATTAGCCTATTAAAATCCCCAAGGTTTCCTGCACAAATAACATCCGTAGGGTTCTTTTCAGTCTTCATTTTCTAGGTTTATTTGATCACAGACTCTCCCCCCGCAAAACTCCCCCCACCCCCACCCGACACAGACACTCAGTAAAGACTGTAGAGGACATTTCTCCAGCCGTTGTCAATGACAGTTATCTTGGTATGAGTGGGTATCCCATTCTTTCTTGAAAGTACATTAGATAAGGGTGAGGGGAAGTGAGCAGCTGCCTGCTGGTTACCAGGCAGAGTTGGGTTAAGAAAGGGATTCTGGGCATTTTCCCGGAGCCCCACTCTCTACAGGACACCAAAACATCATTAGAAGTATAGAATGTTGGGGGGGGGGAATGTGTTTCCAAGCATTTTCATCAGGGAAGGAGCAATGAAATTAGGAAGAATACTATTACTGAAGGATTACTATTTGCCAGGCACTCTTATAAACATTTGTAGGCATCTTCTCAATTAATCCTCAGAACAGTGCCATGAGCTAAGTACTACTAATATTCCCATTTAACAGATGAGTAGAGTAAGGAGCAGAGAGATTTATGTAACTTGCCTAAGGTCATACAGTTAGGGAGTAACAGGAATTCTTTGATAAATTGTTTATGACCGGGATGAGGAGGGAAGAGACCCACTTTAGGGTATTTTAAACTCAGATGCTCACAAAACTCCACCCCAGGGAGAAAAGGCCTTTTCACTGCAGTGTTCTGGTTTTGTGGGGTAGAGGATGCAAATTTGAGGCCAAGGTGAAATTGCTCACTAATCGAGAGGAGCTTGCTCCTGCTATGGCTGTTTGCCTTCAGCTCCATCCCTCCAAAGGAGTATCAGTCTCATGTTCAGAGGCCATCAAACTGAAGAAAGTACTAAGTAATTTAGCCTTCCCAGATACCCACCTGGCTCAGGCTGGCACTCATACCAGTGCCAGGTGACACACTGGAGTGGGTTGCCATTTCCTTCTCCACACTAAGATGATACACAAGTTCAAAACTTGCTGAATGAAACCACCATTGAAGGAGTCCTTTGAAAAGTCAGAGTCCTGTTAAAAATCCTCGAGACTGAGTGTCAGGGGCAGACACCTCATTCCCAGCTCAGCTGCTGACTGTGCCTGTGGACAGCTCTACTCTGCTTTGTACTCTGCATGGTGGAGGCGGTGCAAGTTGGGGAGTGGGTCCCTGAGAACTCTGGCATAGACAGATTATCTATCCCCAGCTCCAGGTTTGGTAGCCCAGACCAGACAACAGGATTTCAGAGAAGAGTGAAATCAGAGACCTTGTGCAGAGTGGAAAGGCTTTCTGAGGGAGGTGGCCTGGATCCAGGTTACAGCGTCTCAGTTACCTAAAATAAGGGAGCCCCATGATGAAGTTGTGGGCTTCCCTGGTGGCCCAGCTGGTAAAGAATCCGCCTGCAATGTGGGAGACCTGGGTTCTATCCCTGGGTTGGGAAGATCTCCTGGAGAAGGGAAAGGATACCCACTCCAGTATTCTGCCCTGGAGAATTCCATGAACTGCATAGTCTATGGGATCATAAGGAGCTGGACACGACTGAGGGACTTTAGATGACACCACCCTTATGGCAGAAAGGGAAGAGGAGCTAAAAAGCCTCTTGATGAAAGTGAAAGAGGAGAGTGAAAAAGTTGGCTTAAAGCTCAACATTCAGAAAACGAAGATCATGGCATCTGGTCCCATCACTTCATGGGAAATAGATGGGGAAACAGTGGAAATGTGTCAGACTTTATATTTTTGGGCTCCAAAATCACTGCAGATGGTGACTGAAGCCATGAAATTAAAAGACGCTTACTCCTTGGAAGAAAAGTTATGACCAACCTAGATAGCATATTAAAAAGCAGAGACATTACTTTGCCAACTAAGGTCCGTCTAGTCAAGGCTATGGTTTTTCCAGTAGTCATGTATGGATGTGAGAGTTGGACTGTGAAGAAGGCTGAGCACTGAAGAACTGATGCTTTTGAACTGTAGTATTGGAGAAGACTCTTGAGAGTCCCTTGGACTGCAAGGAGATGCAACCAGTCCGTTCTGAAGGAGATCAACCCTGGGATTTCTTTGGAAGGAATGATGCTAAAGCTGAAACTCCAGTACTTTGGCCACCTCATGTGAAGAGTTGACTCATTGGGAAAGACTCTGATGCTGGGAGGGACTGGGGGCAGGAGGAGAAGGGGACGACAGAGGATGAGATGGCTGGATGGCATCACTGACTCGATGGACATGAATCTGAGTGAACTCTGGGAGTTGGTGATAGACAGGGAGGCCTGGCATGCTGCGATTCATGGGGTCGCAAAGAGTTGGACACGACTGAGAGACTGAACTGAACTGAGGGACTTTCACTCACTCACTCGCTCATGATGAAGTTGTATTTCCGTCTAACCTCAGTTGTCAGTGGTGATCCTGGCACAACAGGTACATTTGTGAGTCATCCTCCTGGATTGGCATGTAGACTTCTCTAACTGCTTACACAATATCTACACCCTCCCTAGAGACAGAACCTCAGTTTGTCTAGGGTGGCAATGGGCTCCCTGTTAATAATCCCCTTCTCAGGTTTCACTGCAGCTAGGGGTGGCCATGTGCCTCATTCTGGCCCATGAGATGAAAACAGAATTTCCCAGGGAGGGCCTACTTCCTTAAGTGAAATGACAGAGTCTCCTAAGGAGTTTTTGTCCTTTGCCCTTCACCTGCTTCCTGCTTGGAATGGAGATGCAGTTCCTGGAGGTGTAGCTGATAACTTGCTGCCATGAGGACAAAGGTCACCTGATGAGGATGGCAGAGTGGAAAGCCACAATAGCTGGGTCCTGGATAATTTCCTTGAGCAGCCACAGTAGTTCCTAATCTCTTGGGGAGGAAAAAAAAAAGACAAAACAAAACTCCTATTTGGTGAAGCTACTCTATTGGATTTTTCTTCCATGCAATCAGATACAAGCTGTTATCAGTCCATCCAGGTCTCATAAGAATAATGTTCATACTGCCACCATCTATGCTGCACTGTGTGTCAGGCACTGAATAACAGTCTCGTATCCACTGTCTCATTTCATCCTCACCATCCTAGAAGTGGGGGCCTGTAATTACCATCATGTAACAGAAAGAGAAATGAGGGGTTAAGAGGGGGTTAAGGAACTTGCCCACAATTGACCAACTAGAAGAAGGGGAGAGTCAAAGATCTGGACCTGGGTTTCTATGTTATTAAGTTGGTGTTAATGGCTGTGGTGGTTTGAAAACATACCCTTTCCCCAACTCTTTCTATCAAGAGCTAGGGGCTATGTCCCCTCTCCTTGAGTCTGGACAGGTTGGTGGCTGCTTGATCAGTTGAGCTTTAAAAATTATTTATTTATTTTTGGCTGTGCTGGGTCTTCGTTGCTGCATGCAGGCTCTCTCTGCTGCTGCTGCTGCTAAGTCACTTCAGTCATGTCCGACTCTGTGCGACCCCATAGATGCCAGCCCACCAGGCTCCCCCGTCCCTGGGATTCTCCAGGCAAGAACACTGGAGTGGGTTGCCATTTCCTTTTCCAATGCATGAAAGTGAAAAGTGAAAGTGAAGTCGCTCAGTCATGTCCAACTCTTAGCGACCCCATGGACTGTAGCCTACCAGGCTCCTCCATCCATGGGATTTTCCAAGCAAAAGTATTGGAGTGGGGTGCCATTGCCTTCTTTGAGGCTTTCTCTGAAGTGAAAACCGCTCAGTCGTGTCCAACTCTGTACAGTCCATGGGATTCTCCAGGCCAGAATACTGGAGTGGGTAGTCTATTCCTTCTCCAGGGGATCTTCCCGACCCAGGAATCAAACTGGTGTCTCCTGCATTGCAGGCGGATTCTTTACCAGCTGAGCTGTCAGGGAAGTCTTTCTCTAGTTGCATTAATTGGGGTTGGGGGGGAGTGGTGGGAGAGGTGGGGTGGGGTGGCTGTTCTTTGTTGTGATGCTCAAGCTTCTCATTAAGGCGGTTTCTCTTGCCGTGGAGCACAGGCTCTAGGCGAGAGGACTCAGTAGTTGCGTCACACAGCCCTAGTCGCCCTGCAGCAAGTGGGATCAAATCAGTGTCCCCTGCATCGGCAGATGGATTCTTAACAATTGGACCACCAGGGAAGGTCCTGACCAGTTGAATTAGACAGAAGTGACCCTCTGTGACTTCTGAACCAGGGTCTTAAAGGTGACGCATCGTCTGCCTTGTTCACTGGAGCCCTCTTTACTTAGAGCTCAGAGTTGCCATGTGACAGGTTCAAATTCCCGAGACTGCCATGCTGTGAGGAAGCCCAGGCCACATGATGGTGCTTCTAATCGGTTATACTATTTTTCCCATCCTCCCAGCCCAGGGGACAGATCGGTGAATGAAAATGCCTTCGTATGATTCCGTCCCTAGCTGTTGAAACATCTTCACTTTTTTTTTTTTTTTAAATTGGAGGATAATGGCTTTAAACGTCGTGTTGGTTTCTGCAGTATAACAATGCAGATCAGTTATAGCTATATGTATATCCGCTCCCTCTTGAGCCTCCCTCTTCCCTCACCCCTACTTTTGGGTCTTCCCAGTTGAAGCCTCAGATATCAGGGAGCAGCGGCAAGCATTCCCTGCTGTGTTGATTATTATGAATCCTGAACCATAGACTCTGTGAACATAAGAAAATGGGTATTTTAAGACACTAACTTGTAGGGTAATTTGTCCCATAGCAATGCTAATTGTCACTGCAGCTCACTGCAATGCCTCCTAAGTATTATCTTCACACCTGAAAGTACCAAACCACTGAAAATTTAATTGATTTTTTTATTATTTGCTGTAATTATAGTCTGTAAAGTTACCACCAACACTGAATTAGCAAATACAGAACACATCACTCCTAGGGAAAAATATAGACGTAGTCTGCTGTGAGACTCTAGTCACATTTTCATCAACTGATCAATACATAGCCTTGTTTTAGGTGTGCTTTACATTAGATAATGAAGCCTTATCTATTATATACGATGCTTCCCCCTGATGGCTCAAGCGGTAAGAATCTGCCTGCAATGCAGGAGACACAGGAGACTCGGGTTTGATCCCTGCACTGGGAAGATCCCCTGGAGAGGAAAATGGCAACCCACTCCAGTATTCTTGCTTGGAAAATTCCACGGACAGAGGAGCCTGGTGGGCTATAGTCCACAGGGTCACAAAGAATTGGACATGATTGAGCATGTACGCGTGCACTATCTAATGTATACTGTTGATTCATTCACAGTAAAATTATGGACAACAGCATTATAATTCACACTTGAACAAAGCTTGTCTAACACATATTGTTTTCTCTGTAAGACACCTCACAGCCCTCTTGAGCTTGGTGATATCAGACAGCACTTCAGCACCATGCTTGAGATCATTTTAAACAGAGAAATCACCAACAAAAAGCATGAAAACGTGCAAAGAGTGGGACACACAAGCAAGACACTTGTTTACAGAATGAGAGTGGAGACGAGAAGGCAGAGTTAGTATGATCCACTTTAGCTGGAAAAGTGGGTGGGTGTTGGTGACTCAAATTTTTCCTCACTCTGCACACATCCATGAATGATCATGAAACCACTAGAAAGTATTCATTTTGGTGTTACAAATAAACTTTAGGGAGCAGGCCAATTCACAAATATGGAGTCTCCAAATAATAAGGATCAACTGTATTATTTAACAAGTTCAGGGTTTGCAGTCCTGATTGATGATTGTAGAAAGTAAGGCACTGAGCAAGTGAAGACGAGTCCCAAGAGCCTTGATTTTGTCATGTGGTCAAATGTGAGTGATGATACCTACCCTGTCAGGTTTGTGGAGGGGAGGAGGTAGTCATAATAACAACTATCATTTACTGAAGAAGTGAAGTCGCTCAGTCGTGTCCGACTCTTTGCGACCCCATGGACTGTAGTCTACCAGGCTCCTCAGTCCACGGAATTTTCCAGGCAAGAGTACTGGAGTGGGTTGCCATTTCCTTCTCCAGGGGATCTTCCCAACCAAGGGATCAAACCCAGGTCTCCCGCACTGCAGGCAGACACTTTACCATCTGAGCCACTAGGGAAGCCATCATTTATTGAAGGCTACATGCTAAACACTTTACATATCTGATCTCATTGATTCCTTACAACACTCCTATGAGACAGATCCTATTATGAAGCCCATTTTCCAGATGAGGAAGCTCTGACCTAGCAAGGTAAAGGGACTTAGTCCAAGATTTGGCAAACTAGAACAGGCAAAGCTTGATCTTAAACCCATTTCTGTTCACATCCAAAACCCATGTACTCAACCACCTCACTCCAGACTTCTCATGAGCCTGTGTTTACAAGATGCCAGCATGTGGTATGCTCATGGCAAGTGGATGCCTTGCGGATGATCCTAAATGGGGTCTGGGGTTTTTGAGGCAGTTCTGCAAAGGGAGGAGAGGAAGCTGAGCCCCAGGGCAGGGTGGAGCCCAGATTAAGAGCCACTGAGGAAGGGAAGGAGCCAGTGGGGTGGGCAGGCAGGGCAGTCAGCTAGGAGGATCTTGAATTAGACCCCGTGGTCCCGTCCCACAGAGGGTTAAAGCAGCCCAGGCTCCTTCCAGCAGAGCGGAAATCACATTTTGAGAGCTGAGCAGAGCTCCAGAGGGAAGCTTTTCTTCTCCATTTGTCTGTTGCGGCTGGCCCATAAAATCTGCCGGAACTCTGTGCTGGACTGAGGAATTCCTGCTGAATGGGGATGCAGAGAAGGCAGCAGGAGGGAGCCCTTACCAGGCCAGCAGTCACCCCCCTCTTCAAGGCATCACCTCTAGATCAGGTGATCCCCTTTGGAAGCCTCACAAGATTTCTCGGATGGGGCACATACAGGGAAGAACTGACACCTCCTGTCTCAAGTGAACTTGTGGGGTGGGGGGGAGGTGAGGAGTAAGAGCAGACAGGGAGGGGTCATAGGTCAGGCTCTGGGGCTGTGGTCCATGACCTCCTCTTGGACGCTGGGTGGCACTGGGCAAATCCTGCCCATTTCCTCTTCTGATCCTCGGAGAGCCTAAGCTGCTCACCTCTACCTGTGGCTTCCCAGTCAGAGCTGACAGTTTGAGGGTTGGTTTTTTTTTTTCCCATCTAGAAGGCTCCTTGCTGCATTTTCTCCCTTGAAGATAGCGCAATTATTATCACACATATTTTACAATAAACGGAGGCTCAGAGAGGCAAGGTGTTCTGCCCAGTGTCACCAACTAGGAATGGCAGCTGGGAACTCAAACCTAGACTCCATCTCTCAAACATTCATGCTCCTGCCTCTCAATGTGAGCATCCTTAATTCCCTCTGTCCTGGGATGCCCGCTTTCATTTCTCTTGGTTGATCCTCTCACTTTTTAAGACTCACCTCATCATTGCATCCTCCAGGAAGCCTGCCCTGATTTGCCAAGCTGGACTGGAGTTCCTCTGGCTGCCTCTACCCCTGAGAGGTGACTGTTTTGGTCACAGGGCTATGAGACCTTGGTGAGCAAGACCACTTTTGATATGGCTCACCCCTGTGCCTCCTGCATCAGCCAACAAAAGAAACTGTCAATTTGCATGCAGATGCTAAGTGTTCATGATGGTTTTAACACATGGCCCCATTGAGAGGTTGGGTCCACGTCCTTTCTTCTTGAGTCTGGGTGGGTTTGTGACTGCTTTAAACAATAGATCATGGCAGAAGTGACTCCATGTGACTGCAGAGGCTAGGTCATGAAAGGCAAGGCAGCTTCAGCTTGTTTACTGGAACACTCTGAGCTGCTGAGTAAGAAGTCCAAATGCTCTGAGACCGCCATACTGTGAGGAAGCCCAGGCCACGTGGGGAGGTCACATGCAGGTATTCCTGCTGGCAGTCCTGGTCTTCAAGTCGTTCCAGTCCAGGGACCTCCAGATGATTCCAGCCCTCAGTTGTTAATTCCTATTGATCTCTGAGTCTACCCAGCTGAGGCTCAAGATACCACTTCGCAGAGACAAACTATCCCTACCACACCAGCTCTGAATTCATAAGTATCAGAAAATAGTAGTTGCTTTGAGCAGTTTGGGGGGAGTTTGTTTTGTAGCAGCGGTAACTGGAATAGTGCTACCAATCTGGACAAGTCACCTTCTTTTCTTGCCAGGATTACTGCAACGGTCTCCTCGCGAGCATCCTGGTGCCTTCCTTTCCCCTCTGCCATGTGCCCTCGACAAAACAGCCAGACAAGTCCTATAAAGCACAAATGAGACCCTTCTCACCCCAGCCCTCACCCCTGCTCAAAACCCTCGCTCGGCTCCCAGCTCTCTCAGAGCAAAAGCTGAACGTATACAATGCCCTACCACCCCGGGTGATCTGTTCCCTCTCCTACCCTCTCACCCCTCTGTCCTAACTCCTACCCTCTCCCCTCGCTGACTCCTCTCCAGCCACACTGGCCTCTTGCCTATACGCAAGACACTCCACCTCAGGACCCTTGCACGTGCTGTGGACAGTGCTCCACTGCCTGGAACACCTGGAACACTTCCTCCAGGTGTTGCCTGGTTCAGGTCTCTGTTCAGATGTCACCTTCTTGGTGAGGCCTGCCTTCTTTAACACCATGACCCTCTCTCCCCACTCCCAAACCACTTGCCTTGCTCTCTTTTTTATTTTGCCATGGTCCTTATAACTACCAAACATGTTACATCTATATATTCTTCAATTTAATTTATTAATTTTTTAACACCAAAACATTTGTACTGAGGTATAGCTGATTAACAATGTTAAGATAGTTTCGGGTGAAAAGCAAAGGGACTCAGCCATACATAAATACGTATCCATTCTCCCCCAACACCACTAACCACCCCCGCCATCCAGGCTGGCACATAACATTGTGCTATAAAATAGGTTCCTGTTGGTTAGCGTCTCCAAACATAGCAAACATGCTATCTATTTTACTTAGTGTGTTTTGTATTTACCATATTTTCTCCACCCCAGAATATTAACACTATAGAGCAGGGATCACTGTTTATTCATGAATGTATCTATCCCCTTTGCATAAAATAGTAGCTGCCACTTAAGAGTGGTTTGCTGAGTGAATGAATGAGCTGCCGAAGCCCAGATAGGGGGCTGTCTGGGTGGGGAGGCAGACAGGTCTCAGGAAAGCGCAGGGGTGGAGAGGCCAGCCTGAGTCAGTGCGGTCAGGCTGGGGGACGTTCCATGGAAGTGACAGCTTGCTGCCCCTTGGGGAGTCCTGAGGATGGGCAAGGCTTTGAAGATGCACACATGGGCTGTCTCCCGGGCCTCCCTCCTTCCTGGTCTGGTATGTCTCCGGTCCTGCCAGTAAACCGGATTTCTGGGCAACTGCCTAAGAACCCTGCCCCACACCCCAGAGGCCTGGACTTGCTCCTTCCTGCGCTATAAATCGGGTCCCTTCCAGCTGTGACATCCTGGATGCTGCTGGGGGAGGTGAGGCAGGCAGATTGGTTGGAGAGAGCTGTTTATGGCCTCGAGCAGGGCACTGCCCCTCAACATTCTTGTCAGCAAAATGGGAACGAGAGGAGGAGAATGGACTTCAGGGCATGACTGTGACGTCCAAAGAGATGAAGGTGTGAAAGTCCCTGCTAAACTGAGGTGCTCCAAGGACTCATGGTGGGCAGTGGCACAGGGGCCAAATCCCAGCTCCACTGCTGAGCTCAATCTCTTCACCTGTAAAATGGGGTTAAGTGAGTCATTAACTTCTAGGGTTGTTGAGAGATTCAAAATGCAGAGGAAATTCTTAGCATTCAGGAGACATGTAATAGTTGTTAGCTGTTATTGATGGTAATTATTCTAATAATGATAGAGATTGGAATGTTATTGAAAAGCCCTTTGGGAGTCCAGAAGCCTTGTTTCACACCCCAGAGAGGACCGTGGACTTGACACAGTTCAACTTCAGTCATGTGACTTTGTGTCCAGCCTGGGTATGGGGTGTGGGGAATTCATATCCAAGCCTCCCTACTCTCCAGCTGTGGACATATAGACATGCTATTTAATTGCTTTAGGCCTCAGTTTCCTCATCTGAGAAAGGAGAATAATTATAGTATGTGCCTCTTACAGTGGCCATGAGGATCAAGTGAGTTAAAATGTGCCTAGTACCTGGCCCTGCACCTGGCAAGCAGCAAGCAGACCATATGGAACAGTGCTGTTCTGATCACTCCACCGATGGGTAAACTGAGGCTCAGCCAGGAGAGCGCACTTGGTCCAAGACTTCAGTTGTGATGTTTATTGGGGCTGAGATGGGATCAGCTTCAGTAGAGCATTAGAAACCACAACCAGTGAACTCATTGTTTGTGAGCTGTTCCCTTTTATCTCAAGGATTTTTCCAGCTAAGTGGGTGTCTATGCCAATAATGTTAGAAGAATGGATGAGGGAAAAATTCAACACAGAGGAAAATCTCATCCATGCTCTTCTTTCCAGAGAGCTGGGGAAACACTTAGGACTGGTATTAAAAGGTCTTGGGTTCCAGTTTGAGATGTACCAAGCAAGGTAATGGGCAGTCCTTGAAGGTTCTTGAGCAAGGGAGGATTTAACTTAAAGGCTATGTATCTGGGGGGCTTCCCAGGTGGCTCAGTGGTAAATAATCCTCCTGCCAATGTAGGAGACACAGGTTCCATCCCTGGGTTGGAAATATCCCCTGGAGAATGAAATAGCAACCCACTCCAGTACTCTTGCCTGGGAGATCTCATAGACAGAGGAACCTGGCGGGCTATAGTCCTTAGGGTCTCAAAAGATTCAGACACAACTTAGCGACTAAACAACAACAACAAGGTGTATCTGGGAATACATGTGGGTTGATTCCAGTTCCTGAGGTCTGTACATTGCTGGTGGTGAGTGAATCGGCACAAATCTCTGTGGAGTGTGGTTGAACTCCACAAATATCCCAGATATATTTGTAGAGTTCTTCCTCAGTGCCAGGTACTGAGCAGGGCTGATGATCTGCCACTGCCCTGTGCTTGTGATCTGGAGAGGAGACAGACAATAAGTGAACATACAACTCCACATACTGCGTGTTGGAGGAAGAACTGCTGTGAAGAAACTAACGCAAGATAAAGAGAAGAGCTTGACTCAGAGGGGTGTTGTTTGATTTGAGGCACAGATTGAGTAGGGAGGAGCCATGGAGACCTGCAGGAAGAGAGCATTTTGGGTAGAGGGAACATTGAAGGCAAAGGCCCTGGGATGCCCGGGAGGTTCAAACTCCTGCCAGGAGCCAGGGGTGCGAACATACTAGGTGGGTTCAAAACCCAATGGGGCAGAGAAGGAGAATGCGGAAGGCATCAGGTGAGAGAGATCACCAGGTCGGACACACAGGGTTTCAGAGTCATCGAGAGAATGTATTACTCTGAGTAATATGGGAGATCAGCAGAGGCTTCTGAGCAGAGGAGGGGCAGAATCTGACTCAGGTTTTAAGGGAATGCGTCTGGCTGCACGTGGAGAATGGACTGTGGGGGCTGGAATGGAAGCTGAGAGCCCAGGGTCACCAGGAGGGTGACTGGTACCCGAGTGGTGAGGGCAGAGGTGGTGAGAAGTGCCCTGGATTTGTTACGAAGGAATGGCGCTCAGGGTTGATTGAAGGATTGGCAATATCTGTCAAAATTGCAAATGCACATATCCTTTGACTAGCACGTCTGCTTCTGGGACTTTTTCCTACATTCACACTTGCTTATGGGGAAATGACCCATATGCAAGACTGTTAGCTGCATGTAAAGGAAGAACTGAACAGGCTGGATTCAGCCAAGTGTGGGTGGGGATGTGGAGATAGTGCTGGGGAGGTGGGCGCTGGAGCTGCCATCTGGAGAACAATCTGTCGTGTTAAATATATATATCAGAATGTGTAAAAGACGGCCACCACTTCTCTGACACTGCTCCATAGAGAGGTGAGGTCTATGCACCTGCACTCTGAATCTGGGCTGGCCCACGGCTGTCTTGACCAACGACTATGGCAGAAAGGATGCTGTGTCAGTTTCTAGGCACAGATCTTAAAAGACTAGCAGCTTTCAATCATTCTTGGAATGATTGCTTGGGGAGAACCCAGCTGCCAAGAAAGAAATCCAACCACTGTGAGACTGCCATGCTGCAAGGAAGTTCAGATAGCTATGGAGACGTGTCCTTTAGGGTGAGATGCCAAGGGTGGGGAAGCAAAGAAAGAGAAAGAGAGAGAGAGCACAGCCAGGCACATCAAGGCTGCAGACATGAGTGAAGATCCCATCTTAGAAGGGAACCTTCAGCCTCAGCTGTCTCAGCTGACATGACATGGTTCAGAGCTGAGCTCCCTAGCCAAGCCCTTTGTGAATTCTTGACCTGCAAAATCACAAACAAAACAAAGTGTTGTTTTATGCCTCTCAGTTGAGGGCAATTTTTATTATACAAAAGATAACCAGAATACATATACCCGATGAACCAGTAATTACACACCTATTTGTCCAGACAAAATTCTCATGCCAGCCCATCCAAGGACATAGCAGTGCTGCTATGGTGGGAGACTTAGAGACCACCCAGTGCTCATCACTGGAAAAGTAAGAGAGAAGAATGAATATGGTGGATGCTAACCAAGGAGTCTGAGTCAGCAATTAGAAGTCCCAGGTCAAGTCACAATCTATATCAGTATTAAACAGGAAGTCAGTACTGGAGCACAAATAAATTAAAAACACAGAAAACACAGTAACACAGAAAGCAACAATACACAATCACACTGTGTTCATTACGTTCTACAAGGAGACCTACACCCCAAAGAACACACATGGAACCCAGCAGAAAGGGCCTATGGAGGTCCCAAAAGGGAAGGGGAGATAGGATAAAAGAGAATAGAGGGAGAGAAATAAAACGAAGGAGGGGCATGCAGGGGTCAACCCTGACAATCAGCTATGAACTGAGGAGTGTTTCTCTTTGTTGTTTGTTTAACTTAGGTCTCTACATTTGAAGCTTAAAATGTAGTAATAAAGGTAAACAAACTAAATGTCTATAAATAGGAGTTGGTTGGATAAATTACAGCACCTTCACATGACAACAAAATCAGGAAAAAGAATGGAGAAGCTTGCTACGTATTAGTTAAATTTGTAAGAATCGCCAAAGTACCCTGGCAAGGGGAAAGAGTGATTTAGAAGGGTGTGTATAATACACTTCCATTGGTGGGGGGTGGGGGAGAATAAAAATGTATGTATTTGTGTTTATGTTTACAAACAAATGGGATCTCTGTGTAAGAATGTCACAGAAACTAATACTAGTGGATGCTTCTGGAGAAAAGAGCCAGGTGTCAGGGGACAGGAGTGAAAGGGAGACTTCAGAAGAGCTGGTACCCAGGAGGTGTGTTCGGAGAAAGAATCATCGTCTACGCTGGAATCATCTCCAGGCAGGCTTACCTGGTGCAGGGGCTCAGAGGGAAAGCAGACCCCATCCTGACCTGCTCAGGGTTCTGACTCTGCCGCACCTGTGACAGGACCTTGGCCAACAAGAACCTGCTTGGTTGGGGGCACTGTTCATTGGTTGCCGGCCTTGCCTTCCTTACCACTCACCCATCACAGCGCCCCTTCTCTACTCCCCATCTCCTGCTGTGTTTTTAAACACTCTAAGAAATACAAAGGCTAATATAACAAAGCTCCATGTTCTTATCACCCAGTTGAAGGAAGAAAATGTCAAACACAATTGAAGAGTATAGTGGTTTTTTGTTTTTTGGGTGTTTTGCACCTGGTGTGTGGAACCTATAATTCCCTGCGCAGGGGTCAAACCCATGCCCCAAGTAGTGAAAGTGCTGAGTCTTAACCACTGAACCACCAAGGGAAGCCCTAAGAGAGTGTAGTGGTTTTAAAATATGTCCACAAATCCTTTGAAACGCCTTCCTTCAAAGGGGGCCCCTAATTTCCCTTACCTTTGAGAATTGGGTGGGGCTTAGTGACTCCCTTCTGATGAAGAGAATGGGGTGGAAGTAATATTTAAGGCTAGGTCCTAAAAAGGATACAGCTTCAGCCCAGATGTCTGTCGATGTTCACTTTTGGAGTCCAGTTCCCAAGCTGTGATGGGATTCAGGTCACATGGAGAGGAACTGAGTCCCTCTCCTCTCCCTCAATTGCATGCCCAGCAAACAACCAGCACCAACTTGCCAGTCATGTGCGTGAGCCACTTTGTCAGCAGCTTCTCCAGGCCCAGTCAGGTCTTCAGCTGACTGCAGCTCCACTTGACATCCGAATGCCAACTCTTGAGGACCAAAACCACCAGCTAAATCACCCCTGACCTGCAAAAGCTGTGAGAAATAATAAAATGATAAATGAAATAATAAATGACTACTGTAGCTTTAAAACGTCATGTTGTGGGGTTATCTGTTACGCAGAATAGATAGCTAATACATAAGGCCCCTGATATCCTTTCCCAACAGTCTCCCTCTCCAACCAAAAGAAACTCCTCTATTGGTATTTATTATTCTCAGGAATGTTTTAACTTTTACTGTGTCAATATAAATCATTATACAATGTATAATACTGTATTTCATTCTCAAAAGTATATAGAAGCGCCCATGATATAAAGCATACATTTGTATTTATGATATGTATCCTGTCTCACTTGCCTTCTTTTCATGGCATGTTTTGGGGCTTTCTAGGTGGTGCAGTGGTAAAGAATCTGCCTGCCAATGCAGGAGACGCAGAAGACGCAAGTTTGATCTGTGGGTCGGGAAGATCTGGAGTAGGAAATGGCAATTCATGCCAGTATTCTTGCTAGATTTTTCCCATGGACAGAGGAGCCTGGCAGGCTGGAGTCCATGGGGTTGAAAAGAGTTGGACATGACTAAGCACCCCAGGCATGCTTTCAGGATGCATCTGTGTTGAGGCAGGCAGCTGCAGGTCCTTGTGGCTGCTGTACAGTGTCTCGTTGTATTAATAAACCACAGTGTATTATCCAGAACTCCTTGTTGGTGGGCATTCAGGTCATTTCTGGGTTTTGCTATTATAAACGACAGTCTCGATAACATCTAGTTACCCTCTACTCTTCTTCATATGGGAACTTCTTGTTTGAAATCTCAGCTGTGATGTCACCTTGGTGATCACCCCTCCTAGTTGTCGGGTTCTTTAGGGCCCCCCCAAAGCTGGTCTCTGTTGGTGCTCCCTTGACTTTTCCTTCCAGTATCTAGTGTGCTTGGTCAGCTGTCAGTCCTTTGGTCCTTTCCCTGAACTAGATAGTAGCTCCACGAGGAGGGCTTTCCTCCCAGTTTTCCCCCTTTCTGCCCACCCCCACCACACACCCAGCAGAGGGCCTGAAACACTGTAGATCATCAACAAAAACGTGGTATATTGGAAACGGCTGAGAATAGCTTCCTCACTTTGGGCGTCAATTTCCCCATCTGCATGGTAAAAACATTAGATCAATTTTGGGGCGACTTTCATTCAGCTTTTGAGAGGGACTTCTGTGGCCACCACAAGGTAGAGAGGAGAGAGCTTCAGCTTTCACAGAGCCCCCATTCTTTCCTCATGTCCTAGCTTGGTCTCCATGGGAGATTTAGTTTGCAAGGGAATAGCTACCATTTACTGAGCCCCTGATATTTATCCGTGACAGGAGTGTTCTAAGCCAGCACAGGTATTTTCTCATTTCAGCTACTCATTAGCCCTTGGAAGTAGACACTATTACTCTCCTCTTGCTACAGAGGCAAACTGAGGCAAAGAGAGGCTAAGTAACTTGCCATGGGACTAGCAAATGAGGGGTTGAGATTTGGGCCAGAAGAGACCAGCTCCAGAGCCGATTGTCTAACCACTAACCCACCCTGCCAGCTTTAGAGAAGGGTGGGGGCAGGGCGGAGAGGAGGGTAAACAGAAGGCTGACAGTCGCCCTTCTGAAGGCCTCTGCCACCGAGAGCATCCTGGTGTCAGTCATTTCCCCAGCCCCCTGTCTCTCAGCCCTGATGGCTTTAAAACATCCTGCCTCCCCCCATTTGGCTCCCTGGCCCAGCTCCAAGACTCAGCAGGGTCCTGCTGTGCTTCAGCAGCTCATAGCTCTTCCTCCGCATCTCCTTCCAGGTGTGTGGACACCAAACCCCAGAAGTTGGGGTCTGGAGTCACAGCTCAGCTCCAGCAACGGGACAGGAGGGTCTTTCCAAATCAGTTCTTGTTCAGTCTCTCAGTCGTGTCCAACTCTGCAGCCCCAGGGACTGCAGCACGCCAGGCTTCCCTGTCCTTCACCATCTCCCAGAGCTTGCTCAAACTCATGTCCATTGAGTGGGTGATGCCATCCAACCATCTCATCCTCTGTCGTCCCTTTCTCCTCCTGCCCTCAATCTTCCCCAGCATCAAGGTCTTTTTTAATGAGTCAGTATCTTGTACTTTCCCAGGAGCGTCAAAGGAGGGAATTATGGTGAATTAAAAGGGCATCTGACTTCCCTGGTAGCTCAGACAGTACAGCATCTGCCTACAATACGGGAGACTCAGGTTCAATCCCTGGGTCGGGAAGATCCTCTGGAGAAGAAAATGGCAACCCACTCCAGTACTCTTGCCTGGAAAATCCCATGGACAGAGGAGCGTGGTAGACTACAGTCCATAGGGTTGCAAAGAGTCAGACATGACTGAGCGACTTCATTTTCTTTCTTTTTGTCTCTCTGGATACCTGGGCCCCAGGGTGAGTTGTGGAGTTGGGGTGAGGCAGCTCATAGCTGTCTCAGCCCCAGGGGATTCTGGTCCAGAATTGGGGCGGGGGGCCCTGGATCTGGACGGTACCTGCTCCCTGGCGGGCAGCATCCCCAGGGACTAGGAGGGAGGCTCCTGAACGTGAGTCCTGAAGGGTCCCTGGCAACTTAGGATTCTGGTGTTCCTTTGCATGACTTCTGAGCTTGTCAGCCTAGCTGTCTTCCATCTCTTTCTCCCTTTTTCAATTTATTTTCAAACTGTATGTGGTTCCAGGCATTGACCCTTCCTTTTATTCATTCAACAAATCTTTACTAAGGACCTACTGTGTGCCAGGCACTGGGGAAACAGCCATAAGTGAGTAAAACTGACAAATATTCTGACACCTATGGAATGTACTCTCTCTTTGCAACAGAAAATAGGAAAAATAAGTAAGTCAGGAGGAAAATTAAGAAGAGAAGAAGGTACCAACTTTTGGGAAGGGGAATGAAGAGGCAGAGGTAGTGGCAGGGGAGTAAGAGGAGGAAGAAGTGGAAAGTATTTTATTTTTACTTTTTTAATTAAAAATTTTAAAAATTTTAATGCAATTTTTAAGGGTCACACTCCACTTACAGTTATCACAAAGTATTGGCTATGTCCCCTGTGCTGTACAATACATCTTTGTAGTTTATCTTATACCCATTGTTTTGTGTCTCCCACTCCTCCCTGCCTATACTGGTGCTCCCACCCCTCCCCCACCCTGGGAAAAAGTCTTTAGCTGGCCTCCTGAGGTATAATCATAAGCATACCAGGCACCTAAGTCTTGTCCTGGCTTAGTTGCCGGTGTTCCACAAATACTGAGCCTGTGCCTTAGAGGCTGTGAGCTGCAACTACGGAAGGCTGTGCACCCTAGAGTCTGTGCTCTGCAACAAGAGAAGCCACCGCAATGAGAAGCCTGTGAGCCGCAACGAGAGAGGAGCCCCTTCTCGCCACAACTAGGGAAGAAGCCCGTGTGCAGCGACAAAGGCCCAGTGCAACCAACCAACCAGATAAACCCACTAAAGCCTCTCTCCTCGGTGAAATTTCTTCCTGCCTTCCACTCCTTTGGGCTCCCACAGCCCTTTGCAGTTCTCTTTTCTGGTTTGGTTGGCTTCCCTGCAGGTCTCCCTCAATGGCCAGTGAGCCTCTGAAGGGCAGAAGCTGGACGTGGCTCATCTCTTCTAGTCCTCATGCCAAACCCAGAGCCTGGTACGTGGCGGGCATTCCACAAGGGCAAGGATCATCCCATTTCACCTTTATAGCTTCAGTGGCTGGTTGAGAGGAAGTGTTTGATACATGCTGTTGGACAGATAAATGAATCAATGAATGCCTGATTGAAAGCGGTGAGTAATGATATCAAGGCTACTTTTCCAATAGGAGCAAAATCTCAGTGCTGGGAAAACAATTCAAAGCCTAGAATCCTGATTTCTAGGCCCTTCATTCCTAGATTTTTAGAATGTTGTTGAAGAAGAGTCCCTGGCATCACTTCTTCCAACTGGGTGAACTCGGACACATTGCTTCACCCTGTGCCTGGGTGACTTCATTTGCTAATAGTTACATCTTTCTCATGGGATTGTTATGAGGATGAAATCTGACTGTGTACGCCAAGCACTAAGCACAGCCCCTGGACACCCATGAGATGTTGGTTCTTCAAGTCTACACTTGACTTTTTATTTTGAAACAATTTCAGATTTTCAGAAAGTTTGCAAAAATAGTACAAAGAATGCCTGTATGCCCTTCATTCAGATTCCTCAAGTGTTACCATTTTACTACCCTTGCTTTGTCCTTCTGTCTCCGCATATATTTCGTCTAAACTGCTGGGAATGAATTGCAGACACGAGGTCCTTTTATCTCTAAATGGTTTTATGTACATTTTCTAAAAAACAGATGCAAAAAGTAGGAAATTAACATTGTAGGTAGCTATTCTCTACATCTAGACCTATTGAAATGTTGCCAATTATTCCACTCTTGCCCTTTAAAGCAAACAAACAAAACACTTTTTTTTTTCCCTGACCCAACATCCAATCCGGGATATATGTTCCATTTAGTTTTTGTGCCTCTTGACTCTTTTTTAAAAATCTGGAACAGCTCCTTTTTCTTTGACTTTTATGACCTTGACATTTTTGAATCTGTATAGGCTAACTGTCCCTTTATTTGGAATCTTTTTAATCTTTCCTTATGAATAGATTCAGATCAAGTGCTTCAGGCAAGAAGACCACAGAAGTGATGCTTATGCGGGGGCACACAATTTCACTTTGCCCCATTACTACTGATGTCCACTTTGATCACTTGGTTAAGGTGGGGTCTGCCAGTTTGCTCACGGTAAAGCTACTCTGTTTCTCTTTGTCATTATCTGTGTGAGTGTGCTAAGTCGCTTCAGTCGTGTCTGACTCTGTCCATAGAATTCTCCAGGCAAGAATATTGGAGTGGGTTGCCATTTCTGTCTCCAGGGGATCCTCCCGATAGGGAGATACATTAAGACAATGAAGATATTCTGCTTCTCTTCATACTTCCTACCCACATACATCTTTTGCATTAAATGTAGTTCCTATTCAACCACAGAACACGTAAACAGGGACCAAGAGTTCAACAGTACAAAGGAGTGCAAAGACGAGTCTCTCCCACCGCATCTCCAGACACCACCAGGTCTCCTTCATGAGCCATCCCTACTCCTGCTGCTTTTTTGTGTCCTTCCAGAAGTGTTCTAGCAGGTTATACACTAGGCAGGCTAATGCACACATGTCCCTCTTTGAGAGCTATATGTGCACGGAATGTAGCCGATACACACATCGCTCTGCACCTTGCTTTATTTCACTTAACGTTTTGGAGATATACTTGCACATAAAGACCTCCTGCTGATTTTAGAACCTTATTTCTACCTGAGATACAATCCCTTCCCTTTCACAAATAAGGAAACCGAGGCCTAGAGTGGGGAAGGAACAGGTCCCCAAAGTTAGAAGGAGAAGGAGACTTGGAAAGCATCCTGGGTCTCAGGCACGAAAGAGTGGCTGGGTCTCCCCACTGGGGAACCAGGCCTTCCAGGGGCTGCCCCCGATGAGATGCCAGGGCCAGGCTCAGGCCCCTGCTCTCCTTCTTAGCTCTCGTTAGGGACTTCCCTGTAGCTCCCTGCTGGGCCGGGCCTTGGGAGCCCCACTGATCCTCTGACAGCCCAAGACAGATCGTCGGCGAGTGTGTATTCAGGTGCAGGCCGAGCACATGGAGGCCAGATGAGAACAGGGTTGGGGGGGTCAGGGGCCCATTTGGGTGGGGGAGAGGCCTGAGGAGGAGAGGAGAGACGATCCCACAGACACCTGCCTCCTCTCTCCCTCCCCCATCACCCTGCCCTCCTTGGGGCTACTGCTCCCCCAGACTCTTCTCGCCAGGCAGGGCCATCCAGCAGGGACAGGGACAGGACTCACCCAAGTCCTCTCCTCTCCTTCTGGCTGGGGAGGCTTGGCTGTAGTGAAGTGGGATATGGAGTGAGCCCGGCTTGGTCCAATCGCAGCTCCTCCTGAGCTTCAGTTTCCTCGGGACAAGGAGGAGTGAACATGCTTCACATGGTCCGGCAGGCAGTGAAGCAGGCTGGTGACTGTCTCCACGACCTCCCATCGGCCTCTCAAAACTCCCACTGCTTGTCCCTCCCTAGTTATGGAAGCCCCCACCCATCTTCCCCAACTCACCCTCCTTCCCCAGAAGGAATGTAGAATTGAGCTGGGCCTGCTGACCCAAGAAGGCTCCTGGCCTTCAAGTCCCCTGGGGTTGCTGTGTCTTTGCATTGCCAGGAGCCCAGTCGCAGAAGGAATGTAGAATTGAGCTGGGCCTGCTGACCCAAGAAGGCTCCTGGCCTTCAAGTCCCCTGGGGTTGCTGTGTCTTTGCACTGCCAGGAGCCCAGTCGCAGCTGTGAACAGGTGTCTGTCTCTGGGCTCGGGTGATGGGCACTCACTCCCTGGTGAGGTGGCTCCTCAACCCTGCCTGCTCTCCCTTCTTCACAGAAATCTGCCCCCCTGTGGCTACCAGATGACAGTGTGGACCCCAGAGTGGAGGGGTCTGTCTAGCTGACCTGTGACCGCCCTGTCCAGAAGCCCTGTAGATGGATGGCACAGGCCCAAGAGGGTACCTGGTAGTGTGCAGTGTGCAAGGAGGTAGGGGGCTCGGGAGGCCAGACTGGGGCTAGAAATGGGCTGAGAGAGAGGGATGGGGGAAGAGAAGCGGGGCTTAGTGAGAGAAGAGGGTCTTCAAGGGAGATGTGAGAGCAGAGACAGGAACAAGGATTCAGGGAAATACACCGGGGCTTGGTGAGAAGGGCTCTTGGTGACAGGGACTCAGAGAGAGGCTGGGGGCACAGAGAAGAGGCTGGTGGGACAGAAGGAGAGGGTGCTGTAGACTCAGAGAGGAGAATGGGTCTAGGGCGATGGAGACTCAGACAGGAAGCCAGGGGACATGGGGGAGCATCAGTCTGGGGAGGAGCGGGTGCCCACCATCCCCCTGAAGCTCAGGGAGGAGGAGGCTGGGTCCGTGGAGCGCAGCCCCAGAACAAAGCCTGTGGGAGCAGTTGCCCAAAGCTTCTTCCCAGCTGACAGACCCTGAGCTAATTGTCTTTAATGAGCAGCTGGGCCCCGTTTCCTGGGATTTGCATTTGCAGATATTCGGTGCAGTAGCACCTCTGTCGATGGCAGCCAGACTGGCCTTCCAGGGGATGATGATTCCCGCAGCTGAGGTAAGATCTCAGGAAGGGCCTCCCCTGCCTCGTGCAGGGCTGGGGAAGGCGTCGATTTGCCCCCCTCCCACCCCCTGCAGATTAGGGGATATTGGAGGGCAAAGTCCACTGGAGGCAGAGGGCTGGCATCAATTATCCATCTTGGTCAGGGCCAGGGGTGTGGGTCCCGGGGAGGGGACCGCGGTTTTAGCCCTCGCAAATCTCAGGACATTAGGCTTGGAACCCCTTAGATCCTGAAGTAGCCACGGTTGCAGAAACAAGAGAAAGAGCCAGAGAGGGTAGGGTGCTGAGCAAGGTCACACAGTACAACAGAAACACTTGGGAGCCTGTCTGTGCCAGACCCTATCTGAAGCACGTTCTGAATCTCACTAGTAACACCATGAAGTGCTGGTAAAACCAGTGGTCGCTATTAGTAACCCCATTTTACAGATGAGGAGACAGAGGCACTGAGCACTTACACAGCCCAGAGGCCCTACAGCTGGGATCTGAACTCAGTCATCCTGGCTGGTCCCTGCAGTGTAGGGTAGCGGGGCTCTCGGACCTGGGCTCCCCTGGCCATGGGGGCTGACAGTGCCTCTCTCCCCCTTATTCCCCTCTCGGCAGGGATGCCAGTATGTTTTGTGCCCCTGGCAGGGTTGGGAGGTGAGACTTAAGTATAAATAAATAAACAGGGAGCAGATGGTGGAGGGGTGGGGGCAGAGGTAGGGCCAGGGCCTCCTACTCCTCCCTGGGAAAACATTGCTGGGCCAGAGCAAATGGATTCCAGACTTAGGGCCTAGAGGCCCCCTCCCCAGCCCTGCCCCCTGGTCTGCCAGTCTGGGACCTGGCTGAGCCCTTGGGATAAACGGTGGGCTGGGGCCCCGAGTTCTAGGCTCTGCCCATCCCTTATTTCCTCTCTTCTTCCTATGTGACCTTGAAAAAGTTACCTGTCTGTGCCCCCATTTCCTGACCTGTCAAATGAATGGAAGATGGTGGTCAAGTTTCTGCTAAAGGGCCGCCTTCTTAGGGCAGCCTTCCTTGATTGCCCTAGGAAGACACTGTTGGAGCAACAGCTTAGAGAATCAAGGAGAATGTGAGTGTTTGTGTCTTTCAACCCACAACGATGCATGCAACAGGTATTTGCTCACAGTCTACAAGGTGTTGGCCACTATGCTATCCTCAAGGCTGAGAGTGTCTCTCCTAGCCCCAGCAGCTGGCTCAGAATGGCTGCTAACACTTGTTTTGTAAATAAATGAATGAGCGGTGGATGAAAGGGGAGATAAGGAGCTGCCATGTTTCCCGAATATGGAATCTCTATCAGTGGGGTGATTGTGGGAGTGGACCAAAGATGATGTGGGTGAACAAGAAGGTATTAAAAAAACAAATATACCATGAAAATGTCATTCTTTTTTCAGTATCTTCCAGATTTTCCAATAGGCCAAAGAGAAAGTCTCCAGCGATGCTGTTAACATCTTTCGAACACCCGTGGATCACGTGTGTGCTCTCCCAGTCTCTTCTGTTCTCTCTCTCACCTGGACAAAGCTGGTCTTGGACCCAGAACTTCTACAGGCAACGGTATCCGGCTAGAATTTGATAATATTGTTTTGTTTCCATTTTGCTCATTTTGGTCAGTTACTTTTTATTTGTGGTAAGGGATTCTGATATTTTTTTTTTTTCCTGTTTGGATATTACTGGTGAGAGTACAAAGTGGCCCTGGAGAAGCTATGGAGAAGTGTTGGCGTTTTCTGAAAAAGTGATTGTCTGGGACCGGGCTGGTGCTGGGGGCCTGATGTTACAAGGGAACTTCTGACGGTAATGGAATGTTCTGTTTTGACTGAGGTAGCGGTTACGTGGGTGTGTATATTTGTCAAAATATGTTGTACAGTGCACCTGAAATAGATGCATTTTATTCTGCATAGATTTTACCTCAATAAAGTTAATTTTAAAACACATATATATTTAAATTTCAGTCAGCCTCCCAAAGCTGACTGAAGACATTATGTGCATAACATATATATTAAGATATTAAACACAGATGCCCTGTGGGTCTGGCAAAGTCATGAAGGTTGTCCATCACACAGCAGTCTGGGAAACATGGAAAGCAAGACAGGTGAAAGTCAAAGTCGCTCAGTCGTGTCTGACTCTTTGTGACCCCATGGACTATAAAGTCCATGGAATTCTCCAGGCCAGAATACTGGAGTGGGTAGCCGTTCCCTTCTCCAGGGGATCTTCCCAACCCAGGTCTCCCACACTGCAGGTGGCTTCTTTACCAGCTGAGCCACAAGGGAAGCCCAAGAATACTGGAGTGGGTAGCCTATTCCTTCTCCAGCAGATCTTCCCAACCCAGGAATTGAACCAGGATCTCCTGCATTGCAGGTGGATCCTTTACGAACTGAGTGGAGTCAATGAATAAATGGATAGATAAAAGACAGAATAAATGAATGGGTAAATGAGCAAGTGAATGAATATCTACCCACTGATAGTAATCCTACACAGCCCCAACATACCAGGGGCTATCCTGTCTCAACTTGCATAGCCCCTGTGATGGGGAGCTCACTACCCAATGACATGGCCTTTTCTAATGTCCAAATGTTAGGACTATGTGAAAGACTTTTCCTCACATTAAATTGGTCTTCCTGGTGACCCCTTGCCCTCTATGGCTCCACAAACACATCTGCTTCCCTGTCTAGGGACAACACAAATGCCCCTCCCCCAGTCTGCTCTTCTCTGGGCTCTTCACCCCAGATGCTTAGTTGCTCTAAGCTGAACCACTAGGTTCAGGTTGAAGAGCTTACATCACAGCAGTGCAGCAAGAACAAGTACACAGGTAAATGAAACAATTACAAGCCATGAAGGAAAAAAACGGTGAGAATATCGGGGAATCGATGGGGGAGATGAAGGAGCAAGGGAAGCCTAAGGATTTGATACTTGAGCTGAGTCCTAGAGAATGTGTGGGAGCCAGAAGAACCAGAGGAAGAGCATTCCAAACAGAGCCCAGAACAAGTGCAAAGGCCCCGAGGTCAGAAAGCAATTGGAAACTGTGAGGCAGCCTGCCTGGCTGGAGTGGGATGAGGTGGGGAAGGGCAAGTCATTCAAGGCACTGATGGCGAGGAACCTGGAATTGTTTTCTAAATTCAATCCTCAAATACTGTTAAGCAAAGGTGTTACGATATGACTTTCATTTTAGTAGTCAATAAATATGTCGGAGAAGGCAATGGCACCCCACTCCAGTACTCTTGCCTGGAAAATCCCATGGACAGAGGAACCTGGTAGGCTGCAGTCCATGGGGTCGCTAAGTCAGACATGACTGAGTGAGTTCACTTTCACTTTCATGCATTCGAGAAGGAAATGGCAACCCACTCCAGTGTTCTTGCCTGGAGAGTCCCAGGGACAGCAGAGCCTGGTGGGCTTCCGTCTATGGGGTCGCACAGAGTCGGACACGACTGAAGTGACTTAGTAGCAGCAGCAGCAGCAATAAATATGTACTGACTTAAAATTAACCAAAGACTCTTCTAGTTCCAGTAGTTCAGCACGCTCATAGTGATAATAATATGCCTTCACGGGAGAAGGAGTGGCCTTCAGAATGGGCCTGACTAGGTTTGCCTCTTGGCTCTACCTCAGCCCTGCTGTGTGACTGTGGGCAAGGGGCCTCGTCCCTCTGAGCCTCAGCTTCCTCATCTGCAAAGTGGGGATCATAAGTGTGTCCACTGCATGTGGTTGTTGTGAGGATTAAATGCCTTTATACTTGGGAAGCATTTAAATAACATAAGAAGTGCTTTCATCTGTTAAATAAAACAAAAAAGGTGAGAACACAGAGAGCAAGATGACTAATCTTTTTACAGTCTCTTGAGTCCAGGAGAAAGTCCTGAACTGGTGGGGGTGGGAGAGAGAGGGAAGGAAAGAGGGGAAGGGGGTGGAGAGGAAGGGGGGAGGGGGAGAGAGAAGTTGGACAAAGTAACAGTGTTACGTTTACACCGTTTACATTGATCATCACATAGTTTTATGTCACCTGCTACTGATTTTCCATTTAGTCCAACTATCTCGTTTCTTTAAAAAAATTTTTTTGTTGTTTAAGTAAAACAAAAGCAAATAGATCTAACAATTCAAAAACAGTGGTTCCTATAGGTGATACTGAGCCCTCCTGTCCCAAGTGGCCCAAATTGTGAAGGAGGGAGGCTCTTGACGGGATTTTAGGAAACATGTTTCTAACTTCACCTCCTCTTTGCACTCTTGAGGAACTGGAAGCCCTAATGTGTGTCTCATGCTTGGCTGAGTCCTCCAGGGTACTGGGGACAGAGTGGTTTCACCCTGGGGACTCTGTCTACATTCTGGCCTGCAGTAAAGTTTCTGAAAAGGGCTGGTAGTCTCTTAAATATGGGGGTCAGAAGAGTCCTCTCTCCTACCCTCATCCCCCAGATCCAGTTCCATCCATTGGAAAATTCTTGGGCTCTACCTTCAAATTACATCCGGATTCTGGTCGCTTCTCTCCACGCTGATCCAACCCACTGACCAGAACCTGGGGCCCTGGTGACAGCAACAGGCTTCCCTTCACCCCCTTTCCAACCCTGCTTCACTCAGCAGCCAGAGACACTAGGTCCTTCCTCTGCTCCAAGCCTCACATGGCTCCCAGTCAAAGTGCCAGGCTGACGGTGCCCACCTCTCCCACCACATCAGCTGCCCGGCCCAGCCTTGTCCCATCCAGTCTGCCCCTCCCACACCGGCCGCCCTGCTGTTTCCTGGACATTCCAAGGGGCTCTCACCTCAGGGCTTTTGTGCTGTTCCTTCTGACAGCCATAGGGCTTCTCTCCTCTCTGTTCAGGTTGATGCCCCCTCCTTGGAGAAGCCTAACACCTTAACGAAACTGGTATTTCCCATCTCCTTCTTTCTTCTTCCCCTGCTTTTCCCTCGCAGCGCTCAACACTATCAGATACTGCAGTTTACATTTCATACATGTTCCACGTGTGTTTCTTGCTCATCTCCCGTGAGTGGACTTCAAGAGGATGAGCGTTTCCATCTGTTTTGTACCCTGATATTCTCAGCACCTGGAGCAGTGTCTGGTGCCCCATAGGTCCCCAGGAGAAGGAACATCCAGGGAGTGTGTGAGGGTTGGGGCAGCCACTCCCAGCCCCCTCCTGGCTCCTTGGTCCCCTCTCTGCACGTGGCATCCCCACCTCCCGGCCCTCACCTCCTCAGCCCTCAAGGGCAGCATAAGACGTGGAAGCTTATCTCTCAGGGGAAAGGTTCCCAGCTGCAGGCAGCCACTCCTCCAACTCCTCCCTCCCCCACGAGCCCAACAGAAACCAGCAAGAGCATCACCCTCTAGGGAGAGTCCTCAAAAGACAGGGTTTGGGGGCAGACCCATGTGGGGTGCTCCTGAGCAAGCCAGGGAGCAAGCCATTCCCAGCCCTGTGTCCTCAAGTGGAAGGAGGTAAGACCAGTAAGAGTGAACAGCCCTTGGGGAGCTGTTTTGCAGACAAAGAAACTGAGGCACAGGAGTTGAATGTGTCTTCAGGAAAGCTGGGGCCAGGGTTCCTTCCTCTGTGAAAGAGGAATGATAACCATCCCTCCTAAATTTGTGGTGAGGATTAAATGAGTTCATTGGCTCAGACAGTGAGGAATCTGCTTGCAATGTGGGAGACCTGGGTTCCATCCCCTCAAGAAGGAAATGACAACCCACTTCAGTATTCTTGCCTGGACAATCCCAAGGACAGAGGAGTCCCGAGGGTTACAGTCCATGAGGTGGCACAGAGTCGGACACGACTGAGTGACTAAGCACAGCACAAAGCCTTTGCACTTAGGGTCTGTCACAAAGTAGGTGCTCAAGAAATGCTGGCTACTATCGCTGCTGTTCTGAGAGGTGGACGCGCTCACGAAGGTTCCATGGCCAGCAGGTGGCAAAGCCAAGATGCAAACCTATGTCTATGAAAGCGACTCCCCTCACAATCACAAAATACTTAACAATAGTAATGGCAACAATAACAATAATAGTAACGCAGTCTCCTACACTTTCCACCCAGTGTGGCAGCACTCAGCTTGTCAGCGGGCAGCACCTGCCTGGCGTCCACAGCCGGGACCGCTGGGGCTGATGCCTCGAGCCCTCCCGCTCCCTCCCCGGGGACAGGTGGGCGGCCCTCGCGACCTCCCGCTGGGGGCGCCCCCCGCCCATCCCGCCGCCCGGGGAGCCCCATCGGGCGGGCGGGGGAGGCGAGCGCGGCTCGGGGGCTCTGCAAGGAGCCGCGCGGGCCTGGAAGACATTACACGGCTGTCGGCCGGGGGGCGTCGCGCGGAGTTCCGGAGGGGGTCCCGGCGGCGGCGCGCCGGGGGAGGGGACGGCCCCACCACAAAGCGCGCTTTGTTCTGCGCTCCCCCCGGGAGCTGGAACCAATGGATTGGCGGCAGCTGAGGTCATCTGTCAGGCAGCGCCGGGGGTCAGGCCCGGGGAAGGGGCCGGCGGGGAGGGCGGGGCGGATGGGCCGGCGGGGACGGGGCGGGGGTCCCTGTGTGCGGTCGACTAACCCGGCTCCCCCCGCTTCGGGCCTCAGTTTACCCCTCTGTCCAACAAGGAAGATCATTTCCTCTCTGTCCAGCTCTTGGGACGGCTGCATCAAGTATGGAGGTGCTGACGGTGGAGCCTTTCTGTAATGAGCACCCGCCACGTTCCTGCTCTGAGGAAGAGCTAGAGGTGGGATTCGAACCCCAAAGGCTGCCTGCGAACACTGGAGCAAATATGGTTTGTGTGGGAGGCAGCGGGGATCGCCTTGCAGTGTCCTTATCTGGCCCAAGGGACTCAAGGCCTCTCTCTGGTTCCCAGCTTTGACCCTGGATGCCAGATTTGGCCTACCTCTTGCCGGGGCTGACAAGTGGAGCCACCCAGACCTAGCCTAGAGAGCCTTTGGATCTGGTTCTCAGGGTCCAAGATAGAGCAGGGCTGGACCGCCCCCCTCCCTCCCCCCACGCCTCCCACATAGCTGTTTTTTTCTGACTGGAGACAGATCAGGGTCTGAGCACTTTTATCTACCCTCACAAAACTAGAGCCCATTTATTCATTTGTTCACACCCCTGTCTGTGTGTGCCTCATTCATTCCTGGCCATGCAATGAAACAACACTGGATCCAGAGCCTGGGGGATAAGACCTTTAAATCCAGGCATCCTGAGAAATCCTCAGATTTGTGTGTGTTTTTGGAGAAGGAAGGAGCTCATGGCTGTCTTTCAGATTCTCAACTGTGTTCACCATCCAAAACAGGTTAAGAAATACCAGCTGGAGTGCAGGGACAGAAAGCTCACCCCCCCTCCCCACCCCTGCCACCCTTACCCCAAACTCAGGGAAAGGCACTTGGAACAGCCACTCTGGAGAGCAATTAGCCAACACCCATGCACAGGCCAGGCTGTGCCACTCCTGTGTACAAAGCTGATTGAGCGCAGAGCATGATGGCAGAAAGTGTTTATAGCAGCAAATAACAGTAACCCCTCAAAGTCATTAACAGAATGACTAATACATGGTTATATGCGGACCCTGGAACACCATGCAGCAATGAAAAGAATGAGCAAGCCTATATGGACTTTACTCATTTAGCATTTTTATTGAACATTTCTGTGTCAGGCAGCTTTTTAAAAATATTTATTTATTTTTGGCTCTGTCAGTTCTTGGTTGTGGCATCTCTAGTCGTGGTGAGGGGGCTTAGTTGCCCTGTGGCATAGGGATCATAGTTCCATGACCAGGAATTGAACTTGAGTCCTCCACATTGGACTCCCAGCCAGTGGACCACCAGGGAAGCCTCTGTCGGGCAGTTCTTGGCACTGGGCCTACAGTCAAAGGACAGATCAAGTCCTGCCTCAAGAACTTACGTTCTAGTGGATGAGACAGTCTTAAACAGATACAAAAGATAATTTCGGGAAGTGTGATAAATGCCGTGAAGAAAATAAAACCTAGTGTGGTGACAATGATGGGAGAGGGGACACCTTAAACAGTGATAAGAAAGGCCCCTCTGAGAAGCAATCAGGGGGTTTCCCTGGTGGCTCAGATGGTAAAGAATCTGCCTTCAATATGAGAGACCCAGGTTCGAACCCTGGATCGGGAAGATCCCTCTTAGAAGGGAATAGCTACCCACTCTAGTATTCTTGCCTGGAGAATTCCATGGACAGAGAAGCCTGGTGGGCTTCAGTCCATGAGGTTGCAAAGAGTCAGACACGACTGAGCAACTAACATTTTCACTTTGCTTTTTTCACTTTCAAGAAGCAACTAGAATGAGGGAGACTCTGGGAGAAGAACAAAGGCACTCATGGGGTGGAGGACTAAGGCACATCACTAGCGAAGAAATATGACCTGCAAAATTAAGTAAAAAAGAAAAACGTTGTATACTCATACACACACACCCCGACTAAATTAGAAAAAGGTCTGGAAGGGAATATGCCATATTCATGAAGGTGTTTAGCTCTACAAACAGAGAGAGCAAAGAGGTAACCAGGACTAGGAGTCATGAATACAGCTTGCCTCTCATATTTTACTCTGTTAATATTAATTATTTAGCATTTTGCTATCTTCATGTTTAAAAGGTAAATATACACACATTTATCTTATGAAAATAAAACATTTAAAAAGTCTACCATGGTGAAAGGGGTTTGTTTCAGGGCAGTACAGGAAATAAGAGGTCCCTACATGTTTGCTGACTACCCTGGTAGCTCAGACGATAAAGCGTCTGCCTATAATGTGGGAGACTCAGGTTCGATCCTTGAGTCAGGAAAATCCTCTGGAGAAGGAAATGACAACCTACTCCAGTACTCTTGTCTGAAAAAGCCCATGGACAGAGGAGAGTGGTAAGCTACAGTCCATGGGGTCACAAAGAGTCAGACACAACTGAGCGACTTCACTTTCTTTATACACTGCCTTTCACTGGACCCAAGTTCCCTGGTGGAGAAGGAAATGGCAACCCACTCCAGTGTTCTTGCCTAGAGAATCCCAGGGACGGCGGAGCCTGGTGGGCTGCCGTCTATGGGGTCGCACAGAGTCAGACACGACTGAAGCGACTTAGTAGTAGTAGTAAGTTCCCTGGGGCAGTAGTTTGTTTGGGGAGGGGACACATTTTTGGGTCAGGGGGAGCCCAGAATAGGCATGGAGCTCAGCCTGGAGGATCTGGAAGCTTCTTGCAGGAGGTGAGTTTAAGATAAGTTGGCCCAGCACACCCCGTGTAGAGACCCTAATCTCCTATGACAGGCCTGGAGACGCCATGATGTGTTCAGGGCCAGAGAGCAAGATCCGACAAGGGTAAGTAACCCTGAAACTCCAAACTCCCAGCCAGGTCTCCTTCTCCTGCCTGAAGCCCTGGCTTCTCTGGGCAATCTATGGGCATCCCTCACAGTCAGACCCCTCCATCTTTCCCTCTTCTCACAGCAGTTATTCTGTAGAGAAGGCCCAGCGCCGCTCGGGCAGCCAGAAAGCAGCGCCATCTGCTGGCCCAGGCGGGAAATGCAGCTCTTAGTCTCCACTGAGAGCGACCAGGTTTCAGGCTTCGAAACCCAGCACCTCTTCTTAAGAACCAGAAGTCCCTCCCGCTCCAAGTCCGCTCTGCAGCTTCCTTTCAGTGCCCAGTAGTACCCCTAGCGCTGCCTGCTTGGGCCTTATCTGTAGGAAGGGAAATCGTTCCAAGAAGGGGTAACCACCCTGCTACTCAGTGGATTCAGGTGGGTGTCTCACATGAGAAGCAGCAAGTCCTGACTGCAGCCTATAAAGTATGTCCTTAGCTACCCTCCGCCCCGCCCCCAACCGCCACTACAAACCTCAGGGTAGACAGTCCATTAGACAACTTGGAACAGGCCCCAGGAATGGGCTTGTCCAGTGTCATATGGAGTGGGTACACAAGCTAGTTCCAAAACATGGATCTCCTGGGACCCAATTCCTTCTTCTCCATTGGAGGTGAAGGGCTGTCACCATACTTGAAAAAAAGCAACACAGTCTAGATCAGTGGTTCTCAGCTTGTGGTCCCTGATTGGCAGCATCAACATCACCTGGGAACTTGTTGGAAAAGCATCTTAGGCTCCACCCTAGACCTTCTGAATCAGCAACTCTGGGGGTGCAGTCTGATCATCTGTGATTCAGCAAACCTATTTTGTGAACCAGAACCATTGGTTTAAGGTAATTACCCCTCTCTTTTTATTAAATAAACTTTTATTTGGAAGTGATTTTTGATTAACAGAAAAGCTGTAAATACAGTACAGAGTTCCCATATACTCTGCACCCAGCCTATCCCAATATCAACATTTGTATAAATTAACTAAAATCCAGACCTTCTTCAGATTCCCAGTTTTTCCATCAATGTCCTTTTGTTGCTGTTGTTCCAAGTTCCAATCCAGGATATCACACTGCATTTAAGACTACATCCCTTTTAAATTCCATTGGTCACCTCAGTCATCAATCCCTGGGACAGAGAATGGGTGGGAAAGCTGTTGTCTTCATTACTGAGCTGGAGAAAATGAAGTCTGAAAATGCCACGTGATGGAGTTACCTCAGCAGTGCAGTAAGAGTAAGGTCCACCTCACTCTGCACCCTTCCTCTGCCTCTTCCCTTCCCCACAGGACTACAGTATTTCAGAAGCTCCTTTGGAGTGTCCTACCTGGCCTACCCGCCCTAACCTACCAGAGTACAGATGTTGAGGGCCCTCCCAGAGTGGGCCCAGCCCTAGGAGAGACCCATCCACCGCCCCTCACTTCTTCCCCTCTGCAGGGCCAGGACAATGTCTTAGTGACTTCAGCCTGGACAGAGCCAGGCCCCATGCAAGAAAGAAACAAAGAAACACTGTTATTTGCTATCCAAAGTCATTTATGATAGGTAGAAAAAATGCCACAAATCATTTGTAGTTTCTCCATGAGGTATAGTCTGTTTCCCCAGCCCTTGAATATGAGCCAAACTTTTGATGTGCTGTGACCAAAAGGACTTAGCAGAAGTGATGTTACACCAGTTCTGGCCTAGAACTCAAAAAACCCTTGCAGCTTCTCCTCTCTCTCCATCTTTTTCACTCTTCCTCCCCCCCATGCATGTCCCACTGCTCTCTCTCTCTCTCTCTCTTCCTCTCAGCCCTGATGCCATTGTGAGAATAAGCCTGAACTAACTGGTGGAGTGGCCACCTGGAGGAGAACCACATCACCCAGCCAACAGCCCATCTACGGCCCAGACAAGGGAGTCAGGCTATTTGAGATCATGCAGGCCATTTTGGGTGACAGTTGATTTGCATACAACCCCATGAGTGACCTCAGGCTAGATCAGTAGAACTGCCCAGATGAGTCCAGCCCAAATTGCTAACCCACAGAATTGTAGACAAATAAACAACTTGTTTTTAGCTGCCAAGTTTGGGAATTGTTTGTTTCTCAGCAAAGGCTAACTGAAACACAATTTCTCATTTCTCTCTTGGCAATGGGATTCCAATATTTTTTAGGAGGCTGTGTGAGAGTTCTAGGAGATGGGATATGATTGATCTACTCAACTGTGATAATTGTGTTCCTGCTGTCTTAGCTTTCTTTGAGTTGGGGTGGCTACTGTACCTGGTTTGCGCCAAGGAGATCTATAGAAATATACAGGGGAAGAGAGCAGGAAACAGGCCTCTGGAAAAGTCCTGAATTTTTGATAGAAGCTGATGGATCCAGCTGGCTGGGCCCTTTCTCCTCCCTGACTCCCTTCTTCCTTGGACACAGCCATGATTGCTGGAGGTACAGCAGCCATCTTGTGACTGTGAAGTGACAAGCAATGAGGGAAAGGCTGAAAGGATCAGAGACGTGTGCCCTAACATTGCTGAGTGGTGTAACCAGTACCATTAGCCAGCTGTCTTCAGAATTCACGCTATGTGGAAAAGCAAACTTCACTTTGTTTAAGTCACTGTAACCTAGGTTTTCCTTCACTTGCAGATGAATGAGTTCACATGATATAATACAAGGACTGAAATGCAGAAGGATCTTTGTCCTTGGGAATCTGGAGCCAGTAGCATATGACTCTCCAAATCCATCTCCTTTCTTATTTCAGCTCTCTATAATTCCTCAAGAGCAAACACAGGACCCCATTTTCCCCAAGGTGGGAAGTGGAGCTCCCATACTGTTCAGTCATGAGTCCAAGGTCTTGCAGCTAGCTAAGAGGGTGTTTCAAGCCAGACCCACCTGCCACGCACAAACAGAATGCACTCCTGCTACACCTTTGTGGGGGCTAGTCCACTGGAGGCCACGTGTCTTCCAGGTTCCTGCTAGTGGTGGCAAGTGTCAAAGAGGCTGCTACTGCAAGTCTGGTGTGGAAGCGCCCAGGTACACCCTTAGGTCCGAGAGGGTGGATTGGACAAGCTTGGCGGGGATGGTCTCTCGCTGCAGCTGCTGGTAGGCTGCATACCGGTGGCAGCCCCCAAAGGAGTAGAAGTAGTCACCGCCCTGGGCCCCTTTGATCCAGAGGACGTCGATCGGGGGAACGCTGTCTGGATTCTCCTGGAGACAAGAGGACACAGGGTGAATGAGCGTGGCACCGTGTTGGACAGTTTGCAAAGCAGACTTTGTTAACCTGGGCTGAACTCCTCCGGGTGCTCACGCTGGTTTGTGAAAGGCAACAGTTATAGGGTCAGTTTTGTTGAGCTCGTTGACCTTGGTAGCATGAAAATCAGTCATGGTAAGAGTATTTACACCAATTGGCAGATACTGCAAATCAGGGCTTCTTCCCACCCCCAGGTTGTTAACCGTTTATCACACCACGTATATATTACCTGGCACTGTTCTAGACTCTGGGAATAAGGTACAGACACAGCCCCTGCCATCATGGGGCACATGGCTGCTAGAGTGATAAATGCTATGAAGACAATAACACAGGTTGTCATGACAACGATGGGGGTGACAATGAAGCAGAGACCTGAACACAGAGAACTCCCCTGGGGAAGACAGAGAGGTGGAATCTTTAGAGAAAGAGCCTGACTGCCAAGTTCAAATCTCAGCTCCGCTACTTAATTGCTCTGTGACCTTTGGCAATTCATATGTGTGCCTCAGTTGCCCCAGATGGGGATGAAGATGACACAACCACCTCATAGAACTGTTGGGTTTAATGAGTTAACAGATACACAGTGCTTCAAACAACACTTAGCACATGGAATCGGCTCAGTAATACACAGTGTGTATTACCCGTGGGAAGGGCGTTCCAGGCAGCGGGAATAGCAAATGCAAAATGCCTGAGGCCAGAACAAGCTCACTGTATTGCAGGCATGGCAAAGAGGCCAGCGTAACCAGAAGAGACAGGGGTCTGTTCCACAGGGGTCTGTGGAACAGAAGAGGCCAGAAAGGTTTTATTGAGATACAATTGATGTACAGCACTGTATAAGCTAAATGTATAAATATAATGATTTGACTTAAAACATCATGAAGTGATGACTATAATAAGTTCAGTGAACATCCATCATCTCATATACATACAAAATTAAGGAAATAAACTTTTTTCCCTTGTGACTAAAGTGTTAGTCTCTCAGTTGTATTAGCCTCTCTCTTTGCAACTCCATGGACTGCAGCCCGCCAGGCTCCTCTGTCCATGGAATTCTCCAGGCAAGAATACTGGGTTACCATTCCCTTCTCCAGGGGATCTTCCCAACCAAGGGATTGAACTCAAGCCTCCTGCAATGCAGGCAGATTCTTTACCATCTGAGCCACCAGGGAAGCCTCCTTGTGATGAAAGCTCTGAGGACTTACTCTCTAAACAACTTTCATATATAATGCACAACAGTGTTTGTTATATTTATCATGTTGTACTTTACATCCCTGGTACTTATTTATCTCATAATAGAAGTTAGTGCCTTGTGACCAACTGCATACAATTTTCCTTCTCTTTACCCTCCCCCTCCCACCCCTACCTCTGGTAATCACAAATCTGGCCTCTTTTTCTACGAGTTTGTTTGTTTTTGAAGTATAATTGATGTACACCACTATGTTAGTTTCTGGTTGGAAGGAATGATGCTAAAGCTGAAACTCTAGTACTTTGGCCACCTCATGCGAAGAGCTGACTCATTGGAAAAGACTCTGATGCTGGGAGGGATTGGGGGCAGGAGGAGAAGGGGACGACAGAGGATGAGATGGCTGGATGGCATCACTAACTCAATGGACGTGAGTCTGAGTGAACTCCGGGAGTTGGTGATGGACAGGGAGGCCTGGCGTGCTGCAATTCATGGGGTCGCAAAGAGTTGGACACGACTGAGCAACTGAACTGAACTGATACATTTCAAAATGATCACCATGATTGAGTCCAGTTACCATTTGTCAACATACAAAGATATTCCGTAGTTTTTGACTATCTTCCCCACACTGCACATTTCATACACGACTCATTTATTTTATAAATGCAAGTTTATACCTCTTAGGTCCTAGAGTGTTTTAAATAGGAGAGGGTGACATGATATGAGGGACATTCTAGAAAGGTGTGATGAGAAAGCAGCCTTGGTGAGGTGGACAAAGACAAAAGCAGGGAGGACAGAGGCGAGTCCCCAGCAGGTATGCAGCAGAAGAGGCTTTCCTAGGTGAGGGCGTTGAGAGGACAGGGAGAGGTGGGCAGGTCTGCAACATGTTCAGGGGGCAGATCCCAGGGGAGGGGTGAATGTGAGAAGAGGAAGAAGAGAATCTAAGCTAACTTCCTGTTCAGGGCCTGAGTAGCCAGATGGAGAGTGGGTGGACCTCTACAGACGGAAAGTCTGGGGCAGGGTGGGATGGAGTAAGGGGAGATGGAATTAAGTAAGTTGCTAGAAGGCCTCCCACACTGGCCCTAAAGCGGTCTCTTCTTAGGCTGCATTGATGGATTCATTTTTCCATTTATCCCAAAAGTTATTATTAAGCAGTAAGGCCCAGCAGTTATGAGCTGGGGCTCTTGCACAAAGCAAACCTGAATTTAAATCCCAGCTCCTCCACAGAGCAGCTGGAGGGCGGAGGGAGGTGACTGGGTAGGGAGGGAGGTGTAAGCAAGGGGCCTTGCCAGTGGGCATTGCTCCTTATCTGTAAGATGGGAATAGATACCCTATAGGCTGTTGATGCAGTTGGGAAGCTGATATAAGTTAGGTGTGGAGCACAGCCTGCCTGACAGTTCAGCAGCAAAGAGAGGCAGTTGTGCCAGGCAAGCCTTGTGCTGGGTGTCAGGGCTCTGATGATGGGTGGGCAGGATAAGAGCCCCCAAAGATGTCCACATCCTAATCTCCGGAACCTGTGAATATGTTACTCCCAAGGGATAGGAACTTTCCAGATGGAATCAAGTTAAAGATCTTGAGATGGGGATATTATCCTGGGTTGTCCAGATGGGCCAAAAGTAATCACCAGAGACCTTAAATGTGGAACAGAGAGGAGCAAGAGGAGATCTAATGTTGCTGGCTTCCGAGGTGGAGGAAAGAGGTCATGAGCCAAAAATGTGGGTGGCCTCTAGAAGCTGGGAAAGACAAGGATATGAATTCTCCCCTAGAGACCCCAGAAAAAAATGCAGCCCTGCTGATACCTTGATTTTAGCCCATGAGACCCATTCTGGACTTCTGAACTATAGAACTATAAAGTAATAAAATCTTGGTTTTAAGTCACTAAGTTTCTGGAATTTGTTACAGTAGCCCTAGAAAACTAATACATGCTATAAACAAAGCCAGGCCTGGTTTTTGCTTCCCAGAAGGTATGGTGCTGGTGTGGAAGACAGGTGTCTGAGGCCATTACACCCCGGCTGTACGGGATCAGAGATGTGCTGACAGGTATGGAGGTGGCTGGGGGCCCACAGGAGGCCCCTAACCCTACAAGGGCTGTCAAGGAAGACACTAACACTGACAGAAGACCAAGAAGGAGTTAGAAACAGTAAAGAGGAGATGAAAGAGTATCTCTGGCAGCGGGGAAAAGCTTGTGCAAAGGCCCAGGGGTAGGAGAGAGTATCCCTGGACAGATCTATCACAAACAGCCAGGCACCGTGCTCGTGCTATGACCAGACAAAATCCCAGCTCCTTGGAGTTCAAATGAGATGGGGAGGGGAGACAATAAAACACAAACAAACACACGGATAACATAACTCAGGCGTTATCCTGAATTATGCTTTCAAGGCGAACTAACTACTCAGGTTAATGGGAGATCTAGAGAAGCCAGGGCTGCCAGGAGGCAGGCACCTGACCCAAGCGAGGGACCAGTCCCTGCAGCTCTCTGGGAAGCAGTTCCAGACAGTGGAAGCAGCAGTGTAAACTCTAGGACTGAAAGACAACAGGCAAGCAGTAGAGAGGTTTGGTGGGGCCTCGGGGTCTCCTGGGGCCATTTCTGAGGGTCTGGGGGCTGCGGACATGATGCTGCGCAGGCCTAACCTGACACTCATGTCCCCTCCCTCCAGGATCACCCCAACCTTCCTGAGCTCTCTCTCTGAGATGTGGCTGACCCCATTCTCTCCCAGTTCCAGTTCAAACAAGGTCTTCCCAGCAGACAGGACACCCCCAGTCCCACTGCCACAGCCAGAAGTGACCACACAGGTTATGTGCTGGCCATGCAGCTGGGCACTGGGGCCAGGCTGTGCCACTTTCTAAAATGCCTGACCTTGGACAAGCTGCTTGGATCCTCTTGGGCCTCATTTCCTTGTCTGTAAGAGGAACTATAGTAGTATCTACCTTACAGGGTTGGTATGAAAAAGCTGCTGCTGCTTAGTCGCTTCAGTCATGTCGGACTCTGTGTGACCCTATGGGGTGCAGCCTGCCAGGCTCCCCTGTCCATGAGATTCTCCAGGCAAGAATACTGGAATGGGTTGCCATGTCCTCCTCCAGGGGGTCTTCCCGACCCAGGGATGGAACCCAGGTCTCCTGCATTGAAGGTTGATTCTTTACCGGGAGCCACCAGGGAAGCCCATATCAAGTGCTACCTTTATAGGAGTCAGAGACAGTTATTTTAATGACCTCCTCCAGTCTCCTTGCTCCATGACGAAATAGAGGCCCAGAGAGGCCCAAACTCGTGCTCAAGGTCACAGAGCAAAGGCTGAGTTCGACTGAAACTGAACTAGTCCCTTCTCGCGTCCAGCACGACCTCCCTCCTCCGAAGCCTTCCCAACAGCCGGCTTCCCCGGGGCCTCACCCGGATTGTGTCCACGAGGCTTTGCACCTTGGCCTGGTCCAGCACAGACGGCAGAGGCCGGATGAGCACGCTCAGCGGCACGTTGTGCACGGCGGTGATGCAGCCCGAGTGGATGCTGCCGCCCTGCGCGCCGCCGCTCGGCCCAGGTCCCTCGGGCGCCCCCCGGCCCGCCCCGTCTCTTCCCAGCGCTCCTCCCGCTCGGAGACCCATCATTCCGCCGTCGCCGCTGCCTAGGCCGTCGCGGGACGCGCCACCTCCACCCCGATGCTTTAACCTCGGGCGGGCCGTACCATTCCGCGCGGGCGGAGGGGGGCGCAGCCGGGCAGCGCGGAGCGTCTCCCTCCCCTGGCCCCAGGGTGGTCCCGCCCACCAGCGAGCGCCCCTGCGGGAGCTCTGCTCCTGCCGCCCCCGGCTGCCCGACGCGCTCGCGGCTTCGGCCCTCCGCTGGGGGGCGCCTCGCCGCCTGCCCTCCGCCGCGCGGCGTCCCGGGAGTGGAAGTGGCCGGGCAGGCTGACTCAGGGTGAGTCTGCAGGTCATGGAGTGGGAGGGGCGCGGGTGACGCACATTCCAGGGTGACTCAGGCCCATGGCGGGGGCACAGGGTAGAGGGGGCCGGACGTGCCCAGCGAGGGTGAGTCGGCAAAACTCGGAGCTTGGCCGCCCAGCCCTTGGAGCGCTAGTGGTGATAGCCGCGGAGGTGATACTAATACCAAAGACAGTAATACTAGGAATCTGCTGAATGTGGTGCTGTGTCAGGCACTGTTCTAAACACTTTGCATGTACATTACCTTATTTAAACCTCAAACAACCCTACCAGCTAGGTATGATTATTATTCCCATTTTACGGATGAGGAAACTGAGGCACATCGAGGTTTAAGTGGTTTTCCCCCAAGGTCATGGGCCTAGTAAGTGGCTGAACCAGGGTTCCAGGGAACATTTTGTATACATTTATTTGACTGCTTTGGGTGTTAGTTGCAGCATGCGGAATTTAGTTCCTCAACCAGAGATGGGCCAACCAGGCCCCTTGCATTGTGCCCGTGGAGTCCTAGCCACTGAACCACCAGGGAAGTCCCAGGGAGCCTTTTGGAAGGGTGCTGACAGTGTGTGGGCACTGCCCTGACCTCCACAATAACTGTCTGCTTTCATCCCCACAGTGCCTTGAGAAAGTTGACATGGTTGTTGAAGCACTTGTCCAAGGTAGGGCCCTGGAAATGAAATGCTGAGCTCAGAGTCTCAGGCCACTAAACACCTGCTTACAGATCACGACACCTGGGCTGCAAGGGGTGGTGGTGATGTGAAGTGAAATGAAAGTCGCCCAGTCATGTCCGACTCTTTGCGACCCCCTGGACTATAGAGTCCATGGAATTCTCCAGGCCAGAATACTGGAGTGGGTAGCTGTTCCCTTCTCCAGGGGATCTTCCCAACCCAGGGATAGAACCCAGGTCTCCTGCATTGCAGGTGGATTTTTTACCAGCTGAGCTATCAGGGAAGCCCATGACGTAGGTCCAAATGGGCCGACTGCTATCCCCACTCTCTTCTGTTTAAAGCTCTCTATTCCCTTGATCCCAGGTTCAGCACCCAGTGTTCTCTGGAGCCAGAGGGAGGCAGGCAGAGGCTCCTGGTTTTAATCTCTGGTGTTTTAGCATCTGTGGCAACATTAAGACTTTGGCACAGACTGGCCTGGGTTAAGATCCCAAATGGCCACTCTCTGGCTATGTGGTCTCAGGCAAGAGGAAAAAGCATCAGCCTTCTCTTTTGTAAAATGATAGTGAGGGAATTGTGAAAACATTTGGAGATAATGGCTGTTAGAGGGCAATGTGTGTGCTAAGTCGCTACAGTCGTGGTCGACTCTTTGTGACCCTGTGGACTGTAGCCTGCCAGGCTCTCTGTCCATGGGATTCTCCAGGCAAGAATAATGGAGTGGGTTGCCATCCCCTCCTCCAGGGGATCTTCCTGACCCAGGGTTCGAACCCGCATCTCCTGCATTACAAGGAGATTCTTTACCACTGAGCCACTGCTGCTGCTGCTGCTGCTGCTAAGTCGCTTCAGTTGTGTCCAACTCTGTGCGACCCCATAGACGGCCTCCTACCAGGCTCCTCTGTCCCTGGGATTCTCCAGGCAAGAACACTGGAGTGGGTTGCCATTTCCTTCTCCAATGCATGAAAGTGAAAAGTGAAAGTGAAGTCTCTAGGGAAGCCTAAATCAGTGCTTACATAGTGATAATCAAGGAAGATGACAGGTTTCATCCCGACACCCAGAGTGCTGAAGGAGAACCAGGAAAGACTTCCTGGAGGAGGGGTTATTCATACTGGAAAGTGGCTTGGTTCTGGAGAGGGGAAACAGGGAAGAAGCAGGTGATGGTTTAAGGTATAGGATCTGGAGTCACTTGAATGGGATGGATTTAAGTCCTGGCTCCACCACCGACTAGCCAGTGTGATGTGTGTGTGTGTGTGTGTGTGTGTCTGTGGTGGGATACTCAACTTCTCTGTGTCTTGGTTTCCTTACTCACTTGCCAGGGAGAGTAAATGAAAATAACACACAGTGTTTAGGAAGGAATCCGGCACACGTGCGTGTGTTCAGTCACTCAGTCATGTCTGACTCTGTGTGACCCCCATGGACTGTAGCCCATTGCCATTTCCTTCTCCAGGGTGTCTTCCCAACCCAGGGATCAAACCCAAGTCTCTTGTGTCTCCTACACTGGCAAGTGGATTCTTTGCTGCTGAGCCACCTGGGCTTTCCCTCAGCCCCCAAATTACTGGTAATTAGAGAATTTCATCAAGAGGGAAGTTGTTCCCTTAGAACCACTTCCTCCTCTCAGAAAGTAAGAAGAAAGAGGGAACAGCTCCTGGGATGGAAAAATGGAGAGTTGTCCTGAATCTTTCATCATAGTTTGCCCAGTGAGAACCCCCCACTCCTGGCAACAAATTCTGTATGTTGAGATACCTATGGTTCAACTCAAAATTGAATTGTAAGCCTTAAGAAGACTTGTATTTCCACATAATTAAGATTTCTAGAGGCAGGTATATCCATGATTGGTGAAGAGGTAATTGAACAATGTCAGGTTCTTTCCAGCTTTTTGTACCATCCTCCTCCTTCTTGTTTTTATCCTCATGCTTGCCCCTCATGGTCCCAAGATGTTTTGCTGTAGCTTCAAGCATCGTATACAACGGCTTTCAAAGGTGGAAGTTAGGACATTGACATCCCTTTGCCCCTCTTTTTAAGACTGAAGAAGCCTTTAGTGACCATCCTCTGCCTCCCCACCCTTCCGCCCAGGAGTGTTTGCCTCATGTCTCATCATATTTCCATGCCTAAACCAGTCCCTGGAAAGGAGAGAGGAATTACCCTGATTGTGTGCATGCATGTTCAGTTGCTCAGTTGTGTCCAACCCTTTGCAGTCCTGTGGATTGTAGCCCACCAGACTCCTCTGTCCATGGGATTTCCCCAAGCAAGAATACTGGAGTGGGTTGCCATTTCCTCCTACAGAGGACGGCAGGAGGAGGTATCTTCCTGACCCAGGGATTGAACCTGAGTCTCCTGCATTGGATTCTTTACACCTCGGAAGCCTTACACTGATTGGTTTAGCTTAATTGGTGTTCACCTCTGGGCTTAAGAAGGTTTACCCTCCTCTGAAAATCATGGCCTCTGATCCCTAAACAGAACTGGCAAGGCCTGGTACTTCAACCTTGTTTTCCTGTGTGGCTTTGGGGAAGATTCCATGAGAAAGGAGGACTGATGGGGGAAGAGGACCTGGCCAATCAGCAGTTCCATTATTTTGGCCCATCTATCCCTAAACTATCCATGGCATCACCAATGCAACGGACATGAACTTGGGCAAACTTTGGGAGATGGTGAGGGACAGGGAAGCCTGGAGTGCTGCAGTCCTTGGGGTCGCAAAGAGTCAGACACGACTGAGTGACTGAACACCACCACCCATAAATGAGTGACATGAAGACCTGATCCTTGTGTTGGGATTAAGATGTGGTACCTTCCACTGCGGCTAAGGTAAGCATGCGACTGGAAGCTGGAGAAATTCTGGGATCTAACGATATTCTTCTGTTTTAGCTTGGGTTCTCCCAAAAGTAGACGCTGAGACTGGGACTTGTGTGCAGGTACTTTCTTGGGGAGCTGCTCTAGTTATTATGTCACTGTAACACAAACCACTGCAAAATGCAGTGGCATAAAAACGACCATTTTTATTATCCTCACAGATTCTGTGAGTCAAGAATTCAGGCAGGGCACCGTGGGCACTGGTTGTCTTTTCTCTGCAATGTCTGGGCCATCAGCTGAGAGGTGACTCAGTGGCTGGGGGTGACTCGATGGCTGAGGCTAGAATCATCTCGAGGTGTCTTCACTCACACGTGCACTGGCCCATCCTGCTTGTCAGCCGGAACACCTCCACGGGGCCTTTCCATGTGGCCTGGGCTTCCTCATAGCATGGCAGCTGGCTTTCAAGAATGAGTGTCCCAAGAGAACTTGGCAGAAGCTTCATGGCCTTTCCAGTCTAGTCTTGGAAGTCCCATGGCATCATTTCTGTGGTGTTCTATTTGTAGGAGCTCTCACACTACCACCCTGACCCTAACCAGGCTCAAGGGAAGGTACAGAGATTCCATGTCTTGATGGAAAGAGAAGCAAGGTCCTAAAAGGGCTTGTTCCCACAAACGAGATATTGTTGGGACCATCTTTCGAAGACAGTCTGCTGTAGGAAGTGAGCCCAGGATGGACTAGGGAAGGGAGAAATGCCAGTATAGAGGACACTAATGAGCAGTTTCCATGAGGGTTAACTGGGGTCCCTTCTGCTGGAGACCCTGTGAAGAAACATCGTGCATCAGAATCATCCCACCCTCAGGACCAAGTCACCTCCCCAAAGTCCTACCATCAGCTACCAGCACACTAGGGATCAGGCTTCAACATATGGACTTTGGGGCAATATAAACATTCAGTCAGGAAGCAACAGTTAGAACTGGACATAGAATGACAGAATGGTTCCAAATCGGGAAAGGCTTATGTCAAGGCTGTATATTGTCACCCTGCTTATCTAACTTATATGCAGAGTACGTCATGAGAAACGCTGGGCTGGATGAAGCAGAAGCTGATATCAAGATTGCCGGGAGAAATATCAATAACTTCAGCTATGCAGATGACACCACCCTAATGGTAGGAAGCGAAGAGGAACTAAAGAGCCTCTTGATGAAAGTGAAAGAGGAGAGTGAAAAAAAAAAAAAAAACAGGCTTAAAACTCAATGTTCAAAAAACTAAGATTTTGGCATCCGGTCCCATCACTTCATGGCAGATAGATGGGGAAACAATGGAAACAGTGAGAGATTTTATTTTGTGGGGGGCTCCAAAATTTCTGCAGATGGTGACTGCAGCCATGAAATTAAAAGACACTTACTCCTTGGAAGAAAAGCTAATGCCAATCTAGACAGAATATTAAAAAGCAGAGACATTACTTTACCAACAAAGGTCCATCTAGTCAAAGCTATGGTTTTTCCAGTAGTCATGTATGGATGTGAGAGTTGGGCTATAAAGAAAGCTGAGCCCCCAAGAATTGATGCTTTTGAACTGTGGTGTTGGAGAAGACTCTTGAGAGTCCCTTGCACAGTAAGGAGATCAAAGCAGTCAATCCTAAAGGAAATCAACCCTGAATATTCATTGGAAGGACTGATGCTGAAGCTCCAGTACTTTGGCCATCTGATGCAAAAGCTGACTGATTGGAAAACACCCTGATGCTGGGAAAGACTGAGGGCAAAAGGAGAAGAGGATGAGATGGTTGGATGGCATCACCGACTCAGTGGGCATGAGTTTGAGCAAACTCTAGGAGATAGTGAAGGACGAGAAAGCCTGGCATGGTGTAGCCCATGGGGTCACAAAGAGTCAGACACGACTGAACAGCTGAACAACCACCACCAGGGACGTTACCATGTGCTGAGTTGCTTAAGTATGGGTGCTGGAACCTGTCACCCACTGGGATGACTCTGATTGGGTTGGAGGAGACCAATCAGCCACACCCCTGGGGTCAGCCCCCTTTAAGCCCCCTGGATGGGTGGAGTAATGAATACATGTCTGAACAAATGTGAGCTTTGTGGACCAAAGACCTGGATATCAGTGGCACGTCCCCTTGGCCTACCTTTGATCTCAGCCAAAATTGTGGTGGGAAGTATTGTGCAAATCCAGACTCACCTAGCACGGCTGGCTTCCCAGCCAAGGCTTCCAGTGTCTTCCATATTTTCCATCCCTGCGGGAGTCTCCTAGTGATGTTGAGGTGTTCACCAGTGGCAACCAGAGCTGGTGAGTAAAAGTGCCTTAGGTTGTCACAGGTGGAGAATTGTGAGAAACATTCCAGACCGTTTGGACTTTTTTTGGATCCTTCTCAGAAAATAGCAGTACCAGACCCATTGCTACAGCAACAGCCCCGCTAACACACCCTCTGTCTTATTCTTCTTGCCCCTGCACTCCTGCTTCCTGAAATCACCTCCCAAATAAACTACCTGCACTCAAGACTTTGCTACTGGGAAGTCAAAACTAAGGCAAAGGGGGAATTTCATGGATCATCCTCAATAGTTCTGAACCTTGCCTGTGTTAAAATTATACTTGTCTTGTTAGACAACCGTGGACCAGGCACCTGTCTGTGCCTTGGTTTCCTAACTTTCAAAATGGCCTTCATAATGGTGCCTAACTTGTAGAGTTGTTGAGAGAATAAAGAGATGATATAAGTAAGGTCCTCAGAACAGTGCCCAACGCACTGTAAGGGCTCAATAAATATGATAATATGTCAGTATCATATTGTCAGATATCAAATCAAATATGTTTGATAACATTTTAAATTTATCATAGGTCTCAAAGGTCTCTCTTTGTTGGCACTTCTAGACTAGTCCCAACGTATTAGCCCAGGCTCTTGTCTGCAGGTGTAGAAAGCCAGCGTGAATCAGCTTAATGAATTGGAACACTTGGCTACTCCCTTGACTGTAAGGTGAAACTAGGCCTCAGAGAAAAGTGGGTTCACAGACTTTTTTCTGTCTCTCCCTTGGCAGAGGGATTACCTCCATGTGATAGGAACGCGGCTACCAGCAGGGGTTATCTTTGGCTTTTAGTAATAGAAGCTTGACAAGAGAGGCTTAAAATGCCCCAACATGTTTCCTCTCAGGAAAGAGAATCTGAAAGCAGGAAGCCCAGGACTGGGGTGGCTCCACTGTCACTAGGGGCACAGGCCCTTCTGTCAACTCCATCATTTTAGAGTAGGGTCACCTCCTAGTCCAAGGGTGTTCCTGAAGTGCCAGCCTGGAAGAAGGTGGATAAATGGAAAGGCAAAGGATATGACCCCCTCCTTTTTCGGGTGTTGTCTCAGAAGTTCCATATAACACTCTCCCTTGTGTGTCATTGACCAGAATTTGATCACATGGCCACTGCTGGTGGCAAGGGCAGCTGGGATATGTAATCTTCATTCAGTGTGGCAATGTGCTCAGCTAACAGTGGAGTTCTCTTACTAAGGAAGGAGAGGATGGATATTGATAAGTAGTTAGCAATCTGAGCCACAGCTCTCAAGTTACAGGTCTTATGATTTGGAGAGAAGGAGAGAGGAAATTTCCAAGTTCTAGTCAGATGCCCAAATCTGAACCAATCATCTATGGCCATGAGGGAACAAGACTCTTTTTTTTTTAAAAAAAGCATGCTGCTACTGCTGCCAAGTCGCTTCAGTCGTGTCCGACTCTGTGCAACCCCATAGATGGCAGCCCACCAGGCTCCCCCATCCCTGGGATTCTCCAGGCAAGAACACTGGAATGGGTTGCTATTTCCTTCTCCAATGCATGAAAGTGAAAAGTCAAAGTGAAGTTGCTCAGTTGTGCCCGACTCTTAGAGACCCCATGGATTGCAGCCTACCAGGGTCCTCCATCCATGAGATTTTCCAGGCAAGAGTAGTGGAGTGGGGTGCCATTTATTGATTATGACTTAAATGTGTGTAGTTCATTTAAAAAAATTACTGGTTATGTGCTATTGGCTAGGTACTGTGGTAGACCCAGGAAATTTAATGACAAGCAAAAAGACCATCAGTCCCTTTCCCATAAAGTTTCTAATCTAATGGGAGATACAGAGAATAACCAGACACCACAGTAATTAATGGAAAAGTGTACATTATTGGTACGTGCTGTGAACCAAGATGATGTGGTTCTTGAGGAAGAAGAACTCCCATCAAGCTGGGAGATGAAGACTGAAAAGAAATAACTAGTCAACAGTGGTGGTATTGGCATTGCAAATGAAGTATGTTACTGGTGGTCAGAACAGCTTATGCAAAGGCCCTGTGGCAGTGAGGAAAGCAAAATTGCTAAACAGAGGTGGCTGTAACTCAGACAGCAAAGGGGCTTATGTCTGGAAATTCAGGCTAGAGTGATGGAAAGAGTAAGACTGGGTAGGTCTTTGAAAACAGGTTCTTCTCCACCCCCCACACTGAGAAATCTCTGCAGCATTCAAACATAAAAGAGGAACAGGAGTGACATAATCGATCTGCATTTAAAAAAAGATCCCTGTGGTCACTATGGAGAGAGGAAGAGAGGTAGAGAGAGGAAGAGAGTTGGAGGCAGAATGGATCCAGGGTCACCAGTAAGAAGGTAAGAGATGATGGTAGCTATGGTCTAGGGTGGAGACTGAGAAGACAAAGAGGAAAAAATAAACAGAACCTGATGGATTAGAGGGAAGGGAAAAGGAGACAGATGCAGGAGAGAACCACATCATAGCTTCAGACTTGGGCTGGTCTGTGGTACTTTTGGGATATCCATGTGGAGGTGGTTTGCAGGGAGATGTGGATTTGCAGCTCAGAGAGGAGGTCAGAATTGAAAATGTAAATTTGCAAGTCATCTGCATGTGGGTGAAAATTGAAGCCGTGGGTGTGATGAGATTGCTTCATGAGAATACACAGTGAGAAGAGGAGTCTAGGAGAGACCTTGAGGAGCACAGACGAGGACAGAAGAGGGAACAGGAAGTGGGTCCCTTACTTAGGCACAGGAAGATGAGTCTGCAGTGTCACTTAGTGGAGCAGCCAGACAGGGCAGAGGAGAGCCAGAGTTACATCCCAGAGGCCTTCTTTTGAGAGGACTGTGAAAAGCAGACTGGACATATGTTAATTGAGGTGCTCTGGGCTGCAGGTGGAGAAGGCAATGGCACCCCACTCTAGTACTCTTGCCTGGGAAATCCCATGGGTGGAGGAGCCTGGTAGGCTGCAGTCCATGGGGTCACGAAGAGTTGGATACGACTGAGCGACTTCACTTTCACTTTTCACTTTCATGCATTGGAGAAGGAAATGGCAACCCACTCCAGTGTTCTTGCCTGGAAAATCCCAGAGACGGGGAGTCTGGTGGGCTACCGTCTATGGGGTCGCACAGAGTCGGACACGACTGAAGTGACTTAGCAGCAGCAGCAGGGCTGCAGGTAATGGGGACATGGGCTTTCCAATGTCTGTTCTGCTATCCAGGCTGTAGGCTTCATGTAAGGCTGGTTCCCTTTAAGGTCCCTTAAAGGTTCCCTTTAAGATGATACATTAGATGTTTATTAATATAAAATGATATCTAGAGTGGGTTCTGGTCCCTGGACCTGAAACAAATGTAACGAATGCAGTAACCAGTCAGGAGCAGTGTGGATGGCCAGGGAAGGCGGCAGGGGCCTGGGCCAGTCAGACTCCCTTTGGAAACTTTGTGGGGGATTTCCACACTGCTGTCATTGCTGAAGACACCTAGCACATAGCTCAGGATGCAGTCAGCCTGTCCAGAGGTGTTTGAAAGGAAAGGTGGACAGGCACCAGGTTAAGGTTATAAAATTTGAGTGCCCTGTCTATATAAGGAAGAAAACTGAAAGGTGACCCAAAGGGAGATGCAGTTCCAGCCTACACTCCCAAGCCCCCAGCCTGGCATTGGGCCCTCAGAGCACACCCCCACCCTGTGAGCCTGTGCTGGGGGTTGGAGTTAAATGGCACGATGCTAGTGGTCCCCAGTGAAGTTGTTTAGTAAAGTGAGGAGAGGTTTGCATTTTGAAAGCTCACCAATCCAGCTGGCAGGTGGAATGGACTGGTGCTCCACTGGCTTACTGAACACTTTTGGTGACACGTAGCCCACAGGCTCTAGGGGCAGCTCCTAGCTTTGGGACAACATTGCTGAGCCAAAGACAACCTTTTTGCATGCCTCTATTTGCCACTTGTATGACCAATAGGACTGGCCAGAACCCCTCCTCCCCACCCTCCCAGAGAGAAGGGTGAAAGTGGGGAAGAATATAGGGGTTGTAAACTGGCTGTCAAGGGACAAATCTGGCCCACAGTTGTATTTGTTTGAGAGGTGCAGTTAATTTGAATTGCAGTGCTTTAAGGTGAAACATGCTGGTTTCAGGTGCTAGCATCCCCCAATGTCTTAGGGCAGCCTGCCTCATTCACTTATGTTATTAATCTGGGTCTTGAACCCTTTCAGTTCGCAACCCCAGTAGATGAGGACCATTTAGGACTGAGGATGCCTGGAACCTTGTGGATGTCAAGAGAATCCTTGAGCTGTGTGACTGCTGGGGACAGCTACAGGCTGGTCAGGCTGGTGGGGCCGGGGAGGGATTGAGTGGAACAAAAATCTGGCTGCTTCTTAGATGTCCCTCCACCCCACCTGTCCCCATCACAAGGTCTAGAGGCACTGATGAGTGGCCAAAGTCCCTTTAATATCCCTGAATTGCCTTACAAGTAATACTGCTGAAGGTGAGGAAGGGATGGGAGTCTGGAGTGGGAGATGGGGGAGGAGAAGGGAGGGAGAGCGCCAAGCGCTCATACAAAATATGGCCAAAAGGCTTAGCATGCATGGAAAATTATTGCTGTCGGAAGTTCCTATTTACAGGATCAACACCCTCCGTAGTTGCTTCTGCACCCCCTCTCCCTCCCCTCATCCCTGCCGCCTCCCTTCCCAGGTGGGCCTGGAGCTGGGAAGCCCTAGAGAAGTGCACCTGCTCCCGGTGGGGGGCCCCCTCCAGGCTCCACCCTCATTTGCGGCATAGGGAAGAGGGCGGAGGGTCAGAGATTCTGTGACTCCTGCCCCCGAGCTGGGCGCCTAGAGATGGGGCAGAGGCGTGTGCTTAAAGCAGACCGGGCCAGGGCCCGCGAGCATGGAGGTGTGTGCTTCGGTCCTCGCCCGGGCATGCAAAAGCGCGGCGGGGGAGGTAGTGGCGGCCAATGGGGGCGCTGCTGGGAGCCCCGGCCCCTCTGCCCAGGAGAGTTGCATAGACGTGGCGGGAGGGAGCGCTCCTCCCGGGGAGCAGAGCGGAGCGGGCCGGAAGCCCCAGCGGGTCCGGGGCTCAGTCGGTCCCTGGAACTTGGGGTTCCTCAAGAAGAGGAATGAATAGGAAACATATCGGGGAGGCTCCTCTCTCTGGTCTCCCTGCAGTGGGAATAGGACTCAGGAGGGCGGGGACCTGCCCCAAGACTGACCTCCTGATGTCCCCCCACCCCCCCCTCAGTTGAGGGTCAGCAGGCTATCCCTCCCATTCTCACGCCCCCTTCCCCAGCAAGTTCAGGCTCTGATGAGGGTAGGGCTTCTCCCCACGCCCCGAAATGGGGTGTGTTGGGGTGGGGGACAGCCCTCTATGGCCTTTGCTGTCCCTCTCCTTGCCTGGCTTCCTGACCTCCCAGTCCAGCTGGGGAAGCCAGACCATTACTGGGTGAGGGCAAGAGATTAATTAGAATAATAAATAGATAAATAAATACACAAATAAATACACTGGAGAGGCCCAGCCGGATGGGGAGAAGGGCATTCGTGGTGTCCCAGACCTCCCCCCAATACATAAAGAGGGTACCTGTAGTCCTGTGGGTAGGGAAAGTGCTCAGAGAATCTGCGGGAGAGGCTGGAAGCCCAAGGAGGGGCTGTCCCAGGGTGAGAGAGGGGCTACATTAGGTGGCCGAGCCCTGAACTGGGCCCTCATGTCTGCCCCAGGTCAGGTGAACTCAGAGGGTTGAGAGCTGCTAGTGGGATGAGGGGTCTCGAGAGGGTAGGGGGTGGGAATGAATGAGAAGGTCCCCCAGAGGATGAGGAAGGTGGTGGGTAAACGGCTAGACTAAGGCCAAGGTATGGGCAGGGGGGTCTGGGACAGGCTGGGGTCTCCGAGAGTGAAGATTAGATTCCTAAGGCCTGCGTCCTGGTGTGGATGGGGAATCCATGGCAGGAGTGAGAGTCAAGGGGAGGTTTAAGCCTTAAGAGTTGGGGGCTCCAGTAGAGAACCGGCCTGAAACGCTGTTGGGAAGTGAGAGGAAAGGTCTGCAAGTTAGGGAGACTGCAGGGTATGGACGGGAGAAAATTCCGGCCAGGGGGCCCGGCAAACGTGCGGACCTGGTGCCTGAGTTGGGAGCCTTGAGGGCGCGGACAGCGGGTCAAGGTCCGAATCTTGGTAGCCGGTAAGGACGAGGAGGGTCGGGATGTACTTGGGGAAGACAGTGGCGAAAGCGAGTTCTGGGTTTGGGGGTCGGAGAGAAAAGTTCCGGTCTGGGAGCAGGGTCCCCAGGAGGGCCGTGGGCAGGGGGACGCAGCTGGGGGACCCGGGAGCGCGATGGGAGGCTCAGCTGGTGGGGCCGGCGGGCGGCGGCGGCGGGGGTGGCTCGGCCCCCTTGACGCAGGCGGCCTCGCAGTGCTTGTGGAGGTAGGACTTGAGCGCGAAGCTCTTGTCGCACTGGCGGCAGCGGTAGTGCTTGAAGGCCGAGTGCGTCTGCATGTGCGCGCGCAGGTTGGAGCGGTCGGCGAAGGCCTTGCCGCAGTGCGCGCAGCCGAACGGCTTCTCGCCGGTGTGCGAGCGCATGTGGCCCTGCAGCAGCCAGGGCCGCGAGAAGGCCTTGCCGCACACGCCGCACTTGTGGCGCAGGTTGTGCGTGAGCACATGCATGGCCAGCGCGGGCATGGACACGTACGCCTTGCCGCACGTCGGGCACTTGCGCGCCAGCTGGCTGTCCAGGCTGCGGTGCGTCTGCTTGTGGCGGCTCAGGTTCGACGACGTGGCGTACGTCTTGCCGCACTCGGCGCACGCGTGCCGGTGCCCGCCGCCCGCCGGCGTCCCCGCGCGCCCCGCGCGCCCCCCGCCGCTCCCGGCGTCCCCCGCGCCGCCCGCGTCCCCGCCGCGCCGCCGCCGCGAGCGCCCGTCCGAGATGAAGAAGGCGTCCATGGAATAGCTGTCGGTCACGGCCGCCTCCCCGCGGAAGTAGCGCGCCGACAGGCTGGACTGAGGGCTCTCGGGGTCGCTGTACTCTTCCGGGGCCGCCGGCGGGTACGCGGGCTCGGCCGGCGCCAGCTCCAGGCCTGGCTTCTGGTCCGCATCGTAGGTGCTGGGGGGCAGGCAGTGCGGCGCGTAACCTGGAGGGGATGAGACAAGGGCGGGGAAGGTGAGGCGCCCAGGAGGCGTCCCCGTGGCCTCTCTTGGGGAACTGAAGTCTGCTTGTATAGCAGCAGTCGCCGTCCTGCTTCTGTGCTTCTGGGGTCAGGATGCCCGGGTTCAGATCCTAACTCCGTGGGCCGCAATAAAAACCACCCAACTCCATCCTTGTGGAGCACGGTGAGGTCAAATTCTACTGATTTGGTGTTGGCTATCTTCTTAAGTGCGCAAGGCCACGCAGGGAAGGTATTGTTGTATGATCTGTACAGAGAGAGAAACTGAGGTATAAAGTCCAAGCCCACAAGTATTTGGTGGAGCCGGGATCCAAACCTTGGCAGCCTGATGCCAAAACCCAGACTTATTTTCTTCCAGCAGCATTCTGCCATTCCAGTCCTTTGACTCATCTGAATCTCAGCTTCCTCATTTGCAAAATGGAACTTATGATCGGACACTCCTTCCCAGGGTCTTTGGAAGGACTAAGTGATGAAAAGAGCCATGCATTAATTGTTCCTGTGCACCAAGTTCCGCCTCCATGCTTTACTCTTGTTAACTCATTTAGTCATCACTGACCCTATGAAGTAGATCCTGTTTTAATTCCCATTTTACATATAAGGAAGTGAAAAAAGAGCACACAGCAATTGCTGTATAAATGTTAGCTGTTACAATTATGCTTTTTACTTGCTTGAAAAAGCGACTTCGCTGAAGATTGTTCAATTGCCCCTGCCCCCCAGGGTGAGATCTGTGTGCCCAGCACGTGCCTGGTTCAGAGGAGGTGTACAAAGAATAGACATTGCATGAACGAATCACAGTCCTGTTAAACCCACTTCCCAAGGTTGCTGGGGGATTTAAAAGAGGTCAAGTATGTGGCATGTAATAAATACCTTAAGAAGGGCATCTCCTTGTAACTTGCTCCCAAGCCCGTTTTTCTCCCTGCTCCACTGGAAGACTTCTGGAGTCCCCTTGTGAGATTCATCCCTGCTCTGAGCCCCTCCTTCCTCTCTAGAGTTGGACCAGAAATCCTGTCCATTTCGGGATCTAGTGACTGTTGGGTGGGTGGGCTGGCACCCTCCCAGGACATTCTACAAGGGCTTTCCAAGGGCAGATACCACTCTGATTTGATTCTGCCTCCTTGGGCCTTGCCTGGTCCCAGCACCTTCCCTGAGGGCCCTGGGGCCTGGGCTCCCAGGAGAGTTTCTGGCAGATACTGTACAAACTTACCAACCTGGCACTGAAATACCAAGTATTTCCCTTGTCCTTTGATTGCAAAAAACAGTGGGGGTTAGGCTTCTTTACCCAGAGTGGCAAAGCTGGAAATATGACCCTCCACCACCCCCAGCATCCTTGATTCAAATGAGCAGGTGGAAGAGGGCTTTGTAAGCAGGGAACTGGATTCAGAGCTTTCATCCCCTGAAACAACCTGCCTGACTCAGCCTTTGTGCTTTTGCCTCTCATCTGGCCTTTGGGATGGTCACAGGGTGAAGTCTGTGCAGAAGGCACGCTGGCCCAGAAGGTGTACCTTTATTTTTTAACCCTGTCCCTTCAGCTGCCAACAGGGACCTCAACATGCAATGACTCAGGGTTGTGGAGGTGGAAGACTCAGTAGAGAGGGCACTGGTCAGATGCAGAGAGGGCAGTGGTGGTGGCAGTTTTATAATGGGACAGGTGTGCAGCCTCTCAGCACCCCATTCTCCCCTCTTGTCTGCCTTTGATCAGGAGGTTCCCCTTCCTCCCACTCCAGGAATCAGGCCTGGTACTAAAGCCCTGAAAACTTTGAAGGAGTGTTGTTTCAGACTGAGTCAAATACCTGTTAGGCATGCCTAGACTCCCTCTTTCTTCTGTGTTTCTTCCTATTGTGATTATTGATGATAATGATAATACTAGCTGATATTTACTGAGCACTTACTAAGTACCAAGCTCTGTGCTGAGTGCTTCACTCCCATCACCTTGCTGAATCACCACAAAAATACCTGTGTTACAGATAAAGAAACTGAGGTGCAGAGTGGCGGTGGTGCTTGCTCAAGGGTGGGACAAGAGTTGAACCCACTGCACTGCTCCTCTTCTACACACTGGGAGGAAGGGGCATGGCTGGGTTGTTCATCTACTGGCGGAGCCGCAGCTAGTGAGCACTTGATAAGTATTTGTGAAATGGGTGGTGAATGGGTGATAAAGATTTGCTAGGCCAGCCTCAATCCCTAGTGCAGCAGGGTCTGCCAGGACCATTCGGTCTACCAGATCTTGGGACAGCTTGATTTCCTGACACTGATTGTAGCTGGGTGACCTAGAGCAAGTTGTACGTCTTGCATCTCTGCTCTGTTCTCTGAGTATGGGGATAGTATAGAATCCGTTTGGACGGGGTCACTGATCATGTGACATTGGATGTGCTATTATTAAGGAACGATGGCATATTGGTTAAGAGCACAATTTTGGTACCAGACTACCAGGATTGAGTTCCAGCTTTACTATTCCTGGCTGTGTGATCTTAGACAAAGTGTTTGACCTCTCTATGCCTCTGTTTCCCCAGCTGTGAAATAGGGGAAAATAAAAGCACCTAACTCACACAGTTTGTAGTACAGAGTCCATGAATAAACAAACAATAAGTGAAAAGTGAACAAATAATAACCAACATTCCCAAAGGACTTTTGTGTCTGATACAGTTTAAAGGTTTTATACACAAATGCATCCCACCTTCATGGCTCTGAGGTTGGTACCATCTTACAGATGAGGAAACTGAGGCATAAAGTAGTTGTTAAACAACATGCCCAGGGTTGTGCAGCTAATAACTTACAGCAAGAATTCCAACCCAGTGCCTGGCATGATACATGTTGGCTGTTACTCTGAACAATAACAATCTCCCCAGGGGGGTTTCTGTGCTGGAAACCCAGTTTTCTTGGCATCCGCACAGACACATCTTGCACCTCCAGCCTGGGCCACTGTTTCCTCACCCAAGATGTGTAGGTTCTGGCTCACACTCTGATGAGAAAACTGGTGATACAGAAAATTGGTAGCAGCTCAATGGTCTGGGCAGTCCTCGCCCTGGCGGGACTCTCTTTCTGTGGTGCCCTCTGGTGGTGACTTGCAGTACTGCAGCACTCCAGTTGCTGGGGGTCTCTATATAGAAATACTGGCTCCTCAAAGGCTGAGCCTCTGCTTAGGGACAGATGCGGAATTGCCTTCTGGTCAGGAATTGTGGGGCCAGACATGGTGGCCAGCAGCTGCAGAGTTTTGCATGAGTTGTGGGGTGGGGGTGGAGGGTTTTATGAGAGTTTATGTGGTCATCTTGGTGGAGGTGGTTCTAACTTGCTTTGTGATCGTGATCAGGTTGCCTAACCTCTCTGGACTTTGTCTCTACCTGTAGAAGGTTGACTGAGATGCTCGAAAGACCCTTGTTGCATCGTGGCTGAACCAACCCCTCAATGATGCCCATTGTCCTGTCCCCTACCCCCCAATCCTTATCAGCTCTATCTCATTCTCCTCAGACTCACAGACCTCTCCCTAGCTATGGGACTTTGAAAGTGAAAGTCGCTCAGTCATGTCCGACTCTTTGTGACCCCATGGACTATACAGTCCATGGAATTCTCCAGGCCAGAATACTGGAGTGGGTAGCTGTTCCTTCTCCAGGGGATCTTCCCAACCCAGGGATCCAACCCAGGTCTCCCGCATTGCAGGCGGATTCTTTACCAGCTGAGCCACCAGGGAAGCCCATCTGACCTTGGGCAAGTTACTAAACCTTTTTGTGCTGTATCTGGATAAAGGAACTTATGAAAGGACTGACTGAATTAATGGTGTATAATGCTTAGTACAATGCCTGGCACACAGTAGCCTCTCAAGCTGTTATTTAATTGTCATTATTATTGTTCCTACATTTTCTAGTGATACCCTCTAATCTGCTAAAGAGTGAAGGGGACACACGTGGGTCATCTCAGGCTGCTGTGTTACCTTTGGCAAACCACCTCACTTCTCTGACCTCAAGCCTGGAGAATCCTTTAGGACACTATAGGCAGTGCTTTTCTGATTCTGTGCATGGAACTCACACAGGTTTTAGATGCCTTCCTCTGTCCTACAGGTGACTATAGAAGGATGAGTTACCTGTCTCCCTGCTGACAGGGTGAGATAGGCCTCTCTTGTTTGGAAACAGAGGCAGGGAGGGCCAGGGACCCAGGGAGAAAAGACTGACTCTTTTACTCATTCCAGCTGTGTGACCATGGGTAAGTCACAAAGCCTCTCTGGGCTCCAGTGCCCCATTTGAGGGACAGAACAGAGCCCCTCCAGTCGCATGGGGGTATAAGGAAGGCTCAGAAACACTTAGGAGAAGTGGAGATGTCATGTACATCACCCAAGAATGACTTGATTTTCCCTGCTCAAGAGTTTTGATATTTTAGACTGAAGGTCCAGAATACATTTTTAAAAAATTTTGCAAGGGAATTTTATGAGAAATCAGGTGCTGGGCATTTCACAAACATTGTCTCTTCCAGTTGTCTGACCCCCTGGGATGAGGGTGGGGGATTCTCTGAGAAGCACTACTGCTTCCAGCTGCCGTTGTGCCCACCCCCTAAGTCCAGAGGCCTGGAGAGGGCAGAGGACTTGTTCAAGGTCACTGGAGGAGGAGTAAGGCTTGAACGCCTCCAGAATCTGTGTTTTTTTCCCCAAACCCCTGAGCAGGCATGGAGACCTGTTGAGGGAGGGAAGCTTTTCAGCTGGTGGGAGGCAGGGGCAGTGAGTTTCTTCAAATACCACCACCTAGTTGGCCTGTGTCTGATGTAATGATGGAGTATTGGGGGTGGGGAGAAGCTATTCTTCTAGAAAATGCACCAGCCCTTTGTAAACCTTTGTAAATAATTAATAAAAGTAATGACTAACCCTGCTTGAGCACTTACTGTGTACAAGACACCCTGCTCAGTATTTTATGTCTGTTAGCTTGTGTCTAAGGGAACGTAGTGGTCACTTGCTCCAGTGCCCTACTTCTGAGGAAGCTGAAGCCCAGAGAGGGGCCTTTACCAGGCCACAAAGCAAGTTCCCACCAGAGCTAGGCTGGCCTTCTGCCTCCCAGGCCAGTGCTCTTTTTCCCAGTCTCCCTCAGGTTCCCAGTGTCCCAGACTTCCTCCAGGGAATCTCCAATCCAAATCCCACTTCCCTGTCTCTAGTTGGGTAGAAGAGAGAGGCCTAGTGATGGGCCGGTTTCCCAGGTAGCCCACTTTGCCGCGGAGGGCTGGGCCCTGCAAGGTGGGGGGCTGGAGGGGCTGCTGCATGAATATATTTAGAGCTGCGTCTTGCTGTGCCAGGGCCTCGGGCCTTGAGAATCAGCTCCAGCCAGCTGAGCAGAAAGCCAGGTCTGTCAGCAGCAAAGCGGGATAAAAATAGTTTCTCCTGTCTGCTCACAGAGCTGGGCAAAGGGGCTGGTGCCTCCCCCTCCCCTTATTATAGCATCTTTGTTCGCAGTTCCCCGGGCACTGGACCAGAAATGACACCCACCTCCTCCAAGGGCCTGGCAGCTGGTACACCTGCCCACTGGGGAGGGGGCCCCTGAGTCCAGATGAGTGGGAGACAGAGTGGGGTCTGGCCCAACATGACCAGGGCGGTAGGGTATAGGGCTCGTGCCCACTGACTCAAACCCAGGGAATGTTGAGAGCACTCCAGAGCCTCTCCCCACTGTCCCTGCCTCCTGAAACCCCCCATATTCTGGTTTCTCCTGACTGTGACCCAATTCCTGTGGCCCACAGGGAGGTCCACAGCTCTGCAGGAATCAATAGGAAAGATTTTTCAAGGGGTTGTGGAAATAGGCCTGGTGGCTGAGGGTCTGGAGTTACCCAGCACTGGTTGGTGGAGCAGCCTCCCGCCCCCTCCTGGGCATCTCTGGGGCCCTTCCTGGGCCTCATTCTGGAGACCTGGTGTCTTGTATAATGTACGTTGTCTCCCTGTTTCCTGCCCTACCCTCTCTGTGCCCCGGAAGAGGCAGAGGGCCCATTCCAACCTCCGTTCTTAGCCAAAGGCTGGCGGTGGCTACTCCATCCCAGAGGAGACCACAGCTGGAAGGAAGCCAAGAGTTCTGGGGCCTCATCTCTCCCAGCAGCATCTCACAGCGACCCCCCCACCCCCACCGCCCCGGCCCGAGAGCGCCTCTAGGCTGAGGGGGTCCCGGGAACGTGTATGAAGCACCCACCTGGGAGGGCTGATGCAGTGCACCACTTATGCCCTTGTCATCGCAGGCAAGTCACCTCTCCAGTCTCAGCTGTGCCTCTGGAGGTTGAAGCTAACCTTCGCCTGCACTCTGCGCTTGCTGCCCTGAGCCCACTCTGGGTGTGTATGTGTGTGTGTTTGGGATATATAAATTGCTATGCTGCCGTAGGGACTTGATATACTCTCCTGACCTCTATCAGGAGCCAAAAACAGGCTGTCTGAAGAGTGGACATTCAGCCTGGGTCCTTCATGTCCCCCTTGTGACCCCAGGCTTAAGGTGGGGCATGGACCCTAGATTCAGTATCCCATATTCAGTATCCCATCCCTTTTATTGCACATTCCCGCTGACAGGTTTGTAAGAAAATCGAGTTTGGGGTCCCTGAAAGGCCAGAGCTGAAAGAGATCAAGTTTGGCTGCTTATTTTTGTAAGAGGGAAACTGAGGTTCAGGTAGGGGAAGATTAGTTCAGAGCTTCAGAGGAAGCTGGCTCTAAAACTTGAACTGGCCAGCCTTGAGAATGGACCTGGACACGACCTTGGACTAGAAATTGGATCTGGATCTGGATCCAGTTCCTGGAGCATGAATGTAGACTTGGACATGGATTTGTTCTGAATTTTGAAGTGAGCCTGTAACCTGGGACACTGACCTTGGAACTAGACTTGTCCTAGAATGAAGGTTGGACATGGACTTTGAACCTGAACCTCTGCCATGTCTCTAATCTTGACCTTGGACCTGGACCAAGACCAAGATGCCAGGGGCAGAGGTAGTTAAAACACTCAGGTGGGTCTGCCCTGTGTCCTTTGACCCCTCCACAGCCCTCTCTGAGCTCCCTCTGCCAAGGGACCGGGGCTACCCTTTTGCATCCCTGCACCCCAAATAGGCTTTCTAAAGTGTGGGGTAGACGTGTGCCAATTGGGGACTTTGAGCAGATTCCCAGGCCTGGCCTGGGGCGACTCCTCGGCGCCATCAGAGGGAGTGAGCGGAAGCGGGTGTTGGTATAATGTGGTCAACTAGAGAAGCCCATGGGCAGAAGTAGGAGCACTTCCTCAGCTGCTGGGGAGGCTTAATGTAGCTGTGGAGGGCAGACAACTGCGTTATTGGATTGGCATTGATCCCTCATCTGCGTGGGTCAGATGCACTCTGAAGGAGTATGCGGGCAGGACGTGGTGGGGGTTAAGAGGATGGAGGACCTGGCATCCAGCTGGAGTTCAGAGTTAGGGTGTGTGGAGAGGTCGATACTCCAGGGCCAGTGAAGATGTCCACAGGTCCATGGAGACCACTGGTGTGCAGCTGGGTGGGCAGCTTCCTTCTCTGAGATGAATGAGTCCCTAGCATTCCCCAGGATGGGGCCCAGGCCTGGGAAGGGGTTTGATGGAGTTGGAGGATGAGGTTCTGAGAGGGTTGGGAGGATGTGAATTGCCATCTCACTGAGGGACTGAATCTGTGCTCAGAATCCCCCCAGGGGAAAGGAGGGGAAGGGAGGGCTCCACGGAGGCAGAAAGCAGTGGAGAAGCAAGAGGGGGAGAAAAGAGGCATTACATTGGAGAGGATGGTGAAATTAGATCTGCTCTCCCTTCTTTGGGGAGCACTGCAGAGAAGCCTGGAACTTGCCCTGTTGTGGGGCTTTTTCCCTATTTAGGTGCATTCAGGGGGAGCCTGGAGCCCAGATGTACCTGCCGCACCCTCTGCCGGGCCCATGGAGGCTGCTGTTGTGTGTGTGTGTATGTGGAGGAGGAGGAGTCCTCCAGGAATTCTCCAGCACTCCCAAGCTTTCCCTGGGCTGGGGGTACTCTTTAATTTGGAGTCTTGCATCTTCATCAATCAGGAGCCTGTGGTTCCCCTGACCTCCACATTCACAGGCTCCCTTCCTACCCACCGCCGCCACCCCAGATTCCCCTCCCATTGGTCTCGCCCTGACCCTGCAGCCGTTGCTGCAGGAATGGCTTGTAAGAGGATCTTTCTAATAACTGGAACTATCTCCAGCCCCAGGCTCTCCCCCTTTCCCTCCCTCCTTTCTCCTCCCCCCTCCTCCTCTCCCTCCCTCTCCTCGCCTCTCCCCCCTCCTCTCTTTCTCCTTGTTTACCCAGCACACTTACACACGCTGGGAGAGAAAAACGTCGGCTCAGCAATTTTTCACACTTGCCTCAAATGCTCAGCAAGGTTATTTCCGGCAGAGCGGAGACAACGGACCACTAGGTGCCGGCAGGCTCTCTGAGGACCCCCAGCACCCCTACCCACCCGTGGGATGAGGGAGCCTTCATTTCCCAGTCTGGCCACACCCCAGGGATGGAAGAGCCCCTCTGCCCCATAACAGAATAAGGCAGACTCTGTGTTTCCCAGCCGTACTCAGCCTTGAAGGGTCACCCCTTGGTCTCTGGCACTAACCATTTACTGCAGACACTGCCAGGGCAGCCAGGGTAGAGTACCTGTCCTCAGCCCGGGGCTGCCTGCAGAGACTGAAGCCAAGAGAAGTGCTTGGCCTCAGAAACTCTGCCACCCTCAGCCAGACGTCAAATGGTAAACGGAGCCCTACAGAAGAAACCCTGACAATGGCCCCACGCATTCTGTTAGACCCTCGTCCAGTCGTCTCCAGTGCCTCCCACCCCATACTTGACCTTCACAGAAACTGAGCTTATAAAGTTGGAAGGATGCTTAGATCATGCCATCCAAATTCTTTCACTGTTGAGATGGAGGATCAGAGAAGGAAAGGCACTTGCCCAAGGTCACATAGTAAGTCAGAGACCTAGAGCCCAGGCCTCCCAGAGTTCCAGGCCAGATACCAAACTGTCAGGACAGCCTCACGAATCCCCAGAAGGAGCTGGTCTGGAGCCCTTTAGGGAAAGGGCCAAGGACAGGGTGGTTCTAGGGGGTTAAAGCTGGTAGAACATCCCTGCTGATGGCTTGGCCCATACCTTGCTTCCCACTATTTGCTCAGAGGCTCCTTTCAAAGCTTTTTTGGACTGAATTCAAGGCAAGGCATTCCTGCCTGCCTCCCGAGGAACAGTCTGCAGTTTTGGCTGTGCATGAGAAATTCTCTGGGCTTCTCTGGGTTTCCTCAGCTGGCCTGGGACAGGACCAAGGGGCCCTCAGTGGGCAGGAACCCAGGGCTTTGTGTCCATCCTCCAAGGGATCCACATTTCAGGCTTGCAGGCATTTATTTCTACTGAGGTCCCTAGCCCTGGCATGGACCCAGGTCCACCCTCTGTCCTGCCTGCACTCAGATAAGCCCAGCCATATCCCTAGGATTCAGTCCTCAACCCCAAGAGGCCCTGGGGTCAAGAAAGAGGACAGTAGAATAAGGAACGTGGGGCAAAGAAAAGGGGGTTGGTTCTCTTGGGGATCTGGGGGAGGTCAGGGGGTGAGGGGCTGGAGCTGTATCCCTGTTCGCTCCCTAATTTCTTTGACCTTGATGAGGTCACAGAGCATTTTACCCAGCACCCTCTTGCTACCTGGCTTAGTGGAGTGATGGAATGTAGGTGAAGTGCTTGGAAATCCCTGAGGCAGAAGCTCCCACCCTCCTGCCTTTGCCATCTCAGCTACCCCCTCATCTTCAATCCTTTCTTTTCTCCTTTTTCTCTCCTCTCCTCTTTCCTTCCCACTTACACACACACACACACACACACACAACACACACACACAACACACACACACGCACACCCCAAAGGTGATGCCACATGTAATGTCAGATTTCTTACTGCCAAAGGGATGCCTCCTCTTCAGACACCTGTTCTGGTGGGGACCATCAGAGGAGAACCCTTTTGTGATCCCCTTGATGGGGGATGGGGTCCACAGAACCAGTCTCTCATTTTTCCCCACAACCTCCAGAGATCACCCCTTTTTGGGCCTGACTGACCTCTCTTGTCCCCCAAACACTTGTCACTATAGGAACTTGCTCTGACAAGAAACAGAGTGCGTTGGGGGTGGGGGACTGACAAGAAACAGCAGGGTTGTCTCTAGAGGAGTGTGAGAAGCTGGAGGGGGGAAGAGGGTGCGACCTAGGAGACCAAGAGCCACCTTGGGGGAACCCCTCCTAGAAATTCCCTCTTCCTCTCAGTCTCCAGGACAGGCCCAGCCTTTGGCAGAAATGTGGCTGAGGGTAACAAAAGAGTTGCTGAGAGAGGGGGCTGAGAAGACTTGTCTGGCATCACCAGGGGGAGCAGACTTGAAGGGAAAGAGGGTGCCCCCAGCTACCCCTAGGGAGCCAACCCTCTCTCCCCAGGGATCGGTGGTCCAGGCCAGTTTACCTTCTCCATCAAGGGAGTACTCTCGGACAACCAACCTCCTTCCCTCAACCAGGAAGAGGGGACCCTTAGAACGCCTTGTGCATTAGCCCCCCAACACTAACCCTTAATGGACACCACACTCTCTCTCTCCATTCTCTCACCATCCCTCACTCCAGTTCCAATCTAGGGCCACAACTTTCAAAGTCCAGGCTGACGCTCGCTCGGCGGCGGGATGGGCCGACCCTGCGACTTTCCCTTTGTACAGACCTGGCCCATGCCCCGCCTGCCTGGCCCTCAGGAAGCCGGGGAGGCGCACACAGCCAAGGAAATCTCCTCCCGGGGTTCCCTGCCGCGCGCACCCCTCCTCGTGGCCCGAGTTGGGGAGGGCCCGAACTCCCCTCCCCTCTTCTTCCCCCCCGCCGGGTCCCACTCACCGTTGTCCCCGGAAGGCCCCCGGGCTCCAGGCAGCACGTAGGCGGTCTCCAAGGGGTGATAGGTGGGGGCCGGCACCCCGCTGCACTGGAAGCCGTCGCCTTTGATCTTCTTTACCAGGAAGGAGCGGGGCATGGTGCGACTGGCGTGGGACTCGGCGGGGGCACTTGCGAGGGGCCCTGGTCGGGGGGGAGGAGGCCAGCCGGGCGCGATTGGCTGTCTGCGCGGGGTTTCAGCACTGGACAGCTCCCAGCGGGCGACGGGCGGGCGGCAGCGCGGAGCCGGCACCGGTGGCGGCGGCCCCGGCTGTAGCTCTGGCTCCCGCTCGGGCTTGGCGGCGGCGGCGGCGGCGGCGGCTCTCAGACAGGCGATCGCTGGAGCTGTGCTCAGCACTCCGGCTGCCGGCTTTATATGGGACGCAGGCTGGAGGAGATCAGGTGGTCCCCTAGCAATGGAACTGTTCAGCGCTCTAATCCATCAAATGTCCCCCAGGACAATCGCTCCGCACACGTTCCCCTGAACCGGCGGCGGTGGGGGCAGGCCAGGCGCAGGGAGCAGCGGGCAGGCAGGAGGGGAGAAAGTGAGGGCGAGAAAAGCAGAGATATAGAGACGGAGAAAGGGGGGGCGGGGGGGGAACAAGGGGGAGAGAGAGAGAAAGAGCGGAGATGAGATACACAGAGAAAGACAGAAAGAGACATACAGAAAAAGAGAGACTCATACACAGTGAAAGAGATAGAAATAGGAGCAGAGACCAATATAAGGACAAAAAGACGAGAGAGAGAGAGAAAGAGAGAAGAGAAGAAAGGCAGAGACGGAGAGAAGTAACAACACACACCCACGGGAGAAAAAGAGACCTCCAGATACACAAAAAGAAAGCACCCCAGGGATGCAAAGAAAGGGGAAGAGAAGTGCAAGACAGAAGGAAAGAAGACAGGAGGTTCGGTCTGAGCAGGCGGGGTTCAGGCACATGGGGACACAAGGAAGGGAATGCAGAGAAGAGTAGGAGCTCGCCAGCGGCGGACACCACCCCACCCCCCGCACCTGCCTCCAGCCCCCTTCCTGTCCCCTGGGTTTGAAGGGGTCAGTTTGGACACTCAGCTTTAACTAGGGGAAGTCATTCCCCCCTCCCCAGCTTGTCTTCCCACTGAAGCTCCCTGTTGGGTTTGGGGTTCAACTTTCTTCTTCCAGACTGATGAGGGGAGCAAGTCCCCCATGCTGATGCCCAGCCTAGCTCAGCCAGTCCTGTTCCGGTGCCTAGCTCAGGCGGGCGCTGCAAGAGGAAGTGAAAATCGTCCAGTAATTAATTTCCCTGCTGCCGGGGGGTGGTGGTTTTGACACATCCGAGGCTGTGTCTTTCCCTGAAGCGGGGAGCAGACAATAGAGACACGTGGACTGGGAAAGGAGAGGGGGGAAGGGAGGGGGAGCGGGGCTCCCGCTGGAACTCTTTGCAGGTCAGCTCCTTTGTCTCCAGGAGGATCTCAGCAGACCCCCCCTTCCAACCTCCAATCCAGCCAAAACCTAGGGGAGCTTCATATCTGGGTAGGACCAAGGAGCAGGAGAATGCAAACCCCTGCCCAGAGAGCTGCTTGCCAAAGTGCCATGGTGGTGGGCTGGCCTTAGCAAGTATGTGATGTCCAGAGCACAAGAGTCCTGGAATCAGACTCCAGGAATGTCAAGATCTCATTGGTTAACAGCATTCTGTTTATGGTATGCTAGACTGATGGAGTGGGGTTGTGCTTTTGGGACTGGGTCACCTATTACCAGTTGGGAGACTAAGACCTTTGAAGACTAAGAGAGGCCACAGAGGTGCCCAGGGTCCCAACAGGAAGTCAACAGAAATTTCCAGAGACTCCTGTGGTCCTTTGGAACCTCACGCAAATTTTGAGGTGTTGCTTAGAAATCTTAGAATAAAATTTGGACCCATGATCTTGCCAAGGTCCTGAATGATATGGAGGGTCCTGCCCAACTTCTCAGAGATATTGTCCCACATTTTGCCCTCTGGGACTTTATTTAACCTCAGTCACAGAGGGTTGAGGTGACCACACCCCTGGACTCATGACGCACTCAGTATTCCCTGCTTCAGCCACACAAGCCAACTTCTCGTCTTGCAGACATATTACTCTCTCCTTGGCCTCTGCTCTGGTTCTTCTGTTCAGAGGAACCCTGCATTGGCATAGCTGAGGCATCACTTCTTCTGGGAAGTGTCCCTGACTTCCTGCATGGTAGACTGGGCCAGCTTGCCTATTGGCCCCTGAGCTGTGTGACTCTGTCCTGTGTTTGGCTCAGCATACTCTTGCAACGTGCAGTAGGATATCCCAGGTCCTCTACTTACTAGCCATGAGATCTTAAGCAAGTTATTCAACTTCTCTGTGCCGCAGTTTCCCATCTTATAAAATGGGCTTGCACATAGAAGGTGAAGGTGAAGTCGCTCAGTCGTGTCCAACTCTTTGTGACCCCATGGACTGTAACCTACTAGGTTTCTCCGTCCAGGCAAGAATTGCCAAGAAGGAATTGCCATTTCCTTCTCCAAGGGATCTTCCCGACCCAGGGATCGAACTCGGGTCTCCCGCATTGGAGGCAGATGCTTTAACTTCTGAGTCACCAGAGGTATGTAAACCTGCTGATGAGCACTTACCTATAGTAGGTGCGTATCCTGTGTGTGTTCTGTAAGTACAGTTGCACTGGGAGAACCCAGGCTTCATCTAACACGTTTGTGGGGTTCTACATAATAGGTGGTAACCTCAACAGTCCTAGTCCCTGGTCTCCTTGGAGGTGACATTCAAGGGACATAAAATTGGGTGAGCAATGGAGGGTGCTGGTTCCTAGACAGGGTGGCCAGCAAGGGTCTCCTGGAAGAGGGAACAGCTAAGAAGAGACTTGAGTGATGAGATGGAGCCAGCCATGGAAGGAGCCAGAGAAAGAGAGCTCCAGGCGGAGACTTCACAAGTTCAAAGACTCTGAGACAAAAATGAGCTTGGGCCAGTTCAGGAACAGTAAGGAGTGGGAGGATATGAGGTCAGAAAGTTGGCAGGGCCAGAACCCAGAAGGTGTTCAATAAATCATGAGTGAATGACTATGGGGTAGGTTGTTGTTGTTCAGTTGCTAAGTCATGTCTGACTCTTTTTGACCCCATGGATTGCAGCATGCTAGGCTCCCCTGTCCTTCACTATCTCCCAGAGTTTGCTCAAAGTCATGTCCATTGGTTGATTATGCTATGCAAGCATCTCATCCTCTGTCACCCCCCTATCCTTTTGCCCTCAATCTTTCCCAGCATCAGAGTCTTTTCCAATGAGTCTGCTTTTTGCATCAAATGGCCAGAACATTGGAGCTTCAGCTTTAGTTTAGCATCAGTCCTTCCAATGAATATTCAGGGTTGATTTCCTTTAGGATTGACTGGTTTGATCTCTTTGGAATCCAAGGGACTTTCAAGAGTCTTCTCCAGCACCATGATTCAAAAACAGCAATTCTTTGGCACTCAGCCTTCTTTATGATCCAACTCTCACATCCATACATGACTCCTGGAAAAAACCATAACACTGACTATACGGACCTTTGTTGGCAAAGTGATGTCTCTGCTTTTTAATATGCTGTTTAGTTTTGTCATAGTTTCCCTTCCAAGGAGCAAGTGTCTTTAATTTCATGGCTACAGTCACCATCAGCAGTGATTTTGGAACCCAAGAAAATAAAGACGGTCACTGTTTCTACTTTTTCCCCTTCTATTTGTCATGAAGTGATGGGACCAGATGCCATGATCTTAGTTTTTTTGAACGTTGAGTTTTAAGCCAGTTTTTTCACTCTCTTTTACCCTCATCAAGAGGCTCTTTAGTTCCTCTTCACTCTCTGTCATTAAGAGTGGTATCATTTGCATATCTAAGGTTTTTGATATTTCTCCTGGCAATCTTGATTCCAGCTTGTGATTCGTCCAGCCTGGCATTTCACGTGGTGTGCTCTGCATATAAATTAAATAAGCAGGGTGACAATATACAGCCTTGAGAAACTCTTTTCTCAATTTTTCATTGTTCCATGTCTGACTCCAACTGTTGCTTCTTGACCTGCATACAGGTTTCTCAGGAGGCAGCTTAGGTTGTCTGGTATTCCCATCTCTAAAAATTTTCTACAATTTATTGTGATCCACACAGTGGAAGGCTTTAGCATAGTCAATGAAGCAGAAGTAGATGTTTTTCTAAAATTCCCTTGCTTTCTCTATGATCCAAAAATTGCTGGCAATTTGATTTCTGGTTCTTGGGTCAGATTCAGCCTTAAAAGGTGGATCTATTCAAAGGTAGATCTTTAAAATTGGAGAACAATGTTTCACTGCTCGCATAGAAGCTGTTAATAGTTATTGGTGGGGTAGCCATATTTTCTTGAGTTTGTATTAGGTACTGGGATCTCTGTCCCTTCAGTTCAGTTCAGTTCAGTTCAGTTGCTCAGTCGTGTCCAACTCTTTGCGACCCCGTGAATCGCAGCATGCCAGGCCTCCCTGTCCATCACCAACTCCTGGAGTTCACTCAGATTCACGTCCTTAGTGGTGCTTAATACAACGGAGTAAATAATGCACATGGGCACCCTTGAGTTCACTTCTACCTGCCTAACAATCCTACCATTCCAACCTTTTACATAAGAGATGGTAAAACTGAGCTCAGAGAGCTTCCCAGGACAGTGAGGGTCTAACAGTGAATTAGGCATAGAACTGGACTGAGACTGGACTCTCCCTCATCAGATCTTCTCAGGGGGCAGGGCGGAGAGGTAATCCCCCCTTGAACTGACAGAGAGAGGCCCACAGAGTGATGTATCCAAGGTCCATAGTTCACCGTTGTTGGGTTGAAGATCAGATTCCAAGTCTCTGACCTCTGGCTAGTAGGTGGTGTGGGCGGGCAGGCACCTTTAGCAGATGGAAGAAACCCTCAGCCTAGAAGTTGAAGTTCAAAAATACCCACGGGGTTGCGTGTCCTTGAGCAAGGATGAAATACACAACCTCTGGCATGGTTTCAGCACTAGGACATCATGGAGGGCCTTCTGTCTCCCAAACTTTCCCCCAATACTGGCTCACTGGTTTCAGAAAAGCCATGTTTAGGAATTCATTTCTCCAAGTCATATCAAATAAGGAAAGAATTTTAATCCCAGGCATGCTTGCTACAGCATCAGAGACCGGAATAAAACCCTCAAGTTGGAGAAAATGGGGGAGAGCTGTGAAGAAAACATTCCCTTGATGGAATATTCTGCAGCCATTAAAAATTATCATATGGAGGAAGACCTTGTCTTTCAATGAAAGATGCAAAGTCTTGAAATCCCTTACAGCACATTTGCAACTATGGGTCAAAATAAAGATAAGCGTGCGCAGAAAAGTGAAAGAAGGATGGTGGAACTACGGGTGTTTCTCCACCTTCTTTTTTGTGTTTTCCAAAAAGACTATAAAATGTTTCGGTTCAAGAAACATTTATCTTGAGTACTTGCTAACTTCTCCCTTACTTCTGAAGAGAAGAAATGATAAAATTTCAAAAAACATGTCAGGAAACTCATTCTTCTGACTTTTGAGAAGACAGCATTGCCTATGGCAAATTTCTCCAATGGCAACAATAATTATTACTATATCAACAGTGACTTCACGTGCCTGGCACTGTTCTAAACATCTACCCTTCACAGAAACTGGCCTTGCCAGAGGCTTTCTGTAGAGGGATTTGGAATCAGCCTGTTTTCAGTTCTAATCCATGCTCTGTCATTTCCCAGCTTTGCTTCTCCATACCTCCATTTCCTCATCTGTAAAATGGAGATTTTAAAAGGGATTATCCCCAGTGTTGTGTAGGTGCATGCTCAGTTGCTCAATCATGTCCGACTCTGTGATCCAAGGGACTTTAGCCCACCAGGCTCCTCTGTCCATGAGATTTCCTAGGCAAGAATACTGGAGTGGGCTGCCATTTCCTTCTCCCAGGGATCGAACCTGCATCTTCTGTGTCTCCTGCATTGGCAAGTGGATTCTTTACCGCTGAGCCACCTGGGAAGCCCATCTCCAGTGTTGCAGTGAGGATTAAATGATAATGTATCTGTAAAGGGTTTAGAGCAGTGCCTGGCACACAATCATTTGACTTGATAATTGTTGACTACTTTTGTTATCATTTCTCATCTAAGCTTCACCGTGTCCTCATGGGAGAAGGCTCTGTTATTGACCTGTTGACAGATGAGGGTGAAATGACTGGCCCAAGGCCATACGGTTATTGTGGGGAAGAGCTGGGGAGGGTCTCACATCCCTCTGGTCTACTGCCTGCCTCTCCAGGAGTCCCAGGCTTGGCATAACTGGTTTAGCTGGTGAAGGCTGCAGGTTCTGCCCTTTCTGCCCTACCGATCTGCTCTGCTATCCTTCAGATTTCAACCCTGTCTTGCCCATCACGAAGGAGGGGATCTACTAGTGTCTGGGTGTGACTCACAGTGCTGTGTAACCCCAGGTAGCTGGCAGAGCCACCTGAACCTCACTCTGGACAACTGTAAAGGGGGACCAGGCATTATATTCAGGCTTCACTCCATGGTATTAGAAAGGAGCACTGCTCTGGGAGTCGGGAGCCTGATTCTTCTCTCTCTGCTCCTCTTCTGGGCTCCAGCCTTCTGGTCTGTCAAATGGGCATGGGACAAGCTGGTCCCTGAGCTGCTGTCCAGTGCCAATAATGGAATTCTGTATGAATTCCAAGGAGGAGAGTGGCTACAAATGCATCCACTTGATGTTGATGGGGCTTTTTCTCTGGTAAGCTTCCTTAGTCTGCCTGTTTCTCCAGTGTATTTCTCCAGGCCCTCCCTCTTCCGAGCCTAAGGAAAGAGGGTAGGAGAAGCCTGAAACTGACTTTTCACAGCTCTGTACTCCGTGACTCGGAGACAATGGCCCAAGGCCCTGCGAGGGCGGGACCCCTGGAATCTGATCCCTGCTATATTCTTTCTCTGGTCAATTTGGTCCCTGGAAGCAGATTTGAAAACCAAGATGGAAGTGCAACTTATGGGGATAACACCTGCAAGAAAAAGAGGTGTGGCTTCAGACTAGGGCGCAAGTCTGACATCTGTGAAAGGAGAGGAGACTGGGCAAGAGGAGCCCCAGGCAGTGGTGCAGCTCAAAGGAAGTCTGGCCAGAGCCACAGGGCACTCTGGGCCCAAGACTTCCTGCAGAGGAGTCTCATGCTGGGTGGAATACCAGGCCCTGGTTCCCCACGGTGCCCAGTCATCAGCCGAGCATCCCGGAAGGAGGGTGGCCTCAGCTCAGACACTGTGGCCGACTGAGAGGGCGCTGCAGTGGGAGGCTCTCAGGGACTGCAATCCAGAGCGGCGGGCACCTCCCTTCGGCTGCTGCATGTTTTTCTTGATTCATTTAATAAACACAGCTCTGGGCTATGTGCCAGGTCCTCATCTACACACTTTACAAATATCACCTTAGTTAATCCTCACACCCGCCTTCTGACTCGTCAGTGTCATGAGCCCCATTTTCAGGGGAGGAGACTGAGCCCAGAGAGGTTAAGTAGCTTGTCCACGGCTTTACAGCCAGTAGGTTGTGAGCCATGGGTCCAGTCCAGACAGCCTGCCCCAGAGGCTGTGGTCTCACCGCTCTGCCATGCCGCCTCCTCTCCTGGGAACCTTTCCATTCTCCTTCCTCATTGGCTTTGGAGCTCAGAGCCTCAACAGACTTCAGGAAGGGGCCTGACTAGTGTAGCTGGGTGTGTGGCAGGGTCCCACATGCTCCTGGAGCTTCTACCCTGTTCCTCAAAGCCTGCCACCTCAGGCCTTTGCAGATGCTGTTTCTGCTGCCCAGAGAATGCTTTGCCTCCCTCTTTGCCTAGTTAACCCCTCCTCCACTGCTGCCCCGCTTGACTCTAAGATCTAGCCCAGGACAGAGATGATATGCAGTGCGAAGATAATAGCTAGATAATAATGCTAGCTGACATTTATTGAGCACTTCTTATGTGCCAGGAGCCAGATCCAACCCTTTCTGTGGATTACCTCATTTAATCATCAGAACGGTCTTTGAAGTGGGGGCCCACAGCTATCCCCATTTTACAGATGAAGAAACCAAGGCTCAGAGAGGCAAAGTGACTTGCCCATGGAGACCCAGCTAGGTGTCAGGATTCAAACCCTGATCTTAAATATACAATCCCTCTTTCTAACAGGGCCAGAGGTGCCAAAGGGAGTCTCCCTCCCCCACACCCCCCCAGGGCTGACTGCTCCTTAATGGGGGTGGGGGCGCATATCTCTTCCATTCACTGCCACACTCTTATCACCTACACAGTGGTGGGCAAATAAGAAGTGCTCAATAAATATGTATCTTAAATGAATGAATAAACTGACTGGAAAAACCTCCTTGTGATCCATCTCCCCCAATTCACCTTGATCCTTTTTGGCCTGAGCTTGGGTTAGTTCATCAACACTCAAGGTTTTCCTCTCCTTTGGGGGATAATTGAGTCCTTATCCTGACTACCACAGTCCTTGACCTTCCCCCATTAAAGTATCTTTCCTTCCAAATTTGAGATGTTCCTGACTATGGCAAGGTCACCCTTTAAGCAACTCCCTGAAGCCTCTGAAAAGGACTGGTTGCAAGAATCTGATCACTGGGCTCACTGCCAGGTCAGGGGGCCTTGGGACAAGCCCTCAGCATGTGTCAGGGATGGAGAGGCTAAACAGCTCCTCACGAGAGCCTCACACTGAAGCAAGTGGAATAGCCCAGAGTTCGGGCCTGGGTCACCCTGAGCCAAGTGTTAACCCCAGCTGTGCCTCTTCAGGCTGCGTAATTTCAGGCAAGCCACTTTGCCTCTATGTGCTTCTGTATCAGCTTTGTAAACTGAGGCTAAATAGGGCTCTATGAGGCCTGGAGCATAATCAGTACTTGATAAATAGAAGCTCTACTTGAACAGCCTTCAGGATATCAGCATCATTCCCTGCCTATCCCTGTTTGGAAGTTGGGGAAACTGAGGCACAGAACAAGCAAATGCCTTCTTTGGGACTTTCAGGCTGCTCCCTGCCAGATCAAGGCTGGCTCCTTCATCCCACGGTGGCCTTTCCTGCCTCCATCTCTTCCCCACCAGCCAAGCTGAGAACCATCCCTGGCAGATGCTAAGGCGGCTGCTGAAGCTGCAGAGTTGGCATTTCCGGGCTCCCAGGGCTCCTGGCACAGAGGATTCAACCCTTCTCTGCACCCTCTAGCTCTGCCTCCTGCTTTTGCCTCTGCTCATATACCAGCTGGGACCCACCAGCTTCCGGAGAAAGTCAGGTGGTGGCTCAGGTGCATGGAGGCAGGGGGCTGTCAATATTGACCTGTGCCTGACCCCAGACTAGTGGACAGACTCCTAAGAAGTCAGAACACCCACAGGCTCCAAGTGTACACCTTCACAGCCTCCCCTCTCTCTCACTCTGGCTGTAGAGGGCCAGGGGAGCAGAGAGGTTAATAGCATGGATGGCCTGGGTTCAGCTCCCTCCTCTGCTGCTTACTGATGAGTTATCTACCCTGGGCAACTTACCTATCCTCTTTGTACTTCTGTCTCTTCAGCTGTCAAAGGAGGATGCTAATGGTACCTGCTTCACAGAGCAGGTGGGAATCCAGTGAGATGTTTAGGATGCTTGTTCACACACGGTTGGTACTCGGTAACACCAGCCATTTTGAATGTGGCGTTCACTCTCTCTGTTGACCTCTTAAACCTTTCAGCCCCAAGGAGTATCTCCTGTCGACTCCTGAGGCTCTACTGGTCAAGGCCCTGCAGTGAAATCCCACTGACCTGGCACATGGTAGGGGCTCATTAAAAGGTCTTCTTGGCTGTGACACAGGAGCTTCCCTGGTGGCTCAGAGGGTAAAGAATCTGCCTGCAATGCAGGAGACCTGGTTCGATCCCTGGAGCAGCAAGATCCCCTGGAGAAGAAAATGGCAACCCGCTCCAGTATTCTTGCCTGGACAATTTAGAGGAGCCTGGTGGGCTACAGTCCATGGGGCCACAAAGAGCTGGATACGACTGAGCAACTTCTCTTCCTCCTTGGCTGTGATACAGCATGAACTCATGGAATTTTCTTGACTGCTTTTGGAGGTCGTATGATGACACTCATGTCATAAAGGACCACATAGGCACAGAGAAGTTAAGAAATTGCCCAAGGGCTCGCAGCTCGTAAGTCTGCAGATGTTTACTGAGCGTCTACTCTGTGCCAGGCACTGTGCTCAGAACTAGGGTGCAGCAGTGGACAGAACAAAGACCTGCTCTCAGGCAGCTCATGTCCACCCTACTGTGCTGACAGATAATAATAAACAGGTAGGTACGCCAGCTTCCTATTTACAAAGTGTCAGGAAGACAGGTGACGTGGGGCAGAGATAGAATGGGGCTGTTGTAGATGGGGTGGGTAAGGAACCTCTCTGGAGAGATGACTTCTGCATAGAGTCCAGAAGGCAGCAGGTGCTTGGTTGGGACACAGGGAATCCACACTTGCGTTGGCCATGGCAGGTGCAGTCTGCAGTCCTAGCGATGCCAGGTCTGGGGGCACCTAGAACTCACCTGTTTGGGTTGGCTTCAAAGTGGATAGTGATTCCCTCTGCTTCAGCTGGCCCACCTCTGTGGAGGAGTGAAAAGAACAGGGCAAATGACTTAATTTCTCTGGGTCTCACTTTTCTTACCTGTCAAATGTGCACTGATAAGCACATCACACACTGGGCAGAGAGGAGATGCTTAACAGAGACAATCTAAGGAAAGTGCTGAGCACAGAGTCGGGCACAGCAGAGAAACCCAACCCTTGGTGACTGAAGTGGACAGGTGACCTTCCTTTCAATTGCCCAGAACCTTCCAACTACCTGGTCTGATGAGTCCCCTCCTCCCACTAGCAGAGTCGGTACTGGCCTCCCCCATGTCCTCTGTAGCCAGGGGCAGTCATGTCGTCAGCCCTAGGCCCATGACACACTGGCTAGAGTATGTCAGCCTCTACACTGAGTGTCCAAAAGCACCAGGGACAAAGATCAGGGCCTCAGCCTCCAGCATTGGCCTTGGGGCCCATTTAGTAGGGACATCTCCCTCAGGCCAGGCCTTTGACCTATTTTTTTCTTCTTTTTTATTTTGGACACAGGAAGCCTCTTATCCTGGTGTCTGACCCTCTTGGAGATTCTTCAAGCTTGTTTGCTGTCATGGATCCTTGATGACTCAGCAGCCATTGTCTGGAAACTCCAATGTGCATGCTGAGTTGCTTCAACTGTGTCCGACTCTTTGCGACCCTGTGGACTGTAGCTCACCAGGCTCCTCTGTCCATGGGATTTTCAGGTAAGAATGCTGGAGTGGATTTCTGTGCCCTCCTCCAGGGGATCTTCCCAACCCAGGGATTGAACCCTGAGTGTCTAATGTCTCCTTCGTTGGCAGGTGGGTTACCTCTAGTGCCAGCTGGGAAGCCAGAAACTCCAGTAGTATTTTTCCCAGATTGAGTGGAATACCACAAGTTCCAGCCTTCTGGTCCAGATGGCTCCTCAGGGATAGGAAGACACCTAGTTCTTTCCAAGTTTGCTCCAAGGGCAGTGGCCTGGGGCTGCTCCTGTTGGTGTTCCCAACTCCCAGCACAAGGTGACTCAGAGGAAAGTCTGAGTACCTGTTCACGGTGAGTAAATTAGTGGTACAGGATATGCTTTCCACATATCTGCCCATCCTGGTTGCTTCCCTCAACCATGTTCCAGTTTTTCGATGTTTTTCTGAGAGTGTGGGGTCCGGAACGGAACACAGAACTCCCCCAAATATCTAAGCAGAGCTGAGCAGAAAGGGCCTGTCCCCTTCCTCACTCTAGATATTGGACTCCTAACGACTTGTCCAGTATTTCATACGCTTTGTAGTGGCTGTTTGCCCTGCTGACGTACATTAGGCTGCTCTGCTTTTATGCCTGCCCCTTGCACTGTTGTTGCTGTTGTTCACTCACTCAGTCATGTCCAACTCTTTGGGACCCCATGGACTGCAGCACACTAGGTTCCCTCATCCTTCACTATCTCCTGGAGTTTGCTCGAACTCATGTCCATTGAGTCGATGTTGCCGTCCAACCATTTCATCCTCTGTTGCCCCTTCTCCTCCTGCCCCCAGCCTTTCCCAGCATCAGGGTTCTTTTCCAATGGGTCAGCTCTTCGCATCAGGTGGCCAAAGTACTGGAGCTTCAGCTTCAGCACCAGTCTTTCCAATGAATATTCAGGGTTGATTTCCTTTAGGATGGACTCTGGATTCTTGAGAGTCTTCTCCAGCACTACAGTGTGAAAGCATCAGTTGTTCGGTGCTCAGCCTTCTTTATGGTCCAACTCTCACATCCATATGTGGCTGTTGGAAAAACCATAGCTTCAGAAGGACCTTTGTTGGCAAAGTAATGTCTCTGCTTTTTAATGCACTATTGCTCTTTAATACGCTGTTGCTGTGCTGTCCTGCACGGTTGCTCGGCCTCATTTTACTGCCTCTTTGCCCTTAATCTCATTCTGACAATGGCATTGCCCTCTCCCCTCCCCAAGGAATGGCAAATTGACTTCAGCTTAAGAACCCATGTTGATTGGTTGGTAGCTGTAGCCCAAAGCATAGTATTGAGATAGATTTTGGAACTGAGTTTGGGCTCAGTGTGGGAGACTGCTCTAATTGATTAATGATGTCTGCCAAGATACAGGAATGGACATGTTAGTTTACTTGAGATACACTTGTCATTCCCCATCACAGATGCTCCTAACCTGGGGTCCACAGAAATAATACAGGAGGTCCACCATTAACTGAGATAGAAAAAGGATTGCGCCTTCAATTTCACTAGCTTCTTTCTGAAATATATCATTCCTTCTATAATGAATGCAGGCCACAGATCATAGTGGCATTAACAGGGCCGGTAACATTGTCACTAATAGAAATCACAGATATTTTCTTGTCACATTACAGATGTTCCAGATAACTTGAAATACCATTTACACTCATCATGACTTGGAAAATTGCAACAGTTTTTTGCTAAATCCTTGTGCTATAATGCATAATCAAGAAACATATGTATTGGCGTAATGTAGATTTATTTTTAATATTTTGATAACTTTCAATATAATTGGTTTCCTTTGTAATGCTATATATTTTATGAATTTAAAGACATTATTCTGAGAGAGATCCATAGGCTTCACCAGATAAAAAAGGGTTTCATGAACTCTGGACCTTCAGGTTTCAAGAGCTCCCTGCCTTTCCAAGGGAACCTTTCTGAGTTCCCCCTGGTATCCTGGGTCTATGAGGGGAGCAGGAGGATGAGATGAAGTTCTTCAGGCCAGGAGAAGCTGACCACACAGTCAGCTCCTGGGTCAGCCTCCCTGAGGTGCTGTGAGAGGGGATGGACCAGCAGCGGTGGTGGGAGGTGATGTAGGAGGTGCAAGAGAAGAGGTTGTGCAGGTGACTTCCCGGCCAAGAATGGGCTCTCTTGTCTCAGGGAGGAGAAGCTTGTGTTTGCCAAGGTGATGCGAGGGAAAGAGCCTGAGCCTGACCTTCTAGAGAGGGAGGGAAGTTTTAGCCTTAGAGAAGTCTTAGATCATCCTCCCTTATGAGCTCAGAGGCCCTGGACTGCAGGAACCTGTAGCCTGGGAGGGGGGAGGCCCTTGTCACAGGGGAAAGGGGGTTCAAATCCCTTCATGCAGCACAGACAGCTTACCAGTCATCAACCTCATTCATTCACTTATTCATTCATTCATTCACTCAGTCATGTAAGTGACCTGGTAACATGCCAGGACCCAGGCTGGGTACTAGGCAAAGGGACATGTATGCGGCTCAGTCCTCCTTTCATAAGACACAAGCAAAGCCAGTGAAAACACAGAGGCTTGATGCTCTGATGGGTCCATGAGGTTCCCTCGTGCAGCCTGGAGGGATTAGGGAAGGGTCTCTGGAGGAGGTGGTCTCTTAAGTGAGTAGACATGAACAGGGTCTGTGGATGCTCAGGAAAGGTTCTCGGGAAGCGGGGGCAGCAGCATGTGCAGAGGAGGTGAGGAAGAAAGAGGAAGAGGACACAGGGGCATTCTGTGTGGGGGTTGGAGGTGGTGAGAGATGGCTGGAGAGGTCACGCAGGGAGCCTGGAAGCCACGCGGACAGCTCCCTGGCTGTGGTAAGGAAGGTGTGTGGGCCCACGCTGCCCCATCTGTCAGTGGCAATGAGCTGTGACTTCAGTGGCCTGGGGAAGTTCAAGGTCACCGTCTGGGGTAGCAGAGGTGGGGGAGCTAGGGGCCGTCATCTCACCAGGGCTGGCAAAGGCCAACTGGGATGCTGGGGCCCATGCCTGCCCCACACTGCAGCCTCAGTGAAGGTCCTTCTGCTCCGAAGGCCTGAGTGGGCCCTGTTCCTTTATTTATGGGCTGCATGAGCAATTTGCTCCTTGCTGGCCGGCTGGCTGGGTGTATGATGTGGGGATTACTCACGCCCCAGTTGTGGTCCGGCCTCTGCAGGCTGCGGGGTAATGAGTGAGGTAATTAAGTGTAAAAGACAGGAGCAGGCAGGGGAGGGCTGAGGGGGGCGAGCAGTCACTGGTTCTTTTCAGGAGCAGGGGAGTGAGATAATGTAGGATAATAGCTCAGCCAGGCCCTGCCCAGGCAGCCCGGCCTGTGCCGAGAGGTGCCCCCCAAACAGCCAAGACAATTCAGCTTTTTCAGGGGAAATGGGGGGGCTTGGGTAGGGCCTGGCTCTCGGGGACAGCTGTATGGAAATGACAGCGCCTCTCCTTGGATCTGTCCTGTGTTGGCTGAGGGTGCAGAGCCGGTGCCTTTGGCTGGGGTTGAGGCTAAGAAGAAGTGGCTAGGACCAGGAAAGTAGATGAGTCAAGATGAAGGGGCCACATGGGGCTGGGAGACTGCGCTGTGTGTGGGGAGAGAAGAGATATGCTGAGAGGTGAGGTTGTTGGTGACTCCAGAGTCTGACTCACTGGATGGGAACTGTGGCTTTATCATTGATTAGCTGTATGACATCAGCCTATTGTGTTTCCTCTCTGGGCCTCAGGGCTCTCATCTGTAAAGTGGGGGCGACCAAACAGTCCTTACCTCACAGGCATTTGGAGGATTAGCCAGATGATGCATAGCACTTAGCACACAGTGAATGGTCCCTTCGTGCTTGAGACTCAAGTCCACAACCAGAGGGCGTTGGTCATTCTTTTAGTGAGTACGTATGTACTGAGTGCCTGACATAGTCTGATGGTTCTGGATGCTGGGAAAACAGTGATGAATAGAACAGAGTCCCTGGACTTCTTTGCTGGTCCAGTGGTTAAGAATCCACCTGCCAATTCAGGTGACATGGGTTCAATCCCTGGTCTGGGAAGATGCCACATACTAAGTGGAGCAACTAAGCCTGCAAACCACAGCTACTGAGCCCATGCTCTAGGGCCCGTGTTCTGCAGCAAGAGAAGCCGCCGTATTGAGAAGCCCATGCATCACAATGAAGAGCCTGCATGCCCCAACTGGAGGACTCCCGCGGCTGCAATGAAGACCCAGCTCAGCCGGGGGAAAAATAAAGAACAGAGTCCCTTTCTTCTTGGAGCTGACGTTCTAAGAGGAGAGACCTTTCATCATTAAACACATAAATATATAAGGTCACACCAATGATCCCACTTCTGAAAATGTATTCTGTGGATGTGTATGGACACATGTGAAATGAATACTTTCAAGATTATTCACTGCAGTCTTGTTTAGCTCAGTTTAGTCTTGTTTCACCTCAGATGCAGTCTAAATACCTGTCATTTAAATAAAGTTAAATGAGGTTAAATGAAGTGTGGACTAGCCAGAGGAAGACTGTACAACTACAAAAAGGGTGAGGTCACTTTTTATGTACTGATACAGAAGGATCTCCAAGATATATTGACAAATAAAAGGGATATCAGGAATACTTTGGATAAAAGAGGGGGGAAATAAAAAATATTTGAATACCAGCTTGTGTATATAACAAACTAATAATAATGTTAGCTGTGGACAGGACCAGGATTGGAATGAGATGGGTGGGAGGGAGATTTTTCACTATGTTCTTTTCTATAGTTTTAATTTTTGTACTAGTTCAAAAAAAATTTTTTTTATTTCAGCTTCCTCTTTCCTCCTTCCCTTTTCCAATATTTGTTGCAGGTGGTGGGCGGGATGTGGGACCAGTCATGGAAAAGCAGCTGAGTGAGGATGGGTCAGAGAAGGGAATCCCAGATATGGAAATGGGAAAGGCTAGTGTGAACCCCGTGGTGCTGGGGGAATCAGTGTGAGCTAATGGCATTAGATAAGTGTAGACAGATACGCATAGATGTAAATGTGTGTGTCTGTGCCCCAGACATGTGTTTCTCAGCTCTATCCACAAAGAGAGCCTAGGAGCACTAATACCCGCATAGCAGTGTGTACTCATAACACCAAATCTTGGTTGCTAAATGTAGCATTGTCCCCTGAAAGGAACCAGGAATCCTTGGGAAAATGACTTGAGAGTGGGCCAAGGAAAGTACACAGTAAGCCTGGAACATCTACTTTGTGCTACAAAATAAGTAGAAGTGCTCAAGTAATGCTGGGGACATGTCAACAGAGCCTAGGAGCTACTGGGATGATTTGAGCATCAGAAAAAATGATGACAGTAAATAAATGATTACAACACACTGGATAAAAATAGGGTTCTATGGAGATTTCCCTGGTGGTCCAGTGGCTAAGACTCCAAGCTCCTAAAGCAGGGGCGCTGGTTCAGTCCTTGGTCAGGGAACTAGATCCTGCATGCCACAACTGGGGATCCTACAGGCTGCAACTAAGACCTGGCGTGCATGCTTGCTAAGTCACTCAGTCGTGTCCAACTCTTTGCGACCGCGTGGACGGTAGCCTACTAGGCTGTGCTGTGCATGGGATTTCCCAGGCAAAAATACTGGAGTGAGTTACCATTTCCTTTTCCCGGGGATCTTCCTGACCCAGGAATTGATTTAGTGGCTGAAAACAAGATCCATTTAGCTCTCACCTCTGTGAGTCCCAAGTCTGGCACAGTCAGTTCCGTTCAGTCGCTCAGTCACGTCTGACTCTTTGCGACCCCATGGACTGCAGCATGCCAGGCCTCCCTGTCCATCATCAACTCTCAGAGTTTACTCCAACTCATGTCCATTGAGTCAGTGATGCCATCCAGCCATCTCATCACACAGTCAACTATGCCGTATAACCTAACCTAATCATGGGAGTGAACTCCATCATAGTCGCAGTCCAGGGGATTATGCTGGACAGGCACACCTAGGGGGTTGGAAATCTTGGGTGCCATCTTAGAATGCTTCGTGCCATGGTGGGAGTTGAGGAACAAGGAAACCAGTGGGGCTATACAAGAGTGAGCAAGGAGAGGAGGCGTGGGAGACAGCCGAGTATCTCAGGTGGGAAGACACACAAGTCCCATGGAGACCACTGGGAGACTGAGGTCTAGAAAGTGACCTTGGGTATTTTTGCTCCTGAGTAAGGCGAGGGCCATGCCAGTTCCGCATGGACCCACTTGAGATACAGAGCAACCCTGAGGTACGACCCAAAAGATGATTTAAATCAAAAGGATACAGGCCTAAAGTAGCCATTAGGGAATCAGTGTGCTGCATAGGTGATGAAGGGGTCTGCTGTATGCCTTTGACCTGGAAGGGGTAATGCAAGAAGCCACAGGGTCCTGAAACCTATAAAAGTTGTCTGGAAACATATTTTCAAAACTTCCCAGGGACTTCCTTGTTGGTTCAGCAGTTAAGACTCTGAGCTTCCAAAGCAGGAGCCCAAGTTTGATCCCTGATCAGGGAACTAGACCCTGCATGCCACAGCTGAGATACCACATGCCACAGTTAAGACCCAGCACAGCCAAATAAAAAATAATGAAAACTTTCTAAAATTCAAAGCAATAAAGTTTAATCATGTGTCTACAAAGCAGCATTATGTCAACGGTGATCAACAACAAATTGGAATCACCTAATAGTTACACTGGTGTTATATTTAATATGATTGCATTTTGTTTCCATTTTTTAATTACTGTATTTATTTCCCCATAGGATCATATACAGCATACAAAATAAGAAGGTACAGAAGGGGATGGAATGAAAGGAAATCTCTCCTGTTGACGGCTAGCCACTCCTCCTCCTCCCTGGACGCCAGTTTTCTGGGCTCAGAGATATTTTCTGCACACAAGTGAATGCACGTCTACACACTTTACAAGGGTAGCTGCTCTGCCTGCTTTCTTCCCCTTGGCAGTGTATCTTAGAGATGCTTCTGATGACTTCATATCGAGCTGTCTTTTGTACAGCAGTGGAGTGATCTGTGAGCCAGCTCTGCCTGCAAACCTACCGCTTCTCCCAACACCCTAAGCACTCTTGGCCTCTCCCTGGCCCCTGGGAGAGTCACGGAAGCTCCCGCTCATCTCACTACTTCCACTCAATTGATGAGTCTGAGATCTGCTTGCCCATCCATGGCTGCCCAGCAAGGCTGAAGGCTGAATCACACCACCCAGAATTGTGCAGGAGTTAGGGCCCAGTCCCAGGGCAAATGAAACAAAAGAAAACCAGAAGGCAGGGTGGAAGGGAGATGAATTCATCAGGTGCTTTAGGCATCTTTGGCTCAGATGGTAAACAATCTGCCTGCAATGTGGGAAATAGGGGTTCAACCCCTGGGTCAGGAAGACGCCCTGGAGAAAGGAATGGCAATCTGCTCCAGTAGTATTGCCTGGAGAATCCCATGGACAGAGGAGCATGGTGGGCTATAGTCCATGGGGTCACAAAGAGTCAGACACAACTAAGCGACCGATGCTTTCACTTTGAAGGGCAGGAGGCTGAGGGCTCAGTCCTGCCAACCTGAACATCATTGCCCACCTTTCCTGTGCACAGATATGTTTCTCTAGAATGTATCCAGGAATGGGATTGCTGGGTTGTAGAGTAAGTGCAGAATAATGACAAGTTGTTTTCCAAAGCTGTACAGATTGACCCCCCTAAAACCAGTGTCAAGGAGCTTTCCTTATTCCATGCAAGTGATCACATTTGGATTTGTTCAGCCTTTTAGGTTTTGCCGATCTAGTGGACATGAAATGAGCTTTTAATTTGGATTTCCTGAATTACTAAGAGGTTGAGCATCTTTTCATATGCTCACTGGCTGTTCACGTTTTCTATTTTCTGTGTTTGTTCAAATTTTCAGCTTATTTTTCTTTTTGATTGTCTTTGTCTTGTTGATTTGTAGGAACTCTTTATCTAATCTTTGTCAGATTGTTACAAACATTTTCCAGTTTGTGGCTTATTTTTTCAGTTTTTTATGGTGAACTTTGAACAGTCTTAATTCTAATGTAGATTAGTTTATTAATATTTGCCTTTTATGGTTTGGAATTTTTGCTTCTTGTTTGAGAACTTTTTTCTAACACAAATCCATCCTAATCTTTCTACAGTACATTTGTACATATATTAAAAATAAGACATATTATATGTCCTATTTTATAGCTACTTTTCTACTTATGGGGCCTTCCCTGGGCTCAGATGGTAAAGAGTATCTCTTTCTTGCAATGCAGGAGATACGGGTTCTATCCCTGGGTCGGGAAGATCCCATGGAGAAGGAATTGGCAACCCACTCCAGTATTCTTGCCTGGAAAATCCCATGGAAGGAGGAGCTTTGCGGGCTATGGTCCGTGGAGTTGCAAAGAGTCAAATACGACTGAGTGATTAATACTTTCTACTTAAGAATATAACCTGAACATTTTTCTATGTCTAAAATTCTACAGCATTACTGGTAAATGGTTGCATAGTTTTATTGCATGAAACATACTATTTACCGAATCCCCTATGCATGTTTTCATTTCCTATGTTGTTTTCAGCTTTTCATTATTATCAACAGATTTGCCAACAGCATCCTGCAGCTATTTGGTCTACATTTATGGTGATTTCTCGTAGATAAAGTCCTAGGAGAGAAATTGCCCCTCCAATTAAAGATTTCTGATCCATTGTACCAAATTTGCCAGAGGTCTTACTTGATTCCCTTCCCAGAACAACATGACATTGTATTAAATTGCCCTTCCCAAGAATCTAGAATCAGCAAAGTGGATGGATGGCACCAGGTAGGGGGTCCTGGAGACTATGTTTTGAGCTGAGAGTAGTTAGGAGGTGGGTTTGGTTGCAGATATGGAGATGGTCCCTCTAAGGGAAGAAGACTTTACCCCTCTCCTTCCCACTCCCCTCAAGGTAAGACACCTTTATTAGGTGGTGTTGAACAAAAAGAGCCAAGAAATACCTGTTGAGACTGGCCTGGGTGTTACTTCTCTCCTAACTAATTGTATTTCTTTCTTTCTTTACCACGTTGCATGCCTTGTGGGATCTTAACTCCCTGATCAGGGATCAAACCTGTATCCTCTGCAGTGGAAGCTTGGCATCCTAATCACTGGACTGCCAAAGAAGTCTCTAACTAATTGTATTTTGAACGGTGTGAGTGGCTGCCCCAACTAGTCTTTCTGTGTGCTGAGAACTGGTAATAGTGTCACTTACAGCTGCTGCCAACTGCGACTGGGTAAGCAAGTTTCTCATGAAATATTTTTCCAGTGAACCGAAAAATAAAAAAAGTCCCCCAGAGAATGCTCAGCTTGAGAACTTGAAAACCTTAGAATAGGACCCTCATCTTGCTAGGAGTATCACACTTTTAATAGATAAGTATTTATGTTAGCAAATATCAACATATATTTAAAATTATTAATTGATACTAAATTTTGTTTAGGGCAGTGGTGTAAAGTTTTCTACTAGTGCGAACTAGCTTTATTTATTAAATTTTTTAATGAGACAATTTAAAGAAAAATACTGAGTAAATTATATGAAATACAAACAGAAAGAAAGTAAGAGTTGGTGGGGGGAGGTGGTATAGTTGTGTCGAAACTTTGAGAAACTCTACCTTGATGGAAACCCCCTTCTTCGAAGAACTCTAAGACATGGCTGGGTTGGGCCAGGGAACAGCAAAGCCTCAGGACTCTAGGGAGGACTCTGGGCAGCTCCAGAAGATGGAGACATCCTATTCAGAGGAGGGGCAAGTCATTCTTTATGTTACTGAAAACATATGTAGGGACTAACAAGTGTCTTTCGCTCTTCATTGTCACTTAATACTTGCAGCAACTTTGTGCAGTTTCAGGCTATGGGGGAGGTTACCCCATCCTTTTACAGAGAGGAATGGAGGCCTGGAGGGAAGAAGCAATTTGCCTGTGAAAATCACATGGATGGAGGAGCCTGGTAGGCTGCAGTCCATGAGGCTGCTAAGAGTCGGACACCACTGAGCGACTTCACTTTCACTTTTCACTTTCATGCATTGGAGAAGGAAATGGCAACCCACTCCAGTGTTCTTGCCTGGAGAATCCCAGGGATGGGGGAGCCTGGTGGGCTGCCATCTATGGGGTCACGTAGAGTCGGACACGACTGAAGTGACTTAGCAGCAGCAGCTCATGGGGTGAGCAGGCTTCCCTGCTGGCTCAGATGGTAAGAATCTGCCTGCAATGTGGGAGACTTAGGTTCAATCCCTGGGTTGGGAAGTTAGGGAAGATCCCCTGGAGAAGGGAACGGCAACCCACTCCAGTATTCTTACCTGGAGAATCCCATGGGCAGAGGGGCCTGGCAGACTACAGTCCAAGGGGTCGCAAAGAATTGAACATGACTGAGTGACTAACACACACGCACACACACACACACACATGTGCACACACGTGTGCACACACACACGTGCACACACATGCTCATGGGCTGAATACATGGGAGAGGACTTGGCTCTAGTGGTAGCTTTGGAATTTGTGAAGAAGTATATCAGGACTTGGACCTCTGGGGCCAGGACACCTACAACCCTTTGATGACAACAGCAACAATGATAACCATTAGCATTTATCGAGTGCCTGCTGTGTGCTGGCTCTCTGCTAAGCAACCTTGGCTGTCTCCATGAACACTTTACACTCACCCTCTGGCGTCGGATCCATCACTTCCCAGAAAGTGTCGAGGGAGAAGTTATCAATTCATGGTGCCTGCTCCTGTAGAAACTTGAATTCCAGTAAGGCAAAGGTAAGGCAGAAAGCAGTAAGGCAAAAAACAACCACAGAAAGACATACATGAATGAGGCAATTTCACATAACTGCTATGGAGAAAACCAACAGGGCAAAAAGATATGCTTTCTGGAGGTAAGGAAAGAACTGTGCCACATGAGGTCATCAGGAGAGGCTTCTCCGAGGAGGTGACATTGAAGCTGGCACCATGAATGAACTGGATTTGTACCCAGCCCTACTCGTGACCTCAGACCTACGCCACTTCAGTCTCAGCTGGCTCACAGGCGCCTCTGCCAGAGTCACCTGGCTCCCTTGTTAAGTGTCCTAGAGTTGTGGCTTATGGGCAGGAATGTCTGGGACCTAGGAATGGAAGGATGATAAGACACACGAGCCGGAAGAGCTCATACCCATGGGACTGCCCTGTCCAGTTCTAGGGCCTCTGTGTTCGAGGAGTTGTACAATACCCAGAGGTCTCTCCAGGTGATCCCTCTGGCCAGAAAGGTGACCGAGTCCCAAAGGGGAGATGGGCCATGCTTACAGTTGTGCAAGTGCTGGGCTCAAGGGTACCCAGTTAAGAGGGTAAGCTAAGAGGCCACCTAGCACCAGGAAGAGGGAGTGGCTGTTTCTAGTTCACACAAAGGGATGCTGTGGGCTAGTGACCCTGAGCTTGGTGGGTTATGAGGGTAGAGATTGGACCATGTTGCTTGCCCTTCTCTCTGCTTTGAGGCTTTGCCCCTGCCAGCCCAGGAGGCTAGAATAGGAGGCTCAGGAGGTAGAATATCACGACTATTTGAGGATTGCAGTCCTTCTGAATGATTATAGTGAGAGGGGCTTCGCAAGCTCATCCCAGGCATTCTGGGGCAGGGAAGGGGAAGGCCTGGGACTGCCTGGGGTCTTTGTGGAGCTGACAGGCTGAGGAGTGGGCAGGGCCTGGGGTGGGGGTGGCCCAGAGGAGATAAGCCCCTCTGGGCCAGTGTCAGCTCAGGTCCCCAGCCTGTGGTACAGGCTGGAGCTGCCAGCCTGAGACTAGGGACCACAGCGAATTTGCATTTATATTGGAGACTTCTGTTTTGAGGGCCTGGGGGGAGGAGGGTAGCCACCATGGTCAACTGAGCAAGAGGCAGAGAGGAGGGGCCTCCAGCCTTGTCCTGCCAGGGACACGGGAAGTGGCTGGTGGGCTGGGCCTGCCTGGCCGAGGAACAGTAGCACAGAAGGTTCTCTGGGCACAAGGCCGGCCCTGACAGCCTGCCGGTCCACCCTCCTAGCCGCTTGCCAATGTCAGCTGGGAGTTGGCTCTGCCCCATGGGCCTGGGAAAAAGGTCAGAGGCCTGTGCCAGCAAGGGACTGGTGGAGACAGAGTCCTCCTGGGACTGGGCACAATGGGCACAACTGTGTTGTTCTGTCCCACCCTCTTCTCAACCTGTGAAGTGGTTTCAGCCAAGAAAACCAGGGCTCAGAGGCACTAAGCAATTAGGCCAAGGCGATCCAGCTCATAATCCAGGGCCCCTGAAGCTGCCTTCTAGTAACACTCAGGGTACTCATGTGCTCTGGGATATGCCCTCTGACTCTGGGGTAGAGAAGACTTGGCAGGTACAGTATCTGATTTGGGGAGAGTTGAAGGAGCTCATCACTGACTCGTGACACCCTTAGGACTGGCTTTGTGATGGCTCAGCAGACATGCTTCATTTTATGAAGAAGTCCATGGTCATGATCAGGTTCGGACCAGATTGACCCTTGCCTTTGGGGAGTGTAGCTTCTCCCTGTGAGATTTTATAAGGGGGAAGGAATGCCAGAAAGGCAAGAAGGAGGGAGAGAGGAAAAGAGGGAAGCATGGAAATAAGGCATGGAAGAAAGGATAGAAGGAAGCATGGAAGGAGGGCTGGCTGGAAATAAGAAAGGAAGGAAGGGAAATAGAGTAGTTGAGAAGAGGAGCCAAGGCCAGCAGCACCCCACTGGCAGTGGGAGAGAGCCACCCACCCCCTGACAGTGTGCTGCCTCCCTTACGCACCTGGAACTGTGGGGAGTCCCCTCCTGGCTGGGGTATGGAGTGGTGCTCCCTCCCCATCCTCCTGCTCCTCCCACTACACCGAGTCCTCCTGGCTTCCAGTGGCAGGCTGAGTCCTGCTCCAGGTGGGGGACCAGTGACCGCCTGATGGATGCTCCAGGGAACAGAGATCAGAGCCCTTCTGTGATCTTGAGGCTCAGTTCTGGTGACCCAGGCTTTATCTTCATCTCTTAGTGCTTTGCTGCCTCTGGATGGGGGTTCTGTCTTGTTCTTTGGGCTCTCTTCACTGCCCCCTCCCCCATCCTTCCAGACGGAGGTCTTGGCCCCCTTCCCCAAGCCTGTGACTGTGGGCTTGCAGCTGACAAACCTCCTGGTCCTGGCTCTCCATCCAGTAGCACAAGCCCTCCCTGTCTGTCACCAAACAGTCAGGATGGCCTGTTCCACCTGGCAGGCTGGCTAGTGCCCAGCTTCGTCTTGGGAAACAAGGACCAGCTCTGACAACCTGCTGCTCAGCTCTGACAACCTGCTGCCTAGGTTCAAATCCTGACTGTGCCTCTTCCTAGCTGTGTGGGCTCAGGCAAGACCCTTCGCTTGTCTGGTATGAAGGTATTAGTCGCTCAGTTGTGTCCGACTCTTCGAGACGCCATGGACTGTAGCCCGCCAGGGTCCTCTACCCCTGGCATTCTCCATGCAAGAATACTGGAGTGGGTTGCCATTCCCTTCTCCAGGGGATCTTCCTGAGTCAGGGATTGAACCTTCATCTCTCATGCTCCTGCATTGGCAGGCTGATTCTTTGCCACTATCACCACCAGGAAGCCCTCGCTTCTCTGAGCCCTGGCTATTCATCAGTAAATGGGTGGGAAGCTAAGACCTGCCTCTTAAGTTGCTATGTGGATTATGTAAGATCATGCATGGAAAGTACTTGGCTCTGTGCCTGCCATCTAGTAAGCACTCAATACCTATTAGCTCTTATTATTCAAACTCTTTCAGCCTAGTGGGGATGTTAGGTTCCAAGGACCTGTTTCTGTGCCTCCTCCATTAACTTTTTTATGCCTAGTGTCTTATGGCTATTTCAGTGTATACAGGATTGAACCCTGCCACTATTTCACTACTGCCACTTCTTCCAGCTAACATTTAATGTGTCCTCATGATGAGCTACACATTGTTCAAGCATTTTAAAAAATGGCTCCAAATTCCTTGACTCTCTTCCTGTCAAGGGGCGAGGTCTATGACCCCTCCTGTGATGGTTTCTAGAAATAAAATATGGCTGAAGTGACACTGTGTTACTTCTGAGGATAGGTTAGATGTAGCCATAATCACTTGTGCTTGGGTCTCAGGGGACACTCGCTCTTGGAACCCAGCTGCCATGCTATGAGGAAGCTCACGACCCAAGGAGAGGCCGCATACGGCTGTTCCAGCTAATAGCCTCAGCTGAGCTAGGCTTGGCTGCCAGACATGTAAGGGCAGACTCCTTTTGATGATTCTGGTGCCTGGTCTTCAGTTCTTTCCAGCTGAGGCCCCAGGTACTGTAGAATGGCAGGAAGCCATCTCGCATGTGCTCTGTCTGAATTCTTGACCCATACAAATCTGTGAGCTTAAGAAACTGGTTAACAACACTGTATTTGGGGTGGATTGTTACTCAACAGTCAATAATTGGAAACCTTGCATCGACTCAGGAAGTAGTTGTTATAATCATCTCCATTTCACAGAGGAGGAAATTAAACCCAAGATGCTTCAATGAATTCCTCAAAGTTACAGAGCATCTAAGAGAGGGGATTTGTCCTCATGAGTCTCATTCAAAGCTGCGCACCATCCTCAAGGACACGGTGGGCCAGAGAGGAGATTAGATGTCACACTGAAGGCCTTGGGGGGCTGCAGGAGGGTGCTGCGGTGGAATCTGAGAGTTTGGGAAAGGGCACTAAGAAGGGTGCCATGTGGAGAGGCTGAGAGGCTGAGAAGGGGCTTGAAGTGGCCACTGGGATGGACAGTGCCATCCTGCCATTGTCTACTATCTTCTCTCTGCCCTGCCTCTCAGTGCTGTGAGGCTCTGAGAAGCCCTTCTCTATGAAGAACTCAGTAGGAGTCCTGATCTTAGTTCCTCATAAGCTTGGCCCAGCCAGGGATGCCCACCAGTTGGGCTGACCTGGGCTGTGCCTTTGGACAGGCAGAGCTTGGCTGCAAAGGCCAGAGGCTTCAGGGCCAATATGAGCAGAAAAAAGGCCCAGGTGAGTTCTCTGCCCTGTGTACCTCAAGACAGGCCACAGTGCTCCAAGATCACTTGTGCCAGCTGCATCTGTTTTGGAGTTGGCTGTGAATGGAAGAGAACTCCAAAGAAGAGTGCCTTAAAGGAGACAAACACTGATTTCTCTTTCTCATAAACAGTCCAGAGGCCGGCAGTCCTAAGCTAGCAAGATGGCTCTTTGGTCCACAGGGACCCAGATTCCTTCTATCTTTCTGTTCCACACTCCTCAACACCTCATGGCCCAAAATAGCTGCTCATTCTCCAGTCATATTTACATTCCGGCCAGAGGGAAGGGGGAAGAGGCAAAGAATGCTCTGCCTCTCTTTAAGGACCTCTCTCAGAAAGTGCACATGGTATTCTTCTTTCCTCCTCTTGGCCAGAATGGAGACACATGGCCATACCTAACTGTAAGAGGCTAGGAAGTGTGGTCTCTGTTCTAGCATCCATGTGTTCAGCAATGTCTACAGGGCCCTAATACTAAGGGAAAGGGAGACCGTAGGCTTGGAAACCACCAGTAATCCCAGCCATACCAGAGTGAGTGTTTTTAAACTCATGACATCTTGTTTCCCTGCGTTAAAGCATCCTATAGCTCCCCATGCTCCCACTATAAAGGCTAACTCCTTATCCAGCTCTCAGGACTGCCTGATCTTATCCTGACCTTGTAACGCTGCTGCCTCATCCTCCCCAGCCCGCCCCCAAGACTGAACTCAAACCACACCCACACCCACTCTCACCCTCAGTCTCCTCTGTGCTCCGATGATTTGGGAAATCCATAATCAGGATCAGCCACAGAGGCAGTTAAAGACTTTAAGGGCTGAGGTTGTAAAAGTCTCTACCATTTGCCAGGTACATACATAACATTTTCCCATCTCAATCCAACCTCAATGCCCTGTTAGGTTGGGACCCTTAGGACTTCCTTCTATAGATAAGAAACAAACATGCTGGGTAGAGGCGTGTCATGATCTCCTTGCTGCACTGCCTTGCTGATGAGAAATGACAACTGTGGGCATGGTACAGAGTGCTCCCTTCTGTCATCTTGTGGCAGTCCTCCCAGCTACTGTGTCCCTTTTGCAAATGAGGAAATGGAGGCTCAGAGAGGAACAGGGACTCCCCCAAGGCCATGCAGCCAGGTAATAGTCATGTCCTGATTGGAACCCAGGTTTCTCTGCCCCTTGCCTCCTGGGGCTTATCCTGGCCGATTTCAGGCCCTATTCCCTGGAGCTCCACCAGCTGCCCTGTTTGCCTCCCCAGGGAGGAATGAGGACAGACTGCACTCTCCCTTCTGTGGTCCCGATGAAGGTGGCAGGGATTCCAAAGTCCAGGCTTCAGATGAGGAGATGGAGACGGAGGTCCCCAGAAGGAAGGAACTTGCCCAGGATCCTACCCACCATCAAGGGCATTACTGGCAAGGAAGCCAGGTCTCCTGGCTTCCAGTACAGGGATCTTACACACTCAGCTCATTCATGCATAAATATTTATTGAACACCTACTGTGTGCCAGGCACAGTGCTAGCCTCTGGGAATCACAGAGATGACAAAAACAGGCATAAATGCCTGTACCCGCCGCCCCCCCGCCCCCATCCCCCTCCCACCATGGAGCTAACATTCTAGGGCAGAGTTGGGGAGGGGGAGGTGATGGAAACTAACCAAATAAATCTTCAGCAGCTACTGTCTTCCCTCTTTATTTCTTTCCTTCAACAAATATTTATTGAGAACTATATTTCTATAAGACAGACATGGTCCTGACTCTCTTGGAGTGAGGGTCTAGTGGTGGAGACAGGCACTAAATGAGGAGACACATAAATAAACAAGATAAATTCAGATTGTAATAATGGCAGAGAAGACATCAAGGTTAAGTGCTAGGGAGTGAGGGGGAGGGGAAGCAGAGCTTTGGAGGGTGTGGTCAGGGAAGGTTTGAGGGCTGGAGCTGAGATCTGAAGGGCACGAAGCAGCCAAGCAGGGTGTTCCAGTTGGAGGAAACAGCAAGTGCCAAGGGGCCAGGTAGGACTGAGCTTGGAGGGGTGGGGGGGGAGCAGAGAGGAGGCCAGGTGGCTGGAGCAGGGTCAGAGGTGGCAGGTCAGACAGGGACGCGAGAAGGGCCAGGGTGCCATCGAGGGACACTGAATCGAGAGAGCGATGACTAGACCCACAGTGGGCACCGCTCGGGCAGGCCAGTCGTCCCTACATCTGGGGGTTTCCCAGCCAGACCCCCGAGGGGGAGTGCTGAGCACCTGCTGGCCTGGCACTGTCTGCCTCTGCAGAGATAAAGCCCCACAGCCCCCTGCAGTGGAGCCCCCCTGGGCAGTTGCTCCACCTGCACGGCCGGCCAGGGCATTGTGTGCTGGCTCTGACAGGCACACCTGGTGCTCTCACTAGCCTGCTGTCTGTCCTGATTTAGGGGCTCATCCTGGCTGGTTTCAGGGCCTGTTCCCCAAGGTCCACCAGCTGGGATGAGGCTGGCTGAGGAGGAGGAAGCAGGCTCTGATAGTAACCCGGGTAGAAAGCATGTCTCATCCTGGCAAGCCCATTGGACCCAGAGAGAGGTAGTCCTGGGCACCTAGGAAACTCCAGACTTCCCTTTTCTGTTCACCTTTCCCCAGATGGCAAAGAGCCTGGGGCTCATGCAGGAAGCAAGGTTCAAGTGTCAGTTTAGCTGTGATGCTTAGAAATTTTCAGTCTCCCTCTCTGGGCCTCAGTATCCTCATCTGTACAATGGAAGGGTTGACTTGACTAAATTCAATGTAGACTCTAGAGATAGACTGTCTGAATCTTCACTTTACCATGTAGTGGCTATTTGAACCTAGGTGAATTGTTTTCAGTGCCTCAGTTTACTCATCTATAAAATGGGAGTATAATAATAGCATCTATTTCAAGGGTTATCTGAAGACTGAGTTATGTGTGCTTAGAAGACTGTGCCTGGTGCTTAGAACACTGCTTGTCCCATGGTAAGTGCTATATTTAACTCTGATTGGTATTATTATTCAAATCTTTAGAGAACATTGAACTGGAAAGACTTAGAAAGACTCTAAGATAACCGAGTCTGTTTGTTTGCAAACTTTTTGGTCTTTGTTTTTAACAAGAGGCTCTGCATTGCTCAAGAGAAATTTTACTCAGAAGCCCAGCTGTTCAAGGGGATAAAGGGAGGGGGTGCCTGCCCCACCTGCTTCCCCGTCTCTGTGTCTGCAGCCCTCAAGGGGGATACTGGAGCATAATTTGAGAACTCCTGCTCAGTTTGTCTCCTTCAGCTCACAGTCAGGGAAACTGAGACTCAAGAGAAGGACAGGGACCAGCCCAGGTCCCACAGGGATTGAATGGCTCAGCCTAGCCTAGAACCAAGATACCCTGGTTTTCTCAAAGCAAGACAAGGGACAGGAGCTGGGAGAAAAGCAAGGACCAGAAGCCACTTAGGGGACTGGGTGCATTGTGGCGTCAAGTTATTAGCATGTAAATTACATGCAAATAGATGCAAAACAGCATGTTTTATGCTAATTTGCAGAGTCGAGAGCTACGACATTTTTGGTAATAGGGCAGCAGCCCTGGTCCCTGGGCATTGCCGAACACGCGTCCCTTTTTTCTTTCTTTCTTTCATTATTATGATCGGGCCCATAAATCTTGGCTTGGCTGTAATCCCGCCCCTTCTCGCCTGCAAGCCTGGCTCTTGTCACCCTCAAGGGCTTCCTCTCCAGTCTCCTGGTCCTGCCTGGGCTCAGGGACAGGCCTGGGCAACGGATCAGAACACCAGGATTCGGGAGCCACTAGTCAGCTCCAGGGCGTGGAAGCTGCATCTTGAGGAGGGGGTCTGGGTGGAAATCTGATGGGGCTCGGGTCATGGCTGCCCCTCCTCTGTGCCAGTTGTCCTGGGCACCTGGGGCATGTCCACCATGCCTTCCCAAAGCCAGCCCTAAGCCCAGGTTTGGCACCTCTGCTGTCCTCCCATGGCCACTGTGGTATTCCTGCCATTGTCTGGGGTTGGCCAGCCTTGCAGGATGACCCACTCCAGGAGTGCAGGGCCTGCTTCTTTTCTTGTATACCCAGTACCTGGGACACAGGTTTTGGATGTATCTGGTGTTGGAGAACTGAAGCAGTACACAGAGATCTGGCTGTGCACCTGGGTGAGCGCGCAGTTTCTGAAACCATGTTGCTTGAATTCAAATCCTGACACCTCTAGTTTCTGAGAAAATGCTAGCACTCATACTAACAGGAATGATGCACCTACCACGATCCAGGTGGTTTGCTTGGTGCTTACTGTTTAGGCTCTCACTGATCATAATACAGTAAGTCCCCCACATACAGACTTTAAGTTAGGAACCTTCAAAGACATGAACGTGCCCTGTATGCCAGTTGCTGTACTGCACCACTGTACTTTTCAAGACACTGTACTGTAAGATTTAAAATGTTTCATTCTTTGTGTTTTTTTTAATGTATTATTTGTGTGAAAAGTATTATAAACCTAGTACAGTATTATATAGCTAGGTGTGTTAGTTGGGTACCTAGGGTGACTTTGTTATACTTACGAACAAACTGGACTTACCAACACACTCTCGGAAAGGAACTTGTTTATATGTGGGGGACTTCCTATGTCTTATAGGGTGGGTATTTTATTATGGCTCCCATTGTATGAGGAGAGGTCAGATGAGTTGCCCAAGGTCACAACCCCAGGGGAGCTGACTAAAGGGGCATTTATATTTATTGAGGATGAGTGCCTCACAAGGCAGTGGTTCTAAACCACTCAGCAAAGCTGCTGTCACAGGAAATCAGAGCTTCTACCTTACCATCTGCCAACCTTTTGACAATGTTAAACTTTACCTGTGCCCATAGGAAATATGGATGGCTAGGAAATCTCCTCAACCTTTTGTTTTTTTTGCAGTCCCTCTACCCATTTTGTCCTGGTAAATGGCTTACTGCAGGCCACCACCAGAATACTCCACCACTCCATACTACTTAGGTAAGACTCTATCCATCTTTCTCATGGCTCCCCTAAGGCTGGACTCCCCTTGTTTGTCTGTGACCTTTTCTCTTTTGCCTGAGCCTTCTAAGGCCAAACAAAGACCTTTCCATTCTTTGTCTCCTGGTTGATTAGCTGAGGTTAGAACTGTTTGTGCCATCTGAAACTAGACACAGAGATGAACATTTCCTGTTCAGCTGGTTGAGACGACTTCCCCTGATTGTAAAACATCCCCCACCTGTAACCTGTCTACTCCACCCTATAAAAGTCAGGCAAACCGGTCCAGCCCAGACACCGTGGTCTTGGGCTCGCGGGTGCTTCTCCATTGCAGGAGCTTGAAAAAAAAATCACCTCTCCCATTGTCTGATGTATTTTGTCTTTGACACTCTTCCACTGTGTCGTTTTTCAGCAAAGGCTCCCGAGCCTTTTTAGAGCCCCGCGTGTGGCCTTGGATCACTTCCTAAGCATCTCTGGGCTCCGGGCTCCTCTGCTGCAAAACGTGATGATCACCGGCCCTACCTCCTCAGGCTGAAAGTGGAGATCACGCCCGGAAACGCTTGGCGCAGAGCCGGGCCGGAGTGAACGCTCCAGAAATGTCAACCTTTGTGTTTGAAGGAAAGGCGAGCGGCGCTTGGGACACTCGGCCGGCGGAAGTGGAGGAGTGGAACGCGCGTCTCGAGACCTCTTCCCCTGCTCCGGCGCTGGGGGCTGTCCTGGGTCCCCTCCCCCGGCGCCCCCCGGGATCGCAGTCCGGGTCGAGGGTCGGGGGGGGGCATATTCCCCACTCCCGCCCTCCCTGCCGCCCGCCTTTGATTACGGCTAGCAGCGAATCGCCGAGCAAATTAACTTTTTGCACACTTCATTATGCGCCGCCCCGCGTCCCCCCGGGGCCGCGGCCCCGCCCCCGCCCCGCGCCGACAACTTGATTGGGCAATTAATCTTCGCGCTCCCCCCAGCCCCCCGCGCCCGGCCCGGGCCTTTGTGCGCCTGCACGCGGGCCGCCGGAGCCCGCCCGGACGGCCGGTCTGCTAGCGCTGATAAGGCGCGCGCGCCGCCCGGCCCCCGCCTTTGTCCGCGCGCGGGGAGGCGCGGCCGTCGCTGCCGTCTAGCACCCCGTCAGCGCGCCCCCGCCCCCTCGGCTCGGTCCATCTGTTTGAGCTGCGCAATCCTCCAGCGGCCTGGCGGGGGAGGGGTCTCGCTCTCGGGCCGGGAGCCAGCACCCCCTCCACCGGGTCGCTCCATGTGTAGGAGTGACACCCCCCAGTCCCAGAGAAACACACACACGCGCACACACACACAGCGTCCAATTAAGCAGCGCGGTAGTAATTAAGAAGTGGGGGCCGTGAGGCACAGCAGCAGTCTAAGGAATGGAGGGGTTTCCAAGCTGTGTCAAAAAAAGAAGGAGCTCTGCCACCCATTCTGTACCCGGGAGTGTAACCTCTGGTTACACGCTTGGGGCTCTGCAGACTCGGGTGGCTGCGGATGGGGTAGGAGGAGAGAAGGAGAGGCCCTGGAAATTTGTCTGATAAGTCTAGCTTCTTTGTGCATTTTTTTCTGGTGTTTTACCAGCATTTGACCCAGCCTCAAAAAGGCAGCCTGTGATTAGTTGAGAACCCGGGTCCTAAATGGAGGCTAAATGAAGGACGATTGTAGAGACCAATAACAACAAGGTGGTTCAGAAAGGGTTCCCAACTCACTGTGGGAGGCTGTGTTTCAGGTAACAGCTCTGTGCCCAGAGGTGGTGGAGGCCACGGGCTGTCAGCGCTAGGCATCCAGCATGTGCTAATTCTTGGGATTTTCTCTGGCCTTCCCTGGACGACACAGGACAGGAACTGAAAGCTGATGGGTGAAAGACGATGCTGGAAACAGGCTCTTGAGTTTCCTCCTGCTCCAGGGCCAGCGGGCATGGGTGCAAAACTTGTGGTCTGTGCAGAGCTTAGGGCTGGTGTGTGTGTGTGTGTGTGTGTGTGTGTGTGTGTGTGTGTGTGTGTGTGTTCCCTGGGAAGTGTCTGCACCAGCTTGTGAAGGGTTCGAGTTTTGTTTGAGTAAAGGATTCTTAGCCTTCACTAGGGCTCATAATAAGGGTGTGACCCAGTGTGCACAGAATCCCTGAGGAGAGGGCTGGCAAAGCAGCTTCACTGGGGTAATCCACCAGCAATGCTGACTGAACACTCACTGTTTGCAGAGTTCACAAGGGCACCCCTAGATGCTAGGACAGCATGAGCAAAGCAGAGCTGCTTGTTGTCCTCACAGGCTCGCAATCTAGTCTGAGAGATGGATGAGAAAGAAGATAAACAGAGAAGTCATGAGATGATAGAGCTGGAGATAAAAACAAAGCAGGACAACTGAGTTGGTGTGTGGGCCCCACTTGCTGGACAGCCCCTCCCCACCACCACCAGGATGCCCCGATGCCCGGGGAATGAAGCCTGCACTCTGGAATGTAGGGACCTAGGCCGCCCTGACTCTCTGCAACCTATCTCTCTACTCCCAGGGACCTAAGCCCCCCAGCCAGATCTGTGGCCATCCCAGGGGCAGGGTCCCTGGGATGATGGACCGGCTCAGTCTGCTGTGGGCTCTCCCCCTTATTCCTGTGCAGGTGGTGGTGGTGGTTCCTTCTGATAATGACAGCCTCCAGTCTTGCATGACGGAAAGGTCTCACGGGTTTATAGTCCAGAAGGGGCCCTGTGAGCAGAAGCTGAATTAAAATGGAGAAATACAGCCTCCCCTTCCTCCCCTCCTTTCCCTCCCCTGGCCCAACTTCCCTCATTCCCACAGCCCCTGAGGCCATGGGTGAATAGTTTCTTAGTCCATTTGGCTTGCTAAGCTGAGTTAGTGAGCTGGGTATATACCTCCTTATGCAAAGAGTCAGACACAACTGAGCGACTGAACTGAACTGATGGGTACTAAAGTTAGGAGACACCCAGAACCAGGAAGTGGAATAAAGAGAATACTATTTGACTCTGAGTGCACCATCCCTCCTCTCCCCAGTACAGACTAAGTTTAGACCCCTTGTCCACTCTAGTCCCTGATTCTAATGTTCTGGCTCTAAACATTCTAAGACTTCAGAGTTGTAGACTCTGACATTCTAGAATATTAACATCCTATGCATCTTACATGAACATTCTGGATGTCTATGATTTCTACCCTTGTGTTCTAGAATTCTGGGGCCCCAATATTGATTTTTGTTGGGGACTACTCATTGAAGTAACAAAAGAGAAAGACTCCATGCAGAGTCACCTGATTTGTCATAATGATAGCAACTAACAGTCTTTCAATCATGCTTTTATTCAACAGTTCTTTTTGTTGTTATTTAAAGAATCTTTTAAGTGCCAGACACTGTTCTTGGATTATACAAATAAATAAATTTAAATATTAATAAATAGACAAATACACAATTTGTTAGAAGATGACATGTGCAGGAGAGAGGGGTAGGGATTGAGGGAGCACAAGTCAAATTGATGGTCAAGGTAGGACATACTAAGAAGGTCATATTTGATTTTCTATTTGTTCTTTCATTTATTGAAATTTGAAATCTCAGTGTATAACTATGGATTTGTTTCTCCTTGGAGGTCTACCAGCTTTTGCTGTACATATTTGAGATCTCTGCCATTAGGAGTATAAACATTTAAAATTGTTTTATGCTCTTAATTAATCAATCATTTACTTGTTATGAAATGACCTTATCTATCCCTGGTAAGATTCTTTGCTCTGAAATGAACTTTGTCTGATAGTAACCTAACCTCTCTAGTGTTCTTTTAATTAGTGTTAGTATGGTATATCTTTTTCTGTCCTTGTAATTTTAACTTGTGTCTTTATATCTGAAATGGATGTGTGTTTTTTTTTCTGTTTTGGTAGATGGCATGTATTTGGGTCTTTATAAAAATTCAATCTGACAATCTCTGCTTTTTAATTGGGAGTGTTTAGACCATTTACATTTAATGTGATTATTGATATGATTCGATGTAAGCCTATTATCTCATATTTTCTTTCTCTGTCCCATTTGCTCTTTCCTTTTTTTCTTTTTCTACCTCATTTCTTTCTTTCTTTTTTGATGTGGACCATTTTTAAAAGTCTTTATTAAATTTGTTACAACATTGCTTCTGTTTTATGTTTTGATTTTTTGGCCCTGAGGCATGTGGGATGTTAGTTCCCTGACCAGGGATCAAACCCACACCCTCTGCATTAGAAAGCAAAGTCCTAACCAATGGACTATCAGGATAGTCTCTCTTTCTGCCTCATTTCTGATTAACTGAGCGCTTTTCATTATTCCATTTCCCCTCCTTTATTGGCTTATTATCTATAATTCCTCATTCTGTTATTTCAGCTGTTGCATTAGAATTTATGGTATATGTCTTTAACTTGTCAGTCTACTGTCAAGTGATATTATACCACTTCATATGTAGTGTAAGAACCTTATAATAGTATACTTCCATTTCTCTCTTCCTGACTTTAATGCTATTATTGTCATGCATTTTACTTATGTAGATGTTACAAACTCCACCAAATATTATTATTTTTGTCTAAACAGAAAATTACCTTTTAAGGACAACTAAATGATAATATAGAATCTTATGTATTTACTCATGTAGTTATCATTTTTTCCTTTGCTCTTTATTTCTCTATAGATTCAGATTTCTGTCTGGTATCATTTTTTTTCTGCCTGAAAAGACATGTGCAGGAGAGAGGTGCATTTATCATTTTTTGTAGTGCAGATCTGTTGGTAAAGAATTCTTTCAGCTTTTGTATGTCTGAAGACATCTTATTTCACTTTCGTGTTTGAAAGATATATTAACAGGAAACAGAAATCTATGTTGACCCGTTTATTTTTCTTTCAGTAAGTTAAGATGTGGCTTTACTATTTTCTCCCTTCCATGTGTCCAATAAGAAATTTGCCATTATCCTTATCTTTGTTCCTCTGTACTTAACATACCTTTTTGTTTTGACAGTTTAAAAAATATTTTCCTCTTTGTCACCAGTTTTGAGCCATTTGATCATGATAGGTAATTTTCTGTTTTTTTGTGCTTGAGGTTTGTTAAACTTCTTGCATCTGTGAGTTCATAGGTTACATCAAATTTGGAATATATCCAACCATTCTTTATGGACAGAGGAGCCTGGAGGGCTGCAGTCCATGGGGTCGCTAAGAGTCAGACACAACTGAGCGACTTCACTTTCCCTTTTCACTTTCATGCCTTGGAGAAGGAAATGGCAACCCACTCCAGTGCTCTTGCCTGGAGAATCCCAGGGACAGGGGAGCCTGGTGGGCTGCCGTCTATGGGGTCATACAGAGTCGGACACGACTGAAGCGACTTAGCAGCAGCAGGAGCAACCATTCTTTTTCAAATTTTCCTTTCCTTTGGGGAACTCAGTTTCACATATATTAGACTGTTTGACAGAGAAGGTGATAGCAGCCCACTCCAGTACTCGTGCCTGGCAAATCCCATGGGCGGAGGAGCCTGGAGGGCTGCAGTCCATGGGGTCGCTAAGAGTTGGACACAACTGAGCAACTTCCCTTTCACTTTTCACTTTCATGACTTGGAGAAGGAAATGGCAACCCACTCCCATGTTCTTGCCTGAAGAATCCCAGGGATGAGGAAGCCTTGTGGGCTGCCGTCTATGGGGTCCCACAGAGTCGGACACGACTTAGCAGCAGCAGACTATTTGAAGTTGTTCCACATTTCTTGATACTTTTCTCGTTTTTATTAAAGAACTTTTTCCCCCTCTACACGTTCCATTTTGGATGATTTTTCTTTGCTGTGTCTGCAAATTCATTAATCTTTTCTTCTGCCATGTTTAGTCAGCCATTAATTCTAGCATATTTTTCATTTCTGATATTGTAATTTTCATCTCTAAAAGTTTGATTTGGATCTTTTTATATCTTCCACTTGTCTCTTTCACTTAGGAACATATAGAATACAGTTTTTTAAATTGTTTTAATGTTTTTATCCACCACTTCTGTGTCAGTTCTGGGTCAGTTTCAACTGATTCATTATTGTCCTCACTATGGACCATGTTTTCTTGCCTCTTTGCATGCCTGTAATCTTCATTTGGATGCCAGACATTGTGAATTTTACCTTTGGTGGATGCTATAGATTTTTATATTTCTGTAAAAGACACTTGCTCCTTGGAAGAAAAGCTATGATCAACATAGACAGCATATTTAAAAGCAGAGACATTACTTTGCCAACAAAGGTCCATCTGGTCAAAGCTATGGTTTTCCCAGTAGTTGAGTATGAATGTGAGAGTTGGACTATAAAGAAAGCTGAGTGCCAAAGAATTGGTGCTTTTGAACTGTGGTGTTGGAGAAGACTCCTGAGAGTCCCTTGGACTGCAAGGAGATGCAACCAGTCCATCCTAAAGGAAATCAGTTCTGAATATTCATTGGAAGGACTGATGCTGAAGCTGAAACTTCAATACTTTGGCCACCTGATGGGAAGAACTGACTCATTTGAAAAGACCCTGAAGGCAGGAGAAGGGAATGACAAAGGATGAGATGGTTGGATGGCATGAGTTTGAGTAAGCTCCGGGAGTTGGTGATAGACAGGGAAGCCTGGCGTGCTGCAGTCCATGGGGTTGCAAAGATTCGGACGCAACTGAGCAACTGAACTGAACTGATAAATCTTGAGTTTTGCTCTGAGATTCAATTAGGTTGCTTGGAAATCCTTTGATCCTTTCAAGTCTTGCTATTATGATTTGTTGACTGTGTCCAGAGCAGTGCTCTGTTAAAGGCTAATTCTGTACCAATACTGAAAGACGACCTTCCTGATTACTCTATTACCCCATGAATTATGATTTTTCTCTGTTTGGCACTATATTTGGTCCTGTGTGACTGCTAGGCACTGCTCTCTATTCTTAAACCGTGTTTTTCCCAGCCCAGAGTAGTTTTGTTACACAAAAGCACCGCCCAGTACTCAGTGTAATATTCTAGGGTAGGGGAACTTTCTGAAGAGTTCTAGAATTCTCATTTTGTGCAGCTCTCTCCTGATGTGAAAGTGAAAGTGTTAGTTGCTCAGTAGTAGCCTGCCAGGCTCCCCTGTCCATAGAAGTCTCCAGGCAAGAATACTGGAGTGGGTAGCCATTCTCTTTTCCAGGGTATCTTCCCTATCCCAGCATTGAACCTGGGTCTCCCACATTGCAGGCGGATTCTTTACCACTGAAGCCACCAGGGAAAACTCTGCTTTCCTTGGTCTTCGTGGACTCTCAGTTGCATTTCCTTAACTCAGAGTGTCTGCTGGGCATCACCTCCTTCTTGTACTAGGATCTGTAAACTCCTCCCAGGCAGTAAACCTGAGTAATCACAGGGCTCATATTGCTTGCTTCTCCTCACTCAGGAATCACTGTTCTTCATTGCCTGATACCCACTGCCTTGAAAACTGTCATTTCATGTCTTTTTTTTTTTTTTGGTTTGTTTGGTTGGTTGGTTTTTGTTCTTTCAAGTGGGAGGGTAAATTCAGTTCCTGTTACTCCATCTTGGGTGGGAGCAGGCATCAGAATGGAACCTTCACAGACTTGAAGGGGGTGATTATAGATTATAACCATGGCGATATGGGTGTAAGGGGGAAGAAGATGATTCCATCCAGATAATGGGGCCAGACAAGTACAATGGTCCTATACATGTGTTCCTGAGAGTGTTTGAGGAACAGAAAGGAGCCAGTGTGCCTGGAGCAGGGGATGCTGAGGGAAGGGGAATGACTTGGGAGAGGAGGTGAGGTGCCAGCTTGTGTAGGACCTTGCAGGCCATGGTAAGAACTGTGCCTTTTATAATAAGTGAAATGGGAACTGTGGGAGGGTTTGGGCAGACAGAGGAAGATCTGACGTACACTTTACAGGATCTTTGAATTGACTAAATTAACCAAATTAACCAAGAGAGGCAAGAGTGAATGCTTGAGACAGCCAGGAACTGGTGCACTGAACCAGGAGAGAGGGATGGTGACTCAGACACATAAAAGAATACACTGTTGAGGGGGGTATTAACGAGGAAGACTTTGAGGGAGGCTTCTGGGGTGCTGTTAGTGTTCTGTGTCTTGATGGAGGTTACATCATGTGTTGACTGTGTGACAACTCATTGAACCAGGTGTACATATCTGGTTGTGTTCTCATCCACATGAATGTAATATCTCAAATAACAGAATAGAGATGAGGGTGGTTTGGACAAGGCTGTTATCAGTGGAGGTGGAGAGATGTGGGGGCAGATTCTGGGTCTCTTTTATAGGTAAATCCAATCAGATTTACGGATAGATGTAATGTTAGACATGAGGGAAAGAAAAAGGCCCAGGATAACGCCATGAGTGGGTTTGCGTATCTATTTTTTCATTAGGAGTATAGTTTGTGTGGTGGATGCTGGAGGTACTGATGGTTACCTTTGCTTCTGTGAGGTTAGAAACTCCCTGAGAGTGAAAATGATGATGTAGAAATCAAATGAAGTTGGCAGGAGAGACAAGGTCCACACGATAACACATCAGCTCCTGGATCCAGCCATGCCTGAAGTCAGTCTCTGGTCTTCTCAGTTTCAGAAATCAATAGTTCCTTTCTTTTCCTTCCTTTGAGTTGTGACTTAAGAATCCAGACTGATACAACATTGTCACATGCTTTCCTCTGTCTGTACCATCCCAGAGATACTGTATTGAAACTATAGCCTTTCCTTAGCATTTTCAACACCTGCCCTACACTTTCTTTCCTCTGGACTTTTGTTCCTATGGTTCCCTCTTCCCAGAATGACCTTCTTTCCCTTTCTTCCTGCCTTCATATAAAACTTTCCTCCTGTTCAAATCCATCCTGACTCCACCAGCTGAAAGTTGGAGCTGACAGGGCCCTTAGACACCAACCTTCAACTGCCACTCCCATTTTGTGGATGGGAATACTGAGGTCACTCTGAGATATGGGCAGATTTGGGGGTCAGGACTTCAGTATCCTGACTCTCTCAGAAGCATTTCATGATCCTCCTTGGGCAATTATTCCTGCCCCCACCCTTGCTCAGGGCTGAAACAAACTCTTCACAATGGTTTTCCTTAGTCTGGGATGCCTTACGTCTTCCTGTCCTTCTGGAAAAGTTCCCATTTGAACTTGAAGACTCCACTCAAGGGTCAGACTTCTGGAAGTCTCCTTTTATTACCAGGGTGAGTCAGTGTCCTGCTAGGTACTCCCACAGCTGTCTTTGGTACCTCCATGAACCTGTTCATCCTTCGGTATTGTGAGTGTCTATATACCGTCTGCCTCAACTTTGGGGCAGGCTGTTCTAGCAAAGAAGTTTCCCAACCAGTGTATGTTAATCAACAAACATGGAGTGAGAAAGAGCACTGCTGGGGAGGAAAACTAGCACTGAGTTTGGAAGCAGGAGGGCCAGCTGCTGTCCATCTCCCTCCCCCACCCCAGCTCTGTGGCCTCAGGCAAGTCATGTCCTCTATTTGAGCCTTGGGTTTTTCATCTGCGAAGGGAGGACATCATAGTGGTTAAAATCTCAGGCAGCCTGAATTTGAATCCTGCCTGTGTGACCTTGAACAGATGACTTAAATTCTCTGGCTTCAGTTTCCTCTCTTATAAAATCAAGATAATAAGTGCACCCACCTTGTATAGAGTATTTGTAAACAATTAATAAGTGAATATTTATAAAGTTTTCAGAATTATATTGGCACAACGTATAAAAACCCCAAATGATAATCATTAAGCAAAAAAAGAGTCCCTTGGATAGCAAGAAGATCCAACCAGTCCATCCTAAAGGAAATCGGTCCTGAATATTCATTGGAAGGACCAATGCTGAAGCTGAAACTCCAATACTTGGGCCACCTGATGTGACAAGCTGACTCTTTTGAAAAGACCCTGATGCTGGGAAAGATTGAAGGCAGGAGGAGAAGGGGACAACAGAGGATGAGATGGTTGGATGGCATCACCGACTCAATGGATGTGAGTTTGAGTAAACTCCGGGAGTTAGTAAGGGACAGGGAAGCCTGGTGTGCTGCAGACCATGGGACCACAGAGTTGGACAAGACTGAGAGACTGAACTGAACTGAACTGAAGCGAAGCAAAAGAAACCCTTGTCTTACTGAGAGAGGATGAGAGCTTGGCAGCCATCAGGTGCTGTATGAGTGGACTAGGGTTAGTCTCATTAGGTAAGCTGCCTGGGAAAGGCTGGTCCTGACACTTAACTAGTTATGTGTCCTTGAAGAAATCATATCACCTCTCTGAGCTGCAAACTCCCCATTTATAAAATGAAGGGGGGTGTGGTTGGGGCATTCCCTGGGAGGTTAAGACTCCACACTCTCACTGCTGAGGCCTTAGGTTCATTCCCTGGTTGGGGAACTAAGATCCCACAAGCTGTCAGAATAAATAAATAAATAAAATAAAATAAATAAAATGAGATAAATAAAATAAAATGGAGGGGTTGGTCTAGGGCAGTCTCCGATGCTCGTGACTGAATGTGTGGAGTGGGGCTGACAGCTGCATGCCTGTCGCGGGCTCCTGCGGAGGATTATGCAGGACAGTGTGGAGCACATGCCGGCCATGCTGGCAATGCACTGAGTGCTCTGTAAGTCTGCCTATCCTTTGTCTCTAAGTCGCGTCCAACTCTTTTGCAAATCCATGGACTTAATGTAGCCTGCCAGGCTCCTCTGTCCATGGAATTTCCTAGGCAAGAATTTGCCATTTCCTTCTCCAGGGGATCTTCCTGACCCAGGAACCGAACCTGAGTCTCTTGCATTGCAGGTGGATTCTTTATCGCTCAGCCACCTGAGAAGGCCGTGCCTGCCCTTACTGCCACTGTTATTCTGGCTCTAACAGTCCAGGGTTCTCTGAGGTGGGGCTAGACAGAGGACGAGCTGGATACCCATAAAGTATCGCCCTACTTTCCGCTGAGAACAAGAGAGCAGCTGTGTGACTTATGGCCAGTGTCTGCCTGTCTCTGAGTCTTATGCACTGGGCTGTGGCATGAGCAAGAAGGACGAGGAGCATGCCCACTGGAGAAAGAAGAATGCGGCCCCTCCATGCCACGGGGATAGGCTGTATCTGCTTTTGTGTGGCCTCTGATCTCCCAGGGCCAGCAGTGTCCCTGCCACATGTGTGACCATCTCAGAATTGTCATCTGCCACCTGCTGGGGCCTGGGAGTGGGAGGCTGAGATGGGAAGAGAGAGCAAGGTCCAAATTCTGGCTGTTCCTGTTTCTTGTCCTGTGACCTTGAGCAAACCTCTGTGCCTCTCTGTCCCATTTCCTCATGTGTCACGTGGAGATGTTTTGAGTGCTTAGATAGGAGAGTACACTCCAGACCTGGGGGTTTGGGGCCAGTGAAGAGGTAGTGAATGTTGGCCTGGGCTGGGAAGCATGAACTATTCCCCTGGAGCTTTCCCCAGGGTAAGTGAGAAGCAGTTGGGAGCTTAGAGGCCTCTCTCTGTGTCCTGTAGGTAGAGCACAGACTGGCTGGCAGAGGCCCGGGGCTCATCTTGGGATGGAGACAGATTGGCAGACAAAGGGGCGGCAGGCGGGTGGGGCTGGGGTGCCCCTGGGGAGGGAGGGAAGAAGGAGGGGCGAGGAGCAGGAGGGAAGGAGGCAGGGCTATGTGCAGCCTCACAAACCCTGGACCTGTGATGTCTCCAGCTGGAGGCTAGACTGGTCCCTTCCTCAAATGGGGTGAAGAGGGGTGCTTGTTGGTTCAGCCCTCTGGATTCTGGGAATAAAGGAGGGAGGGACTTGCTGGGTAGCAATTGCTGAGACTGTGATAAAATATTCCCTCCTTCCCACAGATGGACCCCCGCCTCCCACCCCCCACCGCACTGCCACTGTGATGTCTAAACAATAGCTCTCCTCTCTTCCGGCAGTTCTCAAGGCTGCGTGAGATTGCTGGAACCCACCCCCAGGTCTAGGGTAGGGCCTGAGAATGTGGGTGTCTTACCAGTTCCTGGGTGATAGTGATGCTGCTGGTTTTGGTGACACACGTTGAGAACCACTGCTCCACTGAGTGCCCTGTCAGTTCAGGTCCTTTAGGTGCAGATACTGAGATGGAGCCAGGAGAGTAGGAGGTTTAGTGGGGCTTGATGGCTATGCAAGACCAGGGGCGTGGGAAGCAGAAATGGACAGAGAGAACTTGAGACTGCCACGTGGCAGTCTGGCACTGCCAACCCAACAGGGAGCTCTGTAGAAGAGTCCGCCCATCAGGGAAGCCCCACGTTGAGCAGAAGTCTCCTGCTGGCTCGGACATTGCCTAGGATTGCCCAGGAAGGCTGTGACCTTGGCTCAAAAGCTGAGGTGGGTGCTGAGGTTGCTGCAGCTGGAAGCTGTCGGCTCACTGCTCTCCTGGTACCCAAAAGGCAAGTTCTCCCTTGAAGGGAGAAAAATCACCCTGCCAAGTCTGCTGTGGTGTTTGCCACATGCCAGGCTCTGGGTAGAACATTTACCTGGATGAGTGTAGTTGCAGAACCAGAGCAATCTGACAACTCAAATCTAGTTGTCCCTATTTGAAAGAAAGCAAAAGTGAAAGTCACTCAGTTGTGTCAGACTGTTTGCGATCCCATGGACTATACAATCCATGAAATTCTCCATCTCAGAATACTGGAGTGGGTGGCCTTTCCCTTCTCCAGGGGGATCTTCCCAACCCAGGGATCGAACCCAGGTCTCCCGCATTGCAGGCGGATTCTTTACCAGCTAAGCCACAAGGGAAGCCCACGAATACTGGAGTGGGTAGCCTATCCCTTCTCCAGCAGATCTTCCCGACCCAGGAATCGAACTGGAGTCTCCTGCAAAGCACGCAGATTCTTTACCAACTGAGCTATGTCCCTATTTAACAGATGGGAAAAGTGAAGCTCTGAGGGATGAAGTCATCTGCCCACAGTTGGAGCCAGGATTTGAACCCCTCTCATGTCGTAGCTGGAGAAGGCAGTGGCAACCCACTCTGGTATTCTTGCCTGGAAAATCCCATGGGCAGAGGAGCCTGATAGGCTGCAGTCCATGGGGTTGCTAGGAGTTGGACACGACAGAGCGACTTCACTTTCACTTTTCACTTTCATGCACTGGAGAAGGAAATGCCAACCCACTCCAGTGTTCTTGCCTGGAGAATCCCAGGTAGGATCCCAGCACCCTGGTAGGCTGCTGTCTATGGGGTCGCACAGAGTCGGACATGACTGAAGCGACTTAGCAGCAGCAGCATGTTATAGCGCTCACTCCTCTCCACCTGGGAGGTGAAGAACACGTGTGCCTTTTGCAGCTGGGGACTCTGAGGTGTGGAGAGGTCAACAACTTGTCTGACTATGCAAATGAAGTAATTGGAAGCTCTGGTGTTTGAGCCCTGTTCTGACCCATCTCCTCAAATTGCAAATGCTACCCTTGGATACTGATAGGAAGAGGGAAGAGCAGAATCTTAGGGCTGGAAGGACACTGAGGCCCATGGAGGTCATCAGCCATGTCTCAGTGCCTCTCTGTGCCTGCTGTGTGGGGTGTTACCATCATCCATGCATTGGGCATACAGCACTGGGCACCTGTGGGTCAGCCTTCCAACCCAGGGCACTGGGGGTGGGAGAGGTAGATGTGGTACAAGGGTGACTATGCAGCCTTGGAGGACGCACTGGAGACTGGGCCAGATGACTGACTCAGGTAGGGTTGCATTCAGGGAGGCTTCCTGGAGAAGATAGCTTGAGAGGAGAACTGAGAAGGGCGTGCAAGGCAGAGTGAAGTCTAGAAACAAAGACTTGGAGGTGGGAGAATTCCTGTTGCTTTTAGGAAATTGATTAAAACCCAGCAAGTCTGGAATGCTGAGACAGTGGGTGGAGGGAGGAGGAAGGTACGGCCAGAAGTAAGGCAGAGTGGAATGTTGACCAAGGGAGTGTGGTCAAGCTTTGGACCCAGACTCTCTTCAAGGTAGGACTACTCTCTGCAGGAAACTTCTGATCTTCAGGATTCTAAGTTCTCCATATTTTTCTCTCACCTGACTCCTGACTCATCTCACCTTTCCTCAGACTCCTCTGTGGCCTCCAGCCACTAAGGCGGCCCCCAAGGATCCCCTTCTCCTGAAATTCACATAAACTTTGAATTCTAATAACGTGGACCTGTGTAACCAGTTGGATTTTCTGGAAATGGTGAAATGTGGCTTCCAAGGCTAGGTTTTGAGATGTAGTGCCTTGGTCTCTGGATGTGGTCACCCTGGGGAGGCCAGCTGCCATGTATGAAATCACTCTAGCAGCCTGTGGAAAGGCCCACCTCCAGCTGTCACCATCTTGCTGGTCCTATGAATGAACCACTTCGCAAGCAGATCTTCCCACCCCAGTCAAGCCTGCAGGTAAGTGCAGCCCCAGAACCACCAGTCAAGCTGGTCCCAAATTCCTGACCCAGAGAATTCCTGAAACCCGTTAACTTATGGTTGTTGTAGTTATAAGTCACTGAGTTTGGGGGTGATTTGTTTTGCATCATCAAACAATAAGCATCAAACAAAAAGCCACCCCTTCTTGGCTCCTCCTGTTTATTGCTCTGGTGGCCTTCTGTAAATTGTTCACTCATTCATTCACGAACATTTATCCATCACCTCCTGTGAACCAGGCATTGGAGACACAGGTTACAATAGACCAGGCCCCTATCCTCAGAGTTCCAAGATTCAGGCCTCTTATTTTATTGTGATTTTCTAAATTCATCTGTATTAAGTCACCGATTGTTTGAGCTGAATGTCTCTGAGTGACTCCTAACCTTTTGGGAGATTTAACCCCTTTTGAGAGTCTGATGAAAAACAAAGGCCAGAAAAGGTCACCTATACACAGAATTAAATTGGGGTGCACATTCAAAGGGATCTGAGGCCATCTAAAACAGAATCTTAGCCCCCCAGACTCCAGAGTCCCCATCTGGCCCCTAGTGGACATCAGCTCAGTGAGGAGTAAGCAGGGCCTCAGCTTTGATCTGATGTTTATGTAATGACACAGCCTGTGCTGACGGCAGGGGGCCTTCAGCTTGGTCCAGGCCAAATGTGAGTGGCCTGGGCTCTCCTCTCTGTGCCCTTGACGGACTGTCCTGCAGAGAGGCTGGTGGGTCTGGGGTGCTGAGTAGGTCACTTGAGAGAAGAGGGTGAGCATGCCCGATGGATTGTGTACAAGCGGCTTCTCCAGCTGAGCTCCTCCTGCTGCCGAAGCTGGTACTTGGCCCAAGCCTCCACCCTGTGGGCTCCGGAGGCTGGGGAGTGTGGAGGCTGAGGGTGCAGCAGCCTCTGGGTGGACTGTGGGCTCCAGCTTTGCAGTGGAGCTTTACCAGTCCTGGGCCCTGGGGGATTTAACCTCACCTTCTGACTTTGGCTTCTTCAACTTTGAACTGGGGACAAACCCCCTGAAGGGGGATCATGGGGTAGAAATAAGTCCTCCAGACAGGCACACTGGGGACTCCTTGCCTGGCAGACCCTCCGGTTCTTTGGCCCTCGACCTCTTCTCTCTGGCTCTGGGCAGCCGCTGGCCTCATCACCTCTCTTGGGGAAGCCACCATTTCCAGCTTCAACTCTCCACCTTCTCAGGAGCCTGGTGTGTGACTCAGGAAGCAGCTCTGCACGTGGGATGGGGTTGGGGGGTGGGCAGGGGTGGCACAGGCAGAGGGCAGCCTCCCTCTCCCAGGCCCCCAAGGAGGGGCCCCCTTCCCTCCGGAATGTCTGCCTCTCCCCTCTCCACTCTCTCCACTTCTCTCTTCTTTCTCCTCTCGCCTTCCATCTTTGTTATTCTTTCCTCCATTTCCTCTTTTTCTCCTTCCTCCCTTCCCTCTGCCTTCTGTCCTTCTCTCCACCTTTCTAGTCATTCTTCTTCCCCTCTCCTTTACCCTCCTCTTCAACTTCATAAAGATTAACAGCGTGGACCCGGCTGTCTTGGGTTCAGATTCCAGCTCTGCCAGGTACTGGCTGTGTGACCTCAGGCAAATTACTTAATCTCTATGTGCTTTGGTTTTCTGAACTGTGAAATGAAGTGCCCCAACAACAGGCACTTCTCTTGAGGTTGTTATGAGGAGTAACTGAGACCAGTGACTGAGGTTGTTATGAGGAGTAACTGAGACCAGTGACTGAGGTTGTTATGAGGAGTAACTGAGGAGTCACTGCTCAGTGAGCATCTGCTCCTCTGTTAATATTCTTCCCTCCCCTCCTTTTCTCTTTCCTGCTCGTGGGCTTCCTCCCTCCCTGCCTGTAGGCCCTATGCTCCAGCTCTCGCTCCTTCTCTGCTTGGATCTTGGGCCTGCCTTCCGCCCGGGCCCTGCCCTGCTCCATCCTTCCTGCACCGGAGAGGACAGGCAGGTGCACAGTTGTGGGGCCAGGCTGCCCCTGGAGCAGTTGCAGAGCCAGGTGGTTGGAGCTCTTCCCCAGCCCTGCCCATGATGTGTGGCGCTGCCTTTGTGCCGCGGGGTGACAGCCTGTCTCAGCACCTTACTTGGCAGAATTGTGCATCTGGCCTGGGTACAGCTCAAACACTCAGCCTGGGAGGAGGCAGCCTTGGAAGGCTGGGTGCTCCAAAGCCCCCTTCTCCTCCACTTGCTGGATGGCTGGCCTCACAGGGAACCCCTCCCCCCCCCCCAGTGCCCAGCCTGGTTCCCCCCACACAGCAGGAGTTCAATCAGTGGGTGGGCACGGAGGGTGATATCAGCCTTGCTTTGGCCCAAACGTTGCTCTAAGTGCAGATTTCTTTCATTGTCACATCAGTCCTCTGCCTCCCTAAAGCCCAGTTTTAGAGATGAGAGATGGAGCCACTATGGCTCAGATGGTAAAGAATCTGCCTGCAGTGCAGAAGATGTGGGTTTGATCCCTGGGTCAGGAAGAGCCCCCAGAGAAGGGAATGGCAACCCGCTCCAGTAGTCTTGCTAGATTTTTTCCCATGGACATAGGAGCCTGGTGGGCTACAGTCCATGGGGTCACAAAGAGTCAGACACAACTGAGTAACTATCACACACACAGACTGAGCCACAGAAAAGAGTGGGAAACTGCCCCAGGTGGAATGAGTGGATGAAATGGTAACTTCAGGAGGGGAGGCATTTTACTGAGGAGGAAAGCAAGACAAGCGGTTGACCTACAGTCACCTAGGTGGTGAGGGGGAGACATCAGGACTTGACCCCAGGAATCCAGCACTGCTTCTCACCTGCCTATAACCACAATAGAACAGTGTAGCTGGGTCCCTGCCCACGCTGGGCCTAGGCTAGGAGAAGCAGCTGTGAGCAGAGCAGCAGCAGAGTGAACCACTGACCAGAGGCCCACCATCAGCCAGTGACCCAATCCCTGCCACACTTCTTTGAGAGTATTGTCTTTATTTTTCAGGTGAGGTGCCTTAGGCTCAGAGAAGGCAAGCAACATGCTCAAGGTCACACAACCAGTGGATGTGACTCCCAAGTCCTTCCAATCTTCCAGGAGGGAGGCCTGGGAGACAGACAAACAGACAGACAGGCCTGGGGTGCGAGGACAAAGAAAGAAGGCCATGCCCAACACCACCCCATTGTTCGGTTTCTGCTGCCAGGGTTACAACTCAGGGCCCCTCTGCCCACCCTTTGCTGAAAGGCCTGGTGGTGGCCTCTCTGCTTTGTCCCAGAAGCCAGGCCTGGCAAGGGTCATTGTGTTCACCTTTCTTCCTTCCCTATTCTTTCCCTCCTTCCCCCTTTCCTTCCTTTTCTAACCTTTTTTATTAAGGTTTAACATATACAAACTAGGGCTTCCCTGGTAGTCTAGTGGTTAAAAATCCACTTGCCAGTGCACGGGACATGTGTTCAACCCTTGGTCCAGGAAGATCCCACATGCCACGGGGCAACTAAGCCTGTGTACCACAAACACTGAATCAGCAAGCCTAGAGCCTGTGCTCCACAGCTAGAGAGTAGCTCCTGCTCGATGCAACTAGAGAGAGCCCGTGAGCAGCAGCAGAGACCTAGTATAGCCATGAATAAATAACCTTTAAAAAAATACATACTAAAGTATCTAGAGCACACACATCTGAAGTGTGCAATTAAATGAATTTTTATGTGAGTATACACCCGTGTGACTACTATTCATATCTATAGAACATTTTCCCCACCCAGCAGGCTGCCTCCTGCCCAACCCCCTGGTGACCACTATTCTGATTTTTTATTACCGTGAATGTTGTGTATTCTCAAAATTTGTGTAAGTATTCTCACTGTGCCTATTTGACAGACAAGGAAAAACAGACCAGATACCTGCTGGCAACTCGGAGCCAAGCACCATGTGCACAGTTTAAAGTGAAGAGACATGCGCCATAGGTACTGTCCAGCCCTCACCCGCATGCTCATACTTTATTCATCAGAGGAAATGCCACTTTTAGCTCTCCGTTGATAGGATGGTCAGACACTTGATATCGCCCATCCAGAGAGTCTCACAGGAATCCTGGGGTTTTAGCAATCCAGAAAATGTAGGGAGGGTCAGGTCCCTTCAGGATCACCAGGGAGATACTTGCTGTCTGTACTGGGTTGAATGACATCCTCTTCTCCCAAATGCATGTCCATGCACAACCTCAGAATGTGACCTTATTTAGAAATAGGGTCTTTGCAGATGTAATCAAGTTAAGATGTGGTAACAGTGGAATAGGGCAGCCCTTAAGCCAGTGCCTAGTGTCCTGATGAGAAGAGGGAAATTTGGACACAGACGCAGGTACAAAGAGGTGGCCATGTGATAATGGAGGCAGACGCTGAAGTGATGCTTCTACAGGCCAAGGAATGCCACCCATTGTGGACAAACCCAGAAGTCAGGAGAGACCTGGAGCAGATATTTCCCCAGAGCCCCAGAGGAAAGATGGCCCTGCTCACACCTTGATTTCAAGAGTCTAGCCTCCAGAACTATGAGACAATACTATTATTATTTCTGTTATTTTAAGCTATTCAGTTTGTTTTGCTGCTTTATTACAGAAGTCTCAGAAAACAATACAGTCTCTAAGCCTGAGGTCTCGGGAGCTGCTACGTTTGACCCCAAATCTGGATGGGTCCATTTTAGGAAAGAAAACCCTAGACAAACAAAGAGGCTGCTCCCAAGGATCCCCTAACAAGAGCCTGGAACTCAGAACACAAGCAATCATCTTGTTGGGGTGGAAGAAAGAAAAATACCCCTCCTCTTAGGTGCTAGTTCTAAAAACAAGAGCCAAGAGACTTCCCTGGTGGTCCAGTGGCTAAGACTCCAAGCTCCCAATGCAGCATGCCCAAGTTCAATCCCTGGTCAGGTAACTAGATCCCACATGCCACAACTAAGACCTGGCAGAGCCAAGTGAATAAGTATTTTTAAAATAAACAAATAAAAACAAGAGTCAAAAGGCATCTCAACAGGTGACCTTAGGTGTGACATAAGCACTTTGCAGCTTTCACACACTGAAACTAAGTTTGCAGCTGCCACGAGAGCTGACTTCTTTGCCAGGCAGGGTCTGCTTTCATTTTGGTAACAGATTTTGTTATTCCCATTTTACAGATGTGGAAATGGAGGCTCTGAGACATTACATGACTGAGGCAGTAGGTGTGATGGCCCAGGCTTTGGAACCTTGTGACTGTTGGTAGGTTACTTCCCCTCCCTGAGCTGGCTGCTGAACTACAAGTACCAAGATGCACTTCTGATGGAGCTGTCTTTTCAAGCATTATCCCACTATGCTGCTAAGTCACTTCAGTCGTGTCCGACTCTGTGCGACCCCATAGACGGCAGCCCACCAGGCTCCCCTGTCCCTGAGATTCTCCAGGCAAGAACACTGGAGTGGGTTGCCATTTCCTTCTCCAGTGCATGAAAGTGAAAAGTGAAAGTGAAGACACTTAGTCATGTCCGACTCTTAGCGACCCCATGGACTGCAGCCTACCAGGCTCCTCCATCCATGGGATTTTCCAGGCAAGAGTACTAGCGTGGGGTGCCATTGCTTTCTCCGTTATTCCACTATATCTTCATACTCTTCTGGGAGCCATCACCAACCTCACCTCACAGTCGATGAGCCCAAGTCTTGAGGGAAGGGATGTACACAGGACATGTACAAGCTGGAAAATGTAAAAGCCGTTCTCCTCTTGCAAGGATGTCATGCAATTTGAGTTGAGTAAAAGGTAAGAATGTAGGTGAGCTTGGCACAGACATAGTGCTTAATAAAGTCTTGCCTGAGATGTCACAGATGGTGAGTGGCCAAAGGGGAAGTCACACCCAGATCTGTCACCCTACAGTTGGCCCTCTAAGCTCCTTCTTCCAAGTGAAGCCCAGGGGAGGTGCCTGGCCCAAAGTGAACCTTCAAGAAAAGTTAACTAGTTCAAAGTATTATTTTCAGAAAGCTGAAAACATGAAGCTCATGCAAATACAGAGTAAGTACACGTCAAAGGTTTATTTAACTTCATAATGGAGGAAACAGGTTTGTAAATCTGATTCAGTGAAGGACAAGATGGTCCTTAGGTGAAAATCTTGCAGGGCAACAAAATCACAAGCTTTCCCATTACTTTTACTATAGGACAGAAATCATTTGCAACTGTGTATCTTTTTGTAAGATAACTTGTAACTTCACTGAGCAAGGACATGGATCAATAATCAACAGCAAAGTCAAACAAAGGTGTATCACCTAGAGAAACAGGTGCCCTGATGGGGTGATCAGACAGTGCTTATGATGACATTGAAAAGACACACAGGCTTCCTTTTGTCTTGTTTCTTATGTTTTGGATATATTTGCATTGCAGCAGCAGCTGCTGCTGTTATTATTGTTATTTTTCCTATTCTCTCTGCTGAAAGGCATCTCAGAGACCTGATAAGTTCCCAGAAGCCCAGAAACACACAGACCTCACCCTGCCTCCATATTCACGCAGGGACACTGGGAAAGAACCTTCCCCTAAGGGTGAGCACATTGGAAAGGGCACACAGGTCAGGCAGCAGATCACACCCAGGCCGAAGTCGGCTGGGAACCATCAGAGGGGCCTGCGGTATTGTTCTGTAGACAACACATCTACAAAGGGATCTCACTACATTCCTTGTCAAGTAAAATAAAACGACCCATAGATAATAGGTAGAGCATGATTTCATTTAGGGTGGTACATGTGTGTGTATATGCAGATACATTTATGAATGTGCACGCAGAGAAGGCTCTCTGGAGAAATCCCCAAACTGACAGTCGTGGGGGAGGTGAGGACGAAGAAGGAACAGTCTTGTGAGACCTAGGACGGTTTCTAAATTGCTTACCTCCAGTTTCTTTTCCTTGTAACTTGTGTCCTCATTAAAATATATGCCTATATGTACTTACATATGTTGGAAGGTTTCTGGAAGGTTTTGTTGGGGAGCTAAGGATGGGGGAGGCGGGTGGGCTTTCCCACTGGTTCCCTTCTTTACTCTTGGGCTTCTCATCACTGGTATTATCTCTGACCATGAACGCACTTCCACCCGAGCAGTGTCTGAGGACGGATCCCAGGCTTGCAGGCGGGGATCAAGGGCGCCTGCTCCCAGGTCCCCCGGGGTGCGGCGGAGGAAAGAGGTGCGGGCTTCGTAGGCAGCCTTCGCCGGCGCGGGGCTGGGTCGGGTCTGCAGCTGACGGTGCGGGCGGGGCTGGGGAGCAGGAGCAGATGGACTGGGCGCCGGACGGCTTGGGGTCCCCCGGTCCCGTCCAGGTGGCTCGGGCCGACTCTGGGCCAGCTGCGGGGGCTGGGGAGGGGCGGGCAACCGGGATGGGGAGGGGACCCCGGTTTTCCATGACAATGCCGAGGCGGCGCGTACAAAGGCGCCGCAATCAGCGTTTTATTGGTTCGAGTTAATTATCTGAGGCGGGGAGGGGGCGGGCGGGGCTAGGCGATTCCCTCGTGGGGTTGAGTATGTGTGTGTATGTGTGTGTGGCGAGACCCGAAGAGGAGGGGCAGTGGGAAAGCGGCTCTTCCCAGTCTGAAGAGGCAAAGCGCCACCGCCCCCTGGTGGGCACTTCATTCATTCATTCACTCATTCATTCGCTCACTCACTTGCCCAGCCACAGAGTTGTTCTTTGCGAAGCATTGCTTGAGTTAGTCAAGTGTTAAGTGCTCAGATCAGGGCCTAACAAGTGGGTCAGATTTTTAAAATGCCACGTCCTGGGCTAGGCCCCTCTTGGTTCCCCTCTCACCAGCCAAAGGCTCTCTAGTGCTGCAGGCAGACTGCTATACAATCATAACGCAGCCTGGCAAACGCTAGCAGAAGGGCGGCAACGGGGCGTGGGCTCAGAGCAAGACCTTCTGCAGAGGAGGGAGCCTGAGAGGGCTGGCTGGAGATACGGCCGGAGAGACAAGAGGTTATTAGCCAGCTGAGGCGGTGGAGGGCCTGGCCAGAGGAGGGCTTTGCCGGTAGAAGGGTCGGCAGGTACAAAGGGTTGCTGTAACAGCAAGTAAGGTGTACCCAGGAAGACTGGCTCACTGGGGAGAGGCCTGGAACTTACTCTGCAAGCGGTGGCCAACCCGGCGAGGGTCAGATGAAAGCATAGGCTGTGGGTGGAGTGGGATGGGAGCACCTGTCCTGTCATTTCTAGTTTATCCTTCTTTCCTTTAGATTTGGAGAGAATTTGGCTGTTCTCTCCATCCCCCACCATCTAATTGCTCCCATGTGGGCTCAGGCCTGGAGCAGGCAATGGCAACCCACTCCAGTACTCTTGCCTGGGAAATCCCATGGAAGGAGGAGCCTGGTAGGCTGCAGTCCATGGGGTCGCTAAGAGTTGGACAGGACTGAGCAACTTCACTTTCACTTTTCACTTTCATGCACTGGAGAAGAAATGGCAATCCACTCCAGTATGCTTGCCTGGAGAATCCCAGGGACAGGGGAGCCTGGTGGGCCGCCGTCTATGGGGTGGCACAGAGTCGGACACGACTGACGTGACTTAGCAGGGCTCAGGCCTTATCATTCTTCCCCTTTACCACTGTCCTGATGTTTCCTTGTTTTCCTCAGCCCTTCAATCTACCTGCACTCCATTTCCCAAAATGACCTTTCTAAAAGCAAAGCTATGTGGCACTGCTTTTTAAACTTACAAACTCACAGGATCTATAACTCAGTGGCTGAATGCGACAGAAACCCCATATTGATAGTGGTTCAAACAAAGTAGAGGCATTTCTCTCTCATGTAAATAAAGTCTGGTGGCTAGCAGTCATAGTTCGGAGAACTAGAGTCCTTCTATCTTTTTAGTATATTGGCTTTATATGGCTTCTACTTCATGGCCCAGAATGGTTGCTCACACACAAGCCATCACATTTGCATCCTAGAGGGAGAGACTTCCCATCATTAGAAAGAGGTCAAGTCCCTTTAAAGACCCTTTCTGGAAGTCACATGTGATCTTTCTGCTTATGTTTCATAGGCCAAAACTTGATTGCATGGCCACAGTAAGCTACAAGACAGTCTGAGAAACACAATGTGTGTTCCAGGCATCCTGTGTCTAGATGAAAACAGTAGGTTCTGTCTCAAAGGAAGCAGTGAAGCCTGGACAGTGGAGGCTCATTAGTCTTATTAGAACCATTAGTCTCTGTCACTTTGAGGAGTGTATCCTACAGGTGCACTCACCCATGTGACACGTGACGTATCTACAAAGGTTATTCACGGCAGCATGTCTGTAAAGGACTGGAAACAGCCTTACTAGGGGACTGGTTAAACACATTTGGTGACATCCAGGCACTGGAGTGCTACGCAGCCTTAAACACAAACGAGGACACTCACAGTGCACTGACGTGAAACAGCTATCCCACCTTGGAAAACAGTTTGGCATTTTCTTATAAAGTTAAACATACACCTACCCTATGACCCAGCAACTTTGCCCTTAGGTTTTTGCCTCAAAGAAATATATGTTCCCACAAGGACTGGTCCACAAACATCCACAACAGTTTCATTTGTAATAGACAATAAGTGGAGGCAGTTTAGTGTCCGTCAACCAGGGGATGGATAAGCAAACTGGCTACTCCACATTGTGGGATGCTACACTGTGGCAGCAGTGAGTAACCTAGTGATACATGCAACAACCTGGAAGAATCTCAGAACACAGCTGAGCAAAACCAAGCTGGACACAAGAAAATTACTTGCCACAATGATGTTATTGATATGAAATTCTAGAACAATTGAAATAAATCAATTGGTGATAGAAATTAGATCAGTGACTTCCTCCAGGCCATGGGGAGGGAATGACCGGGAAGGGACATGAAAGAACTTCTTGGAGTGCTGGAAATGCGTTTCATGACTGCGTATTGTTTACACAGATACATTTCACTGTATTAAATGATGCCTTTTCACCTTTAAAAGGCACGGTGCAGAACAGTATGTAAATTATGTGTCCTTTATGTTTAAAAAGGAAAGAAATTTGCCTGTATCTGCATAGACTGTCTCTGGGAGCGGCTGGTAACAGTGGCTGCCTGCAGGTTGGGAACTGGGTGGGGAAGAAGGAGACTTCTTTGCCATATCCTGGTATACCTGTTGACTCTTAATATCTTTGCCATATCCTATTACACCTGTTGACTCTTAATTCTTACATAGCTGAATTTATTACCTAAATAAAAATTAAAAATGGATGGAGAGATCAGTTACATGCAAATTTGACATCAACATGTGCTCAGTGCTCAGTCATGTCTGACTCTTTGTGATCCCATTGACTGTAGCCTGCCAGGCTCCTCTGTCCATGAGATTCTCCAGGCAAGAATACTGGGGTGGGTTGCCATTCCCTTCTCCAGAGGATCTTCCCAACCCAGGGATCAAACCCATATCTCCTACGGCTCCTGCATTGCAGGCGGATTCTTTACCGCCAAGTCACTGGGGAAGCCCTGACATCAACATGCCCCTGCTTTAAATCCTTTAGCGGTTCCCCAGCACCAGGGACGGGGGAGCCTGGTGAGCTGCCACCTACGGGGTCGCACAGAGTCGGACACGACTGAAGCGACTTAGCAGCAGCAGCAGCAGCAGCACCATTAGGGCAAAGTTCAGACTCTGAGCTGCTTCTGCCTTCTCCGGCCTCATCCAGGCAGCATCCCTCCAGGTACTTGTCACCTGCCTGCCGACAGCTCAACGCCAGTGCTCTCTCAGTCCTGCGTGCCTGTGCTCTTACCTCAGCCACACTTTCCTGCAAGGATTGGCTGCTGGGCGAAGTTCTCATCAGTCCTCAGTCTGAGTGGGTTGCTCTGGCCTCCATGGTCCCCCCTTCTTCCTCATCTGTCCAGACCACCATGTGTACTGGTGCTCAGTGCGAGCTGGACCACAGGGTTCCCGGAGATGGATAGGAACCTGCTTCCATGTCTGTTCCCCTCTAGACGGCAGGCTTCTCCTGCAAGAGACTGAATTAGAGCTGCTGGCCTGGGGCAGAGGCCTTGATAAATGTGATGTTTTGAAACCAACTGATAGCTGCATAGAGGATCCATCTCATGACAAGGCCAACACAGCCCTGCTCTCTTAGGACATGTAGAGAAGACACACTTCTTGGCATTGTGTGATCTGAAATCCTGACCCCTGGCACTTATGAAGATCACCTCCTTTGGAAATAGGGTCTTTGCAGATGTAATCAAGTATGAGGTCATACTGGATTAGGGGTGAACCCTAATCCAGTGACTCATGTCCTTATAAGAAGAAGGAAATTTGGACACAGACACAGAAGGAAGAAGGCCAGATGAAGATGGAGGTTGAGATAGAGTGATGTGTTTACAAGCCAAGAGACACCAAGGATTGCAGGCAACCCCCCACAGCTGGAAAAGCAAAGAAGCATCCTTTTCCTTTCCTGGAGCCTCTAGAAAGAGCATGGCCTTGCTGACACCATGATATTGGATTTCAAGTGTTCAGAACTGTGAGAAAATAAATTTCTGTTGCTGTAAGCCATCTAGTTTGTGGTAATTTCTTACTTCAGCCCCAGGAAACTAATATTCACACTAAACCAATCAACACCTGAGACAATCCTAGGTAGTAACGGTGCTTTGGAAAAGTAAAGCAGCTCATAAACAGGGCATGTACAGAGAGCTGACTGGGAACAGCAGGCCCATATCAGCCAGGATGCTCAAGGAAGGCCTCTTGGAGGAGGTGACATTCCTAGATGAGGAATCCACCATGTGATGATCAGGTGCTGGGGGCAGGGGACAGGCTTGGGGCTTTTGTAGGCTGCTGGCTGCAGCCCTGACCATGAAGGACACCTTGCCAAGGTCTTTGGGGAAGTCCCCAGAAATGAACCAGGAAGAGACTGTCTTCTCTTTGCCCCTGTAGGTCTTAGAATCTGCTGCGTGGTTGGTGCAGGTTGCCCCGGGTTGGGCCGGCTGGCAGTCGATGGAGGAGGCCAGCCTCACAGCTGACACTCTGCGTGGTAATTGTGATTAACTGTCGGGTCCTCTTTCCTGCTCGGGCCTTAGGCTGTGGGTGTGACAGCTGCGGAGTGAAGCAATGAGGCCAGGAAGGGGTTAATGGGCTGCCCCTCCATCTGAGCCCTTCAGACAATGAGAGGAGTTGGTGGGGGGGGGGGCTTTTGGTGGGGGGGTGTGGTATCAGCTGGGGTGAGTGAATGGAGGGGACAGAGGCCTTGTCCCCAGAGAAAGGGTGTGAGTGCTCTGTGGGGAGAGGGGTCAGAACCCTCCCCCTGCTATTATTTCCATCCAGCCCTAGCATCTTCTCCCCGCCTCCACCCAGCTCTTGCATCCCAGACAACTGCCCTCTTGGCTCCAGAGTGGGCAGCATCCTCAGCCTTGTGAAATTCTGAAAGAAGGAGTCTGAAAGCCAAAGAACTGGAGAATCGTGAAATGTCATTGCTGGCGGGAAGCTCATCCATTCCCATCATTTTCAAACTTTTTTTGCTTAATTATTAGCTGTAGAACATAGAACCTCCCCCCACCCTACCTCATTTTTCTCCCCAAATAATAAATAGTGCATTGATTTCCTTGAGAACAGTCTCAGCACCAAGCCTGCCTCCTTCATCTCCAGTTCCGCTGGAGGCATGACACGTAAGTTAGGCAGTTGTCACCACAATTGATATATACAACATTTCCATTACCCCCACATTCCCTCATGCCCATTTGTAGTTCATTACTTTTCCCTCAATCCTTGGTACAGTAGGTTGAATAAGGGTGCCCCTAAAAGGTGCTGAGTTCTAACCCTGAATTTCATATATGTTACCTTACTTGGAAAAAAATAATCTTTGTAGGTGTGATAAAATTAGGGATCTTGAATTGAAGATTACCTTACATTTTTCAGGCAGCCCCTAAATGCCATCGCATCCCTTATGAGAGAGAGGCAAACAGGCAGAGGAGGAACTGATGTGGCCACAGAGGCAGAGACTGGAGTGATGTGGCCTCAAGCCAAGGAGAGAGCCACAGAAGCTGGAAGAGGCAAGGAACAGCTTGTCCTTGGGAAACTTCTGAGGGAGTGCAGCTTTGCCAACACTTTCATATCAGATTTCTGGCCCTGGAATTATAGGAGAACCAGTTTCTGTTGTTTTAAGCCACCCAGTGTGTGGTACTTTGTTACAGTAGTCCTAGGAAACGAATACATCCAACAACCATGACCTGTTGTTTGTAGAGTTTTGCCTTTGCAAGAATGTTGGATAAATGGAATCCTACAGTATGTAGCCCTTTGAGTCTGGTTTCTTTCACTCAACATAATGCATTTGAGATTCATCCATGTGGTTCCATTTGTCAGAAGTCTGTTCCTTTTTATTGCCAAGTAGTATTTCATTGTATGAATACACCACCACTTATTTCTCATTCACCAGTTGAAAGGCATTTGGGCCTGTTCCAGTTACTGGTGATTATAATAAAGAAGGCTGCTATGAGCGTGTGCATGCAGGCCTTTGTGTGGACGTGAGCCTGTTCCTCTAGGGTAAATATCTAGGAGTGGATCATATTGCAACTATATTTATAGTTCTACAAGAAACTGACAAACTGTTTTCCAACGTGACTGTACCATTTTGCATTCCCACCAGCACTTAGTATTGTCAGTTTTGGTTTTTTCTAATGGGATTTTCAATAAGTATGTAGTGATCACAGGGTCACGAGGTTGTTGTGGGCATTAAATGCTGGGAATAATGCATATAACATGAGCACGTGGTCTCCACCTCAGAAGCGTGAGCTCCTCCTTTTGGTATTACTATGGGGAGGCCAGGACATAACCAAGGCTGGAGAACTCAAGTGCCTGATGGGCTAGGCCAGGGCTTTGGGGAGCAGGCAAGCACATATCCTTCTGGAAGGTCAGGGTCCCCAGGAAGCAGACTATGAGATGGAGATTTGTGAGCAGGTGGCTTCCCAGGGAACGCTCTTTAGATACTGAGGGAGTGAGAGTGGTATGGTTAGGCAGTTGCAACAGAGGAGGCCTTGGGCAGTTCCATCAGGAGCTCTGGAGTGGGGACAGCCCTTCAGAAACGTCACGATCTATGACAGGCAGGTCAGGCCTCTGCATTGACCAGTCTTTGGAGTGACTTCTGGAGAGACGAGCTGTCAGCAGCCAACACTGTAGGCATGGGGGGCTGTGGGGGGCGGGGCTGGCACTTCAATCCAGGTGATGTCGGCTAGTGGGCAAGGCAGGCCCAGTGGTCACAGCTTTCAATTTTTCCCAAGTAGCAGTAAATCTACATTTTGATGTTGTCTCCCAATTTTTAAAAATGCTGGAAACTCATTCAGACTTTTAGAATACACTGTGAGGAGCTGACATGCCAGGAACAAAGGCTGAAAGGGGCCTGGGACTGCCCGTTGCTGTCCCCTGAAATAAAATCTACTCTGTCACCAGCTGACCTCTCATTAGCACCTGGTTCCCCATGGAGTGAGCTCCACAGAGCAGGTAACTTCGAGTTATGCTCCACACAACATCCATAGGGTGAGGCTTGGCAGAAACTGAAGCTGAGTGAAAATAGGCAGAGCCCAAATGGGTGATTTGCTGCTGCTTGCAGGGTATGTCAGAGAAGGCAATGGCAGCCCACTCCAGTACTCTTGCCTGGCAAATCCCATGGATGGAGGAGCCTGGTAGGCTGCAGTCCATGGGGTCGCTAGGAGTCGGACACGACTGAGCGACTTCCCTTTCACTTTTCACTTTCATGCATTGGAGAAGGAAATGGCAACCCACTCTAGTGTTCTTGCCTGGAGAATCCCAGGGACGGGGGAGCCTGATGGGCTGCCGTCTATGGGGTCACACAGAGTCGGACACAACTGAAGCGACTTAGCAGCAGCAGCAGCAGCAGGGTATGTATTTGCCAAGAAAGGAGAAGACAACAACAAAAAACCAAACAACCCAATGAAAAAAATGGCCAAAACATTTGAGCAGACATCTTTCCAAAGAAAATATACAAATGGTCAGTAAGCCAGTGAAAAGGTTCTCAACACTAGTCATCACTGCATGCATGTTCAGTCGCTTCAGTCGTGTCTAACTCTTTGCGACCCCATGGACTGTAGCCCAGCAGCCTCCTCTGTCCATGGGATTCTCCAGACCAGAATACTGGAGGGGGTTGCCATGCCCCCTCCAGGGGATCTTCCTGACCCAGGGATCAAACCTGCATTTCTTAAGTCTCCTGCACTGGCAGACAGGTTCTTTACCACTAGTACCACCTGGGAAGCCCAGTGATCATTAAGGGAATGCAAATCAAAATCACAGTTAATGAGATAGCATGTCACACCCATTAGGATGGTTATTGTTTAAAAAAAACACACAGAGAAAACAGTGTTGGTGAGGATATGGAGAAAATATAAGCCTTGTTCACTGCTGGTTGGAATACAAAATGGTGCAGCTGTTGTGGAAGAGAGCATAGCAGTTTCTCAAAAATATTAAACATAAAATTGCCATGAAAGTGAAAGGGTTAGTCGCTCAGTTGTCCAACTCTCGCGATCCCACAGACTGTAGCCCGCCAGGCTCCTCTGTCCATGGGATCTTCCAGGGAAGAATACTGGAGTGGGGGGCCATTTCCTTCTCGAAGGTGTCTTCCTCATTACCATATGATCCAGCAATTACACTTCCGGGTACATAGCTAAAGGATCAGAAGCAGAGACTTGAGCAGATATTTGTACACCAGTGTTCATAGCAGCGTTATTCAAAACAGCCAAAAGGTGGCAGCATAATGTGGTGTATATAATGGAGTGTTACTCAGCCTTAAAAAGGAAGGAATTTCTGACATATGCTGGAATGTAGGTGAACATTGACGATGCTATGCTGAGGGAAATGTGTTGCATAAAAGGACAAACATAATTTCATTTATGTGAGCTACCTGCTGCTGCTGCTGCTAAGTCGCTTCAGTCGTGTCCGACTCTGTGCGACCCCATAGAAGGCAGCTGATCAGGCTCTCCCGTCCCTGGGATTCTCCAGGCAAGAACACTGGAGTGGGTTGCCATTTCCTTCTTCAATGCATGAAAGTAAAAAGTGAGAGGGAAGTCGCTCAGTCATGTCCAACTCTTAGCGACCCCATGGACTGCAGCCTACCAGGCTCCTCTGTCCATGGGATTTTCCAAGCAAGAGTACAGGAGTGGGTTACCATTGCCTTCTCTGGTGAGCTACCTAGAGTAATCAAAATCATAGAGATGAAAAGTAGGGAGACGGGGAAATGGGGCATTGTAGTTGATCAGGTACAGAATTTCAGTTTTGAAAGATGATTACGTTTTGCAGATAACTGGTAGTGTTGGTTGCACACCAGTGGAAATGTGCTTAGTGCCACTGAACTGTCTACTTAAAATAGTAACTTCTATGTTATATATATTTTACCAAAAATTTTAAAAATAAGACAAAAAAGAAAAGAGAACAATTCTCTTCTAATGTGGGAGCCAGTTCCAAGCTGGCGCCCAGGGACCCATGCCTGCTGCTGTTCATGCCTTGATGGCTGCCTTGTGCAGCCAACAGGTGGTGGAGGAATGAGAGGGTGACTCCTGGGTTAGGCCATAAAAGGCCCAGCATCTTTCATTTTGCTCACTTGGTCACTGGCTGGGGGCCGGCGGCCGTCTAGTCCTGAGGACACTCAAGCTGCCCGACGAGAGGAACGAGGGCTCTTCGGTTACAACCTGCATCATGTGAGTCATCTGCCCTGGGTATGAATTCTCCAGCCCCACGAAGCCTTCAGATGACTGCGGCCTCATGAAAAATTCTGAGCCAGAGCCACCCAGCTAAGCCACTGCTGAATTCCTGACCCACAGAAACGGTTTGAGATAATAAATGTTTATTGTCATCCGAAGCCTCTGAGTTTTGAGTTCGTTTGCTGTGCAGCACTTGGTAACGAATACCTTCTCACCAAATGTATGTCATGTATTTTATTACATATCATAACAATTTCTCTCACACCCACACATCAAATTCATCAAATTCTGTGGGCTCATCCTTCAAAATATACCCAGAATTCAAATCCTTCCTTCCACCTCCACAACCACCACCTGGGCCATTGCCACGGCCTCTGCATCAGTCTCCCTGCTTCACTCCTTCCTGGACTGCCTAGGCGGCCAGAGAGATCCTGCCCTCGTGCCTAAGTGGGGCTGTGTGACAGGAGGAGGGACCTCATGGTGTCTGGGGGCTGCAGGGAGACTTCAGGTAGGAGGCTGCCCTGGGGAAATGGCAGCATTTAGCAGGGGCCTTCCCAGGGGATGTCTCCTCTCCTCCCCACAGGGGAGAGGCTCCTGACATGGCCAGAGAGGGTGGTGTCTGGGCCAGGTGAGGGGTGTGATGTGGGTCTGTTCCCTGCATAGCACCAAGGGACCTTGCACTCGGTACCGCCCTGGCTAAGAATGTGAGCACAGGAAGGGGTGTGTCCATGCATCCCATACGCCTGTCCTCAGAAGGCTAAGGAGTGCAGTGGTTTAGAGCAGAGACACTGGAGTTAAAAATCTCAGCTCTTATGCTCTGGCTGTGTGGCCTTGGGCAAGTGGCCCAACCTCTCAGTGCCTTCATCTTCTCTTCTGTAAACTGAAACTAAAAATGCTAATACCTACTTCATAGGGCTGTTATGATTTATTGAGTTAATGTGTACAGGCCTTGGAACAGTGTTAGCTGTTCCAACAGAACATTTTCTGCTCTGCTAGGGTTGGCTGTTAACATTATTATGGGCATAGCCCAAATCCCTGCTCTGACATGGACTTGCTCTCTGACCTAGTACAGCTCACTTTGCCTCTCTGGGCTCAGTTTCCTCACCTGTAAAATGGGATCGCATTGGCACTATTCATAGCACGGTTGTGAGGATTCAAGATCTCATATGGGAAGGCCTCCTTCTCAAGTAAGGTTGGTTGTTGGTTAGGCAGTTACATGAGATGCTGGGTGTGTCTGCCCGTGTGGGCGTGGCAAGCACTCGTGAGGGCACCTTCCTTCTGGATGAGCCCCCGGCCCCGCCCTCCGGTCAGCAGGACCCTAGCTGATCAACCCTCCAGACAGACCCTTTTTCTTACCCTTTCTCCTGCTTCTTGGGTTGCAGCGCCACCTGCTGGCTCAAAGCTGCATTGCATCCAGAGTTCCCTGTCTACATGGCGGGAAGGGAATAAATTCTGCAGCTCTTACTGTGTGCACCTACACATAGGTCGACGTAGGTGTCAACCTCTATAGTGCCACCTTCATGCAGCAACCTCAGGGAGGTCACACAGAGCTAGCTGTGAAGCTGGGTAGGATTCGAATCCATCTCCCCTTTCTCCTCACTCCAAACACCCTTCCAGAGTATGTTCAAGTTCTACATGTGGACTTGCCCTCCCCTCCACTCAGGAAGGAGCTGGAGCGGAGGTCGGGGGTCCGTGGGAGAATGTCATGGCTGTCCCCCAGGGCTCGGATCGAAGAAGAAAGAGCACTGAACTGTGAGTCCTCAAGGTGGAGTCTCTCTCTGGCTTCCCCAACTATCAGCTCAACAACCTTCGGAAAGTCCCTAGCATTTATTCTAGCCCTTATCATTTTGAAACGATAGTTACTGCGGGGGAGAGCATTTAACGTGGGTGAGGAGAAAATTGAAAGTAAACACATTTTTTAAAAAACACTGAAAAATCCTTTCAATCTCTGGTGAAATAAGGCATTGGCAGTTTTCTGAATAGAGTCCTTTGCAGTAATAAATACACTGAACATAAAGAGTGGCAGAGTGTGGTAGCCATTGCATTGGTTTGCACACTATAATTTTAGATTCGCTCTCGCTCAGATGTGTGGGATTCTGTCCACGCCCCCAGCATCTTGCTTACAGCTGGGCTCATGTCCAGGCAGAACCACCCACCCTGTGTACAGGGTAGGCATCCTCCCTTCCCTCTCTCTCTTTCTGGACACATGGTTGCCTTTCTGAAGTTACATAATAAAAACAGCTAACATTTATTGAGCAGGCACTGTTCTGAGACCTTTATCTGCATTTATTCACATCATCCTCCTAATAATGCTATGAAGTAGCATTATGATAGATGAGTAAACTGAGGAGCTGAGAAGTTAAGTGACTCAAGATCACGGAGCTAGTAGACAGTAGAGCCTGGACTTGAGACCAGGAAGTCTAGGACCAGAGCCCACACACTTGATGGTCATGCTACCCATTTGAAGAGAGGCCACAGGTTGTGAGTAATACAGCAAAAAAATAGGAGGCTGAAACCGTGATGATTGTGGAACAACACTCTGCCTGGAACCCAGATTTAATGTGATAGAGAAATACACTTCTCTGTTTATTAAGCTTTTATAATGTAGGGCACATTTTGTTACACAATGGAATTCTCATATTTGTGTATGTGTGCGTGTCCAACTCTTTGGGACACCATGGACTGTAGTCTGCCAGGCTCCTCTCTCCATGAAATTCTCCAGGCTAGAATACTGGAGTGGGTTGCCAGTTCCTGCTCCAGAGATTTGTATATGTATGTTTCTCCATATGTAAGCATATTATATATATATAATTTCAGTTCAGTTGCTCAGTTGTGTCCGACTCTTTGCAGCCCCATGGACTGCAGCAAGCCAGGCTTCCCAGTCCAACACCAACTCCCGGAGCTTGCTCAAACTCATGTCCATCGAGTTGGTGATGCCATCCAACCATCTCAAACTCTGTTGTCCCCCTCTCCTCCTGCCTTCAGTCTTTCCCAGCATCAGGGTCTTTTCCAATGAGTCAGTTCCTCGCATCAGATGACCAAAGTGTTGGAGTTTCAGCTTCAGCATCAGTCCTTCCAATGAATATTCAGGACTGATTTCCTTTAGGGTGAACTGGTTGGATCTCCTTGCAGTCCAAGGAACTCTCAAGAGTCTTCTCCAGCCCCACAGTTCAAAAGCATCAACTCTTCGGCTCTTAGTTTTCTTTATAGTCCAACTCTCACATCCATACATGACTACTGGAAAAACCATATATATATATATATATATATATACACACACACACATATATATACACACATACACACTCACACACACTCTCAGTCAGTCACACAGAAAGAGGACTTGAAAAGATAGACACCAAAATGTTAGCCTAATTAATTCTAGAGGAAGTGATTTCTGATGATTCCTTTTTTCTTCTTGACAATTTGCTGTACTCTGAATTTTTTTTTTTTTGAGCATGTGTTATTTCAAAACTCTACAAAAAGAACAGTCTAAAGAAAGGAAGCATTCTATAAATAGATCCTATTGTTTAAATCACCTTCATTTGTTCACAGGAGCCTTCCTAGGTCACACACACATACGAACTTAGATTTTACAGAAGATTTGACTTTGCTTCCTGTGGGCTATGGAACTTTTCTTCAGATGTTCTTTTTACTGAACAAAATGCCCTGGGGATGGTTCCATGTCCCTACATACAGGGTGGCCTCGTTTCTGGTAACCAGCGCAAAGCACTGCCTGATTGGGTGTGCCGGGTTACAGAACAGCTTTGTTGGTGGACCTCTGCAGTTTCCAGTTTTAAGCTACTGAAAATAACATGGTGATGAAAGTCTTGAGACCTGCCCCTCTGCATTTGCATGGGGCTTTGAAGTCTAACTAACTTCTAATCTGGGACCCCTGCTTATTTGCTGTGTGACCTCAGGCAACTTACTGTGCATCTGTGAGTCTCTATCTCCTCACCTATAAAATCGGGGAAATATTGAAGCTTGCCCCATAATATTATTGTGAGACTTATAACATCTAAAATTTATCACATGCTTACTACATGCCAGGCACACTTGTAAGTGCTTCTCAAGTGTTAACTAAGTTAATGCTAACTGTAGGGTGACATGAGGTAATGCTTAGATAGAGGCCCTAAACTTTTCTAGAAGCTTCCAGCTTTCAAACAACCACCATGAAATCCTCTGGCTAAATCTTCATGTGGAACCATTCCACAGACTTCTTAGAGTTGGTGGTAAAAAGAGCTATTTGTGTGATCTCAATCTTTTAAAATTTATGGAGATTCATTTTGTAGCCTGACATATTGTCTATCCTAGAGAATTTCCCATGTGCATTTGAGAAAAATGTATTCTCCTGTTTTGGGGTGGAATATTCTACAAATGTCTTTTAGATCTAGTGGTTTATAGTGTTGCCCAAGTCTTCTATTTCTTTGTTGATCTTCTGCCTAGTTGTTCTATCCATTATTGAAAGTGGGATATTAAAGGGCCCACTTATTATTATTGAATCGTCTATTTCTCCTTTTAATTCCGTCCATTTTTGCTTCATATATTTTTGGGCTCTGTTGTTATATATTCACATATTTTGGGTGCATATATGTTTATAGTTTTTATATCATCCTGATGGAGTAACCCTCTGATATCGCTGTTTGCATGATATATATATTCATCCTTTAACTCTCAACCTATCTGTCTCTTTGAATCTAGAATGTGTCTCCTGTTAGAGCGTGGTATTTTTGTCCAGTCAGAACTACAGTTACATCTGGCATTTTGCTTTATGTTTTCTGTATGTCTCACGTCTTCCCCCAGGTTTTACCTCTATAAACATCATGAAGTGAATCAGGAAAGACCATGCCATTGCAAAACCAGAATTATAATACATGATACACAACTTGATGTACTTGATACACAACTCTGGCAAGTTCCAGTGCCTCAGCTACTCATTCTTAAAGGGATAGCACTAGTCTCTGCACATTCTGCCTACAAAAGCACTAATTCCTCGTCTCTTCATTTCAGTTCCGGAGGAGTCTGTGTGTGTGTGTGTGTGTCCTGTGGAGTGATAGAGTTGGGGCCAAGGGGTGGACTGGAGTTTTCTGTTTCTATTTCAAACCAGATGATAATGACAATGAACCGAGAAGGAGCTGTATCTCTCTGTGGCCCACTGTCCTTGTCTGAAGCCAGGGTTTTCCTGTCTGGTTCACATGCTTTGAGACTCGTGTCTGACGCAGAAAGAGCATGTAATACAGAGCCTAGGCATTCTGGGTCCAAGCATCGGTTCCCCCACTCACTGGCTATGTGACGTCACATAAGATACTTAAACTTTCTGTGCCTCAGTTTCTTCATTTGCAAAATAGAACTGATAATAACAGGAAGTACGTCATAGTGCTTCTGTGAGAATTAAATCAGTAAAGGCTCAGGAAGAGCCCAGGGCATGGGGAGGCCTGTGGCAGGTGACCGCAGGAATGGCCCTGTGCCCTGGCATCTGGCCCACCAGGAAGGGCGGCAGTGGGAAGCTTTTAGGTCATTGTGGTGGACACTGTGGGGGGCTGGGCACTTCCTTTTCGGGGATTCCAGTGATGATCAACCCCATTTTAGTTGACTCCACAGGTCTCTCTTCAGAGCAGTCCTGATTTTATGTTTCCAAGTTCTTGGGACCACCTTCCTCCAGGATAAATCTGAAGTATGATACCTCAGTAGTTAAGCCAACAGCTCATTAGAAAGAACCCTGGATTCAGAGCCAGGGTCTGTGCCCTGACTTTGCAGCCCATTTTCTGGGGAACTGGCTCATTCATTCCGCCATCTGGACCTCTGCTTCCACATCTGCCGTGTGATGTCGGATTCTGGGGGCTGTTTTATAAAGGCTGTCATAACACACGTCATGCCCCTTATAAACTTAAAGAGTTTGTGAGGATGCAAGAGGGCACACCACTGGACCTGTTTTCTGTTGCTGCTTGGTTACCTCAAGCAGCAGCTTAAAGTGATGCCAATTTATTATCTCACAACTCTTAAGTGAGAAGTTGGACACAGGTCTCATAGAGCTAAATCGCGGTGTCCACAGGGCTGTGTCCTTACACAGGAGAAGAATCCATTTCCGTACTCATTCAGGTTGTCAGCAGAATCAAGTTCCTTGTGGTCACGGCTTCCTGCTTCCTTGATGGCTGTCAGCCAGGGCTGTACTTGGTTCCTCGGGGCCTCTCTTCTTGGTCTTTGCATATAGGTTTTTCCTGAATCTCAGACCCAAGACACTTGGCATCTCTCTGACTTCTGCCAGGTCTTTATTTTTTTCCTTTCTCTTCCTTCCTTCTTTCCCTGCTTCCTCCTCCTTTTTTTTTCTCCCTCTTTCCTTTTTTCTTTTATTTTCCTTTCTCTTCCCTCCCCTCCATCCTTCCTTCCCCCTTCCCCCTTCCTCCCTTTCTCTCTCCAGCTGTAATGAGATACAATTGACACACAACACTGTGTGAGTGTAAGGTGTATGACTGTGATGACTTGATACACGTATATATTGTAACCTCCATAAGGTTAGTTAACACATTGTCACCTCCAATAGTTACTATTTTGTGTGTGGTGACAATACTTCAGATCCACTCTTTTATTGACGTTCAAGCGTATAATATAGTTTTTTGGGGTTTTTTTTTTTTGCCTTTTGTGTGTCTTTTTCGGGAAAACATATTTTTAGTTCCTGTGTCCATTCTTAATAGGGTTGTTTGGGGTTTTTTTTTTTTTGCTATTGAAGTGTATGATGTTGTATATTTCTTATTTCTTTCACTGACTTTCTTCTTTTTTAATGTTTATTTTTATTTATTTATTTGGTTGCACCAGGTCTTCATTGTGGCTTGTAGGATCTTCAACCTTCGTTGTGACATGTGGGATTTTTTTTTTCTTTTCTTCTTCTTTTTTTTTTTCAGTTATGACATGTGAACTCAGTTACAGACTGTGAGATCTAGTTCCCTGACCAGGGATGGAACTGGGGCCCCCTGAATTGGGAGTGCAGAGTCCCAGCCACTGAACCACCATGTGAGTCCCCACTGAATCTCTTCTGATTCTCTGTTTTTTAAAGACTTATGTGATTAGATTGGGCCCATGCAAGTAATCCAAAGTAACTACCCTATTTAAGATCTATAACCTTAATTCTATCAGGGGGTATCCTCAGGGATACCCACCCGCAGCCAACCCTAGGCAGAGTCCAGAGTCCTGATCTCATTCTTCCGGGAAATGCCCTTGGTTGGACCATAAAGACATCATGTGACTTGGGTCAGACTTGCAGGGCAGGCCTGAGGTTAAGGGGCATTCAGGGTCTAGAGCAGGTATTCTCACAAAGTGGAAGCTTTTAATGAAAATGATTGAGCGCTCACTGTTTGCAGGTATGAAGGTAATTAATCCTCACCAGAACCCTGAAAGAGCGGGGTTTTTATTGTCCCCATTGTACAGAGGAAGAGACCAAGGAGAGCTGACTTGTGCAAGGTAACTTAAAGGCTGTCAAGGTCACAGGACTCCCAAGGAGGTGGGTGGAAGCGAAACGACAGGGAGGACCGTCAGATGGAGGTGCCTTTTCCATACCAAGTTGCTGCCCTCCCACCTCATCCTTGACAGAATGTTCTAGCGTGGCTAGCACCGCAGGCTACCCGCTCTTCTGCATCTGCTTCCTGTGTGTGTGATTAATCTTGGAGCGTCTTCCCATGTCAGTACAGAGAGATGGTCTTTGTGCTCATCATCCACTGCAGTATCTTTTGTGGGTGGAATGACTAGAAACAATCCAAACGCCCTTGGAAGGGCAAATACAAATAAAAGCATTTCTTCCTGGCACCAAAAAGAGAAAGAGACATCCTTAGGGCATTTACTTTAGAAAACTTGTAAATTTTTTCTCGGATCCTTTTCCCTTGTATATGAGTCTTTTTAAAAAGCTGAACAAGCCTCTTGTCAGTTTTTCTATCCAGGAATGTTTTTCTCAAGGATGGAGGAACCTTCTGTTTGCAATGTAAATATCAGGAAGCCACGCCCCCTTCACCCACACTCTGGGCAAGGTGAGGAGCTTAACTTCAAGGTTTGGCTCCAAGTTGCAATGCCACCTTCATAGAAAGATACGGATTCTTCTTTCCTGTGGACGAGGACAATTAGCTAACAGCCAGCCAGCCCACATGCCAGCTGAGTTCAGGATGACCAACTGTACCATCTAGCTCTCTTTCTTGAGGACAAGTTGTCATTTGAGAACCTGGATGTAATGTTAACAGGTTGTGTCTGCTGGGCTTTATAAAAGGGTGGAGTTTCTTTCCACCTCTGAGGTCTCTTTAGCAGACTGTCCATGATATGTACCACAATCACATTGAACATATATTCAATAGTCAATTTTCTATGTTTTCTGCTTTTGTGGGAGGTTTTTGGATTTGGTGGGAGATTTTTAAAATTTTGTCTCCAACACCTTCAAATGCCTCTCTACAGAGAGCTGGTTGAAACAAATCTGGCAGCTCCACACAGTGGAATACTATGCAGTCATGACAAAGAATGAGAAGACTACATTTTCACTGTTGCGCGAAAGTGCAGAGTACACAGTGAGTTACTACTCTTTATGTAAAAAGACCATATTTGAATTTGTTTACATTTGCATAATCTCTGGAAGAATAAGCAAGGAACTGATAAAAGTGCTCGTGTATGTGTTAAGAGGAACTGGACAGAGCGGGAAGTGCAGAGGGATGGAATTTCTTTTTTGCTAAATATCATTTTATATGTTATGATTTTTGAAATATGTGACTTTATATTATCTGTTCAAAATTAAAAGGAGGGGTGGTGGTAAGCAAACAGAACAAACCTGTGAAGCAAAGAAGTCCCAGGATCAGACCTTCTCTAAGCCCTTGATTCTGTTTATTCCTGAGCTCAGCCTTCACTTTAGAACCAACTGAAAGCTGATTATATTGAAACATTTTTTCTGGCATTCATGTTGGACTTTCTCTGAAAGGATGACCTTAGTGTAAAAACAAGGAATATCTTTATTTATTTATTTATTTTAAAAAAGATAAAACCCCAAAACTATCAGGTAGCTAACACACTCCTCCCCATTCTACTCCTCCCTCCAGTTCAGAGGACTGCCTCCAGTTCAGAGTCAGCCAGTGAATGGGGTGGGGGAACTCATGTTCAGAGTCTTGCTGTGGCCCCTCCACCCCACACCTCTCCTTCTGCCTCTTAGGAGGTCATTTACGCTCCAAGGAGCGAGACTTCCTGGGTCAGCAGGGGTAATAAGAAGGGGTAGGTGAGGTACAATGTTCCTCCATACTGGGACACCAAGATGCCTGAGAGAGTCCACCATTAGCCATCTGGCTTCTAGAAGCTTCTCTATGAGAACAAGGGTGGAAAGGATATGGAGAAGGGGACATCTCTTAACCCTTCTAGCCACTTCTAGGCTTTGTTGATTGTCACTCCTGTTATTACCCTTGGTCATCAGATCAAGACATGCTGGGTGCTTCTCCCTTTTATCCCTGTGCCAAACCTATGACATAGGTGCTAATAATTCCCATTTTGTGGAAGAGGAAACAGAGGCGTAGAGCAATCAAGTGACTTTCCCACGGTCACATGGCTTATAACAAGCAACTCACCCTCCCAGCTGTTCCCCTTCTAACACCATCCAGCTGGGTGCTGCAGAACCGTTGTCAACATGAAAAATATTCACGATCTAAAAGTTATGTTTTATTCAGCGGGAATTTTTAGGACTTCAAGCCTGGGAGGCAGCATCTCAAGTAACCCCGAGAGAACTGCTCTGAGGTTAGGGGAGGAGCTAGGGTATAGGAGTTCTGCCACAAAGGGCAGGTAGCGGAAGCATCAATAGATTACTGTTAGTGAAAGAAAACCAGAAACTGCAAGTTAAGCAATTCAGCGCTTTTCTATGTATTTAGCATGAGTCTGGGCTCACTGAAACCATCCCTCTGATATGCACCTCAGCTATCTGGGGCCAGTATCCTGTGTTTTCATATCCTGAGTTTCCTCAGGGCTCACTGGCTCATGTTGGACACCTGCAATCGTTGGAGGCTGTGATATCCTCTGTTTATTGATATGGCAGAAAATAGTTCATTTCTCACAGTCATCTCTCAAGAGCTAAAACGAGATCTGAGAAGCTAGCACTGCAGGCACTGTGACAGAGTTGGGGTGGGCTGTGCTTTGCATTTCCATGTCCCCTGGGAGGCCCATACCACTCCCCACCTTTCCTGAGAGGAGTTTGTGGTGAACACAGAAGTACTCAGGCTCTGCCTCCCTGCAGTCTACCACTGGCTCTGTGACCTTGGGCACACACCTTGCCTCGAGGTGTCCCAGTTTTCAGGAGTTAGTAATGAGGGCGGGGCCTTATGATGGATCACGTCCCTTCAGCTGGTTTAGGCGGAGCAGTGCAGGCTGCAGAAGTCAGCGGATGAGAAGAGCGTCAACACGTTGACCAGCGGGAACATGACAACCGCTCCCAGGAGCGAGCCCAGCTGCACCGCCGCCCCGCACCACAGGAGGGCGCTGCGGCTGTGGTCGCGCAGGATCACACCCAGCATCACCTTGACGTAGCTCAGACAGCCAGTGAACAGCACCCAAGAAGCCACCTGCAGAGACACGTTGGGAGAGATGCTGAGTGAAGGTGACTTTGGGGTGAGCCCCAGGGGCAAAGGGCACTTCTAGGGTGACCTAACATGGCTAAGAGAACCCCATGGAATAGCCTCTAAGTGCAAGGAGAGCTAATGGGGCCCCCTGAGTTGACCTCCCCAAGGATAAAGGAGAACCCAATGGCTTTCCGTCCCCCATGATCAAGTCAGGACTTCCCTGGTAGCTCAGCTGGTAAAGAATCCACCTGCAATGCAAGAGAACCCAGTTCGACTCCTGGGTAGGGAAGATCCCTTAGAGAAGGGATAGGCTACCCACTCCAGTATTCTTGGGCTTCCCTGGTGGGTCAGACAGTAAAAGAATCCACCTGCAATGGGGAGGCCTGGTTTTGAGTTCTGGGTTGGGAAGATCCCCTGGAGGAGGGGATGGCAACCCAAAGTTGCCTGAAGAATCCCCATGGACAGGGGAGCCTGGTGGGCTACAGTTCATGGAGTCACAAAGAGTCAGACACGGCTGAGCAACTAAGCACAGCGCAGCATGATCAAGTCAGGGGCAACTGGGAGAAAGCTACTGCTGCCATACACGTAGTGCAGTGTGGCGTTCATGGGAGAGTCTGGACTGTCACCTTGGACCTGCCAACTAACCTTCTGAAGCCTCTGTTCCCCAATAAGAGCATCCCGCCTCCTCCCCACACCCACCTTGGGCTTCCTGAGCAAGTAACCACAAAGCACTTGGCCAATAGAAGGAGCTATACTCTGGGTCTCCTAGGCCTTGGCTAGGTAGAGGTGGGAGGGGGATAGCGCCACAGTCCAGGCACTCACGATGAGGACTTCTCCGCCCCAGTGGCCCTGCATGAGGGGGCAGGGGCTCATCACAGCCATGGCCATGTTATAGGCTCCGAAGCTGGTCCCGAGCACTGTGAGGACTCCCAGGAACGGCAGAGACCTAGGACAGAGTTGGGGGGATGGGGCGTGATTGGAGGAGTGAGAAGCCTGAACATTTGCCCCTACTCCCCCACCCGGCCCGAGCTCCAGGGGGCCACATGGAGTGGTCAGCTTCTCCAGGTTTAGAGGTTAGACCCATGGGGAAACTTCCAGGCTACCCAGTTCAAGTGCATCAGTGAGGTTTCTGAGATCAAGACTGGCACAAGTCATCCTGAGAATTAACAGCAGAGCCCAGCATCCCAGTGGGAGAAACCAAACAGATTCTGGGGCTATACAAGCCTGGTTCAAATCTCAGTTCTTCCTGCAAGACTGGGCCCTAAGCCTCAGTTTCTTCACCTGTGAGATGAGTCTTATGTGGCTGGGAGAATGCAGGGGAGCAGAGTGTGTAGGGCCTGGCCCTGGTTGTGGGCCCACCTGGTACCATCTGTTGCTATTTCCTCCTGCAACACCTCGCACCCACTCTAGGAAGTTGGGCAGATGAGTGGGAGGCTTGGATCATGGCACCGTGACTGTAGCGTGTACTGTGCAGCCTTGGGTGACCCTTCCTCCCTCCAGCCTCAGCTCCCTGGTCCACAAGATGAGATTCACATGATCCGGGGGCCCTGGTAGCCAGCTCAGAGGCACTGGTAGCCTTCCATGTAGCCCTTGGTCTGGACATCATCCTTCATTTGAGGCCTTTTCCCCGGGATCTCCCCATCCACACTGACAGGTTAGAGTGGAGGGCTGCCTACCTCTAAGGACACTTTCTGTCTCAGGATTCTTGGATTCCTGGACTCTCAGATTCTATATTTCTAACATTCTGGGCATCTCAGAGTCCACAGATCTGCAGTCTCTGGTCTGTTCCTTCAGAGATCTCCAGCTTCGCTCCACAGTTTTCAAACCCAAGGGAGAAAACTCAGCTTTCTGGAAAACTGACATCTGTCCAGCTCTCCCATCCTCATGATCCCTCCTTCCCTGGCAGGGGGTGGGGGTGGGGTGAACAGGACTAGGGGAGGTGGGGATGGCAGGTGGGGATGGGCAGGGCTGAGAGGCAGTAAGGACAGGCAGGGCAGAGGAGCAGGTGGGAGGCAGGGGGGACCTAAAATTTCATGACCCCAAGGTGGGTGTTTCTCCTGTGGAGGTCTGAAGCCCCTGCATCAGAACCACTTAAGCTGCTTATTAAAATTTGGAACCCCAGGCCTCAATCTAGGCTGACTCAATTTGCATTTTATCAATTTGCCCAGCCATTCTTCTAGAATTACAGCTGTAAGAGGGCTAGCGTGGACTGGAGGCAGGAGGGCAGGACTCAAATCCTGGGAATTAGACCAGAGCAAATGCTTTCTCCGAGCCTCAGGGTTTGTATTTGTAAATAGGAGCCTCGCTTCCAGCCTGCTGATTCCTCCTCCTGGGCCAGTGGTGGTGAACGGAGACCTGACCTGCACCAGGCACTCACTGCTCTAAAAGCTTGACACAATTAGCCCCCAGCAACCTAAGAAGAGCTATTATTATCCCCATTTTCCAGATTAGATTCCTGAGGCCCAGAGAGGTGTCTAGTATCACAGAGCTTGCAAGTGGCAGAGCCGGGACTTGAACCCAGGCAGTTGAGCCCCAGACACCGTGTTCTTAACTATCCCACCTCCAGCCTGATAGGTAGGCGCGGTGGATTCTGGGTTCTGACACGAAGTGCACCCCCAACCCGAGCTCTCCAGGGCCGGGTGCGGGCAGACCTGTTAGGCAGAAAAACGCAGAGGAAGCAGGTGAGAGGGCTGGCCATGGAGCTGAGGGTGGCAGACAGGTGGTAGGCCACAGGCCCGTAGGACAGGCAGGAGTAGGTCTGCACCGAGGGCAGCACGCCGTTGGTGAGCGCGTTCACGAAGGCCACCAGGACGTAGATGAACGCCAGCGGGGCCAGGTGCCGGGGGGCCGTCTTCTCCTCCGGAGCGCCCTGGGCCTTGCCGCTCTCCTCTGGGGGACCCAGGTCCTTCCCTTCCTGCGGCCGGATGGAGTTGAGGGTGACCTGAGAGGTGAGGAGGTCTTCTATGGAGGCTTCCCAGCGCTTGGGTTGACGCTGGAGGAAAAAGAAGGCCACGAAGCAGCAGGCCATCATGAAGGAGAGCAGGAGGAAGAAGACCAAGGGCGAGAAGTTGGCGGGCAGGTAACGGCTTTCCAGGTGGGTCACGGAGGGTGCTCGCCCAGCGAGCTCAGACGCCAAAGTGCTGCTAGCTCCCTGGGAAAGACAAAACCAGGGCCAGTCAGATCCCTGGGTGATTTTTTTTACAAACTGAAGGTTTGTGGCAACCCTATGTCGAGCAAGGCTATTGGTACTTTTTCCAACAGCATTTGCTCACTTCCTGCCTCTGGGTCACATTTTGGTAATTCTTGAATTATTTCAAACCCTCCATTAGCAAAAAGATTATGACTCACTGAAGGCTCAGATGATAGTTGACTTTTTTTTGGCTGCCCCACGCAGCTTGTGGGCTCTTCATTGCCTAACCAGGGATTGAACCTAGATCCCCTAAAGTGGAAGCTGAGTTCTAAACTCTGGATCACCAGGAAATTCCTAGATGGTTACCACTTTTTAGTAATAAAATATTTTAAAATTATGCTATGTACATTGTTTTTTTAGACACAGTGCTATTATACACTCAATAGATGACATATAGCGTAAACATAACTTTTATAGGCACACAAAAAGTTAGTGTGACTATCGTTAAGCTGAGATGTGTGCTTTATCGTGGTGGTCTGGAACCAAATCTGTAATTGTCTCCGAGGTCTGTGTGTATACAATAAATACTAGGCATTATCATTATTATGTAAGTGATGGATAATATACGCACAGCTACTATGGTGAGGATAATATATCCTCACACTGACTCGCTCACTGCGCACCAGCACTGGGTCTGTATCAGCTTGTGTGTGTCCCCTGACAGCGCCAGTGCAGTCCCCACTTTACAGAGCATGGAGGTGTCAGGACAGAAGCTACAGCTCCGCCCACTCAATGCCCTCCAGGGCTGGCAACCGAAAATACGCATATTCAAAGATGGGGCTGGGTTGAGACAGAAGAACAGCCCCATCCAAAGCCGCTCTGTGGCGACTGTTTTCAAGAGATATCATGCATCTAGATTTATGTGAAATTTCAAAACATTTGAATGTTATTAACTAATTCAAACTCTCAAAAAAAAAAAAAAATCTTGCCTGTTATGGTGGCCCAGGCCACTGGTTTGCAGCCATTGCTGCACTGTGGTTTGGATAATATCAGACATATACATTGTCCCATATCCAGTGAGAAAGTTTGATGCTGTAAACACATGGGGTAACGTCCAAACATTTATCAACGTCTAAAATCTGTGGTTCTCCGCCTTGGTTGTACATTAGTGGCAGCTGGGGAATTTTCAATAAAGACACGTTCACAATCCCTTATCTGCAATTCTAAAATCCGAAAGGCTGTGAAAGTCAGAATGTTTTCGTGACTTGGTTGACAGCAACATTTGAACTGGATTTGAAGCTGTTTATAGCCCTCATCTGCCTGTGGGGCATGAATGCCCTGGGCTGTGGGCTGTGGGCATCGCTGTGCCCATTGCCGTGTCACAGGCTCTGTCTTAGACGTGGGGTAAGTGTGTTCTACAATCTGACACTCCAGATTTCAAAGTACACCTGACCGCAAGGATTTCAGAGGAGCCCCACCCTAGATATGTATGTGTCTCAGCAGCGCCCCCAAGTGATCGAAAGTGCTGTCGGGTCAGGAACACAAGTCCACCCAACATCTAGGGAACACCAGCCCTTGGTAAGATCTTGTTTGTGACCAAGGACAGAGCTGCAACGACCCTGAGAGATGCCAGGTACCTGTGGGCTGTCCACGTTCCTAGTGGTCTCAGGGCTCAGGGTGGTGGCCGATATCTCCGTGACGTTGACGCAGGTGGTGAGACCTGAGCCCTGGGCGAGAGCCACCAGTGCAGGCAGGAGGCCGCTGAGTCCTTCGCCCACAAAGAAGGTGGTGAGGTAGTAAGTGGGCAGCCTGCTCATGAAGGGCAGGAAGGTGACAGAGGAGGTGCAGTCCACCAGGGCCAGGAAGAAGGTGAGCACGAGGAAGGCGATGCTGTGCCGGCTGCCCAGCACCCAGGAAGTGACGTTCCAGAGGAAGGCGAAGAGGGTGCAGGCGATGGTGCCCACCCCCAGCACGGTGAAGACAACGGCCACCTCGGAGAGGCAGCCAGGCCGGAAGTGATGGAGCAGGGTGACCAGCAGGGGGCCGATGTTGGCCAGCTGGATGATCACTGTGAGGTAGGAGGGCAGATACCAGCCCTCCGGGAGCTCTGCCACCAGCAGGGGCAGCTCCACCCAAAGCCCGTTGATGGCCACCCAGGAGCCCATCCCGAACGTGCAGACCAGCAGGTGTATCAGGAAGGCCATGGTGACGTCCGCCCTGGGCCGGAGGCAGCTCCCTCCGCAGACCAGCCTGCAATGTGTTTGACAGAGAAGAATATCAGGTGAGCCAAGTCACGTGCATCATATAGCAGACGACTGTGCTTCTGGGCCCAGGGTTTTCTCTTATTACTCCCCTCTCCATGGACACCTTGGCTTTTTATTAGCAGAAAACATGGAAATCCCTTTATAACTAACCTTTCAGCAGGGAAAGCTTTCCTCATCATGACTCCTAAATCCAGAGTCCACAAAAGAAAAATTCGATACTGAAGGAGGAAACAGACAGAACAGGCTCCATCTTGGGCCAGACTGTGGACTTTGAGCTATATGCCCAGTATCTCTGGAAATGAAATACCAACTGGAAAACCAGAAACCCCCACCCATGGAAGAGCCCCAGGGCTCGTACCTCGACTCTCCCTCACCTAAAAGAATACCCTAATTGTCTGTGTAACCGAATAGAATCATAAATTCTATTATGCTTATTGGGGTATGATCACAGGCCTATTGATAATTGTCCACTGTTAACTACCTAGGCCCTAAGGCATATGAATCACAGGTTAAGATTGTATCTTTCTTTTCCTTTGTTCAGACTAGTTTCAGGGAATTTGGGGAGGTGGGTTTGGGCACGTTCAGTTAGGGTACATAAGGTTTTCACAAAAACTGATCGGGGTCCTTGGCTAAGAGGAGACTCCACCTTGGGCCCGCTGGTGTAATAAACTGCACTCCACCAGCTGCATTGTTCTTCTGAGTGTGTTTGTTTCTCGGAACACGTGGCTACAACAATACATTCTACTGCATAAATATTAGAACACACAAAAGCAAACAAATAAAACAGCCTCTGCAAAAAATGACGAAAAAAGACCAACAAGAAGATCAAAAGACAGACGATATCCTGGGGGAAAATACTGCAATGTAAGGCACAGACAAAAGGTTCATCTTCCTAATATGTCAAGAGTTTTTACAGATTAAGAACAAAAAGACCCAATAGAGAAGCTGACATAGGATATGAACAGTTCAGAGGGAAAAATACAAGTAAGTCTTAGACTGTCCCCTTCATTCACCATGGGAAACATCAATCAACGATGACTCCATTTCCCACCGTGAGATTGTTCCAAAGCCATGAGTTATACACGAGGTTACTATTTCTTGCAGTCTTGTTGATAACAGCAAAACATAAGAGACAACCTTTGTGCCATTCACAGAAGAGGGGCTAGTGGAAGAGATGAGGGCCTGTTGGAATAGCACACACCTGTTACAAAGAGAGAGAGGTGGGAGAGCTCACTGGCTGATGGATGGTGACAGGCCTCAAGGCTGAGTTGATAAGTGAACAACGTCAAGGCAGGTGGACAGAGTATGGTCTTTTGGACTTAGGGGAAGAGGAGGAAGAATGTGTTCTCTTTGTATTCGCACAAAGCAGGCTTTGAAGGACACATAGAAACTGCTGGGATATTTGCAGCATCTCAGTGTAGGTCTTTTTATATAACTTTGATTTGTGAACCATGTAAACACATCACACTATCTGTTACAAAAATATGGTTATCTGATATAAAATTCCAGTCTGGAATTATTCTTCTCAAATTATAGAGCTCCATCTCTGGACAGGCCCTTGGAGACCGCCTGACTGTAGCCCTCTAGAGCCATGCTGTGACTGTTTAAGTAAAGTGAAGTGAAAGTTGCTCAGTCATGTCTGACTCTTGGCAACCTTATGGACTATACAGTTCATGGGATTCTCCAGGCCAGAATACTGGAGTGGGTAGCTGTTCCCTTCTCCAGGGGATCTTCCCAACCCAGGAATCAAACCCCGGTCTCCTGCCTTGCAGGCGGATTCTTCACCAACAGAGCCACTAGGGAAGTCCAAGAATACTGGAGTGGGTAGCCTCTCCTTTTTCACTAGCTTCCCAATTACCTGTGTCACACCACCTGTGCTGTTACCCTCAGTCTAAGAAGAAACAGTGCAGAGGATTTGTCAACTGAAAAAAAATCAGCATCTCACAACATAAGAGCAGTGAGTTTCAGCTTTATTCAGGGGCCCTATGAAGGAAAGCTATGACCAACGTAGACAGCATATTAAAAAGCAGAGATACCACTTTGCCGGCAAAGATCTATCTAGGCAAAGCTATGGTTTTCCTGTAGTCATGTATGGATATTAGAGTTGGACCATAAAGAAGGCTGAACACTGAAGAATTGATGGTTTCGAATTGTGGTGTTGGAGAAGACTCTTGAGAATCCCTTGAACAGCAAGGAGATTAAACCAGTCAATCTTAAAGGAAATCAGTCCTGAATATTCATTGGATGCTAAGCTGAAGCTCCAGTACTTTGGCCACCTGATGCAAAAAGCCAACTCATTGGAAAAGACCCTGATGCTAGGAAAGACTGAAGGCAGGAGGAAAGGGGCGACAGAGGATAAGACGGCTGAATGGCATCAATGACTCAATGGATATGAGTTTGAGCAAACTCTACGAGATGGTGAAGGACTGGGAAGCCTGGCATGCTGCAGTCCATGGAGTCCCAGAGTTGGAACGACTGAGCAACTGAACAACAGCAATGTGAGGATTATAGCCAGGAAGACAGCCTCTCAGGTCTGAGGAACTGCTCCAAAGAGGCAAGGGAGGAGCCAGGATACATATGAATTTGTTGTTGGGAGTTATATGTGGTCAGAAAGCAGGGAAAACCGCTAGACCATTCAGGTATGACCGAAATCAAATCCCTTATGATTATACAGTGGAAGTGAGGAATAGATTTAAGGGCCTAGATCTGATAGATAGAGTGCCTGATGAACTATGGAATGAGGTTCGTGACATTGTACAGGAGACAGGGATCAAGACCATCCCCATGGAAAAGAAATGCAAAAAAGCAAAATGGCTGTCTGGGGAAGCCTTACAAATAGCTGTGAAAAGAAGAGAAGCGAAAAGCCACAGAGAAAAGGAAAGATATAAGCATCTGAATGCAGAGTTCCAAAGAATAGCAAGAAGAGATAAGAAAGCCTTCTTCAGCGATCAATGCAAAGAAATAGAGGAAAACAACAGAATGGGAAAGACTAGAGATCTCTTCAAGAAAATTAGAGATACCAAGGGAAGATTTCATGCAAAGATGGGCTCGATAAAGGACAGAAATAGTATGGACCTAACAGAAGCAGAAGATATTAAGAAGAGGTGGCAAGAATACACAGAAGAACTGTACGAAAAAGATCTTCACGACCTGGATAATCACGATGGTGTGATCACTCATCTAGAGCCAGACATCCTGGAATGTGAAGTCAAGTGGGCCTTAGAAAGCATCACTACAAACAAAGCTAGTGGAGGTGATGGAATTCCAGTAGAGCTATTTCAAATCCTGAAAGATGATGCTGTGAAAGTGCTGCACTCAATATGCCAGCAAATTTGGAAAACTCAGCAGTGGCCACAGGACTGGAAAAGGTCCGTTTTCATTCCAATCCCAAAGAAAGGCAATGCCAAAGAATGCTCAAACTACCACGCAGTTGCACTCATCTCACATGCTAGTTAAGTCATGCTCAAAATTCTCCAAGCCAGGCTTCAGCAATACGTGAACCATGAACTTCCTGATGTTCAAGCTGGTTTTAGAAAAGGCAGAGGAACCAGAGATCAAATTGCCAACATCCTCTGGATCATGGAAAAAGCTAGAGAGTTCCAGAAAAACATCTATTTCTGCTTTATTGACTATGCCAAAGCCTTTGACTGTGTGGATCACAATAAACTGTGGAAAATTCTTCAAGAGATGGGAATACCAGACCACTTGACCTGCCTCTTGAGAAATCTGTATGCAGGCCAGTAAGCAAGAGTTAGAACTGGACATGGAACAACAGACTGGTTCCAAACAGGAAAAGGAGTACATCAAGGCTGTATATTGTCACCCTGCTTATTTAACTTCTATGCAGAGTACATCATGAGAAACGCTGGACTGCAAGAAACACAAGCTGGAATCAAGATTGCCGGGAGAAATATCAATAACCTCAGATATGCAGGTGACACCACCCTTATGGCAGAAAGTGAAGAGGAGCTAAAAAGCCTCTTGATGAAAGTGAAAGAGGAGAGCGAAAAAGTTGGCTTAAAGCTCAACATTCAGAAAACAAAGATCATGGCATCCGGTCCCATTACTTCATCGGAAATAGATGGGGAAACAGTGGAAACAGTGTCAGACTTTATTTTTTTGGGCTTCAAAATCACTGCTGATGGTGATTGCAGCCATGAAATTAAAAGATGCTTACTCCTTGGAAGAAAAATTATGACCAACCTAGATAGTATATTCAAAAGAAGAGACATTACTTTGCCGACTAAGGTCCATCTAGTCAAGGCTATGGTTTTTCCAGTAGTCATGTCTGGATGTGAGAGTTGGACTTTGAAGAAGATTGAGTGCCAAAGAATTGATGCTTTTGAACTGTGGTGTTGGAGAAGACTCTTGAGAGTCCCTTGGACTGCAAGGAGATCCAACCAGTTCATTCTGAAGGAGATCAGCCCTGGGATTTCTTTGGAAGGAATGATGCTAAAGCTGAAGCTCCAGTACTTTGGCCACCTCATGCGAACAGTTGACTCATTGGAAAAGACTTTGATGCTGGGAGGGATTGGGGGCAGGAGGAGAAGGGGACGACAGAGGATGAGATGGCTGGATGGCATCACTGACTCGATGGATGTAAGTCTGAGTGAACTCCGGGAGTTGGTGATGGACAGGGAGGCCTGGCGTGCTGCGATTCATGGGGTCGCAAAGAGTCGGCCATGACTGAGCGACTGAACTGAACTGAACTGGATACATGAAAGTGAAAGTGAAAGTGAAGTCGTGTCCGACTCTTTGCGACCCCATGGACTGTAGCTTACCAAGCTCCTCTGTCCATGGGATTTTCCAGGCAATAGTACTGGAGTGGATTGCCATTTCCTTCTCCAGAGGATCTTCCCGATCCAGGGATCAAACCTGGGTGTCCCGCATTGTAGACAGATGCTTTACCGTCTGAGAAAAGATTAATGCCAGTCACACACCCACAGACACAGACACAAACTCAGCTCAAGTTAATTATTTTAGTGCTTTTCAATGTAAAGGAAGATATAGGATGTCTGGGTCACTGGAATAATTCTTCCTTTGTTTTGCATCTGGGGGCTGTATATCTGAAACAGAATGCTTCATGCTGAATGCTTTTCCATCCTGAATTCCCCTCAGAAAGCATTGACAGTCAACTGCTGTGGGTTCCAACTTAATCCTTGTAGAGCTGGGACTTCAGGCAGCGTTCTTTGTTCACAGATTTGAGTGATGACTGGAGGCAGCTGCCTGAACTTGAAGCCATGTCTGCCTCTTAGCTAACTGAATGATTTGGGGTGACTGAGTTTGCCTCCCTCTACCTCATTTCCCCACTCTGTAAATCGACCTCATGGTTTGTAATGAGATGCAACGTTAAGGAGTATATGTTGTCTTAACGGTACCTGGCGCATAGAAAGTGGTCTCTAAGGTTTGCTATTATAGTTTTTTTTTTTTTTCTAATTTGCATGAAAATTAACGTATGAATATTAACATTACTAAAGGAAAAAAGAAAGTTCCATTGGAGGTAATGCGTGAAATCACTGCTGGCACAGGTACCATTTTGGAGAGAAATGTTGACTGGTCCAATCACATCCTTTTTACAGATGGGGAATGGGGTGGGGTCTGCGGGGGTGGAGGGCCTCTCTGGAGGCTGGTGATGCACAGGCTGGGTCCTCTGAAGCAGATGGCTCCACCCACGTCTCCCCAGGACCCTGATCTCTCCGTTCTGCTCAACTCACACTTCTGCCTTTAACTCCTTGTCTTTCTTCTAGGGCATGCTGGGGCAGCCCCTGTGGGGTGGAACTTCCTCTCCAGGTTCCCATACATAGAGCTGACTCTCCAACCCCAGACTCTCTTCCTCTGAAATCCAATCCTCCCTGGGAGGTGGAATGCAGCCAGACTGGCTTTCAGTCCCATTTCAGCACCTCCTGTCTGGGGGCCTTAGGCAAGTCACTAAAGCTCTGTTTCCTCACCAGCAAGCTGGCCTCACGGACAGCCCAGGTCAAGCCCTGGCTCTGGGTGTGCCCAGAGGACCCACAGAGAGGGCAAACTTCTGTCTTAGCCTGGCTGGGGCACCATCTTCGCACCCATCTGCATCTCAGCTTTCTGCAGGACTCTGCCCCTCAGGAAACCTCCACTGGCTGCCGGCCCCAGGCCCTTCTGTTCAGGGTTCTCCTGGAGTGGGTGTGTCCTGGTACATTTGCCAGGGAGACTGAAACCCCTGGAGGGCAGGGGCTGCTTTGGAATCTCGCATTCTGATAGCGGTGAAAGAGCCTTTACAGATGGCCTAGCTGCAGGTAGTGAACTGGTGACTCGCTGGCTGCAGGCAAGCAGCAGATGTGTTATTTTGATGTGGGGTGAGTTGTAAGTAATTAGTTACTGACGTCTGCAAGTCAGAAAGGATTTGGCAAACAAAACTCAGGATTTCTGGCTTCTCTGGAATATTCTGGAAGACAACACCAGGTTAGCATGCCTACATGGCAACGATCACCCTTGGCCCTCTTTAACTTAGGGCACCAACCTGGGACCCTCCAAGCCCGATACACTGCAAACCCTGATCAAGCCTAGCCCTCAGTTTTGAGAGCAAGATGTGGCTTGCCCTGGATCCCGTCCTAGTAGGGGATAAGTTATGGGCTGGGATACAACCTTGGGCCTCTCTCTCAGATCTGGACTCAGGTCACTGCCTCCAGCCACCTTACTGCTCTTGCTGCACTAGTGTCTAGAGGCAGACGTCTGGGCTCAAATCCTGGCTTCAATTTTGCACTAATTGGCTTAACTTCTGGTGTCTGATTTCTCTTGTACAAAATGAGAGGCTCCCAGTACCAACATCAGAGTTGTTATGACCATGAAACTTGCAAAATGCTCACATGATGCCTGATACATCATACGTGTACATGTTAATGATCACGATTACTATTTCAAAAAATGTGGCAATTGCATTTAAAAACACAGTTATCCTGAACACTTCTTGATACCACAATACACGTCGTTTCTGAAGGCAGAATTTTGTCATCACTTTCCCCTAAACAATCAATGAGCAGGGATTTTTAGTCACCTGCTTTGTGCCCAGTGCTGTGAGGGATGCAAGCAGAAAAGACACAGGGGTTATCCCCAGAGAAAAGTGTGAGGAAGAGGTGGATGGGCAGCAGGACCCAGATGCGTCATGGGCCAAAGCGGAGGCAGAGCTGCAGGTAAGAGGGGAGGGAGCAGTGGCTGGGGCTGGATGGAAAGGCAAGGTTCCCAGCCTACACTGGCCAAGGCAGGTAACTCACTGGCTGCAAAACAGAGGCAGTCTTGCCCCAGAGGATCAGTGGAGTGGAGGAGGGAAAAGATCTCCTTCAAAAGCCAGCAGTTCATTGTAGCTTCTTAGCAGCTCACTGTACTGTCCAAGAAGACCCAGAATTAGATGCTGGCTGCTCACTCCCACCTGAGACCAGAACCTGTTATAGGGCAGGCAGAATCTCATTGAAAAAAAGCTGACCCACATCAGCTCAGGTAGAGTTCTGCCTAGGATGAGTAAAACACTTTGGAAGGAAAGAAAAGATGAAGCGTTCATATTCCAAGACCAAGGCTACTAGCTGCTTTCCATCAGCCACTCTTCCTTCTTTCATTGTTACCAAGACTAGATTTTTGTTTGGACAAATGGCCACTGAGCTAAAGGACTACATTTTCCAACTTCCTTTGTAGCTGGACATGGCTCTTGAATTAAGACCAGGCCAGTGAGGTTGTAGGGGCTTCCCTTGTAGCTCAGTCGGTAAAGAATCTGCCTGAAGTGCAGGACAGCCGGGTTCGATCCCTGGGGTAGGAAGATCCCCTGAAGAAGGAAATGGCAACCCATTCCAGTATCCTTGCCTGGAAAATCTCATGGACAGAGGAGCCTGGTGGGATGCAGTCCACCCAGGGTCGCAAAGAGTCGGGCACGACTGAACAGCTAACACTAACACTAATAAGGGTGTAAGAGACTTTGAAAAAATCTCCTCAAAGGGAATGTGCTCTTTTGTTCTTCCTCCATTCTGCTGTCTGGAATTTAGATGTGATAGCCGGAATGCCAGCAGCCATTTTGCACAAATGGGAGATGGTGTTGGGGCTAGATGGAGACTAGACCCCCTCTCAGGCATAGAACTGCCACACCAACCCTGGTTTGCCCCCTACTGGACTATTTTGCTTGTTAGTTTTCTTTTTTAACTTTTATTTTGTATTGGGATATAGCTGATTAACAATGTTTCGATAGTTTCAGGTGAACAGTGAAGGCATTCGCCCATGCCATTTTGCTTGTTTAATGTTGTTATCAATAAGCTTCTACATTGTTTAAGCCACTCTTATTTTTTATAAATAGCAAAACACTGGCTAATTGGGCAGAGATATATGTTCAAGAATGTGCACTGACCATGACGGTAAGCAAAAACTAATGAATACATTGATCTCATTTACTATTAATGCCCTGACTCAGAAACTTAGGTTCTGCCTCAGTTGGGATCTGATCAAAAACCAAAATCAAGCGAAAGGAGTTGTTGAGACACACCTTAAAGAGATACCAAAAGGAACAGGTTAGGAGTAAATGTGGGGCGAAGGTCTTCCAGAAAAAAATGCAGGGAAAGAGAGAGAGACACGGAAGGAGGGAGTGGTAACTCTCACTATGGAATCTGATAGCAAAAATCAAAAGTGTAAACTGAGACTCAGTTTATATTGATAAAGACTGATTCATAATGGAGTCAAAACAGTAGTGAATATCTGTATTCTGAGTAACTTTCTCCAGAAGCCTCAGACATGCTAGGAGAGACGGACAGAAGAATAGTAAATGGTGGGGTTTTGACTCACTGTTTCAAGCCTTGAGAGCAGAAGAAGGTATAAAAAAAGCAGGGATATAGAGGAGGCAATAAGTGGTATGCCTATTAAGGAGGAATAAGTAAATAATTAAAGGGAGGAGGGGAATTGGCAGAAGATGGTTACCTTTTATCACCTGAACAGCTATAAAACTATGAGGTCAGCAAGCTGGCCAGTTACACATTTACAAATAAGTAGTTTTCCTACATAGAACCAGTAAGAACATAAGATAGGGTAGTCATTTGGGAAAAATAAATAAAGCTGAATCTCTTTCTTATCTCTTACCCAGTCCCCGCCCCATCAAAAGAAAATCAACTTCAGCTGTATCAAATGTTTGAATATTTTTAAAACTAAAAACATCACAAAAATACTCCAAAGAACATATACACAGAAGGAACAGCTTGTGCAAAGGTCCTGGGGCAGGCACGGGCCTGGGCCAGTGTGGCTGAACCAGTGGGCTTAATGGGGAGCAGGGGGCAGACCTGGGCAGTAAGGAGCCTGAATTTTATTTATGTGCAATGGGTCCCATGCACTGAGAGCCCCAGTCCCCACGGCCCACAAAGATGAGTTCTCTGGGTCCTGAGGCAGGCACAAATGCAGCTGTATATTTGAGGTAAGTGATCTGGCTCTACAAGTCTCTATTTGGAAAAAAGTCACAGTGGTGTTATGGCCCAGCATGACCCATCTCCGATATGGCTTCCCTGCCTTGGCTTATTCCCAGCCAGCCACACTAAGTGCCACGTGCCCCTGGAGCCATCAATGGCAGTGGACAGTGGATGTCCTAGACAGAGGTACCTGCCAATGCCGAGGCTGGGTGGCTTCAGAAATCTCAGGAGTGGCTCAAAGAGTGCTGGGGATACTGTTTAAAAGTGCATATCTCTGTTATCTGTTTTACAGTGGCTTTGCAGTTCTTGTTCATTCATTTACCCGGTATTCACTGGATACTTGCTATGTGCTGGACACAATCTCTGCTCTCAGGAAAGTGTGGGATGAAACAGTCATTAAGCAAAGTAGGAGCATCGAGCTAGTCAGCTGCTGATAAGGGCTGTGGAGGAAGGAGCTGTCTGGGGGAGCAGGCAGTTGGGGAGGGCAGCTGGCAGAGGGGACCTGAAGGAAGCCTGGGAATGAGCCATGTCAGGGGAAAGAGTAGTGGGGGGAGGGGACAGCAAGTGCAAAGGCCCTGGGGTGGGGCCTCACTTGTCCTCCCAGCCAGAAACAGGTCTTGGTGTGGAAAACACAGCCAGGAGGCTGATGTGGATATCGCAGGTCCCATGGGGAGGAACTGGCAAGGTCACGTGGGGCCCTGTAGGCAAGACTTGGAGGTTTTTTCTGAGTCAGAAATCTCCACTGCTGGGCCAGCTCTAATTTCATTTTAGATAGAATCATGCTGGCTGTTGTGAGGGGAATAATGGAGAACCAGGGTGGAATCAGGGATGAAACCTGTTAACCCCTTAGAAAGCTGGTGCAGTTATCAAGGGGGAAAAGATAAAAACAGTGCCAGCAGTAACAACTACAACAATGGCCGCCATTTCTTACTGCTTGTCTCCCCAAACCCAACGTTAAGCACTTTACACACGTTATCCGGCAAACCCTCTCAGCAATCCTGGAAGAAGCGTGATGATTGTCTCCATTTAATACAACAGATGAGGAAACTGAGGCTCAGAGAGGGAAAGTCATTTGCTGAGGTCACACAGCTGGTCATCTGGGAGCTGAGGTTTGAGCCCAAGTCTATCTGTGGACCCAGCCCTCTTAAGCAGCGTGAGGAGGGCCCTGGAGGGGAGGGAGTTAGAGTGCAGCTTCAGAGGCCAAGCTGAGCAGGATCCCTTTCCACTCACCTCCAGCCTCTCCCAGCACTTGGGCTGGAAAAGGAAGAGACATGCGATCCAGGCCCTGGAGAACCTGGGAGAGGCTCCAAACACATCTGTTTCCCAGGCCCTTTGGCGACTGCGGGAAACCAGAAACCTAAGGCTTTGAATGAGACCCTTGACATTCTCCTACAGCAGGTGGGCAAACAGACAGTGAAGCCAGAAGGACAGCCTCAGACAAAGGTGTCTCTTTCCTTCAGACTCTTGCATGAAAAGCTGTGTCCCGGGCCCAAAGGGGTGAAGGGAGTAGGGGTGAGGGGCCAGCACACCCCCACTGGCAGGAAGGGCCTTGTCCAGTCTTGACCATCAGAGCCCAAGCCTCTAAGCTTGCACTGACATGCTCTCTGCTTTTAGGGCATCACTGGGCATCAGCTCAGGGATGGGAGTTTATCTGTGTCTATCTGTCGAGTGCTGCTTTCTCCAATGCGAGCCTGGCCCTGTCCTCTCTCCCAGTGTCCAGATGGCCACCTGGTTTGCGAAAGGCCAGGCCCCCCCAACCAAGCCTGCCTCAGCCGTGGGGGTTAAGTCAGCCAGGGCGGCTCGGACAGTGCCAGCTGACAGCATAGTTACTAGCCACACACCGCTCCCAGACAAGGGTCTGAGTCAATATTACCCCAGGTTCCAGACTCCTAATAAGACTAGAGGGGGGAGGATGTGGTCCGGGCAGGAGGGAGATGGTATTGAGTGAACAGAACAGGGAGACAGAGACGGTTAAAAAAACACCTAGAGGAAGAGGAGGAGACAAAAAGAGAGACTGCGACACAGAGGGAAAGAAAGAATCAAAAGCTAGAGGCAGAAGCAGGCGGAAAGAAAGACAGAGGCAGGCCAAAGGGAGAGGTTGCCGAGAGCAGGAGGTGGAGGCAGGGGAGAGGCCGGGCGTGCTGGAGGCCTGGCCCGGGTCAGCCACTGCCCTGGCGCCCCATGTCCACGTGCACCCAGAGGCCTTCGCTTGTCCTCTCCACCGGCTCCCCGGAGCCTCATCCCATCTCTGCGTTCCTGTCTCGCAGGCGTGGGGGAACCAGGCCCAGGGAGGAAGCAGTGCTTGCCTGTGGCCTGTCCACCCTCCTGCTCAGCCAGGCTTGTGCTTACCGCCTGTGCCTTGTCAAGCCAGCTGCTCGCGCTCTCTGGGTCTTGGTGTCTCCAAAGGGTCTAAAGATGCCCGGGCTTTTAGGGCTTTGCTTCAGGGAGGAAGCGAGAAGATAATGGGAGCGCAGCCAGGCAATGTGGACCATGAGTTCCCTCCCTCCCTCACCCCTCTCCCAAGCCCTGGAAGGGCTTCAGGCCTCCCACGGGGCTGACCTTGGCTGGGTTCCCCTCCCCTCAGTGCCCATCCCAACCTCCGGTCCCGGTGCCAGGCAGGGGAGACTCCGGCCCCCCACCCCGGGCAGGAGCAGCTGTCTAGATGTCCCAGTGGCGTGGAGATGCAGTAAGGCAGAGGTTTGTAGGGGCCACTTGTTTGGCCTGGGGAGGGGGCGGGTCTGGAGTCCACCCAGCCGGCTCAGGTTGCCCCAACTCCAACCAGACCAGCTCCAACAGGGGAGGAGGCCCTTCTTCCCTCCTATCCCTTGGCCTCTGAGCCAGCAGCTGAAATTAGGGGAAAGGCCGTGGGGCACCCGCGTCCCCAGACTAGTGCCCCCACCTCGGTGCCCAGTGATCCTTGCCAGTGACTGGCTCCTGGTACTTGCTGCTCTGCCCTTAGCAGACCTGAGCTGCCTGCCAGGCTCTGCTGGCTTACCTGCTGGTCCTGTTCTCAGGCGGCTCTGCATGGGAGGGGCCAGAGGCAGCTGGGTTAGTATTAACCTGTCCCCGCCCCAAGGACAGGGGAAGGCGGCGGTGGTGGGGGTGGGGGGGAATGGTGGGCGGGGCTCACAAGAGCCTACTGTGTGTCTGGAACCTGCCCAGCAGCCAATTCTGATGACCCTGATGAGTCAATTTAAAAGGCTCACATTAGCCAGCGTTTTGACCCCAGAAGACAAAAGACCTGCCCAAGCGCTAGCTCTGGCCTCACCTTAGGGTCAGCAGTGGTGCAGGAGAAAACTCTCGAGAGTCCCTTGGACTGCAAGGAGGTCCAACCAGTCCATCCTAAAGGAAATCAACCCTGAATATTCTTTGGAAGGACTGATGCTGAAGCTGAATCTCCAATATTTTGGCCACCTGATGTGAAGAGCCGACTCATTAGAAAAGACCCTAATGCTGGGAAAGATTGAAGCTGGAGGAGAAGAGGGCGACAGAGGATGAGATGGTTGGATGGCATCATCGATTCAATGGACATGAACTTGGGCAAACTCCAGAAGATGGTGAAGGACAGAGAAGCCTGGTGTGCTGCAGTCCACAGGGTCGCAAAGAGTCGGACACGACTGAGTGACTGACTGAACAATACCAAATTCCCTACAAGCGGGAATAGGACTCCCTGAAGCAGAAATTCTTGGTTCAAATCCCAGTGCTTAAGGATGACACCTGGAAAGTGGGGATAATAGTAGTGTCCTCCTTGTGGAACAGAAGTCCCAACAGCCAGGGTGTGCTGAGAGGACTCTGTGCCAGGCCCTGAGCTTGACATGGGTTAACATGCTTAATCTCCACCACCGGCTTTTGAGGAGATATGACTACTCTCCCTCTACAGATAAGGCAACAGAGGCCCAGAGAGGTCAAGAGTCTGGCTGAGCCGGGATCTGATGCCCACTGACAAATGCTACTTGACAAATAGCAGGAGTGCTGTGCTGTGCTTAGTCGTTCAGTCATGTCCCACTCTCTGCGACCCCATGGACTATAGCCTGCCAGGCTCCTCTGTCCATGGGGATTCTCCAGGCAAGAATACTGGAGTGGGTTGCCATGCCCTCCTCCAGAAGAATCTTCCCAACCCAGGGATTGAACCCAGGTCTCCCACATTGCAGGCAGATTCTTTTACCATCTTTTACTTACTGGAGTGGGTAGCCTGTCCCTTCTTGAAGCCCAAGAATACTGGAGTAGGTAGTCTATCCCTTCTCTGCAGGATCTTCCCGACCTAGGAATTGAACCGGAGTCTCCTGCACTGCAGGTGGATTCTTTACCAACTGAGAGACCAGGAAAGCCCAGTAACAGTTCACATCCAGTTAAATCTTTCAGTAATCCGAGGCAGGTGCTACTTTTATTCCCTACATTGTAGATGGAGAAACTGACGCTCAAAGAGGTTAAATGACTCACTCAAGGCCAGTAAGTGCAGAGTCAGGATTCGACCCAGATGTAAACTGGCCCAGTGTGAAATAAACCTCACAGGGCCTGGCACCTAGTAACTGCTCACTGTGTGAAGACTTCTATGAATAATTCTGGCTTGCTTTCTGCCTTATTCTCTGAGACAGATTATCACTTGATAAGTAATCACTCCCCTAGCAAATGCTTGGGGTGGGAGGTGAGCAGACCCCAGGGGAAGAGACTGGACCCTTCTCTCATCTGGCAGGGGCTCAGGAAGTTTTCAACCCAACTCTGGGTTGCAGAGACACAAGAATTTGGTCCCTGGAGGAGCCTGAAATGCCTGTCTTCTTTCCCAGTGACGGCCCCTCCTGACTCCTTGGAAGTTCTGTCTTAGGTGTGATTCACACTCAACTCACAGGTGCTCTTCATGTAATTTTTAATTTTAATTTTAAAATACAGCTTTATTATTAACCTTCAAAGACTGCCTTGTGGCTCACCAAATGAGGACCGGGTTTCATGCTTATGTCCTTTTTCAGTGGGACTAATAGACCATGAGAACTCCATCACTCGCTCTTTCTTATCTGTAGCCTTTGCTGCTTTCAACCAGAACTGCTCACCATTCTGAGTAGTCACGGTACATCTAAGTCACCAAAATTTCCCTACTGATCCTTCTGTCAGAATATCCTTTCTGGGAATTCCCTGGTGATCCAGTAATTAGGACTCTGCTATTTCACTTCTTCGGAGAAGGCAATGGCACCCCACTCCAGTACTCTTGCCTGGCAAATCCCATGGATGGAGGAGCCTGGTAGGCTGCAGTCCATGGGGTCGCTAAGTGTCGGACATGACTGAGCGACTTCCCTTTCACTTTTCACTTGCATGCATTGGAGAAGGAAATGGCAACCCACTCCAGTGTTCTTGCCTGGAGAATCCCAGGGACGGGGGAGCCTGGTGGGCTGCCGTCTATGGGGTTGCACAGAGTCGGACACGACTGAAGCGACTTAGCAGCAGCATTTCACTGCTTAGGGCTCAGGTTCAGTCCCTGGTTGGGGAACTAAGGCCCTACAAGTCATGTAGCGCAGCAATCAACAACAAAACAAAAAGAAAACATTCTGTCTCATCTTTTTCAGGCACAATCCTGTCCATATTTCAAAGCCAATCTCAAATACTACCTCCTCCAAAGAAATTTTCTTGACATCTGTGTCTAACATAACCAGTATACATACACTGGGAACTTAAATATTCATTGCATACGTAAATGAATGAACTCCAACCAAAATGTTCTCCCCTTCCTTGTCATCTCCAGATATTTTTTATAGCCTTTGTTGTTTAAATAATAGACTTCAATTAATTAAAGTGGTTTTTTTTTGCCATTTTAAGTTTATGGGAAAATATTCTTTATATAATGGAGCACATTATCAACGTCATTCTGAAGCTTGCTCTTTTGGATTAATCTCTCTTAGATATCTTTCTATATCCCCAGTATTCAGACCTTCATTCATTGGCTTCATTCATTCAACAAATTATTAAGTGTCAGTTGTCTGTCAGGCACTGTGAGAGATGCTTGGGATATAAAATTGAACAAAATAGACAAACCCATTGTCCTCGGAGAGCTGGTTTTCCTTCTGATGGAGCAAGATGGACAGTAAGGAATAAGGGAATCACTCAGTATGTTAGAGGATATGCTCTGTAGAAAAAAGAGAGCAGATGAGGGGAAGGTGGAGTGGGAAAGGACCCAGCACAGGGCAGGTTGCAGAGTGCAGGGCGCCTGTAGAGCCACTTCAAGGGAGTCTCAGCCCAGGGAACTGGCAGGACTTAGAGGTGTACTATCACCCAAAAGCACCGGGATGAATTTAGCTAGCCCCATTGCTTGTTGCCTATCATTTACCATCAAGAACAGCGCTGTAACAGACACTGTGGCAATCTGTCTTTTTGCCAATGTGTGAAATATCTGTAGAATCAATTCCTGGCTGCTAACTACAACATACTTGAGAACAATCACCCAGTTGCTCTCCAAGGATGCCGTGTCAGGACCATGAATCCCCTGCAAAGCGCAGCTCCGGGTGATCTCAAACAGGTAGACTCTTCTGTCAGGCCAGGAGGTCGCTCACATTCCAACGGGAGAGTTTCCAGGGAAGACCTCAGCTGATTCACGGCGGATCGCCCACAGTTTCACTCGTAGTGTCTTTCGGGGTGGATGTTGCTTTCCTGACGGATTGATGGGCAAATGGATTAGAAGTTGGAGGCGCCGCTGCCGTTACTCAGAAAAGCCACGAGGGGGCGCAGGAAGCCCCAAACTCCAGAGATGTACCTTGCAAAGGGCATCTTGAGGTTTAGGATCTTCTCACTGAGTGTGTGTGTGTGTGTGTCTGACTGTGTGTGTGTGTGTGTCTGACTGTGTGTGTGTGTTGTTGGGCGGAGGGTCTTAAAAAGGTGGGTGATGGAAAGAAGCAGAAAGATCAGAGGAAAAAGAGATGCAGGAGGAGAAGTTTAGGGGAAGAGGCCTCCAAGGGTGTCTCCTGATCAGTTATGGATTTGTTTGCTCCCAGTTTAGCCGACCAGGTGCAGACCTCATAAAAATGAGTGCTACCTCATAGCCCTGAATTGAACTCAGGAGTGCAGACCAGACTGGAGAAAAAGTCATAGGATAAATATGTACAGTATGATGATTCCGTTTGTGTAATATATATATACTGTGCTTAGTCGCTCAGTCATGTCTGACTCTTTGTGACCCCATGAACTGTAGCCCACCAGGCTCCTCTGTCCATGGGGATTCTCCAGGCAAGAATACTGGAGTGGGTTTCCATGCCCTCCTCTAGGGTATCTTCCCAACCCAGGGATTGAACCCTGGTCTCCTAAACTGCAGGCAGTTTCTTTACCATCTGAGCCACTAGGGAAGCATATCCCTTCTCCAAGGGATCTTCCAAGCCCAGGAATTGACCCGGGGTCTCCTGCATTGCAATCGGATTCTTTACCAGCTGAGCTACCAGGGAAGACAATATGTGTGTGTGTGTGTGTATTCCCCACAAATAAAAGCTACATGTTCTTAGGGCTGTGTGTGTGTTTACCATATATATCACCATAGGAAAAAATCTTGAAAGATAAGTTTTAAATTGACAATAGTGAGGACTTCCTTGGTGGTCCAGGGGTTAAGGCTCAACCTTCCAATGCAGGAGGCTTGGGTTTAATCCCTGGTAGGCGAGCTAAGTTCCCATACGCCATAGGAGCAGCCAAACCTGTAAAAACATAATAAAATTAAAAAAATAAATTGACAATAGGAGTTATCTTTGGGATTGTGTATATGTGTGTAGAGGGGGGTCAAGGAATAGGAAGGGGAATGGGAAATGATCAAAGAGGACTTTCAGAGTTAACGGAAGTATTTTACTTTTCTAGGAATCTGTAACCCTGTTAGTTGTGTAACCTAAAATTAAAAATTACTTAAGAAAACAATGGAGAAGAAGGAAAAAAAGAAACATCCAATGCCATCTTAGTGGTGCAGCAATAGAGGTTTTCCACATAGCTCAGGGGAGGTGAGAGCCTCCTCCGCTCTGCTGAGAGTGTCCCTAGGGCTTCCTTTCTTCTCCTTGGCTCTGTCCTGTGTGGGGACCAATGACAGCTCAAGGTGGATCAGAAGTTAAAGGTGGGGGAAATTGTGGCACCATCTGAATGGGGTAAAGATAGGGGAGCACATCCTCTGCTCAAGTTGGAAGAACTGAGCTGGAATGGGAACAGTGCAGGAGACTTAAGAGATGCAGGTTCAATCCCTGGAGGAGGGCATGGCAACCCACTCCAGTATTCTTGCCTGGAGAATCCTATGGACAGAGGAGCCTGGTGGGCTACAATCCATGGGACCAAAAAGACTTGGACATGGCTGAAGTGACATAGCATGCACGTGGCCAATGGGTCACTGCAGACTGACCTCTACTGGACACCCTGGTGCAGGATTTCGGGAGTGAAGGGAGGTGGAAATTCCAGCCCAGATGGGATAGAGATTTTCCATCCAGCCAAGTAGGGAAGGTGTGGACTAATTTGGAATGTATGAAAGCTGAGGCAGCATGATGCTTCCTAAGAATGTAGTAATGCCAAGGATGGATTCACTGCGTCTAGGGAGGTTGTGGGGGATTTCGTGCAATACCCAATTGGAAAACAATACGGAGATGAGACCTCAACCATAGGTGGGCCTCAGTATTTTCATCTGTAAAATGGGTGAAGGGTGGAAATCTGGTCACTCTATACCTTCCACTGTCTCTGATTTTTTTTTTTTTTTCCTATTCCAGGGGTCATACTCAATGAAGGGGGCGACAGAGGATGAGATGGTTGGATGGCATCATTGACTCAATGGAGATGAGTTTGAACGAACTCTGGGAGATAGTGGAGAACAGGGAAGCCTGGCGTGCCGCAGTCCATGGGGTCAAGAATAGAACACGACTGAACAAGGGCAATTCTTTATGGCCCTCAACCTGAGGATTTGCAGTTCCGATCATTAGCCACCAGAGAGCGCCTTCTGACAGATTTGGGGGAAAAAACAAACCAAAACAAAACCAGCCTGACCTGAGGGGGAACCTGAGACTGAGGGGTCTTTCCTCGCTTTGTCTGCTCTTTCACATGACTGCTGATTGGGATTAACTCTGCCCCTGCACCAGGGATAGAGCAAGGAACAGAGACTCCTGTTTTCCCCACACCGCACATCCGATCTCTCAGCCGACCCTGCGGGATAGAGTCTGGCCACTCTGTCCCTTCCACTGCCACCACTCCGTCTGGCCTCCTTTGCGTCGTGCTTGGACTCTGCTGTCGTCTCCTCCCTGGCCATCCTACTTCACCTGCTCCCGCCCTTCACGTCATGACTCAGAGCCTGTCCTGCCTCTGCGCAAACCCCTCCCCGCCCGGCTCCGCCCGTTCCTCCCGCCACTGCGGTCCTGCCCCCCATCACACCGAGCTTGGCTTCCTCCCTCCCCGCTCTCCACTGCAGCCACACTGGCCTCCCTGCTGTCGCTCACCCAGCAGACTCTGCCCTAGGGCCTTTGCCCTTGCTGTTCCCTCAACCCGGGGCTCGTTCCTTAGGCAACCCCAGGTCCCTTCCTCCCTTTATTCAGGTCTCTGCTCAATCCCAGCCTTCAGAGGTGACCCCTTAACAAAGCAGCCGGGTCACCGTCCCTGTCTCCCTCCGCGTGCTGCCCCCGCTTTCCTCACTGTGCCCTTGATGCCGGGCTACATCCTGTCCTCTTATGTATCTTGCCTGGCCTCTGACTCCCACCAGCCTCAGCTTAACCAGGGTGGGGACCGTGTCTGATTTGTTCCTGGCTGAGGCCCTGGTATCTAGTTTGTGCCTGACACACAGATAAGCTCAGGAAATATCTGTTGACTGTGAAAAAGGAGAGCTTGAGGAGGGACAGCTGGGCCCCAGAGTAAGAGTGACCTTCGGGGCCCTGTGTGAGTGACAGGTGAGGGGGAACCTGGCTGCCGCTGCTGGAGGCAGGACTCTCCTGTCCGGGGGGCCGGGGGTGGGGTTGAGGGGGCGGCGCTGAGCCCTCACCCTCACCTCCTCACATGTCTGGGGTCCTGTCCCCTCCCCCACCCATGACCCTGACTGGCTGGGGGTCAGAGGTCGGCTTCTGACCCTTTCTGTGCCCACAGACCTTCTCTCCACCTCTTCCTCTGCAGGACCCTGTCCTGGGTCCTTTAGGAAGATCCAGGGTCAGGCCTGGGCCTCAGTTTCCCTGTCTGCCTAGTGAGCTAGACGAGAGGAAGGGGCCCAGGCCCACGTCCCAAGGTGGGGGATGGTCTGGTGTGAAGGGACTGTGCCCTGCCCCTCCCCCACCCCAGGCACTGGCTCGCTGGCTGGGGGCCCCCGGGGACAGTAAAGCTGTTGGCTTCCTGCCTGGCCCCAAACCTGAGAGCAGATGTCCCAGGGAGGGGACAGTCAGTGGTGAGGCCCCCGGAGCTGCTCAGAGAACCAGAAGCCAGCCCTGAGGGGAGAATCAGGGGGTCCCGGGGAAGGAGGGCCAAGCTTCCCAGATACAGGGCTGGCTTTCCCCAACCCAGAATGTTCTTCCCGCCTTATCCCGGCTTCTTTCACTCTCATGGCATGTTCACAGTTTTGGCTATACCCAGGATCTGCCATGATGATTGTTTCTTAATTTTTTTTCTCTAAGTCAACCAGAAAAGATTGCATTAGAATAATTTTAGACACAGAGAAAAATACAGAATGACATTATGAACTACATACCCAATACCCAGATTTAACACAGGCATTTTCCATATTAGCTTCTCCTATTTCTTCCTGAAATATCAATGTGAATTGTAGATATCCTCAATTTTTGTCCCCAAATACTTTAGTTTGCATCTCCAAAAAGTAAGGCCATTTCCAGGATCACTGTTGCACTTCATAATATTCATAGTTCTCTGATATCTAATATTTAGTCCACAACTGATTTCCCTGGTTATCCCGAAAATGTGTGTTACAGTTGACCATGGACTTCTTGTAAGAGGAAACTTCTTGATACATGAAATGAAAAGCAAGTATATTCTGTCATAAATGGAATGTGCCTCCAGAAATGGGGACAATACTTCTGGAAATGGGGACAGTGTTCCAGGCCGATGCGATGACCAGGCTGCACGTGAGGCCCGCTATCTACTTGTTACGCTGGAGCTTAGTGGGCACTGGTGTTAAACACAGAGCAGCAGAGAGGACTGACTCACTCATGCAAGGAAACCTGAAAAGGACTCAGAAAGCAATTAGCCTTTCCAGGTCGGGATCAGAGTTACTGAATGTGGGACGGGCCTGAGGAGCTCAAGCTGAAAGCTGAAAAGTCCTGCGCCAGGCCCTTGGGTGGAGGGTCTTGGGTGTTAGGTTTCCACAAAGATTCTGTCTCTGGGGCCACGACCTTCCAGTTCCAGAGGGAGCCTTACGCCACCGCGCCCCCCCCCCACCCCCCTCCCCACAGCACTCTGGCCTGGCTTTGCCATCTGGGGTTGGGATGCTAAGAGGACAAAGGCCCCTCACTCTCAGAACACTATTCCGTTGAAAAATCCCATCTGTCAGGCCCTGACCCTCCAGGCTCACAGGCAGCAGGGTGGGGGAGGGGAGAGGCCCCAGCCCCAAGGAGACCCAAGGCGCCCCTCTCAGCCTCCACCCTCTGTCCTGGTCAGCACGGGGGTCCTCACGCTTCAGCTGCCTTCTCACTGGGACCCAGGCCAGTCACCTCCCCTTTCTGGGCCTTGGTTTCCCCATGTATCACGTGCACAGGTGGGATGGGGTGGAGTATCATTTGCCACAGTCAGAAAAATATTGGGGAAAAAATGGATAGAAACAAAACAATGCTATTACACTCCAGTCTGTGCTGTGTGCTAAGTTGCTTCAGTCGTGTCCAGCTGTTGGCAACCCCACGGACTGTAGCCCACCAGGCTCCTCTGTCCATGGAGCTCTCCAGGCAAGTGTGCTAGAGTGGGTTGCCATGCCCTCCTTTAGGGGATCTTCCCGACCCAGGGATCGAACCCGCGTCTCTGGTGTCTCCTGCGGCAGCAGGCAGTTTCTTATCCACCATGCCACTAGGGAAGTCCACATCTAGGACTCCAGACTGAGGAGACTCTAAGGATTTGATGACCTCAGGATTTTAAAATTCTGGGATTTTCAGGTTTAAAACGTGTCCCACCTCCTGAAACCTGAAGGATTTGGGAGTGCCGAGCTGATGAGGCTCAGCCTTGGCCAAATCCAGCCTGACCCTCAGGCTTGTCTGTTCCCTACCCTCAGCTGCTGGCCTCTCCCTAACCTCCAAAGACTGTTGGATGCCCTCATTGTTCATGCTGGCAGCTGGCACAGCTGGCTTCCTGGCTCCAGAGCCCAAGTGCGTGTGCTCTCTGCCAGGATTTGTGAAGATCTATCAGGAGCTTCTGTGGTTGTGCTGTATAATCTCTCTATATCATCATTAGCACGTGCTAAGTCACCTCAGTCGTGTCTGACTCTGCGACCCATGGACTGTAGCCCTCCAGGCTCCTCTGACCATGGAGATTCTCCAGGCAAGAATACTGGAATGCCTTGCCATGCCCTCCTCCAGGGGAATCTTCCCAACCCAGGGATCAAACCCAGGTCTCCCGCACTGCAGGCGGATTCTTTACTGTCTGAACTCCCATTAGAATAGCACAGTTTTATTGAGCCTGGCTCTGGCCAGGGTTTTGCTGGCATGATCTTGGGTACTTAAGGTAACACCTTACAATGTAGGTGAAATTATTCTTCTGATTATAGATGAGGAAACTGAAAATTCAGACTTTAAGGAACTTCCCCAATCCAGGTGGTAGAGCTGGATTTGAAACCTTGACTGGTTGATCCCAGAGTTCCCAATCTTGACGTTAAACTGCTACGTTTTAAACTTTAAAACCAGAACTCCTCTCTGTGGCCTACAGACTCTCAACCATTTAATGTCAGGCTCTTCCTCTGCCTCCAGTCCAGCCACTGGCTTTGGGCTCAAATGGAGTCACCTCATTCTTGCCCCAGGACCTTTGCACAGGCTGCTTCTGCTCTTCCTTCCTCTAGGTTACTGTGTGACTGCCTCTTTCTTACCCTTCCTGTCTCACCTCAGGGGAGAGGGCTTGGCTCACTGACCATGCTGAGTGAGCATGGCCCCCTTTCTTTTCACACCTGCTTTTTCATTCTGCTTCATTTCTATTTATACCATTTCTCATTTCTTGGTTCAGTTAGTCATTGCTGTGTCTCACCCTGCTGCTGCTGCTAAGTCACTCAGTCGTGTCCGACTCTGTGCGACCCCAGAGATGGCAGCCCACCAGGCTCCCCCATCCCTGGGATTCTCCAGGCAAAACCACTGGAGTGGGTTGCCATTTCCTTCTCCAATGCATGAAAGTGAAAAGTCAAAGTGAAGTCGCTCAGTCGTGTCCAACTCCTAGCGACCCCATGGACTGCAGCCTCCCAGGTTCCTCTGTCCATGGGATTTTCCAGGCAAGAGTACTGGAGTGAGTGTGGCTCACCCACTAGAACACAGTTCCTTGTGTTTTCATCTCTCTTCCTAGAAACTGGCACGGACCGGAGGTTCAGATAGTGTCTGTTGAATGTGTGACTACATCTTGAAACAAGACAAGGGGAAGTCAAGGAGGAAGGTCTACCGGTCAGGTTTGGGCCCAAATCCTCTCTCCAAACCGGTAGCTGCCATCTTCCAATGGTCCAGACAGAAAGCTGAGGCCCAGAAAGATGGAGAGGCAGAGGTATGCTCAACCCCAGCTGCAGCTTAGTGATAGCAGACCAACCTGGACAGCTCTGTTTCTATACTTGCCAAGTTCTTTCTCAGAAACTATGTCCTGGGAGCTATCATACCTCCATTTTCCTGATAAAAGCCTGCAGCCTGAAAGGTCAGGAGACTGTCCCAGGGGGAGGGTCACCTTAGTGTCAGAGCAGGGGGTCCTGGGTTTCCTGTCTCTGTGCAGGTGTCGGCTTTACTCTTAGCCCTTGCTGGGGCAAGAGGTTGAAAACAAGACTCTGCGCCCACCCCTCACTCCTGGACACAACAGAAAGGAACCAGAGACCTGGCTGAGCCAGCGGGGTGTGTCTTGGAATATGCCCATCAGAAGCTGAACCTGAGGTTTTGGCAGGTGGAACCTGGCCCCTAGAGGCATGGAGGGGGTGTGAGAGGCAGATGCTGACGGGACTGGAGATGGGGGACAGTTCCTGGGTCTGCGAAGTCTGGTGCTGGGGGAGAAAGTGTGTAATTTAGGAGGGGCACTGGCAGAGGAGGAAAGGCTCCTGGTCACATCCTGGAGACTCACCCTATGTAGATGGTGTTTTCACTGTTCCTACAGGCTGTTTAGGAAGTGTTTTGAGGACACAGGGCTCCAGGGTTGAGAATGTTTGGGAAATAGCGGAGTAAGCAAAGAGAAAGAGGAGTTTCTGTTCCAGGTCTTCTCAAAGCCTTTCTCAAAGCTCAGTGCATTGCCAACCTCTAATTGCAGGAAAAGTGGGCAAAGAAGTGTGGACCCTGCCTTCTGGGAGCTCACCGTCGGTGGAGGAGACCCAGACACAGGAACAAACTGAATATCAGGAGGTTGGAGAATTATGAAGAGAAATGCAAATAATGGGCGGGGGAGGGGGGCGTTTCCCTGGGAGGATGACATTTGGGCAGAGCCTGGAAGGAAGTGAGGGAGGGGGTGAGGGGGCAGCTGTGTCTGGGGGAAGAGAGGCCCAGGCAGTGGGAACAGCATGTGCAAAGGCCCTGAGGCAGGAAGGGTACTTAGTGTATTTGAGAAGCAACAGGAGCCGGTGGCTGGAGCAAGGTGGGCTGAGGGGGAAGGTGGTAGGAGATGGGGTTGACAGGGATCAGCCTCCAAGGGCCACCAGAGGCCAACAAGGCCATCCAGAGCTTGTTGGGGAGCCCTTGGAGGGTTTGGGCAGGGAGTGATGCCTGGGACATGCTGCCTCATGAGCTTGTACCATCAAACAACCTCTTAAGAGCAATAGCAGGAACAGTAGCCATAGCGTGTGGAGGGTAGTCAGGGTACTGTACCTCCTGCAAGCCTGGGAGGTAGGCATGGTTAACACCTATCTTACAGGTGAGGAAACTGAGATTTAGAAAAAGGTGCTCAAAGTCATTTCTGGAACAAATAAGTGAATTGAGAGACAGTATTTTTTAAAAAAATCTTTCCGTAGATATTTTTTCTGTCTTTCCTATCGCTTATTCTTCAAAAGCACCATGTTTAATGGCTGTGTGGTATTTGTTCCAGTCCCATTCACCATGCATTATCCTGTGGCCAGGAAATTAGGTTATGTTTTGGGGGTGTTTTTTTTTTTTTTTTTTTTTGGTGGTGGTGGAGGGCATTAATAGCAATGCTATAGTAAGTATTCCTGTTGTCAAATCTTTCTGAATCTCTTTGGTTAGAGTCAGTTGCTTTTTAGAAGCAGTTTAGAAACAGAGGATAGAACTATTGACACAGCTCAGAATTTCTCAAAAATGTTTGAGAAAAATGACTCTGTTGCCCTCCAGAAAGAATATCTCAGCCATCTCAGCTGACCATCTCAGCCGTCATGTTTGGAAGGACATATCTGGGTTGAGTTTTCAGTCACTGCCTTATTTTGTTCTCTCATAGAATATCCTTAGAAGTGTATTTACTTTTTAGTAGGTAATACATTTACAAAGTGGGTTTCCCAGGTAGTGTTAGTGGTAAAGAACACACCTGCCAATGCAGGAGATGTGGGTTCTATTCCTGGGTTGGGAAGATCCCCTGGAGGAGGGCATGGCCACCCACTCCAATATTCTTGCCTGGAGAATCCCATGGACAGAGGAGTCTGGTGGACTACAGGCCATAGGGTTGCAAAGAGTCAAACATGACTGAAGCCACTTAGCACACACGAACGTTTATAAGGTTTAAAAAATATTTTCTGAAAAGCTTTTCTCTTTCCCCTGTTCCTCAGTCAGCCCAGTAGCCACCACTGGGACCAGTTTCTGGTGAGTCCTTCCAGAGAAGTTCAGAGGCAAGCAAATGTGTACAGTGAGAAGACCCTTTGAATGGAATGAAACAGAACAAAATAAGCTCTAGGGTGCCCAGGAGATTGGGAACTGCCGTCTGAGGCTGATTTCATCTTGGTTTTGAGCTGAGTAAAGAAAACGCTGCCAAGGTCACACTGCTGGAGGAGGCACAGCCACAGGCCTGGAAACAGGATGAGATGTTACTCTTGCACACGTGCTGGGCCAAGATAAGCACACGAGGGACACAGGGATCCTCCAGCTCCCTCTGATCTGGGCACACTAAGGACAGCTTGGCCATCTTCTTATTCTTACAGGTTCTCCTTCCCTACGCTACACAGTGGGGAAGAAGGAGAGCTAGGATGCTTTCAATCACTCTGAACTGGTGTCAGGTGCTTAAACCCTGGAAAATAGAGGTCATCCTCAGTATGCTGTTGACACATGAAGATGCTCTGAGTCCTGGAATCTGAGCATGTCCAAATAATCTCTCTCTGTGTGGCCTGACTTGGAATCCCAGGGAAGTGCCTTCTGCCTCAGTTTACCTCACTTTCTTAATTTGGGAATGAGCCTCAGGGTTTTTGTGCTGCTTGTTTGAAGCTCCAGGGCATGCAGTCAGAGGCAGCTTTGAAGATGCAAGAGTCAGCAGGGCCTTTATGCAGGCATCTCAAATATCTCCCAACACGTGACTGAAACTACACATTTCAGAGAATTCAACCATGACACCATTGTTGTCATTCCCATTTTAATGACAGGGAAGGTGAGGTCTGGGAGGCACTCTAGCAACATGTTCCCATGGTAAGTGAGGTAATTTAACCTCATTTTGTTAAAACCACCATCTCCTTCTATTCCAGCTTCCCCTTGTGTCAGATGAAGTTGGAGTGTGAGCATTTTGGGGATCTGGCTAAGAGGACTTTGGCATTTAGTTCGGGTTTAGTGGTTTTATTTATGTTGTTTCCAGTTACTTTTTTTCTCTTGCTCACCCGGGACTCAGCTGATTCCTAGTCCTGACTTCAGCTGACTTCAGTGATTTCCAGCTGCTCTAGTACAGGAAAATCTTCCAGGAATACCCTCAACTGGCACATTGAGGTGACTTACCTGGTACTGTGACATGAAAGTGAAGGGTCAGAAGTCATACCTCCATAGGCATGGAGGGTCCTACAGTGTGATTGCCACCAGTATGAGGTAGTACAGGAGAGGTTTGAAATGTGTGTATACATGGAAATGTAGTATACAGAAGCCTGTTTGTGGAAAGTATGGAAATATGTCGAACAGGTAATTCACAAAAAGAATGTTATTTTTCTGAACTTTGTAATCTCTGTAGAAATTGAAATTTGCTAAGATTTCTTTTATCTTTCTAACTAAATCATCTCTGTATTACTTAATTTGTAATTTTGTAGTCCTTTTCTTAAACAACACTCCCTAACACTCCTTAAATTGTTTAAGCCTCAGGAAGTACAGAATCTGGACCTCCTACTGTTTTCTCTGTGTCTTTCAGGATCAGAGACCCTCCTTGGCTCTCCTCACTGCCACTGTCAAAGTGCAGTTACATGGGAATGTAACAGAATGGTTTGGAGGACTTCTGCTGGACCCAAACAAACCTTAGTTTTCTAATCTATAAAATAGGAATATCAGTAGAATCGCCTCAGACAGTAATGAAGTCAAATGAGAAAATGTGTGTATGTTTGAGCACAATCTAGCAGAGGGCACAGTTAGTGCCAGGTCTGTTATTTAGCTGATCCTCATAGACTCCCTGTTTATGACAGTATCTTTTCTGATATGGTTGGTTGGTACCTATGCCAGAGTGTGCAATCATTGGTAGCTGTTGGTATACTATCAGTTCTCCTCCCCAACCTCTCCAAGGTATGTACACAGTCAGTGCTCAATCACTGATAATCCAGTCAAAGAATGAAAAACACCATCTGGGATAGAAGGAGGCTGACTCCAAACTGAGTAATGTCCTAGACCCAAACAGTGGCTCACCCTCTCATCTGGAAGGGCTGTTAGAGTTGATTTTTCTAATTCTCTGTTTAAAAATGTGTCTTTGTTTTCCCCCCTGCCTGGTTTAACTATAGGCAATTTGGTAACTTATTTTACATTTCCAAATTTCCAACAGTTAAACCAGTCAAGGGGAAAAAGAAAGAAGAAAGAAGCAGAAAGAAGAAATTAACTTGTTATTATAAATGTTTATACAGAAATATGTACATCTAGTCAAGGCTATGGTTCTTCCAGTAGTCATGTATGGATGTGAGAGGTGGACTATAAAGAAAGCTGGGCATAGAAGAATTGATGCTTTTGAATTGTGGTGTTGGAGAAGACTCTTGAGAGTCCCTTGGAGACTGCAAGGAGATCCAACCAGTCCATCCTAGGGGAAATTAGTCCTGGGTGTTCATTGGAAGGACTAAAACTAATGTTGAAGCTGAAACTCCAATATTTTGGCCACCTGATGCGAAGAGCTGACTCATTTGAAAAGACCCTGATGTTGGGAAAGATTGAGGGCAGGAGGAGAACAGGACGACAGAGGATGAGATGGTTGGATGGCATCACTGACTCAGTGGACACAGGTTTGGGTGGACTCGGGAGCTGGTGATGGACAGGGACACCCGGTGTGCTGCGGTTCATGGGGTCGCAAAGAGTCAGGCACAACTGAGCAACTGAACTGAAATATGTGCATTGTGCTCAGTCCTGTCTGACTCTTTGCAGTACCATAAACTATAGCCCTCCAGGCTCCTCTGCCCATGGAATTTTCCAGGCAAGAATACTAGAGTATTCTTTCTCCTTCTCCAGGAGATCTTCCTGACCCAGGGATCAAACCTGTGTCTCCTGCATTGGCAGGCAGATTTTTTACCACTAGGGCCACCTGGGAAGTCCATTACGTAAATATAGTACATGTGATATTACCATTATGTATTTAATGCATATTTATGTTGTACATAGTGCTTTGAAACATACTTTTGAAAAATTCAATCTTTCTTAGTGCTAAATATATTTTAATCACATCATTTTTAATGACTGTATAATATTCTTCATCAAAAAGTGAGGATATTTAAAGGTACTTATCAGAGGGTTATGCCATGAGCAGTGATGAGAGTTTTGTCATGCAAAGCTTCTGGTATATATAAAAACCTCAATAAATTCAGTTCTTCCGCAGGATGGATTTATATAACCAATTTCCTTTCACTGAGCACTTAAGTTATTTTCATTATTTTGCCATGATAAAGAACGCCGGGCATATTAATCTTCGCTCACATCCTTAGTAAATTTCGGGACTGCTGGGCGTGCCCATCTTCACACTAACTTGCTCAGCACTGAGCAGTTAGGGGAACAGACAGGGAAACGGGCTTGCACTGGTTCACATAGCCTGTCAGCTGAAGTCAGGACTGCTGCTGCTGCTGCTAAGTCGCTTCAGTCGTGTCCGACTCTGTGCGACCCCAGAGACGGCGGCCCATCAGGCTCCCCCGTCCCTGGGATTCTCCAGGCAAGAACACTGGAGTGGGTTGCCATTTCCTTCTCCAATGCATGAAAGTGAAAAGTGAAAGTGAAGTCGCTCAGTCGTGTCCGACTCTTAGCGACCCCTTGGACCCACCAGGGTCCTCCGTCCATCAGCTAAGTCCCGGGTGAACAAGAGAAAGAATTAGCCGCTTGAGCTAAAGGGGCTGCTCAAAGAACCTGAGACCACCGGGAAGGTGAGGGGCGGGGAGGGACTGCGAAGACCTGGCGCTCCCACGCCAGGCCGAAGCTAAGCCGTTGCCTGGCAATGCGGGCGGCGCGGAGTTCGAACGGAAGCGAGAAACCAATCAGGATGTCCGGGGCAAACCATTCTGGTGTCGGGGAGGGGGGTGAAGCGACGCGCTCATTTCCCCTTCCCCCGGCGCCCCGGGATTTTCGCTTCCGCTCTGTGCCCCCAGACCTTCGCTCTGTCTGGGACCTTGGGACGGTCAGGTTCTCCGGCTTATCTCGGGTGCGGAGCACAGCTCCGAAGAGGCCCCCGCGGGTCCTCACGTGGGGCTTGGGCCTCCCGAGCCGTGTTGGGTGCGGCCATTCCCCGCCTGACTGGGTCCGAGCTGTCAGCCTCCTCAAGACCCACACTGGAGGAGCGGGACTCGCCTAGGTGAGGCTCCATGTGAGGGCACGGGTGGTCCGGGGCGCGAACCCGGGTGTAAGGGGGGCTGTATTCACCCCTGCGGTGCGTGTTCTCTCCGAGTCCTACGAGGGTACCCCATTTCACAGATGAGAACGCTGAGGCTCAGAAAGACGAAGTCTGGCAGAGAATCTGATTCAGATCTTTCTGCTCCATCTCGCAGTCTCTAGCGTAATAGTTCTAGATTTGCCTTGAGAGACCCTGACAGGTAACTGGTGGTCGCTTTCTTAGCCTCTTATCAACAGGAGCATGAGAGCCCTGGCTGCATCCGCTCCAGGCTGCCTCTCCCCAGCATCGGCCTGGGGTCTTCTCCGCACCATCTGTCTTCATTTCTCCAGAAAGCCAGGGGTGGACTTGGGGCTCACTTGAGATCCTTCAGCTTGCAGGGCTCTGAATTACAGAGCTCTCCCTCTCAGAGAGAAGATACAGGTGGCTCAGGCAGGACTGACATTTCTGAGCTAGGTGCCAGGTGGGCAGCAGATGCTTTGGCCCTGGAATTGCGGTAGGACTCTTGGGAATCTACTCCGAGTTGGGCAAAAGGGTAGGCACAGCCCTCAGCCAAAGACGCTAGTTACCAGAGACACTGGACTTGGTCCTGGGCCCAGGGCCGCTCCTGGTAGAGCATCTGACCTACACCAGGCCTTACCTCCTGGGGAACCCCCTCCCCACCTGCTGGTTGCTATTGGTTTCCTTTTGTAGGTGGGCAAACTGAGGTTCTAAAAGGTTAAGCCCCTTTGCCCAAAACCACATGGTCAGACTTGGCAACTCTGGGGCTGGTTCCCAATCTGTCTGGCTTCCATCTTAGAATCCTAGACACTCAGAATTGTAGCATCTGGGAGTCTAGAATCTCTTCAAGGGGAATTATTTATCCTCTCTCCTCCAAACCAGTCTCCTGGCTTTAAAGGGAGCAGAGCTCTGGAAATTCAGAAAGAAAACAAGTCTTCATTCTTTCAACAAATATTTGCTCACTTCATATGCTCGGCCTTGTCTATTTTGTTTTTCTCAGTAGCATTTACCCCATCCAATGTCCTATAATTTCACTTATTAGCGAGTTTATTATCTTCCTGGACTGGAATGTGATGCAGGGAAGGGCTAGGGTGAGGTAAATGAGGTAATCGCCTCCAGTGTGAAACTGAGGGGTGCCCAAAGCCCTAGGAATCAAAATGACTAATGCTAACATTTATTGATCATTTGTTGTGTGTTCTGCTGGTGGGAGATCAACTCCCTGGATCACAGTCCCTCATCTCTGTCACAATTACACATGCATCCCCCTGACCTAGCTGTCCCACTTCTGGGCAGAATGATATAGGTGAAGTGAGCCCACAGTGTGGGGTTTTTGGGTTTTTTAAGGCTCTGCCTGAGAACTCTTTTATTTATTTGTTTATTTTTGGCTGGGCTGGGTGTTCGTTGCTGCCTGGGCTTTCTCTAGTTGCAGGCTTATCATTGTGGTGGCTTTTCTTGCTGTGGATCATGGGCTCTAGAACTTGGAGGCTTCGTTTGTTGTGGCCTAGTTGCTCCATGGCACGTGGGATCTTCTACCAGGGGTAGAAGCCATGTCCCCTGCATTGGCAGGCAGATTCTTAACCACTGGCCCACCAGGGAAGTCCCACAGTGTGGTTTTTAATAGAGACTAGACACACGCTCAGTGGCCATTGGTAGGGACTGATGGGCTCTTTATGTAGTACAACATATATTATTAAGTTTATTAACAATATTATAATTAATAACATGCTAATAACACATATTAAGAACATATATTATTCAATGAAAGAATAAGATGAAAACAATGCACAGAACATGTTGCTATGGGTAAAAAAAATAGAAAGAATATATGTCCATTGTTGCTTGTATGTGCCTGAAATCTCCCTGGAAGGACATATAACCATCTGATCATAATGATTCTTGCAGGGAGGGGAACTGGGTGGCTGGGGATAGGAGTGGAGGGAGGTGTTTTTCTTTTTTTAATTTCCTTTACAGCTTATGAATCTTAAGCCATGCACATGTATCACCTGGTTGAAAAAATATATGTGTATTATAGATTATTTATCTAATCATGAGACCACTGCCCTGTCTATGATCTGTCATTAACTTTCTTGTGACTTTGGACAAGGTTCTTGACATCTCTGCGCCGAGAAAAGAAGCCATGATGGTGAGCTTCGGCCCAGGCAGAGGGCAGTCCGGGACAGGAAGTGGGCTTGGTTGTGGGTCTGTCCCAACTCCACCTTCCGCATCCTGTGTGCCAGGCCCTTCCCTAAGGCTTTGTGCGCAGTATCTCTCTTAGTCTGCACTGTGAGTCCCTTTGTCCTCATTTGGCAAGCTCAGGTGCAGACCTGAGGCCCAGAGGACTGAGTTGGTGGAGGTGTGCAGTTGGTGGGCCAAACAGGAGATTGCTGCCTTAGGCAACTGCACCCACACCGCTTCTGTGGCCTGTTTACCCTTTCCCTTCCTGAGGTTTGTGCAAGGTTGCCCTGGGCAAGGCTGACTGCAGGCAGGCCAGGGCACGAACATCTGGGAAAACTCCAGAAATAGTGTGGGGCCTGGCTTGGGCCTGGAGGATGCCCAGCTGGGTGTCTCTGGCCCTGGCAGCTGTCCTGGAGTCTTCTGCTGCCTGGAGCCTTCCTGGCTCCCTCTGGGGCAGGAGAGGGCCTCTCTGTCTCCACCCAAGTCTGGGCTGGACTTCTGCTAAAGAAAAGGAGAAGCAGGTGGAAGGGAGGGGTGAGGTGGAAGTGCACAATGTCATAAAAATGATAAACATCAGAAACCACACCTCCTGCCCCCTCAGCAAAGAATAGAAATCACTGACACCTCTTGATCCCTTACTGTGTGCTAAGTAATTTACAAGTGTGAACTCCTTCAATTCTGTCAATTCTATGACGTAAGGTAGTTACTGCTGTTATTTCCTCCTTATGAAGGGAAACTGAGCACAAGAGATGTTTAATATCTTACACCTAGAGCTGGAATTGGAATCCCAGGAGTCTGGCTTCAGACTAAACCTTCTTATTCTTTTTTTTTTTAATGTATGTATTAATAAAATGCAGTTTACCATTTTAATTATTTTTAAGTGTACAGTCTTGTCGCATTACGTTCGTTACAGTGTTGTGCAACCATTGCTAATGGAAACTCCATACCCAGTGAATAGTAACTCCTTGCTCTCTTCACTCTCCCACCCTGGCAGTCACTGTTCTTCTTTCTGCCTCTATGAATCCAACTACTTGAGGAACCTCATATAAGTGGAATCAGGCAGTATTTGTTCTTTTGTGACTGGCTTATTTCACTTAGCATGATGACTTCAAGATTCATCTGTGTTGTATAGCATGTGTCAGAATTTCCTTCCTTTTTAAGGCTAAATGACATTCCACTATGTGTATATACCGTACCCCACATTTTGAGTATTTATCTGTCAGGGGACACTTGGGTTGTTTCCACCTTTTGGCTATTGTGAATAATGCTGCTATAAACACTGATGTACAAGTATCTGTTCAAGTCCCTGCCTTTAGTTCTTTTGGTCATATACCTGAAGTAGGTTTGCTGGATGCCATAGTAAGTCTGTTAAAAATTTTTGCTTAACTGCCATACTCTTTCCATAGTGGCTGTACCATTTTATATCCTAACAGTGCACCAAGTTTCTAATTTCGGCTCATTCTCCATCCACATTTATTATTTTCTGTTACTGTTTGACTGATAATGGCTATCTTGTGGGTGTGGTATGGTATCTCATTCTGGTTTTGGTTTGCATTTCCCTAATCATAAGCGATGCTGAGCATCTTTTCTTGTGCTTACTGGCCACTTGAGTACCTTCTTTGGAGAAATATCTATTCAAGTGACCACATTCTTAGATTTGTAACCTCTGAGAGAAGTGGTCAACATTCTGTCTGGGCTGACGAAGGCCTCACAGAGGAGCTGGGCACTGGAGCATCTATTTGGTTGAAGAGTTATCGTAGCTCACATTTTGGTGGCATTTGTCAAGCACGGGCCTCATGCTGGGAGGGAGGCACTATTAGGGATCCTGCTTTACAGTTGGGGAAACCAAGGCATGGAGAAGTATCTTACCCAAGTTTTATAGCTGATCGCTGGTGGAGTTGAGATTTGAACTCAGTCAGGCTAGTCCTAGAATCAAGGCTACAGGGGTGGCCAGGGAGACGGCGTGGAAAAGGGCACTGCCAGCAAAGGATGCAGTGTGTGCAGAGACTTGGATGTAGCATCTTAGGAGGCAAAATAGGATTCAGTTAGAAATGTCTGGAGCCCAGCTTGAGTAGGGGCTCCTGGAGGCTGGAGCCGGAGTGGGACTGGTGGAGGAAGGCCTGGGCAGAGTAGAGGGGTGGGAGGAGGCTTGGTGCTGAGGGGCCTTGGTCTTTCAGGTGGCCTGGCCACTTGGTCTGTGTTGTCCCCTTTTATGCTTTGTCCCTAGAGGATGGAGTTCTTAGCCCATGGGAGAGATAGGAAACAGGTGGTTGTTGTTGATGTTCAGTCGCCCAGTCGTGTCCAACTCTTTGTGACCCCATGGACTGCAGCACGCCAGGCCTCTCTGTCCCTCATCATCTCCCAAAGTTTGCCCAAGTTCATGTCCATTGCATTGATGATGCCATCCAGCCATCTCATCCTCTGACACCTTCTTCTTCTTCTGCCTTCAGTCTTTCCCAGCACCAGGGACTTTTCCAGTGAGTTGGCTGTTTGCATCAGATGACCAAAATACTGGAGCTTCAACTTCAGCATCAGTCCCTCCAATGAGTATTCAGGGTTGATTTCCCTTAAGATTGATTGGTTTGATCTCCATGCTGTTCAAGGGACTTTCAGGTGGTAGTGTCATCTAAAATGACAGGGTGCGATGAATGCTTGGAAGGGAACTAACTGGGTAGGAGAGTTGGCAGGAGCCCCAGGGTGGTCAGGGAAACCTCTCTGAGGAAGTGAAAATGGAAGGTTCCAGGCAGAGAAGATGGTGGAAAGGCCCTGAGGCAGGAGAAACCTTGGTGTGCTCAGGAACAGCAGGGAGGACTCAGAGGCTGGAGCAGGGGAGGCTGGAGAGGAGGTGGCAGAGGAGGAGGACTGAGAGGAGGGCCAAGTGGAGAGTTTGGATTTTGTTCTCAGGTGATAGGGAGTCTCAGGGGCTGGGGCTGGGGTGACTTAAGCAGAGCCGTGATGACATCTGATTTCTGTTGGGAAAACATTGCCATTTCTGCCCTCATAGCTGAGGAAACAGGTCCAGAACCATAGCCAAGTTGACTTCTCTCTCTGGGGCCCAGAGAGGGAGGCTAGAGATTCCCTAGGAGTCCCCTGGTGAGTGGCCAAAGACTAGCAGGAGACTGGGGACTGTCTTCTCCACACCCCTGCCCCCCAGACCCAGGCCTCGGTTCAGGTTCTGGCTTTGCCATTTATTAGCCATGTGACCTCAGACATGTGGCTTCACTCTCCATGCCTTGGTTTTCTCAAATGTAAAATAGTCATAATAGTAGTATCTACCTTACAGTGTACGTGTGAGGATTAATAAATGAGTTAATTCCTAGAAAGAGCTTAGAACAAATGCCAGGTACAAAGCAAGCACTTGGAGAAGTTCTACCTGTTTTATAAAACTTGTCATCATTGCCTTGCTTTTACTACTGTTAGAGCCTAACTGAGCACAGCTTCCTTCCCCACTGTTGCCTTAGTAGAGGGTTAGGAAGGGACCCAGCAGTCTGCTGTGGACAATGATGGTCTTGTCACCTCCCTTATCCTCCTAAAATCAGGACCCAGGGACTGGAAGAGGTCTCAGAGCTGATTCATTCCCAGGTGGAAGAGAGTTGTTCCTTGAATCAGTTCCTGTCCCCTTGTGCCCTCCACCTCAATGCTGGTACAGCCCCCACCAGGCACAGACATGGAACTGGGTTCTTTCACTTCCTTGGGGCTCATGTCTGAGGCCAGTGCTCACTTCCTTCTTTGGACTGCAGGATCCCAGTGAAAACTGGCTTCATTGAATGTGCCACCTGAAGTGATGTAATAGAGCTTGGTGGCAGAAGAGATGGTCACCTCCCTCCCAGAGGTTCCTTCTGGCAGGACTACTATTGACTCTTCATCTGTAAAATGGGCATCAAATAGCTTCTCCCTCTCAGGGTAGTATAGAGATTTAAACAAGGACCGTGTCTGGCAATCTGAAATTCTAGTTATTATTATTGCTGTCAATTACTAATGTTTACAGCTTGCTCAAAGCTTCAGTAGGTACTCTCAAGCTCTAAGAACTCACACTGACCTGGCCTGGAAGCTGGGACTCACCTTTAGACAGAATGGAAGACCAGAGAGGTTCAACAACCTATTCAGGGACACACAGCCAGAAAGGGGGGTGGTGTTAATTAAGGTTTGGTCTGAGGAGAAAGAGCCCAATTTGGACTCTGCAGGGTGACTTTGGCAACTGACTCAGCCTGTCCCAGCCTCAGTTTTCCATTAGTCAAGTGGGGATAATAATAGAGCTCCCTTCATAGGGATTGTTGGGAAGATTAAAATGGGTTAATTAACACCAGGAAAAGTTAATATATTAACTGGCGGTCATTGTGGCAGTGACAAGGGGGACTCAGTTTTTCCATCCGCAAGATGGGTGCGCTTGCCCTACTGGGCTCCACGTGTGGGCCAGGGCAGCTGGGGATGGGCGGGCCCCGCTTTTCTGAAGGGCTTCCTGGGGTAGGTAGGGCGCCTGAGACCAGATCCCGGCGCCGAGCTGACGGACAGCAAGCCTGGGCTCAGTTCCGGCCCGCTGCCTGGTTTTCCTTCTCCCTTTTCGAGTAATTCCTGGGCCGGCGGGTTCACTTGCCGGGGGCCGGCCGCCGGAAGTTGCGCAAACGTTGTGTACCTGAGCCCAGGTGGGCCGGGCTGGAGAGCGCAGAGCGGCGGCCGGGACGCAGCCAGGTATGTGCGGACCGGGGCCTGGGCGCCCGGGTCGGGGCTGCCCGGGCACCTCTCCCTCCTCCTCGGGTAGGCGGGGACCGGGCCGAAAGTCACCTTCAGGCCTGGACGAGGCTGTAGGAATCGTGCCGTCTGCTCTCTCATTTAAGAGCCGGGACTACCTGAGCTCGGAGAGGGGCGGCTAGCAGACTAGAGTCACACAGCGTGCTGCTGGGCTCTGGGCCTCCACCGCCGCTAGGAGTCCCCAAGATTGCTCTCGGCTAGGAAGGGCAAGGGCAGAAGCTAGACCGGGGATCCGGGCTCCTCTACGACCCTCTCCCCTCCGCCCCCCGCGGCCCCACACCGCGGCCTCCTGAGGCTAATGCCCGGGAAGCCTCTGGGGAGGGAGCGTGGTGAGGCTACATGCCCGAGGATGACAAGGAGAAGGGCCTGGGGCCGGCGTATTTGGGGTCGTTTGTGGGTGTTTGAAATCCGTGGGTGGGGCGTTGAGTGATGAGAGGAGGCCTCAGAGAAGGCACGAGCCCCACCTGGGGACCGGGACCCTGGCTTCAACTGGAGGAGCCACAGCACTTTGGGCTTCACCCGCCTGTGGAATGAGTCTTGTTCACGGATTAACCTCCTTTGTCCGCGGCTTAGGCTCAGACAGACCCTTCTGGAGAAGACTTAGAGACCCCTGCGAGAGGAACGGTCTCAGGAGTTGGGTCCAATTCGTAATAGAAACAGGGAGCCCAGGTCATGCAGTGAACGAAAGTGCTCGACTCGTTTTTTGTCTCTCCATCCTCACGGTGACCTGGAGGATGAGGAAGATCTATTTTTAACAGCATTTCACAGATAAGGAAACCCCAAGTCTGGAAGAGGTGCAGCTGTTTGCGAAAGGCGCACAGCAGTCGAGTGGGCGAGTTCTGAGCGAGCTGGCCAGCGGCCGCATAGCCAAGCTTGGCTCCTAGAATCTGCCCTGGTCTGGCCAGAAGAGCCCCTGGGGCGCCTGGTCCGCTGGAGGCGTTGGAAGCCCGAGCCGGGTGGGGGTAGGGGTCGCAGAACTTATGCCCTAGCCCTGCCCATCTGACCTCCTTCCTCCCTCTGTTTCCCCGATGATGCCCGGGAGGGAACTCATGCCACCAACGGGTTGGACTGGTTTGGGAGGTGGCGGCCAGGGGGTGGGGCAGAGCCTACCTACCTTGACAGGGCTTGGCATGGCTACCTTTCTTGTGACCCTTCCCTCCTGAGGTCTCTTTGGGGGTTGGTCCTGAGTGGGGCAGCCTTCTTCTCCCACCTACTTCATCCCTTCTACCTCTGGAGCAGCTCTGGCTCTGGGCCAAAAGCCCCCAAGTTTCTGTTGTCAACTTAACCTTGGTTGCAGAGGCCTCAAACTGGGGTGGGAGGGGAGAGGCTCAGATATGTTTGCAGGCATTTTGTTTGCCCTGTCCATGCAGTATTTAATATTATTACTATCAAGTAGACTAACAATCTAGGGTTTCCATGCACTCTGGATTCCCAGCTTCCTAGAACATTCTATATCTACCATTTTGAACCATATGCCTACAGTAGGGTGGGTGTGCCCCCTCTCTAGTTTGTCCCTGGTCTCCCTACTTATATTTGGCCCTCACAGGTATTTTATCTTAGTAAAAAAATCCATTGACTGTTAGTTATGCGTAAAGAGTAATATCTTGAAACTGAGATAGGGGAACAAAACAGACCCTCCCTTGCTGCCCTCCCCCCCCGCCCCCAGCTGTTTTAGGAGAATGTGAATAATAATGAGTAAAACTACTCTTTTTCAGACGAGTGAATTAGGCTTCATATGACTTTGTGTCTTATTTACTGGCTCTGGAACCTAGGTTGGCAACTTCTTTGAGTCTCAGTTTCTCTGTCTGTGAAAATGGGATGACAGAGACCTGTATCACAGACTTGTTTCGAGATTACAGGAGAGGATGATGTCAGATGTCTAGAAGACAGATTCCTCTCTCCCCTCCCCAGTCCAGACTCTTCCCTCATGGCATTCTGGATGTCGAGGTGGGGCTGTCCAGTATAGCTTTTTGCTGCAGATGGAAATGCTCCAATCCGTGCTGTCTAGTAGAGTGACCACTGGCCACATATGACTATCAAGCACTTAAAATGTGGCCAGTGTGATTCAGGAACTGAATTATATTTACTATAAATTTAAAGTTAAGGCTGAGTAGCCATATGTGGCTAGTGGCTATTGAATTAGACAATACTGGTTTAGATGGCCTGAAGGTCCTCTTGAAGGTCATCTTGATGGAGTCCCTTTCCCCCATATTATACTTGAAAAGGTTCAGGACTTGGTCTATGGATTTTCTTCCGGCCCATCTCCAGGGGACTTCGGGGAGCACTTTGGGACTCTAGCCCTTCTTCCTTGGAAAAAGGGACAGGGGTGGCCTGACGGCCAGGGCACTGGCCCTGATGCTTAGATGATCATGTGGAGACCAGTGCCTCCAGAGGTAGGCCCTCCTGCCTATGGGTGTCCATACTACTGCTGTTGGCAGATGCAGAGTTGGCTGGATACTCCTGAGCAGGGCTGTGATCTTGGGCATTTCCAGCTTCTCCTGGGGCCGCATAGCTCAGGGCTGATGTTTCCACCTGACAGGCATCCATGGATCACCGTGGGCCTGGCATTGGAATTTCATACTGGAAGCTAATGGGTGTCTGGACTCCAGTGGGGCAGGGGTGGGGTAGGGACTTTCTGCGCTCCTCCTCCACAAGCTCTGCTGCGGTGCCTGAGGCCTGGCGTGTCCAGGCGGGTGGATGGCACAGGGCAGCTTCCTGCCTAGGTGAGTGTTGGGTGGAGGTGGTTCCAGGCTTCCTGTGGGCATTCCAGGTGGGGTGTGGGGTTGGAGCCCTTTCTCTTGGCCACTCAACCCCAAGACCCCTGCGCGGCAGGGGGACAAGGGAGGCAAGGGACAGCCACCAACTTGTTGAATTAGCTTCCTCAAGCTTGCCTCCCTGGGCTTCAGTTTCCCCAAGTGCAAAATGGAGTTGAGAAGAGGACCCACTGAGGTTGAGCTGGCTGATGTCCAGCACTCAGCCTGGAGCCTACTTTGCTTCCTTTAAAATATACCATCCCCATCCTTTATGCCCAGGCAGCCGGTGTCTGTCTTTGGTACCTTTTTTCTTTCTGCTTCAGCTGGGCTGGGCCCTCCTCGAAGGAGGGGGAGTGGGTGGGGCCACAGGCCCAGCTTTCTGCCTGCTGATTGGCTCCCTGTGAATCAGAGGCGTGGCTTTTACCTTTTAATAGGGAAGGCGTCTTCGGTCTCTTGGTCTTCCCTGAGCCTTTGTCTGAGTGGGCTCTGTCGCTTTTTTCCACCCCTGCAGCCGTTGTGGAGTCCAGCTGCTAGCTTTCTGCTTGGATTTCTGTCTTCTCATTTCTCCAGTCTCCTCAGACAGAAGCCCTCGGGGAATGTAACAGCCATGCCTGTGGACACGCTGACTCCGGGAGCCCGGGACACCCCTGCCCTACCTATCCGCCTACGGACCAAGGTTCCTGGCTACCTGCTCCGGCGGCCAGCGGACGGTGGAGCCCGGAAACCTAGTGCTGTCGAGCGCCTGGAGGCCGACAAGGCCAAGTACGTCAAGAGCCTGCATGTGGCCAACACTCGTCAGGAGCCTGTGCAGCCCCTGCTGTGCAAACAGCCCCTCTTCAGCCCTGGAACTCGCCGCACCGTGCTCACACCTAGCCGCCGAGCCCTGCCTGGTCCCGGCCGCCGGCCCCAGCTGGACTTGGACATCCTTAGCAGCCTCATCAACTTGTGTGATAGTCCTGTGTCCCCTGCCGAGGCCAGCCGTACCCCTGGATGGGCTGAGGGGGCCAGGCAGCCTCCCCCGGCCACGCCTCCACGCCCACCACCGAGTATTGCTGCAGTCCGGCGAGTGGATGTCCTGCCCCTGCCGGCGTCACCTGTCCAGCCCTGCCCATCGCCAGGCCCTGCCGCTGCCTCTAGCCCAGTCCGGCCCCCAGGTTTGCAACGCTCCAAGTCGGACCTGAGTGAGCGCTTCTCACGGGCAGCAGCTGACCTGGAGCGATTCTTTAACTTCTGTGGCCTGGACCCGGAGGAGGCACAGGGATTGGGTGTGGCCCACCTAGCGCGGGCCAGCTCAGACATCGTGTCGCTGGCGGGGCCCAGTGCTGGGCCAGCCAGCTCCGAGGGGGACTGCTCCCGCCGCAGCTCTGTCACCATCGAGGATCGGGCTCGGGAGCGTGTCCCCTATGGCGTGTCAGTGATAGAGCGCAACGCCCGCGTAATCAAATGGCTGTATGGGTTGCGGCAGGCGCGCGAGTCTCCAGCAGCTGAAGGCTAGGTATCCACTGGAGTCGGGATCTTAGGCTGTTGGCCTCTTGACCTCTCCTGCATCCATTCCCTGGCTTGGAGCAGACCCAAGGCTGCTGCCTTGTGTGAACTTGCTGTGGAGGCAAAGGCTCAGAGCACCCATCTGGCAAGGACTGACCTGGAGAGAGTTGGCTCTTGACCTTGGACCACTGCCTGGCCCTCACATGTAGGGTTTTGACATGAATGTCCCCTGCTTGTGGGTTTGGATTTGGGGCACTTAAGCCTCCCCACTGAGAGTGGAGGGCCAAGGGATCTCACCAGAACTGTCTACCCAGCAGCTCTGTTTCTTTCTTCCTTCCTTGGCCTCTGGCCTTTGCTGACTTCCTCTTCTTTAGCCCGTGGGCCTTGGTTACTTGGGAACTCACCCTGGGGTGGGGCAGGGAAGAGTGGCCTTGGCAGCCTGGGCCTAGGTGCAGAGGGGACTTGTAGGAGTCTGCACTGCTCTGATTTCCCTCCTTTTGGTTAATAAACACAAATGCTTGTTTTTCAAAGGCTGGGTCATCAGATTCTTCTGTGTTTACAAGGGGAAAGGGTGGGAAGTCTTGGGATGGGGCCTTCAAAAGTCAGTGATTGTCCACCCTAGGATCTGGGGGAACATGAGTTCGGTGGCTGGCCTGGCCTGAGACTTGCCTCACAGGGCATCCTCAAAACCCCTCTGGGAGGCTCGCTGATGGGCCTTCTTCATAGAATTTGGGAAAGAACTGGAAAGAGCACTGGGAAGGGGACCTGCAGGGAAAGGCTGACAGGTATATGGACCTTCCCCAACCATAAGTTATGTGCCCTTTTCCATCCCAGCCCAGTTCCCAAGGGGGCAGGAAGCTCAGAGAGGGCGAGCCCTGAACTTGAGGTCACACAGTCCATAGATTGGAAGTGGAATTCTTAGAGGAAGCAGGACTTGAGATAGATAGAAAAAAATGAGTGGCCTTGCCCCTAACTCTGAGTGACCCTGGGCAGGCCAGTCTCCCTCTTTGGGCCTTGGTGGATAAATTGGCAGCATGGTCTTATCTGGGCTTGGGGAAAGGGAAGGAGGTGGCTGGCACTGGGCTTTGAGATCTCGGCTCCTTCCTGTCTCCCTCCAGGTTAGTTACCTGCTAGGAGACCCCACCCTTGGCTGATGAAGCAACTAGGGCCAGGCTCATAAAGGGTGAGAACCTGGATGGGCTCTGCATCCCTGCTTTCCTGAGGGAGGGGGGCAGGGCTGGGAGGCGCTTCCTCTCTTGCAGGCTGCCTGGGCTGCAGCGCTCAGAAACAGGAAGCTCTAATGGGGGCCGTTGGTGACAGGTTTGATGTAGGTTTTATTTTAAGCATAAAGAGGAGATTTCCGTCGGGCTGTTGACAAACATCCAGGTCAGCCCAGCTGTCTGACAGTCCACCACCAGTCCCCAGGGGACTTGACTGGGCTGGAGCCATTTGGGGAAATAGGGGAAATCAGGTTGTAGAAGAGGATGGTATTCAAATTCATGAGGATGGAGTTCACCCCTCATGATACAGATCGGAAGACTGAGGCACAGGCCGGGGATGACCTGCTGTAGGCTCCCAGCAGGTTTGGCAATGCAGGAGCTGGCCCCCCCACCCCATCCCTGAGTTAAAGGAGTGATGGGGTTGGGCTGATAATCTGTGTCAGCTCTGCAGAGGTGGTGTCTTTTGAGGTGTCAAAACCTTTACCTCCAAGGCAACTCACCTGAATTCTGTGCTAGGGGTTGCCCCTTGCCGTGAGCTGTCAGTTCTCTAGAAACACAAGGAGGGAGCGTTGGTTGCATTTTACGTGTGAAGAAATCAAGGTTTGGGTCACAGGACTGCTGGTGATGATCTGGGAGAGCCCTTGTTCCTGGAGGAAGTTTAAGAGCTGGACTCAGACCATTCATACTAGACCTGTCACTGAATCCTCAAGGTGACTTTTTGAGGGTCACCTGAGAAGATCACCTCTTGTCTTAGAGCAGGGAGGGGTAGTGGCTTTTGGGCTGTCACAGAGTGGGTCTGCCCTCCAGCCTGGGGTCACACCCTAGCCTCCTAGGCATCCCAGTCACCGGCTCTCTGGGTCCTTGATTCTCCTGACACATGCCTCACCTCTCTTCCAAATCCCGGCAGCCTTTCCTCCTCGTCACTATGGAACACCTACTGGATGCCCAGCAGTTGGCAAGACTGCCATGGGTCCCGCCAGGTCTCAGGGGAGGGAAGGAGCCGCTAAGTAGAAACTAGTCATATAATTTGGAACAGATGCACTCAGGGACGTCTGCCCTAAGACCAGAGCTGTTCCTAGAAGCTGTGATGGGGGGAGCCAAGAAGGGCATTGGGAGGGTCTGATGCAAGAGAGCAGGGAGGGATTCTTGGAAATGAGGAAGGTGAGACAGTTTGAGCCTTGACTTCTCTGACAGGGGTTCCCCTTGGCCAGGATTCTGTGGAGGGAGAGGCTAGCGGCTTCTGCCATTCCCCTTACCCCCGGCCTACCAAGCCTTGGGGATCCACAGAAACAGGCCCTCTATTGTTTCGCCTCCAGTTGGAGTGTGAGGGGCAGTGATTGGCAGGCGCTGTGTTTGAGCCCCTGTGAGGGCCTGCAGCTGCTGCCTTGTCCCCTGGGGCTGCTGGGCCTCCATAGCAGCTTCCCCAGGCCAGACTGGCCCCAGCTGCCTAGCCCCTAATTAGGCAAAGATGAGATTTGCTCCCTGATCTGTTTCTCACCAGCTAATTATACACACTTGGGCTTGGGAGACTAGCAACCTGGCTGCTCACTTCTGTCATGAAGGTGTGATGGGCCCCCTGGGAAAGTGCCCATCCCCACCTGCAGGACCTCAGTTTATCTTGACAGAGGAAGGGATGTAGTGAGAGGGTATTGTCCCTGCCCTGATGAAATGGTTCTGCCTTTGCTAATGAGTTGCTGAAGGGGGCCAGGGGGAGGAGATCCCCCCATCTTGTCTGACATCCGGTGTCCAGGGAAGTCTGCAGATCCATCCTGGCCCAAGACAGAAGCCCCATCCAGGTTTTTTAAAAGTTTAATATTATCTTTCAGATGATACATTTATATATTTCCCCCCAAATTTTATTAAAATGTTCAAACATAAAAGTTGATAGAATTATTCAGTGAATACATATATCACCTACTAGATGGACGGTTGTTAATATTTTGCTATATTTGCTCTATCAGGCATCTCTCCATTCCTCTGTCCATCCAGTAAGACAATTGGATTTTTTGGAAACCTTTCAAAGTAAACTGCAAGGATCAGTACCCTTCCCCTCAAAGACACTCCAGCATGTATATCATCAACAGAGTTTCATATTAAATATTTGTTTGTGGTTATTTTTGAGGGTGGGGGTAAAATTTATATACAGTGAAATGCATAGATCTTAAAAGTACCATTTGCCAAATTTAGACAAGTACATACTGTACCCCAAACCCCAATCAGAACACAGAACCATGAACAATTCCCTCACATTCCTTCCCAGTCAGTTCTTGTCCCCCGCTCATGGAGGTATATGATTCTATATAAATTAAATATTACTAAAAACAACATTCCCTTGCCCTTCCCTTCCCACTCCTAACCCTGCTCTCCAAAGTAAACACATTCAACTTTTTAAACTATTTCTTCTGACATTTTCCTCCATATTTCTAAATAACATTCTTTTCCTGCCATTTTCTTGATTAATTTTAGGCAAATGTTGACTTTCAGGTCTGATGTCCCCCAGTGTGGCTTCTGCGGCCTGACTGTCTTGTGTTTGAACTCTAGCCCTTTCCTTTACTGGCCAGATGACCTGGCAAGTCCTCTTAACTTAGACTTAACCACCTTAAGACTTAACTACCTTTTGCCTTAGTTTCCTCATTTGTAAAATGAGTAATAAGAATATTGAAGATCTTATGAGGATTCAGCATGTAAAGTGCCTAGAATAAGGCACATCACCCAGTAAGTGGTCAAAACTGTTTCTTTTTGTAGTTATTATTATCAAGGAAGACAACTTTTCTTACCCACTTCTCTTTCAAAATCAACATTTATCACAATTTTTCATTAAATGATTAATTAGTATTGTTGATATTGTGACCATATAAATATTTTCTTGCCAAGTTGCATATTACAGTTAGATTTCCTTTTTTTGTGCAACTCTATTCTTCCTGGAGTTATTACCTGCTTTGTTTTCCATTTGCTTAGTTTCCTCTTTACTCATATTTGATTCTTGGACATCTTCAATTTCCCCATAGTTACACATAGAGGATAATTTATTGGTTCCAATTTTCTTCCTGAAACCCTTCAAGGGCTTTATAACAATCCTTACAGAACTTTAAAAACAATAATGGAACCAACTTTTTTTAAAAGGCAATTTTAAGCACAAATACAATTTGTAAGATAAGCACTTGTAAGCATCCACTCTCTGTCTCTGCTCACATGAGTCTCTAAGAGGAAAAAAAGTCCTCTCCATTTATCCACTGAGCATGTCTGATCACTGCTGCCAACCTCTGGCTTGTCCTGTGCCCTTGGCTTTATTCATTTAACCAAAGTCTACTTCTAGTCACCTTGGAACTGTACTTGGCAGTGCCAGCAACATAGAGCTTGGGCAGTGTCGACCCATCTGTTCCCAGACTGGCATTTACACTGCACGTTACATTACATTGGCAGCCAGGAGAGTGTGTGTGGGGTTAGATGATGGGTGTATGTGTGTGTGTATGTGTGTGAGACCTGTAGGGGCATGTGAGTGTTTATATAGGTGCCAACAGACTTGCTATGAAAGCTCATCTGTGTGCATTTATGTGCATGTACTTGTGTGTATAGACATTGACAGTGTGTTCACTAGGTGTATGTATCAAGAAGCCCTTGCTGTGTAACAGACCACCCTAGACCCTAAACAACAAATTATTAGTTCATGATTCTGTGAATTGGAAATCTGGTTTGGGCTCAGCTGGGCAGTTCTGATCTTACTTAGGCTCACTCACATAGCTACAGTCAGCTGGGGCTGGGTGGTCTTGGAGGGCCTTGCTCACATCTCTGGCAGTTGGCAAGCTGTTTACTAGGGTGCTTCGGTTCACCTCCATGAGGCTAGCGTTGGCTCATTCACATGGTGATCTTAAGGTTTTGTGTTCAGCTCCATTGCACAAGTGTTCTTTAAAGCCTCTTATTGGGTCATGATTACTAAAGTTCCATTGGCCAAATTGACGTGGTCAAGTCAGATTTAAGTGGTAGAGAAATAGACTCCATCTCTTAGTCATATTGCAAAGGGTATGAGTACAGGCATGGAGGAACTTTTGCAGTCAGTTTTCAGTTTATTACAGCCTGTGTGTGCTGGATGGGCTTCCCTGGCGGCTCAGACAGTAAAGAACCTGCCTGTAATGCAGGAGACCTGGGTTCAATCATTGGGTTGGGAAGACCCCCTGGAGAAAGGAAGGGCAACCCACTCCAGTATGCTTTCCTGGAGAATTCTACGGACATAGGAGCCCAGGAGGCCACAGTCCATGGGGTCGCAAAGAGTTGGATATGACTGAGTGACTAACACACACACACACACGTGTGTATGGTAGGTAAAGTATTGGGGAAACTTCCCAGCTTTGAAATCAGAAAAACTTGGACTTTTTGGTACTACCACCTGTTGTCTGATCTTAGTCAAGTTGCCTCACCTCTCTGAGCTCTGTAAACTGGATAAAACTGAATAACATGCTATGGTCTTTGTAAGGGCTTGTTCCATTCATGTGTTCATACAATATATATTTATTTGGATCTACTGCATACCAAGTCCTAGGCGCACCCTGGAGAGATTGTAGCAAACAAAATGAACCAAACACCTCCCTTGGGAGACTTAGTCTAGATACTATTTGATCATCTCAATAATTTTATGATCACTAAGATTACATCCTAAAGGAAGGAGAGGTTCTTGACCTGACCAAGGAGGTCTGGGAAACCTGAGATATTTGAGCTGAGATGTGAAGGATAAATAGAAGTTAGCCAGGAGAGGTGGGCCTAGGAGTGGAAAAGGATTCCAGAATAAAGGACCAGCCTGTGCAAAAGTCCTGTGGTGGGAGGAGTAGATTATTGGAACAAAGAGGGTAGGTGAGGCTGAACCTGAAACATAAGGGCCTGACTGTGTGAGGCTATCAGGGCCTTTGAACAATGTGAGGGTCTGTCTTGCCAGGCATCCTGAAAAAGAAAAACAACAATAACAACAAAACCACCAAAGTTCTAACAGTATTCTACAAGCCCTGATGACCAGGATCCCTGTTCCTCCTCCTCCTCCCCTTTACCTCCCCGGACACAGCCTGCTGCTTCCTTGATATTCCAGAAACACACTAGGCACATTTCTACCTCAGGGCCTTTGCACTTGCTATTTCCACTGCCAGTATCTGTCCTACCCCAGATATTCACATGACTCACTCCCTCTCTTCATTCAGGTCTGTGCCCACATGTCACCTTCTCAGAGAGGCCTTCTCTGACCCACCCACTCACTGCCCTTTCCCTGCTAAACCATCAGCTTCCAATAACCATTAGTTCTCTACCCTGGTTTATTTTTCTTACTAGAAAAATACTCCTACCCTCCACCTCCTATCACTACTTACAGTTAACAAAGGCCACATTATGTTTCTTGTGTGTGTCTCTCACTAGAATGCAGTTCCGTGAGGCAGGTGGGTTTGCTTTGTCTAGGCTCAGTCCCCATCCCCTGGGGAACAGGCGGTATCTCATAGCCATTTGTTGGATGAAGGAATGAGTGAAAATAAGTGAGTGAATGGCATGCTAGAAAGAACTGACTCCTGAATATTAGGAGGTCTGGCTTTAAGTCCCCAGCTGGGTGAGCTAGATAAACCATTCACCTTTTGGTTCCTGGTTTCCCTCACTGTGCTGTGAGGTATTTGTGGCCTCTAGGTTGGCTCTGGGTTTGGAAAGGAAGACTCCAGGCTATGGAGGGTTAGGGCTTGTCAGGGAGAAAGGGAGCTGGGGCCCTCTCCCTGACCTTTCTGGGGATGAAAATAGCCTAGCTCAGCCCCCAGGGTTGGCCCCCTACGCTCACTATGGCATTCAGCTGGAGCCAGGGGGCTCTGTCTGGAGCCTGCCAGCCTGGCGTTGGGCTGGAATAGGCCTCCTGACAGCTGGGCCAGGCAGCCCTGGGAGGTTCTTAAAGGCAAACTGGGCTGGTTGGATGCCCCCCACTTCCCTCCCTACTCCCCTCTCCTTTATCAGTGTCCATTGGCAAGGTAAATCCCTTAATCCCCTACATGCCTGCAGCCTTTGCAGCTTGCAAAACTCTTCCTTGGTCTGTGTCTAATTTCACTCTGCAGGGTAGCTGCATTACCAGGGGGAACATAAAGCTTCAAAGAGGACAGCTGTCTCATTGGAGGTTACATAGCCAGGACCTAGTGCAGTTACTGGTGAGACACAGGTCTGGCCCAGCCTTGCCCCCTCCCTGAGAACGGGAGTTTGGCGGGCCCAAAGCTTCTAGGTTCTCATGAAAAATGAGACCTCAAAAATGTTTAGTATGTTATTCTCTTGCGATTTAAATGTGAGCTTAATGTTGTTGTTGTTCAGTTGCTTAGTAGTGTCTGACTCCTTAGGACCCCATGGATTGCAGCACCCCATGCTTTCCTGTCCTTTGCCATCTTGCTCAATTCATGTCCATTGAGTTGCTGATGGATCCAACTATTTCATCCTTTTCTGTCCTTTATCCTCCTGCCTTCAGTCCTTCTCAGCGTCAGGGTGTTTTTCAATGAGTTGCATCAGATGGGCTTACTATAAAAATACCTTAAACGTAAAAGTATTACTTAAATGTAAAAATACCCCATACAAAAGCTATAGGTATTTATCACGCCATAGTTTGTAATAGCAAACAGTTGAAAATGTCCATTAATGAGAAGTGGTTAAATCAGCTCAGTCTAGCCTTGCACCAGCAGCACACATGGCACTGGGAACATGGCCTGCATGCACTCGTGTGGACTGGCAGGGCACCTGGTTCTGTGAGCAGAGCAAGGTGTGAGACCATGCACCCTGTGCCCAAACCCTCTTGTACCGACCTTCAGTCTCCCTGGAGAGCTACGTGGGGAACCTGACACACTGGTGGCCTGTGGATACTGGCTGGCTGGAGCCAGCGGTGAGGGGGGAACTCACTTCCTCTGCTTTTACCGTTTGAATGTTGAACCTTGTGAATGTATTATCTATGCAGAAAAAAATAAAAATAAATTTAAAATAAAGTAACACATAGTAGATGGCGAGAAACCTGAAAGAGAAAGAGAGACATCAGGTTTGCAGGCCCAGTCGGCTCCCAACCTCCCCTGGGGCAGGAAACCAGGGGCCAAATCCTGGTTCTGCCCAGCTTGGTTTTGTGGTTCCACCCTCTACAGTAATGTTTTGGTTTCCACAGACACAGCACCCACAGGAAACCCCAGCCAATGGGCATCAGGTGCTGAGTTGGACCGCCTGGTGGTGGGCATGACACATCCTTGTTAATGGCATCATCCAAGTGCCTGAGTGATGATGCAGCCCCCAGTGGAATGGTAACACTTCCCATAGTTCCACAGGCCAGGCTGGTCTAGGGTTTGTCTTGCAATGTCTAGGTGGGTGTGTTGTCACCAAAACAACCATCTCCATTAACCTGCTCTGAACCTTTAGGGACTGAATTCATCCATCCATCCAATATTCATTAAGCACTTACTATGGGGCAAGTTGGAGAAGGAAATGGCAACCCACTCCAGTATTCTTGCACAGAGAATCCCATGGACAGAGGAGCCTGGTGGGTTTGGGGTTGGCCAAGAGTTGGGCATGACTTACTGGCTAAACAACAACAACAACATGTGCCAAATCCTCTCCTGGGCACTAAAGAAACAACAGCATGATGTGTGCTCAGCCACATCCAGTTCTTATGTGACACTATGGACTGCAGCCCACCAAGCTTCTCTGTCCATGGGATTTTCCAGGCAAGAATACTGGAGTGGGTTGCTGTCTCCTCCACCAGGGGATCTTCCCTATCCAGGGATCACACGTGCATCTCCTGCACTGGCAGGTGGATTCTTTACCACTGAGCTACCAGGGAACAAACCAAATAAAAACCTCATGCCCTCTGGTGTGGGGACAGGTAATACCTACCAGGGAGTGAAAGTTCTGTGGAGGAAGAAGAAGCAGGGGAAGGGAGTGGGGCTCTCGGGTTTTTCCATTTTTACTGATGTAGAATTGTGTTAGTTGCTCAGTCGTGTCTGACTCTTTGAAACCCCATGGACTGTAGCCCACCAGGCTCCTCTGTCCATGGAATTCTCAGGTGAGAATACTGGAGTGCATTGCCATTTCCTTCTTTAGGGATGTAGAATTGATATACAATAAAATCAACCCATTTCAGGTGTATGGTTCAGTGAGTTGAAGTTGTATACATCTGCGTACCTACCACTCCAGACAAGGTATGGACATTTCCATGCATCCTGTAAAGTTCCCACATGCACCTTTGTAGTCAATTTCTTGCTCCCACCCCACTACCCATCTAGAGAGCTGCTGATCAGTCTCCTTCCACTGTGGACTGAATTTGTCTTTTCTGGAGTTCCTACAAGTGAAATCTGGCTTCTTTCACTTGGCATAATACATTTGTGATTCATGCATGCTGTTGCGTGTTGGTTCCTTTCAATTGCATCCCATGGTATGGCTCTCCGTATTGTTTGTTTATCCAACCTGTTGATGGTCATCTGGGTGGCGGTTTCCACTTTTTGGCTGTACAGATAAACCTGCTATGGACATTCATGTACAGCTCTGTGTGCATATATATTTTCATTTCTCTTGGGTAAATACCTGGGAGTGGAGTTGCTGGGCCTAGTGGGAAGTATGTGTGTAATTTTATTAGAAGGGAGGACTGTGCTCCTAAATAGGGTGGTGAGAGCAGGCTTCACCTACCAGGTGATGTTTCAGCAGAGGCCAGATGGAGGCAAGGGGAGTGTCTGTGGGGAAGAGAGTTCTAGGCAGAGGGAGCTGGGGGATCGAGTGTCAGCAGAACAGCACGGAGGCCAATGTGGCAAGATTAGAGTGAGTGAGCAGGAAAGGCCTGCCTAGGAGGTGAGGTCAGTGTGTGACAGGACTGGATGCTGTCCGGCCCTGAGGTCATGGTGAAGGCATTGGCTTTTACTCTGAGAAGCCGCAGGAGGGTTCTGAACAAGAGCTGGGACAGGATTGAGCTTGTATTTTAACAGCCGCCTCCTGGATTCCTAAACGGAGAATGGGCTGTTGGGCAGGGAGCAGGGAGGCCAGCTAGGCAGCTGCTACAATGGTCCTGGTGGGAGATGCAGGAGCTAGCTGACTGGGGTTGAGGTGGTGGAGAGTGAGGAGTGTCAGATTCTGGGTCTACTCTGAAGGTGGAGCTAGAGGGGAAGCACTGGGCATGGGAGGCGAGGGAAAGAGATATGAAGGGTGGCCGGGACCTGAGGTGGCCTCTAGGAGCTGAGAGTGACTCCTAGCAACAGCTAGCAAGGTAACATGTACCTCAGGCCGGCAACCCCAAAGAACTGGATTCTGCAAATCACCTGAGTGAACTTGGAAGAAGACCCTGAACCTCCCCAAAGGAACACAGCCCAGCTAAGAGCTTAATTCAGCCTGGTGAGACCCTGAACAGACAACCCAGCTGTGCCACACCCACAGCCTGATCCATAGTAACTGTCAGAGGGTGGTTTTCAGTCACTAAGTTTGTGATAATGTTTTACTCAGCAATAGGTGACTAATACAGACATCCTGGAATCCTACAGCATCAGAACTAAAGAGTTCCTTGGCAACTATTGACTCCAACCTCCTCGTCTACAGCTGGAGAGACTAGGGTCCAGAGAGAAGACAGGCCTCGAACCCTGGTCCCAACAGGTAGGCAGCATCAGGCAGAAGCTGGACGCCCTGCCAGGCCCAGCCCCTCCTCTCCTAGGAGGTACCAGCTCCTCTGCCAACCCCTCCTTCGTCTGGACACTGGTCCGCTAGATAGCCAGCTTCTGGGTATCCACTGAATACCCTCAGTTCCCAGGCCAGCAAGCTTGGGCAGTTTCCCCACTAGGCCAGGCCCAGTGACCAGGAGGGAGGTAGCATCCTCGTCCCCACAACAGAGCAGGGCCCACGGGTGGAGGAGCCACACCTGAATCTAAGAGCCCAGCAGGGAGGGACTGTGCCTAGAATCCCAGCTCTATTGCTCACGGGCTGTAGGACTCTGGCCAAGGGACACCCCTTTGCTGAGCTGCAGGGTCAGTCTGTGAAACGGGAGCAGGATTGCTGTTCTCCAGGTAGCCAGTGAGCTCAGGTACACGAAACTGTTGGTGGGAGTTCTGTAAATGCACGAATGCACATCCCCAACCTTTTCCTTCATGTGGGCCTCAGTTTCCCCATCTGCTAATTGATCTCATGCTTTAGATATGCTTTGGGGGTCCTTTTAGCTCTAACAGTTGACCCATTTTAGGGTTCAGATTATGGCTCTGCTTGTTATCAGCTGTGCGACCTTGGATAAGTAATTTAGTCTCTCTGAGCCTACATTTCTTAACTTGTAAAATGGGCTATTAATAATGCCTATCATATAGGCAAAACTTTCTCTGACATTAGATCCTACCAATGTTTTCTTAGGTCAGTCTCCCAAGGCAATAAACTAGTAGGACCTAATCAAACTTACAAACATTTACACAGCAAAAGAAGCTATTAAGAAATATGAAAAGGCCACCTGCAGAATGGGAGAAAATATTTGCAAATGACGCGTCAGACAAGGGCTTAATTTCTAAAATATACAAACAGCTCATATAACTCAACAACAACAAAACAAACAACCCAAGAAAAATGAGCAGAAGACCTTAATAAACATTTCTTCAAAGAAATCATACAGGTGGCAAGTAGGCACATGAAAAGATATTCAACATCACTAGTTCTTACAGAAATACAAATCCAAACGACAGTGAGGTACCACATCACACCATTTAGAATGGCCATCATTAAAAAGTCTACAGATAACAAATGCTGGAGAAGGTGTGGAGAAAAGTGAGCCCTCCTACATTGTTGATAGGAATTTAAGTTGGTACAGCCACTATGGAAAAGAGTGTGGAGATTCCTTAACAAAACTAAAAATAGAAATGCCATATGATCCAAGAATACACCTGGAAGAAAACTATAATTTAAAAAGATATGTGCACCCCCTATGTTCATCGCAGCACTGTTCACAATAGCCAGGACATGGAAACATACATCAACATATGAATGGATAAAGAAGGCATGGTACATATTTACAATGGGATACTACTCAGTCATAAAAAGAACGAAATATTGACATTCGCAGCAACATGTAACTTTCAGATCATCATACTAAGTGAAGTAAGTCAGAAAAAGAAAGAACAAATATCCTATGATATCACTTATATGTGAAGTCTAAAAGACGACACAAATGAACATATCTACAGAACAGAATCAGACTCACAGACATAGACAACAGGCTTGTGGTTGCCAAGGGGGGAGGCAGGTAGGGAGAGGGGTAGCCTGGGAGTTTGGGGTTGGTGGATGCAAACGATTACATTTAGACAGGATAAGCAACTAGGTCCTACTGCATAGCACAGGGAACTATATTCAATATCCTGTGGTAAACCATAATGGGAGAGAGTGTAAAAAAGAATGGATGTATGTGTATAACTGGGTCACTTTGCTGTACAGCACTGACACAACATTGCAAATCAACTATACGCCAATTAAAAAAAAAAGCAGTACCTGTCATTATATGAGAAATGCAGGTCAGATACCTAGTCTAATGTCTCAATAAATGCCAGCTGGTTTTATTACTGTCATCATTATCATAGTTCCGAACATATGAATTAGGTAGTGCCAGCAGACGAGGGCAATAGGGCAGAGCCTCCCAGGGTGGGTAAGTTCGGTTTCCTTGGAGATAATGTTTGTGGGTTGGGCCTGCAAGCATTTCTGGGAAATCCAAACTTTCCCCCGGCCATTAGGTCCTGCACGCATCTAGAGCCAGGATCACAGTGCTTATAAACGATAACCCTATAGGCAGGCTTTGGGAAACAAAAATATGCATTTATTTCTGTTCCCAGTTCTGAGAACCGCCTCCTGCTTTTCTCTAGAGGGATGCCAGTCGCTTGTGCCAACACCTGGAGGTGGGGATGTGTATCATAGACACAAACATGGGTGACCATCTCTATGGTGTCCATCCTCTGACCACAGCTAACCCGCAGGTGTTTCCAGATACCTGACTGCGGGCTGGCCAGGCCAGAGTCTCTCCCGGGAATTTGAAACTTGAATGGAGGGGCCCTCCCTTAAATCCACTGCCAGACTCTTGCTTAGTCACTTTCTGGTGTTTGTCACCCGCTTCACCTTGGCTGACATGGTGACTGGGGGGACAGAACATTGTGAGGAACTGAGGACCAACTGTGGGATGGAGCAGTGACCCTCCCGTCACGCAGGCAGCTGGGGGATGCTTCTGTGCAGAAAGAGCACTGGACTCAAATTCTGGTTCTCTACAAACTTACTGGCTGTGTGACCTCAGGCAAATCACTCAGTCTTTCTGTGTGGTCCAGTGGGATGGGACGAGTGGGGACCTCAGTGAGCTGATGGGGAAAATGAAACCCAGAAAGAGGAGGGCTTTACTTAAAGCCACACAGCAAGTTTAGGACAGACCCTGGAGAGCTCTCGTGTCTGCTAAAAATCTCAGCTCTGGAGATGAGACAGTCCCTGGAGCAGGGAGTGTGTCTCTAATTAGTGGTGGGACCGGTTTTCCCTAGATGACCCTCAGGCCCCAAGCCCTTCGAAGATCGCAAATTCCTTTCCCAACCAGTTGTCACATTTGTCCTGGCAATATTATCAACATTGCCTCAAAGATTGAGCAAATGAACCCCAGAAAGCCCCAAGCTGGTCACACCCCAAGTTTACTGCAGTTTGAGCCAGATCTGAAAAGTCTGGGCTTTTTGTTCTAAGTGAATGTTTCCCAGGCTGGTATTTGAGAATGCATTGAGGGTAGTGGTTAATGAGCTCCCCATACGACTAGTTAAGTTGCTTGCTTTTATTCTGATGGTAATCTTTAAAAAGTAACTCGAATATATTCTGAACCATCTGCATGACCACAGATAAGGCCTACTTGGGATTGTATTTGGATCTGGGGTCACACTGGCATCAAAGAATAACATTTGGGACTTCCCTGACAGTCCACTGGGAAGGGAGTGCTGGCTCAATCCCAGGTCACGCAGCTAAGATCCCACATGCCTCCTGGCCAAAAAATCAGAACATAAACAACAGAAGCAATACTGTAACAAATTCAATAAAGGCTTTAAAAATGGTCCTCATGAAAAATATCTTTAAAGAAAGAATAACATTTATTGAGAACTAACCATGGGCCAGGCACTGTGCTTTGTATTTTTCACATAGTATTCAGTTAACCCTCATGACAGGTACTATCGTGAGGGTTAAATGAATAGGTACTACCATTTCACAGAGGATGTTGAGGCAAAGAGAGGTTAAGTAAATTGCAACACAATCAACAGCGAGTGATGGGGTGCAGCCAAGATTTGAGCCCAGGCTGGCTTCAGAGTCTGTGATCTTGATCACAACACTTTACCACTGTCACCTGCTTGAAGGGGCGAGAAAAGGGCAGATGTAGCCTTGATATGTATAATGAATTCCTGCTAAGCGAAAGGCCACGTGATGCAAAGGTAGAGACTGGGAAGGAGGCTTCGCCATGGGAAAAATAGAGCCAAGTGGTGGGAGAAGAGTCAGCAGCACACAGGGGTGGGTGGAAGTGTGTGACGCACCCAACAGAAATGGCAGCATGGCGAGTGTCCCACACACACACTGCCAGTGATAATTCAGGTTTAGCAAAGCACCATCGTCTATATCACTGAAATTAATGTTGTTACCTTGATGCTGTGGCAGCATAACTTAGTGGTTAGGGCTAAAAAGACATGATTTCTGAGTTCAATCCATCTTCCTCCTTGTCTTCTCCTCAGACTATGAGCAAGTCACTCAACCTCTCTGAGCCTCCGTGTTCTCATCTCTAAAATGGAGCTATAATAGTGCCTGATTTCCTATGCCATTCTCTTCTCTTCTTTTTCTTTGTTGGCCAAACCCTGATTTTATTTCTGGTGCCAATGTACCCAGCCAAAATGCTACCTAGCCTCTCTTACAGCTACCTGTAGCCAATGAGTGGAAGTTATTAGGTGAGGTTTATGCGAAATATCCTTAGACAACTCGGATGCAGCTGAGAAGGAAACCAATGTGTCCTTTTTCATCTTCCTACATGGAAATCAGGCATTAAGGCAGGAGCTTCAGCAGCCATCTTGGGTCAGAAAGGACCTGGAGGATGAAACCATACGTGGTAAGGATGAACACGAACGATATGAGCAGCATGAAGCTGGAAGGAACCTGAGACGTTGATGAATACTGTGGAGGCTGCACCAGCTCTGGCTCAGGTTGATCTTCTCAGACTTCTTTTTACAAATAATTCTTTTAGATTTACAGGCCTATTACAAAGATAATACAGAGAGCTCCTATATACTCCACACCCTCCCTTATTATTAACATCTTATATTAGTATGGTACATTTGTCACCATTAATGAACCAATATTGTTACCTTATTATTAACTAAAAAGTTCGCTCCATTCAGATTTCCTCAGTTTTCCCCAAATGTCCCTTTTATATGCCAGGTTCCCACCCAGGACACCAAGATTATGTTTATCATCATGTCTCCTGAGGCTTCCTCTTGGCTGTGACAGTTTCTCAGACTTTTCTTTTTCTTTTTATGACCTTGACAATTTTGAAGAGTTTTGGTCAGGCATTTTGTAAAATGTCCCTCAACTGGGATTTGTCTGATGATTTTCTTATAGTTGGACCAGAGGATGTGTTTGGGGAGGGAGGTTGCGGAGGTGAAGTGGCAGCCTCTTCACTTCTGTCAAGGGTAGACACTGTCAATATTACTTTTTGGTGTGGGGGTGAACTTTGATCACTGTCAGGCTCTCTCTGCAAAGTTACCCTTTTCCCTCTCTTTCCATGCTCTGTTCTTTGGATTAATGTCACTATGAACAACCCACGCTCTAGAAGTGGGAGTTACTTTCCCTCCTTAAGGGTGGAGTATCTACATAAATATTTGGAATTCTTAGGAGTGTTATCTCTTCTATTTATTTATTTATATCTGTATGGGCTCGTGGATATTTATTTTATTCTTTGGGGTATAATGCAGTACGATTTTATTTTATTTTTTCGCTTAAATTGTTCCATCTTTGGTCTTTGGGATCCTGCTCTGCTGGCTCCCCACGCTTCTTCACCTGAGTAAAACAATCTGAGATAGATTTTTCACAACAATGGTTTCAAATTCCTCCCATTCCTCCATTCTCATGCCTTCACAATGTGACTTTATTATAGCTTCTGGCATCAGGAAAGACCTGGCCCTCTCTCTGGATCCCTGGAATCTGGCCTGGGCTGTGTGACTTGCTTTGACCAATGGGAAGAGACCAAGGCATGAAAGGGGCTTGTGCGTTGGGGCTGTTGGACTCAGGACCCTAAGACCACCAAGCGAGAAAGTGGCGCTAGCCTGCAGAGGAGAAGCGGTGTGGCCCAGTCACCTGCCCACCCTTGCCAACAGCCAGGTAACAGCCATATGCTGGAAGCCTTCATCCACAGCTGACTGCGGATGAATGACAGACCCGGAGGCGAGCTGTTCCCCCTGAGCCTGGGCCACACTGCCCACCCACTGGGTCGTGAGCACAGCAGTGGTCAGTTTAAGCCACTAGCTTGTGGGGTAGTTTATTATGCAGCAAAAGCTAACTGCTATGCAAGCTACTTTCTTTTAAAAATCTGTTGAGTTTTCTGTTAACTGAAAAGTGAAAGTGAGCTGCACAGCTGTGTACGATTTTTTATGACCCCATGGACTGTAGCCCACCCGGCTCTTCTGTCCGTGGGATTCTCCAGGCAAAAACACTGGAGTGGGTGGCCATTCCCTTCTCCAGGGGATCTTCCTGACCCAGGGATTGAACCTGGGTCTCCTGTATTGCTGGCAGATTCTTCACTGTCACTGCACAATGTAAAGATGAATGGTAAAATTTATGCTAATAATATAAAATTTTAATTTTCCTTTACTTGGAACAACATTTAGTAGCAAATAAAAAACATCATGACAAGTTGAGAGCGACTAGAAAAAAAAGTTTTATATTTTGGTACCCCTACTGGCATGTTTTTCCTAGTTTTTGAAACCATGTTTTTCCACATTTTCACTTTGCATTGAGCCCGGCAAGTCATCTGGAGGGGGGCATGGTAATCCACTTCAGTATTCTTGCCCAGAGAATCCCATGGACAGATGATCCTGGTGGGCTGCAGTCCATGGGGTTGCAAAGAGTCAAACACGACTGAAGTGACTTAGCACACTGCAGATCACGTTGTTGGCCCTGTTTGGAATGCTTGCTGTCAGGACTCTTCCTCTCAGAACCCAGTTGCCATGTTGGCAGGAACCCCAAGCAGTATGGAAAGAGCATGTGTAGGTTCTCCAGTCAGTAGTCCTGTCCAAGCCTAGCCTTTGGGGTGTCTCAGCCCAGGTGACAGAAATAAAGCCTCCAGATGATTGCATTGCCACCTCTCCTAACCTTCCCCTGGCCCCAGCTTAACTTCCAGACACCTCCGTCCATCTGGGTCTTCCAGCAGACACCCACCCTACATGGAACAGAGACAAGTCATTCCTGCAATACCCTGCCTGAGTTCCTGCCCTACAGAATCCCTGAGCAAAATAAAACCCATGGTGGTTGTGTTTCACCAGATTGGGGTCATTTGATATGCAGAAGGAAATGTATCCTTGTTTATTCATTCGAGTTGATTCCAATCTTTTGTTAATGCAAATGAAGCTGCAATGAATAACTTTGTGCATAGTGTGTGTATATTTAGATTCCTAGAAATGAGGATTACTGTGTCAAAGGGTAAAATGCATACACAATTTTGTTAGCTATTGCCAAATTCCTCTCTAAACAACTTTCTTTGTGCTTACAATATATTTGTACATGTATAATTTCCCTCTCCAACATAACTACAGAGAAACATACATAGAGAAAAATGCACAAACAGAGGTACAGCTTGACAAATTCTTGGGGAAACTAAACATATGCGTGTAATCCTCACTCAGGTCAAGAAACAAACATTCCTGGCCCCCTAAAAGCTGCCCTAGTCACCCTTCCCAGCTCCCTTCCATGGTATCCGATTTCCTTTTGGTGTTTCCAGTTAGGTGCTAATACATTTTATGCTCTTTGGCTTTCATTATAGTCATCAAAACCTGTTACACCGATGTCAGCTTTGTTAGACTCTCCTCTACGGTTCTGCCAGTCTGTTGGGTTATTGTTTTCAAACTGGGTTTCTGTGGAACCCTGGGGTCCTTTCTCAAACGACAGGAAAAAGAACAAATGCACAGATTGGCTCTTCTACATGCAAACATTTCCCTAAAACATTTGGGGTTCATTCCCACTTGTCTACTACCAAGTGTTAACAACGACAGATGTTCAAGAAACGGGGGAAACCCAGAAATGCCATGAGCTGCACTGAGAATAAAAGTGGTCCTCCTCTGTGGAGAAGTCATTTGCACCGGGACAGGACTTTTATGTTTGTGTGTGCTAAGTCGTGTCCGACTCTTTGCCACCCCATGGACTGTAGCCCTCCAGGCTCCTCTGTCCATCGGATTCTCCAGGCAAGAATACTGGAGTGGGTTGCCATGCCCACCTCCAGGGGATCTTCCCGACCCAGGGATTGAACCCATGTCTCTTATGTCTCCTGCATTGGCATGCAAGTTCTTTACCAATAGCGCCACCTGGGAAGCCCTTTTATGTATAGTAGATAGATTTTCTCTCATTTTCAAAAGTCTTGGTGAAATAGGTACTGTGATCCCTCTTTCACGGGGAGTGAAAACCCAAGCTCTGAGTGGGGAAGTAACTTGGTCAAGGTTCCTTGCTCACACTGAAGGATGGGAGAGGCTGGAGGCTCTGGGCTTCCTTTGATTTAGACCGCATCTTCCTGTCTTCTCTGTCTGGCACCCACGGCTCTACCTACCTCTGCCTCTGTCAGAGTTCCAGCCTCTTCCTTCCCTTCCTGAATATTCTGAAGCTTTCCCCTGAACCAGCCCCTGGGCCTTTGCATGTGCTGCCCCCTCTCCCTGGAACCCTCTTTCTCCTCTTTCACCTAACTTCTCCTTGTCCTCAAGGATGCCTTCCCTAAGTTGCCTCGCTTGCCCCGTGAGCACCGTGCAGCTCACCTGTCACGGTCACTGAGCTGCTTTTGCTGTTTGGCTATTGTGTTTCTGTCTCCTCCCGCCCACCCTAGACTGTAGACACTTTAGAGCAGGGGTGTCTGGTACTTGTTCGTGGCTGTGTCGGCATTGCCTAGTTGTTGGCACACGGCTGGTATTCCAGTAACCATTTGTTGAGGGAAGGAACCATCTTACTTGAGTCTCACAACTCCGTGAATCTAGCAGGGCTGGGCTGTTCACTCTCATTCTTATGGATGAGCAGAGTGAAGCCCAGCGAGGGAAAGGGTCCAGACCTGTGACCAGCCAGGCCTGGGTGACCGTGGTCCTGACACCTCTCCCAGAAAGAGAGGAAGGCTTCAGCCAGCCAGGGGGCTTCCCAGCCTCTCATGGCCCTCCCCTGCTCTCCAGATTAGAATGGGCAAGTGTGACCTGTCTCTGCCTCCCCCCTGCCCAGGACGTGGTGGGCAGGGGGAAGTCGGGGAGGGGGCGAGGGGATGGGGAGAAGGCCAAGGAAATTGCCAAGGAAAAAAGCTAAGTCCTACTCACAGAAGAGCTGGGGGTGGCAGGGCTGTGGTCGTGTGTTCTGAAGCCAGGGCAGGGGAGTCAGGAAGTCAGAAGCAGGAAGGAAGCTCACATCCCTGCCCCAGGGGGATCCAGCGGAGACAGTGGGCCTTTGTCTTCCTGTGTGTTTCAAGCACTGGCCAGCTTGAACTCAGCAATTGCTTATGTATATATTTATTTTCCTTTAACCTTGGTCATAGGGTGAACATGCTCTGGAGCAGGTCATCTGGGTCCAAAACTGTCTCCTCACTGTGTGACTTTGGCCAAATGTCTTGGCTTCTCTGGGCCTCAGTTCCCCCATCTGTAAAAGGGGAAGATGATAATAGTACCTATCTTCCATGGTCATTACAGGGCTTCCTCAGATATTCTAAGGAAAATTCTCCATGGTGTGCCTGGCATAGAGAAATAATTGGAGACAGCATCACAGAGAGCTTACTATGTACAGGCCCAGTTATAGGGGTCTGCAATTTACTAAGACTTAATGGGGATTTTGGAGGCTCCAGCATGATAACTTGAAAGCGGCAGAAGTGGGATGGGGACCCAGCTCTCTGCAGATATCAGAGGGTTGAACCAGTGAACCGTGTTACTTAGAGAGAGCAGCCGCTACATGTTGGGCCCTGCCTTCCATGCAATAGGGACATAAAGATCAAGTGGAAATGGACAATTTTTCCAGGATACCTGGTGGCCATCTGGGACCCTTTCTTCAGCAGGAATGCTTCCTCCCGGAAACCTCTGAACTCCAGTGTTAAGAACCCCTGGAGCAGGGGTGGAGCTGGGGAAGGGCTGAGCTGAGTGATGAAGTCCTGCTTATAGGCTGAGCTCAGGGTACTTGGGAGCCACTGAAGGTTCTAGACAGGGGGAGTGACATGACTGTAGGCCAGGAGGGAGCACCCCCGGAGATGGGGCCCTATGAGGAGGCTGCTGGGATCTTCCAGGCAAAACATGAGGCTGGGGTGAGAGGGCAGGTGCCGGAGGGGAAGTGGTGCCGGATGTCCTGCCTCCCTTCCTGCCAGCTGAGAAGTGTCACCTTTGAGTACAGCTGCCCCGGTCCCAGAGAAGGCAGCTGTGGTCGAGGATGGCAGAGCCACCCGCTAGACACAGACTACTCAACTCCAGACTCGCACAAAAGAGAAATATTTAACTCACTGAGTTTTAGAGTCTTTCTGCTACAGCCACTTAGCCCGAGCCAGAACTCACTGTGTGACCTCAAGCAAGGAACTTTACTCCTCTGAGCCTCAATTTCCACATTTGTAAATTGGGGGCAACAAGAGAACCTGCTAAGATTCAGAAATGACATGTGTAGAGCTAACAAGGAAGAGACACGTGGTTAAAGTCCCTCCTTCCCACACAAGCCCCCCTGGCTGACCCCCTAACTCCCATGTAGCCCAAGGGCAAGCCTTTTATTTTCTCTGCCTCCTTCTGATTCCCTTGGTGGCTCAGGGCAGTGGACACCGGGCCCTCCAGGGCCCTTGACCCAGGATCTGAAAGACTTTGAGACAGAGGTGATCCCTCTCCTGCATTTTACAGATCGGGAAACTGAGGTCCAGAGAGGGGCAGGGATTTGCCTCAGCTCCACAGGTCCATTCAGAGAGATGCTGAATCCAGTTTTTGGTGGGCACTGGGCAAGGAGTTGATCTCTGATAAAGGTGCTGGGGGAACCTTCTCGACCCTCTCCCCAGCTCACTGGGGAGTGGCAGCACTGGCTCAGTGGCATCACTCCTCCGCACTAACTTCTTTACAGCTCCTCAGGACCACCCCAGGGCCTTGGCACGTGCTGTTCCCTCTAGTGGGAGAGCCCACAGCTCCTCACCTGGCAGCCTGTTTCTCACGTTTCATCCTTAAGTGACTTTCTTCAGAGTCTTTCCCTGATCATCCTGCCCAGTTGGACCATCTGAAATCTTTTACCTGTAACTCCTATTTATTTTCTTCACTTATAATATATTAACTAATCAGTTAACTTCAAAGAATTTTGATTTTGGTGAGTCTTTCCCTTTAGTCTCTTAAGCACCATGATGTCTGGACTGTGGCTGTCTGTCTGTCTGTCTTGTTTGCTGCTCTCTCCCCCTCACTGAGGCAGGCTCTGGCCCAGGCAGGTCCTCAGTACATCCTTGCTATATGAATGAATGGATACGTGCATGAATGAATAAATACTCAAGTGAACGTGCCAAGCCTGGACATTCACCACTGCCCTGAACCTGCACGACTTCCCTGTGACTAGATCGCAGTCTCCACATTGTACAGATGAAGAAAGTGAGGCTCAGAGAGGTCTTACAGGGGAGGGTAGGAAAGTGTGGGATGCTAAAGGCCATTGGACTTCCCTGCCCTCTGGACACATCCAACGGCAGCTCATAGGATACGTTACACATTAATCTAACACGAGAAGTAACACATTTATGCTGGTTTTGGCCTGAATCAGACTCCATTCTCAGAAGGGGCTGCTCCATCAAAGGATGCTGATGCTGCTTTTGCCGAGGCAACACTGTTAGCTTTCCAAAGCATCTTTCATGAGAGAGGTGAAGGCCCACATGGACACTGTGGTGGGGGGACAGTCCAGAAAAAGGGGACAAATACCCTTTTCTACTGAGACAAACCATCCTGATGCTGGCTGCTCCCCTGCCCCCTGCAAAGGGCCACCTTGTACCCCACCCATGGTTGCTGTCTCTGGGCTGTGCACAGTGAACTCTCTTCCCCAGTGTGGAAACTGCCTTTGCTGGAAACATGCAGAGATCTCAGGAACAATGTATTCTCCCTGCCTGGTTCCACCAGGATTTACCAGATGCCAGTGGGAAAGACAGAATAGTCTTGGAAAACTTTCCAGAAGGTTCGTTCAGCCCTTGATATAGGTGGAGAGGACACCACTCCAGCCTTTTTGTGGTTGATGCCAAGATGCCTCCAGAGAGCTCTGGACCAGGGAGGCAACTGAAAGATGCAAGTGCACTGGAGGTGGTGTTGGCTGAGCTACTTGGATGAAACTCTTTCCCCTCTCTGAGCTCTAATTTCTTCATTGCTAAGATGGGGAGAATGCTGGTCTGATGCAGAGAGACGTGACAAGGCTTCTATGTAGGCACCTGCAGATGTAGGTATCCTTGCAGTTTCTGCAAGCAGTGGCTTCAGGAGACCCAGCCAAGGCCAAGGCCTTGCCAGCTAGGCCCTAGGACCCTGTGCACCCAGAGTCCTTTAGCTGTTCATGTCTGCAGCCGTGGTGAGTCAGTGTTGCTGTCTTTTAGGCATCCGCAGGTGCTCTGTCCTTATAGCACAGATGGGAACTATAAACGCTCAGAGAAGGCCAGCAGTGCTGCTCCAGGGCAGAGCCAGGACTGTGAACTAAGGTCTGACACCTCTGGGCAGGACACAGCAGTGTCCTTGATAGTCTGGGGCAAACCGGGGATTAGCTGGAGCCCGAGGGACAGGCCTTGGGGGCACGGAGGCTAGGAGAAGGGGTAGGTATAGAGATGAGAGCCGGGAATCTGCAAGAGGGAAGGAGAAAAAGTGAACCCCTGTTCTCGACTGCCCAGCATCCCTGCTTCCTGAAGCGGCTCCTCATTTTCTCCAAGGCCAATCCAACGCCTTGGAGGGGACCGACCTCAGTCCCTGGTTCCAGGCATGATCGTGTGACCCAGGTCCGGTCAACCAGAATCACAGTGGTAATTGCAAGGATGAACACAGGACGAGTCCTGGCTAGAAAGAATCCTGCTCTTGTTGGAATCACTGGGACAGGGGAGCTTTCTGGCTGAGGGACGTGAAGCAGGCAGAACACGAGCCTGCGGTTGCTGGAGCCACTGTCAGGAGAGAACCTGATGGAGAATGAGGTCAGTGTGATGGATGGCAGGCCTGAGAGGTGAGGAGCGACATCGTTTGAGTACCCAGATCTAACCACACCCGAATCTAACCACTTCCTGTGAGTCAATCCACTCCTCAGGATAAGTTTTCTGTCCCTTGCACTTGAGAGTCCTGGCACAGAGAAAGAAGGAAAGTTAAAAAGGAAGGATGAACATTAAAAAAAAACAGATATGTGAGGGTTACCCCAATTGGGTTCTTGGCGTTTTTAGACAACTGGGATGCAGGTAGGGATTGGAGCCTTCACCCCACCCAGAGAAGCTCTGTTCCTGGGGCTCCCAGCAGTGCCTATACACTTGCAGTGAAAAAAAAAAAGAAAATGCTGTAGCTACAAAAATAAAGCACTTACCTTCCCTAGGTCCAGGAGAAGGGATGGCATATACTACTAGGGCTGATTTCTCCACCCCATTCACTTCTTTGGGAACTAACATAATTAGGCACCTGCTTCCTGCTGGGCTCTGCTAAGAGGCTGAAAGACACGGTCTCATTTCCTCCTGCCCCGGCACAGACCATCTCCATCTCACAGACCAGACGATCGAGACCTTGAGAGGCCGGACCACTGGTTTCAAGTTCAGAGCTGCAGGTCTGTCTGACTCCAAAGTCCTGCCCACGGCACCACGCTGCATACAATAGATGCTAAATAAAGGCTCGCCTAGCAAATGCTGGATAAGGTGGTGTCAGCCTTCTGGGCAGCAACCTGCCCCTACGTACTTTTCCCTCCTGCCTGAAATGTCACCATTAGCAACCACACCCTTTGGTTTCCCAGAAGGAGATCAGCACTAATCTGTGCTGGACTGACTCAGGGGATTGGCAGAGGTGGGACTCAGGAGGTGGGGCAGAGCCAGGCGGGACAAAGGTGCCCTGTTTCCATCGCACAGCCTCATGCAGGAGAAAACCTTCTGAAGATAGAGGGGTGTCCAAGCGGGAGGGCAGGTCGGTCCTGAATGGGCCCAGGTGTTGGCTGAGGACAACAGGGCTTCAGTGGCCTCATCAGGATTGACGCCGGTGGCACAGTAATGGGAGTGGGTGGCAGAGTGGCCGTGGCCCCTCTCTGCTCCTGTCCCCTGAAAGAAGCTCATGAGCCCCTGGTTGCCCAGACTCAGCAAAGCCATCTCCATGGATAACTGCAGCATCGCTCTTGGATGAGGGAGGGAGAGACTAGGAGTTCTGGTTTGGAGGCAGGAAGGATCTGGACCCAGCGATTGGTGTCCTGCTCAAGACAGAGTGGACAGTCCCCAAGAGTCCCTAAACTTGAGAGCTGGTGTGAGTTGGGGACACAAGAAGGGTGGAGGGCAGCCCCAGCCAGAAAACTGGCTTCCTAGGGTCGGAGAAGTGTTGGAGTGCTTAGTTCTAAGACCAAAGACTTAGTTCTAGACACTTCTTCAGTGACAGCATGTCTGTTTCAACCCAAAGCCTCCTTCCAGTTGTTTTTAGAAGCTGTCTGAAAATGTCATGGTGGCCCTCATTGCTGAAAATGGTGAAAACAGCTGGGGGTGGGGATGGGGCCTGGGGTTTAAATCATGACTCAGGAGAACCAGTTTTCTCCAAGAGCATCCACAGCCCCGGGAGATGCTCTGAGATAATCAGGCCCCATTTTCAAGTAAGTGAATTTGGGGAAAGTGGCCCACTCTAGCCCTTTCATGGGCAGTCACAAAGCACACGACCACACTGATGGCTCTGACAAGGCCTGCAGCTAAAATGCCTGTCTACATTGATTTAACCTGGTGTTTCCCTCCCTCATTAGACCACAGGTACCTTTATTCTCTCTGGAACATATTCTAGAACATTCTAGGGGTAAAGGAGTACCTCTTAGATCTCCTGGAGCCCCTGAGAAACCATGTCTGAGCTTTAGATGCTGGGGCCTAGGAGTGATGGACAGTGTGGGTGCAAATGGCGATTCCCATTATAGGGGGACACAGCTCCTTCAGTCTTGAACAGAAAGTTCAAGGATGTTCAAGGACGTGAGAAAGCTTAGAACAAGAGATGGCCTTTCCAACAACCTGGGGACAGCATCTGGGCCTCCACCTGGGTGGTTTCCTCCTGTAAATACCTTCCCACTTGCCTGAAATTCCACCACTAGCTGCATATTCCTTTGCAGAGCCCAGTTAAATCTGCTCTCCACTCATTCAGGATACTGCAGCCCTCAGGTGGGCAGGAGGGCCCTGCAGGAGGCAGGAGGGGAGAGGGAAAAGGGACACCGAAGAGGCAGGAACCCCCAAACGTCCACCATTTCACAACTTGAGGGGAAAAGGGCCGGAGGCGACTCTTCTGGACTCCTGGGGCAAGGAGGGCTGGCTCAGGGGACCCCCAGGGTGTCCGGGACAAGGTCCTGGCATTGTGTCCTGTGTTAGAGTCCAGCTTGTCCAGGGGATACCACGGCCAAGTCCTCCCATGGGACCAGCCTCCAGGCATGCTGTCCCTTAGATGCCCGAGGGGCGCATCATCATGCGAGTGGCGCGTAGCGAGTAGCTGGGGCCTTGGAAGTAGTGCCAGCGGATGCCGTTGAGCTTGCGCACGTGGTGACGGGCCGGGTAGTAGATGCCGTTGAGGTTTGAGAGGCCACAGGCATCAAACCACCACCCTGGTGGAGGCGAGAGGAAGAGGCTTTAGGGAGGTGGGGATGCAGTCAATAGGGTGAGGGCAGCCCCCTACCCCAAAGGTGAATCAGGGCTGTTGGCTCCTGAGAGAAGCCAGCCTGCTGAGGATGGGGTTCGGTGGGAATGGGCGGGAGATACCCAGACCCTCTCCTCAGCCTGGGGCCTCCAGAGGCTGGGAGCTTGGGTGTGTCTCTCTGATGTCTCTGTCTCTCTTTGCTCCCTGTGACCCTGCCTTTCTGGGTCTCTCTGCCTCTCACCCAGTTTCCATCCGTCTTTTGTGGATGAAACGTGATCTGTGTTTTTCTCTCCACGTTTCCCTCTGTACCTGCCCCTGTCCCCATGCAGCTCTGTGTCCACCTCTCTGTCTGTTCATCCTGGTGTCTCTCTCATTTCCATCTGTCCCTGTCTCTGTGTCTCCGGAGGTCCCCTCCAATCTCTGTCCCTCTCATTCCATCTCTCACATACCATCTCCCACTCTCTGACGTCGCCCTCTGCAGAAAACACTGCCTGAGTCAGAGTTGGTGGGCAGCTGCCCCTCTGCCCCCGACCCAGGTCTCCCTCCTCCTGATCCTGCTTGGCCTGGAGGAGGGGTGGGGGTGAGTCTCAGATCTGGTGTTGGAGCAGATTAGGCATTTTACCCGCCTAGGGTGCACCCTGGTCCCTACCATCAGTGCTGCTCTGAGGTCTCAGGGGAGAACTGGAGGTGCCAGCTTTAGGGGGCAGTGAGACCCTGGAAGGGACCTTAAGGACTCAGTGGAAGCAGGGGAATTTGGATGAGGTACAGCCAGGCCAGCTCGCAAGTGAGTGAGACCCTGACCTGTACCCATTTCTTGATGGCACCTGGCTGCACAAAGACCCAAGTGGGGAGGCAATGAGGGTGTTCAGCCAGGTGAGCCTGTGCAGAGGCATGGGTTCACCCCATCTTGCACCCACCTCCGGACAGCATCTGGGCGCACTTGCAGAGGCAGTTGTCATTGTCTGCGTCACGTGTGCTGAAGTTGGTGCCCTGGAGGACCAGGCTGCTCTGGCGCCCTGCTGAGCCACTGTACCCACTCAGAGAAAGCCTGGAGGCCACCCGGAGGTGGTGATGGGAGAGAGGCACAGAGTCAGGATGGGGCTGGTTGAGGAAAGGGCTCCCCTCTGGTTGTCCTGGGAAGGGAGCCCCATCCTGGGATGCTGGGCCATGTTCCCTCCTGGACTTCCCTCCCTGCTTGCTGCCTCCAGGGACAGAGTCCCCACGTGTGCCAGGCCCCTCTCAGCTGGACCTGAGTCTTGGACAGTTGTGACAGTGATCATGATAATAATAATAATATTAATGAGGACCATGACTAGCACTTTTTGAACATGGACTATGTGCCAGGCATTGTTTAAAGCACTTTACATGAGTTGACTCATTCTTCTTTAATCCTCACCATACCCTAAAACTCCTGTTTTACAGAAGAGGAAACAGAGCTCCTTAGAGCCAAAGGAGCCTGCCCCAAGTGGCCTGACTTGAGAGCTGTGTGCCTTCCCTCGCCAGCTGACCATCCTGCAACCCCAGCCCTGTCACACCTCCTCACACTCATCTCCCCGCCCCCACTTCCAGGAAGACTTCCTTGACCACACCAGCCCACATGGCACCCCAACACCTGTGACTTCTACCCTTGCAGCCAGCTGGGGAGGGTTTCTATTTATCAGGCTACAAGACCCTGGCAGACACCCTGAGGCCTGTGTGGTGATTACAACCACGATCTTTGGGGACAAAATGCCTGGATTCAAATCCCAGCTCTGCTGCTCGCCAGCTGCGTGCCCTTGGGCAGATTCCTTCATCTCTCAGCTTCACTTTTTTCATTTTTGAAAAACGGTAATGATAGCATATTAACCGTCATTGTGAGGGGGTGACCTCAGCATGTGACGAGTGTGGAGCAGTGCTGGCACGCGCTAAGTGCCCAGCACGTTCAGGGCCTGTTGTTATCTGTCCTGTCCTGCCCATGTGTTCCCAGCCCAGGGTGCGCGGCTGGCACAGGCTTCCACTGAGCCTGGCTGAAGAGAGTGCTGGGGGCTCGTAGCGGGGGAGGGGCTCCACTGACAGCTGCAGCGGGAGCCACTTTGGGAGTAATCGAGGTCTTCCGGGTGGAGGCAAGTGGACACCAGGTGCAGCCAGGGCGGTTCAGGGGACCTCTGGTTCCCCAGGGCAGGGCCTGTGAGATGCCCCCAGAGGGATCCAGAGGGAAGGTGGTGCCTGGGCATGTGGCCTAGCTCAGTCCCGGTACCTCCCATCCATGGACTCTGCCTGCAGAGAGGGCAGGGCCAGCTCAGGGCAGACAGCCATGAAGCCTCAACTATGCCCTTATATATATCACCCTGGGCTCGCATGACTGGTGCTGCAAACTCCCTTCCAAGAGGCCCACCTAGCCAGGGCCTCCCTGGGGTGGGAATAGGCTGGCCGGCCCACTTGCTCATATGGTCCCAGCTTCTTGTGGCTGTTGAGGGCTCCCCTTAAGGGCTCAGACATGTCACTTCAAGCCCAGGCTTGGGGCTCAGGCTGAGGTTGGGGGTCATGTTTAGTCTGGGGCCGCATGAAGTCACTGTCGGACAAAGCCAAATGATCTCATGAGGTCATTCAGCAGCATCAGCCCCTTATTGGGCCCAAGTCCTCAGCCTCCCTTCCCTGCTCCTCTGGGAGCCAGAATGGGGATCTGCGATCTCTAGGGGACCCTCAAGTCATGGGCCAGGAAACCCCACTTGACCCATTTTTCAGATACGCTTTGAACATATTCATGGCCGAGGCCTGGGGAACCCAAACAAACACATGAGTCCTTGCACGTCCCCAAGTGAGATACAGAAAGGGAGTGAGTCTGTGTGTCTGAGGTCGTGAGCATTTGGATACGCGTCTTTGTGCCTGCTTGTGTGTGTGCGTGTGTTTTGAGTTTGTGCAGCATCATCTATGGTGGGTCTGGTGTGTGCTCTGCAGTCTGCCTTTGTGGCTGGGATTGTGCACGTGTTTATCTGCAAGGGCTTCTCTGAGGCATGTTTGCACACGTGGCTGTTTGTGTGCCTGTGCTTGTTTGGGTAGCTATGGCACTTGTATGAGTCTCTGTGCTCTGAAGGTCCACGTATGTCCCCCAGGGGTGTGGTGAGCCCCTCCGTACGAACGTGTGTGTCTGTGCGTGTCCCCATGTGCCTCTGCGTGTGTCTTGCGCTTGTGCTGTCTGGGAGGGTGGGCACCTCGGGGAGGCCTGTGCCTGCTGCCAGTGCGCGCTGTGCCTCGTCTGTGCCTCCCTCGCCCCGCTCCATGGCTACTTGTCTGCAGGCTTCTGCATGCACCCCAGCTGGGCCCGGAGGGTCCCCATCATTGTATCTGACATATAAGGGTGCCCCTCCTGCCCGTGCCCCAGCTGCTGACTGCCAGGCTTCCCCGCCTCTGGGCTTCCCTGAGAGGATCCTCCTCATCTTATCAGGCAGCTGACTCTGGACAGTGGGGGCCCAGGGACCAGCGTCTGTTTCTGCCACTTTCCCCTAGCCCTTCTCTGGCAGTTTCCAAGCCCCTCTGTGTTTTCCAGGATCTTCCAAGCTGTTCCTGAATGAGCAGGGCCTAATCTTTAGGATCCCAGCAGCCTTTGAAAGAGTGTTGCTTAAGTTTAGGGTTTCTGTGGCCAGCTAGATGGCAACTCTTCTGTCTGCCCCCTGCCGCCGCCCCTCCCACCCCCCCCTCCCCGCCCCGCAGAATATCCCTGCTACCTGGGGTGTCCTCTCTATCCTCTCTTTGTCTGGAGAATGCCTACTCTTCATAGGCACCATCTCCTCCAGGGAGCCCTCCTTGATAGCACAAGTGTCTTTGTGCCCCTGTGCTGTCCCCAGCTCCTGTACTCCTGGGGGTGTGGGATGACACACTGGACTGTGAACAACTTTGAGGGGTAGAGCGCAGGTCTGATTCTTCTCCAAATGACCAAGGCCAGCTCACACTTAGCACAGGGCAAATATTCAATATATTGTTATTATTATTTTGGGGTCGCTAAGGGTCAAATAGCTGTGGGCCCTTTGAGACCTGAGAGTAATGGGCAGGGAGCTTCTCCAGGTCTCAGATAAAAAGTCAGAGGCAGCACATCAAATTTACATAGGAGAGCACAGCAAGTGGTTCCAAATTTAACATAAATGCATATGTTTGTATAAATGGACATAAATAACTGAGATATACATAGATGTAGAGATATTGAATTTCTGTCTTTGGATATACTGTTTATATATCTCTAACATTTACTTAACACTTACCATATGCTAGGCATTTTCCCACAGGTTGTCTCAATTATGACATAGATAGTGTGTTTTACTGAGGCACAGAGAGGTAAGTAACTTGTTTAAGGTCATGAATCCAACAAGTGAAAGAGTCAGGCTTCATACCCTGGGCAATCTGGCTCTAGGGCCATGTTCTTTAGCACAATGAGATATAATACTTTCCTGATATTTCTTCCCTAAGAAAAATGGCAGATCATGGACTTGGGGCCACAGAAGCTGCTGCCCCAGGACTGGGTCATGGAGATGGAATGAAGTTTAACTGTTACATGTGTAGGAAAGGGAGGCACCCCCCGCTTCCTGTTATGCACTGCTATGTCCCAGGCACTGGGGATGGGGACAGCAGTGAACTCGCACAGAGCAGGCCAGCCAAGTGTGTGAAGGGATGGCTTGGGAACAGGAATTGTAATATAATAGTATAATATTATTTGTTGGAAATTTACTAAGTGCCAGTGTTAATGCTCTATGTGTAGTATCTCATTCAAGCTTCACAGCACTTTGAGGTGGGTACACTTTGGGCACCCATTTCACAGATAAGACAGTGCAGGGAGCGACTTGCTCAGGGTCCCTCAAGGAGGATAAAGCCAGGATTTAAGCCTTGGGTTTGGTGGTCAGTGGCTTAAAGAGAGGTCAGCCAGGTGTTGTGGCTACTCACCGGTCAGCTCAAGGAGTCAGGGGGCATTCAGATCAGCCAGCCTAGCCCAGACCTGGGGATGTTTCATTTAGCTCTAGACCTCACACTTTACGAAAGAGCATTATCAGATTGGGTTGAGTCCCATAAAGAGGGATGTCAGAAGCAGCCAACTGGAGGAACCAGGAACATTCCACCGAGAGAGGAGTTGGGGGCACATCACCGAGAGGCCGTCAGAGGGGGCACTAGGCATACAGTGCAAGGAGTCGGAGAGTCACCAGCGATTCTTTGGAAGGAAGTGGCTTCCCATTAATGGAAGCATTCCAGCATGGTTGGATGATGGCTATGGCTGTGGAGAAGGTTCTAGCATCATGTGAAAAACCAGATGACATGTGAGGTCCCTTGTGACTCTTTAGCATGAATCTATGAATTCAATTCTGTCCTGGTTCCAAGATAGCTTATCCTCATATCCTCGAGTTTCTCAGAGACATAACATGATGGAGGAGAAACACAACGAGTTTTGGGAGCAAAAATGAGTTCAAAACCATGCCTCCCCTACCTTGTAACTCTGGGCAGTTCCTACATCACTAAAGCAGGTATAGCAACACTTACCTCAGAAGGTTATGTGTGTGTGTGTGTGTGCTTAGTCACTCAGTCGTGTCCGGCTCTTTGTGACCCCATGGACTGTAGCCTGCCAGGCTCCTCTGCCCACGGGGAGTCTCTAGGCAAGAATACTAGAGTGGGTTGCCATGCCCTCCTCCAGGGACCTTCCTGACCCCAGGGATTGAACCCATGTCTCCTGTATTACAGGCAGATTCTTTACTGTCTGAGTCACGAGGGAAGCCCTCAAAACATTATGGGGAGGATTAAATGGAGCTATGCGCCTGGAACATAGTAGGTGCTCAAGAAATGCTCATTTCTTTTTCTGAATGGGACCAAGAACCGAGACTGAGGGGGATGGTGGGAGACTTTGATGATTTTATAAGTTGCTCATATTTAAGCCCATCCTGTGGTACAGAGGTACAGAGAAGCTGACTTGACTCGCCTGAGTTCACACAGCAAGCTGGAGAGAGTGAGAATGAGCCTAGATCTCTCACTTCCCAGCCCGGAGAACTTTCCATTTCCCCTCATAGCATAGGACAGGCTGGGAACATCACCTCCCCGATTCCAGGCCTCTGCAAAATGATCGACTCAGGGTGACTGACCTTGGAAGGCCCCTTCCCGCTCCCAGCACGGCAGCGTCAGTGGCATTCTTTCCACCCCACCCAGTGGCCGGGCTGTGCTGAGTGCTAACCAGCCGCCTCCAGAGCCCATGACGCGCGCCCAGATGGGGGACAGATGGCAGCAACAGGAGACGCCCAGGGACTGACCCCTGGTGCAGACTCTGTAGCCACTAGCCCAGGGTCCCCCGTCCACCCACCAGCCTGGGCCCCAAGCCCACCTGTACAGCTGCCCCTCGCTGCCCAGCTGGAAGTGCTCATACTGGGCATAGGCCTCGTTGCCTTCCCAATCTTGCAGCTCCACTCGCAGAGAGTAGGTTGCCCTGCTGGTGAGCTGGTGCACCACTTCATTGCCTAACCAGTGCTCTCCAGCTGGGTTGCCAAAGCCCTGGGAAGAGGAGAATGGGGGTGGGTTGCATGTGGAGGACAGAGGCTATGCCTCTGGTTAAGGATCTGGGCTGGGCTGGGCTCTGGGGACATTCACCCAAAGCCACTTTGCTAAATGACCAAGTTCATAAAGAATAGTGTGGGCAGGTCTAAGGGTGGAGCTCCCCAACTTCTAGAGTAAAATGACTAAGACTTTTGTAAATGTAAAAACCTGTTAAAAGCAATTGAAATCACATTTCTATGAAGTTCAAGAACAGGTCAAAAAGAGTCTGTGGTGGTAGAAGTCAGAATAACCACTACTTTGGGGGTGTCTTGACTTGGAGGAGACACAAGGAGGTTTTCTGGGGTGCTGGGAATGTTGCATATCTATCTTTGAATGGTGGTCACATGGATGAATACATATTCACTGAAAAGTCACTGAGTCTTACTTACACTTAGGATTTGTGCACAGAAATAAATGCATGAATATTAAATCTCAATTGAAAACTAACTAAAAACTTAAATCAGCTTCATACATGGTAGAGCAAACTTTGTTCAGTGACATGGCAGCCACTGCAAAATTTCAGTAACAGAAATGTAAAATGAAGAGCATTGAGGTGGAAAGTGTCCCAGGGTGACAAGTAGCCAACACCCTTAGCCAGGACAGTAATTCAGCACTAAGGACAGGGCACACCTAAGCCCCACTCCCCATTTTAGCACCACCGATCAGCCTAATGGTTTATAGCCAGCACTCTTTTGTGTATTTCTGCTTTTGAGCACCCTCTTTCTTTTTGCCATTTGAATGATTCTTTAAAACCCAATTGGTTTAAGAACAGTCATAGCTTAATTTGGTATTTATTTTCAAATATTTATCAAGTGGACAGCAAGCAGCCACACAAAAAATAGTATTGTTATATTTCCGTTTGAGTATCTTTCCTATTTCTTTTGCTCTTAAAAACTTTAAGAGCTTTTAAGTCAGCTTGCCAAAAATCCTTTACTCAAAATTTAATTAAAAAATTGGAAGACAATCAGGCATTATCCCTCATCTTGTAAAATGCATGGGGTCTTTGAGCCAGCAATTCTGCATTAAAAAATCTCTCCTTCAGATGTAGTCATGTATGTGTGTTAAGACAAAGACATTCATTTAAACAGTGGATCCAGGGGTGGGCAGCAGAGGTTACTTTTTTCTGTTTCATTTTTTGGTATTTAAATTTTTCCAGCAATGTGTATCTTTTCCAAAAAATAAAATAAAATGAAAACTAAACTTTCGTTTTTAGGATATACGTCAGGACTTGCAAAAAGAAGGTTCAATTTTGGGTGTTGGAGTCCTTGACAGTGAATGTGTGCTGGCCAAACCTGTTTGAAGGGAGTTGGTTTAGGCAGGCTGATTTTTTTTTTTTCTGAGAAGGGTTGAGGGCAAACCAGATGCCTGCCCACACCCCACATCCTGCCCCAGGTTTCAGGACTGACAAGATCCTCCCCAGGGCAGCAATGTTACCTGTTTGTAATCCTTCCAGTTCCGTTGGAAATTCACACTGCCATTCTCACGGCGCTGAATGAGGGTCCACCCACCTCCGCTGGCCTCCATGTCACAGAACACCTGGAGAGAATGGAGAAGGTGGGGAGTCGGAAGCCCCTGGAGGCAGCCAGAAGCCAGGTCTAGGCCAGCCTGAGGGTCATCTGACTGACAGAACAGCACAAAACAACCAGGGAGCTTGGTGGTCAAGGGCATCACACAGATCCAGGCCCAAACCCTTCCTTTCTTCATTTGTCAAACGAGGATGCTGATACCTTCATCTTTTTGTGCCTTAGGTTCTCATCTGCGCACTGGAATGGTCGTGAGAATTAGATGAGTCATCCAGCTAAAGAACAGAACTCAGTAAACGGAGGCTTTTCATTCACTGTTATTGCAGGGTTCCTTTAAGAATGAAATGCCAAGAGGTGTAAAGTGCTTGATATATGGCATAGACTCAGAAAATGTTATTACAGGGGCTCCCTGGTGGCCTAGCAGTTAGGATTCAGTGCTTTTATTATGGAGGCCCGGGTTAAATCCCTGGTTGGGGAACCATTCTGCATGCCACACGGTTGGGACAAGATACCAAAAAAAAAAAAAAAGTTATTACACTTGGTGAACAAATGTTTTCTGACCACTTAGTAGGTAGCAGGCTCCATTCAAGGCATGGAGAATGCCAATATGGATGAGACAAAGAGTTCATTCTTTTGAAGATCTTACCATCCATTGCAATCACATCTTTCAGTTTAACTTTTGTTTACATATTAATTTTTCAGCCAGTTCAGAAGATTTCAATGTTTGATGAGGAAATACTTGGCGTCTAGTCCCATACTATTAATAGACAAATCAGAGACAAATGATAGATAAATCAACCCCCAGGGCTGGTTTGATCTAGGAAGCTAGCAGATTGATACGGCTAGCAGGTCTGATACAGCTGGAAGACTACTGAATGTGAACATCTGGGCAGCTTCAAGATGAGTTCCCAAGAAAGAGTCAGGGGCAGCCCTGGAAGGCTTCCAGGGTATGTGTTGTGAGGGTAGCAGAGGTTGGAGGAAGGGAAACTGAGGTCCAGAAAGGGGAAAGTATTTGCTCAAGGTGAATGAGTCAAAGTAACGCTGAAGTTTGAGCCCAGATCTCTTACCTCCCAGGCCAGCTCTTCCCTCTCTATCAGTGTTCCCAAATTTTAGCTATTCACACTTCCCAAATCCCACCATAGCTGAATTCACTTAATTTCGTATAAAATATTTACTTTAAAAGTGGTGTCTTTTTTCACTTAATACTCAGACTGAATGCATCTTAAAAAGGATATCTCAAACTCTTCCACTTTTGGGTCTGGCCCCCAAACCCTCCCTCCTGACATCCACATTTTGCCTCGACTGCCCTCCCTTCACACATTTGATAACTGGTCCTCAAAGTTCAGGGTCTCCATCAGCCCCAGTCCCTAATATCCCACATGGAGCAAGCTAGAAAATATCTGCTTTAACCGCATGATCTGACCCCTAATTGGGTCACCCCTACCTTCTCTGGATCTCAGATGTTGGACAAGGCCTGAAGTGAATGTGGGGAGCAGGTCAGGGTGAGCAGGGGTCCTTTGGCTCAGCACCCTCTGATAGCCTCAGTCCCCAAGGAGCCCCCTAACCTTTCTAGGCTCCGTCACATTGGCCACATGGATGGTGTAGATGCCACTGGCATTGGCCCCAAAGCGCTGGATCTCTGCACAGTCCTGGAACACCTGTTCAGCTGCCCTCATGGAGGCTGCAATGGGACAAGGTGAAAACAATTAGCAGAGAGCAAAACACTTCCTAGGTGGCTCAGTAGTAAAGAATCTACCTGCCAATGCAGGGACACAGGAGATTCAGTTTCGACCCCTGGGTTGGGAAGATTCCCTGGAGGATGGCAACCCGCTCCAGTATTCTTGCCTGGAAAACCCCATGGGCAGAGGAGCCTACAGACTAGTCCATGATGTCACGAAGAGTCAGACACGACTGAGCATGAATGTACATTGATGAAGGTGGGTGTGCCTTAGTGATAAATAATTCACCTGCCAATGCAGGAGATGCGGGTTCGATCCTTGGGTCAGAAAGATCCCTTTAGAAAACTTATGAAATTTTGCCTAGCTAAAAATTTATGACAAATTTTGATTCTACTTGACTTAGTATGAATAGAACAGCATATTTCTAATTTAAAAGAAAATAGACAAACAACAAGCAACGAAGGTTTACTGTATAGCACAGGGAACTATAAATAATATCTTAATAATCTATAATGGAAAATAATCTGAAAAATTATATATGTGTATATGTATAACTGAATCATCTTGCTGTATACCTAAAACACTGTAAGTCAACTATATGTCAATAAAATATATATGTTAAAATTAAAAAAAAAAATAGTAACCCACTCCAGTATTCTTGCCTGGAAAATCCCATACAGAAGAGCCTGGCGGGCTACAGTCCATGGGGTTGCAAAGAGTCAGACGTGACTGATCAACTAAATAACAAGGTGAGAGGGAAAGGGCCAGGTGGGCCCTCCTGCCTGCTCTGTGCCAGGTTCTGGGCTGGCAGATGTTGGGGACACAGAATGTATCAGGCCCGGGAAGGTTTCCTAGAGGAGCTGACAGTTAGTTGGGACCTGGACGAGGAGCAGGGATGGCCCAGGTGTAGAAGAGAGGATTGTCTCAGGCTGAGGGAGCAGCACAGACACAGGCTCCGACGTGGGGACAGGACTGCTGTGTGCTGGGGTTGGGGTGTGGTGAGGGGCATTTGGGGCTTCCCAGGTGGTGCTAGTGGTAAAGAACCTGCCCGCCAATGCAGGAGATCCCCGCCAATGCAGGAGACGTACGAGAAGTGAGCTCAATCTCTGAGTGGGAAGATCTCCAGTATTCTTGCCTGGAGAATCCCATGGACAGAGAAGCCTGGCAGGCTACAGTCCATGGGGTTACAAAGAGTTGGACAGGACTGAACTGACTTTGCACGCATGCACGTGCGTGCGCACACACACAAGGGAAATTTGCCTGAGGCCACGGAGAGGAGATGACTCACACCCTGATCTCAGCCCTGAGGTCAGAGGGAGCTCTAGCTGTTTGATGAACTAGAAAGTGTCATCAAGGAAGGAGAGACGGGTCTTGAGATTTCAGTCTTGAACATGGGGCTGAGGAGCGCAGACTGTGGCAAGGAAGAGTGCTCTGGCCAGAGATTAGGACAGAGACTGGGAGGGATGAGATTCAAAGCAGGAAGGGCAGAGATGAGGCTGTTACAGTCTTTCAGGACAGGTAACTGGGGCTCCAACTCCACTGAGGTACATCTCCATTTCATAGATTAGAAAACTGAGGCCCAAGAGTGAGGTAACTGGAACAAGGACACACAGCTGGATCGGGTGGGAAGGGATGAGCAGGGCTTGCCTTCTCTCTGGGTCTCACTGGGGAGCTGTCTTTAGAGCTCCCTCGGGGTAGGTGGCTCAGGGTCCCCTCCACAGTCCACTCTACCAGCATCTCCTAGGTGAGCCCCTCCCCTACATTCTGCTTGCCCTGGGAGCTGACCATTGGCCTTAAGGGAGGATATTAATATAATTGTCAAATTCCACCAGAGCTCTGGGGGCCTCCAGGCTTAGCAAGAAAAAAGTGACTATTGGTAAATAAACTACTCAAATCCCCTCTCTGGCTCCTTTCGTGGAATCCATTAGAGCTTTAGGCTATGAATCCACCAGAATCCAATCTTTGGGTAGGCGGGTATCCAATAACCAATAATGTTAGTCACTCAGTCTTGTCTGACTCTTTGGGACCCCAAGGACGTAGTCTGCCAGGCTCCTCTGTCCATGGAATTCTCCAGGCAAGAACACTGGAGTGGGTAGCCATTCCCTTCTCCAGGGAATCTTCCCAACCCAGGGATCTAACTCAGGTCTCCCACATTGCGGGGAGATTCTTTAATGTCTGAGTCACTAAGTTTAAGGTGGGTATCCATGGACAGGGCTAAAATTCCAGATGGATAGGTATCCTGACCAGGGACAAACCAGAAAGCTACCAAGTGTGTGACTTCCTGTTTTTGGCTTCATACTTGAACCTGGATCCTGGATCTTGGAGCTGAGGCCCTGCTGAAAGGAGGCTATTATTCCCAGATCGCAAATGAAGAGACAAAAGCCCCCAAATCCATCCCAGTCTGTGCAAAAACATTCCCTGGACAGGATCTCCGTGGTCTCACTGGCCAGGCCCCTGGTCCCTGGGGAAGGGAAGCAGACATTGGGCCACAACTGGAGACTGGGTTGGCAGTGAGCCTGTGGGGTGAGGTGTTGGCCCCAGGCCCCATGCCTTTGGCTGAGCTACAGGACGAATTTAGGCAGCCTCATTGCCACAGCTCTATGCACAAGCCAGTGATGGGTTCGGGTCACTGTTAATCATGGACAGTATCCACCTCTCTTGCCTGTGGCTACCTCAGACCTTTTCAAACCTCCACCTCGTGTGGGTGCCCAGCTTAGATGGCGCTATGGTGCTGTCCTCTGTCTCCACACTGCTGCCAGCCACAGCGTCTGGAATCCATCACTATTGTTTGACTCCTGTGCCTTAACGGCTATCCAGCTCCCCTCTATGGTGACCCAGCAGCAGTAGGAACCCTTTCCCTGTCTTTCTCTCACCAAGCCATTCTCCCCTCCCTGGTTCCAATCACGCTTCCTAAAAGTTAGTCCCTAGAAAATGAGTTAGTCCCACCCTGTTCAAAACCCTCCTGTGACTCCCTGCAGCCCTCAGATTAAAGTCTCCTCTCCTGCACACGGCCTTTTAGACCTTCCATTGTCTGGAAAAGACCATGAAGCTGGGAAAGATTGAAGGCAGGAGGAGAAGGGATGACCGAGGATGAGATGGTTGGATGGCATCAGCGACCCAACGGATACACGCTTGAGCAAACTCCAAGGGATGGTGAAGGACAGGGAAGCCTGGTATGCTGCAATCCATGGGGTGGCAAAGAGTCAGACACAGCTGAGCGACTAAACAAGTCTGGAAACTTCAGGAACACTGCTAGCAGGGCACCTAGCACATACCAGGCACTTAACAAATATGTGATTCCTCCTCCTTCCCTCAGAGACCCCCAGAGGGGGCTAGCCATTGTTTTTGGCCAGAGACAGTCGTGGAACTATGCTGTTCACTGGTGCACCCCCAGCACCCAGCACTGGGTTGGCTCAGTAAGTGCTTGTTGACTGAGTGACTAACTCTGGAACTGAGTGATTGAAGTTGGCCCCATTAGAAGTGGGGGCTGGGGAGCAGGCCCACCCATTGTCCTTTCTTAGGAAACTGATCCAGAGGTGCCTCTCCGCTTCTGTTTGGCCCTCTTGGGTTAGGGGGTGAGAGAAGTCCTTGCAGGGTGGGGTGGGCACCTCTCCATTCTGTAGACAGGGAAACTGAGGCCTGCGGATGAGGGGGCAAGCCCAAGCAAGTGGGGATGGAGGGTGGATCCTGGAATCCCCAACTTGTCAGTCTGGGCTGGTGGTGTCCTTCTTATCACCACCCCAATTGAACAGATGGGAAAAGGGAGACCAAGAGAGGGATGGGGCATGCTCAAGGTCACTCATGGAGTCGGGAGGAGTCTGGATTGGTTCCTCTCAGGACTGTGGTTGTTGTCACCATGATGACTACTCTTGGTTGTTTCTGTTTCATGGGGGGGGAGGGGGCGGGGATGGTCCTTCCTGCAATGGCTGCCAGAACAAGCATGAAAGGGCAGGAGGGTAAGCAGGGTCTCCCTCCCCTCTGCTGCCCTCCTCCCATACCCAGGGCGCCCCGGTCGCTCACCCGGGCCCTGGGCCATGACGCGCACCAGGCGCTGCACCGACTGGAGCAGCTGGTGCTGCTGGCGCTGCAGGAGGCTGGAGTTGCTGCTAGCGGCGCGCAGGGTGCGCTCGAGGCCGGCGAGGGCGCCGCTCTGGCGGCCCAGCAGGCGCCGCAGCCGCTCCTTCTCGCCGCGGAGGCTGGCCAGCTCCGCCTGCTGCTGCGTCTCCAGGGCTTGCACCCGCGTTTCCAGCGCGCTGCAGGGAGGGGAGGGAGCGCACAGGGGTGAACCCGCCGCCCCCACCGTGCAGTCACAGTCAAGGGCTTTTCCCTGGGTCCTCGGGTGAGGCGCAGACCGCACCGAGGCTCGGAGAGGTAGCATCCTGCCTAGGGTTCCACAGCCGGGAGGTCCATCCCCACGGATAGCAGAGTGAGGAAGGGAGGAAAGAGAGAGCTGGCCCTGCAGTAAAATGCCTTAGGGTCCAGTAGAGGAAACAGGTGGGGTGGAAGGGACACACCAGCAACCAGGTAGCCGTGATCAAATCCCAAATATGTGTATCCTTTGACCTAGCAGTCCACTCACCAGACAACTTCCAGGGGGCATGGACAAGAATGTCCTTTGGGGGAGTTGGTTGTAATAGGGAAAAACAAAACAGCCAAAATGCACAACACCCAGGAGTGGCTGAGGCTGTTCTGTTCTGGTTTCCCTGGAAATGATCTGGAGCAGTTCTGAAGAGCAAGGAGGCTGAGCTCGGTTGTGCAGAAGGGAAAAGAGGCCAGGGACCTGGAGGGGCACATCACTGCCTCTAGTCTAACTCCGCATGTGAGAAATTAAAAGAGAAAACAAAAGCTATTAATGTAAATTGTTGAGGGATACTCGGGAGCTTATAGGAAGAGGCGTGGATAGACATATGGAAGGACATGGTGGTACTTGTGTTTATAGAGAATGAAAGAAAATCCACTAAGTGCTGGTACTTCTGCGGAGCAGGTTTGAGCAGATGGAAATGAAAGGGAAGGGGTGGGTGGAGGGGGCCAACTTTCCTTTCCATTTTGTACAAGTGTCTATTGTCTGAGGATATAATAAGCAGGAGGCATTTTTGTAATGAGTTTTTTTAAAAAAGAAAGGAATTTTTTGACTCAGCTTTTGCACTTCTGGCATTTTGTCCTACAGATTTGTTCACATGTGTGTTCAATAAGGTATGGGAACAATATTCATAGCACCACGTGTTGGAATCATGAGAGACTAGAACAACCTCAGTACCCGTTAATTGGGCGCTGGGGAATATATCTGGGGACAGGCGTCCAGTGGAACATTATGCAGCTGGAGAGAAGAATGCACAAGTGTGTCACACAGTTATGGAACCATCTCCAGGATAATTGAAAAAAAAAACAAAAATGAAAATACCATCATGCCAAAGAATAGTATGTTCCACTTGGGTTTAAAAAGGTTAAAAAGGAGACTGCAAGGAGATTCAACCAGTCCATTCTGAAGGAGATCAGTCCTGGGTGTTCTTTGGAAGGAATGATGCTAAAGCTGAAACTCCAGTACTTTGGCCACCTCATGAGAAGAGTTGACTCATTGGAAAAGACCCTGATGCTAGGAGGGATTGGGGGCAGGAGGAGAAGGGGACGACAGAGGATGAGATGGCTGGATGGCATCACCGACTCGATGGATGTGAGTTTGAGTGAACTCTGGGAGTTGGTGATGGACAGGGAGGCCTGACGTGCAGCAATTCATGGGGTCGCAGAGTCGGACACGACTGAGCAACTGAACTGAACTAAACTGAAAAAGGGGACTATGCATACATATTTGCCTCTGCTGCCAGTGGGTGGGTAGCTGAGAGATGAAGCAGAAGGGAGATATTTTCTTATGCACGAAACTATGCCAGCCATTTTCCAGTCTAAGAAAATGAGTCCAGCCAGGGCTGGAGGAATTTCCCTGGACCCCAGACTATGCCTCAGGAAGAGAGAGGATTTGGGCACACCTGGATTCTAGAATTTTAGCTGTCTCCATGGGCCAAGCACGTATTGATGACACCCTCCATCTTCACTGGTTTCTGAGTGTGGTGGTCGTTCAGTTGTGTCCAACTCTTTGCATCGCTATGGACTGTAACCTGTCAGGCTTCTCCATCCATGGGATTTTCCAGGCAAGAATACTGGAGTGGGTTGCCATTTCCTTCTCCAGGGAATCTTCCCAACCCAGGGATTGAACCCAGGTCTCCCCCATTGTGGGCAAACTCTTTACCATTTGAGCCACCAGGGAAGCCCACTGGTGACTCACTGGTTTCTAGGCACTTTAATTCAGTTCAGAGTCATTGGTAGTGTCCCAGTGCTTCCCCCTTCCCTTGGGGTGGGGAGTAAGAATAAGGAGGTACACAAACTATCATTAATGGTCCCCAGATCACAGGGAGCTTGAGGATCCTTGTGTCCTTATCTTGACTCAGCATATAAGCTACAATAACATCTCATTCTGTACATAGGCCTGTGACTGCTTACCTGTGTGGGTTTTGCTTTCTCCACCAGCCTGAGCTTGGCAGTTTTTTCTCCACTCAGCTCGAAACTGAGATGAAATCAGCTTCAGAGGTCCATGTCTCTGGCTTATCTGTACCCCAAGACTCTTTCTTTGTAATTTAAAGGGTGTTCCCTTTGTGTTTATTTGCTTATAAATGCTGAGACTCTCTGCTAATACAGACAAGAAACATATCACTGTGGTTGTTTCTGGGAAGGAGAGGAGTTAGTAGGGGAGATTATATTTATTCACAGATATGTAGATCAAATTAAGATGTACAGGGTGAATTGTATGGTATGTAAATGGTGGTTCAGAAAAGCTGTTAAAATCTATAAAATAAATAAAGGAAGAGAGAAAAGAAGTAAAGAAAGAGAAAGAGAGAGAAGGAAGAGAGGAAGAATCAGGGTGTCCCAAGTCCCAGGAAAATGCCTGTCTCCTGTCCCCTCTCAGGACAGGGTGGTCCGGCCCCATGCCTGCCTAGCCCCTAGCCTCAGCCTCAGCCAAGCCCCAGTGTCCACCTTCACTCTCAACTTTAGTCTGATCTCCTACCCTGGTTTCAGGCCTTGCCCTAGCCTGGCCGCGTCCCAGCTCTAGCTCCAGCCCCGTGCCCCCTCACTCCCGTCTTCAGGCCTCTACCTCTGGCCCTAGCCCCCATCCTGGGCACTAGCTCAAGTCCACCTTTTCATTTCGCCCCCTCCCCCCCTGACGGAGCCCAGCTCAGGCTGGTTCTGGGGCTCACCCCGGATCCCCAGCCCACTTGGGTCCCCGCCCAGTCCTGCAGCTCAGCCCTGGTCCCTGCCCCTGCCCCGTGTCAGGGTGCCAGTGCCCACCTGTTGTGGCCCTGCAGCCGGTGGAGCTCATGGCCCTGCAGCAGCAGCTGCTTCTCCAGCTTGTTGGTGGACAGTGAGGTCTCCAGCAGCTGGATCTCCATTCGGGATGTCTGGTTCAGGACCTGCCCCGACAAGGGAGGTGGGGAGAGGGGGCTTTGTAAGCCCTTCAGGAGCCCTGCCCAGCAGCCACGCACTTGACCTCAGGCCCTGCCATTCCAGAAACTTGCTGACCTATTTACACCCTCTCACTCATAGACCCTAATATCGTGGTCCTTTCTTTCATTCTGCCTTGTTTCTGGAAATTCTTTCCCAACCCGTGCACAGACCATGACACCTCACTAGGCTTGTGATTATCTCAGATTTGCTCTTCCCCATCCCTGTACATGGCAGTTCCATTCCTCCTGCCATGTATGTGGGAGGAACCACCCTTGACCTCCCCCCCCAATATCTAATCCGTCAGCAATTAGATATTTGCTCCACCTTCCCAGTGGCTAAGTGACCACTCTCCTGCCCCTCCATGACCCGCTTGGCCCTGACCTCCATCTCTCACCCTGTGTCCTGTACTGGCCTCTTCACAGGGCTCCCTGTCCCTGACCTTGTCCTCTACAGGCCGCTGTCTGCCTGGTAGTCTAGGGTAGACTTAAAATGTGGACCCTCTGCTCAAAATCCTCCTGTGGCTCCCACCTCACATGGTGGTGGCTGGCAAAACCCTGTAATGCCCCCATCACCTCTGACGTTGGCCCACCAGTCTCCCTGGGTCAATCCAGCCATACTGGCCTCCTTGATGTTCCTGGAGCTTGCCAGCTCTGTTCCACCTCGAGGCCTTTGCACATACTGCTCTCCCTGTTGGGAAGGCTGTTCTAGTAAGCCTGACCCCAACCCTACCTTCCCAGCAGTGCCTTCCTGGCTGTATTGTCTAAGCTTGCAACTTGTCCCTCTCGCCACTCCGGGCACACACTCTCCACCGGTCATCTCGTCCTTGCTATTTTCTCTCTGGCACTATCACTGTCTCATACACATGTTATTGATCCTGTTTGTTTTCTTGGCGCTCATTAGAAGGAAGCTCCAGTGGGGTACGGATGCATACCTATTTTCTTTACTGCTGTAAACTAGAATCAGGCATCTCCAACAGTGCTTGGCACATAGTAAGGTTTAAGAAACACGTGGCCTTTTGTCCGCTGTCTTTTCAGCCATTCATTTACTCACCCTCTCGCTTATATTCCTGTCCCTTTCCTTCCTCCCTCTCTGCTGTTCCCTGTGGCCTCCTCTTTCAGAGTTGTTGTCCCCCTGAGGTCTAATAAATAGGTCTAATTTGTTATCCACATTTTCCTGAAGCACTGTGAGCCCCCTGAGAGCAGGTGTGTGTGTGCTGCTGAATCCCAGCTCGGACCGGACATGGGAATCACAGAGGCAGAAGAGCCAAACCCAGTGTTTACCGTCCGCCCTCTTCCTGCTCTGGGCTCATGACCTGGTGGGAGACAGTTCTGTGATGGGGTCATCAGGGAGGGATCACAGGGGGCTGCAAGGTCAGAGGAGGCTCTGACCTTCCCCAGGGACAAGAGTCAAAGCAAGATGACTAGGGTTATGAGCCAGCCTGGCCAGCCATGGTGCCCCCAGTACCACCCCCTCACCCTCTAGTACCTGAGCCTCCACGTCAGTCAGCTTGCGGGTCTGGGCGGTGGTCTGGGTCAGGAGACTGGTGCCCAGCTCCAGCATGGTGGCTGTCTGGTTCTGGACCATGTGCTGCTGGGCCTGTGCCAGCTCCAGCCTCAGGTTCATCTGGATGTACCTTTCCAGCTGTGAGGAGATAGACGGTGCACTGGGGTCATGGGTAAGGGTTAGGGGAAGCTTCCTGTCCCTTCCTTATGTCCCCTGGAAGGACATAGAACAACTGGGGGAGGCCTTGATGCCAAGTCAGGCTGCCATCACCTCTTGCTTACTTTATTTGTTGCTTTCTCCTCAACCTCTCTGCCTCCATCCTTGTCCCATACACAGCCCATTCTCCACTCAGCAGCTGGAGGGATCCTGTTAAACTGAAGTCAGATCACACTTCTCCGCTCAGAACTCTCCCAGGGTTCCTATCTCACCAAAGTCTTCCTTGGAAAAGTCAGGGAGGAAAAGCCAAAGTCCTCCCTGACTGCAGGTGCCTTTATGACCTGGTCTCCGGCTACCACTCTGGTTTCCTCTCCTAGTCTCCCTCACTCCACTCCAGACACCTTGCCTCTGTGACATCCTTCCAACACAGCAAGTATGACCCTACCTCAGGGCCTTTGAACATGCTATTTCCTCTCATCTGGATCCTACCACCCCACACCATCTACAAGGCTCACTCCCTCATGTCATTTCAGTTCTCTTCCAACCCCTTATCATGTCCCAGCTTTGTATTACGTATTTATTTGTTTATTGCCTTTTAAAACTTGCCCTTGACATGTTAATGCCATGAAGCCAGGAGCTTGGTCTTGCTCTTCACTTTATCTCCATATCTAGCACAGTGCTTAACATACAGTGGGTGTTCAAAAAAAAAAAATGTGTTCAATGAGTCACTAAGAGGGGAAGCAGCAATTGTCATCATAGTCCCCAGTCATGCCCATGACTTAGCTTCGTAGGACTGAGCCAACAGCCGGAAAAGGGGATGCATCTTTCCCTATACCGGAGTTTGCAAGTCCATCCATCAAACCGGACTTTTATTTTCTGGCCCCCTCCATCTGTGAAATGGAGTTGAACTGGCCAGTCTCCAAGGGTCCTCCCAGCTCAGATATCTTGGGATCTGACAAGCTAATGTTCATTTCTTTGACAGGGCTGCTTTTTCCCAAGAGCAGGAGAAGCTGGCATGAGACCAGGATCAAATTGCAAAGGTGAACGGCCTGTTCTCAGGGCTCAGTGCCTGAGGACAGAGAGCCGGTGCCCCTCCTCCACTCGCTCTCCATTGGGCATATTTGCTGGCCTCTCGCCACTATCTCGGTCCCCCAGCTCTGGCTCCTTCCCACCCTCTGTCACTCAGCCCTCCAGGAGGTCCAACAGGGCAGCTCCCAAGGTCCCTGGGAAGACTGGTGCTTCCCAGGGAGATGGGGTGACCTTGGCTGGGAGTCAGGCTTCAGCTGCTTCTTCCTTAGTCTCTTCACCTCTCTTTCATCTCAACTGTCTGCTCCCATACCTCCTTCACCTCTGCGCTTTCTAAGGGGGCATGGCTCGTTGTAGTGCAATGTCAAGTCCTGAAGGGGGCGCAAGTGGTGTCGATCAGAGCCTTGCTTCTTAAAGTGCGTCCTTGGGGCAAGCATCACCAGGGAGCTTGTGAGAAATGCAAGTTTCCAGATCCAGACCTACAGAATCAGAAATTCTGGGGAGAGACTCAGCCAACTGATGCTTGCTCAAGTGGAGAGGTCACAAAGAGGGCTTGAGGACCAGGGAGATAAGTGTGTCTGAACTTCTCAAGCCTTTGTCCCTTTGACCCCTTCTTTCCTCACCTGCCCCAGCCTCTGCAACAGGCAAATGTGTCCAAGGGTCCGTCGTTAAAAATTAAAGACAAAAAATATCCTTGACTCCACAGATTCCCTCTATCTGTGTCTCCAATTTCTCTGCTCACCCCCAAACAACATAACTTCTTGAACAAATTATCTCCATTTTCCCCTCCCTCTCCATGCTTACCTTTAAAAAATAGTATTATTATGGTGTTCTTCACACACACACATTCACACAGCATAAATAATAGTATAATAAAATCTGTGTATTTACTACACTCAAGAAAAAAAATACAACCCATATGGTTGAATCCTGTGCACCACTGACCTGTCCCCAGCCCTGGAGAGACTCTTTAACACACCTCGTTGTAACTGTCTTTGATGAGGGTGGTCAGCGGACACTTCTGTGTCCTCAGCTTACTCTCCATCTCAGCAGCAGTCACACATGTGGCCACTCTCTTTTTCTGGAAGTACTCCCCAGGTATACCCTCCCCTAGTTTTCCTTCTCCCCTCCCTATTCCTTCCCCCTCCCCTCCCATACCCCCTATCTGATTCCTTTTTCAGGCTTCTTGGGGGGCTCTCATGCCCTAGTCCCCCTGGGTATTCTCTCTGTAGGTCACAGGTGCCTAATCGGGGACCACCGGGCCTATGAAGAGAATTCAGGGGGTCCATGTACTTGGGTGAAAGAGTAATTACATTTTTCTTTTTTGTTCACTGCTGCTGCTAAGTCACTTCAGTCGTGTCCGACTCGGTGCGACCCCATAGACAGCAGCCCACCAGGCTCCCCCATCCCTGGGATTCTCCAGGCAAGAACACCGGAGTGGGTTGCCATTTCCTTCTCCACTAACCTGTAATAAAAATTTGGCATTTCCTTCAATTACGAGCCAAGGTCCCAAATCATAACACTGTTAGCCGATCCTACAACTGGGCTTCCCCATAGCTCAGTTGGTAAAGAATCCGCCTACAATGCAGGAGACCCCAGTTCAATTCCTAGGTTGAGAAGATCTGCTGGAGAAGGAATAGGCTACTCACTTCAGTATTCTTGGGTTCCCTGGTAGCTCAGATGGTAAGAGTCCACCTGCAATATGGGAGACCTGGGTTCGATCCCTGGGTAGGGAAGATTCCCCGGAGAAAGGAAAGGCTACCCACTCCAGTATTCTGGCCTAGAGAATTCCAAGGACTGTATAGTCCATGAGGTTGCAAAGAGTTGGACACAACTGAGTGGCTTTCACTTTTAATTATGAGCAGAGATTCCAAATCATAACACTGTTAGCTGATCCTGCAACTTCATTACCAACAGAAATCACAAATATTTCCTATCACATAGATATTACAGTGTCATAAAATACCGATCATGACTTCAGAATAATGGACATTCTCAAACCCACCACTGGGTAATGTTACAACTACAGCACATTATAATCACAATGTCACTAGGTGTTCTTATTTTATGCATTTGAAAGCAATATTCTGGACTTCTCTTGTGGTAGAGTGGATAAGAATCCGCCTGCCAATAAAGGGGACACGGGTTCGATCCCTGGCCCAGGAAGACTCCTGGGAGCTACTAAGCCTGTGTTCCCCAACTACTGAGCCTTCAAGCTCTAGGGTCCACAAGCCACAAGTACTGAGCCCTCGTGCTACAAGTACTGAAGCCTGTGTGCCTACAGTCCATGCTCAGCAACAAGAAAAACTACCACAATGAGAAGCCCACATACTGCAAATAGAAAGTAGCTCCTGCTCTTCACAACTAGAGAAGAAAGCCTGCAGGCAGCCACGAAGACACAGTGCAACCAAAAAAATATGTAAATTAGAAAAAAAATTTTTTTTAAGTAATATTCTGAAAAAGTATCCATAAGCTCCACCCAGGACCAGCAGCCCAACTCCCCAAACTGAGACCCAGAAAACTTGCCTAAGATCACCAGCTGATGGCCTGGGTTTCAAGACTCCCTGCCCCGGGGGCTCCTCAGGTCTGCACAGCAGGGCTGGGGCCTCAGGGTAGCTTGGGGTCCTGTCTAGTAATGGGAACCCTCTAAGCACTCTGATTAGTCCCCTATTTGTTCTGTGGCTGCAAATGACTGGGTGGGCGAAGGCCACCCACAGCTGGGACCCATCACCCAACTTGCCATGTCCACTCGTGGGCTCTAGGATGGTAATCTGGGCAAGAAGGACCCCAGTTCAGCCAGCCTGCAGCTCTGATGAGTAAATGTCAGCCTGTGTGTGGGGGTTGGGTCCAGCCCAGGGCTCAGGCACCAGCTGGAAGGGTGGGAAGGGAAAAGTCCTCATGGAGGGGCAAACCCCAGATGCGATCTGCCCCAGCCCTCCAGCCCCCCAGTCCCACTCAGGATTGGACCTGCCCATTCTCTGTCACCCTCCTGCTGGTAAACTCTCAGGGCTGAGATGGGAAAGAGGGGGCCTGCATCTCCACCACACCCCTCCCCCCGCCTGCCGCCCCCGGCCTGCAAAGAGGTTGATCTTTGGCCCTTGAGCTGCCCCCTTCTCGCCTTGGCCCTGAGTTTGGTTCTGGCTCTGCTACCCCCAAGCGTGGGCCTCTAGCAGTTGAAGGCTGCCTTTCCCTGAGCTTCACTTTACCAACCTGTGACACAGGGACAGTAAACCCTGCTTCTTTTGTGGGAGGAAGCATTTGAAAAGGGCCTTGAAGGAAAGGAAATAGTTTTGATAGACAGAGCCTGGGGGAGGAAGGAAGGAACTCTGGATAGAATACAGCTGAGCACATAGGCAGGAGAGTCTCAGTGGCCAAGGAGATCTGCTGAAGTCTGCTTTTTCCCTGCATTATCTAAATGAAAAAGACTTCATCTGGTAAATGGAGAAGCAATTGTGGCCCACTCATCCAATAAACTCTACTCAGCAATAAACAGGAATGAATTACTGATGCATTCAACAGTAAGGAGTCACCTCCAATTAGACTGCATTGAAAAAAGCCAGACTTAAAAGGCTACAGACTGTGGGATTCCATTCATACGACTTTCTGGAACAGTCGGAATCACTTGTCGCTAGAGGCTGAGGCTCAGGGGTGGGGATTCACAGCAAAGGGACACAGGGGAACTTTTGGGGGATGTTGGTAATATTTTTTATTGTGTGATGGCGGTTACATGACGATATACATTTGTCAAACTCATAGAGTTGTACATTAAAACGGTGAATTTCACTGTATGTGGACTATATCTCAATATAAAACAAATCCACCAACACAAGGTTCTATAAAATGTCCCATATAAAACATGTGTTATATAATATGTGTTATATATAAATATGGGCTTCCCTGGTGGATCAGATGGTAAAGAATCTGCCTGCAATGCAGGAGACCTGGGTTCAATCCTTAGGTTGGAAAGATTCCCTGAAGAAGGGCAGGGCAACCCACTCCAGTATGCTTGCCTGGAGAATCTCATGGACAGAGGAGCCTGGGAAGATACATTCTGTGGGAAACGTATGTTATAAATGTGTTTCCTCAAACTAATCCCTCACCTTCTGAATTTCATTTATGTAGTCAAAAAATTATTTCTTGAGTACCTATTAAATGCTAGATCCTGTTTTAGGTACTCAAGAATAAGGAATGAACAAAACTGGCAAGCTTTCTGATTCCAGGACACTTCCATTGACTATATCAGTTAAATTCCAATAGTGACGAGTGCTACAAAGAAAATAAGACAGGGTAGTGAGCGGGGTCAGGGGCATGTTTAGCCACAATGGCAGGGAAATGCTCAGCAGAGAGGGCCATCTGAGCTGAGCCGACGTGAAGAAGCCAGCTGTGGGAAAGTCGGGAGGAAGGGAATTCCAGGAGGGAAAGGCAGTGCAAAGGCCTTAAGGTGGGAATGTGTCTGGTGTGTCAAGAGAATCAGTAAGATCAATAACAACGATATGCCCTTCCTGTCTCTTTCGTGGAACTGGTTCACATTTGGGAAAAGCATTTTGTCAACTACAGATAAAAGCCAAGGCAGAAAGAAAGAGTAGTGCCTTATGTATGATGAACCTGGGCTTGAATCACAGCTCTTTAGCTAAATGGCTCTGTGACCTTGGGCTATGTGACCTCTACCTCTTTGGGCCACTTCTCTAGAATGCAGATAATCGTAGCTCCTATCTCCAGATGGTAGGCAAGATTCCAGGCATGATCCATTTAAAAGGCCTAGAGCATGAATACATAATTGACACAGGAACAATTCTGGTATGTCTGTATAAGTCTGTATCAAGGGTTACCAAGCAGCTATTGAAAAGAATGAGGTCGACCTTCATCAAGATTAAACGTGAAAAGATGTCCCAGATACACTCTTGAGAGAAAAAAGCAAGATACAGAACACTACCTACAGTGTGGACCCATTTGTGTATAAGAAATCCCAGATGATGTGTTTTCATGTGTACTCAGATAAAGGTCTGCCTCCCTGGTGGCTCAGAGGTTAAAGCGTCTGCCTCCAATGTGGAGACCTGGGTTCGATCCCTGGGTCGGGAAGATCCCCTGGAGAAGGAAATGGTAACCCACTCCAGTATTCTTGCCTGGAGAATCCCATGGACGGAGAAGCCTGGTAGGCTACAGTCCATGGGGTCGCAAAGAGTCGGACACGACTGAGCGACTTAACCCTTCACCCTTCACCCTTCACCCGGATAAGGTCTAGGAGACACAAACTAGTAACCGTGGTGCTTTGCTTCAGGGAAGGTGATTACAATGGTGGTGATGGTAATGTTTTGTTTTTGTTTCTTATATTCTGTATCTCTAAATTGTTTCTATTCTAAAAAAACAGAATGAGATTGTATACAGGTATTAGGTAGGTAGAACAGGGAAAAGAAGTCCGAAATGGTGGTGGCTACAAGACAAGGAAGGGAAAAGCCCGTGAAAGAGGACCTCAGGTAAAACAAACGACACTCCTGGCTGGCCCAATTTACATAGGACAGGCCCAGGGAGAGAGAAACATGTAAATAGAGGAGCCAAAGCCAGGTCTCTCTCCCCCCCCCCCCGCCCCCCCGCACGCTGGGGTGCGCTCTTCTCCCCGTGTCTTTGGATCGACATGCCCTCACGTCTCGAAGATGGATTTTCCTGCTACCTTCTAAATAAAATAGAGCTGTAACACTGATTTATCTAAGAGCTATAACACGGTCCATTCGAGACCTGAGAGCTATAACACGGTCTATCCAAGACTTGAGAGCTGTGACTCGCCGAGGGGGCTTTAATGTCCGTCACTCCAAATCTTTGTTGTGACGAGACAAAGAATCGAGGAACACACACTCGCGTGACACAGGCGTGCTTCATTTTATCATGCTTTGCAGATATTTCCTTTTTTCTTTTTCTTTTTTTTTTTAACAAATTAAAGGTTTGTGGCAATTCTGTGCCAAGCAAGCTTGTTGGTTCCATTTTGCCAACAGCATTAACTAACTTCATGCCCCTGTGTCATATGTTGGTAATTCTCACAGTATTTCTTTTTCATTATATTATATTTTTATAGTGATCTGTGATCAGGCATCTTTGATGTAATTACTATGAAAGATTATGACTTGCTGAAGGCTCAGATGATGGTTAGCATTTTTTAGCAATGAAGTATATTTTAATTAAGGCCTGTACTGTAAAAAGAAAAAAAGACATAATGCTATTGTACACTTAATGGACTACAATATACTGTAAAAATAACTTTGCAATGCACTGGGAAACTAAAAAATTCATGATTCTCTTTATTGCAATATTCACTTTATTTTCAGCAGTTTGGAACCAAACTCTCAATATTTTCAAGGTCTGCCTGTACAGATATAATTACTATAATACTGAAAAGCCAGTATGTCAGCCAGGCATTCTTAACAGCTATTCCTGGATCCCTGAGGGATCTGTGAATAGAATTCAGGGAATCTGTGGACTTGGATGGGAAATAGTTTTGTTCAGTTTGGTTTTTTATTTTGCTAATCTCTAACTGAAAGGAGCTTCTCCTACAGTGATGAATGTAGGCCACAAATTACTGCAGCGGTGGTAGTACGCGTGACGGTCACCAGCAGACATCACAGATAATCCCGTGTCTCTCTCCAGTGGACAGTTATGACATACTGTTTATACTTATTACAACTTCAAAATGATGGAAGGGGGACTTCCTGGCAGTCCAGTGGTTAAGAATCCATCTTCCAAGACAGGAGTTGTGGATTCATTCAATCCCTGGTCAGGGAACTAAGATCCCACATGTCATGGGGGCAACTAAGCCCGCACAGTGTAACTTCTGAGCTCACGTGCTCTGGAACCACAACTAGAGAAGCCCAAACGCTGCAGTGAAGATCCTGCATGCAGCAAGACACAACACAGCCAAAAAAAAAAAAAATGACAGCAAGTACTAGATCCACCAGAGGTCTTGTTATTCAACAGACTAGTACAGAAGTACTATATGACTGTATCACACATCTGCTCTTTTTTCTTTTAATTTAGTTGTTAATCGGAGTATAATTGCTTTAGAATGTTGTGTTAGTTTCTGCTGTACAACAATGTCGATCAGCTCTATGTATATATCCCTTCCGCCCCTGCATCCCACCCCTTTAGGTTGTCACAGAGCTCCGAGCTGAGCTCCCTGCGCTGTGTAGCAGCTTCTCACTAGCTATCTATTTTACACATGGTGTGTGCGACTCTCTCATCACACATCTGCTCTGAAAAATATTTGATATCTGTATCTCAAGGCAATATATTTCCTTTGTAAATCTATGCGTACACAATTTTTTTTTTTTTTTTGACTGCACTATCTTCATTATTGCTTGCGGGCTACACAGGCTCTAGCCGCACAGGCTTCAGTAGTTATGGCACAAGGGCTTAGCTGCTCCAAGGCATGTGGAATCTTCCTGAACCAGGGCTCAAACCCAAGTCCCCTGCATTGGCAGGCAGATTCTTAATACCTGGACAACCAGGGAAATCCTGAAGCATGTAATTATATATGTTTAAAGACATTCTTCTGAGAGAGTCTGTAGATCTTTATCAGATGCCAGAGGGACCCAGGGCACAGGAAAGGCTGAGACTCTGAAAACCCCTCCCACACACATCTCTGCACGAGTGGACACTCAGTGGGCCACTAACTCTGGGTGCAGGGCCTTTGCTAGCAGTTCTTCTGGTGCTTGGAAGGATGTCTGGAAGTTTCTAGGTGTTCCATGAATATTTGTTAAGCTGAATGAATGGATAGATTGGACATCTCCCCTCCTGGAAGAATTAGCTCTGAAATAAACTACCCCATGTAGATCTGTGGTATAGCCACTGGCAAACAGAACAACAGGAAAGCAGAGAAGTGCTTTTATAAAACCATGGAACCCCAGCCTGAGCTGCCTCGTGGCTTGCCACTTTTCACCTTTGTGCTTCCATTTCGCCATCAGTAGATGGGGTGGTAACAGTACCACTGTATGGGGTTGGAGTGAAGAGGGAAGATGTGGACCTCGTAGAAAAGGGCCCAAGCAAATGGAGGCTCAGACATGCAGAGTCACTTCCCTGAGGTCACCCAACAAGTTGGCGGTTGCTGGATTCATATCCAGGTCTGCTGATTTGAGAGGCCGGGAGGTCAGGTCCAGTGAGCAAGAAAGAAACTCTAAGCATATACCAGCAATGAATAGGCTCCTATCCGCCTGCTTCTAGTCTATACCAATATCAGTGCACCATTCCATACCCTGCATCTTTTTCCTTAATGTGATTTGGAGATTGCTCTATGTTCATCCAGAGGAACTTGCCTTGCTGTTTGAAGTGCCCCACCGTTTGCTCCTCTGGTCCCCTATCACTGGGTCTGCAGGTCATTTCCAGGCTTTTGCCATCACATCAGGGCTGCTGGGAACATCCTGCCCACTTGTCACTAATCCCTCTGCAAGGCTGCTTGGCGATAAATCCCTCAAACCATAGCAGCCGCTTTAAAGGATAAGGACACTTGAGATTTGGACTAACTGCTCTGGGCAGAGGGTTGTGTCTGTGGTTCTCACACTGCGTTTGAAAGTGGGTTGCTGGGGTCTGTCCACAGAGCCAGGGTGTTATCTACTCAAATCCTTCAACACACATCCACATGCCCCAATCTCAGGGGCTTCCAGAGCTTCTCCTGTCAGCTCTCTTCGGACTTTCAGTCTGCCCACAAGTGTCACCTCCTCTGATGGCCACCCCATCAAAGGTAAGTGCACCCCCAGCCCTACTGCACCTGCCATGACTGGTTTTGTCACAGCATGTCACGTGTCTGAAATCACTGCAGTTGTTTCCTATTCGCCTGTCTCCCACCATGGGAATGTCAGCTGCAGGAGTACAGGGGTGCCCTGTTCATGGCTCTACCCTCTGTGCCTCAAGGAGTGCCAGTAGCTATACCAACTCAGTAACAAATAAGAGGGGCTCAGTAACCATTTGTTAGAAAAACCCAAATAGGTCCGTTCTATGTAAAGGGCACCAGATTTCCATGGACTATTAGTTTGGGTGCTAGAAATAAGTTTGGAGACTCTGACTCAGCCCCAGCTGCCCCCTGGATCCCTGTGAGAGGCATGGCCAGAGGGGTCAGAGAGTTTGGAGAGACCACTAGTTCAAGGGCAGGAAGAAAAGGGGAAGCTGGAGGGAGGGGAGAGGAGCAGAGGGAGGCTCACAGCAAGGGAGGGAGCCAGTTTGAGGCATCTGAAGGAGAAATTTCCAGAAACCTGACACAGTCTTGGGGCTCATTTGTCTGTTGAGCAAACTCATTCAGAAGCACTGGACCCATGCGGAGCACTGGGAGGAGAGCAGTGACTACAGGAGGCTCATTCCTGCTTCAGAGGTGGTGCCAGGCATTGCCCCGAGGGCCTTATTTGGTCTGTTTAGATCTTGACTTGTCTCATTGCCCCCATTTCACGGCCAAGGAAAAGGAGCACAGAGAAGACGAGCCCATTGCCCAAGTCTCACAGCTTGTGAATGGCAGAGGCTGGCTTAGGACCAGGCCTTCGGGCTCCTGAGACCACGGCTGTCACCACTTGGCTTGCGCTTTCTCCCTCCTGAATCTCTTGCTCTGGAGAAAGTTGACCACCATGTCCTGAGGACCCTCAAGCAGCCTGAGAACCCATCTGGAGAGGAACAGAGGCCTCCCACCACGGGCCTGAACTGCCCTCCCAGCCGTATTCTGGGGCCACCTTAGAGGCTGATCCAGTCCCAGTCAAGCCTTCAGGGGACCACAGCCCCAGCTGACACTCGAGTATAACTGCATAGAGAAAAGACCCAAGTCAGAACTACCTTATCAAGCTTCTCCTGATTCCTGACTCCCAGAAACTGTGAGAGATAATAAATGTTTGTGGGTTCAATTAACTTGCTGAATGAAAGTGTTAGTTATTTGGTTTGTGTCCGACTCTTTGCGACCCCATGGACTGTAGCCCGCCAGGCTCCTCTGTCCATGGGGTTCTCCAGGCAAGAATACTGGAGTGGGTTGCCATTTCCTTCTCCAGGAGATCTTCCCAACCCAGGGATTGAACCTGGATCTCATGCATTGCAGGCAGATTCTTTACCGAGCCACCAGGGAAGCCCAGCTTACTGAATGCCTTCAGTTCAGTCAGTCAGTTCAGTTGCTCAGTCGTGTCCGACTCTCTGCGACCCCATGAATTGCAGCACACCAGGCCTCCCTGTCCATCACCAACTCCCGGAGTTCACTCAGACTCACGTCCATCGAGTCAGTGATGCCATCCAGCCATCTCATCCTCTGTCGTCCCCTTCTTCTCCTGTTCCCAATCTCTCCCACCATCAAAGTCTTTTCCAAGAGTCAACTCTTCGCATGAGGTGGCCAAAGTACTGGAGCTTCAGCTTTAGCATCATTCCTTCCAAAGAACACCCAGGACTGATCTCCTTCAGAATGGACTGGTTGGATCTCCTTGAAGTCCAAGGGACTCTCAAGAGTCTTCTCCAACACCACAGTTCAAAAGCATCAATTCTTCAGTGCTCAGCCTTCTTCACAGTCCAACTCTCACATCTATACATGACTACTGGAAAAACCATAGCCTTGACTAGACGGATCTTAGTTGGCAAAGTAATGTCTCTGCTTTTGAATATGCTATCTAGGTTGGTCATAACTTTTCTTCCAAGGAGTAAGCATCTTTTAATTTCATGGCTGGAATCACCGTCTGCAGTGATTTTGGAGCCCCCCAAAATAAAGTCTGACACTGTTTCCACTGTTTCTCCATCTATTTCCCATGGAGTGATGGGACCGGATGCCATGATCTTCGTTTTCTGAATGTTGAGCTTTAAGCCAACTTTTTCACTCTCTTCTTTCACTTTCATCAAGAGGCTTTTTAGTTGCTCTTCACTTTCTGCCATAAGGGTGGTGTCCTCTGCATATTTGAGGTTATTGATATTTCTCCCGGCAATCTTGATTCCAGCTTGTGCTTAATCCAGCCCAGCGTTTCTCATGATGTACTCTGCATAGAAGTTAAATAAGCAGGGTGACAATATACAGCCTTGACGTACTCCTTTTCCTATTTGGAACCAGTCTGTTGTTCCATGTCCAGTTCTAACCGTTGCTTCCTGGCCTGCGTACAGATTTCTCAAGAGGCATGTTAGGTGGTCTGGTATTCCCATCTCTTGAAGAATTTTCCACAGTTTATTGTGATCCACACAGTCAAAGGCTTTGGCATAGTCAATAAAGCAGAAATAGATGTTTTTCTGGAACTCTCTTGCTTTTTCCATGATCCAGAGGATGTTGGCAATTTGATCTCTGGTTCCTCTGCCTTTTCTAAAACCATCTTGAACATCAGGGAGTTCACGGTTCATGTATTGCTGAAGCCTGGCTTGGAGAATTTTGAGCATTACTTTACTAGCGTGTGAGATGAGTGCAATTGTGTGGTAGTTTGAGCATTCTTCGGCATTGCCTTTCTTTGGGATTGGAATGAAAACGGACCTTTTCCAGTCCTGTGGCCACTGCTGAGTTTTCCAAATTTGCTGGCATATTGAGTGCAGCACTTTCACAGCATCATCTTTCAGGATTTGAAATAGCTCTACTGGAATTCCATCACCTCCACTAGCTTGTTCGTAGTGATGCTTTCTAAGGCCCACTTGACTTCACATTCCAAGATGTCTGGTTCTAGATGAGTGATCACACCATCGTGATTATCCGGGTCGTGAAGATCCTTTTTGTACAGTTGTTTTGTGTATTCCTGCCACCTCTTCTTAATATCTTCTGCTTCTGTTAGGTCCATACCATTTCTGTCCTTTATTGAGCCCATCTTTGCATGAAATGTTCCCTTGATATCTCTGATTTTTTTGAAGACATCTCTAGTCTTTGCCATTCTGTTGTTTTTCTCTATTTCTTTGCATTGAATGCCTTAGGGTGACTTGTTCTAGATAAGTACTGTCCTGCTTTCGCAGAGGTCACAGAGGTCAGACACTCTTGCTCACAGGTGGCCCACCCCTCTTGCCTGGCAGATGGAATCCCATCCTGTCACCTTCAGGCTACAGTTTCCCAATGGAACTAACTAGTTTTATTTTCCCAGTGGAAATAACATTGTATCTGTGGACTTGACGGCCAAGGTTGGCCCCTCCTCTGCCCATCTCCAGCCCCTCCCATCCCCTTGGGCCCACACAGGCCCTGACCCCTGGGCTCAAGGCAGAGGGGATTTGTCTTGTTTTTTTCAAGCAGCCAGGCCCAGCCCTCCTCAGCTGTTTTCCTCCCTGCAGAAGATTCTGTTGATTTCCTTCTGGGTCAGGGCTCAGCGGAGTGAGTGGGCAGGGAGCCAGGGCTGGAGAATGTCTTGCACCAACAGCCTGTAGAGGAGGATGCGCTTTTCAGCTCTTAGCTTAAGTTGCAATTCCCGATTCCCGGCACAGGCCTGGCTCCGCCCAGCTTCCAGCTGCAGCGTTGTCTAGCGGGCCTGGCACACGGCACTGAGAGTCAGGCGCTGGTTCCATCACTGCTTTGCTGTGTGCTTTCTGGACCAGTGACCGAGCTTCTCTGAGCCTCAGTGGCCTCATCAGAAAATGGGGCTGATTTCTCCTCGCAGAGGGGCTGGTGTGGGCCAGCCTGGATGTGAGTGCTTCTCGTTAGCTGGGGCAGGGCAGCCAGGGCCTTGGCCTCAGCTGTCCCTTTATGGTTGTCTGTGTCCAAACCTTGATCTTGGGAGGACTGTCAACAGTGAGGCCCAGCAGATGAGTCCTTCTTACTCTCCCAAGTGTAGGAGCTGGGAGTTTAAACAACAGGGTGATGTTTCCTGCTGTTGCTCACCTCCCCGCCACTTGGGCATCAGCCCTTACCTGGAGTGGGATGGTGTGTCCATTTTGCTTGGCAAATGTCTACTTAGTGCTTATTATGTGCTGGACACTGTTCTAGCCACTATGTGTGTGAAATCCCTGTTGCCACCCTCTGTGGTAGGTGATCCTATCAACCTATTTTACAGATGAGGCACAGAGAGGTTAAGCCACTTGTTTAAGGACAAACAGCTCACCAGGGGCAAGTCCAGGCTCTCTGGGAATGATTCTCTTAGGCTACACTTCAAAGCTGGCGTGGCTGAAGTGACCAAGTGACAGCACTTCCCCTCCTCCACCGCCCCAGCTCCCCCTGGGGGAAGGGAGTCAAGTGCCCTCTAGATGCAGGGAAGCCTTGCTGGAGTATCTCCCCCAGGTAGCACCAGGCTTTCCTGTCTGAGGAACTCTGGTGGGTAACTCTGCCCTTGTCTGGTCTTCCTCCTCTGCAGGCTGGAGGGAAAGAGCGATTGCTCCCCACTTGAAAAATGAGTTTAATCCAAGACCCAGAGAGGCCAAGCGTTACCCACAGCTGGTAAGTAAGGAACTGAATCCAATGGCTAAGCTCTTTCTGCTCACCCGTCACTGGTGGGAGAGGCTGACCCTGAAGACAGGGTGACAGGGATAGGACCAAGGTCAGGCAGGGAGGAGAGGAGCAGGTCCAGATGTCCACAGCCACTGCCCATCACTGGGGGCGGGACAGAAAAGTGGCCACGTCAGTTTCCAGCACCCCAGAGCCTCAAGAGCAGGGTAAGATCTGGGGAGGCTGGTCTCATCTGGGCCACATTCTCCTAACTCTCTGCATTCCAGCCACTGTGAACATTTTTCACTTCCTCGAAATCTCTTTGCTCTGTTATCTCTCAGGGCCTTTGCACTTGCTGGTCCCTGTGCTTGAAAAGTTTTCCCCTTCTTTTCCTTGCCTAAGAACTCCTAATCTACTCTTTAGATCTCAGCTCTGTTCTTCCTGGAGCCATTCCTCCATCGAGGTTGGGCCCCTTATTATTTACTCCTAGAACAGGTGAGCCCCTTCTTCACAGCATGTGTTAATATCGGGATTGATCAGTACACATAAGAAATAACCAGGTTAATGTCTTTGCTGCTGCTCCTGGAGGCAAAAGACCAAGTCTTCTTGCTTACTGTTGAATTTTCATCATCTGCACAGTGAGTAGCATGTAAGCTCACAGAAAACATCAATGGCTGCTGCTGATGCTTAGTCGCTCAGTCGTGTCCAACTCTTTGCGACCGCATGGACTGTAGCCCGTCAGGCTCCTCTGTTCATGGGATACTCTGGGCAAGAATACTGGAGTGGGTTGCCATGCCCTCCTCCAGGGGATCTTTCCAACCCAGGGCTAGAGATCCCAGGTCTCCCACACTGAACGCGGATTCTTTACTGTCTGAGCCACCAGGGAAGCCCTAACATCAGTGGAGGGGGTGATTAAGCACGTGGAGGAATGAACACTCCACCTGGCAAATTAAGTTCAGAACTGTGCACACATGTGTGTGCACACAATTCCAGAGTTTCCTAGCATAAGGACACATGGCTTTTTCATGAGTTTCCTGACGTGCTGTGTGTCCTCTCACCACTAGGGAGAAGAAGCAAAGTTGTCCCTGACATTGACCCTGGGATGAATGTAGTCAAGTCACTCCCCCCGCCCAGGGGAGTGTACCCATCTGTAAAATGGGCAGCAGAGAGAGGCCGTCTGTGATAGTGATTAAGAGTGTGAAATCTGGAACCAGTTTGCCTGGGTTCAAGCCCATCTCCCTCACCTCCCAGATGTATAAACTCTCTGGGCCTCAGTTTCCCCACAATAAGTGGGGATCATAACAATCCTCACCCTTCAGGATGTCATGAGGTTTAATGAGACATGCTTGTAAAACATGTGTACTAGTGCCTGGCACAGAGACAGTCCAGTATGTGGAGTCGCTACAACAGTGCAGTGGCTCCAGAAGACAGAAGAAGCCGTAGCAGAATTTCCGATTTCCCTACAAGCAGATGTGGTGCCAGACACGCTCCCAGGCCTCAGCAGGCACTGGTTATTTGGGCCTCACAGCAAACTCAGGCATGTGCTTACCACGTCCCCAGTTCACAGAGGGAAAAACTGAGACTCAGGCTTTTCCCATATTTGCAGAGCTATAAATCTCACAGACACAAGGTTGGGCGAACAAAGGCTAATTGTAGAAAGAGATGGACAGTGTGACCACTCTACAGGATGTGGGAGGGACCTGGAATCAGCAACATAGAATTCACAGTAGCTATCTCTGGTAGGGGAGGGAGGCAGGGGCGGGGCAGGGGCTTAAAGGGATTGGTAAAATTTTGTTGCTTAAGCTGGGTTTTAGGGACAAGAAATTTCATCTGATCTTTCTCTCTACCTTTTCATCCATCTGAAACATTTCAGTAACCATTTATAATGCACAGAATGAGCAGCAAGGAAATAACCAGGGGATAGTGATGACGATTTTTTTTTCCGTCTGTATCTTCACACAATTCCATATTTCTAAATTTTTGCACTCTGAAAATTAGTCAAAAGCTGAGGAAAACAACTAGGGCTGTTGGCAAGAGGTAGAGCTGGGATTGGACCCCAGGTCAGCATGACTCTGGAGGAAGAGGCCCCAGCCTCTCAGCTGCAGCCTCTCTCCAGCTCATCTCTTTGCCTGGGGGGCCCACTTACAGCTTTTGCAGAGCTTTCCTGTGGGGGTTCCCCTCGACTGCCTGGGAATCACCTTCCTTCCTTCAGCCTCATTTAGCAGACCGAGTGCTGGACTGGAGTCAGGAGCGAAGGGCCGCAAGTCTCCGCCATCCTAAGCTTCTGAAGCTCTGTTTCTCTGTCCAAGGGATGTAGTTTTACTTTCAGCCTCAAGCCCCAGTCATCTCCTCACCTGCCTGCTACCCCACCAGGTCTCTACATGCTTTACTTCATTTTGTCCTCACCTGAGGTGCTTGGCTTCATGCCCCACTACTTCGAAGAAGAGGAAACCGAGGCCCAGGGAAAAGAAAAAGGGACTTTCCCAAGATCAACAGGCAGGATGCAGAAAAGTTGGCATTCCTATGCTGATTCCAAGATGGATTCTTTTCCTGGGCCGAGCATCCTCAGTATGTTTTCCTTTCTTTCTTCCTTCTTTTCTTTTTTTAAAGATTAAAGAAAAATGTGGACCATTTTTAAAGTCTTTATTGAATTTGTTGCAATATAGTTTCTGTTTTATGTCGTGGTGTTTTGGCAGCAAGGCACGTGGGATCTTAGCTGAAAGGTAAAGTCTTAACCGCTGGACTGCCGGGGAAGTTTCCCCAGTGTGTTTACAACAGCTGGCTTTCCTGGGCTCTGTCAGACACTGTCTTCAGCCCTGCATGTATATTAATTCATTTAATCTCCATGACAACCTGCAAAGTGGCTTCTACTATTGTCCCTGTTTCACAGACAAGAAAATTGAGGCACAAACTGGCAAAGTGAGAACACACAGCAGCAGCAGAGATGGGATTCAGATTGAGTCAGTGGGACCCCAAGACTCACACTCGGTTTCTGTCGGATTTACCCTAGTACAAGGAGGGAGGTTGTAACAGTGAGGAAGCCTAGATGGAGGTTTGGAGTCCGCTCAGTTCTCAAGGGCTGTCCTTGAAGACTGAGGTGCTATGTGAATCTTCTCTGGCAGAAGTTCTCCTTGGCCGAGGGCCTCCTGGGCGAAGGGGAACATCGAGCCCCTGTGAGTTTCCCCTCTGGTGGCCAGGGGCCTCTGCTCCCCAGGGCCCAGCTGGGTACCCAGGGACCAGGACACAATGGATGGGTCTTGTCGATTAGCCAGGAACTGGTCTAAGTGCTGAGAGTGTGGTTTCTGGCATTAGACAGTCTAAGTGTGAATGTGACCCACCTTTCCTGGTCATGGGACCTTGGGCAAGTCACCTCACCTCTTGGTGCCTCAGTTTTTTCATCTGTGAATGGGCAAGCAATCTTCCTTTATAGACTCATTGTGAGAATTCAATGCAATCATTGTCCCAAGGCACAAAGGACAGTGTCTGGCACACAGGAAGGGCTTCATAAATGCCAGCCATAGCTCCTGGTCTGTTTCTTGATCCTACCCTCTCGCTGGGAGGCAGTATTTTAAATTCCACTTTGCAGAGGTACTACTTGAGACAGGTGGCTTCCCCAGGGCCCACAGCTGGTCGGCGAGCCCCCTGGGACATGGCCCCTGATTCAGGCTCCATTCCAGGCATTTCAGAGCCAACTCCAGGGCTAAGCAAACACTCAGAGGCCAGAGTCTAGGCAGAGGTGCAGGCTTAAGGGCAGACCTGGGGCCTGTTTTCTCACATTTCCCCTTCAAAGAGCAAAGGGGAGAGAGGATCTGTGTATCTTCCAGCCCAGACTGAGCTCTGGGGACCGGGAGGAGAGAGCCAGGAGTATAGGGCTGGCCGATTCCTCTAGGGAATCCCGCATGAGGGGCCACACTGCCACTGCTCCGTGGTCATCCCTAGGCCCAGGGCATCTGTGCCAGCTGTTTCTAGGCTCCTTTCTTGGAAAAGGGAGAAGCATTCTTCCAAGAAGCAAATGCTGTTCTCCCCACCCCCTTCCCCAGCCCCAAACTGTCTAGAGGAGCCAGCAGCGAGGTTAGGAAATCAAACCCCAAGACATTTTGTTCGGCAACCGAGATCCATTTCTTGTTTGGATAACCAAAGGCCGAAAATGCCAAGAATTTACGGGCAGTCTGGGGAGGCCAGGGCAGTTAGGAGTCCTGGCCAGTTTGGGAGGATCTTGGGCTGGGCCAGGACCCCACGCTGGGCTCCCGCTGGATGCTCTTCTGACCCACATCCAGCCAGGCAAGGCCTTACGACCACTGGGCCGAGGGGCCGAGTTATTCTGAGGTTTGACGTCAGGGTCCTGGAGAGAACAGCAGAGGCTGGGGGGCTCCTGTCCAGCCCTTGACCCTTCCCTGCTTGGCTTTGGGCACAGAAGGGGAAGAGAAGGAGGCCCCAGCTTAGCCTCGCTGGGAGTGGGGTGCTGGCCATAGTGCCGGTAAGTCCTCCAGTGTGGATGGAGCATGCAGACACCCTGGGAGGTAAAGGCAGGAGAGATGGATGGCATAGGAGTGGGCGGACCAGGGCGAGCCTGAGTGCGAGGCAGGGAGAAAGCTAGGGAGACGCCAGCCAGACAGGAGAGAGAATGAGAGCGACAGACACCCGCAGACTTAGAGAAGGTGAGTCAAGCCACCGTGAGAGCCACAGGACAAGAGACAGAGAGACACAGAGATAGAGAGAGAGAGGCGGAGATGCACAGGAAGACAGGCAGCCAGGGCTAGCTGTCCTTGGTACAGACGAGAAAGTAGCGGGCTCCCAGGTTTGGGGCTCAGAGTCTGCCCCGCTCCTGGGACCCTGGAGACCCAGCGGAAGCTCTGCTGCCCTCAGATGCTGAAGGTGGGACAGGAGCCTGGAGACTTGTGTTTCCTCACGCTTCTCATGCGACCAGGGCTAAGACTGGCACTTCCTGATTGAGAGGCCCGGGGCGCTGGGGGATGACAGGACAAGAGTGGGTCTTTATTAAGCACCTGCTCTGGGCGGATGCTTTCTGGGCTCTGCCTCTCTTAAACCCACATCAAATGTCAGGAGTAGGTGCTTTCACTCTCTTGTCTCAGACACACAGCAAGTATTCCTGAGTGTGTGGTGGACTCAGGAGCCAGGCACTAACCACTGGAATGCACAGCCCAGCAAGGGATGCCTGCTCTCCAGCTGGCTCTGCCCCCCCGCCCATTCCCCTCAACATTCCTGCTGCAGCTCTTCACCCAGATGAAGGAGTGGAGCAGAGCCAAGAGCTGATGTGCAGCCCACCGAACTGATGGCTCCAGACATGAGTCACTGGGACAGAGGCTTCCAGGAGGAGGGGGAGGGGGAGGAAAAGGAGACCAGTGGGAAGAAGGGAAGAGGAGGGGTGTGTGGAGGGGAGTGAGGGAGGAGAGAGGGAGCAGGGATGGGGCACCCCCATGCACCTTGAGCACAGGCGGACTATCTGGAGGAAGACAGTGGGTATTAGGGAATTTGGGATTCTGGAAGGGAGCACCCCACTGTCTCAGATCTGGCCTCCCCGACCTCCTTCACACCCTCCAGAGTTGTAGGAAGAACCCAGACTTTGGAGAAGTGGACTTTGGGTCTCCCTGCTGTGCCATTCTGGCAAGTTCCTTCCCCTCCCTGGCCTCTCAGTTTGCTCATCTGTACACTGGACTGGGAACAGGGAGAGGGGCTGGGGGCATGAGGGAGGGAGGCTCTTCTCTGCAGCTTCCCAGCTGAATGAAACTTGCTGAGAGCTCGGTCTGGGAGGCCAGTCTTCCCCAGTCATTCCCGATGGCAATGGTGATGAGACTATTTTAAAACTCATTTTTTTTTTTTTCCTCTTCTGAGAGATTGTAGCAGAAGCCAAAAAGAGGCCCTCAAGTTTCAAAGATTCTGAGATAAGCCCAGACCAAGAGAATGCATGAGAGAAGAGCCAGAGGAAGGCCATGGTTACAGAAGGTAGCAAGTATGCCTGACTGGAGGGAGAGAGATGACTGTCCAGGTGCCTTGTACCCCTGAGCCAGGGGCCCCGTGTCTTATTTGGGGAAGGAAGGACTCAAGAATTTCAGGATTTGTGTTTCTTTCTGGGGAGAGTTCCTCATGGAAACAGCCGACATTGATTGAGAATTTACTGTATGACAGGCGCTGGGCCAAGGACTTCCTATGCGTTATCTCATTAAACCTTCTTAGAGGTAGGTAATGTTGTCACTGTATTTTATCGGTGAGGAAACGGAGATTCAGAGAGGTGAAGCAACTTGCCATAGGTTACACAGTCAGAAAAGGGCAGAATGAGTCTCGAATTCAAAAAGTTGGGCTCCAGAGTTGGGGCCCTCACCTTCCAGGCCGTGCTGCTGCCTAAAGAGGTGATGGGACCCAGAGAAAAGTGATTGCTGTTGGGGTCTGACCTTGGGGCAGGCTCTACTGGTACAGGGTGACCTGGCAGTAACCCAAAGACCAAAGGGCCTGAAGGGAATACTCAACCCAAGGATACTCAGGAGATGGCAGGACAAACCTTTGCTTGGACCGCAATAGAGACTGGGTAAGACTGGGAACTGCAGAGAACACCAGCATGGACAAGTGACACTCCCTGCCCCAAGTTACCTGCCACCCTTGGATTGACTTGACCAGGACCGCGGTGCAGGGCTCCTATAGAGATGATGCTGAATTAAGTAATAGCCAGTTGAGCTACTGTATCCTTGCCCAGGTGAGTTACCCATGCAGCCGAGAGGGGTGAGTGAGCGGTCTCCCTGATCCTCGCAGCCAACCCCCTACTATACTGTTGTTGTCTCCACTTTGAGGAAGGGAAAACTGAGCCTTGCTCATCCACAGCCACGTGGCAAGTAAGTTCTGGGGCTGGGATGTAAACTAAGATCCACCTGATTCCCACATGGGAACTCTTTAGCCCCACAGGGCTCCATGGTGAGCCCTGCCCAGGATTATCAGGCTATGTGGACGGATATCTGGAGAGGACACTCCACTGCCAGATGAAGAGGTGAGCTAGGTGACCTCCTAACCTGAAACTCACTGGTTTAAATCCATCATCTGGCTCAACCAATGTTATCCAAGCACCAGGCACCCAGGGGAGTTGAAGATGGATGAGAGGGTGAGGCTTGGGGTAGAGAAAGCAGGTGCAAGGTGAGAGCAGGGTCCAGGAGAGAGGTGACAAGAGCCAGGGCAGGGAGGAAGTCAGGAGGATGAGCTGAGAAGCTGAGGGGACAGGATGGATAGGACCTGCTGCCTGGGAGTGGGGTGGGCTTAAGGACACCCCAGGGCCACAGACCACCTGCTGGCTGGGTGGTACTACCTTCAGCAGAATAGGTGGGGGCTGGGGAGGGAAGATCTCAGTTTCAGGCAGCTTTGGAGTTGAGAAACTGTGAGCCCTCAGAGGGGAGGTCGGGAGCCCCTCAGACGTTGGTTTGGTGTCATCATGGGGGTAGGGGGAGATGGTGCTGCGGGAGTGCTGAGAGGGCAGCCCTGAGGGTTGTGCCACAAAGTGTGAGAGGAAACAACAAACAGAGACTCTGCCCTGGGAAACAGCAACATTTCAGGAGGAGGGGAGGAGCAGGAGTGGCCTGAGAGATGGGAGGATCATTGTGCATCCATCCATTCAACAGACATGTATTGAGTGCCTACTACGTGCTGGGCACTGTTCTAGGCCCTGAGAACCCAGTAGTAAACAAAACAGACTTGGCCACTATCTTCTTGAAGCTCACAGACCAAAAGAAATGTTTTTAAGAAAAGGTGGTAGTAGGTGCTAAGGGAGAAAACCAAAGCTGGGTAAATAGACCATAAGGAGGGTGGCTATTTTAAATGTGGTGGACAGGAAGGGCCTTTCCGAGGAGGTGACATTTAAGTAGCAGACCTGAGGTGCTTCAGGAGTGAGCCCCATACATGTCTGGGTGAGGGGTGTGGCAGCTAGCAATGATTTTCGCTCAGTAAGAGAATAACTAAAGAGAATGGAAGCCCCAGGAGGGTTTTGAGGAGAAACTAACCTAGCTTAGGTTTTAACAGGACCCCTCCTCTGTCTGCTGAATACAGAATGGACTACTGGGGTCTGGGTAGAAATGGAGCCTGGGACAGCCGTTGTGATGACCATCCAATAGGAGCTGGAGGTGGCTGGTCCAGGATGGAGGTAGGGACAGCAGTCAGAGTGGTAGATGAGGACTGGCTGATGGAGACCGTTTCTGGAAGGATGATATTGGTTAGTGATACTAAATGTGCCAAGAGGTCAAGTGAGATGAAGGCTGAGCCATGGCCTCTGGATTAGGAAATGGGGAGTGGGAGGCTGCTTCGGGAAAGGATGGGGTGAAGGAGGAAGTGGAGGCAGAGCGAGTAGACTTCTGAGAGCCAGGCCAGAGTCAGAAGGTGTGGGCCGGAGAAGGGTCTCGTTCTCTCTCCTCCTCCTTCTCCGCTTCCTCTTTCTTTCTTTCTTTAACATGGGAAATGCAATTAAAGACTGAGGGGAAGGAACAGCCTAAAGAGAGGAGTTGGTAGAGACACAAGAGGCATGGTTGGTTAGAGGAGGTTCAGGGATTGCAGGGGATGCGAGCCACAGGTGTGAAAGAGTGACTCTGGTCCATGGAGGAACCCTTCCTCTGAGCCAGAGAAAGGCCCTGGGGACTGGTGGGTGCATGGGTGCATAGGTAGGCCCCACGTCTCTTTGAAGTAGGAGATCCGTGGTCTGGTGAGAGGATGGGCACAAAGTGAAAATGGAGGCTGAGGAGGAGACGAGGCTTGGCATGACCCTTACAGGACTGGAAACAGCTGCCTGTAGACACACAGATTTCAAGGCAGCATGGAGCCCTCTGGGATCCAGTGTATGAGGCCAAGAGCTCCCTTGAGGGGGGACCTAAGCGTGGGATGGTGGCAGCTGTAAGTGTTGCAAGGTAAGAGGGGCAAGTAGGCAGCGACTATGAGAAGATGGTGAATAGGAGGCTGAGGGGATAGGTGGTCAGGGCAGGAACGAAACAGGAGTTTAAGTGTGTATTCGAGTATGTGCACAAATCAGCTTGGTTAGATAAGTGTAACTCTCTACCTGGGAGATGGTCAACCCAGGGTATGCAGAAGGCCATCCTTTAGAAAACAGGAGGAAGCCACCAGAACTCTAATTTACGTGATTTCATGTTATCTTCTTAAAGTTTTCATTTGTGTCATACCTAGTAAATATTATATTAATAAGGTGCACAAATACTAAATAAATATGCATGTACCGGGGGAGCGACACATTGTTTGCTGACCAGGCAAACAGTTTGAACAATTTGAACCATGGGACAAAGAGGGACTGCTCCCCATCTTGGACATCATAGGATGCTTTCCTCACCCCACCCAGGGCTGAACCTGCTTTGTTCACCTCGGTTTCTTGCCTAGAGCCTGGCACACAGTAGATGCTCAGAATATCTGCTGAAAGAATGAGGACAGGGGATCCTAGAGTAGCCCCAGCATTGGGCCAAAATGACAATGGGGCCCTCAGCCCCCTCATCTCTGCCACCCCATATCCAGTTCATCAGCAGAGCCCATTAACTTCCCCTTCAGAATATACCAGAATCTGACTGGCCACACCCCCTCCTGCTGTCCTGTATCGGGTCACGCCTCCATCACTTCTTGCCTGGTCTCTTCCTTGGGCTCCCAGCATTAAATCTGTCCCTTATAGTCCCTATTCTGTTAAAACCAACTCAGGTGTGTCTCGCCTGCTCAAAACCCTGCAATGGCTCCTGTGAAACTCAGAGGAAGAGCCAAAGTCCTTCCGGTGGCCCTCAAGGCCCAACATGGTCTGCCCTCCCCTCACCTCTTGGATTTTGTCCCTCAACCCTCTATTGCCCTCCTCTGCTCCAGCCATGCTGCTGTTCCCCAGGTACCCCAACTACATTCCCACCACACAGCCTCTGCACTTGCTGGTCCCTTGGCTGGAAATAGCCTCCCCCTAGAAACCTTCCCAGGTTGCTCCATCACTTCGCTCATTCTCTGGTCTCAAATGTCACCTCCTCTGAAAAATCCTCTCTGATTATCTGACTTCAAATCGCCACCTCTGGTCACTCCTTGCCTTTTTCTTTCTCACTTTGCTTTACCTCCGACAGAGTACATCTTGTTCATCCCTTTACTGTCCCTTTCCTATACTGGTCCAGAAGGGAATGTACTCTTCTGCTTACTGTTGTATTTGCTGCTCCTAGGACGGGACTGGTCCACACTGGATGAATGAATGGCAGTTGGGGAGTTAGTTTCCAGTTCTGTCTTCTCCCAGTCTTGTTGTGTGGCCTCAGACTCATCTCTGCCCCTCTCTGGGCCTCATCATTCCAATATGTACAATTCAGAGGCAAGGGACCTATTAGCCTGGCCATCTGTGTCCAGGGCCGGGCTCTGGGGTAGATGCTCCACCTGCTGTTCACTGCCCTCACCCCGCTGCAGACCCAGCCCTTACCTTCTGCAGCCACTGCGTGTTGTTCTCCAGCATTTTTTCCAGCTGTCGCATCCGCTGGCTCGGCCAGTCTCCTAGGTTCAGTGCGGCCGCCGGGGAGTCCCTCTGGAGACTGTTAGAGGCCCCGAAGGCCTCAGGCTCGGGTGGGCAGGGCTCAGGCTCTGGCAGCACGAAGGTGTAGCTGCATTGGCCGTGCTGGACTCGGTGGGCCCGGCGGCGCCCGGTGGCCTCCTGCCCTCTCCGCTGGGCCACGGTTGTAGAGGCCACAATGAGAAGGAGGCCACCCAGCAGCATGGCTGGTGGGGAGGGCATCCAGAGATGTGGTGATGGTGAGGGGTGTCGAGTCAGAGCCCTGGGGCTGGGCCTGTCCACCACCTATCTCCGTGCCCTGTTTGCACCCGCCGCTGGCCAACAGTGGCCAGGCTTGCCTGCACAGACGCCGCAGCTGCAAAGCCCTGTTTGGCCAAGCTCTGTCCAGGCGGCTATTTATAATTGTTCCAAATACCACAGCTGCTCTGCTTCCTCCCACCGCCTCACGTTCCCGCCCCCAGACACGCCCTCACCTCTGCTTTTCCCTCTTTCCCTTCCTGCCTCCTCGCGCGTGTCCACACACTGCTGCTATGTCCCTCCACTGGCTTGCTCTGCCTGCCTCGCCTCTGGGTCCTTTTATGATCCAGTGGAGGCCTGGCCCCCCTGCCAGAGGGGAGGAAAGAAAACAAGACACACACACACTCACACACACACACACATACCCCAAACCCGCAAGCTGCCCGCTTCGGAAAACCAAAGGCAACTGAATTCTCTCGTTCTGTCTCTGTCTCTCTCTCTCCAACCTCTCCTCGAAAGGCTGAGATCTCAAATTTCAGCCCCCAGCGCCTTCTTCTTCTCCCCCTCCACCTACCCCTTCTGATTTCGTGTTAGCCTTGGAACACAGCAGAGTGACCTTAGACAGAGCAACGGGGAGGGGGGCAGAAGGGTGAGGCTGGAGAGGAGGCAGCCAGTTCAATCTGTTTCTAGAGACAGAGAAAATCCTTGCAAGGCCAGGGAAGTGGGCGCCCCAGCCAGGCTCCCATCCTCTTCTCCCTTGGGGCCTGGAGGGGCTCCGGTGCTGTGATAGTAATGAGAGCATGTTCTTGTCTTGAGGCAGATAGTGCTGGAGCTGCCTTTGGCTGGAATGGGCAAGTAGATTTCGGGGAGGAGAGCCTGAGGTACAGCAGTGTCTTGACCAACCCCCAAGTTAGAGGCTGCTGCTGCTGCTGCTGCTAAGGCGCTGTGGGCTCTAAATCCTACTCCCCAACCACTGACCCTGAGACCTCGTGCGGGCAGCTTCACCTCTCTCAACCTCCATACCCTGAGGTGGAAACCTCATCTCGTGCATGAGGAATGTATATGAGTTCTCAGCATGGGGACAGAGGAATTTTTGATTTACTTGTTCACCTGTTTACTGATTCAAATCCAGGCTCCACCACTCATCAGCTATGTGAGTTTGGGCAAGTCACTTAACCTTTCTGTGCCTCTGTTTCCTCTTGGTGAACTGAGAAATAGTATTAAAACTATCCACTTCACAGGGTGTGAAAATTATAAGTCAAAGCAGTGCTGGCACAAGGTGAGCACACAGTAGGTGTTTTGGTTGTTGTCAGTGTCATAGTTACTAGGCATCGCCCCTTCTCCAACCTACTGGAATATAAAGCCCAAAAGGGCAAAGATTTGCGCTTGGGAGACCTGGTCGCCGGGCAGAAGATGCCCAGGAGTTGGTTGGGCCCCTCCTCTGTGGGCTGCCTTTCTTTGCTGTTTTCCCAGAGTGGGGGCCTATCCGGCTGTTTGGTATTGTTTTTTTTTTTCCCTTTGTTTTCCCAAATCCTGACGAAATTTTGAACTGGACTAGCTTGGGATGGCAGCAAACTAGGGGCTCATCCGGGACTAAGAACATGAAACCAGGTGTGTGATTTCCTTTGGCAGGAAAAGGCAAGGCAGCTGGTCCTCAGCCACCAGCATTCATGGAGCCCTGCTCGCCCACCTCTGCCTCCACTGCCTCCACTGTCTCCACTGTAAATGGGGTCACACCACCGCCAACCTTGCAAGGAAGAAGTGTGTTAATTCAAGTCTCATGAGTTTATCACAGGGCCCTGTACAGATGAGCCCAGAGTAAAGGCAACTGCTATTAGGATTGTGCCAGCTGAGACTCAAGATAATCTCAGTAAGGCCAGCAGTATTATCCTCCCCATTTTACAGAGGAGAAAACTGAAACCCAGAGAAGCAAGTGATTTGCCCAAAGTCACACAAGACAAGGAATCGAGAAAAATGGTGCAGATGAACCTATTTGCAGGGTAGGAATAGAGACACAGATGTAAAGAGGGGACTTACTTATAGACACAACAGCAGGAGACGGTAGTAGCAATTGAGAGAGTACGGCTGACATATACACATTACCCTGTGTAAAGCAGATAGCTAGTGGAAGCTGCTGTATGGCCCAGGGAGCTCAGCTCAGGGCTCTGTGTCGACCTAGAGGAGTGGGATGGGGGGTTAGAGGGGAGATTCAAGAGGGAGGGAAGGTATGTATACATATAGCTGATTCACTTCATTGGACAGAAGCAACTAACATAATATTATAAAGCAATTATACCCCAGTTCAAAAAACAAAACAACAAAACCCTAAAACAAATGAAAAAACTCTGGAGGGACTTGACCGGGAACTAGGAACTGGCCAGCCACCCTGGCCCCAGGACCTATTCCACTTCCTTCCACTTACCTGTCAAGGCAGTGCGTGAGGACACCGCTTCTCAGCCTTGGCCTCCTCATCTGAACACTGGAGCGAGCATTAACACTGGAAGATGGGCTCCCCAGGAGGCGCTAGTGGTAAAGGCCATTGCAGGGGACCCAAGAGATGCGGGTTTGATCCCTGGTTGTGAAGATCCCCTGGAGGAGGGCATGGCAACCCACTCCAGTATTCTCACCTGGAGAATCACATGGACAGAGGAGCCTGGCGGGCTACAGTCCATAGGGTCGCAAAGAGCTGGACACGACTGAAATGACTTAGCACACATGCATCAAGGTGACAAGGGAAGCTCCTGGCACAGGTAACGCATTTAATCTTATTGGTTAAAAGAATGAATGAATGTTAACTGCCCCCTCTCCCCACTTAATTAAGTAGACATGGGCCCCGTAATTGCATGAACACGGAATGGCGCTCTGCACAGAGAGGAAATAGGATTACCTACTCACAGGAGAAATGTAGGTAGAATCAAAAGAAAAGTTTTGGAAAGCTTGCCAGCCTTCACACCTTCATTTCAGCACCTCCTTCTCACTTCAGGACTTTTGCACATGCCGCTTTCTCTGTCCAGAAATTACTGTCCACTTGTCCTCACCTCCTCCACCTTTCATCAGCATTCCAGTTACTGTGGCTGCCAGAAAAGGACCTCAACACTTAGCGGTTTAAATTAAAAATAACCATGTATTACCTTGGGGTTTCTGCGTGTCAGAATTTAGGAGCAGCTCAGCTGGGCAGTCTGCTCCAGTCTCTGCTGAGGTTGAAGTCAGATGGTGGCTATTGTTGTCGCTCAGCCGTGTCCAGGTTTTTGCAATCCCATGAACTGAGGCACACCAGGCTTCCCTGTCCTTCACTATCTCCTGGAGCTTGCTCAGGCTCATGTCCATTGAGTTGATAATGCCATCCAACCATCTCATCTTCTGTCGCCCCCTTCTGCTCTTGCCTTCTATCTTTCCTGGCATCAGGGTCTTTTCCAATGAGTCGGTTCTTCACTGGTGGCTGAATCAGGGCCATCTTGAAGGCTTCTCTCACTTGTCAGTGCCTGAGTGAGCACCTCCCTCACTCCCTGCAATGATGTCTCCAGCATGGTGACTCCAGGCAGCTGGCCTTTCTTCCTAGTCCCTCAGGGCTACAAAGGTACGTGTTCCCAGAAAGCCAGGTGGAAGTTACATCACTTTTTTTTTTTTGGCCACAACACAGCATGTGGAATCTAGTTCGCTGACCAGAGATTGAACCTGTGCCCCCTGCATTGGGAGCCCGGAGTCTTAACCACTGAACCACCAGGGAAGTCCCTACATTGCCTTTTATGACCTAGCCTGGGAAGTCATTCAGTGGAAGCTCTACCATTTGATCAGGGTGTGCCCAGGTTTAGGGCAAGACTTCATCCCTCAATGGAGGAGTTTCACTGTCATACAATGAGCTTGCAGGACAGGAAAGTGCATTGAAGTAGCCACCTCTGGGAAAAGCTACAGGTCAGAGAACTGACACTTAGGCAGCTCAGCCCTGTCCAAACCAGAATCGCTCCTTTTGGAGCCCCACCCCTTTATCTTTAGCCTTCTCAAGGTGCTCAGAGGTTAATTACTTGTGTAATCACTCATCTCCCTCTGTTCCCAGCATTTGACATACAGTATGTTCTCAGTAAATAAATATCTCTCGAATGAATGAATGAATGTTTGAACCGGGCGCTTTGTGTCGGACTGACGGGGGGCAGGAGTCTGTGGGGCTCCCATGGGGCTGTGGCACCAGGGCAAGTCCCAGCTGGCATGATGCTGGGAGGCCTCGGGCAGATCAGCATTTGGGGCTGAAGCTTCCTCCTCCTTTGCCAGAGGACATGAACAGGCTTCACCACATCTTCTGAGATCTTGCAGAGAAGAGCTCTGGGGGGAAGTTTGCACAGTCAGGCCACAGGATCTTTGAACGCAGGGCCTCGGGGCCAGTGTTGGAGATGGTTTGGGCATAGGTCTGGCTGGGAGGTGGAGGGTTTACACAGTGACCTCTTGAACTTCAGGGAAATAGGAGCCAGCCATTCCCACGAGAAGCAGCAGGTACCTAGGTGGCAGCAGGCAGGAGGAGCTAGTGGCTGAATCCAGAGATGAAACTGGAAAGATGCCACCTGGGGTCGGTTAATAAGCTCAGCAGTGAACTTTGAACCTGGAACGGGCTTTGGTGACCTGCGTGCTCTGTGCTGTGGACTCCCAGTCCTGAATTTCCTTCTGAGCACCAGACCCAGAGCCATTTGCCTTCTGGAGGTAAACCCCTGAGGTCTCAAACAGAACTCCCCATTTTCTCCTCCTCTGACTCCACCCCAAATGAGTTTCTTCTGGATTCTTCCATCTCTGGGAATTGCCCAACCTCACCAGGCACCTGGGCCAGAAACCTGGAAGCAGGCTCGGCTTCATGGGTGTGTGACCTCTGTAGTCACACGGGGCTCCACTCTTAAGAAGGCTCCCACGGCTCAGTTTAATGCTCTGCTGTAACCATCTCAAGATTCTTAATAAGTTCTGAACACAGAGTCTGGCCCTTTTCTTTCTGCACTGGGCCTCTCAAATTACGTAGCCAGTCTTGCCAGGGAGACTTGAGGCCCCACCATCCACTTCACCCCACCTGTCATCCAATCAGACTTGTTCTGCCAACATGACCCTTTAAATAGTTCTCCCCCCTGTGCCCCTCTTCACTCTTCTGGGCTTACCAGAGCCAGCCTGTCTGAGCTGGAATTCTGACGTTCCCATCTCCCAAATGTATGGTCTAGGCTTCATCTGTTTGTACCTCAGTTTTATCTTCTGTCAAGTGGGGTTGATGTTAGCCATTACCTGGTAGGGTTGTTAAAGAGATTAAAAAACTGATGCCTGGCACATACTAAGCGCTCAATAAATGGCAGCTAACATTGTCATCATTCCCCCGCTTGTCACTCTTTGAGCCCAGCGTCTTCATCCCTTGCCAAGGGGAGAGTAACGGCCTTGGAACGAAACTCTTCTTGTTAATCCATCTTTGATGCTGCAGTCAGTGATTTTTCTAAGACACAAATGCAGCTCCCAACTCCTTTGCTTAAAACCCTTCAGTTTGAAACTCCAGATTATTTATATGATTTATAAATCCCCACAGGATCTGGCCTTCAGCCTCATTGCTCTTATCCTAGGACTTGGTACTTTATAATGAGGAATTGCTTTTACTTTCCAACATGCTCTCTGCTCTCTCCGGTTCAGTACCTTTGTTTGTAGTAACCTCTGCTTGGACAATCCTCTTCACCTTTATTCACTGACTTTCTTCTACCTGCCTTCTGGGTCTTAACCTCAGGTATCACCACCTCTGGGAAGCCTTCTCCATCAACCTCCCTCCTTTGGTGCACACAGGTCCTCTTTCTCTAGGAGCCCGAGGCCCCCTGCCTGTGCTTCTCACAGCTTTCTCCCTTGTTTGCAGGCTTTTATCCCCCTCTAGTTTGAAAACCTTTTCAGAGTATCAACCACACTTTCCATTTCTGTGTTGCCTATTCAAAGGTCAGCTTCATAGTAGGTTCTCAAGAGTGTTTGTTGAGTGGTCTCCACTTGGGGATGCGGATTGGAGCTGCAGTCCCCAGGTGGAGACTCAGGAAATCACCCTTTCCAGAGCAAGGGCCACAGGAACTTTGTTTGGGATATTTCAAGTATCTTGCCTCCAAACACTTAAAACAACCCCTCTACCCCTACTTTATTTTCCCTTTGCTGGCCTGTTGTTGCCATGGAGCCAGAACTTGGAGAAAATACTCATATCCATCTGGAGAATTTGGCTTTTGCTCAAATGTCTTGGAGCAAAAGAGAACTTATTGGCTGATGAAACTGAAAAGTGTAGGGATATTTAGCTTCAGGCATAGCTGGATCCAGGTACTCAAATGATATTAGGAATTCTTCCTGACTCCCCACCCCCCAACCCTGCCCACTTTTCCTCCAACTCTAGGCTGTTTTGTTTTTCTCTGTTAGCTTATCCTCTGACAGTTCCCACCACCATTACCTCCACAGTTTATGACAGCAGCTCCAATCTATCAACTCAACAACCCCCCACCCCCGCAGAAATGGAGTCCCTCTTTCCTGATAGCTCTTGGGAAAGTTCTGGCTTGTCACATGGCCATTCCTGAACCAACTACTGTAGCCAGAGGGACGAAATACTCTGGTTGGTCAGGCTGGGCTACGTGCCTCTCGTGGGTCAACCTCATGGCATCCAAAGGGATAGAGGGAAGGGTAGGTGGTTCTCAAGGAGACCTGGGGAAGAGGGACCAGGAGGGGGACGCATACTGATGGGTGCAGACCGCCTGCCCACTGCCTCCCCATCCTAGTTACTCATCAGCTGGTTTCTTGGTCCCCCTGCCCCCAAGCCAGTGGAGCCTTAGCATAACTGGGGATTCCGTGAGTTCCTACCTCACATTTATTTCATGAGGCAGCTTGCCCCAAGCACACACTGGAATTGATTTTCTTAGAAGCATGGCCCTTCCTGCTCCTGGGAACAAAGGCAGAGAAAACGGGATCATTCGTGGAGTCACTTGCTGATTTTGGATCCAAAGAAGAGGATTAAGTCACAGGTCTGAGTCTCCCACTCCTGGCCTCATCTCTACAATCCAGCACTTCCCCCTCCCCTTCCCTTTCAAGCTCCCTACATTTCAACACCCAGGGTGATAACTGAGGGTTGCAAGTGGGCAGCTTGCAGCTTCCCAAGACTCTTGTTCTCTACTCTTCACTTCCCTGAGAACTTGACCTGGCATCTCCTAGTGCCTCTGGTGGCAATGGGGTGAGTCCTGGCAGGAAGCTCAGAGATGCTGACCACACTGGAGATGGTCTGCCAGTGTCCTCAGGAGGCCAAGAGGGATCTTGTGGAGCAGAAGTCATGGTGTCCCCATGATACTTTCCACTCAAGACATCAGTCTGTCAACTGTTTCCTGCCCCTGCTTTCTGCCACCCAAACCTGGAGTCACAATACAATCAACGGACCAGAAGGGACCCAGGTTGGATATTGAGGTCACTCCTGTGACCCACACCTATTGATTAAGAGCTCTCCACTCATGACACTGAATCTTGATTCTGCTTTAGGAGGTGAGACTTGGTTTCTTCATCTGTATAATGGGAGAACGGTCCCTCATTAGCAAGGTGTTGCACTGGGGCTTCTGGTTACCAGGGCTATGTAATAAAGTACCCAATGCTTGGTGGTTTAAAGCAATGGCAACACCTATTTTACTTATAAACATGCAATTTAAGCCAGATTTAGCTGAGATGGCTTGATGTGACTCCATTCGACATCAGCTGGGGCAGCTGAGGGTTTAGAGCCTGGAATCATCTGAAAGCTCATCTGTTGATATAATTGAGACCTCAACTGGGGCTGTCGGCTCTAGTGGCTATGTATGGCCTTCCTATGTTAGAGGGGTGGGGGTGGTTCACGACTGGCCTGGGTATCAGGGGGATCATTTCAAGAGAATCCGGCAGAAGGAACACGATCTTTGCGACCTAGCCTCATGAATCATGCAAGGCCAGCTCTTCTCCGCTCTATTCCTAGAGGCAGTCACGAAGTCCCATCCGAGTTCAAGGAGCAGGGCAACAGACTACCTCTTAATGGAGAGTGGCCAGGTTTTGGAAGAGCATGTGGGATGGGAGATGTGGCCTTTTTTGGAAAAATATAATCTGCCACAGAAGGGCAGGATGAGAAAATGCCATTTAAGTGTTTAGTGCAGAAGTGCTTAATCGTTGGTAGCTGTTATTACTACCCCTGCTATTATGGGAAAGATCCAGCATCTCTTTGCACAAAAGTGTCCTCCAGACTTTCTGATGGCTAAAGGTATAGGAGGAAGTGAGATTATTTCCATCGGGACTGCCAGAGAAATTGGCCCAGAAATACTCTGGGATTTGTCCAAAGTCACCCACCATATCAGCACCCAGTGCAGTGCCCACCAGACGAGCTTCAGACGGCTGCCTCTGCTGTTAGCAACAGTTGCCTCTCCCCAGAATCTCCATCTGGGCCTTGGTTTCCCCTCTGAACGATGGCAGCATGCGGGCTCTGCCACCCCAGAGGGGACCAGGATGGAATATAGGCACCTCGTGGCTGTGCCACTCAGGCTGGGCCACCATCCACATCCGTCCTTTCTCAGGCCTGGGGAGCCCCACTGCCTCTGAGCCCACGCCTGGCACTCACTGCAGGACATGAAGAGTGAGGCTGCCAGGTCGGAGGGCAGATCTATTTTGGAACCTGGCATCCCCGGGAGGCCCAGGGGAGCCTGTGACCCAGAGAACCAACAGGCCCCTCTGTATTTTGTTTGTTTTTATTAAACAAGCACAGCTTGTCCCTCGCAGAAGAATCAGAAGATACATACTAGCCAGAAGGGAAAAAATACATGGTGCCTGAGCTCTCCCAAGCCAGGGGCAAAAACCATAGCGAACATTTTGGAGTATCTTTCCCCCAACCATTCTACAAATAGATGCATATAATTTGGGGTGGTTTTGTAGGAAAAAAAAAAAAATGAAACCCTAAACAAACCTCCCTCAAACCTCAATGCAACATTTTCTAAGTCATTTTTAATTTCATTTTACTTACACTGGATTTATTTTTTTGACACAGGAACTTAAAAAATGCACAAGGTAATATAATACCACCCCCTATACCCATCACTCCAAATGGGCACCTGTCAACATTTTGCAAGTTTTCCCAGATTTTTTAAAGACATGAAATACCGTTACAGGTTAAGTTGGCCTCCCCGACATCCTCCTCCCCCAGTCTCGTTTTCTCTTCTCCAGGCCCACAGGTCCATATGTACATATCCGTATTTAGTGGTACTATTTTTGTGTTTTCAGAACTCAAAGGTATGCTATTAAACTGTCAGCAATGTCCTGTGGGCACACTGTGTTTTCCAGATCTACACAAATATCACATATAGATCCTGTGACGGGGGTCCTCGTCTTTCCACGGCTGTGCAGCTGTGCAGCATGTAATCACACTACTTTCTATTTATTCAGCCTCCGTGGATGGACCTGGGGTGAATGCAATTCTTCAGTAGTTCCTAACCAGGCTTCTGTGGCTCCTACACACTAGCCCTCGTGCCATGAACAAGTGCTTATGTAGGGTATTGATGGAGGGGTGCTCCTTCTGGGACGTGGGGAACATGTGTGGCCAGTCTGGGTAGATTTCCAGTCTGTGCTTCCAAGTGGAGTGGCTGTACCGAGTTTCCATTCTCTACACTCCTGCCATCCCTTGGTAACGTCACACTTTACTTCTGTAGCAATCTGCTGGCTATGAAATGGTATATGTAATTCCATAGCCCGCACTTCCTATGTGTTTAATGCTCTAGGCGTGCTGCAGTCCATGGGGTCGCAGAGAGTCAGAGACGACTGAGTGACTGAACTGAATTGATGTATTACGAAGTACTTTCTACAGCAGAAGATACTTCCCTAAGCACATGTTTAATGGTGGCATAAGCCTACACTTGTACAGCCAAGGTTTTCTTAATTCTTTCCCTATTGTTGGATACTGGGTTTTGTTTTGGGGTAGACTGCAATACTGACCACAGATCCACACCCCTGTAAGCATGTTTCTTTGCAATGTGCCTTTCCAGCTCCTCCCTTTAAGAGATGGAGACTATGTCTCCACCCCTTGAAGCTGGCCTTGGCCATGTGACTTGCTTTGGCCAGCTGAACACTTTCAAATGTGAGGTTTGAAAGAGGTTGTGCCCTGGGGCCGTCTCTCTAGCTCACCTGGGACCCTGGAACCGTGGTGTGAGCAAGCCCCAGCTAGCCTACTGGATGATGAGAGACATGTGGTCAGGTCATCCTGTCAGCCCAGCTGACATTAAACTGAACTCCAAATGACTGAAGACATCCCTGACCACCCAGGCCTAGCTAAAGACATTCTAGACCACACAGTCCAGACCAGAAAAATTGTCCAGGTGACTCACAGAAAAGATGACGATAGTAGATATTTGTTTTGTTAAGCCACCAAATTTGGGAGAGTCAGACACGACTGAAGCAATTTAGCACACATTAGCACAAGAGCTGATGTGGCTCCAGTCAGCTCTTCCTTTTGTTCAGCCCACTGAGGCTGTGTATCATAGGCAAGTTGCTGAGTCTCAGTACCTCCTCAGTAGAATGGGGGATAATACCTACCCCTCAAGTCACTATGAGGATAAATAAGATGGCACATGTGTCACCCAGCGAGGCATCGGTACCCGGCAGGTCCTCTTTCAGCTTCCGGTCATCTTAGACTTGCATATTTTCTCATGTTCCCTTGGTTCTCCCTGCTTCCCCTCTTTATCCAAAGCTTCTGCATCTTCCAGGTTTTCTGGAGGGTATCACCATTTAAATGTAAAAGCAAACATGAGAATTTAAGTATTTAATGTTCACTTAAGTTAACATCCCATCCCTACCACTACATCTTCAGGTCTCTCCTCCCCCCAAGACACTCCTCTTGAAGTTAGGCATGGCCATGTGACTTGCTTTGACCACTGGACACTTTAAAGAACCTTTGTGTGATTCTCTGCTTCCTTTCCTTACTGCAGAGAACCTGAAACTCTGTGTTGAGACAGCAATAGCATCAAATGGTCAAAATTTTTGGTTCCAATGAGGTTCCCATGAACTCACCTGATGATTCCCACTGGGGACAGGAAGGATGAGAAAGAAGAAAGAAACCATTGTTGCATTGTGCTGTTTGTTATGTCAGCATAACAAATGCTATTTTGGTCTGACCTGAGTCCCTCAAAATATATGTTGAAGTCTTAACCCCCCAAATGTGAGCTTATTTGGAAAAAGGGATCATTGTGGATGTAATTAGTTATGATAAGATCATAGTGGAGTAGAACGGGTCCTTAGTCCAATATGCCTGGTGTCTTCTTAAGAAGATGATGTGAAGATACTGTTACCAAATGGAATTCAGGTCCGCTCACTCCCCAGGCAGCAAAGTCAGTCTACTGACTAGGAAAGTATGGTGTTTATTGCAGGGCACAAAGCAAGGAGAATGGGCAGTGCATGCTCCAAAGACCCAAAATCCCTACTGGCTCTCAGGGAAGGTTTTTAAAGGTAGCATTTGGGGTGAGGGTTGCAGCTCATGTATTTTCTTCTGATTGGTTGGTGGTGAAGTAACAGGGTGATGTTTCAGGAATCTTAACCATCAATCTTCTGGTTCCAACCAGTCTGGGGTCTCCCTGCTTGTGGTCAGCATATAGTTACCATCTTCCACTTGTTATTATATATCCCTTGGGGAATATGTAATTGTTATGTAGATCCCTTGGGGAGGAACTAGGACTTTGCTTTATCATTGAACCATTGTTTACATGATCAGTTTTCCTGCTTGCCTACTTTTCCTTTGTTTCTATGTTCCCTCACTTCCCTAATTAGTAACTGTATGAGTCTGCTGTTTGGAACTCAGGGGAGGCCTAGGAGACTAAAACTTTTTCTCTACAAGTAAGAAATGGGGAACCCCGAGAGGCTTTTGTACCTGGGAAGGCCCCACAGGGTCCTACTCCGTTGCTATACCAGGGCAGGATAGCTGTGGAGTAAGGCAGCTGCAAGCCAAGGAACTCTAAGGATTGGTGGCCATCCCTGGAAGCCAGAGGCTGGGAAGGACCTACACATTTCTCTGAGGAAATGGCCCTGCTGACACCTTGATTTCTAGCTTCCAGAGCTGTGAGAGAATGCATTTCTGTTGTTTAAAACCTCGTGGTTTGCTGTACTTTGTTATGGCAGCCCCTGGAAATGAATCCAACATACCCCGGCTAATGCAACAGTCAATGAAGGTTCCCTCTGGTAATCATCAGTGTCTGTTCAGTGAGATTTGCTGTGTACCAGGCACAGGGCTCAGCGTTCCACATACAGTATTCATTCATTCACTTGTATTATTTTTATTTTTATTTACTTACTGTGTGCCTACTGTGCCCAGCACTTCTCTCTAGGCAGTGGGGAAGCACTGTGAACAAAATGGCCCCTCCTCAAGAGCTGGCTGACTAGATGGGTCGATACTGAATAGGGTAACTAGGTGGATGTGTGTGTGGATTTTCTGAGGAAGCGGCATTTGTAGAGATGGGAAGAGGCCCCACTGGTCCAGTTTTTGGGATTTAGTGGCCCCCTGCCTGAACTCTTCTTCCACAAGGGGAATAGGAAGCCTTAGCAAGTTCATGGGCTGAAAACCAAGGAGCTATTAAAAGTGAGGTTGCTGGAAAGATCCATGATATATTAAATTACAAAAGCAACCTAAGCCAAGATTTCTAAGGACGCTAAAAGCATGACTCATAAGAGAAAAGTTTGATAAATTGATAAAACTGTGGTATTGGCACAAAAAATAGAGGTATACCGCAAAGACTGATAAACTGAAAGCCATCAAAGTTAATTGTTTTTGTTCTTCTAAAACACAATGAAAATAATGAGAACTCAAGTCACAGACTAGGCAAAAATATCTGCAAAATACATATGTGAGAAATATCCAAGTATAGAAAAAAATCTCAGAACTTAAGAACAAGAAAACAAACAACCCCTCACAAACATGGCCAAAGTTTTGAACAAACTCTCAATGAAAGAAAAGATACAAATGGTAAATACTCACATGAAAAGGTCTTCAGAAGCATTAGTCATTAAGCAAGTGTTAGTCGCTCAGGCGTGTCCAACTCTCTGTGATCCCATGGATTCTAATCGCGCCCCCCCCTCCCCCCCGCCGCCCCCACTCCCCCAGGCTCCTCTGTCCATGGAATTATCCAGGCAAGAATCCTGGATCAGGTTGCCATTTCCTTCTCCAGGGGATCTTCCCCACCCAGGGATCGAATTCAGGTCTCCTGTATTGCAGGCAGATTCTTTACTGTCTGAGCCACGGGGAGGAACCCCATTCGTCCTTAAGGAAATGCAAATTAAAGCCACAGTGAGAGGCTACCACACATTTCACCTAATGACTCTGGTCAAAAAGACTGAACATGTGGAGCAAATGGCGCTCACGTTCATTTCTGCTGGGAAGGCAAAATGGGACGGCCACTTTGGGAAACAATTTGGCATTTTTTTTTTAAGTTAAATATATACTTACCATAAAATTTAGCAATTCTCCTATTAGGTATTTATCCAAAGGAAATGAAAACATATGCCCACAAATATGTATACATATGTTCCTATAAATAGCATTATCCGTAATTAAAAATTGCCCTCAAGTGAAAATTACCCCCAAATGAAAACAACCAAATGTCCCATTTTGTGACTGGACAAACAAATCGTGGTACATGCACACCATGGAGTACTACTTAGCCACGAAAAGGAATGAACCACGTAGAACAACAAAGATGAATCTCCAAAGCATTATCCTAAGTAAAAGAAGCCGCAACCACAAAAGAATTCATACCGAGTGATTCTATTCCTACAGAACCCTAACAAAGACAGAGCTAATCTATAGTGACAGGAAGCAGATGAGGGGGTGCATGGGCTGGGGACTGAAAGGGAGAGATTGACTGGGAAAGAAGATAACAAAGGAACATTTGAGGGTTATGGGGGTGCTCCGTTCTGAATCGGAGTGGTAGGCACACAGATGTTCGAATTTTTAAAATATAAAGAACTATAACATAAATGCGTGACTTTTCTGGTATGTAAATTATTCCTTAATGAAGCTGATTAAAACAGTAACAGGTAGTGTCAGGAAGAAGAAGCATGACTCTTGGCGATCATTAAGGTGTTGGACCACCAAGAAGGCACTGCACCTCATCAGCAAGTGAGAATCACTATCCACCTCATTGTGCGATCGCTTGTAAGGACAGGAAATGAGGCAGAAAACAATACTGAAAGCTCATAGTAAGTGATGGTGATGATTGTTACTTCTAATAAACATAAGGGTGGGCTTCCCTAGTGGATCAGATGGTAAAGAATCTGCCTGCAATGCAAGAGACCCCGGTTTGATCCCTGGGTCGGGAAGATCCCCTGGAGAAGTAAATGGCTACCCACTCCAGTATCCTTGCCTGGAGAATTCCATGGAAGTGGAGCCTGGTGAGTTACAGTCTCTGGGCTCACAAAGAGTCAGACATGACTGAGCAACTAACACTTTCACTTTACTTTCAACATGAGGAAGAATGAAGGTACGCTCCGCATCTACTAAGAATTCATTCATCCATGCCTCCATTCATTTACGCATCCATCTGATACATGTCTATTGAGCAATTGCTACACGTGCAGAGCTGTGCTTGGCCCTGTGGATTCAAGAGCAAACGAGAAGAAATGCGATCCTTGTTGGTTCATATTTTAGTGCAAGAAAGTGATGTCAAGCAAGAAATAGAGAATTAATCCATTTGTGACAAATGCTGGAAAGAAGTCGGCTCCAGGGAACCCTGAATCCGTGTAACAGGGTCTCAACCTAGTCAGGGTTAGGAAATGCTGCTTTGGTAAAGGAGCATTTGAGCTGGCTTGGAGGGTGGTCGGGGTGGTTGGGCACCTTCCAGCAGAAGGCAGAGTAGGGGCTAAAGCCTAACACAAGAAAGAAAGTGTGAAGAAGGAAGGCCTGCCTCGTATGTGTATCAGGAAGACCTGGGCTTCAAATGGGAATGGAATGGTCCCTCCGTCACTTCATTTTCCCGCAGGGCTGGGATCTGGACAGGCAGGGAGGCTGCCTCCGGCTTTCTGTCCAATAACTTCCCCATCTATCCCCACCTACTGCAAGAGCAGGGAGAATCAGATTCAGGAAGGTATTCGGGGTGCTAGGGACCTCAGGAAGGCCTGACAGGGTATGGGATGGGTTCAGATCTGGACCAGGAGCATAGACTGGTGTGACCTCCCGGTCCCAGGCATGACCTCCCCTGGGATGCTTCAGGTAGGGAAGAAGTTTATCTGCTGGAGAGAAGAGAGTGTGGCACAAAGCCATGGTTTTGAGCTCAGCTTTATAGACAGGCCTTCCTTGGGCACCCTATCAAACAAACTCTTTATCCCTTTCCCCACTGGAGTTTCTTCATGGTACTCAAACCATCTGAGAACATGTTTTAAATGTATTTGCATGTTGTCTGTCTCCTCCATTATAATGTGGGCTCCCAATGGCATAGACTGTGTCTAAGGCATTCACCTCTGTCTCCCCACCGTAGAAGCTCAGTAAACATTCATTGAGTGGATAAGTGAAATATTGCAGTCTCTAGGCATTTCCTGAGTATCATCGATAGCCTCTGGGCTGTGGATATGAAAATAAATCAGACACAGTCCTTGGCCTCAAGGGGCACTTGGTCTAAAGGAAAAGGAAAAAGTTGGACAAATGCCACTGCAAAACACGGCTAGAAAATTCATCTTCAGTTTCTGCAAACTGAATGAAAGGAGGGAGGAAGGCAGTTACTATGGGCTGAGGCCCACCTGTGACAGAACCTCTCGCATACCATATTTGGCTTAATTCACACAGTAGCCTGTTTCACAGTGTAAGCATTGGGAATCCGTAGCAGTGAAATGATTTGGCCAAAATCAGACTCAAGGCAGAGCCAGCATTGGAAACTGGGTAGCCTGACTATAAACTCTGAATACTATTTCATCTACCAATGAGGCCTTTCTTGCAGAACAGAAAAAAAGATCTGTATGCATGTCAAGAAGTAACAGCTACAACTGGACATGGAACAACAGACTGGTTCCAAATGGAAAGGAGTATGTCAAAGCTGTATATTGTCACCCTGCTTATTTAACTTCTATGCAGAGTACATCATGCGAAATGCCGGGCTGGATGAAACACAAGCTGGAATCAAGATTGGCAGGAGAAATATCGATAACCTCAGATATGCAGATGACTCCACCCTTATGGCAGAAAGTGAAGAAGAACTAAAGAGCCTCTTGATGAAAGTGAAAGAGGAGAATGAAAAAGTTGGCTTAAAGCTCAACATTCAGAAAGCTAAGATCATGGCATCCGGTCCTATCACTTCATGGCGAATAGATGAAGAAACCATGGAAACAGTGAGAGACTTTATTTTTGGGGGGCTCCAAAATCACTGCAGATGGTGACTGCAGCCATGAAATTAAAAGTCCCTTGCTCCTTTGGAAGAAAAGTTATGACCAACCTAGACAGCATATTCAAAAGCAGAGACATTACTTTGCCAAAAAAGGTCCATCTAATCAAAGCTATGGTTTTTTCAATAGTCATGTATGGATGTGAGAGTTGGACTATAAAGAAAGTTGAGTGCCAAAGAATTGATGCTTTTGAACTGTGGTATTGGAGAAGACTCTTGAAAGTCCCTTGAACTGCACGGAAATCCAACCAGTCCATCCTAAAGGAAATCAGTCCTGAATATTCATTGGAAGGACTGATGTTGAAGCTGAAACTCCAGTACTTTAGCCACCTGATGCAAAGAACTGATTCAAAAGATTGAAGGTGGAAGTGAAGGGGACAAAAGAGGATGAGATGGTTGGATGGCACCACCAACTCTGTGGACATGAGTTTGAGTAAGCTCTGGGAGTTGGTGACAGACAGGGAAGCCTGGCGTGCTGCTGTCCATGGAGTCGCAGAGTTGGACATGACTGAGCGACCGAACTGAACTGAACTGAAAAAGGCAGGCAAAGGATCGGGAAGATCCTCTGGAAAAGGAAATGGCAACCTACTCCAATACTCTTGCCTGGAAATTTTCATGGATGAGGAGCCTGGTAGGCTACAGTCCATGGGGTAGCAGAGTAAGACACGACTGGGCGACTTTACTCACTAAGTGGTGCTATCAGTAAAGAACCCGCCGGCCAATCCAGGAGACTTTAAGAGACTCCAGTTCGGTTCCTGGGTTGGGAAGAACCCCTGGAGAAGTGCATGGTAACCCACTCCAGTATTCTTGCCTGGAGAATCCAGTGAACAGAGGAGCTTGGCGGGCTAAAGCCCATAGCGTGGCAAAGAGCCATACATGACTGAAGCGATGGAGCATGCATGCACATACTGTTTTATATAAAAAAAATTATATAGAAAATAAAGACTATTTGATTATATATTTTTATTTTTAAATTTTTCGTAAAATTTATGTCATTGTTATTAATTTTTGCTTATGTAATGAGTATATCCACAAGGGGCAGTCTTCAGGCATGGCTGGATCTAGGATCTTGAACAGCATCACCAAAATGGACTCATCCATTCTCAGATGACCTCTCACATCATAATAGCAAGATGGCAGGCTGTCTGCAATGCCAGCCCTCCCATTCCTTCCTCACGTCCCCAAAGAACCAAGCTTTGAGGGAAAGAATATCTAAACACAGTCCTTGGACTTGGCTGATCAAGTGCCCATTCCCATCAGTTTCCTTCCACCATAGTAGCTGTGTAGCCAAATCTCCACCGATTCAGCCTCTTCTACAGCTGTGGAGGCACACGGCATGGTGCTGGTCAGTGAGACGTAAGTCAAAACCAGCGGGCAGGATGAGAGTTCTCGCTACTTTGATAACAAGGGCAGCAGTGGCTGGAGCTGCCTTTCTTCACTTTGTCTTGCATTGAACATATAAAAAATTAATAAACAGAAGCCTCAATTAAATAAGAGGCAAGAGACCAGAACAGGGAGGCCTCCCAGTCTGCGATGATAGCCGAGCATCAGGAAGAAGAAAGACTTCCCTCCTGGCGAGGACTCACCTAGTGAAAAGCCATTGGCTCGTTGTTTACTATAGCCCTCTAACTTCCAACTTTCATTTCTTCTCTCTGAAAGCATTCCCCTTTCTTTACCATGCAGGGTCTTGCACATGGCTTAACCATGGTTACCAAACCCAAATCATAATCCTCTGTGGATCCTGAATAAACCCATCGTTGCAGGAGAAATATCTGGCTGTCTATTTACTTCAGGTCAACAAACACAAGTGTGATGCTTGGACCATGGACCATCTTGCAACCTTGAGGGAAACACCAAAAAATCATCATGGTATTAGCCCTGACATTGCTAATCTGCTGAATTCTTACCTTCAGACTTCTTCCTAAGAGAGAAAAATAAGCCTCTGCTGTTGAAGTCACTGCATTATTCCCGGTTACTTATAGTGGAAAACATTCTTGACTGTTGTACCTCTCTGTCCAATTCTTGTGAGATCTCTGGGAAGGCATCTCACTGGCTCCGACGGGGTCCTGTCCCACTGCTGGACCGACCGTGGAGGCCCACAGGGATGGGACATGCCAGCTGACTGCCCTGGCAGCAGCCTTCACCACACAGGCTGATAGTGGGCAGGAATGGTTCCTCTGTGGGCAAGCGGAGGGCTGTCAGCAGAGGAGGGAGATGGTGGCTGCCCGCCAAGATCCATGGAGACAATAGACACCTGCTCATGGCCTGAGTTTCCCTCCATCATTTCCTGGAACATGGAGGGAGATATCGGCTCATTTATCCTCCAGACATTGCATTGGGGAGGTGGAGGGAGGATAAATCAGGGGAACTGTTCAGATAGGGGGTCTCCCTGGAAGTAAAGCACAAGCCTTAAAGACTGCATCAAACACCATGCGCACAGGGTCCCGTCTGCTCTCAGGACCAGGCTGTGACCATCCTGAACCCATCCTATTATGTCATCTGATTTTCAGACAGCCCCGAAAGTCCGGCTCTCACAGCCCCTGCTCTGCCTCTAACTGTGTGACCTGGGCTGGTCTCTGCCTGTCTCTGGGCCTCCCTTCTCTCTTCTGTCTGAAGAGGGAGCTGGTCTGGCTCTACTCTTTCCTGGCTGTCTGTCCTTGGGTGAGTTATTTAACCCCCGGTGCCTCAATCTCCTCATCTGTGCACTGGGGATGGCCAAGTCCCTGGGGTTATGGTGAGGATTAAATGTACAGTGACTGGCACTCAGTAACTGCTAGGAGTTAGTGTCATTTGACCATTCTATTGCTATTGCTATTGTTGCTGTAACCATTAATGCAGGTCCTTTCTGAGGCCTCTTCCAGCTTTCAGACTGACCCAGCTGTTGACTGTGCCTCCTCCTCTCAGACAGTGTCAAGGAACAGCGCTCATCTACCTCACAGATGCCCTGTGTGGAGTTGGGGAAGGGGGCTTGACCTCTTCTCGGGAAATGAACCCAGCCCCTTCCTTCCTGCTCCAGCCTTGCTCAGCTCCCTTCTGCTGGGACCCAAGGTTGCTTCCACCTTGAGGAGCAGTCAGGAACACAAATCAACCCTGGGGCCTAAATTTTTTGAGAGCCTGGAGGGAGCAAGGATGAGCAGGGAGGAAGTGAAGCCCAATTCTGCCTCCAGGAGGACTGGTCTCGGCCCAGGGGACCAGTGGACCAGGTGCCCCACATTCTTTGGGTTTCTCTGCCCACCCTACCCTCCCCTTTCCTGAGGGGATGCTCCTTCTCTCCCTTAAGTCCTGCCTCAGTCCCACTGGAGAGCAGAAACGGGCTGGTCTCTTGATGCCCTGCTTGATTAAAATGCAGAAGGCACTTCTGTCCAAAAAATCAGGCTAGGGCCTAATGGCTCCCAGCCTTCTTGGCCGAGCGGCCACTGGCTTCTGGCTGCCCTCACCCAGCACTGGAGGGGCTGATAGATGAGGGAGCAGAGGCCAGAGTGGGTCACGAGCTGGGCTTCAGACTCCTGGCCCAGTGCTCAGGCTGGGTGGGAGGGCTGTGAGCAGAGTTCTGAGTAGAGGGCTGTGAGCTGAGGAGTCCTGAGTGGAAGGTGAGGTGGGCAGCCCATGGGTCACTCCCCCCAGCCTCAGTTTCTCCATCTGCAGAATGGGGATGAAAATGTAAGATTTCTTGCCTAGAACCTTGCCTAGCCCTTGCAAGCAACGATAAATCCTCCCTAAGACTTCAGCTCTCAGACTCCCGCTGTCCCCTCCTCTTGACTGTCTGTCACCTCCAGCCACACAGTTCTCAGTCAGGTACCTGGAGCCACAGTGCAGGAAGGGGCTGCCAAGGGCCAGCCCTCTTCACCCCTCTCTCAGCCCTGCAGCCACCAGGGGCTCAGAACACCCCCGCCCATTTCAACTGGGCTCCATATGTGTTAGGGTCAGCGCTGCCTGCTGCTCTCTCTCTTTCTGAGAGATGATGATTCAGTGAAAGACATTCTGGAAGGGTGTAAGAGTTAAAATCACAGCCCTCTGTCCACTTGCACACCCTTCCGCCCCCCTCACCATCCCCTTTGTGCACACAGACCAGCCCCCTCCACCCTCCCACGGCCCCGCAGCCCCTTTGACCACCACACAGAGGGTTGGGCATGGTGTCCTGGCAGTGCAGGGCCCCTGCGTCAGGCTTTTCGATCCCCATGTAGTTCGCCACAGTCTGGCTGGGCCTCAGTCAGTGGGGCCAGTGTCCCAGGTGGACCCCTGAGCTGCAGCCCAGCACCTTCCATTTGTGACAGGGTGTCAGGGTCAGCCCACATTTGTGCTTCTTCATCCACGTGGGCACCAGTTTCTCGAAGGCAGATTCCTGGACCTGAGGCTGACATGCTCCTTACGTGCGGGGGTACCATCAAGTCCCAGCTCCCCGGCAGGCTGCTCTAGACTAGCACACTCCCTCCCCCAGTGGGTGCCTGTGGCTCCCACCCCTCCATCCTGGCAGGCCCCAGCCTGCCTGCCTCTCTGGTTTGCTTGCTGGCTTCAAGGTGACTGGAATTCCAGCATCCTCTCCCTGCTGTGTGTTGATGCTCGTCTCTCAGTCAGCCATCACAGCTCGAGACCAGTGTTCATCACCATCTCAGGGGACACTGTCACAGGCACCCACAGGAATCGGAGGTCAGCAGGGAAGAGGTTTGGGTCCACAGAAGTGGTGTAGGGAGTGCTTTGGAGTAGAGATTCTGGAGCCCGGAGGCCTGGAGTTCGAATCCTGGCTATGACCCTTGCTGGCTGAGTGCCTTTGGAAAAATTATTCAACATCTCTGAGCTTCACCTGGGTCATCAGAAAAGCCAAGTTAGTAGGACCATCCAGCTCTGACGGTTGTTATGAGGAGTTAGTACATACTCGATGCTTACAACAATGCTGGGCACATTAGCTGTTGACCTTTGAGCGCCTAGAGTACAGGAATGAAATGTGGAGGGGTATCAGAGACAGGAACAGTGTGGAGAGCTCGAGAGTCCTGTGGACTGCAAGGAGATCCAACCAGTCAACCTAAAGGAAATCAACACTGAATATTCATTGGGAGGACTGATGCTGAAGCTGAAGCTCCAATACTTTGGCCACCTGATACAAAGAACCAACTCACTGGAAAAGACCCTGATGCTGGGGAAGACTGAGGGCAGGAGGAGAAGGGGGTGACAGGGGATGAGATGGCTGGATGGCATCACCGACTCAACAGACATGAGCTTGAGCAAACTCTGGGAGATGGTGAAGGACAGGGAAGCGTGGTATGCTGCAGCCCACGGGGTGGCAAAGAGTCGGACACCACTGAGCGACTGAGCAACAACCGTGTGTTGAGTCCTGGTGTGTGGGTTCTGTGTATGAACCGGCTTCTTTAATCCTTACAATGACAGGAACCCAAAGCTCTGAGAAGTAAAGGGATGTGCAGTCTGGAACTGGAAAGCCACCTCCTGCTGTTCCCTTTGTGCAGGTCCTAGCGGGGAGGGTGGCTGGTGTGAGGGTGGCCTGGCCCGGCTGGGAAATGGGATTTCTAGGGCTGGAGCCCAGTTCAGAGCACGAGCCTTGATGAGGAACAGATGCACAGAGTCTGGGCCCTGCCCATCCTCCTCTGCAGCCCAGGATGGGGGTGCCGATGGCTTCCAGATGGGCTCAGCTCTGAGCGGTACCTTACGTGACTTGGGCTGGGTCCCTCCGGGGCCAGACTGCAGACCTCCTCCCTGGCTCTCAGCCCCACTGGTCCTGGTAGATACCCAAGAGCGTACCTTGGTTTGGGTGAGATGGCCTCAGGAATGTTGGTCCTGCTTAGAGCCTAGTTTCCCCCTCTGAGAAGCAGACATTGTCCCACAATGAGCATTCTCCTTCACTCCAGCCTGGCAGGGCCGTCATGCGCCGGGAAGCTTGAGGAGCAGCATGAGAGTGTTTTCCAAGCATGGAGGCCTGTGCGCCAAGGGCAGAATCTTCCAGGCCACGTGCCGCTGGAAAAGTAGGGACTTTGTGTTTGGCTTTTATTTTCTGAAAGTATAATTCATATCCATAGTACAAGATCTTGAAGGTGCAAAAAGAAAGGGACATAGTGAAAAGTGATTTCTTTCCCACCCCGTCCTCCAAACACCCAGACCCTCCTTCCTGAGGCAACCCTGCCACCGATTTCTTGTGAATCTGCCCAGAGATGCTTTATGCACGTGTAAGGAAGTACACAGGAATTTTTTACCCAGTGATGGCAGACTTCACACACTATTCTGCACCATCCTTTTGTTGTCTAAAACTCCCTTTACAAGTCTTTCTATATGTTCCATGAAGAATATCTCATTCCTTCTGATGCCTGCCTGACCAAGGTGATAGTCAAAATATATTTGGCACAGACATTGACGAAGTAGAATGGATCTCAACAGTGCACAACCTCTACAACTGTACAGCGCTGGTGGCTGGTGCCAGCTCTGTATCTGCATGGTTTTGTCATTGCACGGATGTGTCAACATGTACTCAACCAGTCTTCAAGTGATGGGCACTTAAGTTGTTTCCAATATTTTCCATTTTCAGTCTAGGTTGCAACTGCATTGAATATCTAATGTATACATTTGTGGGAAGATATGAGTAGGATATTTTTCTGGAGGTGACATTGCATTCTTCATCAATATGTAAAATAAAATTATTTTAACCAAAGCATAGACAAGAATTAACCTCACACCATATACAAGAATTAACTTGAAATGGGTCATACATCTAAATGTCAAAGGTAAACCCCTAAAATATCCAGATAAAAAGTAGGAGAAAATCTTTGTCAGCTTGGGTTAGACAAACATTTTTTTCAACAAGACACTAAAAGCATGAGCCAGAAAAGAAAAAAAAAATTATGTTTGACTTAATCTAAATTAGAAACTTCTTTTTTTGTAATGACACTGTTAATAAAGTGAAAATACAATCCACAGATTGGGAAAAAATATTTGCAAAAACTATATCTGATTAAAAAAAATTGGTATCTGGAATATATTGGACTGGCCAAAAAGTTTGTTTGGATTTTTCCTCAACATCATATGGAAAAACCCAAAAGAACTTTTTGGCCAACTCAGTAGAAAAAGAGCTTGCACAATTCAATAATGAGAAAACAAATAATCCAAGAAAAATGGGCAAAAGATTTAGAAAGATACTTCACCAAAATATAGATATTGATGGCAAATAAGCACATGAAAAGACACTCAATATTATCAATCATCAGTGAAACGCAAATGAAAGCCACAAGGAGATACTGTGCTGTGCTGTTCTTAGTCACTCAATCATGTCTGACACTTTGTGACCCTATGGACTGTAGCCCACCAGGCTCCTCTCTCCATGAGGATTCTACAGGCAAGAATACTGGAGTGGGTAGCCTATCTCTTCCCTAGGGGATCTTCCTGACCCAGGAATTGAACCCAGGTCTCCTGCATTGCAGGCAGATTCTTTACCAGCTGAGTTACCAGCTATTCTTAAAGAGATGGGAATAACAGACCACCTGACCTGCCTCATGAGAAACCTGTATGCAGGTCAGGAAGCAAGTTAGAACTGGACATGGAACAACAGACTAGTTCCAAATAGAGAAAGGAGTACATCAAGGCTGTATATTGTCACCCTGCTTATTTAACTTGTATGCAGAGTACATCATGAGAAACGCTGGGCTGGATTAAGCACAAGCTGGAATCAAGATTGCTGGGAGAAATATCAATAACCTCAGATATGCAGATGACACCACCCTTATGGCAGAAAGCAAAGAACGAAAGAGCCTCTTGATGAAGGTGAAAGAGGAGAGTGGAAAAAGTTGGCTTAAAGCTTAACATTCAGAAAACAAAGATCATGGCATCTGGTCCATCACTTCATGGCAAATAGATGGAGAAACAGTGGAAACAGTGACAGACTTTATTTTGGGGGGCTCCCAAATCACTGCAGATGGTGACTGCAGCCATGAAATTAAAAGACGCTTGCTCCTTGGAAGAAAAGTTATGACCAACTTAGATAGCATATTCAAAAGCAGAGACATTACTTTGCCAACAAAGGTCCATCTAGTCAAGGCTATGGTTTGTCCAGTAGTCATGTATGAATGTGAGAGTTGGACTATAAAGAAAGCTGAGCACTGAAGAATGATGCTTTTGAACCGTGGTGTTGGAAAAAACTCTTGAGAGTCCCTTGGACTGCAAGGAGATCCAACCAGTCCATCCTAAAGGAGATCAGTCCTGAATATTCATTGGAAGAACTGTTGCTGAAGCTGAAACTCTAGTACTCTGGCCACCTGATATGAAGAACTGACTCACTGGGAAAGATCCTGATGCTGGGAAAGATTGAAGGTGGGAGGAGAAGGGGACAACAGAAGATGAGATGGTTGGATGACATCACCAACTTAATGGACATGAGTTTGAGTAAACTCTGGGAGTTGGTGATGGACAGGGAGGCCTGGAATGCTGCAGTCCATGGGGTCGCAAAGAGTCAGACACGACTGAGCGACTGAACTGAACTGAACTGAACCAGGGAAGCCCAGTGAGATACCACTACACACCTATTGCTGCTGCTGCTGCTAAGTCGCTTCAGTCATGTCCGACTCTGTGTGACCCCAGAGTCGGCAGCCCACCAGGCTCCCTCGTCCCTGGGATTCTCCAGGCAAAAGTACTGGAGTGGGTTGCCATTGCCTTCTCCACACACCTGTTAGCATGACTAAAATTAAAAGTAACGCTGATGCCAAGTGCTGATGAGGGTACAGAGCCACTGTAACTTGGGAAAACAATCTGCCAGTTTCTTATAAAATTAAACCTACAGTTACAATATGACCCAGCAATAATACTCCCTGATATCTACCCAAGAGAAATTAAAATTGTGAAAAAATCAGACACAAACAGTTATAGCAGGTTTTCTCATAATCACTCCAAACTGGAAACAACGTGGTCCTGCAACAGTGGTGGATGGGTGCAAGATGGAATACTACTCGGCAGGACAAAGGAATGGACTATTGATCCTAGCAAAAATACAGATGAATCTCAAAGGCAAGATGGAGGGTGAAAGAAATCAGACTCAAAAAGCTACATACTGTGTGATCTCGCTTCCACCACCTTCTGGAAAAGGCAAACCAAATGGACAGAGAGCAGTTTGATTAGTGTTTGTCAGGGGCAGGTAGGGGAGGAGGGGTGGTTGGAGGAGATCAATTTAAAGGGGGCAGGAAAGAACTTTCTAGGGTGATGAACCTGTTCCAGATCATGACTGTGGTGCTGACTGCATGACTAGCTGTTTGTTAAAACACATTGAACTTTACAACTCAAAGGGATGCGTTTTATTTCCTGGAGTAAATTCGATTTCAACAAAACAGTAATAAATTCAATTTGAATATTTTGGTATGGGAAAATATTTAAGGAAACCATACATTTATTTGTAAACTTAACAACTACTTCCAAATGCCCCACAGAGTTAGAGATTGTGGCAGTTTGTTTGCCCTCCTAGAGTGAGTGAGGGCAGGGCTTTGAAGGGGAGTAGGGCTTCCCTGGTGCCTCAGACAGTAAAGAATCCGTCTGCAGTGCGAGAGGTCTGGGTTCAATCCCTGGGTTGGGAAGATCCCCTGGAGAAGGGCAACCCACTCACTCCAGTATTCTTGCCTGGAGAATCCCAATGGACAGAGGAGTCTGGTGGGCTATAGTCCATGGGGTCACAAAGAGTCAGACGTGACTGAATGGGTAAGCACAGCACAGGGGGCAGGGGATGGGGGTGGTTCAGTGACCAGACGAACCTGCGTTCGGGGCTTTAAGGCCATGACTGGGTGCGGATCTTCTGGGGCCTGTGGATGGCACAGGCAGTGCCTGCTGCTTGTCAGGTCACCCCAGACCGCACTCTTGCCCAGAGTTACTTTCATTCACTCATCCCTTCAGCAGTACCCGGGTCCCACCCTTGTACCAGACTGGAAATGGGCTCTGGGGACTCAGAGCTGAGCCAGACCCAGGCCTGACCCTCTTGGGGCTCTCAGTTTCGGGGTGAGACAGGCACATAGAGTCAGGACCTCACGGGGAAGTTGGTGCAGAGCAAATGGGAGAGGTACTTGTCCTGCCTGGGGGGCTATCGGGGAAGACTTCCAGGAGGAGGCAGAGTCAGAGCTGAAACCTCCAGGATAATGGAGGTAACCAGGTGAAGAGGAGGGCGAGAGGGCTCCAGGTGGAGAGCACAGCTCTGTGTAGGAGGTGAGGGGTAAAATGGGATGGAAGGGGGAGGCACATAGTTCATACCTTCTGCAGCCATGGGCCGTTCACTCTTGCTTGCAGTTGAGTTCCTCATTTAGGGAAGAGTGCCATGACCCGGCCTCTCCAAGTGGGCAAGATGATTCAAGAGAATGTGTGTAAGGTGACCGAAGCACAGTTAGGTCTGCACCATGGGGGAAGAGGAGGCAGAGGGACATTTGGGGGCTTGAAGGGGAGTAGGGGGACGTCTAGTAGTAGCCTTTTGAAACAGGGTCAGAACCCAGGGGAGGGGGAAGATGTAAAAGGTCAAGAATTGGATAAGCAAGATCCTTTATATCTTGATAAAGGCTGTGAAGAAAAATTTCAAAGATACTAAGCAGAGAATGACTTGTGGGGAGGCGCAGGCTATTCAGATAAGGTTACAAAGGAAGGCCTCACTGCAGAGGCGGCATTTGACCTGAGAGACTCAGAGGAAGAGATGGAGCCAGGCAGAAATCTAGAGGGAGAGGATTCCAGGCAGAGAGGTTAGCAAATGCAAAGACCCTGGGGCCAGAATGAGACCGGTGTGTTTAAGGAACAAAGGAAGCCAGTGTGGTTGAAACAGGCAAGGACAAGAGGACAGAAGACAAGGTCAGAGGGGGCGTGGGGGTCGATTAGGTTGGGCCTTGTGGTCACCATGAGCTCGTACCAGCCCTGACATAGTGCAAGATGCCCTCTGGATCCTTATTCCTGGTGGCTCCTGGCCCCCTGCTTCCTCCTCTGTTCTTATCAAGGTCAGTGGGCAGGTTGGCCATCCCTAGATCCCTCCCAGTGCCCCTCCACCTACCCCGGCTTATCCAACAGTAAGGCCCACCCTCCCTGAACCCCGTTTTCATAGGATCCTCAGTCCTCTTGTTTAATGCTGGGTTAACATTGCCATTGCTCTCTACCACATCCCCCGAGATCACCAAGGAATCAGCAACATTCACTGACTGAGTGGGTGATGAATGCATTGTTGCCATTGTTAGGGAGGTGGCCCAAGGTGAGTGCTCCTCCTTCTACTTCCTGGGGGCCTAAGCCTCAATTGTATCACCTGTAAAATGTGAGAGAATGTAGCCAACAAGTGTGTGAACAGATGCATGTAAACCTCAGTAGAAACTGGAGAACTGTGGGTTATACAGTAAGAGGCCCAACCCCTCTGCCAACACCTACTGGACCGGTGGCTCAGATGGTAAGAATCTGCCTGCAAGGTGGGAGACCAAGGTTCCATCCCTGGGTCAGGGAGATCCCTTGGAGAAGGAAATGGCTACCCACTCCAGTATTCTTGCCTGGAGAACTCCATGCGCAGCCAGGCTACCGTCCATGGGGTTACAAAGAGTCGCACAGGACTGAATGACAAACACACACAGACACAGTGGACTGGCCAAAATTAGGAAGCCAGGAACTACCAAGTATTAGCGAGGCTGTGGGAGATGGGAGTTTCATCCTGCTGGTGTTTGGACTGACGTGGTGCCAGCCCAGCCACCCTTCTCCTGCGCGTAAAACCTGGAGAGATTCTGCCGCAGGCCCTGGAGGGGACCGCAAGAGGTAATGGGTCTCTCGCCTGTGCTGAGGTGTGAGGAAGGGACCAGTCAGCAATAAGCCACATCTGACGTCATGGTAAGTGAGCCCAGGGACGCGGGAGAACCGCAACTGGAGTTAAGAAACACCAGGTGCGTGGGGGGATAAAAGAAGATAGAAATCTGTAGCACGAGGCCATTTCTATAAATAAAAGACCACACACACCACAAAACATTCCCACATGGTTCACAGGGATCACGAGTATTCAAGCACACAGACTGGACCCGTAAGAGTGGGTGCCTGGGTGAGAGCGGAAGAGCAAGGAACAGTAAGAGGGAAATAAAGCAAGAGAAACTTCCCTGGTGGCTCAGACGGTAAAGCGTCTGCCTACAATGAGGGAGACCCGGGTTCAGTCCCTGGGTCGGAAAGATCTCCTGGAGAAGGAAATGGCAACCCACTCCAGTATTCTTGCCTGGAGAATCCCATGGACAGAGAAGCCTGGTAGGCTGCAGTCCGTGGGGTCTCAAAGAGTTGGACACGACTGAGAGGGGTTTACGGGAATTGAGAACCATTAACTCAACTTTCTTGGCATCCATACCGTAAAAACAAAATGAAGATAAAATGGGTATGATGGAAGGGTGGCCATAGCAATGTTTTTCTCAATGAGCCAAAGTGGGCAGAGTACTCGGCACGGACATGGCACACAGCCAAGCTTCTGAGTTGTGAGTGTTCTAGCCACTGGCTCAAGTCCTGCTTCTCTAGCTTCCTAGGCAGTGCTGCCCTCTCGTGGCCAAAACAGTGATAAAACTCAGGCCACTGCCAGTTGTTTCGTTGCTCAGTCTTGTCCAGACTTATTGCAAATCCATGGACTGCAGCATGCCAAGCTTCCCTGTCCTCTATCTCCCGGAGCTTGCTCAAATTCACATCCATTGAGTCGCTGATACCATCCAATCATCTCATTCTCTGTCATATCCTTCTCCTCCCACCTTCAATCTTTCCCAGCATCAAGGTCTTTTCCAGTGAGTCAGTTCTTTGCATCAGGTGGCCAAAGTATTGGAGGTTCAGCTTCAACATCAGTCCTTCCAATTAATATTCAGGGTTGGTTTCCTTTAGGGGTGACTAGTTTGATCTCGTTACAGTCCAAGGGAGTCTCAAGAGTCTTCTCCAGCATCAAAATTCGAAAGCATACCCAGGCTACTACCAGGGAATCAGACGAAGGGTGTAGAAGGAAGGAGGATGGAGTCACAAGAAGAAGGGGATTTCTGATTGGGAAAGATATGGATCAAGTGAGGCTTCCTGGAGGAGCATTTATGCTGAAGGATAGATACTATTTGGAGTCTGGGATATTGATGAGCTAATGAAAGAAAATGTGGAGTTATTAATACATTATCAAAAGCTGATTACTGTGGACAGTGACTGCAGCCATGAAATTAAAAGTCACTTGTTCCTTGGAAGAAAAGCTTTGACAAACCTAGACAGCATATTAAAAAGCAGAGACATTACTTTGCTGACAAAGGTCTGTACCGTCAAGCTATGGTTTTTCCAGTACTCATGTAGGAATGTGAGAGCTGGCCCATAAAGTAGGCTGAGTGAGCAAGAATTAATACTTTCGAACTGTGGTTCTGGAGAAGACTCTTGAGAGTCCCTTGGACAGCAAAGAGATCAAACCAGTCAATTCTAAAGGAAATCAACCTTGAATATTCATTGGAAGGACTGATGTTGAAGCTGAAACTCCAATCCTTTGGCAAAGAGCCGACTCATTGGAAAAGAGCCTGATGCTGGGAAAGATGAAGGCAGGACGAGAAGGGGGCGACAGAAGATGAGATCTTTGGATGGCGTCAGCGACTCAATGGATATGACTTTGAGTAAACTCCGGGAGACAGTGAAGGACAGGGAAGCCTGGCGTGCTGCAGTCCATGGGATCACAAAGAGTCAGACACCACTTACGGCCTGAACAACAACCATGACTAAGCGAGGCTGTGCGCCCGTCTTCACACACCTGATATTTCATCCTCCAACACCCTGGGAATGAGTGTTAATGCTTTTGGCCTCACTGACAGCTGTGAAAAGGGAGACTCAGGGGGCAAGGTGACACACCCAAGGATTCACACCCAGTCTGGGGGACTGACTGGTATGCTCATTCGTTTTCACTTTGGGGTGGATCAAGGAAACCAGTGATCCTAGGCACAATTTACCCCTGAATCTTGGCATCAGAACAACCCCTTAGCAGAATTTCACATCAGGTTTGCACAAGTAATGGAAATGGAACCCCCAGAGAGAGAGGGAAGCTCGCTGTGGGATGGCTGGCAAGGCCTCATCTCGGAAGCTGCCTCTTGCTCTTTGGCAGGCAACTGAGGTGCCCACACTTGGGGATCAAAGGTGGGGTCTCACTCTCTGCACTCAAGGACGTGTCTCTAAGACACTGTCTGAAAAATGCTTCATTTCAGAATTTCTGTCAAAGCCTTTTGAATTTTTATTAAGAATATTATTTAATGACCAGTTTGCAAAATGTCTCCTAAGTATTTCATTTTTACTTTTTGGACTTGGTAATATATTTTTATCTCTTAAAAGTTAAAAGGAACAAGAGAAAAGCAAATCTCCTTTCCATGCCCTTTAACCGCAGCCCATGCACACCACACTTTGCTGTGCAACTGGCCTTTCCCAGGTAGCAGTGGGTCTCGGGAGCGCTCTGGGCCAGCACACCTCCTGCCTCCTCAGATTTCCCAGCCGCACGGTGTTCATTCCATCGCAAGCTATGTGATTATAGTGTAAACAGATCTCTTAGAGATGTTCAGGATGTTTCCAATTTTTTGTGATCACACATAGCCTGCAAGGAATAGCCAAGTACCAGCTTGTCCCTTTGCATGTGAACAAGGCTAATTAGAGGATAAATCACTAGAAGTGAATTGCCAGGTCAGGGGACACGCACAATGTAATTCTGATAGATGTTGTCCACATCGCTCAGAGGCTGGGCTCTAGGTAGAGGCTGGGCTTCCCTGTCAGCTGTAGAGGCTGGCCTTTTCCTCTCTGTAAAGTTTGGTTCCCTGGGGAAGGTAGGAGTGAGCGCCAGAAGCTGACCCACAGCCCGGTGGTTTGAAATTCTGGCTCTTTGCCAATCAGATAGGTGGGAAATAGTAGCTCTGTGTGATTTTATTGTCATTTAATTTGAGTGAGCTTGACCACCTTTGCTAGTGTGTGTGAATTCTTATTCTGGATCAGTGTTTTTGCCATAAGAGAGCAAAGCCTTCAGGTGCCCATGCATGAATGAAAAGGCAGCCTGGTGGAGGGCAACGGTTTGAGCTCCCATTCCACTGCTTACTTTCTGAGACTCAGATTCCATGTCTGTAGAAAAAAACAGGAATAACAATAAAATCTCCTCCAGAGAGATCTAGCAGAGCACAGATTTAAGTTTTTAATGTTAAGTGCCTGGCACAAGTTCCCGGCTCACAGTGCATAAGAAATGTTTGTTGAATGAATAAACAAATATGTCATAATGAAAACTTTTATTGAGCACTAGCTGTGTATATATAAACCCTTGCTCTTATATTAACCTATTTAAACCTCACAGTGACAATGGGAAGGACACCCATTTCCCCTTCTACAGATGAGGAAACTGAGGCACAGAGAAAACCAGAGTGTGTTAGTCAGTTGTGTCTGACTCTTTGCGACCCCGTGGACTGTAGCCCACCAGGTTCCTCTGTCCACGGGATTTTCCAGGCATGAATACTGGAGTGAGAAAACCAGAGGGTCTTGCCTAAAGGCTCAGTGATGGAGATGGGATTAGTGGCCTTGCTGTCTGTCCCTCCACCCTAGGAGAGAGGTAACACGGTCAACCCCTGTTTCCATTGTCTGTTGCTACAAGACCTCCCAACCTGAGAAGTGGAAAGCATCAACCATTTTTCTGTGCTCATGAGTTCTGAGGATCGGAGTCCAGACAGAACAGAGCAGGGCTGGCTTATCTCTGCCGGGGCCTTGGCTGGGAAGACGCTACAGCTGGGGCTAGAAAGGCCAGGGCTGACGGACCCTCTCCGGAGATGGATTCTTTAGTGGCAGGTCTGGCTGGATGATATCCTGCCTTGTGGGTGGCAGCCTGAATGGAAAAGCACTGCTAAAGGTGAGGCTGGGAGTCATGGGGGGCAGGGTGGGGAGCCAGCAGGTCCCAGGGCTGTGTCCCCCTGTTCCAGGGTCTAACAGCCTAAGGGCCTTAGGAATTCTGGGCCTGGCACCCCCACGAGCAGCTTCCTCTCCAGGCCTCTCTGCACCTACTGTTTCCTTGAGCTGGGATCCTGCCCGCCCATCACATTCACACCTCCTCACTCTCTGGTCCTGGAAGTGGAGCCCCCAGATTTGCTGTCCCTCCTCCTAGATCCTGTTCCCTGTGGAGGGGCCTTATCATACCGTTGTATGGACTTGTTCACAGGCTGAGAGATCCAGGGACAAGAGCTGGGTCCTTATCACCAACAGCCAGCACAGTCCCAGGCACACAGCAGGCACTTTATGCATATTTACCAGGTGGATAAAGAAATGAGATCAATGACTTCTGAATGGCTTTAAGTTGAGCCTCAACTTCCTCTTCTATAAACTGTTTTCAGGGATGCCAAGAAGGTGGCAGGAGATAAAGGATGTGAAAATATATGTGCATAAGAGGCAGGCAGAAAAATGGGAGTTAATATAATCTATACTGAGGGGAGGAAAGTAAAGAAAATGAGATACTGCCCCTAAAACACTTAGCAGTGTCTGGCACACAGTAGGTGCTCAACACATAGAAGATATTCTTGTTATTAGTCAGCATTGCCGAAGAATTGATGCTTTTGAGCTGTGGTGTTGGAGAAGACTCTTGAGAGTCCCTTGGACTGCAAGGAGATCCAACCACTCCATTCTGAAGGAGATCAGTCCTGGGTGTTCATTGGAAGGACTGATGTTTAAGCTGTAACTTCAATACTTTGGCCACCTCATATGAAGAGTTGACTCATTGGAAAAGACTCTGATCCTGGGAAGGATTGGGGACGGGAGGAGAAGGGGATGACAGAGGATGAGATGGCTGGATGGCATCACCGACTCAATGGACATGAGTTTGGGTGAACTCTGGGAGTTGGTGATGGACAGGGAGGCCTGGCGTGCTGCAATTCATGGGGTCGCAAAAAGTCAGACACGACTGAGCGACTGAACTGAACTGAACTGATTGTTATAACTTGTTTTTTTGGTTATAAGAAAGCAGATTTCCTGAGCCAGAATGACCAATAGCATGGTTTTCATACACGTGGAAATGGAAATGGAGACTATGAAGCTCCAGGAGTTCGGAGTTGGGTGGGGATGTTGTGAGACTTGGCAAGAGGATCAGAATTGCCACCGTCATGGAGACTGGCTATGGGATGCTGGGTGAGCGTCCTCTGCTGAGTCTGTTTCCGTTCTGTGCGAGAAAGGGCCTGGGCTCTGGACGTCACGGCCGACCCTCTGGAGCTGTGTGAATGCCACTAATCCCTTGCCGCTGGTGGTCTGTTGCAAGCCTGTTTCTGGTTGGGCGTCGCCCTCTAGTGACAGAAGGTGGGTAGAACAAGCACCGTGGTGCCTGGTCAGGCAGGTAGATGAAGTAAGCACAGGCCATGCAGAGACGCGGCCTGGAGAGACAGCCTTAGTGGGCCTCTCTGGAGTGGGGCCTACAGGGGTTAGGTAGGGGAGCCTAAACTTGGGCTAAACTGTTGTTCTCTCCTTCTGGGTAGCATCCGGAGGGGCCATCCCCCAGAACCTCCCCATGTACTCTGCCTGAATGCCCTCTCTTGCTGGGTGGCCCCACCAGTTTCTGAGCTTCTCTCTGAGCTTGATCTGTAGGAGGTGGTCTCCTGGGAGGGTCTTCTTCCAAGGAAGGGGCCTAAATTCTGGGGAGACTGTGGGTGAGGCTGAGATTGTCAAGGCTGCGTATTGTCACCTTGCTTATTTAACTTAGAAGCAGAGTCCATCATGTGAAACGCCAGGCTGAATGACTTGCAAGCTGGAATCAAGATTGCCAGGAGAAATATCAACAACCACAGATACGCAGATGAGATCACTCTTATGGCAGAAAGTGAAGAAGAAGTAAAGAACTTCTTGATGAAAGTGAAAGAGGAGAGTGAAAAACTGGCTTAAAACTCAACATTCAGAAAACTAAGCTCATGGCATCTGGTCCCATCACTTTATGGCAAATAGATGGGGGAAAAGTGGAAACAGTGACAGACTTTGTATTCTTAGGCTCCAAAATCACTGTGGATGGTGACTGCAGTCACAAAATTAAAAGATGCTTGCTTCTTGGAAGAAAAGCGATGACAAACCTCAACAGCGTATTAAAGAGCAGAGATATCTCTTTGCCGATTCGTATAGTCAAAACTGGTTTTTCCAGTAGTCATGTACGAATGTGAGAGCTGGACCATAAAGAAGGCTGAGTGCCAAAGAATTGAAGCTTTCAAATTGTGGTGCTGGAGAAGACTCTTGAGAGTCCCTTGCACTGCAAGGAGACCAAACCAGTCAATCCTAAAAGAAATCAACCCTGAATATTCATTGGGAGGACTGATGCTGAAGTTGAAGCTCCAATACTTTAGCCACCTGATGTGAAGAGCCGACTCATTGGAAAAGACCCTAATGCTGGGTAAGATTGAGGGCAGGAGGAGAAGGGGACGACAGAGGATGAGATGGTTGGATGACATCAGGGACACAATGGACATGAGTCTGAGCAAACTCTGGGAGATAGTGAGGGACAGGGAAGCCTGGGGTGCTGCAGTCCATGGTGTCACAAAGAGTTGGAGATGACAGCGACTGAACACCAACCAGAGCTGGGGTGGAGGGGCAATGAACCGCCTGAGACCCAAAGGTTGCAGGAGGGGTTTAGGCCCTGAAGAAACTTCATCTCCTAACTTGAAAACGTTTAGAAAAAACCTTGTCTGTAGCCCCCAGTTGGGTGGGGCAGAGAACCAGGTCCTCTGAGGCAAAGAATATAGTCAGGGGATAGCAGGACTGGAACTATCCATTCCTATCTTCGCGTCTTAGAATTTTGGAATTTAGAACATTCAAAATCCTAGAATTTGACACTTATCAGAAAACTCCATGTAGAATATCATCTCTGTAGAATCCGTTTACACCTTGAGATCAGAATCAGAAGTGCAGTCAACTGAACTTTAGACCTAGTAATCTGGGACTGGAAGTCATCTGAGAGTGTCCCTCACCCCCAGTCTGATCTTGGAATGAGTGTTTGCTCTCACTTCAGTTCAGTTCAGTTGTGTTCAACTCTTTGTGACACCATAGACTGCAGCATGCCAGGCTTCCCTGTCCATCACCAACTCCCAGAGCTAACTCAAACTCATGTGCATCAAGTCGGTGATGCCATCCAATCATCTTATCCTCTGTCGTTACCTTCTCCTCCTGCCTTCAATCTTTCCCAGCATCAGGGTCTTTTCAAATGAGTCAGCTCTTCGCATCGGGTGGCCAAAGTATTGGAGCTTCAGCTTCTTCCGATGAATATTCAGGACTGATTTCCTTTAGGATTGACTGGTTGAATCTCCTTGCAGTCTAAGGGACTCTCAAGAATCTTCTCCAACACCACAGTTCAAAAGCATCAATTCTTTGGCACTCAGCTTTCTTTACAGTCCAACTCTCACATCCATACATAACTACTGGAAAAACCATAGCTTTGATTAGACGGATCTTTGTTGGCAAAGTAATGCCTATGCTTTTTAATATGTTGTCTAGGTTGATCATAGCTTTTCTTCCAAGCAGCATGCATCTTTTAATTTCATGGCTGCATTGGAGCCCAAGAAAATAAAATCTTTCACTGTTTTCATTGTTTCCCATCTATTTGCCATGATGTGATGGGACCAGATGCCATGATCTTAGTCTTCTGAATGTTGAGTTTTAAGCCAACTTTTTCACTCTCCTCTTTCACTTTCATCAAGAGGCTCTTTAGTTCTTCTTTGCTTTCTGCCATAAGGGTGGTGTCATTTGCATATCTGAGGTTATTGATATTTCTCCCAGCAATCTGATTCCAGCTTGTCCTTCAACAAAAGAACCTGGCATTTCACATGATATACTCTGCATATAGTTAAATAAGCAGGGTGACTGTATACAGCCTTGACATACTCCTTTCCTGATTTGGAACCCAGTCTGTTATTTCATGTCCAGTTCTAACTGTTGCTTCTTGACCTGCATACAGATTTCTCAGGAGGCAGGTCAGGTGGTCTGGTATTCCCATCTCTTTAAGAGTTTTCCACCGTGTGTCGTGATCCACACAGTCAAAGGATTTGGCGTAGTCAATTTGCTCTCACTGTCTGCTCCTAAATTTGTTCACAATTAGTTAGGTCTGGGGCAGGGCCCTGAAATCTGAATTTGTAGGAAGCACCAGAAAGTGCTGTTAGGCCATCTAGGTTTTTGTTGTTGCTCTCTGGTCACTTCAGTCATACCCGACTCTTTGCGACCCCGTGGACTGTAGCCCACCAGGCTCCTCTGTCCCTGGGACTTTCCAGGCAAGAATACTGGAGTGGGTTGCTATATCCTACCCCAGGGAATCTTCTCCACTGAGGGATGGAAGCTGTGTCTCCGGCTTGGCAGGTGGATTCTTTACCACTGAGCCATCTGAGAAGACCCCTCCCCCAGGTTAGGCAATGGGTTTAACCCAGTTATGTCTCCTCTTCATCCATCAAAAGGGGGTATTGAGGCCCAGAATGAGGAAATGATTTGGCCTTGACCCCACTGATTGCCACGACAAGCTGAGACTTGGACCTGTGCCTCCCAGCGCTAACCGCCACCCCCCGCCCCCGCCAACAGCAGCCCAGGGAGTTTAGACAGCTCTGTGGAACTGTCTCACCTCCTAGGTGTCCCTGACCCTCCAGACATGTCATACAGGGCGCAGATGGGTTCCTGGGGCCTCTCCTGTGATCTTGGGGCTGAGAGGTACAGGAGTAGGGGAGCACAGCTCTCGTCTGCCTCTGGCTGAGCCCCCTTCTTGTGAGAGGCCTGGAGGGGCTGAGGGCCCATTCCCCACCCAGTCCCTTACACACCCTGGTCCTCTGGTCCCCGGGCATTCCAGAGAAAACCACGCTATATGGTTTAGGTTCGATTACTCCAAATTCATCAGGATCATGATTTTGCAACACCACTTGATGCCCAAGAAGCATCTGTGAGTTTCTTTTCCCTTTATTAAAAAAAAAAGTGGGTTCCTGAAACAACAACAGAGCGTTTCAGAGGCACAACTTTTTGCAGAAGAGAAGCTAGTGGCCTGGCCAGGCAAAGGGCTCTCGCGGACCTCAGGGAGACAAAGAGTGAGGCCTTTGGGGACGCGGCCCCCAGAGTCTGCTGGAGGCAGGGATGGGGGATCTGCCTGTACCGGGTGGAGGGGAGCCTGAGGGTGGGCGCTGTCTCTGGGCGGGGCTGTCCTTCTCCATCACCTTCAGCCTCTTCTCCATCCCGCTAACACCCCTGTTCCCAGGCCACCCTGGGGCCCTGGGGCCTCATTCTCTCCTTGTTCTTGGCTGCGGGCAATGCCAATGCAGGAAGCGCCACTTTCTGGGGAGTTAGGAGAGCAAAGGAAAAGGGACACCCTTGATGGTGGAATGCCAGGCAGTGAGGAGATGCCCTGTATTGCTCTTCCTGCTGGTATATGGCCTTGGATGGCAGTTGGGGGGCGTGCCACAGGCTGGGGTGTCAGGGGTGAGGAGGGGAATCCTCCCTTACTCCTGACTCGACAACTTCCTTCCTCACCTCCCCAAGGCTCCCAAGGCTTCCTTGCAGCTGTGGGTGTGCTGAGCAGGTGAGCAAGTGGAAGGCTCAGCCCATGGGATCCCTGGGTGACCTTGGACAAGTGCCTTCTCAGCCTCAGTCTCCTCAGAGGTACAACAAGCAGGAGGAGCTGGAGGGAATGGAGTGGCCTGGAGAATCTCGAAGTTCCTTTCAGCCTGCATGGCCTCTTCTGGAATGAGCTGGGACGCAGGACATAGGTGACCAGGGGCTCGGGAAGCAGGCCCAGGGCACCTTGAGAGGGAGGGTGCTGAGGGAGCACTGATGCGTGCAGCAGGCAGCTTCCAGAAGGGTGGACTCGGTACAAGTTTGGCTGTCCGGCCAGCGGCCCCGTCACAGCTCCTCCACGGCCAGCTGGGGTATCCAGAAGCCCGAGGAGCCTCTTCCAAGGGCTTCCCAAGGAAGCTGGGGGCTGTGGAGATGCCTCTAGGGATTGGCTAGAGCTGGAGGCACCCATAACTCTGGGTTCCGGAGTCTCCTCTGGAGTGGAAGTAGGGCTCTCAGGACTCAACAAGCCCGCCTGGGCTGTGGCCTGGGCCCTGCTCTTAGAAACACCTTCTCTGCAACGGGGCTGAGGAGGGGCGGGGAAAGACCTAGAAAAAGAGGTGCGCTTTCTTTAAGGAGGAATAGAGAGTGAGGAGTTGGGGAGGGGGCGGGGTGCACAGGAGTAGGTCTCTGTCTTAGTGTGTGCGTGGTGGTGGTGGGGACACAGTGAAGAAAAACAGGAGGAAAGGAAAAGATAAAAGGAAAGCCAGAAAAATGAGAAAGGAAGGGTAGGAAGGAGGGGAAAACCGAGGTGGCAGAAATGTAGGAAATGCAGGAGAAAAGAGAGAGGAGATGTGAGTGAGAAAAAGAGAACAGGGAAGGGAGAGGAGGGGGAACAGCTTGAGAGTGAAGGGGTGAGAGCGAACTCTTGACGTGGCCCACGCCTTGGCTGCAGGCTGGGCGCCTAGGTGGGCGCTGGCCGGGGCCTCCCATCCCCCCTGCCATCCAGCTTCCGGTCCTTGCGCGGGCGCCGCTCTCTCTGGCCCTTCTTCCGATTGGGGTTTCTCTCTGCAACAAGAGCACAGAGTATTGTTGCTGACGCCATCCTGACAGACGAGGGGTAGCCCCACTCCCCGCAGCAGGCTCGGAATGACACAGGGGTGCTGACCTGACAACCACTCCTTTTGAGAGTTGGGACGGCAGCATCACGTACCCTAAACCGGACACTCTCAATTCCTTAGGGGCTGAAGAGGGCACTGACTTGTGGGGCACCACCCATGCTGGGCATCTGCCTCATTTAGGGCTCGAGGTCCATGTGGGGCCCCCTTTGTCAAGAGCCAGGGTGGCTTCGAGGGCTGGAAGGAGTTGGGGAACAGGATCCACCCACGTGCACTCACGGCAAGTTTTACCCGGCTCTTTGCTGGAGACCCAACACCTTTCACCAGGGTCTCAGCACCAACCTCCCCACTTTGCTCCCGGCCCAGCTCTGCCCTCAAACAACAGTGACAGCAGCATCTGGCTGATGCTCCCGCTGTTGCCAGCTGTGGCTCCAGGTGCCCTGTGTATCTCATCTCCAGGATGTCCGGGAGGCAAGGGCAGCCCGGATGCCCCATATGATGCTGTCACTGGGGTCTGTACCCGCTGGCTCTCCCACCGTGGGGAGTGGATGAACACCCCAGACCTGCCGGGGAATCCTGACCCCACTGTGCCCCCCACAAACACACAAACAAGTCCCATTTCTCAGGTGAGGCAACTGAGGCCCAGGAGGGCCCTCACTTACTCAGAGGCACAGCCTAGGCTGGAGCTCTGGGCATTACTTTTGAGTGACTCCTGGCTCACCTGGAGCAAAAGACCATGTCGTCTCCATGGCCTGTACCCCAACCCCCGCCCTTGTTCACACCATCCTGGTCACTGGCAGCTTCATCCACTGCCACACCCTCACCCTGGCTGTGCCCTCTGCCTGGAATCCTGTTCCTGTTGTGAGAGATTATCAACAAGCAAGAAGACGGAGGCATGGGTGGGAGCAAAAAAGTGAAAGTTGCTCAGTCGTATCCGACTCTTTGCAAGCCCATGGATTATACAGTCCATGGAATTCTCCAAGCCAGAATACTGGAGTGGGTAGCCTTTCCCTTCTCCAGGGGATCTTCCCAACTGAGGGACTGAACCCAGGTCTCCTGCATTGCAAGTGGTTTTTTTACCAGTTGAGCCACCAGGGAAGCCCAAGAATACTATCCCTTCTCCAGCGGATCTTCCCGACCCAGGAATCGAACTGGGGTCTCCAGCATTGCTGGCTGATTCTTTACCAACTGAGCTATCAGGGACTCTGGTGGGACCAAGGACAGCCCTAAATTTCTGATTTAAAAGCGTCTGCACATCCAGGCCACCTTCTTGCATCACTGGCCCCACACTCTTCTACAGGAGCTGCTGGGGGCGTCCCCAGGTCTGGGGTATCTTCGTTTCTCTGGTCCCATCTCACACTCATCCCCTGTCCCCAGCTGCCCACCATGTATGGGACAGTCCCCCCGGAAGAAGGCTCATCCCATCCAGTTCCCTAGCGGCTGCCCTAGCTTCACGTGGTGAGGAATCAGCTCGCTCAGAGCTGAACTCTGTCTCATGTGTGAATGAATGCCAAGTGCTGTGGAACACTTGTCCTGTTGCTGACTATCCTAGGGCCACCAATGTGCTGTCAATCAGGAGGTGAGACAGCTCTGTTAGACTTTACAGAGAACTGGTCGCCATTTGGGAAACTGTGTCTCTGATGGCAACATGGTGGTGCCTGAGGCCCTGACTGTGGACAGCTACCGCCTTCACTGTGATGTTACTTCAGTCAATACTCTCTGGTGTGTTGGACCCAAGCACGGCCATAATGAAATTTGTTCCTCCTTATAGTTAGGCACTAGGCGTGGGTGCACGCTAAGTCCCTTCAGCCGTGTCTGACTCTTTGTGACCCTATGGATCATAGCCCACCAGGCTCCTCTGTCCATGGGATTCTCCAGGCAAGAATACTGGAGTGGGTTGCTGTGCCCTCCTCCAGGGGACCTTCCCGACCCAGGGATCAAACTCTCATCTCTTACATCTCCTGCATTGGCAGGCACGTTCTTTCCCACTAGTGCCACCTGGGAAGCCCAGCTAGGTACTATACTGACTTTTCTTTTTTAATGACCAGTGCAGATGGCTCACATTATTCATGACTTTGTTTCAGAGTGTCAAGGGGGTGTCCCCAGTCCTTTATTATAGGAGGTATCAGTCTGAAGGGGTCTCAAACCCCTGCTGGAAAGGACAAGCTTGATCTTCCTAAGGGGTCTGAGGCTGACCCTTGCAGGTGGACGCTGGGGAGGGCAATGCTCAACACACAGGAAGCTGTGGCTAGTGGGGGCCTTCGGGCTGTGCTGTGCTGAGTCACTCAGTTGCCTCCGACTCTTTGTGACCCCATGGACGGTAGCTCACCAGGCTCCTCTGTCCATGGGGATTCTCCAGGCAAGAATACTGGAATGGGCTGCCATGCCCTCCTTCAGGCGGTCTTCCCAACCCAGGGATTGAACCCAGGTCTCCTGCATCGCAGGCGGATTCTTTACCATCTGAGCCACTAGCGAAGCCCTCAGGCAGCCCTATAGGGATGCTTTGTGGGGTCTGGGTCCTGCAGTCACTACGCCCTAACTGTTGCCCACCGTGCCCACCCTGGTGCTCACCTCCTGGGCAGGGCCTCCGGATGGGGCATTTCCTTGACTCAGACAGCACCTGGCAGGTGGCTGCCTCCTCCCGCCCGGCCCGGCCGGTCTCCCGCACGCGGGTCTCCAGGCCCCAGGCCGAGCCGCAGGTCTTCCCGTTGTGTGTACAAGGGCTCCAGCTGCCCCAGGGGCTCAGCTCACACTCCTCTGGGGGAGGGGAGGGGAAGACAGACAGACGGACGGGGTCAGTTGGCAGTGAGTGTCCCTCAGATCAAGTGCAGGGTCTGAGGAGTTCAGCTCCCTGAAGACACCATCTCCAAGTGTTAGAGTCCCAGGCTGTCATTAAGGAGCCAAAGGGGAACGTTTAAACAGCTACTTATGAGATCCTGGGATGAGAGCGGTACTAATGCAAACACAGGCCGTGGCGGGCCGGAAGCCTGAGTGACCGACTGTGTGGCTTTAAAGGGGAAGGCTTCCCTGAGGAGGTGACATAGGAGCCAGAGGAAGAGCAGACTTATCAGGCGGCAGCGGAAAGAAGTGCATCCCAGGTAGGTGTGCACAGCCCTGGAGGCCTGGCCATCCTGTGTGGGGCACGAGGATGCTGTAGTGAGGGGCAGAGGGAAGGTTCAGGATGGGAGGGACAGGAGACAGGCTGCAAGGTTGGCTGGGAGGCCCTCAGGGCCAAGACCTGGTTTCTGAACCTGATCATGTGCCCCTGATAAGTTTAGGAGGTAGGAGTTACGCTGTGCTGTCGTGAGGAAAAATGAGGTCATGGACAGAAAAGGCAGGGAGTAATTTTTTTAAAAATATATGAATATATAATATATAGTATTCTTTCACATTTGGTTCTTTTAAGAGCCCTGGAAAGGTAGGCAGAGAATAGGGACGCTCTTAATACCTCCACTTTGCAGATTAGGACACGGAGGCCTAGAGCAGGTAAGGGGTAAGCTGAAGCTCCAATCCTTTGGCCATCTTATGCGAAAAGCAGACTCATTGGAAAAGACCTGGATGCTGGGAAAAATGGAGGGCAGGAGAAGAAGGGGGCGACAGAAGATGAGATGGTTGGATGGCATCACTGACTCAAGGGACAGAGTTTGAGCAAGCTCCAGGAGATGGTGAAGGACAGGGAAGCCTGGCGTGCTGCAGTCCATGGGGTCAGAAAAGAGTTGGAGACGACTGAGTGACTGAACAACTAGGGAAAAGAGGCGCTTGCACAGCAGAACAGCAAGTGTTTACGATCCAGCAGGGCCCAGTAACCAGGTCTCCAGATCCTGGAACTACGGTCCTTCACAGACGCATTCATCTGGGAAGCACAGCCTGATACCTGCCATGTGCCCCCTGCTGTGCGGGGTGCCCGGGTAAGGCAGGGAAGGCATAGCCCCAGTCTGCCTCCCAGAGCTCACCGTCTACAGCAGTGGGGCTGGAAGGGCAGGGTGCTTGTCCAGACCTGGGGAAGCCCCAGCAGCAGTAGGAGACCAGGGGGCCCCATCCCGAGCCACCTGGTGGGCTTCCTAGAGGAGAAGACTCCTGATCTGAGTCTTGAAGTGGGCATGGGGAGGTCAGCCAGATTCAAGGAGGGGCAGGAAGGACAAGTGCTCCAGCTGAAAGAAATGAAAGTGAAAGCGTTAAGTCGCTCAGTCATGTCTCTTTGTTGACCCCACGACCATAGCCCGCCAGGCTCCTCTGTCCACGGGATTCTCCAGGCAAGGATACTGGAGTGGGTTGCCATTCCCTGCTCCAGGGGATCTTTCTGACCCAGGGATTGAACCCGGGTCTCCTGCATTGCAGGCAGATTCTTTACCATATAAGCCACCAGAAAAGCCCATAGTTGAAAGAAACACCCCAAGCGAAATCCCCGGATGACTCTGCCCTCCGTGGGGTAGCTGGAGCACAGACTCAAATGGGGGAGGAAAAACCTGATAGGGTTGGAGAGGTGGCAGACGGGGACCACATTGCCCACAGCCTGGGGAACAATGGGAGCCACTGAGGGGCCTGGAGCAGAAGAGAAACCTGATGAGATTGTCATTCTCAGATCATCGCTCTGACTTCTGGAACGAGAGACAGTGTGGGCTGCAGGCAGTGAGACTGGAGGCAGGCATATGGGCAAGAGGCTGTGGCCAAGATCCTAGCAACGGGCAGAGAGTGGGGAGAGAAAGGGATGTTTGGGAGTAGGGTGGGGAAAAGGGAAAGGAAGGCTGGGGCAAGTTCGGGAGCTTTATCTGGCTTCATTTCCCCCAAAGTTTTTTTTTTTACCACCTAACATCTGTATTTATTCTTGTGCATCTTCTGTCTCCCCTGTAAAATGTCATGTCTACAAGGGCAGAAACTTTGTCTGTTTTGTTCACTAATACGTCCTCAGCAACTTGGAAAGTTGCCTGGAGCATAGAAAATGCTCTAGCAAATATTTCCTGAGTGGATGAACGAGATTGGATTGGATGTAGGATGACAGGCAAGAGTCCACAGTGATGCTCATGCTTCCAGGATGGCCAGCCTGTGGATGGTGGAGAAGGTCATTGATGGAGGAAGCCCAGAGGAAGCACCAGGCTGGGGGTGGGCACAGAGGGAAAAAGGCACCCACAGGGCAGGTGAGGATATGAGTCTGCTGCCTGTGAGAAAATGAAGCTGAGGAGAGCAAGTTAGGAGCCATCAGTGTTTGGAATGACCGTGAACATGAGCCCAGAGAGACTGTGTGGGCAGAGATATGTGATTCAGGTGAGAACGCTGGCAAAGAGCCTCATAAAAGGACAGATCACAGAAGCGGCGCTCACACAGGAATCTGAAAGGAGTAGGGGGAAAAGAGAGCAGTCACGACGACTAATATGACAGGCAATAACAATGACATATATTGAGCACTTACTGTGCCAGCTACTGTATTAAGTACTTTAAAGTGTATTAATTTACCCCTTACAACAACTCTCTCCCATGAAGTAGATTTTATCTTCTATTGTAATTTTCTTAACATTTGGAGAAACTGAAGGACAGAGAGCTTAACTGACTTGCTCAAGTTCACTAATGGGTGATTTTTAGAGACAGCATTTGAACCCAGGTCTTATTCCAAAAGCAATACTCTTCTTCTGGGCTCTGCAGCCACCCTTGGCAATAATAATGATGTAGATGTTGATAGTAATAGTAACCATCACAGTGGTGCCTATGATGGGTCTAGTGTATTGAAGGGTTGCTGTGTGTCCCTGACATTGCATTGGGTTTCCCATCATCACGTGACATTCTGCTACGGTTTCTTCCAGGTCTCCTGACACCCCTCACCAGCCCCTGCTCCAGAGAGGGAGGGGACAGGGCAGGGCGAAGATGCCCCCACTCACCCTGGCACTCCCGTGTGCTCTGCTGGGCCGCAGTGCCTGGCGGGCAGGTGGGCAGACACTTTCCCTTGTACAGGTAAAACCGCCTCTTGCATTGGATGCAGAAGTCCTGGCTGAAGCAGCTTTCACATGTGGCTCCGCATTCTGTAATATAGCCAGGACCAGCCTTGGTGAGGGGAGCTACCTGGGGAGGGGACCCTCTGGGACTGCCCAGGACTGGGGAGGGCCTCTGAGTGACCCAAGCTCTGTAGCATTGGGGTCCGGATTCAGTGTGTCTCTGGAGAAGGGAATGGCAACCCACTCCAGTTTTCTTGCCTGGAAAATTCTATGGACAGAGGAACCTGGTGGACTACAATCCATGGGGTCACAAAGAGTCAGACACAACTGAGTGACTAACATCTCATTTGAATCCCAGACTTGTCCACAAATGGGGCTGCATTTCAGAACTCCTTTTCTCATTTGAACTGAGGCTCAGTGGGGGCAGGTGTCATGTCCAAGGTAACATAGTTATTTTGATTCTCTTTATCATTTGAGCTGAGGCTCAGAGAGAGCAAATACCTTGCCTGAAGTCACACAGTGAATCTGGGCTGCAAGCAAGGACTCCCTACTCAATTTCCACCAAAGCTCAAAGATAGTCATGATTTGCCCAGCTCAGAGTGAAAACCAAAGTTAGGAGTTAGGACTCCTTTTCCCATTGAGCTAGGCCCAGGGAGAGTGAGTAGCATGCCAAAGGCCACAGAGCAAACAAGTGTAGAGGTGGAAGTTCCCTGCCCTGTTGTTAGTGTTGAGCTCAGAGAGGGAACTGACTTGCTCAGGGCTTCAGAGCCAGCCTGAAAGCAAGCATATATCTGAGTCTGGGCTCAGGCATACACTACTTCCCCAGGGGCTATTGTGTTAGGTGAGAGGTGGGATGTGGACCAGGAGTGCGCAGGAGCGCAGCGCTAGCATAAGATAAGGAAGGGGCCACATACTTTTGCACCTGTTGACTTCCTGGCCTCGGACGCCGAAGTAGCCAGGGGGACAGTCGTGCACACACTTGCCGTACTGGCGGATACCTTCCCGACGGATGAACAGGAAGAGCCTCTGCTGGCAGGTTGAGCAGCCGTTCTCCTCTGAGCAGATAACACAGCCTGTGCAGTTGCCCCCCAGACCAGTGCCCGCTGCCAGCCAGACCAGGATGGAGAGTAGGGAAAGGGAGAGAGAGATAGTGAAACCACAAGTGTCAGCAGCTCAGACTGTCTCATTGGGATAGAACAGTAATTGAGCATGTGGCCATCCAAATGACTGCACTTCCGATGCAACTATATCATGTGACTTTGGTCATGTGACCAAACCCTGGCTAGTAGGTTATAAGGTAAAGCAGTGTGTGTGCAACTTCTAGAAAGCTTAAAGGGCAGGGGCATGCCCTTTGTCATCCCCTGATCCTTCCTGTTGGGTGGAATGTGAACACGAGAGCTGGAGCACAAGCGTCTCTTTTGGATCACGTGTTAAAGATGTTGGAGAAATAAGATGAAAAGTTCGGTCACTCCCTGGCATATTTAATCTTCACTAACACAGCGTGTATTTTTGAGTGTGTTTGTGGTGCACATGCATGAGGGGGTGAAAGAAGACCCTCATCTCCCTGCTGCCTTTGTGAACAATACCCCATTCCTCACTGACACCATTATCAAGGGCTCCCAACATCCTCAAGTACAGGAAGTAAAGGGAAGGAACTTTTTGTTCCAGAAGTGGCAACCAAAGCTGGGGAGAAAAAGGTGAGAAAGATCCTAGGAAGAAAGCTCCTCCAGGGCTTACAGGGAGTCTCTGCCGTCCGATTACCTCTGATCATGCTGACACCAAGACAGGAGGACTCAGGAGAGTTAGGAGCTGTCAACTTGGGGAAGACGGGGTTGCTGTGGCTTCCCCTCACTTCCCAAACCCCCAAACCAAGTGAGAGGAGATGCAAGGGTACCTCTCACAAAGACTGTTGCCTGCATAAAGGGGGTGACCAGCACCTCACACCCCGGTTGGATGTTAGCTTGTGTAGCTCTGCTCCTTCCAGCACCGCTTTGAGCACAGAAAAGAGACCAGGAGAGGGAAGGGCCAAGCTGAGGGGGGAGGCAGCAGAAGAAATTGCACATCCTTTATGGCCAGCATGAGGGGTTCTCAGTGGCAGGCCTCCCCAGGAGTAGTCAGGCTCAAGAAGCCTCACCCAAGAAGGCTGGTTTCTGGCAGGCGCCTCAGCAAGAGGCAGGACAGTAGACCACTGGGGGTAGGTGGAGCTGGGGAGAGTCAGAAAGTAACCGGGTGTCATTAAGGGACAGGAAAGGGCCAGGCAGCTTCATAGAGGCAGAGATTAGGGAAACATGAAACTGTTGCATGTTCATAACTCACCAAGTTCAGCTTGTTTCATAAACTAGTTACCTTGGCACTATGTAAGCCCACTGGCCCTGCGATGTGACCCCACCAACAAAGGGCAAAGAGACCCTCTGTTGGCTTGAGGTGATCTCTGCCACCTGGCAAAATAGGACTCAGATTAGAAATTATATTCAATGACAGAGAAACAGAAGGGTATTTCCTGAAAACTGAGTTTGTGGTTGGAGACAGCCTGACACAGGCGTGGGTTGTACTACCCATTTTGGAACTAAAGAAACAGAGGCTCAAAGAGGTGAAATGACACACCCAGCATCCCCCAGAATCAGTGGTGCAGGGACCCACGTCAGTCAGCACCACACTGCCACTCGGCGCATTTGCTCGGGGGCCTCCTCTGTGTCAGGCAGAGCCTGGGGCTGCAGGCATGAGCAACACGTGGCCCTGCTGTTCTGGGATCTTACAGCCTGGTTGGGAGGGTTGCAGCCCACAAAAATGAGTGTAATAGCAACGCAGATGGTGACAAAGCAAAACACTTATTAACTGTTGTCTCTTGGAAGAGTTTAGGGATCACGCAGCCCAATCCCTGCAGCTTCCCTGGGGACTCAGAAGCCAGAGAAGGTGGAGCCTTCCCCAAGGTCAGGCAGCCAAATAGCACAGAAATTCCAATTAGAGCTACTGCAGTATTTGTAGAGTGAGATTTCAACATGCTGCAGAAAAAACAACCCAACAAGGACTCACCTCTGACCTGGGAGGATGTCAGTGTGTGCATGCATGCATGTGTGTGGACAGGTGATGGATCTCAACTACCATCATTCATCACCACCTCTTTCAAGAGCTGTTGGCTCTGCCTCTTGCTGCATCCCTGATCCCAGCCGTTGGTAGGGTGCCCTCTAGTGCCTTGCTGTTGTAATGACACCCCTGACTTTTTGAATCTGATGGCCTCACTCTGGCTTTCATCACATCTCTATAACTCATAGGAGATTAATCCTGAATATTCTTTGGAAGGACTGATGTTGAAGCTGAAACTCCAGTACTTTGACCACCTCATGCGAAAAGTTGACTCATTGGAAAAGACTCTGATGCTGGGAGAGATTGGGGGCAGGAGGAGAAGGGGACGACAGAGGATGAGATGCCGACTGAACTGACTGACTGACTATCAGTTCAGTTCAGTTCAGTTCAGTCACTCAGTCGTGTCTGACTCTTTGTGACCCCATGAAATGCAGCACACCAGGCCTCCCTGTCTATTACCAACTCCCAGAGTTCACTCAAGCTCATGTCCATCGAGTCAGTGATGCCATCCAGCCATCTCATCCTCTGTCGTCCCCTTCTCCTCTTGCCCCCAATCCCTCCCAGCATCAGAGTCTTTTCCAGTGAGTCAACTTTTCACATGAGGTGGCCAAAGTATTGGAGTTTCAGCTTCAACATCAGTCCTTCCAAAGAACACCCAGGACTGATCTCCTTTAGAAGGGACTGGTTGGATCTCCTTGCAGTCCAAGGGACTCTCAAGAGTCTTCGCCAACACCACAGTTCACAAGCATCAATTCTTCAGTGCTCAGCTTTCTTCACAATCCAATTTTCACATCCATACATAACCACTGGAAAAACCATAGCCTTGACTAGACAGACCTTTGTTGGCAAAGTAATGTCCCTCTCTGCTTTTGAATATGCTGTCTAGGTTGGTCATAACTTTCCTTCCAAGGAGTAAGTGTCTTTTAATTTCATGGCTGCAATCACCATCTGCAGTGATTTTGGAGCCGCCAAAATTAAAGTCTGACACTGTTTCCACTGTTTCCCCATCTATTTTTCATGAAGTGATGGGACCAGATGCCATGATCTTCATTTTCTGAATGTTGAGCTTTAAGCCAACTTTTTCACTCTCCTCTTTCACTTTCATCAAGAGGCTTTTTAAAAGTTCCTCTTCACTTTCTGCCATAAGGGTGGTGTCATCTGCATATCTGAGGTTATTGATATTTCTCCCGGGAATCTTGATTCCAGCTTGTGCTTCTTCCAGCCCAGTGTTTCTCATGATGTACTCTGCATATAAATTAAATAAGCAGGGTGACAATATACAGCCTTGACGTACTTTTCCTATTTAGAACCAGTCTGTTGTTCCATGTCCAGTTCTAACTCTTGCTTCCTGACTTGCATATAGGTTTCTCAAGAGGCAGGTCAGGTGGTCTGGTATTCCCGTCTCTTTCAGAATTTTCCACAGTTTATTGTGATCCACACAGTCAAAGGCTTTGGCATAGTCAATAAAGCAGAAATAGATGTTTTTCTGGAACTCTCTTGCTTTTTCCATGATCCAGCGGATGTTGGCAATTTGATCTCTGGTTCCTCTGCCTTTTCTAAAACCAGCTTGAACATCTGGAAGTTCACAGTTCACGTATTGCTGAAGCCTGGCTTGGAGAATTTTAAGCATGACTTTACTAGCGTGTGAGATGAGTGCAATTGTGCAGTAATTGACTATAACTCATTAGAAAGGGCATTGCTGTTCCTCCCATTTTCCCACGGTTACAGATGTAGAGACTTGAGTGCTAATTTTATGAATAATAAGTGATGACAGCTAGAGTTTGTACAATGTTGCTTTAGAAAGATCCAGACTTGATGGCTCCTCAACTTGACTATGCATAAGAATCTCCAGGGAGGCTTGTAAAGCCTCTAGGTCCAGGAATGTACATTTAAACAAGACCAAAATAGACATAATTGGCATTTTGTGTGTGTCTTTTCTTGCTTACAATCTTCTTTCCCTGAGAATCAGACCTGGCAAGTATACTTGTACAGTTTGACCTTGTTCCCTAGCCAGTGGTGGACAGGTTGTACCAAGGCCTGACAAATCATCCATGCTGGGACCATTAGACCATCTTTCTAGAGAATTTTGACTGTGGGTGGACAGACCATGGTTCAGGATGGCCTCTTGACCTAAGGACATTTGCAGGAGGGCAGAGTGGCCTGTTCCAGTGTACAAGTGTGAGAAGCTTTGGTGGGCACTAGCACTCTTTTCTAGCAAAGGCCCATCTCTGACTTTGAGGTTCATGTGGTACCACCTCTGTCCAGATGTATATAACATGGGCTTAAGCAATCAGCATCAGGTCCCCTTGACTGCAGTGATTGGTTCAGACACAGGCACGTGTTTTGATGGAAGCTAGTCTTAGGATTGTGTGTGTGTTTACACTCTATTTGATTAGAGAAGATGTAGACCAGAGTTGGTGGACAACGCATGATGGGAGAGGGTCCCAAGAACGGAGGCCATACAAGAGATTGCCTGTGCATCTGATCTACTCCTGGGAGGGTCCATAAAGTCTCTTCTCTTCTAAAACCATTTTGAGTATGGTTTTCTGTCTCTTGCAGACAAAGACTCCTGACTACACAGAAGCACAAAAAGAGAGATAAATAAATCAAATGCAGAGGGATGGGGGGGGGGGGGAAGAAAACTTCATGGGGCCCAGATGGTCAGAGTTTCTGAGCATCTTCTAAGTCCAATTTCTAGTCCCTGAAGTCTGGGCTCACTCCATGGTCCCAAAGAAAGTCACTAGTTAACATGAGGTAGCTCTCCTCATGTCAAATTGCAATATAGAAAACTATAAAACACTGGTGAAAGAAATCAAAGAGGACACTAATAGATAGAGAAATATACCATGTTCATGGATAGGAAGAATGAATATAGTGAAAATGAGTATACTACCCAAAGTAATCTACAGATTCAATGCAATCCCTCTCAAGCTACCAACAGTATTTTTCACAGAGCTAGAACAAATAATTTCACAATTTGTATGGAAATACAAAAAACCTCAAATAACCAAAGCAATCTTGAGAAAGAAGAATGGAACTGGAGGAATCAACCTGCCTGACTTCAGGCTCTACTACAAAGCCACAGTCATCAAGATAGTATGGTACTGTCACAAAGACAGAAATATAGATCAATGGAACAAAATAGAAAGCCCAGAGATAAATCCACACACCTATGGACAAAGGAGGCAAGAATATACAATGGATTAAAGACAATCTCTTTAACAAGTGGTGCTGGGAAAGCTGGTCAGCCACTTGTAAAAGAATGAAACTAGAACACTTTCTAATACCATACACAAAAATAAACTCAAAATGGATTAAAGATCTAAATGTGAGACTAGAAATTATAAAACTCCTAGAGGAGAACATAGGCAAAACACTCTCCAACATAAATCACAGCAGGATCCTCTATGACCCACCTCCCAGAATACTGGAAATAAAAGCAAAAATAAACAAATGGGATCTAATTAAAATTAAAAGCTTCTGCACAACAAAGGAAACTATAAGCAAGGTGAAAAGACAGCCTTTGGAATGGGAGAAAATAATAGTAAATGAAGCAACTGACAAACAACTAATCTCAAAAATATACAAGCAACTCCTGCAGCTCAATTCCAGAAAAATAAACGACCCAGTCAAAAAATGGGCCGAAGAACTCAATAGACATTTCTCCAAAGAAGACATACAGATGGCTAACAAACACATGAAAAGATGCTCAACATCACTCATTATCAGAGAAATGCAAATCAAGACCACAATGAGGTACCATTTCACACCAGTCAGAATGGCTGCGATCCAAAAGTCTACAAGCAATAAATGCTGGAGAGGGTGTGGAGAAAAGGGAACCCTCTTACACTGTTGGTGGGAATGCAAACTAGTACAGCCACTATGGAGAACAGTGTGGAGATTCTTAAAAAACAGGAAATAGAACTGCCTTATGACCCAGCAATCCCACTGCTGGGCATACACACTGAGGAAACCAGAATTGAAAGAGACACATGTACCCCAATGTTCATCGCAGCACTGTTTATAATAGCTAGGACATGGAAGCAACCTAGATGTCCAACATCAGATGAATGGATAAGAAAGCTGTGGTACATATACACAATGGAGTACTACTCAGCCATTAAAAAGAGTACATTTGAATCAGTTCTAATGAGGTGGATGAAACTGGAGCTGATTATACAGAGTGAAGTAAGCCAGAAAGAAAAACACCAATACAGTATACTAACACATATATATGGAATTTAGAAAGATGGTAATGATATCCCTGTATGTGAGACAGCAAAAGAGACACAGATGTATAGAACAGACTTTTGGACTCTGTGGGAGAGGGAGAGGGTGGGATGATTTGGGAGAATGGCATTGAAACATGTATAATGTCATATAAAAAATGAATTGCCAGTCTAGGTTCGATGCAGGATACAGGATGCTTGGGGCTGGTACACTGGGATGACCCAGAGAGATGGTATGGGGAGGGAGGTGGGAGGGGGGTTCAGGATTGGGAACACATGTACACCCGTGGCTGATTCATGTTGATGTATGGCAAAACCAATACAGTATTGTAAAGTAAAATAAAGTAAAAAAAAAATTATAATCAGAATGATGTAGGTCACCAAGTAAGTGGAACCCAACAGGTCATGGAGTAGCAGCTCAGCTTTAGCAAGGCTGAGGGCCTGAAGCTCTGCCCACTCAGCCTGACCACATGGCACACTAAGGGGCCCTGAGATTCTAGGGTACATGTTTTGAAAACCCTGGCTCCTTCTGTACCTCAACTGGATGCTGGCCTTCATCACTGCCCTCTCTCCCCTCTGAGGCACATTTCTCATTGAACTATCAGTATTTGAGCTCTGATTGCAACCTCCCTGAGTTTTCTTGGGGTATCACGGAGGATGACATCCCATGTGATCTCTCTTAGTAAGTATTTCCCTTCATAAAGACCATCCTCACGCAGTCAAAGTACCAATGGCCCTGAAAGGATGATCTTGTGTTGCTCCGGCAACCAGAAGGGCTTGGAATGACATTGGAGTCACTTTGTCTTTCCTCAAGCAGCCAGGGGATAGGTTGAGACTTGGATGTCCATCTTATGGAGAATGACAGTGGACTTTTTATCACTTCGGGGTAGGTAGTTTACTAAGGGATGCAGGCTTGTAACAACTCTGAGCACATGCATTAGACCAAGGTTCAGTAATCCATTCATCCATCCAACCATTCATTCAACAGATAGCTAGTGAGCCCCTACTCTCTGTGAGGTCCAGTGCTAGGGACTCAATGGTTACGAAATTTGGCAGTGATCATGGGAAAAGTACTTCAACTCTCTGGGCCTCAGTCATTCTAGCTGTGAAAGGGGGTGGTACTTAACTTGCAGATGTGATGAAAGCAGATGGTATAATACATTGGAAAGTCTTAGCATAGAGCCTTTCACCCTTGGGATGGTGAAGGGCTCAGGGCAGAGACAGAGGAGGCAGCTTTGGTCTCGGGCGGAGGGCAGTTTATTCTTTCTGTTGGGATCAGAGAATGACCAGTGTTCTTTGAAACAAGGATTCCCAATCTCAGGGTCACTCACATCCTGAGAATGACTGCAAGCCCCTTGTTTTGATGGGAGTCGATGGTTGAGTGTTTGCAAGTGATCACTATATTTTCTTCATTTAGGGATCTGAGTGGATTCAGAGTCATCTCTGCATTATCGTGCCTCCTGCCCACCTTTCCTTGAGGGGGTCAGAAGGCACAGGGTGACATCTAGGATCCTGAAAATTACCTGGTCTCTCAGGCAGGCCCATCTCCTTGGCAGCTCACAGTGAGCCTAAAATTGACAAATCCTCAATACCCAAGCCAAGAACTTCAGCTATATACTTAAAAAAAAAACAAACCAAAAAACTAATTCTCTAACAGTTAAAAAATCAGATTTCACATAAGAAGCTGGAAAAGTTATGAAAAAGTTATGCACACCGGGCCTGCATTCCCACAGGGCAATGCTTGGCTGGAATTCCACAGACAGGGCCCATGCTCTCTGATTTGCCAAGGTCCCCACCACTCCCTTTTATTATCCCTGACACTGAGGGCAAAGGTCAACTGCCATGTATTATCATCCTTGGGTGCCATGTATTGTCATCCATGTATCTTACAGCTGCTTCATTCATTCACATTAGAAGGCAATGCAGAGTAGGGGTTCCCAAACTTGGGCATGCATCAGATTCACCTGGAGGGCTGGTTAAAACACTGATTGCTGAGCCTTCCCCTCAGTCACTGATTCAGTAAGTCTGGGTAGGGCTTGAGAATCTGCACTGCTAACAGGGTCCTACTTTAAAGTGGAGCAGGGCTAAGAGCCACACTGCTTGGGTTCAAGCAGCTCTGCCCCTTATCCTTGTTCATGTCCCCTTGAATTAGTGCCTTAGCTGCCCTGTGCTTCAATTTTCCCACCTGTAAAATAGGGATCACACTGACCAACCTGAGAGAACCCTGAGGACCTGAGCTGGCCTGACAGTTAACGAGGGTCTCAGTAACATTGCTATCACCACCCGCCATGCCTCATTGGCATTTGTGATCTCAGACTTGCTTTGGTAATCAGTGCAGAACTTTTCATTTGATGTCAACATTTTTGAGGTAGAGTTTCTTCACATTTGGGGTGCGCCCAGGGAAGTGTGTCTTGCATGAGAACAGTGTGTGTCATGGTGGACTACAGGATTTAACACAGCTGTCCTGAAGGACTCCCTGGAGGAGAGGAGGATGGAGAAGAAAAAAAAGAGACCACCATCGCCTATCCCAAGGCAGGGCAACCTGAGGAGGGCCAGGCCCTTGAGAAGGATCCAGAACCATGTGTGTGTGGGGGGGACCCACACACAGAGAGTGCTGGATGGTGCATTCTCCTATCCCCGCCTGGCAGTGGAAGATGCATGTCACCGATGACCAGAGGAAATAAACAACATCTGGGCTCCCATCTGCCTGCTCAGATCGCCACATATGGGAGGCAGTCTTTGCCACTGGAGGCTGGCTCAGAGGACCCCCAGGCACATTCCTGCCTTGGGAGCAGATTTCATCATCCCCAGCAAGGCATGGGCCCTAGAGATGACTCCCGATTGGAGAGACCGGGGCGGGCGGGTGTGGGGACACTGTCTCAGCTTCCAGCCCACTTTCTGGCTGTGTGATCTTAGGCAAATGGCTTCACTATTCTGAATCTGAGTCTCCTCTTTTGCAAAATGTGGACAATAGTAGCAACCACCTCCCAGCACTTGTGAGCTCATCCATGTTGAGTACTTAGTACAGCGCATGGCAGATAAATGAGCACTATTTTAGCACTTGATTGATGGGAGGTGCATGGGAAGCACCCCAAGGGGCTCCCTTGAGAGCTGGGGGTTCAGCTTGGCTCATTCTCCTTCAAATTTCCACAGTCTTGCACACTGCAGGTGCCTGCTATTTCTTAAATGAATGAATGATGGCTTGATAAAAGTTCTCAAAAGCTGTTCTCAGGGAAGCTGCAGTCTAGTTGGGAGAACTTGGTTCATACATTGCCAAGAAAGCTGATGATGTCTGCCCAGCAGAGCTCAGAGCTAAATGAAGGACCCAGGCAGCCAGGAGCTGGGTTCAGACTGCAGTTCATCAGGGATGTTTTTCTGGAGAGGTAGATGTGGGAACTGGAGCAGGACTGGTTTGTGTCAGAAGAAAGGTTTCCTAAGAAAGGTGAGTTTATGACAGTACAGGAAATACCCTACATACGAACCTTCAGGCTGTGAACTTTCAAAGATGCCAGTGTGTCCAGAGAAAGGATGAAGAGAGACAAGGGGAAGAAGAAGTAACTGAAGAGCTGAAGAGGCTCATAGTGCAGGAGATGGCAAGGGGATGTTCTTTATTTGAGAAGACTGTTCGTTTTTGAGAAACAGGACCTGAATGTAGAAAGGTCCATAAAGTTTGCAGCAGCTGTTCAGAGTGTAATTTAGTGCTACCTTGTCATCTATGACGAGAGAAAAAGCTACTATCCAGATATCACTGGATCAGTCCTTCAAGAGGGGCAAGAGGATTGAATCCAGCAATGGACCAGAACCTGTGCCATCAACGTCAGGCGTGAGTGAAACTGCAGCTTGCCCCCATCTCCTATGGCTGATGACCCTTCAGCTCCACCGCCTCCCAGCTCCCCTCCCTCCTCCAGTTGGTAACCCTTCTCGCCTCTTCACTTGATGCCAGCCCCTGTGTGCCAGATGTAACAGTGTACTACTGTGCTTTTCAAGGTACTGTACTGGAAAATTAAAAATGTTTTTTTGTCTGTGTGAGTTTGTTTTTATGTATTATCTATGTGAAATGGATAATAAACCTGTTATAGTACAGCACTATATAGCCAATTATGTTAGTTGGGTACCTCGGCTAACTTTGCTGGAATTACAAACAAATTGGACTTAAGAATGCACTCTGAGAACAGAACTTGTTTGTATGTAGGGGACTCACTGTATATAAGTTGGTGGCAGGGAGGGAGCTTGGGCAAGAAGCAGAGAGCAAATCCTTGCTACAGTGTCAATACACGAGGGTTTAATGGGTAGAACCCTCAGAATATAGTAATAATAGGCACACATCCAAAATGGAAACTTTTAATACTTTCCTCCCCCAGCCCACCCTAAACTGCCCCTCCTGTCCACATGGGTCAATGGCTACTCCACTTGTGGTCAAACATCTTGGAGTCACTCTGACTCTTCTCCTTGTGTCCTATCCCTCATACAATCTATCAGAAATCAGTCTACACCAAAGCCAATTACATTCCCTCCCAATCGCCACTTGCCCTGCTCCGGCCATGCTGGCCTCATTCATCTTTGCTGTCCCTCAAACGTGCCAAGACCTCTCCCAACTCAGGGCCTTTGCACTCGCTTGCCATTCCCTCTGCCTGGAATGCCCTCCCTACATTCATCCACAGGGCTCAACCCCCTTGGGGTCTCTACTGGAATGTCCTTCCCCACGAGACCTCCCTGACCACCTTGCCTGAAATCACACCCAGCGCACATCCCTGTCTCACCCTGCTTTGTTCTTCTTTGGCACTTATCTCCATCTGATATGTGAGGGGTTGGTTTGAGTTTTTGTTATCTCTTTCCCACCACTGAAAGGTGAGCTCCAAGAGGGCAAGGATAAACCACAGTGCTCTGCACAGACTCTTCAGCGCCTTGCTTTGCTCACTTGAAGTATCCTGGCGAATGCTGCACATCACTGCCTCGTCCTTTTTCACAGCTGCTACCCCCTCCATGTAGAGATGCTGCATGGTTCACGAGGTACAATGATCGTATCCACTTCAGAAAAGAGGAAACTGAGGCCCAGGGCAATGCTGCTGCTTGCTTGAGGTCACCTACTAAGAGATAAGTGACTTACTAAGAGGTATCCGACTGGATAGTCTGACACAGGCAGTGTGACTGCCTGAAGGCTTACCTCAAGGCCACACTGCCTTCCCCCTGCCAGTGTATCCCAATGCCTCCTTTAATCCTCCACACAGAGTAACAGGTCCCCTTGCTAAGGCTTTGCTAGGTTTCCTGTGCTGTGCTAAGGCTAGTCTCCTTCAATGTCCATTTGACCTTGATAGAGACAGGAAATTAGCCAGACAGTGGCAGTATAGGTTGTCCCAGGACTGATCCCGCCCTTCTGCATCTCATTCAATCTCCCTTCATCCCATGCTCATCTCCCCTTATCTCCATGACATGGAGCAGATCAGTACCTATGTGTTCAATCAGGGGGCCAAATGACTGTTTCCCTGTCCTTCAGGTCCCCTCCAGGCTCTCTCTGAGTGATTCTCTTGCCACCACCTGGACTTGGAGGAGTGGGGAAGTACCCTGCCCCAGCCCTTGCTTGAATCCTTCTTAGACATTGGTTTCTACCAGCTGGGGAGGTGGGGAGACAGAGGCTGATAGTGGAGCCAGGGCTCACACCCACATCTGCTGTTTCCCAGCCAGTGGTGAGCCTTAGAATCAAATCCACATCAGAATCCCCTGAGGCTGTATGCATTTTCCTGTTAGACCCTGTATCTCCAATTAGTCTTTTAAGAATAACTGCTTATTTTACTGCACGTATGCTCAGGCGCTCAGTCATGTCCGACTCTTTGTGACCCTGTGGACTGTAGCCCGCCAGGTTCCTCTGTCCGTGGAGTTCTCCAGGCAGGAACGCTGGAGTGGGTGGCCATTCCCTTCTCCGGGGGATCTTCCTGACCCAGGGATTGAACCCACACCTCTTATGTCTCCTGCATTGCAGGTGGATCCTGAGCTACCTGGGAAGTGGTTATTTTGTCAGTTACTACCAAATAGCTTATCTCTTTGAAGATATTTATTATGCTTATTGAAAATTTAAAAAAAAAAAAAAGAATCACCTGGGTCTGCTTATTTAAAACAGAGGCACTTCCACCCCTCGATGTGTACTGTTGGTTTAACGCTTTACAGTGGTTCACCTGGTGTCAGGTGTGTATGAACTCATTTGATTTTCAAGAAACCACTCTGTGAGGTCAGCCAGGGCTTTCCAAACTAATGAGCATACAAAGTGCCTAGGGGTCTTGGGTTCAAATGTAGATGCTGATGCTAAAGTTCTGAGGTGAGGCCTGAGAGTCTGCCTTTCGACAAAGCTCCCCGGGGATGCTGACGGTGCTGGCTTCCAGACCTCATTTTAAGAAGCAAGAGGGCAGATGCTGTTATCACTTCTTATTTTATGGGAAAGGAAAAGTGAAAGTGTCAGTTGCTCAAGTCATGTCAGACTCTTTGCGACCTCATGGACTGTAGTCTGCCAAGGCTCCTCGGTCCATGGAATTCTCCAGGCAAGAATACTGGAGTGGGTACCCATTTCCTTCCCCAGGGAATCTTCCTGACCCAGGGATCAAACCCAGGTCTCTCGCAATGCAGGTCGATTCTTTACCATCTGAGCCACTAGGAAAGCCAAGAAACCTGCCTTTAGATCCCAGTTCCATACTTCATTCCTTAGGCTTGTTATTGGGCCTCAGTTTGCTCACTGTAAGCTAGAGGCAATCATCCACTCACTGGAAAGCCTGTTCCTTCCACAAATATGTATCAAGGACCTACTACGAGCCAAGAAGTGTTGTAGACACTGGGGATCCATCAGAGGACAAGACAGTCCTTCCCCTCATGGAGTCTGCATCCTAAAGGAGAAAGAGGGGTCATCTGAGACAGTGACAGTAAGTGAATGAAAGGAAGCAGAGTGAGCAGAGGAGAGGAGGGTCCGGCCACAAGACAGGACTCGCTGAGACATACAAGGAACGTATTCCTGGCAGAGGAACCAGCAGGTACAAAGGTCCAGGGGCTTAGCATGGAAGAGGGCAGTGAGGCCAGAACACAGAGACTGGTCAGAAAGGCAGATCAGCCCAGAGCGAGGTGCTGGCCTCAGAAAAGGCTAGTTCTGGGCTTTCCTGGAAGCAAGATGGGAAGACCCTGCGGGGTGCAGGCCAACAAGAGTCTGCATCTCAAGAGGTCCCTTTGGGGCTGAGCAGAATGGATGGGAAGGGGCAGCAGTGGGAGCTGGGAGCCTGAGTTGGAGGCCTGTGGTCATCTAGGGGGTTTGGGCCAGGTTATTGGCTGTGAGCAGCAGATGGACAAGTCTTGCTCAAGGGTAATTATGAGAATTAAAAGGTAAGCAGTCTAGTTCATGGTGCAGCAGGTAGCTGGTGTAAGCTGCTGTCAGCTCCCTGTCCTCAGCTCTAAAGAGACCTGATCTGAGAATCCCATGATGGTATCTAGTCCGCAGCCTCCTCAGAGGTGCCTGAATCCCTTCTGCTCCTTCACATCATCGGCTCTGCTCGTGCTTCCGTGACCTGCGCTGGCCTCTTGACGTTCACAGGCCACTGGGACAAAGTCTCACTCACGTCTTGCTGTTCAGTTGCTCCCTACACCTGCTGCACACCCGCCACCTCCAAGCTGGGCTGATACCTGAGGCCCTGTCTGGATGGCTCCCCCGGTCATTCTCGAAGGTGAGAAAAACAGAACAGGCATCTGCCCGCCCAGGCCTCTACACCAACTGCCCAGCTCAGGAAGTAGGAGATGAGGGGAGGCAGCATGGGGCAGGCAGGAGTCCAGGTCATATACATCTGAATTTGAATCCCAGCTCTGCAACCTTGACCCTGAGGGGTCCCTCTCACTTCTCTGAGCCTCACATCTCAGCTGCAAAATGAAAATGATGCTACCAAAGGGTTGTCTGGAGGATGAAGCGAGGTAATAACCTACAGAGCACCTAGCAGCATGCCCGGTTCATATGCCAAGGACTCACCAAATGGGAGTCAGCTTTATCCCCACTGCTGCCCTGGGTTCAGCTCAGTAATTCCTGGCATGGTGAATAACAGCTCTGGCTTCGGAGTGCCAGCTTGGCTTCCAACCCAGATGGATGGGGGCTGTGGAAACCTGGGCATGTGGCCTCACCTACCTGGCTCCTACTTTCCTCTTCTGTAAAATGGGTCCTATCTCCTGAGGTTATAGGTAATTAATGCACACAAATCATCTGGCACAGAGTAGGTGCTCAAAACTGGTATGATGCCAGCAGGGAGGAGCTGAACAGAAGAAGGAGACAGAGGCTTTGCCTAGGAAACCTCTCATGGTCCTGGGGTACTGTCTCCACCACACCAAAACCCAGTCAGTGGGAGGGTCCTAGGCTTGCAGGGCAGGGAAATTCCACACCCACTGTTAGCTGCTATCAGTTTTCTCATCTGCAAAATGGGGATGGTAATCCTTCTTATCCATTTAAAGGCAAGATTAACGGCTAGAACCAAGACAAACAGCCACAGCCAGAGATACTGATCTCTATGAGCTCCTAAAGACCCTCTGAAGGACCAGGTCTGCAGAGGGGCAGAGCCAGGCTGATGCCTGCTGAATATCTACAGCATCCAGGACCCTGTGCCATCAGGTCCTTCCGTTAAGTCACTGCAAACCCATCACAGCCTTGCAAAGCTGGGCTCTATTTACCCATTTTCTCGGATTGAAAACTGAGGCTTAGAAAGGTAAAGTGGTTGACCCGAGTACTCACAGCAAAGAGTCAAGTGGGATGCAAACCAGAGCCCTAGCTCCTAACTGCTGCGAGCTGTACCTCCCTGATGGCTTGTTGGCCCCTTCCTGCTGCCTCGCGCCTGGTGGCTCTCCAAAGGTAGAAAAGTGCCACTGAAAGTCACACAGCCCAGAGCCCAAGGCCCACAGAGAGGGGCCTGGAGCTGTGTGGTGCAGGGTCGGACAGGAGGAGAGAGGAGGCCGCAGGAATGACTCAGTGGTCTTACGCCTGAGACCACCTGCACTGCAGATGGAGCCCTTAGCAGCATCCCCAGACCTTCAATCCTCAAGTCTGCATTACTCACAGACGTCCTGAGTGCCAGTTTCTTTCTTTTTCCTTTAACAGGGAGGGGGCTGGAGGGAGGATTGCTGATGCAAGAGAATAAGATGGTCCAAGAATTGAAACTATTCAGAGAAAGCAGCCCTGGCAGAATGTCAGCCATTGGTGGGACGCTTCACTCGTGGAAAACATCAAGCCAACTCCCCCTAACCCGGGGCTGGTGTATCCAGCTGATACTTCTATTCACTCTGTTGAGGCTGCCACCTTCATCAGTCTGGGGCCCTCAAGGACAGAGTCTGGCTGACAGCAAGGGTTTAATAGACGTGTGCCGGCTGAAATGCAGTGACCCAGGGACAACCAGGAATGAACGTGGACAGAGAAGAGTCACCTGCATTTGAGAGTTCCAGGAGTATCCTCAGGGAAGGCCCTAGGGCTGCTGCATCAGGACTGAAAACACTTGTCAAGGAAGAATCGCTCACAGGAAGGGGGATCTGCTCAAAAGACAGAAAATTGGGAACTCACACCCTTCTCATGAGACCTTCTTACAAGGACATTTTGTAAGATCAAACAGCCCAGACCATAAGGTAGAAAAGCTCCTCTCCTACCAAAAAACCTTCAAACCTTTTCTTGAACAGTATTATAAGTAACAAAGTCTATTCTCCAAAGGACATACAAAGTTAGCAGTTGGGATAACAGATTAAAGAAAGATATCTTCCATGTGAAAACCAACAGAGATTAATATGTAGGTAATACAAGGAAGTCTTATAAACTGATGGCTTCCCAGATGGTGCACTGGTAAAGAATTTGTTTTGCCAATGCAGGAGATGCAGAAGACATGGGTTCAATCCCTAGGTCAGGCAGATCCCCTGGAATAGGAAATGGCAACTCACTCCAGTATTCTTGCCTGGAAAATTCCATGGACAGATGAGCCTAGTGGAGTACAGTCCATGGGGTCACAGTCAGACACGACTGACCGACTGAGCACACACATACCTATAAACTGATGAAGAAAATTCAGGAAACCCAATAAAAAAGTGGGCAAATAAAAACACAATAACATTATTTAAAAAGAAATTAACAACCCAAGCAGTAAAATTAAAAGATTTAAAATAAAACATAATTTAAACTAATAAAAATTTAAAATAAAAAGGCATTTTAAAAGTGAAAGATAAAAACAAAAAGCTTAGAAAAATAAAATGTAAGAATAAAATAAAAATACATTTGTAAACTTAAATAAATTGCATTAACCCCTTGCAAGAAAATTTGAGAGCAATTTCTTTTGATAGTAACAACCATTTAGAATCCATCAGACTGTTTCTGCAAAAATGTTCATCATATTAAATTTTTACCATGTTTGTTCATCTGAGTTTGACATTTCTTGGGAGAAAGATTAACATTTGATACAACCCTAATAAAATCATTTTTTAGACAAGCTGAACAAATCCACAAAAGACACTTAAAAGGAGTTCATATAAAGTATTTATTTATAAGTGCCTAATTCGCTAATCTAAGGAGATATGATATTATGCAAATAACACAGTTTATTAGCTTTTTACCCACAAGATGATGGCCAGAACAAAGACAGTAAATTATAAAGTGCTAAGGCACTATATGGCACCCCACTCCAGCACTCTTGCCTGGAAAATCCCATGGACTGAGGAGCCTGGTGGGCTGCAGTCCATGGGGTCGCTAAGAGTCTGACATGACTGAGTGACTTCACTTTCACTTTTCACTTGCATGCATTGGAGAAGGAAATGGCAACCCACTCCAGTGTTCTTGCCCGGAGAATCCCAGGGACAGGGGAGCCTGGCGGGCTGCCGTCTATGGGGTCACACAGAGTCGGACATGACTGAAGCGACTTAGCAGCAGCAAGGCACTATATATAAAACAGACAACCAACAAAGATCTACTGGATAGCACAGGGACCTATACTTAGTACTTTGTAATGACCCATAAGGGAAAAGAATCTGAAAAAAAAAAAAAATATATATATATATATAGCTGAATCACTTTGCTGTACACCTGAAACTAACATCACATTGTAAATAAACTATACTTCAATAAAAATAAACTAAATACATTAAAATTAATAAAAATAAGATGTTTAAGTAAAATGAAAATTTTAAAATAAGTGAAGTAAATGTTAAGAGTAAAATTAAACACTGACAATTTGTAACCTTTTAAAATGGAGAAGGAAATGGCAACACACTCCATGGACAGAGGAGCCTGGTGGAGGCACAAAGAGTTGGACACGACTTGAGTGACTAAGCACAGCCATTTAAAAAATAGGGAAAAAATAAGATAATACAAAATAAGAGCATTATCAGCTTGACTGAGGCTGATAATGTGCTATGAATTAAGTCTGCTGGACTCTCATGTCTGCCAGAAGCAGGCAAGAGGGGAGGAGGAAGGAAAAGTATGTCTGAAAGGCAGCATCTGACTGCATTTTTCCAGCTGCTGTGGGCAGAGGGCAGGATGTCAGGCCTCATCACATCATTTATACATTTATAAAGTGCGAGCAACACACACACACACACTTGTATCTTCACTGCTGTTCTCTGAGGTCCCCCTTCATAGAGGAGCGAGCAGAGGCTCAGAGAGGGTGAATCGCTGTGCTATAGACACACAGCACTTAGGACCTCCCTAGCCTCTGAATCTGGGCTTCCCCAAATAACGTTCTTTTGAAGAGTTAGGTCTGCCAAGGACTTTCAAACCCAGGCAGGGGCATGTCTGACGTTAGGCTGGAACGTCTTGGACACTAGAGCAAGCCAACTTTCCTACGACGCATGACTGGTATCACCATTTATTAGCACCTACTGTCTCCCAGGTGGGTTACATGCACAATTTTGATCTTCAAGACAGTCCTATGATGTAGATGCTACTATTGTCACCACGGTACTGACAGACGACACTGAGATTCAGTAATGAAATATCTTCACACGAACATGGCAGTAGCAGAGCTGGGAGCTGAGCCCAGGCCTGTCAGAGCCCAAATCCCGCACTCCCTGCCCGGCACTAAACACTCTTCACAGTCACCAACTGAGCACTCACTATGTGCCTTTTGTGCCCCATCTTGCAAATTAACCACCAGAGGCACAGAAGGGAGAGGTGACCTGCCCAACATCACTCAGCTGGTGAGCAGCAGAGCCCGTGGCCTTCGTGCCAGTCGGTCGACCTCCCACCGCTCATCTGGGACACGCTGGAGACAGCCGTGCCTGCCTGCCAACAGCAGGGCAGGCTGCAGAAGAGCAGTTGTGACATTCCTTTCTGGGTGTCCCCACCCTGCGGATGTGGGCACTGCAGTTGGTCTGCAGGGAAAGTGGAGGCTTCTGGCGAAAGGGAGTGGTTTCCCTACGTGGTCTGGGTCCCCCAGGCTTGTGCATGCCTTTCTTCTGAGCTAGTGAAACAGAACCCCCCCCCACCCACAAAAACCCAGAGAGGCCCCCACCAAGGGCTACAGAGCAGGGGCCCCGTGAATCACGCGACGTTATAAGAAATCATCCCAGGGCGGGCGGGGGTGGCCTGGCCTGAGGCAGCAGTGCCCAAGATGAGGACAACGGGGACCAGACCATGCACTGTGGGACCCTGGAGGAATCCCCAGGGTGGGGCCGAGGGTGTGTGTGTGTCCTGGGTGGTGCTGATGGCTGCACAGAGCTGAGACAAGGAGGCTCCGGCCAGGGAGACCTGGAGTGGGGGGCACATTCCAACCTCTCCTCATCCTGGCTGTGTGACCCTGGCAAGTTGATAGCCCTCTCTATGCTTGGAAGGCCTCTGTAGAACAACAGGATCCAACTACCTCGTGGGCTATTATCTGGATGTACTGGGAGAAGGCCAGGCAGGGTGGCTATGGACCCAACCTTTGGAATAAATCATCTGGGTTTAAATCCTGGCTTTGCCAAACTTACTTGCCAAGCTAGTAGACTGGAACATATGAAATCACTAATATTTGGCTTTTTTCAGCCTATAAAAATGGCAGTTTCACATTCTTTAACTAATGCTCCTTTCTCTCTTAATTCAGTCTCCTCGTCTGTGAAATGTGGATAATAACATCCTTTTCCAGGTTGCTGCAAGGACTAAATAAGGCTGGGAGGCAACTGAGCTTGGTAATTGGAGTCCGGGCTCCGGGACTAGGAAGGATTTGAATTTGGCTGTGTGACCTAGGGAAAGTCACTCAACCCCTCTGTGCCTCAGCTTTCTCATATGTAAAATGGGGACGATAATAATACCCACATCACAGGCTTATTAGGAGAATTTAGTCAGTTTATATGCATAGTACCTGACATTGGTAAATAAAACAATACAGGTAACAGCTGGCATAGAGGAAATAACCATAAAACGAAATCAAAAAGAGACTTTCTAAACCTTTATTGCAGTGAAAATTAAGTACCTTTAAAGAAACAAATAAATGTTTTTAGGAACATATATGTGTGTGGATACATGAGGGGCAGCAGTAAAGAATCCACCTATAATGCAGGAGACATAAGAGACATGGGTTCCATCCCTGGGTTAGGAAGATCCCCTGGAGGAGGACATGGCAACCCACTCCAGTATTCTTGCCTGGAGAGTCCCATAGACAGAGGAGCCTGGTGGGCTATAGTCCATGGGATTGCAAAGAGTCAGACATGATTGAAGCGACTGATTAAGCACACTTAACCCGTTCCTTCTGGCTAATTGAGATGTGTGTCCCCGTGAGAACCCCTTTGACACATACACGAGGTGTGTGTCCCTGGGTGTTCAGAGAACCTGGGGCTGTTCTACATCCTAACAGTGTCCACAGAAGGACTGGCTTCAAGGGCATGGCGGTTCTGCGTGGGTCCCAGGCCTCCACCAGGTGCCTCTCGTGGAACCACACAGCCAGGCCACAGACCCCCTGTGGCACTCAGGTAACCAGTAACCCTGGAGGCCCTTACGAGGCTCCTGGACAGGGGCTGGCCTCTGGTTATTAAGAAACCTCTGCAGAGCTGTGCAAGCCCTCTTGGTTGCACCCTCTAGTCTAACATTTCTTCTGGGCCTGGGAGAAAGACAAAGCAGATGGAGCATTCCTAAGTGACCCGAGAAACTGAGGCTCTGAGATGCTCTAAACCAGACTGCAGGCTCTGGAGCACGCTGCCTTCTTCTGCCTATCCAAGACCACCCTCGCTGCCCTGACCCCTTTTCTGCATCCTCATCTCCACCCCGGCTGGGTGATCTTGGGTGAGGCACTTCCTCTCCTGAAGCTCCTTTTTTTTTTTTAACACAAACACGGGTCTCCAAGGTCTCAACTGGCCTTTTCAGCCCTAGCATTCCATCATTCGATAACCTTTCTCCAGAACTCCAGAGAGAAAATGGAAGTTGAACTGTTCTGCAAACTGTGAAGAGCTATATGAATGAGCGGGTGGGTATTGGCAGCATTAGATGGACTTTCTAGAGCATTCTTTAGTAGGTGGGACCTGCTCCCGTGGTTCTGGAATCAGGAACATTGGCTATGTGACTTTGGATAAGTCGGTTTCCCTCTTTGAGCCAGCCTGCTTCTTCTGTAAAGGAAGAAGGGTAACCACATCCACCCAGCAGGGCTGGGGGAGGGCCGATGGGAAAGGAACATACAATGTCCACTACTCATCAGCTGCTTGGGGATGTCTGATGCAGGAGGACATTTAGACCCCGATGGATCATTCCATTTCCTGGGGCTAAAGTCCACCTTAAGAAAAGAAAACATCTTGGGAAGGACATGGCCATCTCATTCAGGGCCGTCAGAAACAAGCGTAAGGACAAATATGTCCAGGGCAATTGCTATTTTAAAGGCAATTTAGCCTCCTGTTTGAAACTCCAGAGCCAGACTTTTGGGGTTCACATGCCTACGGCTGTGTGACCCACGGGGCCTTCAACTCCCCATCTGCAATCCCAGGATCCCCTGGAACCCTCCTCTCAGAACTGTCGAGAGGACTGCACTGGGCTCAGCTGACACAGTGGCCTCCATACTTTTTGGACAATAGTAAAAATTACATTTTTATGTCAGCATACACATAGTACACAGAGTACACACACCCCCTCATCCACACTCACACATACCCACATCCACGTGCATACACATCTACATACGGGTACACACATGCACCCACACATTCACATATACATGTAAGCAAAAACCCATTTCTCAAAATGATAACTCATCTTAACATCTGCAATGCATTCTGATATTTTCCATGAAGGGGGTTGGCAAACTATGGCCCATGGGCTAACTTAGTGGAAACAGCGTCAGACTTTATTTTTTTGGGCTCCAAAATCACTGCAGATGGTGAATGCAGCCATGAAATTAAAAGACGCTTACTCCTTGGAAGGAAAGTTATGACACCTAGATAGCATATTCAAAAGCAGAGACATTACTTTGCCAACAAAGGTCTGTCTAGTCAAGGCTATGGTTTTTCCAGTGGTCATGTATGGATGTGAGAGTTGGACTGTGAAGAAAGCTGAGTGCCGAAGAATTGATGCTTTTGAGCTGTGGTGTTGATAAGACTCTTGAGAGTCCCTTGGACTGCAAGGAGATCCAACCAGTCCATTCTAAAGGAGATCGGTTCTGGCTGTACTTTGGAAGGACTGATGTTGAAGCTGAAACTCCAATACTTTGGCCGCCTCATGCGAAGAGCTGACTCATTGGAAAAGACTCTGATGCTGGGAGGGATTGGGGGCAGGAGGAGAAGGGGATGACAGAGGATGAGACGGCTAGATGGCATCACCAACTCAATGGACATGAGTTTGGGTGAACTCCGAGAGTTGGTAATGGACAGGGGGGTCTGGAGTGCTGCAATTCATGGGATTGCAAAGAGTCAGACACGACTGAATTGAATTGAACTGAACTGAATGGCTTCTTTATGTATGGCCTGTGAGCTAAGAATGGTTTAATATTTTTAAAGGTTTGTTAAAAAAAAAACAAACCAGGAAGAGTATGTTCTACAAAGCTTAAAATATTACCTATCTGGCCCTTTGCAAAAAATGTTTGCTGACTTCACTCTATTTTATTCTACCCTATACTGTTCTGTTTTATTCTATTCTACTCCGTTTCAGCATTCTAAAGGCTAGTTGCATTTACTAAGTTTATTTCCCAGATCTGCTGAGTGATTGTAAACATCAGTTTGAAAAGCTCTGAATCAGCATGAGCTTCAGTTTTTTTCACTAAATGGAAGGATGGAAAGATGGACGAAGAGACAGCAGACTAATAGATGGATGAGAGGAGGCAGGCGAACAAACTGAAGAGGGTCCCCTTATCCTGTGACACCTCAGCTGAGCAACAATCCCACCTCTGAGTCTCAGATTCCTCAGCTGAGATGAGGACCACCACCGACCAGCCTCTCTGGGCTATCCTGAGAAGCAGCAGGATCCTGTCTGTGCCGTTTTTTTCATGATGGATTCATTTCTGACACCTCTAGGAGATGCTGAGCTCTCAGCAGGGACTGGAGTAGGAAAGTGCTCCAGTAGTTTTTGACTGCTGGAGTACTCTTGCCTGGAAAATCCCATGGACAGAGGAGCCTGGCTGGCTACAGTCCATGGGGTCGCAAAGAGCCAGACAAGACTGAGCGGCTGAGCACTGACAGCAGGGATGATGGAGCACACCTCTGCTGTCCTCGTCAACACCTCATTTAGGCCCTGACCCCCAGGAGGGGCTCAGTAAACATTTCTTTGTGACGATGGTGACAGGCAAATGGCATCCGAGGCCCTCCATGACAGGATGCTGGAACTGTCTGCAGTCAGACCTCCACCTGCTCTGCCACACAGCCCCTTTGGCCCTTCCCACTGGCCAGACCCTCTGCTCCACCTGTGAGAGTCCCCAGCTCCTATGCTACTGCTGCTTCTGGCTGACAAATTCCCAAGACCTAGCCCTCTGATGGGGCTCCTCTCAGATGCCTCCTCCTTGCCACAAGTCTCTCTCTGAAGATGCTAGCCTGGACATGCACGTGTCCCAGACGCAACAGATTAACTACTGTGGGAAGGGGCGCCAGTAGCCCCCTCACAAACAGTGGCCATGGTGGGTGCAGCCACGCTCGACCTCCTCACTGAGCAACTGGGGATAGGGGAGGGAATAGAAGTCTTCATTTTCTTTACTTTCTGTGTGTGTGTGTGTGTGTGTGTGTGTGTGTGTGTGTGTGTGTGTGTGTCTTTTGGAACTGAGAAACATCTCAAGGATATCCTAAACCAGCTCCTCTTCAGATGGGGAAAGTGAGGCTCTGAGAAGGGAAGACCAACAGAGCTCAGGAGACATCTTCTCAGAATCATGTCAGACTGACTGGGATTTGAGCCTGTTTTACTACCAACCCTCCTCCTTGTATTGGGGGTGGAGGTCCGACTGCAGACAGGGCCAGCGTCCAGTCATGGAGGGCCTCAGATGCCAAACTCCAATAATTTGGCCACCTGATATGAAGAACTGACTCATTTGAGAAGACCCTGATGCTGGGAAAGATTGAAGGTGGGAGGAGAAGAGGATGATAGAGAATGAGATGGTTGGATGGCATCACCGACTCAACGGACATGAGTTTGAGTAAACTCCGGGAATTGGTAATGGACAGGGAGGGCTGGCGTGCTGCAGTCCACGGGTGGCAAAGACGTGACTGAGCGACTGAACTGAACTGAACTGAACTCCTGAACTTGCCCTTGGCAAGTCTCTGATGGGATTCACTTCCTTTTCTATGCACAGACTTCGGAGCCTCCAAAACTCTGGGCCCACCTCCCAACTCAGCTGTTGGGAGTTCCTGGGCAGCTCTCTGCCTCTTTTGGAGCCTCAGACCTCTTGTCTAGGAAACGGGTAATGCAGGCAGAGCCACAGTCAGACTTCACAACCCACACGCAGAGTTCCTGGCACGTGCTCGCCCTAAGGGTCTCCTTTGGTGGCTGGGCAGGGGTAGGCTTATCTCCACCCAGGAGAGAGGGAGGTGAGATATACCTTCCTCTGTGCCCAGCCATGGCCCTGACCTGGAGACTGGAAACCCAGGTCCTCCTCTATCATGGCCAGTGCCCTGGGCACCTGCCTTCTGGGTCTCAGTCTCTCTGTCTTTGGGCAGGGGACAGTGTTGCCCGTCTGGACATAAACACAGGGGTTCTCAGTTTGGAGAATTATTATATTCAGTCCACCTAACAGGCCTCTGGAGTGGGCACTGCCATAGTCCCTGCACAGATAGTTTTATTTGTAAAGAAATCTCTATTTCTAGAGGCTCAGAGAGAGGAGAAGGGCAGAGGTGAGATTCAACCCACATGAGACTCCCTCCTCCCAGCCCAGGGAGCATCCGCTCTGCTGTAAATTGGAGGGGGAAGTGGTTGAGTCCTTATGAAGCACCTACTGTATGCCTTCGGACACCTTTCCCTGTGACTGTGGTGAATCGTCCCAAACGCCAAAGAGGTAGGCACAACCGTTCCCATTTCACAGATATGGAATCGTGAATTGGAGAAGGTATGTGGCCTGCCCCAAATCACACATCCAGGGCAAGAGAGGGCCCTGAATTCTAGAGCTCCTCCCTCTGCCCTTTGCTGCCCCAGGTCCAGAAGGGTCTAAAGGCACCATGCGAACGTGGGGGACAGTTGCATCCACAAGGTCCCTCCCCGGCAGGCCACAGACACTGAGGAGAGTCGGGCATAGCCTATCTTCTCCTCATTGCCTAAATGAAGCTCCACATCAAGGCAGGGTTACAGACCAGGACCCCTCACCCTGCCTGTCCTATTGCCGGGACACCCCAGCATGTTCGAGAGAAACGTCCCCATCTGGTTCTGATTCATTTATACTTAATTAATCAACATGTTGTTTTGTAAGAGTCACTTGAGCTCTGAGAACCATTCTCAAGCCTTTTCTTTTCGTCTTTCTTGTCTTGGAAACAGAAAAATTAGGTTTCATCAAAAAACAGTGATGTTGGAGCTTGACAAAGCACGGGTCTGTGGGAGCCAGGCCCTGAGGGTGACAGCTCAGCCTCAGCGGCTGCTGGGCCCAGAGAACGTTCCTCTTGACCTCGCAGAGCAGGTCAAACGCTGGAGGGGAGGTGGGAGAGGACCAGGGAAGGGCATCCCTCCACACTAGCTACTCCTCGAGGGCAGCCCCAGGTCCGTTTACCTACACACTCCCAGACTTCCCAACACGGAGCCTGGTGCAGGGTCTGCCCTGTAATGCTTATTGAATGAGCAAGGGAAAGAGAGAGAGGAAGGAAAGAAGAAAGGAAGGAATTAAAGAAGGAAGAGGGGCTGGGAAGGAGGGGAAAAGAAAGGAGAGGAAAGGAGAAAAGAGGCATTACTAATATCTAGGTGCATTCAGGACACATTCTCTTGCCAAAGTTAGACCAGAATGTCAAAGCTGGGAAGACCCTTGGAGATCTTGTGTGGAAGTTTCCAAGCAGCTGTCTTATGAAAAATGGTTGCTAATCTGTAACTGGTTTGGGAAAGGTCCTATTCTCTGTCCTCCGCCTCTTCACCACGAATGCTCTGCTAAGTCCTGCCATCAAGAAATCTGCTGAAGCCAGCAATGCTCAAAGCTATTTGGCCAAGACTCCTATGACCACCTTGCAGAATAGGTTACGGGAAGCTTTCTGCTACCCCCCTACCTCCACCCTAGTGCCAGTGGGGAAACCAAGGCTGTGAGTAGGAGGTAGGTTGGGGGAATCCACTCACCCAAAAGGAGTGGGGGTTGGGGTGGGACTAAAATCCAAGGCTATCTCCATTGCACCTGACAGGTAAACAGAGTCACAAAGCCTCTCTCAGAAGATGCTGCCCTGGACATGCATGTGTTCCAGATGCAACATATCAGCAACCATGGGGAGGGCCGCCAGTAGCCCCCTCACCAAATAGTGGCCGTGAACGGTGCAGCCATGCCTGACCTCCTCACTGAGCAACTGGGGATGGAAGAGGGACTGGAAGTTTTCTTCGTCTTGATTCTGTGTGTCTGTATGGCATGTGTTTTAGAACTGAGAAGCATCTTAAAGCTCTTCTAAACCAGCTCCTCTTCAGATGGGGAAATTGGGGCTCTGAGAAGGGAAGATCAACAGAGCTCAGGAGACATCCTCTCAGCATCATGTCAGACCGGCTGAGATTCAAGCCTGCTTTGCTACTAACCCGCTAGGCAACCTTGGACAATCAGTTTTACTCTCTGAATCTCAGTTTCCTCATGCAGAAAATAAGCATCCCCCCAACCTCCCCTGGGCTGTTGTGAGCGACCAATGACATGATGGGCAGGAAAGGAGAATATCTACTGCATTTGGCTACTCACTTAACAGACACGCTAACTCACTGAGTCTTACCCACATCTGCCCTGTGAGTTGGATATGAAGACCATTATTCCTATTTTAAAGAGGAGTTACTGAGGAGAGAGGTTTTTTATTTTTAATTTTTTTTTTTTTGGTCTTTCTGAGAACTGAGAAAATCTTAGAGAGCTTCTAATAGACCCTCAGATGGGTAAACTGAGGTTCAAAGAGGCAAAGTGATGTCCCCAAGGTCACTCAGCTGGTAACTGAGGAAACAGAGATTTGAAAAAGGCAGGCTGACTCCAGAGGCTATGAGCTTTACCATAAAAGGGCCGTTCACAGACCAGTGTCCTCATGAGGTCGCAGACTCCCCCCAGCTCACCTGAAGCCCACCCGCCTCTCCCTTCCCTGGACCCCTCTGTCTAGTCACGCCTGGACCTGGAGTCCTTCAGACCTCAGTCTCTCCCACCCAAGCCCACCCCTCCATTCTCCAACAACCACTCTCAGCCTCCTGTTTCACTCCAGGAGCGATTTTGTCTATTCAGGGCTTTTTACTAAAAGGGACTAGAAGCGCCCAGAGAGCAGTCTTGTTCTCCTTCCCATGTAGACTTGCTCAAACCTAACACCAGAGCTGGAAAGAAAGAAGACACAGGGTCTTACTCACCTGCTGGTCAACTTAGCAAAGTTACTTAGCCTGTCTGAGCCTTGGCACCTGGCTCTATGAATAGGATGATCCCTATGTCATGAGGATGTGGTGGGGACTCCCTCCATGCGTGGAAAACCCTGGGCACAGAGGCTGGCATTTGGCCCTCAACTCTCAGACTGCCAGCTGGACAGAGGTCAAAGGGCTGCCGGCTCAGGTGTGGAACTCGCTCACCCTCCTCGGCCCCACAGACTCTGACAACCCTGGCTCTGCAAGGACAACCTCAAACTTACCTCCTGGGACATTCTGACTCCTGCAGGGAGGGAACATGGCAAAGAGTCCCAAGGTGAGAGTGCAAGGGGCCCCCGGCTTTGTGCCCCAAGTACATTTATAATCTGAACCTTGGTTCATCCTCTTAGTGGCCCTAGGGGGTCAAGACGGAAAAACTGAGGCTCTTGGAGGATGTAGATGTCTTCCAGGTCATCCCAGAATAAATGTTGTCCAACTCCAGTCTCCCTGAGCTCACGCAGCTCAGGGCCTCACCCAGGGGGAACCTACGAGAAACTACTGCCTTCTGGAAAGTCATGCAGAGATTCAGGATCTATACTGGGACTCAGACCGGGGCATCAGGGCTCTTTACCTCACCTCCTGGCTCAGTACAGATGCTTGGGATGATTTCTGAGCCACTGACTCTGTCCCTTAGTTCTTCCCACCCCTAGCCTCTGTCACCTGAGGCTTCCTGTCTCTGCAAAAGTCACTTTCCTTCCTCCCAGCAATACTATTATTACAGGGAGTGAGCATAAGGAGTCAGCCCTGCCAGCTCTTTCCCTCCCTAGAGAGCCTTCTTGGTCCAGCTTGCCCCACAGTATCCTGGGGCCTCAGTCTCTCCATCTGTAGAGTGGGGTTGACAGCAGTCTGGAAGAGCTAACGGCTTGGGGAGCCGGGCACCAGGCAGATGCCCCCAGAGCCACCCCTCGACTATCCTGCTGCACTGCCCGGCCATCCTGCCGGCTGCCCCTCATACCTTGCTTCTTCCTTCGGTTCAGGGGGAGCATGTCCACGGCGTGGGCGACAAGCAGCAAGAGGCAGAGTGGCGCCCGCATCTGGGCAGCCTGGTTCAGGCGGGCGTGCTGGGCGCCCTGGGAGGACCGACGACCCAGTGGCTACCCTGCGGCGGCGGTGCGGCGGGGCGCGGGGCATCCGCGGGCGCGGGGTCAGTCCCGCCGCCAGGGACCCGCCGTCCGCCCAGGGTCCGGCCTCCAGGTCGAGTGAGGGCGTCGGCAGAGCCCGGACGCGGCGGGCTGGGAGGAGCTGGCGCTTCGGGGGCGGCGCGTTAACCCGCTAGGGGCGGGCGCGCAGTGGGGGCAGAGGGGGTCGCCAGGCCAGGGGCCGAGAGGTCGGTCTGTCCGGCTGTGAGCGCTCTGGCGTCGTTCCTGCGCTGCATACACAGGTATGGTCCCCCACGCCACACACACAGGTACAGACGCTCAGACGCCAGGTGACCCTGTCCTGCTCTCAGCCTCTCCCTCCACCCCACTCTCTGCCTCCGATTTTCTTTTTCTTCTTTTCTCCTAAGCCTCAAAGTGACCGGCACCTCATAAATTCGCCAGGGAAGGGGCCCAGGGCCTGGACTGTGTTTCCTCCAACCTTATCTACAGGTTGGGAGCAGCTGGCCCAATTTTAACCCTTTCAGGGTAAAATTCCTCCTTCTTCCCAACAAAGGGTACGTTTCTGCCTCCCGCCACCCTGTCCACTGAAAACTGTGACAGTAATTAATAATACTGCCTGTCACTTTTGAGGCCTATGTGCTTGGCGTTGTTCTAAGCACTTTATACAGAATACAGTCTTCAAAACAACCCAGTGAGATTCTGTTCTGATTAACTCCACTTTACCAGGGAGGAAAGGGGGGCTCAGAGAGGCTGAGTGACTTATCTGAGATCACACAGCAGGTCACTGGTCTGTCTGGGTCCCATGTCTGTACCTTTTTAGCTACTATTTGGGGAACTTACCCTTGACAGTCTGTTGCTGAACCGTTGTTCTTCCTTTTACCTGTGTGTGTAATTTGAGTTAAAAAAAAATAAAAAGGTAAATGCCCGCATCTCCTTCTCCAGCCCCTTATTTTCGTCCTTAGTGAGATCCCCAGTGCAATGAGGACATTTGGGGGCATGTCAGGGGAAGGGAAACACAGAGAGTGAGGCCCCTCTGCCCTGGCCGGTCTTCTTCCATAGGGTTCCACGAACACCAACAAACAACCTCACAGGGGTCTGGGTAGAATGTCAGAGCCATCCCTCTCAATCGTGGTATTCTACAGATGGGCCACTGAGGCCTAGGGATGGGTGGTGCCTAGACCAGGAAGCCCAGAAAATCTAGGGCAGAGGTGGGATGGCATCAAGGTGTCCCAGCATGGTCCCCATCCACCAGAGCCTACCAAGTCCTCTTGTTCTCACCTCTTTGATATCCTCCTTCCCCTCTACCCCTCCTTTCACCCCTTTAATCCCAAAGATCTCAACTCCTTGCAGTATTTCACAGATGTCTCCTAGTCTCTCACACCTCTGAGCCTTTCATGAGTGATCTCTTCATGGAATGTTGGCCTACATTCCAGCCCCCTTCCCCACTGAGTAATTCAGGTCCCATCCTGAATATACCCTTCATCCAGGAAGCCTTCCCTGATTCTCGGGCCAGTCCAGGGCCTCCTCTGGGCTTCCACAATCTCTCTGTCACAGCTTGGATCACATGAGGTAGTAACTATAAATGTGTCTGTCCCTTCCTCTGAATTGTTAACTCTTTAAGGCCAGAGATGAGGTCATATCTGAATGCCAGAACCTGGCTCATGCTGGACACAGAGGAGGTATGCAACTTGTTTGTAGAATGAATGAATGAATGAGTTCTCCAGGCTTATACATGGATTTGGATATGCAGAGAAATAAGGTGACCCTAGAAGATCAACCTTTAGGAAACTGGAGAGTCAGCCCCTACGCATCCAGGTTGCTCAATGCTATAGAATCCACCTGCAATGCAGGAGACCTGGGTTCAATCCCTGGGTCTGGAAGATCCCCTGGAGAAGGAAATGGCAACCCGCTCCAGTATTCTTGCCTGGAAAATCCCATGGACAGAGGATCTTAGTGGACTATAGTCCATGGGGTTGCTAAGAGTCGGACACGACTGAATTACTAAGCATGTACACACTGCCTGGAAAATTCCTGATATCCTCAGGGCCTGTCTCCACTCTAGGTTACCTCGTCTGAGGGGCCCTCTCTGACTACTCCAGACAAAATAGGATGCCTGTGCCCTTTGTCTCTTGGTCCTGTTTTAATGCCTGTAGTACCAAGCACCACCAGGCCTGTTCATGTTTGAAATTTGCTTGTTTGTGAGTTTCTTGAGGGCAGATATCTTCTATTTTATCCTTGCACTGGACACAAAAACTGCTAAATAAATATCTGTGAAATGAATAAAAGAATGGAAAAAAATGAATGAGTGAGCACCCACTCATCCCTTGATTTGTTGTGGGACCTCAAGTACCTCCTATACTCTCTCTTGGCCTTAGTTTCCCCATTCATTCAGTGGCACAGATGAGATTTTGTGTTTTCTTCCGATCCTTTCAGAATTGGTATTTCTAGAGTTCTAAGAGCCAGAATTCAGGCCCCCACCCAACCTAGAGCTGCTCGAAGGGTCTTGGGTTCTCTGTAACTGTAGTGGGGAGGCAGTCTGGGAATCCCAGTCTGCCATCCAGCCGCGCTCTCCGAACATAGGGAGGACATCAGGGTCAGTGGTGCTGATGGCAGAATAGGAGGTGTACACACCAGGAGCCATCAGTTAAGGAACTACTGGACGCTGTCACAAGTAAATGAGGCTGGCTATAATGGCTGCACCGCATTATGCTCAGAGTGTGTATTCCTGATCAGCAAGTCCTTCTTTGCAGGATAGCCAGGACCTCAGTTCCTTCCAGCTTGTGCTGTGCTCTTTGTTGTTGCTGTTTAATCACTAAATTGTGCCTCACCCCATGGACTGTAACCCATGCCTCCTGCATTACAGGAGGATTCTTTACCACTGAGCCACTACGTGGCTTAAAGCTCACTGTGGAAGGGGCAGGACATGGAGGACCACCTACGGGAAGTAAAGAGTGTGTCCTTCCGTGTCTCATTGGTCAGAACTCAGTCATGTACCCCATATACCTGCAAAGGTGGCTGGGAAATACAGTCTAGCCATGCCATGTGCTAAGGAGGAAAAGCAAACGATTGGTGAACCTCTGGCCAGTTTGCCCCACTGGGCCACGCTCACCCCAGTGATGTGGTGGCTCCTGTGTGTGTCACTTCCAGCCCCTATGAGCTCTTCTTCCTAAGCAGCCAGAGGACCTGGCTCTTCTTCCAGGTGCAGCCCAAACTCCTCCTCTGAGCAGCAATGGCTGCTGGCTGGCTCCTGCTTGAGTGGCTAACTGTCCTGGTTGGCCAGGGATTGAAGAGATTCCTGGGATGCAATTTTATCTCCTGTACAGTTTTCTATAACCGTCACCACATCTAAATACCTAACAGGACCATCACAACACTCCCTTACTCATGCTGTTCTTTAGGGCTGCACCCACTCCCTCCCCTCCATCCTAATCCTTGACAAACCACTAATCTGTTCTCCGTTTCTATAATTATGTTGTTACACTTATGTTATATAATGGAATCATGCAGTATGTGTCTTTTTGAGACCGGCTTTCTTCACTCAGTATAATTTCCTTGAGATTTATCGAGGTTATTGCATGTGTTAATAGCTGCTTTTTACTGCTGAGCAGTATTCCATGATATGGATGTTTTATATATTTTGCTTAGCCATTCATCCATCTAAAGACATTTGAATAATTTCCAATTTGGGGTTAATAAGTATAAAGCTACTATGGACATTTGTGTACAAGTTTCTGCCTATCTTCTTTGGCAAATGTCTGTGAATGTCAGACATATTTGCCCATCTTAATTAGATTTTCTTAATTGTTGGATTTTAAGAATTCTTTATACTATATGTTATTTGCTAGCATTTTCTTTTAATCCATAATTTGTCCTTTCATCCTCTTGCCAGTGTCTTTCATAGAGCCAAGGTTTTACTTTTGATGAGGTTCACATGATCAGTTTTTCCTTTTTTTTTTCCCTAAAAGTCTTACAGTAGTGGTTCGTTTATTTATTTATTATTTTTGGTTGCGCTGGGTCTTTGTTGCTGTGTCCAGGCTTTCTCTAGTTGCAGCAAGCCAGGATTATTCTTCATTGCAGTGCACAGGCTCCTCATCTCAGTGGCTTCTCTTGCTGCAGAGCACAGGCACTAGGAGCATGGGCTTCAGTAGTTGCAGCCCGGGGCTCAGTAGTTGCAGATCAGGGGCTCAGTATTTGCAGCCTGGGGTCTCAGTAGTTGAAGCACGGGGGCTCAGTAGTTGCAGATCGGGGGCTCAGTAGTTGCAGCCTGGGGGCTCAATAGTTGCAGATTGGGGGCTCAGTAGTTGCAGCACGGGGGCTCAGTAGTTGCAGATCGGGGACTCAGTAGTTGCAGCCCGGGGCTCAGTAGTTGCAGATCGGGGGCTCAGTAGTTGCAGATCGGGGGCTCAGTAGTTGCAGATAGGGGGCTCAGTAGTTGCAGCCCGGGGCTCAGTAGTTGCAGATCGGGGGCTCAGTAGTTGCAGATCGGGGGCTCAGTAGTTGCAGATAGGGGGCTCAGTAGTTGCAGCCCGGGGCTCAGTAGTTGCAGCCCAGGGGCTCAGTAGTTGCAGCCCAGGGGCTCAGTAGTTGCAGCTCACGGGTTAAGGTGCTCTGAGGCCTGTGGGATCTTCCCAGACCAGAAATCAAACCCGTGTCCCCTGCATTAGCAGGTGGATTCTTAAGCACTTTACCACCAGGGAAGTCCCAGGTTTACGTTTTATGGATCATGCTTTTGGTGTCAAATCTAAGAACATTTGCTGGTCCCAGGTCTCAAATATTTCCTCTTATTTTTCTTCTAGATGTCATATTGTTTTACATTTAAGTCCATAGTGCATATTAAATTAATTTTTGTATAAAGGGTGAGGTTTAAGTCAAGGTTCATTTTTTGCCTATGGATGTCCAATTGATATGCTGAAAAGACTGCATTACCTCCATTGAACTGATTTTGCTCTTCTGTCAAATATTAATTGGGTATATCTATATGAATATATTTCTAGGTTATCTATTTTATTCCACAAACTATGTGTTGTCTTGTCTGCCAATACTGAGATTATGGTAGCTTCATAAGAAATTTTGAAATTGGGTAGACTGATCCTACCCATTTTATTCTTTCTCAGAGTTGTTTGAGCTATTCTAGTTCCTATGCCTTTCAATATAAATATTATAATAATTTTGTCTGTGTCTACAAAAAAATCATGTTGAATTTGATCAGAATTACAGTAAACATGTAGATCTATTTGGGGAAAATTCATATCTTAACGATGTTGAGTCTTTCAATCCATGAATATGTGTCTCTCCATTTTTTAAGATCTTCTTAGATTTTTTTTAAAAAATCAGTGTTTGGGATCATTTTCAGTATACACACACACACACACACACACATATGTGTGTTTTATTAGATTTACACCTAAGTATTTCTTTTCTGTTCTAAAAAAACAATTGTATTTTTAGTTTTGCTGCCCATTTTTAATCACTGCATATGGTGATTGCAGACATGAAATTAAAAGATGCTTACTCCTTGGAAGGAAAGTTATGACCAACCTAGATAGCATATTCAAAAGCAGAGACATTACTTTGCCAACAAAGGCCTGTCTAGTCAAGGCTATGGTTTTTCCAGTGGTCACGTATGGATGTGAGAGTTGGACTGTGAAGAAAGCTGAGCACTGAAGAATTGATGCTTTTGAGCTGTGGTGTTGGAGAAGACTCTTGAGAGTCCCTTGGACTGCAAGGAGATCCAACCAGTCCATTCTAAAGGAGATCAACCCTGGGATTTCTTTGGAAGGAATGATGCTAAAGCTGAAACTCCAGTACTTTGGCCGCATCATGCAAAGAGTTGACTCATTGGAAAAGACTCAGATGCTGGGAGGGATTGGGAGTAGGAGGAGACGGGGACGGCAGAGGATGCGATGGCTGGATGGCATCACCGACTCGATGGACCTGAGTTTGAGTGAATTCCAGGAGTTGGTGATAGACAGGGAGGCCTGGCGTGCTGCAATTCATGGGATCGCAAAGAGTCGGACACAACTGAGCGACTGAACTGAACTGAACTGAACCTATAGAAATGCATCTGATTTTTAAAAAATTGCAATTTGACTGATTTGCAATATTGTGTTAGTTTCTGAGGTACGCCAAAGTGATTTGGTTTTCTTATATATATATTCTTCAACTTGTTCTTTTTTTTATTATAGGTTATTATATGGGCTTCCCAGGTGGCGTTAGTGGTAAAGAACCCACCTGCCAATTCAGCAGACCTAAGAGACATGGGTTCGATCCCTGGGTCAGGAAGATGCCCTGCAGAAGGGCACGGCAACCCACTCCTGTATTCTTGCTTGGAGAGCCTCATGGACAGAGGGGCCTGGCGGGCTATAGTCTGTAGGATTGCAAAGAGTCAAACACAACTGAAGCGACTTAGCACACATGCACACACATAAGATATTGAATATAGTTCCCTGTGCTATACAGTAGGACACTGTTATTTATTTTCTTTTTAAGACTTTTTTTTTGCTGTGCCATAATGCTTTTGGGATCTTAGTTCCCCAGCCAGGGATTGAACCCAGGCATGTGGTAGTGAAAACAGAATCCTAACCACTGGACGGCCAGGGAATTTCCCTATTTTATATATTGTAGTTTATATCTGATAATCCAAAAGTTCTAATTTATCCCACACACTCCCTCCTTTCCCCTTTGGTAACCAAAGTTTGTTTTCTATGTCTGTGAGTCTCTTTCTGTTTTGTAAATAAGTTCCTTTTGTATTATATTTTAGATTTCACAGTAAGTGATATCATATGATATTTGTCTTTTTCTATTTGACTTACTTCACTTAGTATGATTGTAATTCCATTTATGTTGCTGAAAATAGCATTATTTCATTCTGTTTTGTGATTGAGTAGTATTCCATTGTGTATATATACATGAATGTTGAATCAGCCTTTCCACCCTGGATTAAACTCTGCTTAGCCATGGTGTATGATTTGTGTGTGTGTGTGTGTGTGTGTGTGTGCATGCGCACACATGCACACTCAGTTACTCAGTCGCATTTGACTCTTTGCACCCCTGTGGACTGTGGCCTGCCAGGCTCCTCTGTCTATGGGATCCTCCAGGCAAAAATACTGGAGTGGGTTGCCATTTCCTCCTCCAGGGGATCTTCCCAACCCAGGGATCCAACTTGTGTCTCCTAGCATCTCCTGCATTTGCAGGCAGATTCTTTAGCACTGAGCCACCTGGGAAACCTGTGTGATTCTTTTTATATATTGCTAAAATCGACTTGACAATGTTTTATTAAGGATCATTGCTTCTGTATTCATGAAGGCTGTTGATCCCTGTGCATTTTTGTCTGAGTTTGTCTGATTTTGGTAGTAGGATAACACTAGCACCAGTCGCACCAGAAGAGCAAAGCAGGCCAGACTAGAATTGCAAGGGCTCTGGAAACCAAATAGTCATTGCAACTACATCCCCCAAAGTAGGTGAGAACCTATATGTACACCTAAACAGTGAAACTGCCTGCTAAAATTGAAGATTTCAAATAGGCCTGGATATAATATAACAGCCCAGATTTCTAGGATATGTAGAAAATTAACTGTCATACTAGAAACCAGAAAACAATAATTTGAATGAGAAAAGACAATTAACCAATGCTAATACCTGATGATCCAGGTATTGGAATTATCTGACAAGGATTTTAAAGCAGCCATAAAAAAATGCTGTGAGAAGAAATCATACATTTGAAAATGGAAGATCTCAACAAAGAAATAGAAGTTAATTAAAAAGAACCAGAAAGAAATTTATAAAACTGAAAAAACATTTGAAACAAAAATGTTGCTAATAGAATCGATAACAGAGTGGAGATACCCAGTGATGGACAAATACCCCAGCTCCCTCCTTCAGCAAGTGGGGGAGCCTGAGGCATGGTCTATACTGTCCCCCAGAACTCCCCAGCAGGGTTTAGCTCCGGTTGTGCCCGGTGGTAATTGTCCTGATGATCCATGGATTGCTTTTAGGTCCTGTTTCACTCATTCTCAGCCCTGTGTTTCCCAAGATCAATTCCCAAGTAAAGTTCTTGAACTCCAGTCTGTGTCTCAAGGTCTCCTTGGCAACCCAAACCAATACAGTATCTTGCTAATTCTTCTGACCACTCTTGCGGTGTGCAGGTAAAAGCAATGCCTATTTCAGAGTAAATCTTCACTAATAATTTCCCTTATCTATACCAGTTTCATCATTTATAAATGAGAGTCGGGCTTCCCTGGTGGCTCATTACGATAAAGAATCTGCCTGTGATGCAGGAGACCTGGGTTTGATCCCTGAGTTGGGAAGATCCCCTGGAGAAGGAAATGGCAACCCACTCCAGTATTCTTGCCTGGAGAATTCCAGGGACAGAGGAGCCTGGTGGGCTACAGTCCATGGGGTCACAAAGAGTCAGACATGACTGAGCAACTAACACACAAAAGAGAGGCACCCCAGCTTCTTCCACTGAACTTTGTCTTGTTCTCTTAAATCACAAACTCTGCAACAACCCCTGTCTTCCTTCTTCACTTGGGCTATTTTTTCCCAGGGGAAGGCTAGCAGCCTTGGCCCTGGGATGCTCAGACAAACAAAGGCACTGCTTTAAACCAGCACTGCCCCCCGCCTTGCCAACCCCAGTGGAATCACAGCCTCCATGGTAGGTTGGGGTTATTGTTTTTAATACCAGTGTGAAATAAATTGAAAAATTACCCATAAAATACAGGTTTTCAACAGCTGGCCTGAAATTTCTTTCCATAAACAAACAAGTTTAAAGAGATGCCTTAGTGCTACCCGCCAACTCCTCCCCCAGTCTTTCATGTCCCCCTGTGGGAGTGGAGTCTGCTGAAAGTCTCGCCTCCCAGACACAGGCAGGCTGCTGGGGGCCACGGGTCATCCCTAGGCCCTTTGCTAACCTGCATCTCTTACCCTAGTCTGTCTGCTCCATGAAGAACCTCTCAGACTCATCCCCCACCCCTCGTTCCCGGACTGAGCATAGACTTGGAAGCCAAACTATCTAATTTTGAAACAGAGATTTCATAAATATTTTTAAGCAAATTACTTATCTCTGCTTCTGTTTCCTCCTCTGAAAACGGGGATCATGTTAGTACCTACTTCATAGGGTTGTGTGAGGACTAGATTGAATATATATGAAGCTCTTAGAACAGTGCCTGGCACAAGGCCACTTGGTGTAGCTGTTAGCTATTATTAGTTTTACAGGCAGAAGAGAAAGTAGGATAGAAGATGGAGTAAGAGGCTTAGTGACATTTAGATTTTCCACAGTGAGCCTTGTTTGGGGTTTCCTCTGGGGTGTTTATGTAAACATCTGCCCAGTGCCCTGCAGTTTGGAAAGCTTGCTGACATCTGCTCTTTCATCCCGCCTGACATTTAACTGCAGAAGGATACAGGGCACGGGTTACGATTAGTCCAGCTTACAAAAAGGAAACTGAGGCCTAGTAGGTGAACAGACTCCCCCAATGTCTCAGAAAGTGATAGACACCTGTTTGGTGGTTCGAGGACCCAAAATGAATCCTGATCCTGGTTGTAACGCTCTACCTCGATTCTCATCAAAGACTGAGCCTTGGTCCTTCATCACACACTGATTCTTGACCCTGATTCAGTCTTAGACTGAATCATAATCCTGGTCCCACATGGGGCTCCGACCCCATTCTTGATCATGGACTGAGTCCCAGTCTAAGCTGTCATCTTGGGATCAGTCAGAACCTCGAATATTGTTTCACAGTAGATGCTGACTTCAGGCTCTGATGGAACCCTGATCCTGTGACAGACTGAATCCTGTCCTTCTTATAGCCCCAGTCATACTCCTAGCTCCATACTGACATATGATCCTGGTTTCATACTGAGCCTCCACTCTGGCCCCAGATAGAGCCCTCAGTGGGGTCTCTAACCTGGGACACTACTTCTAGCCTCTTCCTACATCTGCTCTATGAATCCCAATTTCCCGTCTTCCCCAGGATTTAGTCCATCGCCTGGAAGACAGTGAGAAAGAAAACTGCTCTCAGCACGCTTTGGAGAAGACCCAGGCATCAGAGCAGTATTTCCAACCTATTACAGGAGGCAAGACCCTCATCTCGTTGCCTGTGTTTGCAAACCCTCCTAATCCCACCCAGAGCCAGCCTCGAAGACCCAAGTCTTCCTGATGCCAGAACTCTGAGGAGTTCTATTGTTTGGGTGGCTTTCAGTTCTGATTATTTAATGCAGTTGTTCATGGTTTTACACTCACAGCCCTGGTCCGCTGGGATAGGGGTTTTCTTGCTCTTGCGGTTAAAGTTGTAACACTTTTTCAAACAAAGGGAAAAGTTTTAAAACAACAGTGAAAATATTTCTAAAACATGTTCACCGTCAAGTTGATTTCTCAGTAATTGGTTGGCGGAGAGACGGGAAGGACAAAGAGAAGTTTTGCATAGTTGGGGGAGGCAGGTCTCTTGTGGGCTGGGGCAGAGGTACAGGGACCAGCCTTGGCTCTGGGGAGATGAGGGGGAACTGAGCGCAGAAGGGTGGAGGAAAAAGTCAAGGTTCATGCCTCTGAACCTTCCCACTCTAGAAGAAGTTGAGCCTCTTACTTGCTATGCACCCTTGACTGTGAGCCTCATAGTCTATGAAATGAAGACAATACATCTGCCCAAGGAAGACTCTGGAGATCAAATGACAACTGCAGAGTACCCAGCTCAAGTCCTGACCCTGGGTGGGTGCAAATTATAGCAGTTGCTGCCATTGTTATTATTTATACACATTTATATATGTATACATATATATATATTGTTTGTCAGCTGAGAGGCAGTAGAGCTTGATGGTAAATGGACGCCAGCATCAGAACACCTGGGTTCAAGTCCTGGTTCTATTACTTATTTATTACTTGACCTTCCGATGGCTCAGCAGGAAGAATCCACCTGCAGTGCAGGAGCCATGGGAGACACAAGTTCAACCCCTAGGTCAGGAAGATCCCCTGGAGTAGGAAATGGCAACCCACTCCAGTATTCTTGCTTGGGAAATCCCATGGACAGATGAGCCTCACGGGCTATAGTCCATGGGGTCACAGAGTCTGAGCATGCACGCATGATATGTGACCTTGGGCAATTTGTGGAACCCTTCTGTGCCTTGGTTTCCTCATCTGTAAAATGGGAATGGTAATCAAGTTATTGTGAGGGTTAAAATGAGTTAAGACATGCAAAGCGCTTAGAACTTGCCTGGCACATTGTAAGTGCCTAATATGTGTTGTTGTTTAGTCACCAAGTCGGGTGAGCATTTCAGGCAGTGGAAACAGCAGATGCAAAGGCTCAGAGGAGGGAATGAACTTGTGCTCAGGGTAGTGAGGGGAGGTAGAGTGGCTGGGGTGGAGGGAGCAGGGGGTGGTGTGTGGGAAGTGGGGCAGAGCAGAGGCACCGGTGGTGGGCTTGGGACATGCACAGCCTTGTCTGGGTGTATTCCCAGGGAGATGGGAGGGGCGGGTGGTGGTGTGGATAAGGAAGCAGGAGCTGCCGCCTTTGAGGAGGACTGGGGACGGACACGGCACCCCACTCCAGTACTCTTGCCTGGAAAATCCCATGGATGGAGGAGCCTGGTGGGCTGCAGTCCATGGGGTCGCTAAGAGTCAGACACGACTGAGTGACTTCACTTTCACTTTTCACTTTCATGCATTTGAGAAGGCAATGGTACCCCACTCCAGTACTCTTGTCTGGAGAATCCCAGGGATGGGGGAGCCTGGTGGGCTGCCGTCTATGGGGTCGCATAGAGTCGGACGCCACTGAAGCGACTTAGCAGCAGCAGCAGGGGACGGACAAGATCAGACACTGGCATTAGAAAAGCTGGAGTTCTGGGTCCTTCCAGTCTCTTCCTTTAATTCTCACAACAACCCATTTCACAGATGGGGAAGTGGAGGCCCCAGAGAGTCACACAGAGGGAACACAGATCTGGCTGCCACTAGCTCCAGAGCCCTGGCTCCCTGATCTCCCCCTTGTCTTCTCTGGCATCTGACTCCCACCCCTAAGGATCCTCAGGATCCACAGCCTCCCTCAGCCCACACAATCCTCAGCTACCTTCTTCCTAGCCAGCTCAGCCAAAATAGGGCTGAGGAAGAAGTGACAGGCGTCAACCCTCCAGTTATCTTCAGCCCCCTTAATTCCAGCCCCTACCTGGGGGCCTCCCTAGTCTCTCTCCAATTCCTTGTAACTTCGGGCCAGTTCAGCTCCTGGGAATTCTTGGTAAAGATATCCACAGTCCCAAGTCTTCCCCTTCTGCCATTTCTCCGGCTCCATCAGTGGGTGCCCTGCCCATACCATTTGGTGTTCACCATTTAGATAGTTGCTGTCCAGACCTTGGGGCTCTGACCACCCACCAGGCAGGCTGGGAGAGTTAGCACCCCGGGAGATGGTAGATAAGCCTCAGCTTCCTTGCCCCTTGGGTGGGATGACTCGTCTCCAGACTTCCCAGTAGGATGGAAGCCAGGTTGCCCACTTGCTTTCTGGGGTTTGCGCCCAAGTAACCCATTTGCCCTTGAACTCTTATTTCTGGTCTGCTAAGATAATCACTGTGGCTAGTCAGTTTTACCTGTAAAATAACTCCATCACCTCTGTGACTGCCCGCCTAGTCCAAGTGCCCAGCACTTCCTGCCTGTATGCATGTGAAGGCCTCCCAGGTTGTCTTCCAGTTTTGCCTCTGCCTCCGACCCCCCAAAAGCCAAAGGGGTCTGATATAAAGGAAACCAGGTCATCTCTTCTCCTGCTTAACACTTGCTGTGGCCCCCATTTCTCCCCTCATCACAGCCTGCAGGGCCCAAAGGATGTGGTCCTGCTGACCTCTTCTCACCTCTCCCCCAGGCCACACTGGTTGCCTTCCTGCTCTTGAAACACACCCACTCACAATGGTCTTGGGGCCTTTTCTGTTGCTGTTCCCTCTGCCTGGAACACTCCCCAGGTCTCCCATGCTGAGCTCTTTCTGGTCCTTCTGTTCTCAGTTTGAATGTCACCTCCTCCGGGAGGCCTTCCTTGATCACGCAATCAAGGAGTCCCGATTCTCCATCACCATGCTCCATCCCTTTAGCCTGCTTCCTTCCCTTTAAGCCTTTTCCCACCATCTGAGTTGGCCTTGAGGATTTGTGGTCTTGGTAACTCTGACTGCTCCCAAGCAGGGACCTTGTCTGCACACAATGGGCTTCTTGCCCCAGGCCCTCGGCTGGCTTCTGAGTCTAGCTGTGAGTTTGGTGATGTCCCTGCCCTCTTGGAGTTGATATCTGATTGGACAGGGGTTGGGGGAGCAGACAGATGATGCGCCAGTTGTGGAAAACGCCACAAAGGAAAAGAACTGGGAGAGAGAGAGTAGCCAGCTGGGGGAGCAGTAGTGGTTTAGTCACTCAGTCGTGTCTGATTCTTCACGACTCCATGAACTGTAGCCCGATTCTTTGCGACCCCATGGACTGTAGCCCGCCAGGCTCCTCTGTCCATTGGATTCTCCCGGCAAGAATACTGGAGTGGGTTGCCATTTACTTCTCCTGGGGATCTTCCTGACCCAGGGATTGAACCCAGGTCTCCTGCATTACAGGCAGATTCTTAGGGGTAATATTCTCTAAGAGAAAGGGAAATTGGATATGGGGGCTGTCTGGTGGTCCTTGCCTCAGGTACCAGCAGGAAGCTTACCAGCCCACACTTGGCTGTTTTCTGCATCCCTGTTTCTTGGTTCTTCTTTGTGTGAGGAGGGAAAGATGCTGCTCCTGGTCCTGAACTAGCCAGAATTCCTACCCCTGGGTCCCACCCCCTTTGCTGGCTTCCTTCTTCTCTTGGTCCAGCTAGCCAGCTCCGCCTCCCCGCCCTCCTCCATCTGCCTCCAGTCTCTGGTCTCTGTCCTGTCCACCCCACTTTGCTCCCATCTTCACTTTACTTCTCTCTGTCATCATGAAACATCTCAGAAGTTCTGCCCGTCTGTGTGGTGGCTGCTTTCTCACCCTCTTCTCTCTCCATCCTCCCTGGAGGTTTGGCTTCCATTCTTCCTCTGTACTCAGCGGATCTGGCCCCTTTTTGTCAGGAGATCCACTTTTTTCTAGGAGTCTGCAGCTGGCATGGGTGGGGGCTTCTGGCTCAGTCTCCCAGGAGGTTGCTGTCCAGATATCAGCTGGGGCTGCCCACACCTGAAGGTTTCGCTGCGACCAGAGGATCTGCCCCCAAGGTGGCTCACTCACGTGGCCAGCAAGCTGGTGCTGACTATTGACTGGGGATCTTGGTTCCTCTCCATGTGGGCCCCTCCACGGGGCTGCTTAAGTCTCCTCGCTACGTGGCAGCTCATTTCCGCAGTGAAGGATTCCATACCAAGCACTTTACACACAATCTCTTTTAATCCTCACAACATCCATAAGGGCCCCAAATAATGATTATATACATTTCTCAGATGAAGAAACCAGAGTTCAGAGAGAAGAAGTAACTTGCCCAAGTCAAGGGCACAGCTAGGATTCAACTTCAGGTCTCTCTGGCTCCAAAGCCCTACTCCTTACTACTGGGTTGCCTCTCTGAATCATCACAAAGTTCCAGCAAATAATCTGTGACTGGGAATCCAGAATCACTTTGATTTGATTTGATTTAGATATTCTCTTGCTGGTAGCCTGGTCCCACTCTCTCCATTGTGGGTGCTGCCCTTTTTTAGACCTTTTATCAATGAGTCACTGGTGTTACCCATTCTTCCTTCCCAATATTCTTGCCATCCCCTTCTCTTTTCCAGCCCTACACTTTCAGTCTTATCTTGGGCCATCTGGTCTTCTCCCTGGAGACAAAGTCAGAAGAGGCAATACTTTCTGCTGACACTCCTTGATCTTACCCACCCAGTCCACCCTCAGCTCTCCTCTGCCCATCCTCTTAGAAGACAGAGATGCAAAGGATGACCCCATAAGGCAGAATTCATTTTGTGTATTTTGCAGATATGGAAATAGAGGATGAGCTAAGGTAACATAAGGAGTGGGGAGAGGACTGGAACAAAAACACAGGCTTGTCTTATTTCAAACGCTATGCTCTTTCCACTCTACCCACTGACCCATCAACTCATCCACCCACCCTCCTATCCTCTCATCCATCCATTGACCCATCCACCTATCAATCAGTCAACCCATCTTCCCATTTACAAACCTATAATCACTCACCTTCTTACACTTCCATTCTCTCATCCATCCATCCATCCATCTATCCATCCATCCTCCCATCCGCCAATCCACCTATCCACCCATTTATTTGAGAGCCTGCTGCTGCTAAGCTGCTGCTAAGTCGCGTCAGTCGTGTCCAACTCTCTGTGACCCCACAGACAGCAGCCCGCCAGGCTCCCCCATCCCTGGGATTCTCCAGGCAAGAACACTGGAGTGGGTTGCCATTTCCTTCTCCAATGCATGAAAGTGAAAAGTGAAAGGGAAGTCGCTCAGTCGTGTCTGACTCTAGCAACCCCATGGACTACAGCCCACCAGGCTCCTCTGTCCATGGGATTTGCCAGGCAAGAGTACTGGAGTGGGGTGCCATTGTCTTCTCCATTTGAGAGGCTACCATCCATCAATCACTATTCTAAGGACTGAAGTTGACTTTGAACTAGACAAAGATCTGCCCTCTTGGAGTTCACATTTTGGTTATGGGAGGCAGACAACAAATAAATACACTCTGCATGTGAAGCTTAAGTGCCTCAAAGAAAAGTAAAGAGGAGAGCAATGTTGAGAGCAGCTAAGACAAGTTGATGGTTAAGGAAGTCCTCTCTGACAAGGTGACACTTAAGCAGAAGTCCAAAGGAAGTGAGGAAGCAAACCTTTGTGACAACTGCAGAGAAGAGTATTCTAGGTAGAAGGAACAGCCGTGCAAAGGCCCTGAGGTGGAAATGGGCTTAATGGGCCTGAGAATCAGCAGGGAGGCTGGTGTGGATGAAGCAAAATGAGGGAAGGAGAGATGAGAGAGGAAGAGACCGGTTAGGCTAGATGTCCTCCACCCTTGTTGGTCACTGTGAAAACAGTTTCCCACACTATCTGAAAGTAGAGCATTCCTATGAAAACTTTTGTAAGCCAAAATGGTGTAGGATGAAAAAACAATTGCCTTAGGATACATCTTGATGCTGAAGCTGAAGCGCCAATACTTTGGCCACCTCATGCAAAGAGCTGACTCGTTGGAAAAGACCCTGATGCTGGAAAAGATTGAGGTCAGGAGGAAAAGGGGTCAACAAAGGATGAGATGGTTTGATGGTATCACCGACTCAATGGACATGAGTTTGAGCAAACTCCAGGAGATAGTGAAGGACAGGGAAGCCTGGCGTGCTCACAAAGAATCGGACACGAGAGCGACTGAACAACAAACAACATCTTGCTGATGGATATGCACAGTATAAATTGAGATAAAGCACAGATGCTCACAGACACAATTCAAAGCTATGGTGGTTTGATACTGAGATGCTGAGTGTAGTTCTGGGGGAATGGAGCTGGGTGGGGCCCCCCTCGCTGCCCAGGCAGTGTGCTGCCTTGATAAGCACTTCCTGCAAAACAAACGCTGAGGGCTATTTTGTCTTCACTTTTTTTTTTTTTTTTTGTAAAAGTGAAAATCCTCTTTGGATTTATTTTGGTTAGTGTAAACAGGTACTAAAGTAGATGTTTCATAAAAGCAGAGTGGTCTAAAGTGAACTTTCATAAAGTGGGGGATGCCTATAAATGAATTCTGTTTCCATTGAGTTAGCCAACAGAGTTGCTCCAATAATAGATTGATTCCTCATCTGCCAGGGAAGGGGCCACAGAGCTGTGGGCATCAATACTTCCTGATCTCTCTTTTCAACCAACCAGCCCAGTGCCTTTCACAACTGCCACTGGAGCTAGCGCCAGAGACGGGTGCCTAGGAGGCTGCGTCCTGTGCCTCAGTTTCCACAGGAGATGAGCCTGTGCTTCACTGGGTGAGGAAGGAGAGGGGCTAACCATTCCTGAGCACTATTAGCATCTCTCAACCTATTTCATCTTCACTACTTTCCAAAGCTGGTATCATTGAATCCATCTTATAGAAGAGGAAATTGAGGCTCTGAGAGGTCATGAGCTTGCTTGAGGTCACATGGCCAGGAGATGGCACCACACTCACCCATATTTCTACTTTTTCAACTCTCCTCAATTAAATCTTTCAAAAACTTAGCTTGAGTTCCTACTGGGTGCTGGACTCAGTGTGAGAGACACTTGTAGCCTTATGGCCAATTTTGAAGGCCAACTTCATAGTCACCTGGCACAACCCACCATTCTCTCGATGGGAAACAAGAGACCCTCTGAAGGTACATCCTGCAGGTCACACAGCTTAGAGAGGAGGAGGCTGGGAGAGTAATAGCTTATTTTATTACACCTCTGAACGGTCAGAAAGGGAAATAACCCATATTTTCCTCCACAACTTTAGTAACTTGACTTGGAGCTTGACAACAGATGTGTTCCCAGACTGTTGGCTATAAAACAAACCAATTTTCTCTACCGATTGTCATTGTGTTTGGGGGCATAGAGCCTAGGACATAGTTGTGCCTATTCTGGGGTAATAATTCCATCAAACAAGCACATTTGATAAAAGGGGGAATTTATTCATCAATAGATTTCTTAACTGATCGATCAATTGATTTCTATGTCCCTATTGTACAAAGGGTTTGAGGCAGCTTAGGAAGAAAGGAAAGGGTGGAAACTGGTCATCTTCTGTGATTCTTACATTCCGCTCATCAAGAAATTAAAGGAAAAAAAAAATCCAGCTGCTACATTGCTGGGGAACAAATTCTTGGTATGGAAGTAATTCTGCTAAGGCTAGCGTCCTCAGAGTACATTCCAAATGCTTTTCCTATTTTCAAATTTAATTAGGAGATGTTTCTGTAGTGTGAGTCATCTTTTAATAATGGGGGGTGTTTATTAGGGAGTGGGTGGGAAGGGGACAGGACAGTTGGACAATCTGAGCTCCCTGGGTATGTGATCTTGGGTGAGCCACTTCATTCTCTAAGCACCAGCTCCTTTGTCTGTAAATTAAGATTTAGGTAGCAGAGATTTGGGGAATGCTAAACTAGCTCATACGGGCTTCCCTGGTAGCTCAGCTGGTAAAGCAACAGCCTGCAATGCAGGAGACCCCGGTTTGATTCCTGGGGCAGGAAGATTCCCTGGAGATGGGATAAGCTACCCACTCCACTTTTGATGGGCTTCCCTGGTGGCTCAGATGGTAAAGAATCCACCTGCAGTGCAGGAGACCTGGGTTCAATCCATGGATTGAGAAGATCCCCTGAAGGAGGGCATGGCAACCCACTCCAGTATTCTTGCCTGGGGAATCCCCATGGACAGAGATGCCTGGCTACTGTCCATGGGGTTGCAAAGAGCTGGACACGACTGAGTGACTAAGATAGCACAAACTAGATCATACCTATGAAAGAAACTTCCAGCACTGTCTTCTCTTCCCATTCCTCTTCTCACTTAGTCTACTAATCAGTCTTGGGGACCATGGGAGGAATGTTGTTTTCTTCCTCCAGCGTGAACTACAGCCTTCCAGAGATCATTCAGCCGCTCCTCTGAAATGGCATTTCAGATCAAGTCAGATGTACCTTCTTACACTGGCACATCTTTATCTCTCCACATAGAGCCAAGCACATAGCTGTAAAAATGAAAAAAGTTCATTCGCAAGAGGGAAAAATCTCCTGGGTTGGGAAGGAGCCCTAGAAAAGAAGTGCTAAGATTTGGTTAAAGGGTAAGAAGAGGGCATCTGGGAGTTGCAAATCACAAAAGCCAGAGTATGGAGGCAGGACTGAGGTGAACAATGCTGTTGTTGAAGGTGATGGGGGTAGATTACAGTCAAAGAGAGGGAACGAGCACAGGAGCTGGAAGGGAAAATATGAGCTTCCATTGAAGACAAGGGGTTCGCTGGCTGATTCGTTTTGGGGATGAGCATCTCTCCTCCCCTGTTGGAGAGATCTCTGCTTCTCTGGGACAACAGGCATTGGTGAGTGCAGGGTTTGCCCATCATGCTTTCTCACCCCCTCTCTTCTGTCTCTGGGGAACTCTTTTCCAATTCTGGGAGTCTGGATGGAGGTGTCAGTTAAGATGCCTGTCATTCTGGCTGCAAGAGGGGGAGCTTTCTAGTTAGAATAGAACTGGAGCCAGTTGGAATCTTTTCTTTCTGTTGGGGCTACAGAGAGGATCTCCCTCTTCAGGCTATTGCAATGTAATCTTGGGGCTATTGTTTCATTATTTATACCACATGGAGCAAAGCTTGTCGGAAGCAGAAAAAAAAAAAAGTGCTATCCAGTAGAGATACAGAGAGAAGCAAAGCTAAGTGTAGGGGGAGGGCTGCCAATGTTGTCCATGTAGGCATCTCACCATACCCGCAGCCCATTGGATGTGACCTTTTTGTGGATTACTACGTTCCCTTTGTTCAACAAGATTTCTGAAATAGGGAACTGAAATACTTCTGATGGATACAGTTGGCAAATCGAGACAGACCTCCTCTTTAGAAATAGCCAGAGCGGGAATGGAATGCAGGAGACGTGGAGGGGCTGAGTGAAGGTCTAAGATGTTGCTGACTCACTGCAGCCCTTGCTCAAGTCACTGCCCCTCTCTGGGCCTCAGATTCATCATTGGTGGTGAAATGAGCAGGAAATAACATCATTTATTTATGCCTCATCTTGTTGTGATTATATTTTAAGGCAGCTTACAAATATTAAGAGATGGAGCCAAAGCAAGAACGGTACCCAGTTGTGGATGTGACTGGTGATGGAAGTAAAGTCTGATGCTGTAAAGAACAATATTGCATAGGAACCTGGAATGTTAGGTGCATGAATCAAGGCAAATTGGAAGTGGTCAAACAGGAGATGACAAGAGTGAACATCAACATTTTAGGAAGTAGTGAACTAAAATGGACTGGAATGGGTGAATTTAACTCAGATGATCATTATATCTACTACTGTGGGCACGAATCCCTTAAAAGAGATGGAATGGCCCTCATAGTCAACAAAAGAGTCTGAAATGCAGTACTTAGGTGCAATCGCAAAAATGACAGAATGATCTCTGTTCATTTCCAAGGCAAACCATTCAATATCACAGTAATCCAACTCTATGCCCCAACCAGTAATGCTGAAAAAGCTGAAGTTGAATGGTTCTATAAAGACATACAAGACCTTCAGAACTAACACCCCAAAAAGATGTCCTTTTCATTATAGGGGACTAAAATGCAAAAGTAGGAAGTAAAGAGATACCTGGAGTAACAGGCAAATTTGGCCTTGGAGTACAGAATGAAGCAGGGCAGAGGCTAACAGAGTTTTGCCAAGAGAATGCACTGGTCATAGAAAACACCCTCTTCCAACAACACAAGAGAAGACACTACACATAGACATCACCAGATGGTCAACACTGAAATCAGACTGACTGTATTCTTTGCAGCCAAAGATGGAGAAGCTCTATACAGTCAGCAAAAAACAGACCAGGAGCTGACTGTGGCTCAGATCATGAACTCCTTATTACCGAATTCAGACTTAAATTGAAGAAAGTAGGGAAGACCACTAGACTATTCAGGTATGACCTAAATCAAATCCCTTATGATTATATAAGTGACAAATAGATTCAAGCAATTAGATCTGATAGACAGACTGCCTGAAGAACTATGGATGGAGGTTCATGACATTGAATAGGAGGCAGTGATGATCAAGACCATACCCCAAAAAAAGAAATGCAAAGAGGCAAATGGTTGTCTTAGGAGGACTTACAAATAGCTGAGGAAAGAAGAGAAGCTAAAGGCAGAGGAGAAAAGGAAAGATATACCCATCTGAATGCAAAGTTACAAAAATTAACAAGGAGAGACAAGAAAGCCTTCCTCAGTGATCAGTGCAAAGAAATAGAGGAAAACAACAGAATGGGAAAGACTAGCGATTTCTTCAAGAAAATTAAAGATACCAAGGGAACATTTCATGCAAAGATGGGCACAATAAAGGACAGAAATGGATGGACCTAACAAAAGCAGAAGATATTAAGAGGTGGCAAGAATACACAGAAGAACTATACAAAAAGATCTTCATGACCCAGATAACCGTGATGATGTGATCACTCACCTAGAGCCAGACATCTTGGAACATGAAGTCAAGTGGGCCTTAGGAAGCATCACTAAGAACAAAGCTAGTGGAGGTGATGGAATTCCAGCTGAGCTATTTCAAATCCTAAAAGATGCTGTGAAAGTGCTGCATTCAGTATGCCAGCAAATTTAGAAAACTCAGCAGTGGCCGCAGGACTGGAAAAGGTCAGTTTTTATTCCAATCCCAAATAAAGGCAATGCCAAAGAATGTTCAACCTACCATACAATTGCACTCATCTCACACACTAGCAAAGTAATGCTCAAAGTCCTCCAATCCAGGCTTCAACAGTATGTGAACTGTGAACTTGGAGATGTTCAAGTTGGATTTAGGAAAGACAGAGGAACCAGAGATCAAATTGCCAACATCCATTGGATCATAGAAAAAGCAAGAGTTTTCCAGAGAAACATCTATTTCTGCTTTACCGACTATGCCAAAGGTTTTGACTGTGTGGATCACAACAAACTGTAGAAAATTCCTAAAGAGATGGGAATACCAGACTACCTGACCTGCCTCCTGAGAAATCTGTATGCAGGTCAAGATGCAACAGTTAGAACTGGACTTGGAACAACAGACTGGTTCCAAATAGGAAAAGGAGTGTGTCAAGGCTGTATATTGTCACCCTGCTTATTTAACTTCTATGCAGAGTACATCATGAGAAATGCTGGGCTGGATGAAGCACAAGCTGGAATCAAGATTGCTGGGAGAAATATCAATAACCTCAGATATGCAGATGACACCACACTTATGGCAGAAAGCAAAGAAGAACTAAAGAGCCTCTTGATGAAAGTGAAAGAGGACAGTGAAAAAATTGGCTTTAAACTCAACATTCGGAACACTAAGATCATTGCCTCTGGTCCCATCACTTCATGGCGAATAGATGGGGAAACAATGGAAACAGTAAGAGACTTTATTTTGGGGGGGCTCCAAAATCTCTGCAGATGGTGACTGCAGCCATGAAATTAAAAGATACTTGCTACTTCGAAGAAAAGCTATAACCAACCCAGAGAACATATTAAAAATCAGAGACATTACTTTGCCAACAAAGGTCCATCTAGTCAAAGCTATGGTTTCTCCAGTAGTCACATATGGATGTGAGAGTTGGACTATAAAGAAAGCTGAGTGCCGAAGAATTGATGCTTTTGAACTGCGGTGTTGAAGACCCTTGAGAGTTCCTTGGACTGCAAGGAGATCCAACCAGTCCATCCTAAAGGAAATCAGTCCTGAATAATCATTGGAAGGACTGATGCTGAAGCTGACGCTCCAATACTTTGGCCACCTGATGTGAAGAACTGACTCATTGGAAAAGACTGTGATGATGGGAAAGTTGAAGGTGGGAGGAGAAGGGAACGACAGAGGATGAGATGGTTGGATGGCATCACCAAATCGATGGACAAGAGTTTGAGCAAGCTCTGGGAGTTGGTGATGGACAGGGAAGCCTGGACTGTTGCTGCAGTCCATGGTGTCACAGAGTCGGACATGACTGAGTGAATGAACTGAACTATAGATATTATAAAACCACAAGATGAGTAAAACAGGTAATGAAATTGAGAGAAGGAGAAAGAATGTGAGCTCAAGGATGAGACCAAGTTCCTGAATGAGTGCTGTGAGTTTCTGAACAGATGTCAGAAGTGAATAGCACCGTTTGTTCTGAGCTTTCTTACAGTCAAAGTGAAGAAAGAAAAACATAATTACATGGTTTCATGGGGGGGAACCCCCAAGCCAGTTCCTGAGCAGAAGACCAACTTTTCCTGGAATAAAAATTTAGACTAAATTTCCTGTTTTTCCCCATTATAAAGACTTTGTGAAACACTATGATCAGGGAGAAAAGACAAGTAACAGGCTGGAGAAAATCTTAATAGTTGCAACATATATAAATCAGAGTATTGAAATCCATAATAAATCAAGACCTCATTCAAGTCTGTAAGAAGAAAACACATCATCCATCATGAAATAGGCAAAGGGGAATAAAGAACCAATTCACAGCAGAATTCACAACAGATAAAATAGCTGTCAAATCAGCAAAAACCAGCAAAAGAATGGGCAATACCAGTGTTGTTGAAGGTATGAAGCAATGGACCAGCTCAGACACCTGTTTTCTTTTAGAGAACGAGATGGCTGGATAGCATCAACAACTCAATGGATATGAGTTTGAGCAAGCTCCAGGGGATGGTGAAGGTTAAGGAAGCCTGGTGTGCTACAGTCCATGGAGTCGTACAGAGTTGGACACGACTGAGTGACTGAACAACAACAACATCATTTGACATATATATTTATCTGTTTATCTGTTTGGGACAGTTTCCCTGACCAGACTGTGAGTTCCATGAGAATGACTATTGCCTGTTCACTGTTAAATCCCCAGCACATAGAACAATATCCCAGAACAGAGTCATAGGTGCTCAATAAATATCTAGCAAAGAGCCTGAGCAAGTGACATGAATGAACGGACAGCAAGTAAATTAGTGTAGCATATTTTGGAAGGTGGTCTGGCAGCATCCATTCGATTTTAAAGCCTCATTCACTGATTCGGAAATTCCTCCTTTGGCCATCTTCTCGATAGAAACACACAAATTCTCAAAGGAATGGATCGAAGAATGTTCTGTTAAATGGCATTGTTAAATGGCAAAAGTTGGAACTAACCTAAAGGCACAATAACAAGACAGTGATTAAGTTATGGTATATCCTCACTACAGTCCATGGAATTCTCCAGGCCAGAATACTGGAATGGGTAGCCTTTCCCTTCTCCAGGGGATCTTCCCAACCCAGGGATCAAACCCAGGTCCCCCACATTTCAGAGGATTCTTTACCAGCTGAGCCACCAGGGAAACCCATGGAATACCATATGTACTTCTTTTAAAAAAGCAAGAACAGATTTATGATACTTAATGTGGTCTGATCTCTAGGACACATTACTCAAAGAAAATAGCCAGTCACAGAGCAACAGTAGGTAGTATCTATGGGAAAAACAAAAACTCTATTTCTCATCTACCTATGTATCTATATATCTATTCTGTGTATCTACCACTGTGAGCAGTTTGGTCAGTCTATCAATACAAACAGACAAATATCTTAGAAAGAAAGACCAAACTGTTCACAATGGTAGCACCTGGAGAAGAGAAAAAAAAAAATGGAAGTGGGGGGCAGTGTGCAAAGGACTATGTTTACTTACAATTCTATTTAAGTATAAAATGCTTTTAAAATGAGCACACATAGGGGTAAAATTTGATAACATTTCGCAAACTCTATGCATCCCTCTAACCAGCATTCAGATAAAGAAAGAGAATATTACCAGCACCCAGGGCCCCTCTCTGCTCCTCATCCTCTCAAGGGTTGTTATCTGTATCCTCCTATCACCTTTGTCACCTTAGAGTCATTTGTCAATTTTTGAACTTTATATAAATGTGATCCTAAGATGGATACAACTGTGTTTGGGCACCCAACATTCTATTTGTGAGTTTCACTATTTTTACTTTTTTTTTTTTTTTTTAGAATACAACATTTATCTTTCTCTTTCTGACTCACTTCACCCTGTATAATAGGTTCTAGGTTCATCCACCTTATCAGAACTGACTCAAATGCACTCCTTTTTATGGCTGAGTAATATTCCATTGTGTATTTGTACCACAACTTCTTTACCCATTCATCTGTCAATGGACATCTAGGTTGCTTCCAGGTTGCTTCCATGTTATAGCTATAGTAAATGGTGTTGCAGTGAACAATGGGATACATGTGTCTGTTTCAATTTTGGTATTTTTACTTTTTGATTGATATATTTGTGTACATTTCAACTGTTTTCAAAGAGAATGTATCACCTGTATTCTACATATGTGAGTTGGATAATTATAATTTATTAATTAAATACATCAACACAGACGGTGTGTGAGCACCAACAATTTGCCTTCAGCATATACAGCAGGGAGTTCCCCAAGGTAAGAGTAGAGAATGAGATCATAGGCTGCTGTTTTGGACCCCTCCTCCCAGAGCTGGTGGCTGGGATCAGGGAATCTGTTTTGTAGGCTTTCTTTGGCTGTGGCTGAGGCTTTCCTGAGAGTTAGAAGTTTGGCTTCCCTGGTAGCTCAGACATAACGAATCTGCCTGCAATGTGGGAGACCAGGGTTCAATCCCTGGGTAGCAAAGACCCCCTGGAAAAGGGAATGGCCTCCCACTCCAGTATTCTTGCCTGGAGAATCCCATGAACAGAGGAGACTTGCAGACTGTAGTCTGTGAGGTCGCAAAGAGTCAGGCCTGACTGAACGACTAACACACACGCACAGGTTTGGCAGATGGTGCTCATTTTTCATGATAATACAGCTTCCCTGTGGTGGCCCCACCTCCCTGAGCTTGAGCAAGATTCCCCGCAGGCTGGCACAACCCAGAGAGGAGATGGACTTTGGTGTGGCACGGGCTGAACCCAGGTTGTCTGGCTTTAGATTCTGAACCAATATTTTACAGTTTAGTAGCAAAATGGGTGGAGAAGGCAATGGCACCCCACTCCAGTACTCTTGCCTGGCAAATCCCATGGACGGAGGAGCCTGGTAGGCTGCAGTCCATGGGGTCGCTAGGAGTTGTACACAACTGAGCGACTTCCCTTTCACTTTTCACTTTCATGCATTGGAGAAGGAAATGGCAACCCACTCCAGTGTTCTTGCCTGGAGAATCCCAGGGACGGGGGAGTCTGGTGGGCTTCCGTTTATGGGGTCGCACAGAGTCAGACATGACTGAAGCGACTTAGCAGCAGCAGCAGCAGCGAAATGGGCAGCCAAGAAAATGATGAAGACTTGCTAACCAAGAGGCACAGGGCTGCACAGATATCGGCACCCGGGGAGACTGGGTGGGCATGGTATGGAGGAGGATGGGAGTTCAGGGACCCTGGTGCAAAATGCAAAAGAAAAGCCTGCAGGCCAGGCGGAGTGGTGGTGGCTCGGGTGGGTGGAGGGGGTTCCAAGGCTGTGTGTTCCTTTGGGACCTTCTTAACCTCTCTGGGGGTGAAGGAGCCAAAGCCGCCATCTTTGGTCACTGGGAAACATTGAACAGCTTCATCTGTCGTCTGCGATTCGTTATACCTGTTTCCAACGTTGCACAGGGAAAGCAGGCATAAGCAGACAATATTTGAAAAAAATTTTCTGTTATAATTTTTATTACCTATTCCCCTCCCTCCCCTTTTCTTACTTCCTTCGCTTTCTCTTCTTTTCTTCTCATTTTGTCTTTCTCTCCTTCGCCCTCTCCTCCGGCCCTTCTATTTCCTCCTCCTCTTTCTTCTCCTTCTCTTCTTCTTTCTCCTCTTTTTTCTTCTCTTCTGAATATTTGCTGTACAAACACAGACAGTACAAAAGGGTTTACTGGGGAACGTGTACACTGGTCTCCTAGCCCCTCAGTTCCCCTTCCAGGAAGCAGCAACTCTTTTCAGCTTCTTTCTTGTGTTTTCACTCAGAAGTGGTTTGGGTAACCAAATGGAAAAGGAGGTGACAATGGGAGATGATATCAGATGTGGTTCCAAGACCTTCCCTTTAAACACCAGCCAGCCACAAGGAAGGCCTCTGCTGTCCCCATTTCTGGAGCCTGGGTTAGCCTCCTTAAAATCAGAGCATCCCCCTGCCCTCTAGAGTGGGTTTGGAGGTCCAGGAGAGAGGGCAGTGCAGTCCTGCAGGGTAAGGGCACCATACTTCACTGTGTTCCCCACTTCACCTGCTGCGAGACACCCTGGCCAGTATTTTTTTTAATCAATACTTAGAGAGCTGCCTCTCTTTTTCACAGCTGCATGAATTCCATGGTTCAGATGTGCCATTCACTTATTTAATTGATGCCCTGTTGATATTTAAGATATTAAGTTGTTTCCTGCCTTTTGCTATAACCACAAGGCTGTAACGCCTGTCCTTATGCAGACATCGTCTGCACATTATAAGCATGTGCAGAGTAAACTCTTAGAGTCAGTGCAGCAGAGGTAATAGGTACCTCTTGTAACCTGTTAAATGTTGCCAAATGGCCTGACCCTCCAATCAGTGCAGCAGCCTGTTCCCCACCAGCGAGTCGCCCAATACTTTTCATGTAATTCTAATTTTGTCAACTGTCCCAATAACGTCCTGTTTTTTTTTTTTTTCAATGCAAGATGCAGTCCAGATCCCCTATTGTATTAGTTGTTGTGTCTGTTTAGTCTTCTTTAATCCGGAATGGTTTCTGACCTTTCTTTGTCTTTTATGACTTTGACATTTTTGAAGAATGTAAGTATGTTGCTTTATGGGTGTTACATCACTCACTTGGGTTTTTGTTCTGTTTCTCTTGATTAGACTCAGGTTATGCCTCTTTAGTGGAATGACTTAGAAGTGATGTTATGTCCTTCCTCCTGTGTTGCATCAGGAGGCACATGGTATCAATTTGTCCCTTTGCTTGTGTTAACTTTGATGACTTGGTTAAGGTGGTATTGTTTCTCCACTGTAAAGATATTACTTTTTCTTTTGTGACTAGCTTTTAGGGATATACTTTAATATCTTTATTAAACAACTGTCCTTGTCAAACACACATTTCAAGGGTAAATTTCTTCATTGGGAGTGATGGGAAGCATTTGCTCCTGTGTTTAGGAACCATTGGATTGCCTTTTTATTAAATTTTGATAATGATTTTCTTTTCTTAAATTTAGATTTTAATTTAAATTTTACTTTATTTAAAAAACAACCCAAATGGTTGAGCTTAGCCCTATAGCTTTTGATCCACCATGATGGTAATAATTTTTTTTTCTTTTTAATTTTCGTTTCTCTAGCACCTCCAAGTAGGATTGGTTTCCCAGAATTCATCTGGGTCTCAGCCCCAGGGATGAGCCTGGTTTGCCTTGCCCTCCCTGATAACAGTCAGAGGCATTCTTGGCTGCAGCAAGGGGCAGAGAAATGCCTCCTGCCATTCCCAGGGGATTTCTGCTGTCTTAGGCTGCTGGTCAGAAGTGGGCCAGGCTGAGATTACAGCCAGACCTGAAAGCCAGCCCAAGTCCCACAATTATTACCCCCTGACCATACCTTATCCTCCACCTGGGGGCGGTCCTTCTATCCATTGCATCCTCCAGATGTTGAACAGTGTTCCAGAAGGAGGGCCACCCTCCCAGCGTCGTGCTGGCTTCAGGCTCCCAGTGCTACCCTTTTTGTTCCAGACTGTTCCACACCACCTCCCCCCACCCCCACCTTTCCGTACTGGTACATGGAGTGGCCCCAGGGGAGGAAAACTTTCAAGGTGTTTTAGCCATAGATCTCTGCTCAGATAAAATCCTAGTCAAAACCCCAGCTCACTCAACATCTCAGGGTGGAGTTGAAAACCCTTTGTACTTTCTACTCTTTTCACTTCACAAGCATTCCCAGCCATATATGCCCATTGCCATAACGTCTTGACAGTTGCTAATGAAATAAATTATTCATAGCCAGTTCTTATAAGGCAAAAATTTTAAACTCTTTCAAATTATGTTATGGCTAAGGACTATGAAGAAAGCTGAGCACAGAAGAATTGATGTTTTCAAACTGTGGTGTTGGAGAAGACTCTTGAGAGTCCCTTGGACTGCAAGGAGATCCAACCAGTCCATCCTAAAGGAGATTAGTCCTGGTTGTTCATTGGAAGGACTGATGCTGAGGCTGAAACTCCAATACTTTGGCCACCTCATGCGAAGAGCTGACTCATTGGAAAAGACCTGATGCTGGGAAAGATTGAGGGCGGGAGGAGAAGGGGACAACAGAGGATGAAATGGTTGGATGGCATCACCAACTCAATGGACATGGGTTTGGGTGGACTCTGGGAGTTGGTGATGGACAGGGAAGCCTGGCATGTTGTGGTTCATGGGGTCGCAAAGAGTCAGACTTGACTGAGCAACTGAACTGAACTGAATATATATTTAGAGTGGGTACATTTTAAAATATGTGATATACTTTTATTTAAGAAAAGAATGCCAGGGACCCATAGTGAGCCACCCTCTTGCACATCCCCCTTTCCAAATAAATCAGGATCACCTGTTTTTGTCTATCTCTAAACTGTTTCACGCATTGGAGAAGGAAATGGCACCCCACTCCAGTGTTCTTGCCTGGAGAATCCCAGGGACGGGGGAGCCTGGTGGGCCGCCATCTATGGGGTCGCACAGAGTCGGACACGACTGCAGCAACTCAACAACAACAACAAACTGTTCCTTTTAGTGTTATCCTCAAATTGCATGTTAGTGATGGGACCAAGTTCCCTCCCCCTTAACCGTTAGCCCCGTGAGGCCTCCTGGTCCACCATCATTCCCTGGCTCCAAGAATAGTACCCTATCTTAAAAGAAGAGATTGGTACATTGGGCTCTATTTACATTGAGAGGCTCCTTATTGAGGTAAGGTGATCAAAAAAGAGCTATAGGATAGATGACAGAATGAATGAATGAGTGAATTCACACTGGTTCCTTGTGAGGTCTGAGGGCTGTGACCCTTCATTTGCATGGTGATTGCAAAAGACTTTCAGGGTTTGGATTTGGGGGGAGAAGGACTGTCCTCTGCTCTCACTTTGCAGACCCTACTGGTGCAGGTAACCACTCCCAGGAGACTGTGAACAGCCTGGAGCCACCTCATCCTTCCCTGGGGTGTTTCTTTTGATGCTGTCTGGCAGTGACTGCTCACATAAGTGACTTTGCCAGACCCCACGGGACTACACTGCTCTCTCTCCTGAACCTCCCAAACCACTACATCTCTGAGAGGACAGGGGACGCTCAGTTTCTAAGGAAGCTAACCCAGGCTCCAGAAATGGGGAGGGGGAGACCTTTCTTGTGGCTGGCTTATGTTTAAAGGGAAGGTGTTGGGACCATGTCTGGACATCATCTCCCATCACCTCTAGGGATGCTCCTGCCGAGGACACTGCAGAGCTCTGGGAGGGACCTGCCATGGGGAGATCTGCCCTCCCCAAGCACTAGGGCAAGCCTCGGTCCTGGCTGTAGACAGGCACCTGGAGGAAGTGGAGCTGTGTTGACATGTCCACTCTGGCACTTCATAGCTCTGTGACCTTGGACAGGTGATTTCTTCTCTCTGGGTCTGAATTTCCCTCTCAATAAAATGAGGATAATCAGCTCTGCACCCTCTTAATGCCATTGTGAAGATCAAATAAGAGTGGGTGTGACAAGGCTTTGCAGGGAGCCCTGCACACACAGGGGAAACATTCTCATTAAGAGGGAAATGCACTTTTATTAAAGGAAAAGTAAAATTCAAAAGAATGAGCTAACCAGCATCTTTAAAAGAAGTGGCAAGCAGGACAGTGCTCATTTCTGGCTTACCCACTCCTCCCCCACCTGGCAGGCTCCTGTACCTCTCTGAGGGTCAGTATCTCCCCTAGGAAGGCCTGCCAGAGTGCACTGCCCTCCCATCATGCCTCCTCCATCACTGCCCTGAATTGTGACTATTTACCTGACAGTCTCCCCTCTTGGTCTGGGAATTTCTCTGGGTAAAAACTGCACCTGATTCATTTCAGAATTTCCAGCACTTCGCACAGAGCGCAGCACATAGTAGGCACTCATAATTACTTATAGCGTCAGGCTAGAGTATAGCTAATAGTGGAATAGCAGGGGCTGGAGTCTAAGGATGGTGGAAATTGAAAGCAGGCAAATTGACACTCCCTTCCCCAGCACCTTATCTGAATGACTCTCCATCCAGTTTTGAAACAAGGTCTAATCTGCCCATGACCTCAGACCAGGTGAAAGCGCCTGGGTGTAGGGTGACTTATTTGTTCTGGTTTGCCCAGAACTTTCTCGGTTTTAGTTCTAAAATATCATTTCCTGGGCAAACCAGGGCACTTGGCCACCCTACTTTGAGTTAAGGATCTGGGTCCTGTTTGCCAGTGAATCTCTGTGGTAGATATTGTATTTATTCTGACATTACCCCTCTCCTATTTTCCTTCCTCCATGTTGGCAGAGTCCACCTCTTGTTAGAGGCTAAAAATGGCAGATACTCTCCAAGCCTCTCTTTTAGTGAAGTGTGGTCATGTGACCTGGTGGCCAACAAGACAAAAGAAAGAGTCAGGTGAGAGTTTCTGGGAAAGAGTTTCTTCCTTCTCTATGTACTTATCTCCCCCACCCCCCTTCTTCCTGCTTTTGGATATTGTCATGTATGGATGTGATGCTTGGAGCTGTTGCAGCTATCTTGTGGCCGTGAGGGAACATTTCACAGTATTATTGAAGGATCAAAGGAGTTTGATAATGAGCTAACCCTAGGACCACAGATTTCTTATTTTGTGTGATAATAATAAATCCCTTTGGGTCTAATGAATCTTTTTTTAGAAGAAAGCATTTTATAAAAATATTTTAATAATCCTGGCAATTGTCATATAACTTAACACAGAAAATTGACAAATTGGACTACATTAAAATTAAGTATTTTGTTTATCAAAATAATCATTAAGAGAACAAAAAAACAATCCATGTACTTGGAGAAGATATTTGAAATAACTCTCCAGTAAAAGACTCATATATATCAATGATAGATGAACAACCCATTTTTTAAAAAATGGGACAATACTTGAAGGAACCCCACAAAAAGAGGAGATCTAAATATCCAATAAGAGCATGAAAATGTGCTTAACATCATTATTCATCACAGAAATGCAAATTAAAGCTGCAATGTGACATAATCTCATACCCACCAGAATGGCTAAAGTTTAAAAGACTAACAATACAAAGTGTTGGTGAGGACATGGAATAACTGAAACTCTCATATTCTGATGGTAAGAGTTTAAATTAGTATAATTACTTTGAAAAGTGTTGACCATTAGCTACTGAAACTGAACACAAACTTACCTAATGACCAGGTAGCTTCACTCCTTGGTATTTTCCCAAGAGGAATGAACACATATCCATAAAACGATTGTGTACATGTAGTTTTATTCATAATAAAGATGTTCACAGTAACTCTATTCATAATAGCAGAACACAAGAAACACCACCAATGTCTATCCATAAGAGATAGATAAATAAGTTGTGATATATCTGTACTATTCTATACATAATGGAATATTACATCAGTTCAGTTTGGTCGCTCAGTCACGTCTGACTCTTTGTGACCCCATGGACTGCAGCACGCCAGGCCTCCCTGTCCATTACCAACTCCCAGAGCTTACTCAAACTCATGTCCATTGCGTTGGTGATGTCATCCAACCATCTCATCCTCTGTGGTTCCCTTCTCCTCCTGTCTTCAGTCTTTCCATCATCGTGGTCTTTTCCAGTGAATCAGTTCTTTACATCAGGTGGCCAATGTACTGGAGTTTCAGCTTCAGCATCAGTCCTTCCAACAAACATTCAGAACTGATTTCCTTTAGGATGGACTGGTTGGATCTCCTTGCAGTCCAAGGGACTCTCAAAAGTCTTCTCCAAAACTACTGTTCAAAAACATCAATTCTTTGGTGCTCAGCTTTCTTTATAGTCCAATTCTCACATCCGTACATATTACATAGCAATAAAAAAGAACAAACTACTGATATGTGCAATGATGGGGATTAATCTTAAAACCATTTTGTTCAGCAGAAGAAACTGGACATTAAAAAGTACATGCTGAAAGATTTCATTTCTGTGACGTGCAAGAACTGGCAACACTAATCTGTGCTTTTTGAAATCAGATTAGTGGTTATCCTTTGCAGTGACTGCAGATGATGGGAGAATTAGCCATGAAAGGGAAATGAGGTTGGCTTCTTCATTATGGTGCTGATCTGGGTTGATCTAAGTCACCGGCCATTTCTTTATCTGCTTCTCTTCTCTGTATATTGTACTTAAGTGTTACAGTATCTCCTAGTTTTTTCAAAGACAGAGTTTGTATTTCTGTTTATTGTTCTTGTCTTGGGGAGATGTTTTTAACAACATAAGGGGAGTAGAAATGCCTTTATTTAGTTCAGCATCTTAAAATACCATTTCATTAGAGTTTTGAATATTAAAACACCGTTATACTGTGTGTCAGCAATGTGGGTTTCATGAATCTTGCTAGACAACCTGTATTATAGCCCAGATGGCTTAATGTTCTGCTTTTACAAATGCATTTGATACAGTTAATGAAACAGCAAATTATATATTAAGGAAAGCACAAATAAGTCATTGCTGGCTGGGCAGAGGGCAGAGAGGGGGCAGTCTCAGGAAGCCTTGGCAAAAACCCAGAGGTGGAAAAGAGGGGTTGAGGTGTAAGGCTAGTCTATCCCTGCTATGGCACCGACCTTGGAGGTTTCTGCTTAGACATCCCCTCAAAGAGAACTTCTCCCCACTCATCAATTTTACCTCCTACCTCTGCTCTATTTGGCCTCGCCTGACTACCTGGCAATGAATTAAATGTTGACTTCTTCATCTTTACTGTCTATCTGCCCCCAGTGGAATGTAAGCGCCATGATGGCAGGAGATGTTTGCACTTCTGTATGCCCAGTGCCTAGAACAGGGCCTGGCGTATTAGTAGATGCTCAATAAAGAGCTGTTGAACGCACAAAGGAATGCATGGCTGAACGAGTTCCGGGTTTTTATCTGAAGCCCACAGCTCAGAGGACACACATAGAGGCCGAGGGGCAATGAGAGAGTCTGGTGGTCCAGGTGGTGGGTCCTGAGCTGTTTGCCATGGTGGTCCCTGCTCTTGGGGAACACAACTGCTGCCTCTCTAATAACTCCCTCCTTAGAAGCCAGGGGACTATGAGAAAGAACACAAAGTCCCTTTATTCAGGGGAATGGATTCCATCTCGAGGCAAATTGTTACCTCTGAGGCCACCAGCTGCCCAGCCAGCCCATCACCATAGCCTCCCTCTCAAGGATGTGGGCACAGGCCGGGCCAGAGCTGAAATTGCCCTGGAAACTAGTTTCCTCTTTAATTAACAGGGAGAGCGACCAAGCCTGCTAATGGAGTGGGGTATGGGGTGGGCTAAGGGCAGGTTCATAAAGTCCCCAAAGGAGCAAGGTCTCCTTGTTTATTTTCCCCAAAATGTTCCCCTTTACCCAGAATAGGGTGGGGGCCCAGCAGGCCGCAGGCAGGGAAAAAGCTTTAACCTCCAGCCTGCTCAGCTCAGCACGTCACCATTTGACTTGCATTTTTTTTCTTTTTAATAATTGCAAACTTAATGAAAAAATAACCTCACCCCAAACACAGCAGGAACTCATGGCAGCTGGCGGGAGCCCCTGGCAGCTAGCTGTGAGGACAAGACGCAAAAGGTCCAGAGTAGCTGCTGGAAGATAAGGGATGCCCTTCATCTGGAGCCTCTTTCTCTCTCCATCACCAGCCTTGGCTCCCTATTGCCTTTGTATCGTACCCAAATGTCTCAGCCTATCATTAGAGCAGACTTTCTCCAGGCCCCTCCAGGGAGGACATGGGCCCAGAGAGGAAAGTTGTCAGGTGTGTGCATGTGAGAGCTACGCAGATAGTGAGGTTGGTTGCCATGACTTCTCAGAGAGAGCTGGAGGGAAGTGAAAATACATCCTATTAAAGTCTGCACTCTGGCTGGGTATGCCCAGCATACCAGGCAGCTAGTCCTGGGAAACAGGCTCTGTGATATCCTCTTTTTACATCTCAGGACATGAGCCCAGGCCTGTCTGGTTTTTAACCCACAAGTTAAGTGCTCTGAAGGGAGCTGGGGGTAGAAATCAAACAGCAGCAGCAGCCTCCATGGACTGTGGACTTACTCTGTGCTGGACACTGTGCTGAGTTTTCACCATCACTATCTTTTTTAATCTTTACAGAAATCTTACATGGTAGGAGGTGTTATTGGCCCATTTTACAAATGTGGCACAGAGAGTTGGTCCAGAGTTCTGCAATCAGGAAATGGCCTATGCGTAATCCTCTACAATGAGTGGGGACGGAAGTGAGTTTTGTGATCTCCCAAGAGCAGATAGCTTATCAGTTTTATTCATTTTGTGTTCCCAGGGTCTAGAACAGAGTTTAGCATATAGTAAATGTCTAATAAATATTTGTGGAGTGAACAAATGAATGAAGGTATATGGACCTGGAAGTAACTTCCAAAAGAACCATCCCAGTTCTCCCTTCTCCACCCAGATGACCTCAACTTACCTTGAAGCAGACAGGTATAAAGGGGCTCAAGAAGCCAAGCTGAGAGGTAGAACTTGATTTGAAAGACAGCAGGGAGCTATAGTAGATTTTTGAGAAAAGAATTTCCAAGTTATGGGAGTTGAGGTGGGGAAAACTGTCTTTGGGTGTCCCATGGATTTCAGGAAATTAGTCAAGGTCAATGAATCTTTGGCCAGAAGGCAGGTTATCTCCAGGGCTACATGTGTATTGAGGGCAGAAGAGGGCACGTCTCAGAGTTTGCAAGTCCCAAGCTTGTCACACACTTTGGGTTGGTGGCTGAGAGTACCAGGGTCAGGCCAACCACCCAGGTCTTCAGCTTGCCCTGGTAAATCCCTTGATCCCTGAGGCAGGGACACTGAAACATATGTCCAGAGCCAGCCTCCAGAATCAGTGTATCATTGAATTTTTGAACAATGGATTTTTTGAATTTCAAACTTGGAGGCTTGGAGACCCAGAAACACCCATCTCAGATTGAGGCTGTAAAAACTGTTGAGTCTAAAATAATTGTAGGAGCAAAGCTGAGTTCTTACCATGCTCCAGGCACTGTTTACAACTATTAGTTCATTTAGTCCTCACAACCCCTCCATGAGATCATAGCTACTGTACTCCTTACTTTACCAATGTGGAAACTGAAACACCAAAAGATCATGAATTTTGCCCAAGGTCACTCAGTTAGTAGGGGTGGGGCTGGAAATGGATGAACCAAGGCCATCAGGCTGTAGAGCCCACTGCACTTAAAATCACTGAGACTCAGAATCATAGAAAGCTACATGGGCAGACTTGTACAGCCACTGAATCTTAGAACTGTAGCATTGGAGAATCTACCATAGTTGACTTGTCAAATTCTGGGGTCAGAAAATTCAGGCATTTTATAAGCCTGGAATTCTAGGCTCTTGGGGGCTTTGAATCAGAGAGGTTTTGATTCTGGTGTATCAGACCAACAGAGAGGACCCTGGGTTGCAGACCCTCTTCCATGGAAGACAGGGATACTGAGGTCCACAGAGGAAAATGGAGGTATCCAGGAGAAAGAGTCTGGTGGACTGAGTGTTGGTGTTTAGAGAGAAAAATCTGAGTGAACAAAGCAGGGCCCAGGGCGGGCAGCGATCTGTTTGTGATTAGCTGTGGGTTTCAGTGCTGCCGAGGAATGTGCCCACGGTACCACTTACCCTGCAGGTTGCTGCCCACTTTCCTCCCCATCAGATGTTTCCCTGGGAGCCTGCCTTCGCCAGGCTTGATATCCTGTTTATACTGCTGACAAATTGAATTTTCAGAAGTTGGCCTCCTAGAAGCCAACTTAATATGTTAGAAGTTTTCTTTGCCTGCATTCTGTATGTTGGTGGGTTGCCTGCTCTCCAGAAGCCCAGAGGGAACCCAAAGAGATATTGAACACTCAAATATCACCAAAGCAGGATAAAGGAGGGGCGGGATCCATGGATAGACCCAAGGGGCAGAGATAGAGATGGAGTGTCCCAAGACAGGGAGTGATAGGCCTTCCCAGGTTCCATGCTGCTCTGGTCATCCCTGGGAACATAGCTGGAGACCCTTGATCTTTCAGTGCCATCAACCAAATGGGACTTGCCCAGTGGAGGGGTGGGGAGAGGTGAGTGGAAAGCTCTGGGAGATCTTTAGCCTAAAGCAGGTGAAGTGTGTGCTTTGCTCAGTCACGTCTGACTCTTTGTGACTCTGTGGACTGTAGCCCACCAGGTTCCTCATTCCATGGGATTCTCCAGGCGAGAATACTGGAGTGGGCTGTCATTTCCTTCTCCAGGGGATCTTCCTAATTCAGGGACTGAACCACATCTCCTGTGTCTCCTGAATTGCAGGCAGATTCTTCACAGCTGAGCCACTAGGGATGCCCAGAGTAGATGGAGAGGAAGCCTGAATTCTGTATCTTAGCCTTTCAGGTTCTGCCCCCTTGAAGGCAGAGAGAATTCTTGGGAGTAGACCTAAGACCAAGGTAGAAACCATCTGGAAATTTTGGTTCTATCAAAAGCAGCGGTTCTCAAAGTATAGTCTGGACTCTCTGGGGTCCTGAGACCATTCCAGGGGGCCTATAAGGTCAAAATTATTTTTGCCACACTGAGACATCATTTATCCTTATCACTGTTAGTGGAATTCTTCGAAGTTGATGTGGCATGTGATAGCACCATCGCTTCAAAAACAAACAAAAAAGATTGATGCAAAAAGTTATGGAAAAAAATACCAGTTTTCAATAAAGATCAATATTATTGACTTTTCCTTTTGATTCAGGCTCCAATATGAATTTTTTAAATTATTGCATTAAAATATTTATCATGATTACTGAGATTTTTAGCATCCCTTAAAGTTTATACTCATTTGACTACCCCTTGTCCTGGCTCTAGATATAATCCACATGAATAATCCACACTCTTTTGGGGTCCTCAGTTTTTAAGGGTATAAAGGGATCTCAAGACCATCTCAATGTTTGAGAATCACTGATCAAAGGGACCATGTTCCTTCAGCTCAAGCTATCCAAAAATGAAAGGGATTATGTTCCAAGATAATGAGTTCCCATCGCAAGGTATTTGCAAACGCAGTGATTAAAGCATCAGGTCTGGGGAAACTAGACCGTGTCCAGGATCTCTTGCCTAGATGCCTAGAGCACCTGCCTAGAGAGTGTGGCCTCCAGCTTCTCCATGGCTCCTGGTAGCCAAACGATCTTCTCATTTTCCCACTTGACACCTCCCAGCGGTTTCCTTTCACACTCTAAGCAAAAACCAACATCTTCAATATGGCCGACAAGGCGCCCTGGCCCTACCTCCCTCTCCTGCCCCTAACTGGCCCCACTATCACCACTCTGTCTTCAGGACCAGGCATGTCAAGCCCATCTCAGGGCTTTGCACCTAATGTTCCCCATGCCTGGAACACCCTTCTCTTCTCTCTTCCACATGGCTGCTCCTTCATCTTCTTCAACTTCACGGCCACTTCCTCCAGGGAACCTTCCCTGACTCCCCCTGAGAAAACAGGATTTCTCTAATATCTCCCTGTCATCTCTCATCCCCTTGTTTGTTTCCTTCACAGATGTCGCCACCATCTATTTTACCTTTATTTGATGGCATGGATTGTTCTCATCTGTTCTCCCCATGGGACCATGAGCACCTCCAGTCCAGGAAGCCCGTCCTGATGGTGGATCCCAGTACCTGACCTAGCACCTGGCATGGGGCTTGAGAAATACTTGTTCAGCAAATAAGTTCATTATGAATGAACAAACGAGCAAATTAAGTAAGTGGTGAAACCAGTTGCCCACCAATGCCCTGGCACTCACCCACGTCACCCAGGCCTGAAGCCCAGTGCAACACAGATTGCTGGAAACATCAATAACCAACGCTGGATGGTATGTTAAAGTATTAAGTGTTGTTACCTGTTTGCCTCTCGGCATTAATCAAGTGGGAGGAAAGAGAGATCAGACTGCCTGGAAAAATCAGCTATGGCTTGGATGAGCTGGGGCTTGAATACAAACCTCTAGGCCTTTGCTATAGCTTCCCTGGTGGCTCAGTTGGTAAAGCATCTGCCTATAATGCCCCAGGTTCGATCCCTGGAGTTGGGAAGATCCCCTGGAGAAGGAGATGGCAATCCACTCTGGTATTCTTGCCTGGGTAAATCCTGAGGACAGAGGAGCCTGGAGGGGTACAGTCCATGAGGGTGCAAAGAGTCGGTCATGACTGAGCAACTAACACTTACTTCCAGAACGTCTACACTATGGGGCAGGAGCTGTGTCTGTTTATTCACTGCTCTTCCCCAAGCACCTAAAACAGTACCTATCCCATGGTAGGTGCTCAGCATATGGTGTAGGGTGAATAAAAATAATACATGTATAATATGGACCAGGCACTATATAGGTATTATCTTATTTAATCTCAAAGATCAGTGAAATAGGGATGTTATCATCTTTATTTGATAAATAAAGAAACTGGGGCAGAGCAAATTTAATTTACCCAAGAACACACCACTAATAAAGGTCGGAGCCAGAGACCATGGATTCTAATCCAATCTAGTCTGGCTTCATCTTAGCCATGACCCAGGCCTCCACTTGCTTGCCATGTGATCCCATTACTTAACCTCCCTGAGCCTCAGTTTCTTTATCTTTTAATGTAATACCCATGTCACAAGGTGACTGTGAAAGTTCAATTCCTACGGAGCTCTTAGAGCCCTGCCTGGCACACAGTAACATCTCAGTTCCAATGAGCCATTCTCATTGGATATTCTATCAGCTATTATGGAACAAAAGGGCCTAGAATGAAACTTCCCAAATGGACAAACCTTCTGTGATTTCTGGAAAGTCTTGGGAAACTTGTCAGTTATGGAAGTTGTAGAGAAGAAAGCCTTAGAGGGGAATGTGAAAATGGTGACCTTGCCCAGGCAGGCTGATTTGTGAACTACTTTAGGAGGGATTGCATAAGACATAGCATTTATGCTCGCTGTTTCCCAGGCACTGTGCTAAGAGCTCCGTAGTGTCCCTTGTTGATTCTCCCCCTCCAGTCCCATTATACAGTTGGCACCACTGAGGCCTGAAGAGGTGAAAGGACTTTCCCCAAATCCCACAGAGGGTCAGAAACAGAATTGGGACTCAGACTCAAGGGAGGGCCCCAAAGCCCACACCCCCAACCACTGTGATCAATCACCAAGGAACAAAGTGGGCCATGAAGACAGGGCAGAAGGTTAGAACATTCTAGAGACCCAGAACTGGACCATCTGGTTTTGCCCTGGCCAGGGCCCCACCCTCCTCTTCTGGCCTTCCTTTCTATCTTCCACCCTCCCAGGTTCCTGCCTAGGAACCCCTGCCACAGCTGCGCTTTCCACTGGTTCCCGAGGTGAGTATCAGTGTGCAAGGGTTTATTCACAAGAGCTCTCAGGATACTTACTACCTTGAGACAGCAAGGAAGATAGGACTGGGTGACAGAAAAGCTGATGCATGGTGGCAGTGATAAAAATCTCAGCTGATCCCACAAGGAGCTCTGGCGCAGAGATGACCCCTTCAGAGTTGCCCCCCAGCTAAGGGCAGAATTGAATATTTGCACTACACACTGCCAGGGGCTGCCCCCAGGAAAAGGTGGGCAGGGAAGTTCCCAGCTGTGAGTCATCAGGAGCTGATTCCCATCAGCCAGAAAGGGTGGCCAAAGGGATCCAGGCAGAGGTCCCAGGATCCACTCCACCTGCCCATCATTATCTAAGAATGAGCGAAATACTGGGGATCCCACTGACCAGGTGCGCTCCACCTCTCAAAGAGCCTCCCTGTGTATGTTCTGTGGACTCCCTCACTTCATCCTTGAAGGGGGATGCTATTATCCCCACTTTACAGGTGTGGAAATTGAGGCTCAGTGAGATGAAGATCTCTCCTGGAATTATGTGACTGGAGAATGCTGTAGCTGGGGTTCTAACCCAAGCTGTGAGACCTCAGGATCCCGCTTTTGTACCTTGTAAGAATATTTCCCAGGAACTTATAGTCCAGACATCTGGTGTCTTGTAATAAACGTTGGGAGGAAATGCAACCTCGGGGTGGGGGATGGGACCATCCCACCCAGAATGCCTGAGAAGAGAGACAAGGTCAGCCAGGTGGAGAAGCTCCAGCCACAAGGCCCTACATGACACAGACTCTGCCCCTTGGGAATATTTGATGAGTGAACGAATGCATGAATGGTCAGATGGGTGAATGGATTGCTGCTGTTAGAGTATGGGCTAGAAGACCAGACAGGAGGCAGGGAGTCCCGTGAGGTGTCTAGAGCAGCTGTCCAGGTGAGAGGGAGTGGGACCTAACCCTGCAGGGAACGTGGGAATGGGGCAGTGAGAGAGGCGGGAGGTGGACTCTACAGGATTCTCTAGAGCCTCTCTCTGCATGGTTGCTCAAAATCCTACCCACGTTCCTGTCTCCATGCCCTATACTGTGCCAAATCCCTTCCCTTTCCATGCTGTGTTGCCCATTTCCCAGCTGCCTCCTGCTCTGCTTCCTCTGGGAAGACTCCGCAACACTGCAGCTCTCCCTCACTCACCCTGCAGGACACCTGCCCTTCCCTTCACAGTTTAACCTTCCGTTTGGAGAGATCTGTGTTCAGGTCCCAGCTCTGCATCACTTGAAGGGCAGACCAGTGGGGACCTCCGAACAGTGGGGTGGGATGAGGAGCACGGAGACATGTCCAGCATAGTGGGATCTCCCTGCTCCCCTACTGCCTGCTCATTAGCTCTCTAGAGGCAACATGTGAAGATAGGTATCGGAGTCTGGATTATTGAAAATAGGAACATCATTGAGGATGGGCCCTAAATTCTCATGGAGCAGAAAGCACAACTTTTTGCAGAGGGGCTTGCAAAAGCCCGTAATTAAAAGGTACCAACCTGCCAACGAAGGAGACATAAGAGATGTGGATTCGCTCCCTGGGTCAGGAAGACCCCCTGGAGGAGGAAATGGCACCCCATTCCAGTATTCTTGCCTGGGAAATCCCATGGACAGAGGAGGCTGGCAGGCTACAGTCCACAGGGTCCATAGGCAAAGAGTTGGACACGACTAAAGCGACATAGCACATCAGAACAAAAACTCTCTGAAATAAGAGTCTGGACTCCACCAGAGCCCTTAGTACAGGGAACCAGGCCTGATTCTGTGCACCACAAAATCAAGTGAGGCCAGAGAAATAAAAGGATGCAGCCCGTGTGAGGGGCACACCACCCTCACATCTATGTCTGTATCAGCTGACTCCTTTGGTTGCTCGCAAACTGGATCACACAAAAAGGAGATCGACTGGACTGGAAAGCCCAGGCTGGAGCTCCAGGTAGGCAGGATTTAAGGACCCCAATGATGTCATCAAGGTGAATTTCCATTGTGTTTTGCTCCGCATCCTTTAGTGTTGGCTTCATGCCCAGGTCACTGTGGAGGCATAATGGCATTAGGAGTGCCTGCTTGGACTATTTTGGTCACAGACCCTGAACCAATTGCTGTGGTCAAAGCCTGGGAGATGCCCCCCATTACACTGACCAAAGAGCAGGAAGGGGCTCTCAGAAATGAGAAGAAAGGGGAATGGACTCTACCGAGTAAGTAACCAACGTTTTCCATAAGATCTGCTATACACTAGGTGGGCTTCCCAGGTGGCGCTAGTGGTAAAGAACCCGCCTGCCAATGCAGGAGAAATCCCCGGGAAGATGCCCTGCAGGAGGGCGTGGCAACTCGCTCCAGCATTCTTGCCTGGAGAATCCCATGGACAGAGGACCTTGGCAGGCGATAGTCCATAGGGTCTCAAAGAGTCAGACACAACTGAAGTGACTTAACACACAGCTGCCTAAGTAATAAGTAGCTACTATGTGCTTTGCTATTTATAGTTGAGGAAACAGCCTGAGAGAGATGAAGTCACACTCACAGTTCCGTAGGGTCAAAGGCAGGCTTCTATCTGGCACCAGAACCTGAACTCTTGAGCATTCCAGGATCTTGTTTCCAGGCAACATCTGCTAGAACTCAGGCTTGATGCAGGTAGTTAGGAGGAGGGGGACACTCCCAGGAGGTCTTCCAGGACCCCCTCTCAGACAGTCTGACACCTGGCAGCAGTGGCTTTAATTAAACCACACAGAGCAAACCCATCTGGGACTATCTGAGGGGACAGAAGAGCTGGGATGTGGTAGCCAGGGCTTGCGTGCATGAGCTCAGACCAGCCAGGCCTGCAGGAAGAAGAGGCTCTACCCTCACAGGGCTCTGTGGGGTTATTCTGAATACTTATTGAGCATTTTTTCCTCATGGCTAGCAAAATTATAGGTCCTTTATATGTCTTAACTTCTTTAATCTTTTCAGCAACTCTGTGAAGTTGGTGCTCTTACCAATTTCCATTGTTGACTTATGGAAACCGATGCACCCTGTGGCCTCAGCTCAGAGAAGGTGCTCAGAAAGTGTGTTTATTGTTATATCATAGGATCTTTATTTAACCCTGGATTCTCTGGGTTTCTCCAGGACTCAGTTTCCCCATCTGCAGCTCTTACAGTTTCCCCATTTGCATCTCTCAAAGAGCCTGTTTCTACCACGTCATGGGACCAGAATGTCCTATTTCCTTCTTCTCCTTCCCTTTCTCCACTTAAAGGCCAGAGTTTGGACAAGGATCATTCTGTACTTAGACTTGTGGGGTGTGTTCTCAAAAATAAAGATCATGACTGACATGAAGTTGTCTAAGGTCACTAAAGTCAATAAAAGCAGAGCTCAGATTCAATCCTAAGTCTGATAGCCAGTAAAGTATTACTTTTCACTATGTACTTTTCATCATATGACATAAAGGCTGGAGGGAATAGAATGAATCATTTACTAATCACTGTTTTAGTCAAAGGCACAAAATTAGTGCCAGATAGATCTTGGATCACCCTGCATTGGAAGAACAGATAGATGGGTCTGTGTGTAAATGGATGAAGGGATGTCCTAAGAGGAGAGTGAATTGGATAGGGGGTAGATGAGTGGGTAGGTGAAAGGATGGATGGATAAGGTGAAGGTGGCACGGATGCTGGATTACTGACCAGATGGAAGAGTGACTTGGTAGATGTTTAGGTGGAAGGATGGACGTGAGACTAGGTGGGCAGACGCTTGAATACTTGGATGAGTAGATGGATGGGTAAATCGGACAGAGGGAAGGACAAGCAGGTAGCTAGATGGGAGGACAACAGAATAATGCTGACAGAAACATAGGCGAGTGTCTCTGGCCTCCTGGCTACCTCCTCCTGGCTGCCTTTTCCAGTGGAAAATTGAAAATCACGGGCCCTGGGAAGATATTTCCCTGTGTGGTCTGTTAATAGACGCCCAGAAAGGCCAGCTGAGGCTGAAAGGCCACCCCCTACCAAGGCCCTGTCATTAGCCACTCTCCCCTACCCTGTCCTTGAGTGAAAGTATGAGCTGGTGGCCGCTGAGGGTCTGGGCCCACCCAGGCCCCTCATTAAGTCTTATTAAACCCACAGAGGGGAGGATGAAGGGGAGGAGGCTTTTCTCCCAAAGGTCAGCTGCTGGGAAAAGAAGGTACAGATGTACTCTGGGGGTGGTCGTCTAGTCTCAAGCCCTGAGGAATGTGAAAGTTTGCCCGACCCAACCTGCTCCACCCCCAAGTTGCAGGCTGGGAAACCAAGGCCAGTCCAGGAGAGATGAAGGGCCCACACAGAGGTCAGCACAGTGTCAGACTTAAACCCAGGCCTCCTGACTCATAGATGGCACGCTAGCCTTTCCTTGAAATCTGCAGCCTTAACGTCCACATTGGAGAAGGAAAGGAATTAACATGATTGGGGGCCCCTACATATGCTGTTGGCCCCCAAGGGGTCAAGCATTCTCTGTCCTTGAAGCTACTGGTTTCCTCTGTCTCTCTACTGGTAAAATGGGACTTATTTGCCCTTTCATTGATTCAATAACTACTTATTAAATGCCTACTATGGGCCAAGCACTGATCGAGGTGCTAGGAATATGGCATTAACTAGCGAAACAAGATTTCCACCCTCACAGATGCATCCCTTACCTTTTAGAAAGGGATAGAGACAATAAACTAGCAGGCAAATAAGATGTACTATGAAGAGAATCAAATAGGGATATGAGATGTATGGTAATGTATGGACACTCTTTTGGTGGGATGATTAGGATGGGAGTGCCTCTCGGGAAGGTGACCAACTGTCCATCAAATCTATGCTCTCCTTTGCAGTTATATAGCTGGAGCTGACAAGCGGCTGGCTACCTGGGCAGCATCAATGTTTCCCAGCCCTCTTTGGGCATCCAGCTGTGACCTTGTGACCAGCTCTTGCCACTGGGATGGGAACAGAATTGATGAGTGCCGCTTCTAAACCTAGGCTTTCAGAAGTGGGTGCGCTTGCTTCATACTTTTTCCTTTTCCACTGGTGGAGTACAAGTGACAGCACGACCCCAGGATGGAAGAGCCTGAATTCCTATATCACCATGTGGAAAAGAGCCACCTACTGTGTTGGCACAACCATTACATGAGTGAGAGACGCACTTTTGCTGTGTTTGAGCCATTGCACCTTCTGGGGACTTTTTGTTTCGGCCCTTTAGCTGAGCTGAGGCATACCATGATGTTCAAACTGAGACCTGTAGGCATGTGATGAGCTGGATTATGGCATCACAAGCAGAGGAAATGGACTGAGCTTGGCATATCAAAGGAATAGAATGCACACCAGTGTGGTAAGAATGAATGGCACAAGACCCTAAACACAGGCAGGGCCTCAGTCAGGAGTGCTAACTTTAGGGGAGGCCACTGTGGGTTGGGAATACCAGACCACTTGACCTGCCTCTTGAGAAAGAGGTCAGGAAGCAGCAGTTAGAACTGGACATGGAACAACAGACTGGTTCCAAATAGGAAAAGGAGTACGTCAAGGCTGTATATTGTCACCCTGCTTATTTAACTTCTATGCAGAGTACATCATGAGAAACGCTGGACTGGAAGAAACACAAGCTGGAATCAAGATTGCCGGGAGAAATATCAATAACCTCAGATATGTAGATGACACCACCCTTATGGCAGAAAGTGAAGAGGAGCTAAAAAGCCTCTTGATGAAAGTAAAAGTGGAGAGTGAAAAAGTTGGCTTAAAGCTCAATATTCAGAAAACGAAGATCATGGCATCTGGTCCCATCACTCTATGGGAAGTAGATGGGGAAACAATGGAAACAGTGTCAGACTTTAATTTTTGGGGCTCCAAAATCACTGCAGATGGTGACTGCAGCCATGAAATTAAAAGACGCTTACTCCTTGGAAGAAAAGTTATGACTAACCTGGATAGTATATTCAAAAGCAGAGATGTTACTTTGCCAACAGGTCCATCTAGTCAAGGATATGGTTTTTCCTGTGGTCATGTATGCATGTGAGAGTTGGACTGTGAAGAAGGCTGAGCGCCGAAGAATTGATGCTTTTGAACTGTGGTGTTAGAGAAGACTCTAGAGAGTCCCTTGGACTGCAAGGAGATCCAACCAGTCCATTCTAAAGGAGATCAGCCCTGGGATTTCTTTGGAAGGAATGATGCTAAAGCTGAAACTCCAATACTTTGGCCACCTCATGAGAAGAGTTGACTCATTGGAAAAGACCCTGATGCTGGGAGGGATTGGGGGCAGGAGGAAAAGGGGACGACAGAGGATGAGATGGCTGGATGGCATCACTGACTTGATGGACGTGAGTCTGAGTGAACTCCAAGAGTTGGTGATGGACAGGGAGGCCTGGCGTGCTGTGATTCATGGGGTCGCAAAGAGTTGGACACAACTGAGCGACTGAACTGAACTGAACTGAACTGTGGGTTGAACCAGGCATGGAACAATGAATTGGTTCCAAACTGGGAAAAGAGTGTGTCAAGGCTGTATATTGTTACCCTGCTTATTTAACTTATATGCAGAGTACATCATACGAAATGCCAGGCTGGATGAAGCACAAGTGGGGAATAAGATTGCCTCGAGAAATATCACTAACCTCAGATATGCAGATGACACTACCCTTATGACAAAAAGCGAAGAAAAACTAAGGAAACTCTTGATGAAAGTAAAAGAGGAGAGTGAAAAAGTTGACTTAAAACTCAACATTCAAAAAACTAAGATCATGGCGTCCGGTCCCACCATTTCATGGCAAATAGATGGGGAAACAGTGGAAACAGTGTCAGACTTTATTTTCTTGGGCTCCAAAATCACTGCAGATGGTGACTGCAGCCATGAAATTAAAAGATGCTTGCTCCTTGGAAGAAAAGCTATGACCAACCTAGACAGCATATTAAAAGGCAGAGACATTACTTTGCCAACAAAGGTCCATCTAGTCAAAGCTATGGTTTTTCCAGTAGTCAAGTACAGATGTGAGAGTTGAACTATAAAGAAAGCTGAGTGTTGAAGAATTGATGCTTTTGAACTATGGTGTTGGAGAAGACCCTTGAGAGTCCCTTGGACTGCAAGGAGATCCAACCAGTCCATCCTAAAGAAAACAGTCCTGAATATTCATTGGAAGGATTGATGCTGAACTGAAACTCCAATACTTTGGCCACCTGATGGGCAGAACTGACTCATTTGAAAAGACCCTGATGCTGGGAAAGATTGAAGGCAAAAGGAGAAGGGAACAACAGAGGATGAGATGGTTGAATGGCATCACCAATTCAATGGACATGAGTTTGAGCAAGTTCTGGGTTTTGGTGATGGGCAGGGAGGCCTTGCGTGCTTTAGTCCATGGGGTCACAAAGAGTTGGACACGACTGAGCAACTGAACTGAACTGAATTGTCTGTGCGTTGGGCCACAAGCAGGGGAAAAATACGAAAAACTGGTTCTCATTTTGGAAAAGTCCCTCTGGCCACTGGGCAGAGATGAGCTGGAAGAGGCGGGACTGGATGTGGGACCAGGAGGGGCTGGTGGATTCATCCTGGCAGGAGGTGATGGTGGTCTGAATGAGGCTGAGGGGTAAGAGAGAGGGGAATAAAGTGAACAGATTCAGGGTATATTTTGGAGGGCTTACTGATGGATTGGTTGTGGAGGGTGGGAGAAATGAAATAATCCAAACAAAATCTAATGCAAGAGCCAATACATATAATAGACTTAGTAATAGACCTATAGGGCTTCCCTGGTGGCTCAGATGGTTAACAGTCTGCCTGCAATGTGGGAGGCCTGGGTCGATCCCTAGGTTGGGAAGATCCCCTGAAAAAGGGAAAGGCAATCCTCTCCAGTATTCTTGCTTGGTGAATTCCATGGATAGAGGAGCCTGGCAGGCTACAGTCCATGGGTTCACAAGGTGTCAGACAGGACTGAATGACTAACACTTTCACATTCATTAGACTTTTGGAGTATCTTTCCAGCTCACAACTGCCTCCCGGGAGAACCTTCCACCCATTGGTACTCTGATTAGCTCATAACCGATCCCCTCCCCTGTTACTGAATGGACCAGCAGTGGGCTCCAAATTGCGGATCAGTCAATCAGCTCATCCTGGCCATCAGAAGTGAGGCTGAAATGGGAATTGGACCAGGTTCAGGGCTTTCTCCTTGATAGAGACCCCAGGGAGATGGTCCTAAAAGTGGAGGAAGAATAAACCCTCCCAGGGCTGAGGAAGCTTGTAACTGCAAATGGAATCAACCCCTCTCAACCACAGCTGGAATCACCACTTGCCAAATGAGGAGAGGCTCGCCTGGCCTGGCAGTAGTAGATTGCAGAGCCCTAACCTGGCAGGGCGGGAGAGGGTCTCCCAGGACAGAAGACAGGTGAGGCAGGCCAGATCCTGTGCCCCAGAATGGGAGGCATGACCACTGGAATCTGTCCACATATTTCCTCCCCATCTGTCAGGTGGCTGAGTGGGGTAGATTATGCTTTCCAAAAATGCACAATATTTCCATTCCCAAATGCTCTTCAAGAACCTCAGCACTCTCTTTCAACAGGAGAGTCGATTTCACCTCTCCTGGAACCCAGGAAGAACTTGGGACTGACATTAAATACAGTGTAGCAGAGGTGACACTGTCAAACTTCCAAGGATGAGACAGGAAAGATGATAGAGTTTCACCCTGGCTCGGTGTTGGGACACTCTCTTGGAATCCAGTCTTCCACACTGTGAGGAAGCCCAGGTCCCAAGAAGTCAGATATAGATGATCAGGCTGACAGCAAAGCACAGGTTAAGTGTGCAGGTCCTGGAGTATAACTGGGTCCAAATCCATGACGCTTAATGAGTTCTTTCACCTCATTTCTTTATCTGTAAAGTGAAGATGACAGTAATAGTACCTCTGTCCTGTTTTGTCAGGATCACATGAGTTAATCCATTTAAGCCCTTAGAACAGTAACCAGGTAAGGTGAGCTAGTTATGAACAACAACTGCAGAGTCGACCAATGAATGGGCTTGGCACACAGTAGGTACTCAGGAAATGGTAGGAAACGTTCTTCGCTTTCTCTCACCCTGTGTCATGTATCACCACTCAGCATGGTATTTATCTGCTTAAAGGGTTGTTGTCATGTCCTCCACCAGAATATGAGCACCATGAGGGCAGAGATTCTCTTTCATTCTCTGCTTTATCCCCAGAGCCCAGAGCAGTACGCAGTACGTGGCATTTAACAAATATTTATTGTTAAATGAATGCATTTCTATTCTAGTTTTTAGTTCCATGCTTGGCACACAACAAGTGCTCAATACATGTTGATCCTCCTCACCTCTATCAGCTTCTCCATCCTTCCAACTCCATTCCCACTTGCTCCAGGAAGCCCTCCTGGGCCCCAGGGTATCCACTGCTTGCCTTGGGTCCTAGCCAGCCCAGGCCAAGTTCTCCACTGACCACCTGAGCCCAGTTATCATATGTGTCACGCTTCCAGTTGAGCAGACCCTCACCTTGTTCCCTGAGCCTCCTGCCCAGCATGTGTGGCATGCTAGGTCTTAGAGGGGGTGGTTGAGCAGAACCAGCTCAGAGAGGAACTCCTGGTTCCCTGTCCACCCCTAACCCCACCCCAGACACACTCCTGTGCCTGGACAGACCACAGAGATTTTCCACATTGCTGAGGAATGGTCAGATGCCACCAGACCCTCGCCTCTACCACCCCTCCTGGCTGCAGAAACTGCAGTTCCACTGGGGCCAGAGCTATCCCCCATGCGTGACTCCAACATCTGTAATACTTTCCTTTCTCCTCATAGACCTCCTCCTTCAAATTCCTCCCGCTTCATTATTAGTATATATAAAAAATTTAAAAATTAAGCTGTCTTAATCATTTTCCATCTTAGCTGACAGCCGGCTCCCATATGCCTGGGAGTGAGACCATTCCTCCTGTGCTCCCCTCTGCTTTTCCAAAATAGCTAACAGCAAACGAAACCCAGTTAGCAAAACCCCTCAGTCTTGGATCCTCCACAGCCCTGCCTCCTGGGGGTCCTGTCTGGCTGATGTGGCCTGAGTCAGAAGTAAGGGATGGAGGTTCTCTTACATCCCCAATAAGAATAGACCTAAGGATTGGGCCAATCACAGTTCAAATCCCATCATCAACACTCATTTTTTCTTTGTTTGTTTTGTCTAGCTCAGGCCCAGGAAAGGAAAAAACATGAATTCTAGAGCAGACAGGTCTGAATTCAAACTCCAGCTCTGTTGTTTATACCAGCTGTGCACCCTTGGGCCAGTCACTTAACCTCTCTGAGCCTCAGTTTCCTCAACTGTAAAATGGCAGAAACAATAGCACCAACTTCTTGGTGTTGTGATGAGGAGTCAAGAACACCATAAACAATATCCAGTGAGCCCTGCTTCATGCCAGGCACTGAGCCAGGCCCCTACCAGCATCCCCTCATTTCATCTGCACCACAACCCACTTTGCAGAGAACAGAGGGCCTGAGAGATTGGGAATCTCCTCTGAAGACCAGCAGCATGGAGGTGGAGGAGCTGGATTCTAACCTGGGTAGGTTTCCTGGCCCCAGCCCCTGCACCTTCAGGATCCATCCTGGTGCTGGCCTTCTAGAAGTGCTCCATAAGTGCTGCTCCCCACCCCCCACCCCCAGCTTCACCTTGGTCTTTCCTTCTCTCTTGGCCTTGAACCTGGGAACCGGGAATTGGCAGCCCTGCTGTCTTCCTCCACTACGTCCACCTCTTCACTTTTAGGCTGTGGTCATCAGGAGGGTGGGCCGGGGCCCATGGCCCATGCTTGGCTGACTCAGGCCATCCCAGCTCTACTCTGGCTGCTCATCAGAATCACCTGGGCCCCATCTCTGGGCTTGAAGAAGTAGAGGTTCTGAATGGAACCTGAACTGAATGTGAAGTCCCAAGCCAGAAAGAGATACATTATTTTTCCAGACCTCCAACTTGAAGACTGTTTTGGTTTTTGCTTAATTGATTTTTTTTTTGCAAACTAATTTTTTTTTCTTTACAAAAAATGTAGGTTACTTTATTGTAGAAACCCCCAATATAGCTCCTAGAATTTAAATATCCCAAATAGAGTTTGGCTAAAATAACTACCTGTTCTTAAAATATTTATATTGATATTAATATGTCATAAAGACTTCTAATACTTCCTCTACACTCTTGATAAAAACCCCAGTGGTTTTAGCTCTATATTATTTGTGAGCCAGGCACTTTGCATATATAATAATTTCTCATCCTTTTTATAGCCCTTTGGGGGAGGTATCGTTTATCTCCATTTTGAAGATGAGAAAATTGAAGCATAAAGTACTTAAAGGTCTGTAAGATCCGTGAGCTGGATTTGAACCCAGGTTCCAGCTGCAGAGTCATATTTGTGCTAATGCGGCCTCCACATGATTTTCCAGGAAGCCCCTGGCCCCACCAGAAAATAACACCTTCCCACAGCCCTGACCCATAGTCCATGAACCTCTCTCCTTGGACCAGACTGGCCTTTGCCCTGAGAGGCAGCATCAAGTTCAGGTGCCTGGGTTCAAATCCCAGCTCATTCACTCACTAACCGTGGCAACTGGGATAAGTCCTTCACCTCCTCAGCTTCTGTTTCCTCCCATGTTCAGTAGAAATACTACCCCCTTACCTTTTAGGGTTAGTGATGGAATGAAGCAATCATGTACCTAAAGTGCTATCCCAGAGTGGCTAGAATTCTTATTTTACTTCTAAGTCCCTAAGTGGGGTATGAAATATAGGTGCTGGAGAATTACTCACTGATGTGAAAGGAAGACTTAGAACAACAAAATCAAGGGACTAGAAATATTACAAAATTCTGGTAATAGATCCCTCTGGGAGTGAGATTATGGGTGATTTTGTTGTTATCTTGGTGATTTTTTCCCCAAACTCTTAGCTTGAAGAATATTATACTGTGTTTCCCTAATTCTATGACATTATAAGCTATGAGGTGCATTGTCAACAGCATTTTTTCAGAGGAAAAATGAAAATCCTACTATATGGAATTGTAAAACATCTCTCAATTTTATAAAAGTTAAAGTCTATGGGGGAAAGTACCTTTGAATCAAGGAAATATGTTTGTAATCAGGTAGTCAATGTGGTGGTCTACAGAAAAGGATAAAATTTATTTTTGATTTTGCGTTATTGATATAATATAGTTGATTTACAATATTGTGTTAGTTTCAGGTGTGCAGCAAAGTGATTCAGTTAAACATGTACAATATATATTTAAACACATATATATGCATACATATACATTTAAATATATACATATACATTTAAATACATATATACAGATACATATACATTTAAATATATACAGATATATTTACCTGGATATATATTCTTTTTCAGATTTTTTCCATTATAGATTATTATAAGATAGTGAATACATTTCCCTGGCTATACAGTAAATCCTTGCTGTTTATCTATTTTTCTGTTAATCCCATATTCCTAATTTATCTTTGGTAACCATAAGTTTGTTTCCTATGGCTATGAGCCTGTTTCTGTTTTGGAAATAGGTTCATTTGTATTGCTGCTGCTGCTAAGTCACGTCAGTCGTGTCCAACTCTGTGCGACCCCGTAGACGGCAGCCCACCAGGCTCCCTCTTCCCTGGGATTCTCCAGGCAAGAACACTGGAGTGGGTTGCCATTTCCTTCTCCAATGCATGAAAGTGAAAAATGAAAGTGAAGTCGCTCAGTTGTGTCTGACTCTTAGCGATCCCATGGACTGTAGCCTACGAGGCTCCTCCGTCCATGGGACTTCCCAGGCAAGAGTACTGGAGTGGGGTGCCATTGCCTTCTCCATCATTTGTATTAGATAACATTTATTTGTAAAAGAAAATAGAGGATACAATAAAAGTTTCATTGCATGCTAGAACCCTGGAATGTCAGTTTAGCCCTGCCACACACACCTGAATGACCTAGGGCACTTGAAGGTAAATATGGTACCCAGGGTGGCCCTAGTCCTAATAACCCAGCATCTCTGGGCTGGGACCTGGGGTCTGTGTTTTAAGCTGACAGGGTGGATGCTGAGAACTGTGTTAGAAACAAGCTTCCTCCTCCACTTTGTCTCTGTCTTCCAGATGAGAAGTCTGAGGACCCCCAGGAGGGTCACGAGGACTCTCCTGCTTGAGTGGTATAAGCAGCAATCTCCTCCTTTAGCCCAAGGGTCTTTCTTTCTCCTCCTCTTTGCTCTGTCTGCCTAGAGCTGTTTCTTCCCTCTCTCCCTAATGGAGTGTCCCCTGTTCTTCATTAAGGAGACCCTGGGTATTTTTGTCTCTTTGAGTGCTGAATTTTATTGCCAGCAAATAACTTCAAATAGAAAAATGTGCCCAGAATTAAACTGGAAAACAGAAAATAAATAGGAAGTGAGGCGGGTTGAGTATTAGCCTGTCTTCTAAGAGAAGAGGAAGTGGCGATCCCAGCATCCACTGTCAGGGAGGGTGCCGAGGTGGAAGAAGGATGGTCACAGGACGGGGCGTGAAAGGACTGGGTGCTGTGGAGACTGGATGACAGAGCGCGTGACGCACTTTGCACAGAACATCTCTGTTCATAACGTCTGAAGTTGCTAGGCAGACTTGATGCTGTGGATTTTGTGATGATCATGTGGAGAGAGTGTCAAGAGACCCAAAGTCCTCCAATGACACTTCCCAGTTGAGAGCAGTTTGAAAACACGCCATCCGGTGTCACTTGTCAGTGGGTGCAACTTCAACAGCATCTTTCTATGCCCTTCCCTACTCTGATCCAGCTGTTCACAGCTGAGAATCACCTTCCAAAACCTTAACTCAGATCATATGATTCTCCAACTCCAAAACTTTCCAAAGCTCCCCACTGTCTACAAAACATAGTTCAAACCTTCAGCCTTGGAGCCCCCCAGCATAGAGGGCAGAGAGGGTTTGAAAGCTCATTTTCCTCTCCCTTCCTCCCACCCTCTGGTCTCTAGACACACAGAGCTGCCCCTGGGTTCCCCCCAGAAAAGACCTTCTCTTCCTTTCACCTCAACTGGAAGTCAGGCTCTGAGAGTTAAGTTAATCACATGCCTTCACTCCAGTCACACTTTGTTACTGGTCAGAGTGAGACCTTCCCTTGTTTTATTATTTGCCCCTTTCACGCCTGAGTCCTGTTAACCATCCTTCTTCCACCTCGGCACCCTCTCTAATGTGTGTGGTGTATGTCTTTAAATATGCGTATGCCCTTGGAGAATATACAATGTTGTTTTCTATGTGCATGTTTTTAACTTACATAAATGCTATTAAAATCATTTCTTACCTTTTCCCCTCAACACTGTTTTAAGATCTAGGCTCTGTGTGTGTGCGCAACCATCATTTCTAACTCCTGCATGGTCTATCACGGTGGGCATCCTCCATGCCTTACCTGCCGATTCCCTGATGTTGAAGGCCTAACTCCCCACAAGAAACCTCTGGACCACTTGTCATGCAAGAGGACTTAACAGCTTCTGATTATTGCATAAGCCCTTCATTGTCTAATAATAAGTGGCAGGTACCTAACAAGCTGATTTAAACAAAGGACGGAGTGTAGATTTAAATGTTCATTACCAGCTGCCGCTAATTAAATGCTACTTTTCATCTTAGAATTTCCACACCCCCACCCTCCCACCTCTAGCAACTCCAAGGGAAGGAGGGCTCCTGCAAAGTGGCAACAGGTAACTTCCAGGACCACAGCTCGTGCCCTCCTCCTTGTCAGTAGGGCCTGGTTTTGTCCTGTCTTCAGTTCCCTCCCCAGATGCACATGTTTCAGAGGAGATGGACTTCAGCCTCAGGAGGTGAATCTTTCTGTAAGGCAGTGTTTCTCAATCATTTTTTCCCATTATTATCCACCTACACAGACTTCTTCGGAGAAGGCAATGGCACCCCACTCCAGTACTCTTGCCTGGGAAATCCCATGGACTGAGGAGCCTCGTAGGCTACAGTCCATGGGGTCACTAAGAGTCGGACACGACTGAGCGACTTCACTTTCCCTTTTCACTTTCATGTGTTGGAGAAGGAAATGGCAACCCACTCCAGTGTTCTTGCCTGGAGAATCCCAGGGACAGAGGAGCCTGGTGGGCTTCCGTCTATGGGGTTGCACAGAGTCGGACACGACTGATGCGACTTAGCAGCAGCAGCAGCAGCAGCACACAGACTTCTTAGACATTCTTTCTCCTAATTGTACCCCCATGAAATTTTATTACCACAGATAATATATCTGTTTATATAGTATGGCTCTTTGGAGAGCCACAAACCATTGTAATAACTAAGATTTTTTTCATCACCTTCCTGTGAACACATTTTCACCTCAGAGGAGATATTGCTTCAATTGCATGCGTGCAAACATGCTCAGTTGCTAAGTCATGTCTGACTCTTTGTGACCCTGTAGACTGTAGCCCTGCAGGCTCCTCTATCTGTGGGATTTCCCAGGCAAGAATACTGGAGTAGGTTGCCATTTCCTTCTTCAGGGTTCTTTACCACTGAGCCACCAGGGAAGCCATTTGTCCCTGTTGAGACTGCATCAACAGAGGCAATTGCCCTGGCCTGTGATTGATTAGAACATGGGCTGGTGAGGCCAATGTAGACAATAAATGTGAAAACCTCAAAAGAAGAAACAGTTTCTTTTCAACCTTTGGTCTTTATCATGGCTGAATGTGATGCCTGGATCTGCAGCAGCCATCTTGTGACTGTAAGGACAAGGTTGATGTGCTTCTGGTGGACAGAAATAGGAGACAGAACCTAAGAAATTAATTCATATTGTTCAGCTAAAGCAACCATTCCTGAAGGTGCCCTGACCATAAAATTCCCATTATGTGAAATAATACATTTTCTCTTTTTAAGCCCATTCAGCTGTTTTGTTGTTATCTGTAATTACAGTTGAAGGCATCCTAACAGATTTTCTTCTCTTTCCTAAACACTCTAGCAAATGTCCTAAGCAGAGGTTCACTGGCATTGGTTGGTCTGGCTAGGCCAAGAGCCCATCCTCAAACCAGTCACGTGCCCACCTACCCTTGTGTCTTATGGGTACAAAGGAGTCAAATCCCCCAAGGACTGAGAGTGGGGACTACTCCTCAGAGGAGGACCAGGAATGTTTTTCCCAGAGGGACCCTGAATGCTGGGAAGGCAGAAATGACAGCTGGGTTTCACACTCACATTGTTCCTTCTGCGTGAAGCATCTTACCATCCTCTCCCGCTCCCACCCCCGCCCCTCACCGCCCTACACACTCATCCTAGTGCAACTCACAGCTTCCTTCACTGGAAGCTCTCCCCAGAGCCCATTTGAAGTTATTCCTTCTCCTTTGTTGGTGCCTCATGGAGCATGTATGGTCTACCCATGGTCCTGAGTGGCCAGTCTTCATGGCACATAACCACCTACCCACTCATCATTAATTAGCAACTTCTGTGGCCACTCCCTGACCTTGGGGTACCAAGAAAGAAGGAGACATGTTTCCCATCCTCGAGGATGTCATAGTCCAGAGAGAGAAGCAAGCCTCATAGGTGATCATTCAATACACAATTCTTAGAGCCTTCTCCAAGCCAGTTCCCAGGGTACAGAGGTTGAGTAAAATATTCCTTATCCTCAGAGAAAGAGGGAACTCTCCAGCTGGTGGGACAAACAGACTCAGAATAAATTAGTAAAATGTTTAATGGAATGACAGAAGCTACTTCCCATCACTCTGACTAGGAAGAGCAATGAGATTCCCTAGACTGCCCTGACTTAGATGTCAGACAAGTTGGCACCATTTCCAGGGGTTGGTGCAGTGGGTGCCTTTGTGCCCTGACCAAGGTGACCCTTTGCCTTACTAGATTGGCCAAACTCATGCTTGTGTAAAGAGACATGGATCTGATGGGAAGGAGAGGTGGAGAAAGCAACACCTGACCTCCAGGAATGAGACTAGTGCTGGATGGGCAGAGGTGGTCTATGCAGGCAGAGGGTAAGATTTTGGAGTAGAAGGTGATTTTTTATTTAAGAGTCATCATCTATGGAAGAAAAGAGGAGGAAGCAGAGCAGAGCAGCAGCTCCAGCAGAGCCTTCAGCAGCCTGGTGAGGAAATTGGGAGCAAGAATGGCCCTTCCAACTGCCCCAAAGAGGTCCAGGCGTCTGGACCTTTACCCCTGTCCCACTCATTCACCAGATGCAAGCTACTCCAACAAGGCTTGACTTCTGTCCAAGAAGCCACCCTGATGGGGTTGACACCGAGGCACTCTGCCTTCTTTAGGCCTTCTAGGATTAGTCTCAGTGACCACTATTAAGAGGGAGAGGTCAGAATGGCCAAAACTAAGGTCTAGAGATTAGGAGCCCTTGAAAAAAGTTGTTTTGCATGGTTAGCTCTTTGAAATGTGAAGCTAAGTCTTTGAGACTGCCTGAGAGACCTTTGATAGAAAACTCCATAGTCAAGGAAAGCACATATTGATTGCTGATGCCCCAGTGCAGTCAAAAAGAACAAGGAGCCACTGTGTGCGCTCATGTGACATTTTTTGGTCATGTGGGAAAGGGATGGGTATTGGAAAAGGTGAGAAATTAGGAACAATAATATAATCTACTATGACATATTTCTGGTGAATGACAACCCCTCCAACTTCATCCCATGACCCTTCCTCACTGGCCCACCGTGCTCAAGGCCAACTGCTCTAACCTTCAGCCCTTCGCAGCCTTTCAGCCTTTTCAACACACTGTACCTTTTACCTGAAGTACTCTTTCTTCCCCCAACCCACTCAGATCTCAACTGAGAAATTGCTTCCTTAAAGAGTTATTGGATCTGTGCCAAGAGATCTGCATGGACACCAACCTTAACTCTGCGAACAGGCATGGTTAGGTGAGGCCAGGAAGTTACATGTAGCCTGAGCTCTCCTTTTCTTTCCTGGGAAATCCTGTCTGCTTTTCATTCCTCCATTTTCCCTTCTGCTGAAAACAGATAAAAATACTTTACTCTATCAGGTGAGAATTCTCTCAGCTGCAAACATCAGAAACCCCAAGTAATAGTTGCTTAAGCAATACCTGACAAACAAAAAGCCCAGAAGCAGGAAGCCCCAGGGTCAGTTACCCCACACAGTAATGTGATTAAGGACCCAAGTGCTCATTCACACTCGCTCCACTCTCCTCTCCCCTTCTCACTCTGTCCATTCTATTTCCAGTCCATCGTCTATCAACCATTTGCCTTTTGTCCACAAGCTGTTGCCTCATGGTGGCAAGATGACTGCTATGGCTCTAAGCATTTAGAAGAAAGCTTTGAAAGGAGGGTTGGCATCTATGAATTCTGTTCACATGCTTGTCTATCTTATCAGGAAACAAAACAGCCTTGCCAGAACCCACTCAGCAGCTTACCCTTAGAACCCACTGGGCAGACACGGACCACATGACCACTCTAGTAGGTAAGGGAAGCGGGTATGCCAGCATTAGACTTTTATCTTCAGCTTCCCTCGTGGGAGTCAGCAAAGGAAGAGGAGGTAAGAACTGGTTCCTGGAATCAATCCACAATGTATATCTTCCTACCTCAGGGTTTTTGTGAAACCTTAGATTTGCTGGTAGCACTCTGAAGGGCACAGCCTACTTTAAAAATAAGTACTTTCTGGCCATACCACATAGTATGTGGCATCTTAGTTCCCTGACCAGGGATTGAACTTGCACCCCTCACACTGGAAGCTTGGAATCTTAACCTCTAGACTGCCAGAGAAGTCCCGAGGACACAATCTACTTTTGTTGCTATTCATGACCTATTAAGAGAAATCAGTAATGGAAGAGAACAATAACACTTTCCATTTGTTTGACAACAGATGTTTCGAAGACGGAGAGAAAAGCTAATACTAAGCACAGCCCTTCCCAAGTGGCACTAGTGGTAAAGACTCTGCCTGCCAATGCAGGAGACTCAGGAGACATGGGTTTGATCCCTGGGTCGGGAAGATCTCCTGGAGGAGGAAAATGACAACCCACTCCAGCATTCTTACCTGAAAAACTCCATAGACAAGCATGGAAGGCTACAGTCCAGGGGGTTGTAAGCAGCTGGACACGAGTAAGCGACAAAGCATACACACAAGCACAGCCCAGGTCCCCAAGACCATGCCGAGTGCCTGACCCAAGAGCCTGTCTCCTCCTCTGGTGACCTTTTCAATTCGTCCAAAACAGCCTCTGCTAAACCACCCAGGGTCGCCATGCTGCCAAGTTTCATGCTCATTTTCTTGCTGTTACATTTATTTGAATCTGCCTCAGCATTCATGGTATTTTATTGACCAGTTGATTGCTCTCTCCTTGATATATGATCCCACCCAGGCTTCTGTAGCCTGGCAGGCCTGGCTGCTTCTCCTCCACCTGGCTTCTAAATGCAGACTGACTCAGGACTCACATGCGAGCTCTTCTCCTTTTACCCCCACCTCCACACAATCTCCTCCCCGTCTGTCCCAGGGCTTCTCAAATCCTAGCTTGGATCAGCCTCACCTGATGGGCTTGCCAACACACAGGTCACTGGGTCTCTCCCCTCACAGATTCTATAGGTCTGGGGTGAAACCTAAGTGTTTGTATTTCTAACTGAGTTCCAGATGATGGTGATGATGCTGATCCTGGGACCACACCTGGAGAACCATTTTGTCTCAGCCAGTGTTCAGAGCCTTGGTTCTCAACCTTGGCTTCATATTGGAATCACCTGGGGAGCCTGAAAATACTGATTCCAGGGTCCCAACCCCATAGAGATTCTGATTTTAGTGGACTGTATTATATTTTGGGCATCTGGAGTGTGTAAACCTCCTTGGGTGCACCCAAAGTTGAGAACTGTTGATCTGAATACTACCTAAATGCGGATGACTCCCAGATTCATTTCCCTTTCCCAGACTTGTCCTTGAGTTTCAGCCCAACCGACACAATTACTCATGCAAAATCTCCACTTGGTTGAGTCACAGATGTCTCAGTGTAACACATCCAAAGTGGAAGTCTAAATCTTTACTTCCAAATATGCTACTTTTCTGTCTTCTCCATCTCAGCAGATGGCAACTGTATCTCTCTAATGGTTCAGGCTAAAAATCTTGAAGTTACCCTTAATATCTCTTTCCCCTCCAGGTCCCTAAGTGCAATCTTTCAGCATACCCTGCTGGTTTTACCTTTCATCTTCAATTCTCCTCTTTCTCCACCTGACTGCTAACACCTCGGTCAGGATGCTATCAACTCTTCCCTGAGTGATCTTTGCAGCATCCTACTTCTCTTTACTCCCTCACCAATGCACTCTCCCCATAGCAGTCAGAATAATCTCTGAAAATCATAAACCAGACCACGAGACATTCCCTATTTATAGTCCTGCAAAACTTCCCTTTCCTTTGACATAAAATATCAGCTCCTGTACCCTTCTCGACCATTCTTTCCCTGGCTTAGGGGCTCCAACTATACTGGCCTTCCTTCTGTTCCTTAAATACATACAATCATTTCTTGCATTTGCGGTTCCATTCACCTGGGCTTGGATTTCCCTGGGTCTCTGTTTAGCCAGCCTCTTCTCATTATTCAGGTCTAGCCATCACATCTCCAGAAAGAATAGCCCTGACTTGTCAGTTATTATTTTCCTTTTTGAAGTCTTTTTTGGCTTTATTGAGGTATAACTGACAAAAACTGTGTATATTTAAAGTGTGGAATGTGAGGATTTCATATGAATATATACTGGGACATGATCACCACAATCAAGTTAATTGTCATTCATTACCACACATAATTGCCTCTTCCCATCTTTTATTCCTCCCTCCATACTCCCCCCGACAATCCCATTTGTCCTGTATATCTGTGAGTCTCTTTCTCTTTTGTTGTGTTTGTTCATTTGTTTTGCATTTTAGATTTCACCTCTATGTGAAATCAAACAGTGTTTGTCTTTCTCTGCCTTATTTGTCAGCATAATACCTCAGGGTCCATCTACTTTGTCACAAATAGCACGATTTCATAACTTTTATGGCTGATAATATTACCTTGTGTATATATACTACATCTCTGTCTATTCATCTGTTGATGGACACTTGCATTGTTTCCGTATCTTGGCCATTGTAAATAGTGCTACAATGAACATAGGGGTGCATGTATCTTTTGGAATTAATGGTTTGGTTTTCTTTGGAAAAATATCCAAAAGTGGAGTTACTAGATCATATGGTAGTTCTATTTTTAATTTTTTTAAATTAAATGCCACAGTGTTTTCCAGAGTGGCTGTACCCATTTACATTCCCACCAACAATGCATAAGGGTTCCCTTTTTTCCCACATGCTCACCAACATATATTTGTTTTCCTATTGGTAACAGCCATTCCAACAGGTGTGAGATGATATCTCACTGTGGTTTTGACTTGCATTTCCTTGATGATTAGTGATGGTGAGCATCTTTTCATGCGTTGTTGGTTACCTGTATGCCTTCTTTGAGAAAATGTCCTCTGCCCACTTTTTAAATTTAATTTTTATTTTATATTATCGTTGACTTACAATGTTGTATTAGTTTCAGGTGTATAGCAAAGAGATTCAGTTGTACATATATCCCTGGTGGCTCAGATAGTAAAGTTTGCCTGCAATGCGGGAGACCTGGGTCTGATCCCTGGGTTAGGAAGATCCCCTGGAGTAGGAAATGGCAACCCACTCCAATATTCTTGCCTGGGAAATCCCATGGATGGAGGAGCCTGCCAGGCTACAGTCCATGGGGTCACAAAGAGTCGGACACAACCGAGCGATTTCACTTTCATTTTTTTAATACATATATCCATTCTTTTTCAGATTCTTTTCCCATATAGGTTATTATAAAATATTCAGTAGAGTTTCTTATGCTCTACAGAAGGTCTTTAATAAGCTCTCTGCCCCTTTCTCTTTTCCTTCTAGAGTCCCTATAATGCAAATATTGTCCTAGAGGTCTCTTAAACTAATCTCATTTTTCTCTTTCTCATTTTTTCTGTTCAGCTTGGTTGTTTTCCACTGCTTTGTCTACCAGGTTGCTGATCTGTTCCTCTGTATTATCTAATCTACTGTTGATCTAGAGTATTTTAAAATGTCAATTATTGTATTCTTCAGCTCTGTTTGATTCTTATATTTTCTAGCTCTCTGTTAAACCTCTCATTCATTCTTTTTCTGAGTTCATTAAGCAGCTTTATGATAATTACCTTGAAATGTTAGTCACTCAGTCATGCCCGACTCTTTGCGACCCCATGTACTGCAGCCCCCCAGGCTCCTCTGTCCATGGGATTTTCCAAGTAAGAATATTGGAGTGGGTTGCCATTTCCTTCTCCAGGGGTTCTTCCCAACCCAGGGATCAAACCTGGGTCTCCTGCACTACAGGCAGATTCTTTACTGACAGAGCTACACGGGAAGTGCTAATTAGCTTGAGCTCTTTATCAAATAGACTGCTTAGGCACACTTTGTGCTGCTCTTCTTCTGGGATTTTATCCTGTTCCTTCATTTGAAACATATTCTGTTGCCTCATCTTTCCTTTTTCTCTCGTTTTATTTCGGTGCTTTAGGTAGGTTGGTTACATTTCCTGGTTGTGCAGGAGTGGACTTGTTTGGAGACCTCTTACACAGCCCAATAGCATTCTCCACCTAGTCACCAGAGCTGTATGCTGTAGAGGTGCCCCTGCATGGGCTGCATGGGCCCTTCTGTTGTGGCAGGGCTGACTACTGTGGTCACGGAGTAGGTAGGGCTATCTGTTGGCCTGGTTGGGGGCCAGGTCCTGCCTCGTGTGGAGGCTACTTGCCTACCAGTGGACAGGGCCAAGTCCCTGGGTGGTTGGCTGGGTTACCCGTGGGGTCTCCACAGCTGTTGTCAGGTAGTTATGAACAGGGCAGTGTCCCTGCATGGCTGGCTGGTCAGACTGGTGAGCAGGTAAGCCCCTGGCACCAATAGGCTAGAGAGAGGACTTCAAAATGGTGCTTCCAAGCACCAGTGTCGTCATGGTAGAACGAGCTCCCCCAAACGGCTACCACCAGTGTCTATGTCCCCAGGGGGAGTCTCAGATGCTTCCTGCCTCTCCAGGTGAGTCTCTAAGATCAGCCAGTGAGTCTGGTCTCGGCTCCTTTTAAATTACTGCCTCTGTACAGGGTCTCAGAGCAGGTGAGATTTTGCATGCACCCTCTAAGAATGGAGTCTCTGCTTCCTAAAGCCCTGTGACTTCCCTATACACAATATTTGCATGCGTGCATATCAAGTCACTTCAGTCGTGTCTGACTCTGTGTGACCCTATGGATTATAGCCCACCAGGCTCCTCTCCTCTGTCCATGGGGACTCTCCAGGCAAGAATACTGAAGTGGGCTGCCATGCCCTCCTCCAGGGGATCTTCCTGGTTTGATCCTCCAAGGATCAAACCGTCATCTCTTAGGTCTCCTTTGGTGGGCAGGTTCTTTATCACTAGTGCAACCTGGGAAGCCCCACACAAGCCCTGCTGCTGCTGCTGCTGCTGTTGCCGCTGCTAAGTCGCTTCAGTCGTGTCTGACTCTGTGCGACCCCATGGATGGCCTCCTACCAGGCTCCTCTGTCCCTGGGATTCCTACTGGCCTTCAAATCAAGACATTATGCGGGGCTTATCTTCCTAGTGCATGGCCTAGGTCGGGAGCTGTATAAGGGACTTGGACCCCTTGCTCCTTTGGGAAAACATTGCAACTGTGATTATCCTCCTAGTTTAGAGTTGCCTACCAAGAATTGTGGGTCTTAACTATAAGCAACAGTTAGAACTGGACATGGAACAACAGACTGGTTCCAAATAGGAAAAGGAGTATGTCAAGGCTGTATATTGTCACCCTGCTTATTTAACTTATATGCAGAGTACATCATGAGAAACACAGAGCTGGAAGCACAAGCTGGAATCAAGATTGCTGGGAGAAATATCAATAACCTCAGATATGCGGATGACACCACCCTTATGGCAGAAAGTGAAGAGGAACTAAGAAGCCTCTTGATGAAAGTGAAAGAGGAGAACGAAAAGTTGGCTTAAAGCCTAACATTCAGAAAACAAAGATCATGGCATCTGGTCCCATCACTTCATGGCAAATAGATGGGGAAACAGTAGAAAGAGTGGCTGACTTTATTTTGGGGGGCTCCAAAATCACTGCAGATGGTGACTGCAGCCATGAAATTAAAAGACGCTTACTCGTTGAAGGAAAGTTATGACCAACCTAGACAGCATATTAAAAAGCAGAGACATTACTTTGACAACAAAAGTCCATCTAGTCAAGGCCATGGTTTTTCCAGTAGTCATGTATGGATGTGCTGCTGCTGCTGCTGCTAAGTCGCTTCAGTCGTGCCCGACTCTGTGCGACCCCATAGATGGAAGCCCACCAGGCTCCCTCTTCCCTGGGATTCTCCAGGCAAGAACACTGGAGTGGGTTGCCATTTCCTTCTCCAATGCATGAAAGTGAAAAGGGAAAGTGAAGTCGCTCAGTCGTGCCCGACCCTTAGCAACCCCATGGACAGCAGCCCACCAGGCTCCTCCGTCCATGGGATTTTCCGGCAAGAGTACTGGACTGGGGTGCCATTGCCTTGAGAGTTGGACTATAAAGAAAGCTGAGCGCCAAAGAATTGATGCTTTTGAACTGTGGTGTTGGAGACGACTCTTGAGAGTCCCCTGGACTGCAAGGAGATCCAACCAGTCTATCCTAAAGGAAATCAGTCCTGAGTGTTCATTGGAAGGACTGATGTTGAACCTGAAACTCCAATACTTTGGCCACCTGATGCGAAGGGCTGATTCATTTGAAAAGACCCTGATGCTGGAAAGATTAAAGGCAGGAGGAGAAGGGGACGACAGAGGATGAGATGGTTGGATGGCATCACCAACTCAATGGACACGGGTTTGGGTGGACTCTGGGAGTTGGTGATAGACAGGGAGGTGTGGCGTGCTGCGATTCATGGGGTCGCAAAGAGTCGGACATGACTGAGTGACTGAAGTGAACTGAACTATACCACATCTCTGCCTCTGCCACCTGTCTTGTTGTGGTTCCTTTTTCATGTCTTTCAGTTCAGTTCAGTTGAGTCGCTCAGTTGTGTCCGAATCTGCGACCCCATGAATTGCAGCATGTCAGGCCTCCCTGTCCATCACCATCTCCCGGAGTTCACTCAGACACGTCCATCGAGTCAGTGATGCCATCCAGCCATCTCATCCTCTGTCGTCCCCTTCTCCTCCTGCCCCTAATCCCTCCCAGCATCAGAGTCTTTTCCAATGAGTCAACTCTTCGCACGAGGTGGCAAAAGTACTGGAGCTTCATCTTCAGCATCATTCCTTCCAAAGAAATCCCAGGGTTGATCTCCTTTAGAATGGACTGGTTGGATCTCCTTGCAGTCCAAGGGACTCTCAAGAGTCTTCTCCAACATCATAGTTCAAAAGCATCAATTCTTCGGTGCTCAGCCTTCTTCACAGTCCAACTCTCACATGCATACATGACTACTAGAAAAACCATAGCCTTGACTAGACAGACCTTTACTGGCAAAGTAATGTCTCTGCTTTTCTACATACTATCTAGGTTGGTCATAACTTTCCTTCCAAGGAGTAAACGTCTTTTAATCTCATGGCTGCAGTCACCATCTGCAGTGATTTTGGAGCCCAAAAAAATAAAATCTGACACTGTTTCCACTGTTTCCCCATCTATTTGCCATGAAGTGATGGGACCGGATGCCATGATCTTCGTTTTCTGAATGTTGAGCTTTAAGCCAACTTTTTCACTCTCCTCTTTCACTTTCATCAAGAGGCTTTTTAGTTCCTCTTCACTTTCTGCCATAAGGGTGGTGTCATCCGCATATCTGAGGTTATTGATATTTCTCCCAGCAATCTTGATTCCAGCTTGTGTTTCTTCCAGTCCAGCGTTTCTCATGATGTACTCTGCATATAAGTTAAATAAGCAGGGTGACAATATACAGCCTTGACATACTCCTTTTCCTATTTGAAACCAGTCTGTTGTTCCATGTCCATTTCTAACTGTTGCTTCTTGACCTGCATACAGATTTCTCAAGAGACAGGTTAGGTGGTCTGGTATTCCCATCTCTTGAAGAATTTTCCACAGTTTATTGTGATCCACACAGTCAAAGGCTTTGGCATAGTCAATAAAGCAGAAATAGATGTTTTTCTGGAACTCTCTTGCTTTCTCCATGATCCAGCAGATGTTGGCAATTTGATATCTGGTTCCTCTGCCTTTTCTAAAACCAGCTTGAGCATCAGGGAGTCCATGGTTCACGTATTGCTGAAGCCTGGCTTGGAGAATTTTGAGCATTTCTTTACTAGCATGTGAGATGAGTGCAATTGTGCAATCGTTTGAGCATTCTTTTGCATTGCCTTTCTTTGGAACTGGAATGAAAACTGACCTTTTCCAGTCCTGTGGCCACTGCTGAATTTCCCAAATTTGCTGGCATATCGAGTGCAGCACTTTCACAGCATCATCTTTCAGGATTTGAAACAGTTCAACTGGAATTCCATCACCTCCACTAGCTTTGTTCATAGTGATGCTTTCTAAGGCCCACTTGACTTCACATTCCAAGATGTCTGGCTCTAGATTAGTGATCACATCATCATGATTACCTGGATCATGGAGATCTTTTTTGTACAGTTCTTCCGTGTATTCTTGCCACCTCTTCTTAATATCTTCTGCTTCTGTTAGGTCCAGACCATTTCTGTCCTTTATCGAGCCCATCTTTGCATGAAATGTTCCCTTGGTATCTCTAATTTTCTTGAAGAGATCTCTAGTCTTTCCCATTCTGTTGTTTTTCTCTATTTCTTTGCATTGATTGCTGAAGAAGGCTTTCTTATCTCTTCTTGCTATTCTTTGGAACTCTGCATTCAGATGCTTATATCTTTCCTTTTCTCCTTTGCCTTTCACCTCTCTTCTTTTCACAGCTATTTGTAAGGCCTCCCCAGAGAGCCATTTTGCCCTTTTGCCTTTCTTTTCATGTCTTTAGCTGTAGGAAATCTTTTCTGCAGGCCTCCAGGTCATTCTTATCGATAGTTTCTCTGTAAATAGTTGTAATATTGGTGCAACTGTTGGAGGAGGTAAGCTCAGGGTCTTCCTGCTCCACCATCTTGGCCATACCTTCCCCATCATACTTCATATCTTTCTTAGACCCTGTAAGTCTGCACTTGTTTGATTTGTAAATTTACTGGTTCATAGTTTTTCCAACTAGTCTATGATCTCCGTGAGGACAGGAACCATGTCTGTGTTGTTCAAGACTAGAGGCTCAGTGTCCAGAAGAGGGAATGATACTTAGTGGCTGCTCTAAAAATATTCGAGAAAGGAATACTGAAGGGGAAGATGGGAGGACAGAAAGAGAGAAATGAGGGGAAGGAGAAAGGAAGGTCTGGCAACTCTTAGAGCCCATGGACTACCCAGGACCATTTCCCATGCTTCCACCCAAGAAACGATCTGAATCAGAGATTAGATCTCAAGTCTCCATCTTGGTAGCTCAGAATTACTTTTACTAGAGAAATAGAATATACAAGCAAAATGTATAAATGCCTATAAGTTCCTTGAGAGCAGTGTCCATAGTTTATATACTCTTTCCACTGGTGTTCTGGTGTGTGCACAGACACTGACTCTGAGTGGGAATTCAATACATGTTCCAAGAATGATTTGAAGGCTTCCCTGGTAGCCCAGACAGAAAAGAATCTGCCTACAATGCAGGAGACCCAGGTTCAATCCCTGGGTTGGGAAGATACCTGGAGAAGGGAATGACAACCCACTCCAGTATTCTTGCCTGGAGAACTCCATGGACAGAGGAGCCTGGCGGGCTACGACTGAGCGACTAAGCACAGCACACCAGGCTCCTCAGTCCATGAGAGACTAACACTTACTTACCTAAAGGTAGTCTAAGATTGTCTTGTCTTGGTCTCCCCATTGACTGAGGTAAGCAGTTCTGATATCCCCTTCCATAGGACTGCTGCCAACCTTGGAAATTCATCCTGGAAGAAAGAACTGGCCATCACTCCCAGTTGATGGGGATCTTCGTATGCCCTGGCTACATCTGCACCCCTGCCCTTCCTAGGTGACTCTAGTTGCACCAGCCTCTCCCAGCAGCTTGAGTGTATCCTTAGTTACAAGCACTCTGCAGAAAGATGTCTAACTGCCTTTGCTAGCACATAGTTAATCCCCCAGGGGGCTTCCTCTAATTAAAAACAAAACCACAATCGTAGCTGTGCTAAAGCATATCCACATGGTGCTGCTTAAAAGGGACAGATTTACAAGGTGTCAACAACTCCAGAGGGCAGCCCTGCCCCAGCACCAGGTGCTGCAAATCATCAAAATTGGAACCAAATGAGTTGCTGGGCCTCGAGACAATACCCAGTAGATCTGCTGGGTGGTTCTGAGAAACGTATGGGAAATATTTGAAACACAAATATGCTCCTGCCACAGGGCCTTTGCACTTATGTTGTGGATTTAAGTATTTGTTGTTGCTGTTGTTGTTCAGTTGTTCAGTCATATCCAACTCTTTGTGACCCCATGGACTGCAGCACACCAGTCTTCCCTGTCCTTCACCATCTCTCAGAAATTGCTCAAACTCATGTCCATTGAGTCGATGATGCCATCCAACCATCTCATCATCTGTCCTCCCTTGCTCATCCTGCCTTCAATCTTTCCCAACATCAGGGTCTTTTCCAATGGGTCAGCTCTTTGCATCAGGTGGCGAAAGGATTGGAGCTTCAGCTTCAGCATCAGCCTTTCCAGTAAATATTCCAGGTTGATTTCCTTTAGGATTGACTGGTTTGATCTCTTTGCTGTCCAAGGGACTCTCAAGAGTCTTCTCCAGCACCACAGTTCGAAAGCATCTATTTCTTCGGCACTCACCCTTCTTTATGGTTCAACTTTCATATCTGTACATGACTACTGGAAAAACCATAGCTTTGACTATATGGACTTTTGTTGGCACAGTAATGTATCTGCTTTTTAAAGCACTAAGTTTGTCATAGCTTTTCTTCCAGGGAGAGACCATCTTTCAATTTCAAGGCTGCAGTCACCATATGGTTTATGATTTTCCATTCATTGTATTTTTATCCTAATTGACCCTCAAATTGTCTCATTTTTGGTCAGTAGGAACCTCTTCAAGTTGGCTCTTGGGTCATTTTGACATATATCCTTTAGTTTTATATGTAGTAAAACGTCTATGTATATGACAAAATATTCCAGGCTTTTCTTGTCTGCATTCTGACCTCACACCCAGAACAGCCATCTCACCAAGGAGTCCTGGTTCCTTTTCATGGAAAATGGTAGTTTAAAATCTCAATCAGAATGCTAGGAATGCTCAATGCTACTGGGCTGGTCATTTTTTCTAGACCTTGTCAGTGGTCAGAGCTGTAATATATGTATTAATATGCATAGTAGCTCATGAGTTAATACTGGAACTTTCAATTCTAACTTAAAACTCAGGTTGTTTATTCAACTTCTTTATAATATATTTGTATCTTTTTTCTTATGCACTGAGAATGCTAGCTCAATGTCACAGAGGATGATAGCAATAGTCCATAATTAGTCATTTTCTTGGTCCCATGCTATACACACAATCTTAGATTAACAATACTAACACTATTACCATTAATTATGATTACTGAGAAGAGATTTAAAATTTTTCCATAGATGATCTCATTTCCTGTCTCATTTTTAAGTTTACATTCAGTTCAGTTCAGTCGCTCAGTCGTGTCTGACTCTTTGCGACTCCATGAATCGAAGCACGCCAGGCCTCCCTGTCCATCACCATCACCCAGCGTTCACTCAAACTCATGTCCATCGAGTCAGTGATGCCATCCAGCCATCTCATCCTCTGTCGTCCCCTTCTCCTTCTGCCCCCAATCCCTCCCAGCATCAGAGTCTTTTCCAATGAGTCAACTCTTCGCACGAGGTGGCCAAAGTACTGGAGTTTCAGCTTTAGCATCATTCCTTCCAAAGAAATCCCAGGACTGATCTCCTTCAGAATGGACTGGTTGGATCTCCTTGCAGTCCAAGGGACTCTCAAGAGTCTTCTCCAACACCACAGTTCAAAAGCATCAATTCTTCGGTGCTCAGCCTTTTTCACAGTCCAACTCTCACATGCATACATGACTACTGAAAAAACCATAGCCTTGACTAGATGGACCTTTGTTGGCAAAGTAATGTCTCTGCTTTTGAATATGCTATCTAGGTTGGTCATAACTTTCCTTCCAAGGAGTAAGCGTCTTTTAATTTCATGGCTGCATTCACCATCTGCAGTGATTTTGGAGCCCAGAAAAATAAAATCTGACACTGTTTCCACTGTTTCCCCATCTATTTCTCATGAAGTGATGGGACCAGATGCCATGATCTTTGTTTTCTGAATGTTGAGCTTTAAGCCAACTTTTTCACTCTCCTCTTTCACTTTCATCAAGAGGCTTCTTAGTTCCTCTTCACTTTCTGCCATAAGGATGGTGTCATCTGCATATCTGACGTTATTGATATTTCTCCTGGCAATCTTGATTCCAGCTTGTGCTTCTTCCAGCCCAGCATTTCTTATGATGTACTCTGCATATAAGTTAAATAAGCAGAATAACAATATACAGCCTTCTCCTTTTGCTATTTGGAACCAGTCTGTTTTTCTATGTCCAGTTCTAACTTTTGCTTCCTGACCTGCATATAGGTTTCTCAAGAGGCAGGTCAGGTGGTCTGGTATTCCCGTCTCTTTCAGAATTTCCCACAGTTTATTGTGACCCACACAGTCAAAGGCTTTGGCATAGTCAATAAAGCAGAAATAGATGTTTTTCTGGAACTCTCTTGCTTTTTCCATGATCCAGCAGATGTTGGCAATTTGATCTCTGGTTCCTCTGCCTTTTCTAAAACCAGCTTGAACATCTGCAAGTTCACAGTTCACGTATTGCTGAAGCCTGGCTTGGGGAATTTTGAGCATGACTTTACTAGCATGTGAGATGAGTGCAATTGTGCAGTAGTTTGCGCATTCTTTGGCATTGCCTTTCTTTGGAACTGGAATGAAAACTGACCTTTTCCATCCTGTGGCCACTACTGAGTTTCCCAAATTTGCTGGCATATTGAGTGTAGCACTTTCACAGCATCATCTTCCAGGATTTGAAATAGCTCAATTGTAATTCCATCACCTCCACTAGCTTTGTTTGTTGTGATACTTTCTAACGCCCACTTGACTTCACATTGCAGGATGTCTGGCTCTAGGTGAGTGATCACACCATCATGATTATCTGGGTCGTGGAGATCTTTTTTGTACAGTTCTTTTGTGTATTCTTGCCACCTCTTCTTAATATCTTCTGCTTCTGTTAGGTCCATACCATTTCTGTCCTTTATTGAGCCCATCTTTGCATGAAACGTTCCCTTGGTATCTCTAATTTTCTTGAAGAGATCTCTAGTCTTTGCCATTCTGTTGTTTTCCTCTATGTCTTTGCACTGATCGCTGAGGAAGGCTTTCTTATCTCTTCTTGCTATTCTTTGGAACTCTGCATTCAGATGCTTATATCTTTCCCTTTCTCCTTTGCTTTTCACTTCTGTTTTCACAGCTATTTGTAAGGCCTTCCCAGACAGCCATTTTGCTTTTTTGCATTTCTTTTCCATAGGGGTGGTCTTGATCCCTGTCTCCTGTACAATGTCGCGAACCTCATTCCATAGTTCATCAGGCAGTCTATCTAGCCCTTAAATCTATTTCTCACTTCCACTGTATAATCACAAGGGATCTGATTTAGGTCATACCTGAATGGTCTAGTGGTTTTCCCTACTTTCTTCAATTTAACTCTGAATTTGCAATAAGGAGCTCGTGATCTGAGCCACAGTCAGCTCCCGGTCTTGTTTTTGCTGACTGTATAGTGCTTCTCCATCTTTGGCTGCAAAGAATATAATCAACCTGATTTCGGTATTGACCAGCTGGTGATGTCCATGTGTAGAGTCTTCTCTTGTATTTTTGGAAGAAGGTGTTTGCTATGACCAGTGCATTCTCTTGGCAAAACTCTGTTAGCCTTTGCGCTGCTTCATTCCGTATTCCAAGGCCAAATTTGCCTGTTACTCCAGGAGTTTCTTGACTTCCTACTTTTGCATTCTAGTCCACTATAATGAAAAGGACATCTTTTTTGGGTGTTAGCTCTAAAAGGTCTTGTAGGTCTTCATAGAATCGTCCAAGTTCAGCTACTTCAGCATTACTGGTTGGGGCATAGACTTGGATTACTGTGATATTGAATGGTTTACTTTGGAAACCAACAGAGATCATTCCGTCATTTTTGAGATTGCATCCAAGTACTGCATTTCAGACTCTTTTTTTGACCATGATGGCTACTCCATTTCTTCTAAGGGGTTCCTGCCCGCAGTAGTAGATATAATGGTCATCTGAGTTAAATTCACCCATTCCAGTCCATTTTAGTTTGCTGATTCCTAGAATGTCTTAAATCTTTTTAATAATTTATTCTCCCCTTTTTAACCATCACCTAATCTTGGTTCTGAAAAAAAGTATATATTAATGCTCACCACCAGTCTTTATTTTGACATCTCTTTACCATAATCATTTTTATTTCCATATAAAGTTTCTTATATATAAAGAAAAGAAAACTAGGATTGCAAAGACAAGGCCTTATGGGAGGGGGGTTCAGGATTGGGAACTCATGTACACCAGTGGCTGATTCATGTCAGTGTATGGCAAAACCAATATAGTATTATAAAGCAAAATAAAGTTAAAAAAAAAAAGACAACGCCTTAAAGAAATTGGCTACCAATAAAAGTTGAAAAGAAAACTTAATCATTTTAGAAATGGTTAATCAGCTAAGTCTGGCAATGGTATGGGGAAATGGGCATCTCATACCTTGTTAATAGGAATGAAAATTGATATAGCATCACTGAAGAAAAATGTAGCAGCACATTACCAGTATTTTCACTTGCATACCCTTTGACTCAGCAAATCTCCTCCAGGAATCAAAGGGAAAAGAAGACTTTAGGCATACAAAGATAGCATGTTCATTTTTGCTGTCTGAAGCTCATTGTCTAATAGATTCTTCAGGAAAGACTCATGGAAACAATATCTCCCAAGTTCTTGTGTGTTGATAACAGTTGTGTCCTTTGTATTTGGAAATCAGTTTTGATGGATATAAAAACCTTATTTATCATTTTCTTTCCTCTGGTATCTTAAATATGTTGCTCTATTTCATTTGACCATAAAGTGGTGTTTAAAAAAATTATGATGACAAGCCTATGTTATTTCTTTATGTAATGACTCCTTTTTTTTTTTTTTTTTTGCATAGGTATCCAAGTTTTCTTTATTTTTCTTTAAAGTCTAGGAATTTTCCTGGAACATGTCTTGGTCAGTTGAGGTCAATATTGTCAAGTATTTATGTTCTCTTTCAATATATAATTTCAAAAAATATTTTTTTACTTCAAGAAAGTTTCTTTGACTTTCATGACTGTTTTGAGAGCCCCTTATCAGCCTGTTTCAAAACCAGATGGGGAGAAATCTCCAAATGAAACTGGGAAGAGAGGGAGAGCAGGTTGACATGAGTAACTTTTTTTCCCAGTGAAGTTTGAGCCCACACTGCAAATTAATCTCATGTCACTTACTTTTCTTAGATACAGGTATTGGCCCACTGAATCAAACCCAGAAAGGGCAAGGGATCCAGCCAAGGTCACACCGAGAGTTGAGGAGAGCTGCCCTCCGCTCCCCGCCCCTGCATCCAAGTCACAGATCAGAGTCATCACATAAAATGAATCAGCATCAAAAAATGAATTCTAGAAGAGAGCTTTGGCAGGGCCATCCTAGACCCATGACCTTATGATGTTTGTTTCAAACAATTCCCACTTCGCCAAGTTCATCATCCCACTGAGCTGCCCGGATGTGCCTTCTGCCGCAGTGGGACACAATTCTGAGGTCTCCTATCACCATGGTATGATTTTGGCCAGATCCACAACATCTACACTTCCATTGACTCCATATTTTTCTTTAGATTCCACCTTTCTTTGTGTAAATAAATATCTTAAAATGCACATAAGAAGATATACTTTAAATTTATTTATTTACTTTAAAAAATATATAAATTTATTTTAACTGGATGCTAATTACTTCACAATATTGTATGGTTTTGCCATACATCAACATGAATCTGCTGCGGGTATACATGTGTTCCCCATCCTGAACCCCTCTCCCACCCCCGTCCCCGTACCATCCCCCTGGGTCATCCCAGTGCACCAGCCCCAAGCATCCTGTATCATGCATCGAACCTGGACTGGTGATTCATTTCATATTTGAAATTATACATGTTTCAATGCCACTCCGAAATCATCCCACCCTTTCCCTCTCCCACAGAGTCCAAAAGTCTGTTCTATACATCTGTGTCTCTTTTGCTGTCTCACATACAGGGTTATCATTACCATCTTTCTAAATTCCATATATATGCATTAGTATACTATATTGGTGTTTTTCTTTCTGGCTTACTTCACTCTGTATAATCGGCTCCAGTTTCATCCACCTCATTAGAACTGATTCAAATGTATTCTTTTTAATGCCTGAGTAATACTCCCATTGTGTATATGTACCACAGCTTTCTTATCCATTCATCTGCTGATGGACATCTAGGTCGCTTCCATGTCCTGGCTATTATAGACAGTGCTGCGATGAACACTGGGGTACACGTGTCTCTTTCAATTCTGGTTTCCTTGGTGTGTATGCCCAGCAGTGGGATTGCTGGGTCATAAGGCAGTTCTAATCACATCACAACTATAAATAGAAAAGCAAGCATCTATCCCTTGTTACATTTCCCTGGTGGCTCAGATGGTAAAGAATCCATCTGCAATGCGGGAGACCCAGGTTTCATCCCTGGGTCGGGAAGATCCCCTGGAGAAGGAAGTGGCTACCTGTTCCATTATTCTTGCCTAGAGAATTCCATGGACAGAGGAACCTGGTAGACTACAGTCCATGGGGTCGCAAAGAGTCAGACATGACTGAGTGACTAACATTTTCAATTTCATCCCTTATTATGACTAGAAAGTATCTATAAAAGTAAACACTCTAACTGAATAACGTATTAAATTCTTGCTAGATATTCTTGCCTACTTGAAAAATGTGAACCCGAGGCATGTTCTCTCTTTGTTTAGAAAATGATCAGCAAGTGTATGCCACCTTCCACAGTAATGAAATTGCTTGCATCATTTTTGTCCCTTTTGCCGCTTGTAAGATAATGATGTTGTCAGACTACAGTTATCAACTCTTCAGCCTTTTCACCCTGAGGGACTCTTTTTATTTTTTTCTCTACAGGTCCAAATCCTGAAAGATTTTTATTTCTTAATTAAACTGAATTTAATAAGGTGAAATATCTTTTCAGCTTTTTGAAATAGTACTATCTTCTGGGACCTCAATTTTGAAATCACTAGATTAGATTTCCTTTACGTATCTAACATTCCAGTTTTTCCAAGATTCTACAAATTTATTAAGCAATTATTCTGATTGTATGCTTTTAAAATTGTTAAGAATCTAGTATTTTTTTGTTACATACTTTTAGGGTTCAAATGCTAGTCAATGAAACTTTATTTTCAAAGAGTCTGTGTTTGTGTTTCTAAGATTCAAAGGCTTTATGTGCCAGCACATCTTAAAACAATAACTGATGGCTTTCCCATGCATTTTATATTTGTCCTGTTTGCTCATGCAGGATAAAGTCTGTTTTAGGGAAAGTTCCATATGCACTTGAAAAGAATATGCATTTGTTACTGCTGTTGGTTAAAGTAGTTTATAAAATCCAGTTAATTATAGTTGTTTAATGGTGTTCATTCTATACCCTTGTTGATTTTATGTTTACAAATTCTATAGATTACTGAGGAAGCTGTATTGAAGCCTTCAACAATAATTAGGGATTTGTCTATTTCATCTTTCAGTTCTGTCTGTATGCTTTCTATATTTTAAAGCTCTTTTTCTGGATGCATACATGCACACTTTAAAATTGTTTGTCCTTCTTAGTGGATAGATCTATTTATCATTATTTAATGTTTCTTTTTACCCCTAGTGATTTTCTTGGCTCAGAAATTCACTTTGATGTTAATGTAGTCACTCTGTAACTAGTGCTAGTATGTATACAATTTTCATCCTTTCAATTTTAACCTGCCTATGTAATCATATTTAAAGTAAATTTCTTTTAGACAACACATAGTTGGGTCATTTTTAAAACTCTATTTTGACCATTTTTTACTTTTGATTATTAATTGTAAATTTAGATCATTTATATTTAATGTACTTGTTATTGATATGTTTGGGTTTTTTAAGTTTTTATTGTTTTCTGGTTGTTCCCTCTATTTTCCATTCCATTCCATTTCATTCCACTGTTCTTCCTTTTCGGTTTTGAGGGGTTATTTGAACATGTTTTAGTATTCCACTTTAATTTATCTATTGTGTATTTACTATCTCTCATTGTATAATTACGTTTAAAGGCTGCTCCACTGATTGCAGCTGACGTTGATACTTGTCACAATCATTTGGAGTTAATATTTTATGACTTCAAGGGAAATGTAGACACTTCACCTTCAGATATGTCTGTTCACTCTCCTCTCTTTATGTTATAATTGTCTTATGTATTACATCTACATATATTGAAATTTCCACCAGATAGTGTTCAGGCAAATTTTCACTTGTAGCTTTCAAATATATTTTAAAGAATGCAAGAGAAAAAGAATAGTCCCTTGTATTTTACTCACGTTTGCCATTCTATGACCCGTTATTAGCAGTTGTGTTGCTCCTTCTTCCTGTCTGATCTTCCAAGTTCCCTTCTGTATCTTCTATCAGGAGAAGGTCCTTTAGCACTTCTCTTAGAGTAGGTGGCTTGCTGGCTATGGGTTCTCTTAGTTTTCTTTCACCTGACACTGACTTTTTAATTTCACCTTCATTCCTGAAGGGCATTTTTGCTATATACGGAATTCTGAGTTGACAGTTCTTTTCTTTCAGCATTTTAAATATGTTACCCACTTCCTTCTTATTCTCTTGGCTTCTGCTGTAAAAATCTTCTCCAAAAATGAAGGGGAAAAGTATTATAGGGGACATCAGACAGTTAATAAAGATGAGTGAGTGAGTGAAAGGCACTCAGTTGTGTCCGACTCTTTGCGACCCCATGGATTATACAGTCCATGGAATTCTGCAGGCCAGAATACTAGAGTGGGTAGCTAGCTGTTCCCTTCTCCAGGGTCACCTTCCCAACCCAGGGATCGAACTCAGATCTTCTGCATTGCAAGTGGATTCTTTACCATCTAAGCTACCAGGGAAGCCCATAGTGTGTTATTTTTCTTGATCTTGTATTGCTTGTGGTATTTGTCAGCTTTTCAAATTTTGTGGTTTATTTTCATTTTCGTCTCTCATTCCAAATAAACATTCACATTTACACCTAAATGTATATTCATAATTTTCTTTTCTTTTTCTTAAAGAGGATCATCCAAAATGACATAAACTTTAGACTTCACAAAAACTAGATCCTCTCCTGCTTCCACCCTCTACATCTGCCTTCGATCCCTTCAAGGAGATGTCAAGGTGAGAAAAAAAAAGACAGACAGTGGCTGAGTCCCCAGCTAGATTCCTCTTTCTTGGGCCAGTTCAGGAGCTGAAAAATTCTGCATGAGGTGCCTAGGTAGACACCGCTGAGTAACCTCCTGCAGATTTCTGCAGGTCAGAGAATCCAGGTGAGCCAGACACCTGACGGTGGCAGCTGTGAGGCAACAGAAGCCAATAGGCTCAGCTAAAAATCAGATGAGGAAGGCATAGCAGGAGCAGGCAGCTAGTCCTGATTGCAGGCCTAGCTATACAAGATGCCCCCTCCATCCAGGGATTGTGTGATGCCCTGTAGATCTGGACATAACCCAGCAGGGAAGAAGACTATTAAATGGAGATTTCAACCTCTGTCTTGCTCCTCCTCCTTTCTCCTACCTCTGCCCAGACATCCCGTTTGCCCCACTGTTTCTCCCAGGACAGGCCAAGCATACTCCAGTCCAGCCTCAGGGCCTTTGCACTCTCCATTTCCTCACCCAGATGGACACTTCTTCTCTGAGTCTTCATAAACCTCACTCCCTCACGTCTTCCAGGTCTCTGAATGAAGGTCACCTCATCAGGACACTTTCTCTGACCACCCTCGATAAAATAACACTCCTTCTCCATCACTACTTTTGCCTTCCCTCTGCTGAATTTTTCATTAGAGCACTTAACAACACTTATGACAGTCTATCATATATTTGGTTTTTTGTTTCATTTTTCATCTCTCTCTCCCACTGGGATGCAGATGAAACTTCACGGTATAAGAAGTTTTAATCTGATGTGTCATGGCTATATTCTCACCCTGTGAAAAAAAAGAAAATACCTAGTACATAGAGGCCCTTGATAAACATTTGTTGAATAAATTATAATTAATTCTCTCCCACATGTATGAATGGAAGCTATTAATAATAAACTTTGTGCAAGGAAAAATAAAGTTATAGTTCCTGGAATTTGTACCTGACTTTTCTATCCTTGGTGTTAAAATAGACTTTTTAGAGTCTTGATGGGTATAAGATTCTATAATCTACCCTCCATTTGTTTCTAAGTCTCTATTATAGAGACTGTGATTCTCTGTGTCTGTATCAAGGATCTTGGAAATCCTGGCCTTGGTGGCTCTGGACAGCTCACCCTGAAATATAAAGCTGGATCTTAATGATTCCAAGATGTACAGGATAAACCAAGGGCACCCAGCTTGATTTCACATAGCGGTTCCAGCTTGGAGGGATAATTGGAAAGATTATCACCAGGAAATTGTTTACAGGACAGGCGAACTCCAGACACAGCCATCACCACCCCCAGCCCCTGCCTGGTTTTTATTTCACATAAATGGTTTTCTGAGCAGACAAAAGGGCAGAACCCTGCCTGGTTTGGTGGATTTATGAGACAAAAAAAGGGAATGCCCACAGAGGTCAGGGATGTCCCAGCCATCAGGGAAAGGTAAAGGTCCTGAAATGATGGCAGTGCTCCCCCTCCCCCAACCAAGGTGATAAGATAATTCAGTCCCAGGGCCAGCACACCCACAGGCTTGCTGGGACCAGGCAAGGGACCTAAACAAGCAAATACAGCCAGGCAGAGGCCAAGGTAGACAGGATACCTATACCCCTTCTCAAGAGGGCAGCTCTGACCAATTTTTTCCCCATCAGGCATGTCAATGTGGCCAGATTTTCTGAGTTCCCTTTAAAAGCTAAATCCCAAGTTTGTCCGTGAAATCTTCCCATTTTAAATGTTGGTAATGGAATCAAAAAAAATTTCAAAGCACCATTTTCTAGTTAATATTTCCACGTAACAAGTAATTCCAAATTGAGTGACGTAAAGCCACCATTTTATTACTTTCATGGATTCTTTGTGTCGAAAGTCTAGACAGGGCACTGCGGGGACAGCTTGACTCTGCTCCATGGTGTCTGGGGCTTCAGCTGGGAAGATTCAAACAGCCAGGGCTACAATCATCTGGAGGCTTCTCTGCTGCTGCCTGGGCAGGGGTGACTCAAAGGCTGGGACTGTCCACTGGAGCAAGTGCCTCCACGTGGCTTCTCCATGTGGCCCAGGCTTCTCACAGCATGTGCTCGGGTTCCCAGAGTATCCAGAGAGTGGGCACTTCATGAGAGCCAGGTGGCAGCTGCCTGGCATGGTATGCTTTAGCCTCACAAAGTTCTCTCTCTGGTAAGAGGATTATACTTTCTGTGCCATTGACATCAGGCCTGGCCGCATGACTTACTCTGGCCAAAGATCTGTGAACTTGAGTGATGTCATGGCACTTCTGAGCAGGCGCTTTAAGAACCACCCATGTTTCCACCATAGGTTTTCCCCCCTTCCACCAGGTATCCCAATAGGGTCACTGGGTCCCAGAAAGGACCCAGCTGGGTCCTAGAAGGAAGATGATGTGGAGAGAGCTGCAGCCAATCCTGGGTGTAGGATGCACAAGAAATAAACTTTGGTTGTTGTAAACCTGTGAGATGTGACATTTGTTACTGCAGCACAACTTTCAGAAGCTGACTGATACAGAAATATAACCAATGAATTGATAAAAAATTTTTCATTCTTTGTTAGAGTATAAATTTTATAAGTAGTATACTTACCTTTTATAAGTAGTACATTGATGCTTTACATTAGTTTCTCATTATTCTAATAAACAGAAGCATTTCCCACCCCCCCCCCCAATATTTACAAGGTTTATATTTTTAAACAAGTCTGGCAAATATTTCTTGCATCTTCCCCATTCTTTTTCTGAGATCCTGGATCATCTTTGTGTGTGCTTGTGTGTTAAGTCACTTCAATCGTGTCTGACTCTTTGTGACCCTACGGAACCATAGCCCAGCAGGCTCCCCTGTCCAGGGGATTCTCCAGGCAAGAGTACTGGGGTGGGTTGCTATTTCCTCCTCCAGGGGATCTTCCCGACCCAGGGGTTGAACCTGCACCCCTTATATCTCCTGCAGGTTCTTTACCACTAGTGCTATCTTCACCGTCATTATTTTGAATTCTTTTTCTGGAAGGTTGCCTATCGCCCCGTCCTTTAGTTGTTTTTCTGGAGTTTTATCTTTTTCCTTCACCTGGCAGATAACCCTCTCTGCCTGTTCATTTTGATTAAGTTTTGGTGATTGTGGTTTTCTTTCTGGAGGCTGTGGGATTCTAGTTCTTCTTGCTTCTTCAGTCTGCCCTCTGGTGGATGAGCCTAAGAGGCTAGTGTAAGCTTCCTGATGGGAGAGATTGGCTGTGGGAAAAACCGGGTCTTGCTCTGGAGAGCAGGGCTGCTGCTGCTAAGTCGCTTCAGTCGTGTCCAACTCTGTGTGACCCCATAGACAGCAGCCCACCAGGCTCCGCCATCCCTGGGATCCTCCAGGCAAGAATACTGGAGTGGGTTGCCATTTCCTTCTCCAATGCATGGAAGTGAAAAGTGAAAGTGAAGTCGCTCAGTCGTGTCTGACTCTTAGCGACGCCATGGACTGCAGCCCACCAGGCTTCTCCATCCATGGGATTTTCCAGGCAAGAGTACTGGAGTGGGGTGCCATTGTTACGGTAGGCTAATAGCCCAACACTGAGGATGGTGGAATAGAAGGATGTGCACTCATCTTCTTCAAGAACTCCAAAATTACAGCTCACTGCTGAACAACCATTGACAGGAGAATGTTGGATCTCACCTTAAAAAGATACCCCCACGTCCAAAGGAAAAGGAGAAGCCCCAACAAGATGGTAGGAAGGGTGAAATCCCATTTAGAATCAAACCCTATACCTGCCAGAGACACTTGGAGGGCTCAGTTAAAACCTTGTGCACACCAGGAGAACCCACAGAGACTAAGCCAGACCTGCCTTTGAGTGTTTGAGTGTCTCTTGCAGAGATATGGGTCAGCAGTGGCCTGCCGCAGGGCACAGGCTCTGGGTACGGAAGACCTGATTATGGCATAAGCCCTCTTGGTGGAGGTTGCCATTAATCCCACCATAGAACTGCCAGAACTTACACAAGACTGGGGAAACAGACACTTGGAGGCGCAAATAAAACATTGTGCGCACCAGGACCCAGGAGAAAGGAGCAGTGGCCACACAAGAGACTGACTCAACCTGCCCATGAGTGTCCAGGAGTCTCCAGCAGAGGCGTGGGTCAGCAGCAGCCTGTTGCAGGGTCAGGAGCATGGAGTGGGGCAGTGCACAGGAACTTTTGAAGGAGGTCACCATTATCTTCATTACCTCCACCATAGTTTGGCCTCAGGTCAAACAATAGGGAGGGAACACAGCTCCGCCCATCAACAGAAAACTGGATTAAAGATTTACTGAGTGGGCCCCGCCCATCAGAACAAGACCCAGTTCCCCCTTCAGTCAGTCTCTCCCATCAGGAAGCTTCCATAAGCCTCTTCTCCTTCTCCATCACAGGCCAGACAGAAATGAAAACCACAATCACAGAAAACTAACCAATCTGATCACAAGGACTACAGCCTTGTCTAACTCCATGAAACTATGAGCCATGCTGTGTAGGGCCACCCAAGACAGACCGGTCATGGTGGAGAGTTCTGACAAAACGTGGTCCACTGGAGAAGGGAATGACAAACCACTTCAGTATTCTTGCCTTGAGAACAGTAAAAAAAGGCAAAAAGATAGGAAACTGAAAGATAATTCCCCAGGTTGGTAGGTGCCCAATATGCTACTGAAGAACAGCGGAGAAATAGCTCCAGAAAGAATGAAGAGATGGAGCCAGAGCAAAAACAGCACCCAGTTGTGGATGTGACTGGTGATGGAAGTAAAGTCCGATGCTGTAAAGAACAACATTGCATAGGAACCTGGAGTCTTAGGTTCATGAATCAAGGTAAATTGGAAGTGGTCAAACAGGAGATGGCAAGAGTGAACATTGACATTTTAGGAATCAGTGAACTAAAATGGACTGGAATGGGTGAATTTAACTCAGATGACCATTATATCTACTACTGCGGGCAGGAATCCCTTAGAAGAAATGGAGTAGCCTTCATGGTCAACAAAAGAGTCTGAAATACGATACTTGGATGCAATCTCAAAAATGACGGAATGATCTCTGTTTGTTTCCAAGGCAAACCATTCAATATCACAGTAATCCAACTCTATGCCCCAACTAGCAATGCTGAAAAAGCTGAAGTTGAACAGTTCTTTGAAAACCTACAAGACCTTCTGGAACTAACACCCACTAAAGATGTCCTTTTCATTATAGGGGACTGGAATGCAAAAGTAGGAAGTCAAGAGATACCTGGAGTAACAGGCAAATTGGGCCTTGGAGTAAAAGCAGGGCAAAGGCTAACAGTTTTGCCAACAGAACACACTGGTCATAGCAAACACCCTCTTCCAACAACACAAGAGACAACTCTACACATGGATATCACCAGATAGTCAATACCAAAATCAGATTGATTATATTCTTTGCAGCCAAAGATGGAGAAGCTCTATATAGTCAGCAAAAACAAGACTGGGAGCTGACTGTGGCTCAGATCATGAACTCCTTATTGCCAAATTCAGACTTAAATTGAAGAAAGTAGGGAAAACCACTAGACCATTCAAGTATGACCTAAATCAAATCCCTTATGATTATACAGTGGAAGTGACAAAGAGATTCAAAGGATTAGTTCTGATAGAGTACGTGAAGAACTATGGACAGAGGTTTGTGACATTGTACAGGAGGCAGGGATCAAGACCATCCCCAGAGAAAAGAAATGCAGAAAGGCAAAATGGTTGTCTGAGAGGCCTTACAAATAGCTGAGAGAAGAAAAGAAGCTAAAGACAAAGGAGAAAAGAAAAGATATACCCTTCTGAATGCAGAGTTCCAAAGAATAGCAAGAAGAAAGCCTTCCTCAGTGATCAGTGCAAAGAAATAGAGGAAAACAACAGAATGGGAAATACTAGAGATCTCTTCAAGAAAATTAGAGATACCAAGGGAACATTTCATGCAAAGATGGGCACACTAAAGGACAGAAATGGCATGGATCTAACAGAAGTAGAAGATATTAAGAAGAGGTGGCAAGAATGCACAGAAAAACTATACAAAAGAGATTTTCATGACCCAGATAACCACAGTGGTGTGATCACTCACCTACAGCCAAACATCCTGGAATGTGAAGTCAAGTGGGCCTTAGGAAGCATCCTAAGAACATCCTAGTGGAGGTGATGGAATTCCAGTGGAGCTATTTCAAATCCTGTAGGATGAAGCTGTGAAGATGCTGCACTCAATATGCCAGCAAATTTGGAAAATTCAGCAGTGGCCACAGGACTGGAAAAGGGCAGTATTCATTCCAATCCCAAAGAATGGCAATGCCAAAGAATGTTCAACCTACCACACAATTGCACTCATCTCACATGGTAGTAAAGTAATGCTCAAAATTCTCCAACCCAGGCTTCAGCAATATGAACCATGAACTCCCTGATGTTCAAGCTGGTTTTAGAAAAGGCAGAGGAACCAGATATCAAATTGCCAACATCCACTGGATCATCAAAAAGGCAAGATAATTCCAGAAAAATATCTACTTCTGCTTTATTGACTAGGCCAAAGCCTTTGTGTGGATCACAAGAAAGTGTGGAAAATTTTGAAAGAGATGGGAATATCAGACCACCTGACCCACCTTCTGAGAAATCTGTATGCAGGTCAAGAAGCAACAGTTAGAACTGGACATGGAACAACAGACTAGTTCCAAATAGGGAAAGGAATACGTCAAGACTGTATACTATCACCCTGCTAATTTCACTTATATGCAGAATACAACATGTGAAATTCTGGGCTGGATGAAGCACAAGCTGGAATCAACATTGCTGGGAGAAATATCAATAACCTCAGATATGCAAATGACACCACCTTATGGCAGAAAGTAAAGAAGAACTAAAGAGTCTCTTGATGAAAGTGAAAGAGGAGAGTGAAAAAGTTGGCTTAAAGCTCAACATTCGGAAAACTAAGATCATGACATCCGGTCCAATCACTTCATGACAAATAAATGGGGAAACAGTGGAAACAGTGAGAGACTTTATTTTGAGGGGCTCCAAAATCACTACAGATGGTGACTACAGCCATGAAATTAAAAGATGCTTGCTCCTTGGAAGAAAAGCTATGACCAACCTAGACAGCATACTAGGAAGCAGAGACATGTTGCCAACAAAGGTCCATCTAGTCAGGGCAATTGTTTTTCCAGTAGTCATGTATGGATGTGAGAGTTGGACCACAGAGAAAGCTGAGCACTGAAGAATTGATGCTTTTGAACTGTGGTGTTGGAGAAGACTCTTGAGAGTCCCTTGGACTTCAAGGAGATCCAACCAGTCCATCCTAAAGGACATCAGTCCTGAATGTTCATTGGAAGGACTGATGCTGAAGCTGAAACTCCAATACTTTGGTCACCTGATGCGAAGAACTGACTCATTGGAAAAGACCCTGATGCTGGGAAAGATTGAAGGTGAGAGGAGAAGGGAACAACAGAGGATGAGATAGTTGGATTGCATCACCAACTCGATGGACATGAGTTTCAGCAAGCTCTGGGAGTTGGTGATGGACAGGGAGGCCTGGCATGCTACAGTCCATAGGGTCGCAAAGAGTCGGACACGACTGAGCGACTGACTGACTGATGGTAGGGCTAATGATGACCTCCAAAAGGGCTCTCACCAAGCGCAGGACTGCTGCTGCCAGTGCCCTTGTCTCTGCAGTTAGCCACTGTGGCTCCAGGCCTCTGCAGGCATCCCTCTAACACATGCATGTAAGTTTGGTTCGGTCTCCTGAGAGGCCACTGCTCCTTTCCCCTGGGTCCTAGTGCACAAAAGATTTTGTCTGTGCCCTCCAAGAGTGGGGTCTCTATATCTCCGAGTCCTGTGGAAGTCCTGCTATCAAATCTCGCTGCCCTTCAAAGTCAGATTCCCTGGAGATTTCTGTCACTTTGCCAGATCTCCAGGCTGGAAAGCCTGATGTGGAGCTCAGAACTTTCACAGCAGTGGGAGAACCTCTTTGGTGTTACTTTTGTCCAGTTTTTGGATCACCCACCCGGCGGGTTTGGGATTCGATTTTATCATGATTGCAAACCTTCTACCGTCTTATTGTGGCTTCTCCTTTGTCTTTGGACATGGGCAATCTTTTTTGGTGGGTTCCAGCGTCCTCCTGCTGTTGATGGCTGTTCACTACTTGCGATTTCAGAGCTCTCACAGGAGATGAGCGCACGTCCTTCTACTCCACCATCTTGAACCAATCTTTTATTTTTAAACAAGTTTGAAGAAATGTCATTGTCTTCCACAATGGCCCATCCCTCGTTTTAGGATACTAAAGACTGTAAAGTCCGGCAATAAAGAAAACTTCATTAACTCAGTGTTTCCCAAAATCACTTCATGATAGAACCTGCCATTTAATGTATCATGAGAGTCTGGGACACAGGTTATTCTCAAATTGATTTTTTTCTGTTTGCTATTAGGTAGTAAGCATGAGGTGCTTTACATGTATGATATCATTTAAATGCTATAACAGCCTCTTTGAGAGAGGCAACATTATTCCCATTCTACAGCTGAGAAAGCAAAGGCTTAGAGAGACAAACTGACTTGCTCGGAGAAACCACAGTGGAAAAAAAAGAAAAAATGGTGGAAGCAAGGCTTGTATCTAGGTCTGGAAACAAAGACTGAGCTCTTAACCAACTAACTTCTTCCTGGTTCCAAACTTATCTCCCAGCTCTGGAGCTATTTGGTGATGCTTCAGTATCCACTGAATCCTGTCCTCTCCACTTTACTCCTGACCATGCCCCTTCATGCTCCTCATAGCCTTCCATCTCCTCTCCATCTTTAAGCCTTCTTTGAGGCTTAGCTCATGGTCTGTCCTCCAGAAAGCCGTCCTTTGACTACTTTTCTTCATAGTGAACTCTCTCTGACTTTATATGAATAGTTAGTGGAGTAGAATATTTTCCTAAGATGTAAAGTCTCACACACCCTTAGACATACAGAATCAAAGACTCCAGGGACAGGGTCCACCTGTCTCAGTGACAGCAAGTCTTCCTAGTAAGATACAGATGTATTTTCAAGTGTAAGAACCACTAATCTAAGTTGACAACTTTGGTTCCTTTCTCCTGACCAGCATTTAGTATAGGAGGAGACACTGGGTGAAATTCTGGAGATGTGAGATGAATCTGTTAGGGAGGGGGCTTCTGGGAAATTTCATCATCCTTAATAGGATGAAAGACTCTACTCATTAAGATGTTTTTGGTTTCAAGCCACAGAAAATCTAGTTAACAGGAGCTTAAGTAAACAGGAGTTTATTATTCTCACTTTCAAAAAGTCTAGAGCTAAGCAGTGCCTAGCGTTGGTTTGATGGCTTAGCAATGTCTGTGATTCTCTTGGCCTTTGCCTCTGAACACAGAATGGCTGCCACAGATTAGGTGTCACATCATATTCCAGGCAGGAGGAAGAAGTGGGGAAGGCTGCTACAAGCCATGTCTGCCCCTCCTCTAGGGGAAAGTAGAGATTTCCCAGAAGCCCCCAGGAGGTTTCCACATATGTCTCACTGGCCAGAATAGGTCATGGGGGCACCTCTGGCAGGAAGGGAGATTAGCTAAGTGGTTATTGGGGTTTTCCAACTAAAGAGCCTCTTGATAAAAGAGAAAGAGGAGAGTGAAAAAGTTGGCTTAAAGCTCAACATTCAGAAAACAAAGATCATGGCATCCGGTCCCCTCCCTTCAGGCAAATACATGCAGAAACAGTGGCTGACTTTATTTTTCTGGGCTCCACAATCACTGCACATGGTGATTGCAGCCATGAAATTAAAAGACGCTTACTCCTTGGAAGGAAAGTTATGACCAACCTAGACAGCATGTTAAAAAGCAGAGACATTTTTGTCAACAAAGGTCTGTCTAGTCAAGGCTATGGTTTATCTAGTGGTCACGTATGGATGTGAGAGTTGGACTATAAAGAAAGCTGAGCACCGAAGAACTGATGCTTTTGAACTGTGGTGCTGGAAAACACTCTTGAGAGTCCCTTGGACTGCAAGGAGATCCAACCAGTCCATCCTAAAGGAGATCAGTCCTGGGTGTTCATTGGCAGGACTGATGTTGAAGCTGAAACTCCAATACTTTGGCTACCTGATGCAAAAAGCTGACTTATTTGAAAAGACCCTGATGTTAGGAAAGATTGAGGGCAGGAGGAGAAGGGGACGACAGAGGATGAGATGGTTGGATGGCATCACCGACTCAATGGACATGGGTTTGGGTAGACACCAACAGTTGGTGATGGACAGGGAGGCCTGGCATGCTGTGGTTCATGGGGTCGCAAAGAGTCAGACACAACTGAGCGACTGAACTGAACTGAACTGAACCTCTTTAGTGAAGGAAGGAAAAGAAGGGTTGGGGATGATGAGGGGTGAGCAAACCCACAGTGTCTTCCTTGCTGAAGTGAGATCTAGCTACTCCCAGCTGAAAAACTTTCTGACAGAAAGTAGTACCAGTTAAGGCAAGGGATCAGACAAAATTCTGGAGATGTGAGATGACTCTGTTAGGGAGGAGGCTTCTGGGAAATTTCATCAACCTTAATAGAATGGTCATCCTATTAAAATGGTGTGGAAGTCAGGCCCAGGGTCACTGCACAAACTAATGAGGCTCTACCACAGATTTCTCCAATATTTCTTCTGTCTTACCGCCTTTGTTTTCCACAAAATCATTCCTCCTAGAATATCAGAAGAATGCACCCTCGGAATTTACAAAAAGATGCAGACAGGGTAGAGGAATTTGGGTTCCGAGGTGGGAAAGTGAAAGTCACTCAGTTCAGTTCAGTCACTCAGTCGTGTCTGACTCTTTGTGACCCCATGAATCGCAGCATGCCAGGCCTCCGTGTCCATCACCAACTCCCAGAGTTCACTCAGACTCATGTCCATCGAGTCAGTGATGCCATCCAGCCATCTCATCCTCTGTCGTCCCCTTCTCCTCCTGCCCCCAATCCCTCCCAGCATCAGAGTCTTTTCCAATGAGTCAACTCTTCACATGAGGTGGCGAAAGTACTGGAGTTTCAGCTTTAGCATCATTCCTTCCAAAGAAATCCCAGGGCTGATCTCCTTCAGAATGGACTGGTTGGATCTCCTTGCAGTCCAAGGGACTGTCAAGAGTCTTCTCCAACACCACAGTTCACAAGCATCAATTCTTCGGCACTCAGCCTTCTTCACAGTCCAACTCTCACATCCATACATGACCATTGGAAAAACCATAGCCTTGACTAGACGGACCTTACTCGGCAAAGTAATGTCTCTGCTTTTGCATATGCTGTCTAGGTTGGTCATAGCTTTTCTTCCAAGGAGCAAGCATCTTTTAATTTCATGGCTGCAGTCACCATCTGCAGTGATCTTGGAGCCCCCCAAAATAAAGTCTGATGCTGTTTCCACTGTTTCCCCATCTATTTCTCATGAAGTGATGAGGCCGGATGCCATGATCTTCTGATGTTTTCTGCATGTTGAGCTTTAAGCCAACTTTTTCACTCTCCTCTTTCACTTTCATCAAGAGGCTTTTTAGTTCCTCTTCACTTTCTGCCATAAGGGTGGTGTCATCTGAATATCTGAGGTTATTGATATTTCAGTCATGTCTAATTCTTTGTAATCCCATGGACTGTAGTCCATGGGATTCTCCAGGCCAGAATACTGGAGTGGGTAGCCTTTCCCTTCTCCAGGGGATCTTCCCAACCCAGGGATCGAACCGAGGTCTCCCACATTACAGGTAGATTCTTTACCAGCTGAGCCACAAGGTGGGAAAGACCTAGGGCTAATTTCTGGCCTATCATTTCTATGCTGTGTGACCTTAGGCAGGTGGCTCCACCTCTCTGAGCGTCAGTTTCTTCATCTGTAAAATGGAGCTAATGAGAGCCCCTGCCTCCCCTCAGTGAGGTTTGAGGATTAAATGAGATCAATAGCATATTAATAAAACAACAAGCTCCATTCTGCCCGACTCTTTGGGACCCCATGGATAGTAGCCTGCACCAAGCTCCTCCGTCCATGGGATTTTCGAGGCAAGAGTACTGGAGTGGGTTGCCATTTCCTTCTTCAGGCAATCTTCCCAACCTAGGGATCAAACCCAGGTCTCTCACATTGTAGACAGACGCTTTACCATCTGAGCCACCAGGGAAGTCTCTAATAAAACAAGCTCCACTCGTACTAAGGTAGGTGCGCAGTGAACTGGTTTCTAGTGTCACTATTATCAATTATCAATTATTATCAATCCTGCTGTTGTGGAGTTGAAGACATTGCTTTTTAAACATCAGGCCACAGAAAATCAGTGGACAGGATTCTTATTGCACCTCCTTTGAGGAATGCTTTAATGAAATGCAGAACGAAATTCTTATTAGCATATCAGTCCTTTCTGTGTAAATGACAGTCATCCTAAGCATAATAGTGGTACCTTTGAGTATAGGGGGAAGAAGGTGCCTACCCCCTCAGCACCTTCATCAGCAGCTCAAGTCCAGTGGGGGGAGGGGAGGTCAATGACTATCCCTCTCCCAGGATGGAGATGGCCAGCATCCTGAGCTGCCCTCCACACTTCCTGACATTTGTGGTTTAATCAAGCCCCATTAATCCCTCTAAGTATCAAAGCCCAGCACAGGAACCACAAACTCCCACAGCCTCTGACGGGAATTGTGTGGCTAAAGCCAAGGGGAACTCTTTGAAAGGTAATTAGTGTCCTTTGAATTCAGGGCCCTTTGATTTTGCTTCCTGGCTTTAAATGGTCACAGGAGATTTTGCATCAAGGAGGAAAAACAAAAAAGCAGCAGCAAAATCTCCTTGCATTGGGCCTTCTGCCTCCTCTTGAGTTGTGCTGTGGCTTGGGAGAGGATATTTGTGAATATGGTCAGAGATGGATGAATTGTCCAAGGGCTGTTTACTCATTCATTCATGCAGGCTCATGCTCTGCACCAGGCACCATTGCTAAGCATGGGATGTCCAAATTTCATTGGTCATTCGTTCATTTTTAATATCTCCATGTCAGACACCAAGCTGGGCCCCATGGTCCTAAGCTTGTTATTCAGTGGAGGAGGCACACCATAAACAGGTAAATAAATAAAACGAATGGCTTTGAGAATAGAGTGTGTGTGACCTCAGTCGCTTAGCTGTATCGGACTCTTTTACGACCCCATGGACTGTAGCCTGCCAGGCTCATTTGTCCATAGGATTTCTCAGGCAAGATTACTGGAGTGGGTTGCCATTCCCTTCTCCAGGGGATCTTCCTGATTTAGGGATCAAACCTAGGTCTCCAGCATTGGCAGGCAGATTCTTTACCACTGAGCCACCTGGGAAGCCTGAGAATAGAGTACCAAGAACTAAATAATGTTCACTCAGTGAAGAATGGAAGAAGTGTCTTCACTGTGGGGAGTTGGGGAAGGCCACCTTGAGGAGGGACTTCCCTGGTATCACAAAGAGTCAGTCCCTCTAATTCTTAAACTGGGACACCTTCTTAATACATCTTTTCCTTTGCCATCTTTTAATACATATAAGGTTGAAGAGAAGACTTTATTTCCAGTAAGGAAACAGTCAAAGGGCAATCATTAATTAAAATTTAATTTCCCTGTCAGGCATTAATAAAGAACAGAGGGGAATGTGACAAACTCAAAAGAATTACATTTTATGCAAAGAGGGCATTTGTTGGTCACTGCTATCCTATTGTTTCATGTGGAAATGTGGGATACTTTAGATATTTTATGAAATCTTCAAATTTAAAAGTATCGATGTAAAGAGCATGAGTTTGCCTCCTCCATACAATAGCCAACCTCTAAGATGACCCCAGTGGTCCCAGCTTCTGGTATTTATTCTCTTGTGTCATCTTTCCTCCATTGAATCAGGGCTGGCCTCTGCAATCAGTAGGAAATGGTAGACCTGACAGTGTGTGGTTTCTGAAGCTAGCTCACAAAAGCACTGAGATACCATCTTGCTCACTTGAATCACTCACTCTGGGGGCAGCAGCCGAGCCACGAGGACACTCAAGCCATCCTCCTTTGAGACCCATGGAAAGAGGTACTGAGGCTCTCAGCCTCCAGGCACTGGACAGCCACAGAAGGAAAACTGCTTGGAAGAGAGTCCTTCAGCCCTAGTCAAGCTTTAGGTGAGTGAAGCTCCTGCCAATACCCAGCTGGACCCTCATGAAAGACTGTAAGACAGAGCTGGCTGGCCTGCTCCAAAATTCCTGACCCATAGAAACCATGAGAGATCATAGATGATTATTGTTGTGACTGTTGTTGTGTAACCCAAGGGTTGACAAACTTTATCTATAAAGGACCAGGTAATGCTTCCCGTGTGGCTCAGCTGGTAAAGAATCCGCCTGCAATGTGGGAGGCCTGGGTTTGATCCCTGGGTTGGGAAGATCCCCTAGAGAAGGGAAAGGCTACCCACTCTAGTATTCTGGCCTGGAGAATTCCATGAACTGTATAGGGGGTCACAAAGAGTCGGACATGACTGAGCAACGTTCACTTTCACTAATGCAGGAGACCTGGGTTCAATCCCTGGGTCAGGAAGATCCCCTGGAGAAGGGAATGGCCACCCATTCCAGTATTCTAGCCTGGAGAACTCCATGGACAGAGGAGAAACTGGCGGGCTGCCGTCCATGGGGTTGCAAAGAGTCGGACACGACTGAGCGACTAACACTTTCACTTTCACAGTAAATATTTCAATCTGTACAGACCATATAATCTCTGTTAAAACTATTCAAGTCTGAAAAAAGTACCCCTAGGTCATACAGACGACTGAGCGACTTCACTTTCACTTTTCACTTTCATGCATTGTAGAAGGAAATGGCAACCCACTCCAGTGTTCTTCCCTGGAGAATCCCAGAGAAGGGAGAGCCTGGTAGGAGGCCATCTATGGGGTCGCATAGAGTCGGATATGACTGAAACAACTTAGCAGCAGTAGCAGCAGGTCATACATAAATCATACATAAATGAATGAGTGTGGCTGTGTTCCAATAAAACTTGATTTACCAAAACAAGCAGTGGGCCAGATTTGGCCTGAGGACCACAGTTAGTAAATCTTTACTTTAAGCCTCTTTCTTTTGCAATTGGTTATGTGGCAGTATACAACTAATGCACGACTTCAATTTGTGAAGTGACTTGAACACCGCACATTTCAGGCAAAGCACACTGTTGGTGCTTTGGAGGCCAGATTAGAAGCTGCATGCAGCACAAGCATCGAGGGACAATGGTCCCAGGAAGAGACAATGAGCCCAGGCTTGGACGAGGAGATGACACAGATGGCCTTTGTTCTTCCTGCCAGTCAACATCACAAGAATAATATTACAACCATAATGGAGACCATGCCCTTTCATTCTCCCTGCACTGTCTGGTGCTGACCTTGAACTGTCTCAAGAATAAACAAAGGGGACAGATAGGGAGGAAGCCTTCTCCCTCCCCAAGTGCTGTGAAGAGTGTGCAGAGCTGGCATGGGGCAATCTCCTCAGCTGCTAATAAGGCTGAACCTTGAACCCAGGACAAAGAAACTCTCATGGAGGGTTCTAAGAACACTGCCTCTTGTCCAGTCTCTCTGCACCTTCCATGTGCCCTCTGCAGCCTGTTCCTCACAGTGCCTCTGAGCACCCAGTTCCCTGCTGGAGTCAAAGCTGCAGCTGGGTACAACCTGGGACCGACCTGAGCCTGAAACGCAAAGGTCTACAAGTGTGGTATGTGGGGGCAGTAACTAGCGCAAGGTGCTCAGGAGCTGGGGAGGTAGGAGAAGAGAGGCAGAGGGCAGGAAAATAAAGAAGGGGAGGAGAAAATGGAGAAAAGGGCAGGGGAGAGAGAATCGAATCATCCAGAAGAGTTTGGATACAGGGCTCACACGGTGTCACCAGAATCTTGTCTCTCTCTTGATCCATCTGTGTAAATTCCATTCTCTAGCAACCCAGGCAGCTCCAACTTGTGGATTCTACAGCCGCACAAAGCAGCGACAGTAGCAATCCCAGCAGCGGTTTGGGATCCACTCTAATTGGCTCTCAGGTCACATGCCCACATACTGTAACCAATCATTGTGTCCAGAAAATGTCCAAGTCAGACTGGCTTGGGTCCAGTGCTCCACCCCAGCCCTCCTGGACTGGAAGAAGAGGAAACCAGCCAGAAGAAAGGGAAAGTTTTAGGTTCAGGGCAGGATAGAGTCCCAAACTATGTCTCCTTTAAAGTTTACTGATTGAAAATTTCCTTTCCATTCCCTTCCTTGTGCAAAAGGGGCAATCGTACTGTGAGAGAAGGATGTGCCTGTGGTCACACAACTTGTCAATGGTGCTATGTACTGAATGTTTGCATATGCCTCTGAAATTCATATGTTGAAGCCCTAATCCCCAGTGTGACAGTATTTGAAGGTGGGGCCTTTGGGAGGAGGTAGGTTTAGGTGAGGTCATGATGGGAGAGACTGCAGGAAGGGAAGAGTGCTCTTGTAAAAAAAGAAAGAGACCAGAGACACCTCACCACCCCACCATGTGAGAGTACAGCAAGAAGGCAGCCGTCTGCAAGCCTAGAACAGGGCCCTCACCACACACCGAATCTGTTAGTACCTTGATCTTGAACTTTCCAGCTTCCAGAACTGTGAGAGATACAGTAGCCACCCAGTCCATGAGGATTTGTTACTGGAGTCCAGGTGGATTGAGACAGTGACAAAAGCCAGGCATGATTCAGGGCCTTGCTCTCTGGCAACTGTCTCCTCAGGGGCAAGGCCAAATGAGCCAGGGTACTGAGGGAGCCAATGGGGCTCTGAGGCTACCTGGGAAGATTTATGGCAGGGCTGAGGGGTGAGGGGTGTTGAGGTCTTTCAACAAGGGCTTGTAGAGTGGTCAGGGTTTCTGTGCACAGACAACAGAGAAGAGGACCAGGCTTCCCCCTAAAGGGGTTCTCTCTTTCTCTTCCTCTAGGGATCTAACCATCTGGTGGGGAAATGCTGTAGCTAGGGGGACCGGCTGTAGCTACAGAGTGTTACCAGGACATTACAGGAGAAAGCATTATAGGGAGTGTGGGAGTCCCAGCACTGGCCTTTGTCCAGAAGGAGGAGGTCAAGGAAGCTTCCTGATAGCAGGGATGTTTGAGCTGAATTTTGACAGAAGAGCATAAGTTAGCTAGAAAGGCTTTTCCAGTGATGGAATGTCATGTGCAAAGCATAGAAGTGCAATAGCTCATAACGTGATTTTTGGTGGTGGTTTAGTTGCTAAATCATGTCTGACCCTTGTGACCGCATGGACTGTAGCCTGCCAGGCTCCTCTGGGGCTTCCCAGGCAAGAAGGCCGGAGTGGGTTGCCATGCTCTTCTCCAAGGGATCCTCCCAACCCAGGGATCGAACCTGCATCTCGGGCTTTGCAGGTGGATTCTTTACCGCTGAGCCACCAGGGAAGCTCCTCACAATGTGATTGCAGAATAGCAAATAGCTCTCTGCATGCTGATGTGCCAGAGAAAGGTAAGTGGTGAGGCTAGGGGGGTACCCGCAGGCCCTGATGGCACAGCCCCATGTATGAAACTGACCAGAGCCCTGCCTTTTATTTCTCTAGCTCTGGGGAGCTGAGGGAGAACTTGGGAGGATGTAAGATGGGCAGTGACAACTTGTAAAGAAGCAAGTGACTTTGATCTCAAGAGGGATGGAGGTGGCACAGGTTGTAGGGGCAGAACATGGCTAACTCAAACCACCTTGACCCAAAGAGCAGTTCAGGAAGGATCTAGGGGTGACTCATTCTATTAAGTTTTGTGAAACATCTGTGGAGAAGTAACCATAAAACTTGTTGTTTTCTTTCTTGAAGACAGCTGGGCAATATAAGCAAAAGCCTAAAACATGCATATTCTTTAACCTGGAAGTTCTGCTTCTAGGGATTTATCCTAAGAAAACCAGGAAAGGTGAGGGAAGATTGAGCTTCAAGGGTGTTTATTGCAACACTCTTTAGATAGGAAATAACTGGAAATGAACTGAATATCCAAAAATAGGAGGGTGGTATATCTAATGACTGGAAGTCTGATGATGGATACTTCTTTAGTCATTCGACTTGCTGCTGTGGTAAAGATCAACAATTGCCAGACATCTGTCCACGGGCCAAGGCTGCTCTGTGAAAAAGTAGTTACTAGTCTATGGCAAAATCAGAAAAACAGAGACAACAACAAGATGTTCATTAAACTTTTTTTGTGTGTGTAACATTATCTCCGTTCTACTTCTTTGGCTTAATGATGAGAAGGGATATTAACTTTTTTCTTTCTAAGCTGCACATAACAAAAAAATCCAATTAACGGAGGCATAAACATGTAGGGGCGTTTTTTTTCAATGTGAAAAAGAAATCTAAAAGTAGCAACCACTGGGGAAGTGCTTACCAACACTGGGCAAGTAGGGATCTCTGATTTTCTTACCCTTCCCCTCATGATTCCAAGAAGGCTGCCACTACTCTTGGCAAGGTATTCATGTTCAAAGGTAGGAAGAGTTGGGTATGAGATGGTGTCGTGACATTTTCCCTTCTACACGAAAGCAAAAATTTCCTAGAAGTCTCCAGCATTCATATGTGTTCTAAGTTGCTTTAGTCATGTCCAGTTCTTTGAGACCCTATGGACTATAGCCCACAAGGCTCCTCTGTCCATGGGATTCTCCAGGCAAGAATACTGGAGTGGGTTGCCATGCCCTCCAAGGGAATCTTCCCAACCCAGGGATTGAACCCATATCTCCTAGATCTCCTGCATTGGCAGGTGGGTTCTTTACCACTAGCACCACCTGGGAAGCCCCAGCAGACTTCCTCTTATGTTTCATTGGCTAAATTAGGTCCCAGGGTCACCCTTAGTTGCAAGAGGGTCTAGGAAATCAAGAATCTGGCAAAAGGAAATGGAATTCCATGTTGGATTTACTAATGATGATTAACTGCCAGGACAGGGTACACAGCTTCCTTAAAGAAAACCAAGAAACAACGTGGGGTGGGTGGTAGGAAATGACTGCTGAGAGCTAGCCATGCCTGCTGCACTTGATGGAAAGAAAGTTGGCAACCTGAGATCAGGCTTCCCTAATTTTTCAAAGGTGAGATTTCCTAGTTCACTAAATACTGAAGACTAGGAACCACGGGAATAGTTTTCAAATCATATTCCGGTGTTGCCCAGAATTATTTAGGGTCTTCTGTTAGGGTGAGAAGGTGGGGAGAAGGGTGGAATTACTAGTCCTTCAGCCCAATCATTTCCACTTTTGTCTGAATATTACCATGAGTATCCACATGAAATTCTACTAGATGTACGTGGAGGTATGTGTGTTTCTTGTGCATAGGGGTGTATGTGTATATATTGTATATCTTCATATATCTACATATTTATTCATAAGAGGAGGTGAGCCCCACATCCTAAAACTCTGTCACCTTGACCCTTTCCTCCTATCTACATATTTATATATACATATATGTATATATATTTGAGAGAGAGAAAGGTCTAGAAAGATACACAGCAGGAGTTTTAAACTGGTGACTCCTGAAGCCTCAGTCAGTATTTAAAAATTTCTTTGACTTTTGAATGTCCTCAGACTGGCCGCATACTCTCAACTACTCCATAGATTCAAACATTGCCGATATTCTTAACATCACAATTCACATATTTACGTGAATTTTCTGTTTTGTTTTTAGGCCACCAGTGCAGTATGTGGGATCTTAGTTCCCTGACCAGGGATTGAACCCATGTGCACTGCATTGGGAGCATAGAATCTTAACCACTGGACCACCAGGGAAATCCTTATATTAATTCCCATATAAATTGATTTCACCCTCGTATCTTTATACTGATTTCAATACCACTTGATCCAAACATCTCTATTCATTTTAATACCATATGATTCACATTTACATTAACTGCCTGGCCCCCTGTGCATTTATTTTGTGACCCCTGAATACACCAGGGCATGAACAATGGCTTTCTCTAGGTCATAGGTTGTTTTTCATTTTTTTTCTCCTTTCCTGGTCTGGCCTGTCTAATTTTGCTAAAGTAAACAAACACGGCTTTTGTAATAAGGGGGAAAGACGCCATTTTAATTAAAAAGTAATAACAATGTGGCCTGTGATCCTGTGGGCTGTTGGGCCATGCTCCATCAGCCCCTGCGGAGCCTGGCTCCTCTCTGCTGCCCCTGCCTCCCAGCCTGCTTCAAATGTGCTGCCAAGTGAGTGACTGGGGTCCCAGCCTTGCCCTCTGAGTGAGGCTCTCCTCAGAGGTGTGATGGGAGATGGGGGCTGGACAGCCTCTGAAGAACAGGCTCTTCCTGGAACAGTTCAGACAACCCATTTGGGGTCTGAGGTTCTTCCAAACACGGAACTCAAGTGTGGGGGACACGGTCCTTGCAAATGCCAATGGCTTTGCTTTGACTGGGGCTGTTGATAGATATGTGGCTTCAAGCTAATGTGGTATTATCACAGCACAGCTCCATTCTCGGCTACTGCGAGTCACCAGGACAACATCTGGTTTGAATCTTTGCTCGTTATGACCTAAAAAAATAAAAGCTGAAATCTAAGCCACCCCTTTAACACTCTGTATCTCGTCCTCTTTCATTCCTCTGTTTTTCTCCCCCATCCCTTCTCTTTTCTTTTTTTGCGCTCCAGAAACTTCAAGCCAGGTGTCAGAATTTTAAAATTATCCAATCTGAGTGCCTTTCTCTCCCTTCTTTAGAGATGGAGACATTGAGGCCCAGGAAGGAGCAGTGACAACATCGCAAACATTTTCACTGACCTGCTAAGTAGCCTGTGACAAACCATTTGAGTCCCTCAGTTTCCTTTTCTTCAAGGCAGGACAGTAGTGACACCTCCCAACCCATCCTTTCCAAAGAAGCCCCTGCAAGGAGCAGACAGGATAGCAGGCAGGAAACGGTGGGCTATCAGCAATATAGTTGTCCCTTCACTCAAGGGCTTATAGTTAGCTAGTGGTTGAATTATGCTTTTCTAGACCTCAAGTCTCCTGATTTCTAATTGCAGCAGCCTCTGTAATTCATTTGGGAAGAAGGACTGGGAAGGTAGTAACAATACCTTTTAACATATTAGTTATTGCCTTCAGTGCTGTAGGAATAGCGCAGCATCACAGCAAAGAACAACATTCTGCAGTCAGGTTATGGCCTTGAGCAAGCACATCACTCTTTCTATCTCAGTTTCCACATGTGATCAATGGGGTGATAATAGTGCCTACCTAATCAGTTTGATTGGAGAAGGCAATGGCACCCTAATCCAGTACTCTTGCCTGGAAAATCTCATGGACGGAGGAGCCTGGTAGGCTGCAGTCCATGGGGTCGCTAAGAGTCGGATACGACTGAGCGACTTCACTTTCGCTTTTCACTTTCATGAATTGGAGAAGGAAATGGCAACCCACTCCAGCGTTCTTGCCTGGAGATGCCTGGAGAATCCCAGGGATGGCGGAGCCTGGTGGGCTGCCGTCTATGGGGTCGCACAGAGTTGGACACGACTGAAGCAACTTAGCAGCAGCAGCAATCAGTTTGATATGAGGATGAAACAAGAGCATGTGTGCAGGTTGTTAGACTACCACAGGGAGCATATACACACAAACAATGGAGTCTTTGCTTTCTCTAACTGATTTCTTTGCCACTCTGGACATTTGACAGCAGCCCACCTTGCAGCAGCCCATCGTGTGTGTGTGTGTGTGTGTGTGTGTGTGTGTTGTGAGTGTGTGCGTGTGTGTGTGTGTTTGTGTGTGTGTGGTGTGAATAAGAGAAGCTCCCAGGAATCTTGCTTCCTCTCTCTACTTCTTTCTCCCTGACTTCTCTCTCTTCCCTGATCTTCCTTCCTAGGCAGAAGGGTCATCCCTAAACAACTTATCTAAGATGGTCAAGATCCATCTTCCTACCCATCAGGTCAAGGTTAGGCTTTTCACATATTGATGAAACCTAGGAATTGAGAACAACTTGTTTCTCCTTAAATAACTCGGGCTTTCAAGACTCTCCTTTCTTACGAGGGAATCTATTCCTGTTTTGAGGGAGAGAATTCCTATTTTGAGAGTCCAAGGCTGAACATCAACTTTTCCCCTTGAGCTTCTGCCGTGACAATTCTGACCCCTGAAGGCAAATGAATGCCTCTGGCTGCCTGTGGGGAAGTTTAGGTACAACAAAAGGGAAAGGGGAAAAGTACTTGGAAATGTTTCAACATTTTAATCCTTAAGACACTTTGGCCAGGCATTTCCTCAGTGCCTGGCTGAAATAGAGTTCAATAGTGTTGGCCAGTTTATTGTTATTGTTATAATTTATTCCCCATAATATCAGGTACTATCATTTACCCACTTTTGAAAATAAGCCCTTTTATTCAAGTATAACTTACATACAGTATGACACATACAAAGTGAACGTAACGTGTAATCAACTGTCATCCCCATGGTCCCTCCCAGTCATTCTCCCTTCCCTGCTCCAAACAGTATCCTTCATCAAAACTTCAAACAACATGGATTTGCTTTGCCTGGTTTATATTTATACACAGGATCATGCAGTATGTATCTATTGTGTCTGTCTTCTTTCACTAAAAATTATGTTGTGAGACTCATCCATCTTGTCACATAAAGTAAAAACTATTCATTTTTATAGCCCTTTAGCTTTCTACTTAAAAACATACCACAATTTATATATTCATTCCACTGGCAACGGACGTTGAATTGTTCCCAGTTTGGGGCTATTACAGGTAATTATACAAACCCTTTTTGTATATTTTCTGGTGCTCATTTGGACTAATTTCTATAGAGTAGAAACCTGAGAGTGAAATTGCTGGCCATAAGGTGGGCATATATCTGGCTTACTAGACACTGTCAGTTTTCAAAAGTGGATGTACTGATTTTAAACCAATATGTGTAAAAGATTCAGTCATTCCACACCCTTGTCTGTAGTTGGCAGTGTCAGATCTTTCCTTTTTAACCATCTTGGTGAGCGTGTAGAGGTATCTCATTGAGGCTGAAAATTTTGCTTCCCTGATGACCAGTGAGCTTGAACATCCTTTCATGTGCCGTATTTACCACTTGAATATTCTCTTGTGAAATGTTCGTTTGTGTGTGTTGTCCTTTTTAAAGCTGATTTTTTTCCTGTGCATTTGCACAGCTCTGGGCATACACACAGTCTACACATTCACATGACCGTCTAGATTCCCTGGAATATATCAGAGCTTTTCATAGCCCCTATGAACATTTCATTCTCCAGCTTTTCTTTTAAGGGCTTTTGGTTAGCTGATTGTTTTCCCCAAATGCTATCCATAACCTCAGGCAGCCCCAGAGTTAAACAATTGCCTCTAAATATTTTTGAGAAATGCCTCCAAGGAAAAGACTTTTTGTGTTGGGTGAGCTCCTAGTCAATTCAAATAAAAACAGTCTTGCAAGTGCAGTCTTCCAGGGAAACACCAGACAGGCCAACTAATGAAACAGCCTGGAATGAGGCTTTGAAAAGAAGTTCCCTCTACTCTCTTCCCTCTGGTGGCTGCTAGGCTGCTGGATTTCAAGTCAACCACAGAGTTGGGGGTGGGAAAATGGGAATAGGGCAGGTTGAAATGCCACAAATGTCAGTGTTTTTGATAAGATTTTGCCCTATTTTGAATCAATTATTTCTTGATTGCTGCAGGTATTTAGTTTCAAGAATTCTGGAAAACATTGATTTTGACAATTTTTTCGCCTTCTTTTATAGAAGAATTTTTGGAAGCCCTACTCCATCATTTTCACTTCTCTAAACCTTTGGCAGATACCGCCTTATCTTTTGCCCCAATCCTAAGGGCAGGTATTGTTATTATCATTACCTCCATTTTACAAATGAGAAATCTGAGGCACAGAGAGGTAAAGCCACTAGCCCCAGGCCACACAGACAACTGGCGGAGCCAGGATCCGAATGCAAAGGTTAACTCTAGGGCTGGCAAGCCCACAAAGCTATTTCGTAGCCCCCAGGATTGAGACGCTAGTAGTTAGACTTGAGATATGGAGTTAGGAAGGCTGATTTCAAGTCCCAGTTTTGCTTCTGTTCCATTGTGTGACCCTGGGTGCACCAGTTGCTTTCTGTGTGTCTCAGTTTCCCCGTATATAAAATGAAGTGGTTGGCTGATTGTCTTCTATATTCTCACTCAAGATTTGAGGTTTTCCCCAAGCCTGGGGTGCCCACTAGACACTCAGCTGAAGCTATGAGCCCTAGTTGGGAGGCAGGCCTGGGTGCTCCTGCTATAGACAGTGTGCGCAGCTGTCACAAGACTTCTCTGGCCCAGCCTAGTTGCCAAGGGGCTTTAGGTGACTGCAGAAAAAGCTTTCTCTGCCAGGGAAGACTCTTCTGTTAGGCCATGGAATAAAGAACTCTCTTTTTAAAAAATTTTCGAAGTCTCTTCCTAATATTTGGCTTTAGGCAATGCCTCTGACCTCACCTCCCATCTCTCCCTTCTCTCCCTGGGCTCTGAACACACATGTTAGGCACATTCCCACCTCAGGGCCTTTGCACTTGCTGTTCCATCTGTCTGATCTATCCCCCTGGCCTACTCTCTCACCTCCTTCAGGTCTGTGCTCAAATATCCCTTGTCAGTGAGACCTCTCCCTGTCCTCTGTAGTTAAAATAAGCCAGCCTCACTCTTATCCAACTTTCCCCCTCCCCATTTCATTCCCTCCCCCCGACCCCCCGGGACAGATGATTTTGTTACATAAGCCAAGAAATTGTTTTGTTTGGGATTTTTTTTTTGTCTCAACTAATTTGAGTTTTCCTTCCTTTGCAAATTAAGCATTCCTAAGCATTACAGCCTTTGATGAAGACTTGACAGCTGAATTCTTCAAAGGTAAGGGCCCCTCCCTTAGCCCCACGGAGCACTTGCTATAGAGTCCAACGAACTGGACCCATGACCCAAAGCAGGACAACCTGCCTTGTGGCTGCAGTTGATAAAAGGTGCTCTAAGATCTTTGCACACACAAAGATGCTGTGTGCAGGATGGCCGCAGGGCCTTGGATAAGGCAGAGGGAACACCCTCATTCAGAAGGAAATGGCCTATGCCCCATCTTTCCCATCCTTGCCATCTGGGGTTTAACCCAGCCATTGGGAAATATCTTTTCTTTTTTCCTTGTTAAGCTGGGCCAGCCCTTTCCACCAGGCCTTGAGAGCAAGGTGGAAACTATGGTGCTTCCAGACAGGCTGAGGTTTGTGGCTGGAAGCTGGACCTCATCCCTGCCATGTTCCCGATAGCCAGTCTCTCTGACCTGCCACACCCACGCCACCTGCCCACCAGGCCATTCCCAGATTTGCTCTGGCCTGGCCAGCTCAGCAGCTGTGGAGTGCTCCAGACAGTAGAGGGAATGTGAGATGTCATTCAGAGGTCAGCTGATGCAACTGTCCTGGAAAGATGGGCAGACTGAGGCCAGCAAGGGGAGGAGACCCACCCAGAGTCATATAGACATTCAACAAAACCCCAGGGCTTGCAAGACCAGAGTAACTGGGTTTTAACCCAGGCTTCACTTAATTTCAGGGTGATTTTGGGCAAGTACCAACACCTTTGCGGTTCCTTAATCAAAGGTTAGAATGGTTTCTCTTGTATTGGGTCGTCAGTAGGATGAAACGAGGAGCACAACAAATAGCAGGGGCTTGACCCAAACAGTCCCTCGGCAGGTGGTAACTCCCCCAAAGAACAGCTCTGGAGCCCTTGTTGTTCAGTCACTAAGTCGTGTCTGACTCTTTGCAACCCCATGAACTGCAACACGCCAGGCTTCCCTGTCCTTCACTATCTCCCCAAGTTTGCTCAAACTCATGCCCACTGAGTCAGTGATGCCATCCTACCATCTCATCCTCTGTTGCCCCATTCTCCTCCTGCCTTCAATCTTTCCCAGCATCAGTCTTTTCCAGTGAGTTGGTTCTTCACACCAGGTGGACAAAGTATTGGAGCTTCAGCTTCGGCACTAGTCCTTCCAATGAATATTCAGGGTTGATATCTGTTACGATTGACTGGTTTGATCTCCTTGCTGTCCAAGGAACCTCTCAAGAGTCTTCTCCAACACCACAGTTCAAGTGTATTTTCAAGATAATCAAGTGTATTTTCTAGATAATCGTCACACAGGATGCTACTTGTCACTCTGCAGTTTATGAATGAGGAAATTAGGGCTCAGACAGGCAAAGCAACTTAGCCAAGGTTACACAGTCAGGGGCTTCCCTGGTGGCTGAGAGGGTAGAGAATTTACCTGTAATGCAGGAGACCCAGGTTTGATCCCTGGGTTGGAAAAATCCCCTGGAGAAGGGAATGGCAATCCACTCCAGTATTCTTGCCTGGAGAATCTTATGCACAGAGGAGCCTGGCAGGCTATAGTCCGTGGGGTCACAAAGAGTTGGACACGCCTGAGCGACTAACACTTTCACTTTTCACTTCACACGGCTAAGACCAACAATTTCTCCTTCTAGAGCTGTTTGTGTGTCCTGCCTCCTTGACTAGACTGTGAATCCAGCTCCAGGTAGAGTTCAAGAGATATATTTGGAAATGTTCTGGCGCACGTGACAGGGGCCAGGCGGTGCTGTGGAAACAGGGCAGCTCTCAGAGCCTGCGGCAGGTCACTCTAGGGAATGAGGCTGCAGCACTACAGCTGGCTGTGCCTTTGGTCCCTCCAGATCCTAAAGAACAGTCCAGGCCTATGTGGTGGCCCACTCTGTCCCTTCCTAATCTCCCCTGAGAAGACCACCCATGGTCAAACAGTTTGCAAGTGCTTGAGCCTGGACTGGAACCCAGGAAGTCCAACTTTGCATGCTGCAGGCTTCATACTAGGTCTCCAAGACCTAGACTCAAGCCCAAGGTTTTCTTCTCAACCAGTGTGTGACCTGGGCAAGTTATTTAACCTCTCTCCCAGCTAGTTAACCTCTCATGAAGTAGTTAAGATAATTAGATAATGTAAGCCAAGTGCCAGACACATGGTAAGTCCTCAATAAACAGTGCTATTTCCCAAGGCCTCATTATCTCAAATAATGAGCCATCACTTAGGAGCCCCTGCCACGTGCCACTGTGGGAGGCACTTTGGTGACATCATCTCCAGGAATCCTCCCAACAACCCTTGGGGAGAGACCACTGTAGCCACTATCTGACAATTTGAGAAGTCATTTGCCCAAAATTGCAGAGTGAGCAGTGAGGTTGAGATATAAACCAAGTTGCCTGACTCCAAGACCTGGACACTTTCCCCTACTCTATGCATTCATTAATTCATTCAATTCAACAAGTAAGACATCTACTATGTATGCAAGGTAATGTTCTAAGAGGTAGAGATACAGCAGTGAATCAAACAGATACAAATCCCTGTGCTCCAAAAACTGATGTTCTAGCTACAGAAATATCAAGAAAAGCTTTGGCCTTTCAGGGTGAGGCTGGTCACCCATCCCCACCTGCCTGACCAAGGTGGGGCAAGTACCTGATGGGACTTTGGGGATGGAGCTGGACATGGTTGGGTAGTGAGTAGGGGGAAGGATCAGGACCAAATCTATGAAAAGATGAATGTGAAAATGTCTGCTAAGAGAAGTGGGGAATGGCTTCAGAAACAGCAGAGCAGATTCTCTGTGCCCCCGGGACTTGGGTCCCTGAGGACTATGTCTCTCTGAGGTCAGCAATGCCTACAGCTAAAAGCAGGTATTTCCATACAAGAAAACTCTGACTACACTGTAGACAAAGCCTGCTTTGGTGTCTCCGATCTAGGGCTCCTCTGAACCTCCAAGTACAAAGAATCAGGATGAAGATGTATACCTTACTCTGCATGGCTGTCTTTGGTGGACTTTTGGGTAGGCCCAGGCGCCCCCTTGTGGCTTCCCTTGTCTGTGCATGGACCCTCCATTTGTCCCTTGGTTGGAGGGCCTAGGCCATTTCTCTGCTCCCAGTTTGAACCCCTTTCCCCTATTCTCAGCCTTTCCTGCCTTCAGCTGAGGCCTGAAAAACTTAGTCACAGTTTTCTCACACTTTACTGTGTAGACCTTGGAACACAAACTTGCTTGCAAGCCCTTGTGATGCTATCCGCAGGCACAGCCATGTGCTGGTGTACCATGCAGACGTACCTTTGGTGCAAATCCTGACTGTGTCCACACTTAGAAGCAACTGTACAAACTTGCTGTGCCTTGTGCGTGTGTGTTCAATTGCTTCAGTCGTGTCTAACTCTTTGCAACTCTATGGACTGCAGCCCACCAGGCTCCTCTGTCCATGGGATTCTCCAGGCAAGAATACTGGAGTGGGTTGCCATGCCCTCCTCCAGGGGATCTTCCCAACCTGGGGATAGAATGTGTGTGCCTCCTGCATCTACTGCATTGCAGGTGGATTCTTTACCCACTGAACCACCAGAGAAGCCCTGCTTAGCCTTACTTTTCTTTTAAAAAATGAAGATCATAATAGTTTCTACCTTAAAGAGCTATGAGAATTAAATGAGATAATACTCATTGGCCAATTTATCTGTTAAAGCCTCAGTACCATTCCTGTTCTACACACACTCAGACACACACATGCATACACAAAAATTCTGTGCTGACTTGCCATCAGAGTTAGCTTCAGACAATGAGAGGCAGCAAAGGCACGTTACTGCTTCTCCAACAGCAGCAGCAGAATCAAGAGTTTTAGGATTCGATTTTGCAGACACCTCTGCAGGCTTTTCTCTGAACATAGCCTCAGGACAGGAGGCAGCTGCCACTTCCAGACTCTTCGAAAGCTACCTCCAGCCTGATCTTTACATTTCAATGCACCCAATGGCTTTGTAAGCCCCCAATTTTTCATATCAGATCCATTCCATCTGGATGTGGAGTAACTAGGGCTCTCATTCATGGTCCTTGGAGTCAACTATAGCACAGCTACCTTGGCAGTTTCTTATAACATACACTACTACCATATGACCCAGCAATCCCACTCTAGCAATGTACCCAAGACAAATGAAAACATATGTCCAACCAAGACCTGCATTGTTATTGCTGTTCAGTCACTAAGTTGTGTCTGACTCTTTTTGACCCCATGGACTGCAGGGCACCAGGCCTCCCTGTCCCTTACTGTCTCCCGGAGTTGCCCCAAGTACATGAACGTTAATAGCAGCATTATTCACAATTACCCCGAACTGGAAATAACCCAAATGTCCATCAGTAAGATAAACTGTGATACAGCCATAGATCAGAATATTATTCAGAAATAAAAAGGAAGGAACTGACACACACAGATGAACCTCAGACACTAGGATGACAGATTAAAAACCAGGCAAAAAAGAGTGTATGTTTTATGCGTCAGCCATGGAAGGGTGCCAGTCTCTCTTCAAGAAAGAAATTGCCAATCACCTGTGAAGTTTTCCGACAGCCCATAGCTGTAGCTCCCTTGGGATAACGCTGAGGCCACGCTCTTCATGGCAATTCTCCCAGTGACAGGTCGCTGAGGGAGTGCAAAGGGGTGCTTGACTGCTTCTGCCCCATGTGGGACTCTACGGGAATCTGTGTTCTGAGCCGGCTGAGATTTACTCAGAACTGCACCAAAACCTGAGGCTCCTCCTGCACAATTTTCATTTCTTCCCCCTCTTCTTTCACAGGTGTCAGACCTGCATCATGGAATGAAAATCCTTCTCAGCTACTCCTGCTTTTGCTCCCCTTTCTCTTTCATAAGCCTTCTCTGCAATAAATCTCTAGCACTGCTAACTCCATCCTGAGAGCTGCTTCCCAGGATCCCTAACTGACATTCTTTTTGATGAAATTTTAAGAGGAGCCAAATTAATCTGTAGAGATAGAAAACAGATCAGTAGTCAAATGAGCAAGAGGTTGGAGAGATCAATTGCAGAGGGGCATGAGCAAACTTTTTGGAGTAACACGAATGCGCTATATCTTGACTATCATGGTGGTTACACTGGTTTATACATTTTTCAAAACCTATTGAAGTGTACAATTGAATCGGTAATTTTATTGTATGCAAATTATACTTCCATAAAGATTTTTTTTTAATCTCTGCTTTCTGGAAATACCTAGACCATGTGGTGGTTACAGGATTGTATACATTTGTCAAAACATAGAACTATACACTAAAAAGAAGGATTTGTACTATGGTAAGTTTTGTTGTTGTTTAGTTGCTAAGTTGTGTCCCACTGTTTTGCATCCCCGTTGACTGTAGCCACAAGGTTCCTCTGTCCATGGCATTTTCCAGGCAAGAATACTGGAGTGGAGGCCATTTCCTTCTCCAGGGGATCTTCCCAACCCAGGGATTAAACCCACATCTCTTGCATTGCAGGTAGATTCTTTCCCACTGAGCTATCAGAGAAGACCTGTTAGATACAAGTTATACTTTCATAAAAAAAAGAACGAATCAGGAAAGTAATTTTTACTGGTTATCTCAAGTGATTATTACTTTAATGCTTCACTGCAGAACTCACACTTCTGTTTCAAAAATTACTACAAAGCTACCACAGTAATCAAAAGAGTGTAGTATTGGTATAAAGACCGACACATAGACCAATGGAACAGAAATAAGAGCCCAGAAATTAACCCTTGCATATATAGTTAAATGATTTTTGACAAGGGTGCCAAGACCATTCACAGGGAAAGGACACTCTTTACAACAAATGATGGTGCCAAGAAAATTGGATACCCATATGCAGAAGAATTAAGATGAATCCCTATCTCACACCAAACACCAAACTTAACTCAAAATGGACCAAAGCCCTAAATGTGAGATCTAAAACTATAAAACTCTTAGAATAAAACAGGGTGAAAGCTACATGATGTTAAATTTGGCAGTGATTTCCTGGATCTGATACCAAAAGCACAGGCAACAACAAAAAATAAATAAACAAATTGGGCTTGATGAAAATTTAAAACTTTTGTACATCCTAAAACTCAATCAACAGAGTAAAAAGCAACCCACAGAATGAGAGAAAAATATTTGCAAATTATATATCTGATAAGGGATTAATATCCAGAATACATAAAGAACTTTTAAAACTCTATTAGACACACACACACCACAGACACAAAATCTCAATTCAAGATCTATGTGAGGGAAACTAGAAACAACTCTGATGAAAGAAATCAAAGAATTAAATAGTGAGATATTCCATATTCACAGATTAGGAAGACTCAATAGTATTAAGATGTCAGGTCTTTCAAACTTGATCTATGGATTCAGTGCAGTCCCAATCAAAACCACAACAAGTTATTTTATGGATATCAACTTATTCCAAAGTTTATGTAGAGAGGCAAAAAATCCAGAATAGTGAACATGATATTGATGGAGATCAATTACCTGACTTCAAGACTTACTATAAAGCTATAGTAATCAGGACAGTGTGGTACTGGTGAAAGAACTGACAAAGAGACCAATGGAACATAGCAGAGAGCCTAGAAATGAATCCAAATAGATACAGTCAGCTGATCTTTCACAAAGAAGTAAAGGTGATATAATGGAAGAATGATAGTCTTTTTAACAAACAGTGCTGGAACACTTAGATACGCACATGCAAACAAACAAAAGGATCTGGACGCAGGCCTTACATCTTTCACAAAAATTAACTTAAAAGGAATCACAGACCTAAACATAAAACGCAAAACTATAAAACTTCTAGAAGACAACGTAGGAGATGTTATGTAGACAACCTGGGGTCTGGTGATACCTTTTTAGATACAACACCAAAGGCCCAATTCATGAAAGAAAGAACCAATAAGCTGAACTTCATTAAAATTTTAGAAGTCTGCTCTGCTAAACACAGTCAAGAGAATAAAATGACAAGCCATAAACTGGGAAAAAATTTGCAAAAGTCCTATCTGATAAAGGACTTTAATCCAAAAGAAACAGAATTCTTAACAATGAGTTGTTCAACAATAAGAAAACAACCAACGTAATTAAAAATTGGGCCAAAGACCTGAACAGATACCTCATCATAGAAGATATACAAATGGCAGATTAGCATATGGAAAGATACTACCCATCATACGTGATCAGAGAAATGCAAATGAAAACAATGAGCTATTACTACACACCTATTAGAATGGCCAAAAGTCCAAACACTGACAACATAAATGCTGGTGAGAATATGAAGCAACACGAACTCATTGCTGGTGGGGATGCAAAATGGTACAGTTATTTTGGAAGACAGGTTGGCAGTTTCTTACAAAACTGAACATACTCTTATCATGCAAATCCAGGAATTATGGTCCATGGTATTTACCCAAAGAAGTTGAAAACTTACGGTCACACAAATGCCTGCACATGTATGTTGATAGCAGCTTTACTTACATTTGCTTAAACTCAGAAACAACCAAGATGTCCTTCAGTAAGTGAATGGGTAAACAGGCGCATCCGGATAGTGGAATGTTATGTGTGTGCTCAGTTGCTCAGTCACATCTGACTCTTTGCAACCCTACAGACTTTGCCCACCAGGCTCCTCTGTCCATAGGATTTTCCTGGCAAGAATACTGGAGTGGGTTGCCATTTAACCCTCTAGGAGTAGGATGTAATGCAATGCTAAGAACAAAAACAGACAAACAAAAAAATGAATCCCCCCCCCCAAAAAAAAACCCACCAAGCTCTCAGCCATGAAAATACATGGAAGAACTGTAAATGTGTATTACTAAGTGAAAGAAGCCAGTCTGAAAAGACTACATACTGTATGTGTAACAGTTTGGAAAAGGCAAACTATGAAGAAGTAAAAAGAATGGTGGTTACCAAGGATTAAGAAGGAGGGAGGGATAAATAGGTGGAGGGAAAAGGATTTTTAAGGCAGTGAAATTACTCTGTATGAATCCACGATGGCAGAAACATGTCATTATTCGTTTGTTCAAACCTACAGAATGTACAACACCAAGAACGAACCCTGGTGTAAACTAAGAACTGTGGTAATAATGATGTGTCAATGTAAGTTCACCAACTGTAAAAAATGTACCATTCTTTGGGGGATATTGATAAAGGGAGGGGCTGTGCATGTGTTGAGGGAGAGAGTATATAGGAAATTTCTATAACATCCTTTCAATTTCTGATGTGAATCTGAAACTGCTCTAAATAATAAAGTCTATCCCAAAACAATCTAATCCAAAAATGGGCAAAGGACTTGCACAGACAGTTCTTCAAAGGAGATATACAAATGGCCTATAAGCACATGAATTGATGCTCAACATCGCTAATCATTCAGTTCAGTTCAGTTGCTCAGTCATGTCCAACTCTTTGTGACCCCATGAATCGCAGCATGCCAGGCCTCCCTGTCCATCACCAACTCCTGGAGTTCACTCAGACATCGAGTCGGTGATGCCATCCAGCCATCTCATCCTCTGTTGTCCCCTTCTCCTCCTGCCCCCAATCCCTCCCAGCATCAGAGTCTTTTTCAATGAGTCAACTCTTCGCATGAGATGGCCAAAGTACTGGAGTTTCAGCCCTAGCATCATTCCTTCCAAAGAAATCCCAGGGCTGATCTCCTTCAGAATGGACTGGTTGGATCTCCTTGCAGTCCAAGGGACTCCCAAGAGTCTTCTCCAACATCACAGTTCAAAATCATCAATTCTTCGGCGCTCAGCCTTCTTCACAGTCCAACTCTCACATCCAGGGAAAGGCAAATCAAAACCATAAAGGGATATCAGTTCATACCCATTAGCATGGCCACTATCAACAACAAAACAGAAAATAACAAATGCTGGCGAAAATGTGGAGAAATGTAAACCGTTGTGTACTGTTGGTGGGAATGTGAAATGTTACAACCCTGGTGGAAAACAGTATGGTGATTCTTCATAAAATGAGAAATAAAATTACCATTGGTTCAAGAATTCTACTTCTGGGTATATATTCAAAACAACTGAAATCAAGGTCTTGAAGAAATAATTGTACACACATGTTCATAGAAACATGGTTCATAATAGCCAAAAGGTGGAAGCAACCCAATTGTTCACCAACAGAGGAGTAGATAAGCAAAATGTAATATAGACATTCCATTGTATAGATAGATAGATATGTAAACAGATATATAGATATATATCTGTCATTTGTTGTTGTTTAGTTGCTAAGTTGTGTCTGACTCTTTGCAAACTCACAGACTGTAGACTGCCAGGCTCCTCTGTACACGGGATTTTCCAGGCAAGAATACTAGAGCAGGTTGCCATTTATTTCTCCAGGGGATTTTCCCAATCCAGGGATTAAATTAGCATCTCCTACCTGGCAGGCAGATTCTTTACCACTAAGTAACCTGGAATCCCATATATGTGACATATTAATAGATATATACATATATGTATATACATATGGAATTTTATTCAGCCTTTAAAAGGAAGGAAATTCTGACACATGCTATAATATGGATCAATCTTGAAGATATTTAGCTGTGAAATAAGCCAGTTACAAAAAGACAATACTATATGATTCCACTTAAATGAGGTATCTAGAGTAGTCAAATCCTTTGAGACAGAAAGTAGAATGGTGATTGCCAGGGACTGGCAAGAGGGGAAGATAGGGAGTTCATGTTTAATGGGTGAAAAGTTTTAAGTTTTGCAAAATGAAATGAGTTCTGAAGATGAATCTTGGTGATTGCACAACCGTATGTATATATTTAATACCACTGAACCATATAGTTCTAAATCATTAAGATAACTAAATTTTGTTATATGTATTTTACCACAATAAAAAACTTTCAAAAAACTAACAGAGTTATATTAAAATTATATAATACATATATTCTTAAAAAATTATCACCTCTGGGTGTCAAATATGCTGGGCACCCCATTGACAAGGCAAATGGGAAGTTCAGATACTACTGAATAGTATCAATCATGGAGGGCTTCCTGGAGGAGGGGTAGTGGTTGGACTGATGTTAGGCTAAAGGGGCAGGATTCCAGTGGTGAATGATTCCACCTCACTGTTCATCTGGATCCTGTTTCTCAGCTCACTTTTTCACAGTTTCCAGGGAGATAGTTTCCAAGGAACTTGGAATATGCACATTGCTGTCACTTGGCAACTAAGAACTCGTGGGTGCATCAACTTGCCATGTTCTTCCATCATCCTGGGTCCTGATCTCTGGCATGGACTCTGAACAGCCCAGGCAGCGGGGGGCCAGCCAGGGAGGCACCTTCTACCAGCCTTCCTCCTCAGCCACTCACAAGCCTCACAGAGACAACTGAGACTCTTGTTGATGGCGGTAAGTCCACAGAACGCTAGATGGACTGGGGGCATGGCACAGACAACCTTCAGCCCGAGGATTCCCCCATTTGCTCCCATTCATGGAGGACCCTAGAGGACCCCAGGATCCAGTGTGAATGGAAGACAATTCTGGTCTCAAGGGATTCCGAGCCTAGTGCAAGAGACAGAGCTCACTTCATTCTTTCGATATCCAGTGCCTACTCCATGCTGGCTGCTGGCCCACAGACCTTGAACTGTGGCAGACCGGAGTGAGTGAACAAAACACCTCGGTTGCCTCGCCTTCAACTGAAACAACTCTGAGACATGTCCTACACTGCTTCCCAGAGTTGCCTGGCAGGACTGGGCTTCAGGTGCCCACAGGTAGCATTCTGGCATGAGCACATAACATACATTGGCTCCCTTCCATTCCCTGTCTCACTTCTCTACTCCCCAAATGCTATTTCCTGGAATCAGCTCCCCAATAAACCACTCAAATCCTCATCTCAGGCTGGCTTCTGCGGGAACCCAAGCTAACAGGGATGATGTATCACAAGGAAACAAACTTCTGTGAGCTGTAACCAATTGTATGCAAAGCAATGGCCAAACCAAGGGGAGCCACCTGCCCAGGTTCAGGCAATGGTGGAGGTGGTGGGGACTTTGCCTTTAAAACACTTGAAAGCAGTAATATAATGGACCAACAAGCAGTCTACTTTTCTTATCACCATGAACCAGTCACTCTAACCAACTTCAGTGATAAAATTCTCTTCCCCACTGAACATAATAGACCTCACTGTCCATGTCCACCCTTTGGCACCCCACTGAGGCTACCTGCACTAACTGACTGTGAGCAGAGGAGATGGGGGAAGGTCTTACTCATGCAACAGTGACCCGCCAATCACACAGTACCAGCTGCCTGGTACAGTCCTCCAAGTGTCCCTCTCATGGTAGTTTTCACACTGGGTTATCTCTGTCATTTTTTTAACCACTAGACAGTGAGCTCCATAAAGGCAGGAATTAAGGCTTGGTTATCTGGGCCTGACTCATAGTAGACACTTAGGAATGGGGCTGCTACTTTTGTGCAGTGCACAGCTTGCATCACTATTCATGGTGATCCAGCCTATGGAGGTTTTGTGAATCAGTGAATGAATGAATAGGTGAGAATTTTCAATAATGGGGAAAGACACTGCAGAAGGGATACAGTAAGCAAAAGTAGGAAGCTTGCAAGTGCAAAATTTCTGAGTGCAGAGGGCAAGTAGCTTACGTCACTGGCAGCACTGCCAATACACGTCAGGAGTTCCGTGGTCATCAGCTTTCAGTTCAGTTCAGCTCAGTCACTCAGTCATGTCCGACTCTTCACGACCCCATGAACTGCAGCGCACCAGGCCTCCCTGTCCATCACCAACTCCCGGAGTTCACTCAGACTCACGTCCATCGAGTCGGTGATGTCATCCAGCCATCTCATCCTCTGTTGTCCCCTTCTCCTCCTGCCCCCAATCCCTCCCAGCATCAGTCTTTTCCAATGAGTCAACTCTTTGAATGAAGTGGCCAAAGTACTGAAGTTTCAGCTTTAGCATCATTCCTTCCAAAGAAATCCCAGGGCTGATCTCCTTCAGAATGGACTGGTTGGATCTCCTTGCAGTCCAAGGGACTCTCAAGAGTCATCTCCAACACCACAGTTCAAAAGCATCAATTCCTCAGTGCTCAGCTTTCTTCACAGTCCAACTCTCACATCCATACATGACTACTGGAAAAACCATACCCTTGACTAGATGGACCTTTGTTGGCAAAGTAATGTCTCTGCTTTTGAACATGCTATCTAGGTTGGTCATAACTTTCCTTCCAAGGAGTAAGCGTCTTTTAATTTCATGGCTGCAATCACCATCTGCAGTGATTTTAGCACCACCCAATGTGTGTGTGACCTACCTGCTCTCTGCCTCAGACATGCTCAACCAGAATCTCTGCAAATGGGATTCAAGAACCTGGGCATACCAGGGGAACCCCAAGAACACAAAATTTGGAGAAGTACTGGGCCAGCTAACAAAATGGGTAGTGGATTTCAAAAGGGTGAAATTGGCCCCACTGGGCTGAGCCCAGGCCAATATTTCATTCATTCACCATTCATTCATTCATTCATTCATTACAATAAGTATATATTGAACCAGGGAAGCATTAAAGTACACCTGTGCACTAGACAGACGTGGTCCCTTCTCCCTTGTCACAGTTTAGTGGTAAGCCAGTCGTCAAATTATTAAGGAAATAAATATTTAGCATAGTGTCAGGTTATGATTAATGCTTTGCAGGAAAGACAGCAAGGTAAGGGATTAAGGTAAAGCTATGACAAAACTAGACAGCATATTAAAAAGCAGAGACATTACTTTGCTGACAAAGGTCTGTATAGTCTAAGCTATGGTTTTTCCAGTAGTCATGAATGGATGTGAGAGCTGGACCATAAAGATGGCTGAATGCCAAACAATCAATGCTTTCCAACTGTGGTATTGAAGAAGACTTAAGTGTCCCTTGGACTGCAAGGAGATAAAACCAGTCAATTCTAAAGGAAATCAACCCTGAATATTCATTGGAAGAACTGATGCTGAAGCTAAAGCTCCAGTATTTTGGCCACCTGATATGAAGAGCTGACTCACTGGAAAAGACTTTGATGCTGGAAAAGATAGAAGGCAGGAGGAGAAGGGGACAACAGAGGACGAGATGGTTGGATGGCATCACCAACTTAATGGACATGAGTTTCAGCAAGCGCCAAGAGATGGTGATGGACAGGGAAGCCTGGCATGTTGCAGTCCATGGGGTCGCAAAGAGTCAGATATGACTGAGTGACTGAACCATAAAGGGGTTAAGATAGGATGTTATTTAGCTGGGATGTCAGGGAAGCCCTCTGCTGAGGCTGAGAGGAGGTGAGGGAAGGAGTCACCTAAAATGAAGGCATAAACCATGTAGCTGTTTGGGGAAAGAGCAGTCCAGGGGGAGGCAGTGGAGGTGGGAGGAAGGGATTAGATTCAGAATACATTCTGAGGGTAAAGTTGGATCAGATGTGGGTGTGAAAGGTGAGGGAAGTCAAGGTTACTACAGTCAGGAGTGCAGAGGATGAGAGGGGAGTTGAAGGAGTTAATGTCTGAGAGAGAGGTGAGGGTGGGGAACGCAGACCAGATGATGGTTCCTGCAGACCAAGGGGAAGGACTTACTTTTCTTTTGAGTGTGATGGGAATCCCAGGAGGTTTCAAGCAGAGGAGAGATGTGATCTGGTGTGTATTCTAACAGGATCTCTAGTTGCAGAGTGCAGAACAGACTTTCAGGAGTCAGAGATGGAGTAAGGCAATTTAGTGGTTGGTGCAGACATTCAAGTGGGGGATGATGGTGGCTTGCAGGAGAGTGGTGACTGGGACCGGAAAACTAAATTTATCTGAGTGAAAACAGTAAGTGGTACAAATCAGGAAGAAGACAGTCAAATAAATGACTGACATTTGGAAGCAGATCAGCTCTGCAGTCAGCTGTTGTGTCGTCTTGGGGGAAGCAGCTTCCATTCTCCAAGTGAAAAATGAAAGTGTTAGTCTCTCAGTTGTGTCCAACTCTTTGAGACCCCCGTGGACTGTGGCTCGCCAGGCTCCTCTGTCCATGGGATTTTTCAGGCAGGAACACTGGAGTGGGTTGCCATTCCTTTCTCCAGGGGACATTCCCAACCCAGGGATGGAACCCAGGCCTCCCGCATTGCAGGCAGATTCTTTTCCATCTGAGCTAAATTTGCAAAATGGGAATGATAATGGAACATATTTCATAAAACATTTGATAGAGTGATATGAAGTTTTTCACCCAGGATCCAGCACACAATAAATAATTAATATCCAACGAGCCAAACTGCTAGACTGCAGTACCATCTCTACCGTTCACTCATCTTGGTCAAAACACTCTTCTGTGTGTGTTTGTTGCTGTTGTGGAGTCCCTAAATCGTGTTCTACTCTTTTGCGAACCCATGGACTGTAGACTACCAGACACCTCTGTCCATGGGATTTCCCAGGCAAGAATACTGGAGTGGGTTACCATTTCCTTCTCCAGGGAATATTCCGGACCGAGGGATAGAACCTGCCTCTCCTGCTTGGTAGGCAGATTCTTCACCACTGAGCCACCTGGGAAGCCCCATGTGTCTGTTTACCCATTTGCCAAATGGAGCTATCAAATACGAACTTTATAGGGTTGTCTTGAGGATTAAATAAATACAAGTAAAACATTTACAATAACGTTCCATGGAGCAAGCACTGCATTAAGTGCCGACTATTTCTACGAATATGTTTTAATCTTATTTCGTAATCTCTTCTCCTACCAGCATACGCCCACCCTATTTTGCAGAAGTCTGTGACTCAAAACAAAGGTAGCCTCTCTTCAACGATGCCACAACCTACCTATAGCACACCTACCACCTACAGAGAAGATGGAGATCCCAGCTTTGAAAGACCTCGCTCCCAGGGGTCCTGCCTTGCCCATGTTCTGCCTGGCGGAACCTTTAAGAGTCTTCCTTCTGTTTCCAGCCGGGCGCTCTCGTGCGGGAGCGCGGGAGTTGGAAGTTACTTCCGGTGGCCACACCTCCGCCCCTGGGTGTCTCCATTTTGGTCGCGCAGGTTGACATTAGACCACAACCTGCGGAGTAGAGGAGAAGAGTCAGAAGTATTGTGAAGGCCCTGTCGGCTCACCGCACTTTTTTCCTCCCTTCCTCCGCCCGCAGAAGCCAGGGTCGCCCATGGCTGGCTTGGAGGTACTGTTCGCGTCGGCTGCGCCGGCCATCACCTGCGCGCAGGACGCGCTTGTCTGCTTCCTGCACTGGGAGGTGGTCACGCACGGCTACTACGGCTTGGGTGCCGGCGACCAGGTACGCCACGGAGCCAGGGTGGCATGGGACCATTGTGGAGGCGGGAGGCGTCTTCTGCCCGAATCCGGAGACCAGAGGCCTGGTCCAGAGTGCCCGACCTTCCCCCTTCGCAGGTCCGGGCCCTGACGCTCATGACACCTTTGGTACCTGTCGTCTGCGGCTCAGGGAGGTGCTCTACTGTTGCATTCTAGCTGGCACAACATGATTTGAAAACCCTTGGTCAGAAACGCCCTCCAGCACCGGCTGGCGTTCTCCCAGGCTGAGATTGTGCCCTCTGGCACCGAAACGGGGATAATGAGCTCCCTTGAGCACTCCTCACCTACCCGAACCCCACCGAACTCCTTCACAAGCAGCTGGGTGGGGAGAGGGCTGTATTCAGTACCACCCTCCTACTGTACTGGAGCGTTCACCTGGATCCAAGCACCATAGAGAGGGACACCAGTATAGGGGAGCGCTTGGACTCAGCTCCAGTCAAGAGCAGAGGGCTCGACACCCTTCACTCTATACTGCAGGGCCCCGTGCTGCCCACTCACCGTTGTCGTCTTGAACTCAGACTCCAGGCCAACAACCGCCTCCCCAACATGCACACGCATGCATCCTGGGTGTGAAGGCCAAGTAAACTTTCCTTCACCATAGCTGTCCCTACAGTAGCAGCCTCTCCTGCTCATTCTCAGACTCTGCCTCTTACAGCTGGGGGCCTTGTTGCAGGCCCCACAGAGCCCCAGGACTGCTGGGGCCAGCCTGCCTCACTTGATTCTTTGCTGTAGCATTCTCCCATCTTCCCTGCCCCTTCCCTGCGACTCTCCCTCGCACTGTCATAGTACACATCAGCTTCCTGTGAGCACTGACTTGGACCCCTTCCTGCACAGATCCTGTCATCGGAGACACTGACAGCTTAGAGACCTCAGTCCGTGTGGATCATTGCCTGCTCTTAACCGCCACCTTTCCCCTGTCATGTACTCCAGGCTTCCAGGTTTTAAGAAAGAACATGATTTGGTCTAAAAAAAAAGATCCCTGACTGAATCTCAGAGGTGCACACTGTTTACCTTGCCGCATGTTGAGTTTATGCAAAACAGAAAAAGTTGCTGGCTCCAGACCTCTTGGGGGAGGCCCCAGGAGAGTGCAGATGGGACTCTGGAAAGCATTGCCCACTGTCCATCTGTCCACCCCAGTGTTAGGTCAAGCATGTGCCCCTGGGGGATGGGTGTTTGTGTTGCACACTAGAGCATGGTGTATTTCTGCTTCTCTCTGCCCTTAAATGCTTCTGGGGCTCAGGTGGTGCTTGTCCTCCTCTCACTTCTGTGTTTACTTTCATTCAGAGTAGAAGCCTTTTGGAGGAGTATCTTTCCTATTAGTTTATTCAAGAGAGGTTTTAGTTTTCCAGCATGGGGCCAGCAGACTCAGCTGACACCAGCAGTGTTTGCAGAGTTCAGAGACTGTTTGTCTGAAGCAGCAGCCTCCTGCTTCCCACCCTTCTAGGGGTGATAACAGAGAGAGGAAGGTCCTAAAATTGTGTACTTGATCATTTACTATGTTGACAGTTAAATAGAAAGCTAAATTGTCTCCTTTTGTCTTTGGTTCTATATTCTCTGGTTCAGGAAAATTGTGTACATAAAACTTGATTAGAAGAACAATGCATTTTCAATCAAAAATTCAGTATTGAGTTTGGATTTCTCTCTTGAAGTCAGCACCACACCTCGTAAGAACTTTACAGCTCTGTCAGGTGGTTTAGATGGCCAGGGAATAGAGATGGCCATAGGCTTGAGTTTGAGGATTTAGTGTTTTGTTGTAGGAATCTAAAGATTATGACAAAAGAGGAAAATGCTTGAAATGATCTTTTTGAGACACATTTTAGCCTAGGGATACTGGGATGGACTCACCTCCATTGAAGAATACTTCCAGCCCTAGAATTTTGCCTAAGGGGACAGCTATTTTTACTTTGTGAGGTGGGCATCTTTAGCCATAACACAGGCAACCAGGAGCTCTGAATGCCAAACCCAGCTCTGCACCTGACTTACCATGACCTTGGGCAAGTCTCAGCTCCCTCTTGTTTAGTTGTTAAGTCATGTCCGACTCAGCTACCCCATGGACTGTAGCCTGCTGGGCCCCTCTGTCCACGGGACACCCCAGGCAAGAATACTGGAGTGGGTTGCCATAGCCCCCTCTTAGCTCTTATATTGTTTTCATCCAAGCCAGTTAAACTACACAACTATGTACTTTGGCTACTTTCCAGTTGCAGCTCTTTGGGAGGTCTGATATTGATGTCCTGGTCTAGAAGGCAGTTGAATGCCATGTTTGATTTGATATCACCAAGGCCAGTCTCCTTTCAGTCCCACCTTTTTTCCCGTATCAGGGCAGGCACTGAGCTGGGGAACACTGGTTCTGCTGCAGTGAGAGGTATCAGCTGCGCCAGACCCCAGTAGTGTCTCTTGCTCTGGAAGCCAGATGTTACGGGGCAGTGAGCAGGCCCAGTTATATATATTCCAAGAAGAAATTCTGGTGGGTTGAATGCTGTACATGGAGAGTATAAATATAAATTCAGAGGCCCTTGATACAACAAAGACAAGTCATATTATCAAATTCTTGGCTTCCAAAGTAAACCATAAATCCAGGACACTACACGTGTTACAGGAAATTTACCCAGCTAGGGTTGAGGGGATAATTTCTCTTTCTTAAGTGGAGTTGGCTGATAAGTTTCACTTTTGTTTTCTATCACTTTCATTTCCCTGCTTCAGGCCTGTGAGTTTCCTTGTCATTCAGCCAGTTTTGAAACCAGGCCAGTTGTAACATCTTGAATTTTACTCGGCACTGCTTTCCTCGTTTGATTTCTGAGGCCTAGAGGTTACCAAAGAGGAGAGGCCCACAGTCTCTATTCTTGGCTCTCTGTTGTCCTTGATACCTGTGAGGTTTGTGTTCCTAGACATTTGTGTTTTGTTGTTTTTCATCTCTGGTCCCACTCCTTCCCACTATAGTCTCATGAATATAGATCTTCCCAGTCCACTTGCTCTGTGTTTAGCTATAGACATATGCATCCATGAAAATAATATAGAGGGTTTTTTTTTCATGTGTTTTAATTATTCTTTTTACAGAAGTAGTACCCAGCTGTAAATCTCATTTTTAAAAAAAGTTTCTTTGTCATGTTGTTTATTTTTACCTATAATACTGCAATTAGGTCTAGTTGTTTCTTCTCACTGCTGTACTGTGGGCATATTGTGCAATTTGCCTCCGCTTTGGTGACCCCAACAAGCCCTTGTCATATTCCCTGTGCCTCTGTGTACAGAATTTCTTTTAGAAGTGGAGGTTTTGGGTCGTGGGGTAATTGGCTTATCTGATGGCACTAAATATTACCAAATTGCTCTCCAAAGGGGGTTGTATGAATGTCAGCAGTCTCCAGCAGGACTCAGAGGTTGCCATTCTCCTTAACACCCACACAAACGTCTGGCAAAAAATAGAAAAATGGATAACAGCAGTCGGGTGGGTGGATCCCGGTATCTCTGAATGCTAGTCAAGTTGAACAGCCCTTTATACAGGGTTAGTTGCTCTGACCTTTTGCCAGGTTTTCAAGTGAATTGCCAATTTTTATTGTTCATTTTTCAGGCATTCCCTTTTTGTACTAGTTATTCATTCCTTTTCATTTGTAGCCACGGCACATAGCACATCCTAGCCTGTGGCTGCCTGTTCACTTCGTTAGGAGTAGCGGTTATTGATCGGAAGCTTTAAATTATGAGCAGTGTCAAGGATAGCATTTTTTTTCTTTTGTGGACCTTGTTTAAGGAATCTTTTCCCACCTGGAAATCAGGTTTTGGGTTTTTCTATAGAAATAGTTTGAGAACTGTGTCACAAACATTAGTGTGTAAAAGGAAAGTCCTCGGGTTTGTTTGTTTTTCTTTTAAGAAAGGAGGACATCACAACTCCCAGTGATGCATTTTTACATCCATTTGGTTGGCAAAAATATTTTAACTTGGACAGTAGCAATGTTGCTGACCACTTGAAACAAGAACTTTGATACATTGCTCATTGAGAGTGTGAATCCATACTTTGGGAAACAATTTGACTTTATCTTATAAATTAAAAGTTCTTCCCCTAGATATATTTTATAGAAGTTCATTTCTATGTTACTGGATGTGTGAGCTACTCTGTGTACAAGAATGTTCATAGCAGCGTTATTTTTAATAGCATAACAAATAAGTTGGAAACACCCCACATATCCATCAAGTGAGTGTAACTTGCAACATGTTCATGCAATGATGCATTATGTGGCTGTGAACTATGCAGGAATGGAACACACTGTGCATCAACTATAGTTACGGATAACTCTCAAAACAATATTGAATGAAAATGACAAAAATGATGCCATTTAGATAAAAAAACATTTGAAACAACTTATTTTTCGGATTTGTATATAGTAACATAACTATAAGGAAAATAAGGAAATTTTTAAAAATACAGACTAGTGACTACCCACAAGGGAAGAGGAGGGAGATTCATTAGGGGTATACTACTCAAGCCATGTTCTTTGTCTTCAGCTGGTTGTAGATACCTAGTTGTCCATTTTATAATTCTTTTTTTATCTTGTACATATGCTAGATTTTGTGTTTGTATGAAAGTTGTTCATAATTTTTGTTAAACCACTACAGTAGTCTGGAGAGGTGTCATTAGAATCTATTTTTAGTCACTACTTTCATGATGCCTTTGCAGTTGGCCGAAATTCCAAAGTTTGAGAGACACTGTCTTTAGAATTTCACAGTATTCCTTGAGATGACTGGCCTTATTCTTGGCAGGGAGATGGAGAGGAAATTATTCAACCAAGACTGTAGCTTCTTAACAGGTTCCAGTGCTGTGTCACAAAGGCAGTCAGGAGTGAGGGAGAAACACTGGAGCTGGAGTCCAGAGGCCACAGATCTCTCACTTGCTGTTGGACCTTGGACGTTTTACTTCTCCTGACCTCCATGTCCTTATCTGTAAAGTGAGGGAACAGGATTAGATTATCTGTCATTTCCTTTTTTCAGATCTGAAGTCATGATCTTTCTCCTCTCTGGTGTCTTCTCAGCCGGGTCCCAATGATAAGAAATCAGAACTGCTGCCAGTGGAATGGAACAGTAATAAAGACCTGTATGTCCTCCGGTATGAGTCCAAGGATGGGTCCAGAAAGCTTCTCGTGAAGGCTGTCACCGTGGAGAACAGCATGATCATCAATGTGCTGGTGAGACTGTAGTCACAAAGAGTCTGATGTTGGGAATGGACTTTGGGATCGCCTTTTTGAAATCCATTTAAGAGCCCTTGGTGTATGTGAAGCCTTTACCTAGTGATCCTACTTCTGGAACTTTATTCTGAGGCCAGGACCCTAAATGTAGAAATGCTTTGTGTTCAAAGATGTCTACTCCTACTCGTTATTATTGTAAAAGGAAGTGCTTGCCATCACAAAGGAATAGTGAAGTAAATTAAGGTAGATTCATTCAGGGACAACTTGGGAGAAAACAAAAAAAGCTTATTGTAGCCCTGGGGGACTGCTTTTAGTTCTTTAGACTTTCATGGCTCACAGCTTTCTGCTGCCTCGAAGCCTTTATCCTTCTCAGTTTCCCTCCTGGAAAGCTCTTCCTCTCCACCTTTGCTGCCTCACACAGGTACAGCCCTCTTGTTTTCTTTTCACTTACTCAGAAAGTTCAGTCAGTCCTGACTGCTTCCTCTTGTCTGTCAGAAAGACCTAAATTATGCCTCTGCTTGGTCATTTTATTTTTCTGCCTGGTACTTGACACGGTTTGCAGTTAGTTAATTACTTTTATGCTTTGGTGTAATATTTTGTATTCTGCCACTATAGCAGAATGTTCTGTAGTCTATATAACATGCGCTGTAAGCACCCTGAGGGCAGTGACTCTCTAAATTTGGCCTGGTTGTCTGGATTCATATAAAGATATCAGGCAGTCAGTAGTGTTCTGCACTTTGCATTTTTACCTTGATAAGTCTTGAAGGTCTTTACATGGCATTGCAAATGACTATGCCTTATTTATTTTAACTACTATGTAATATTCCATAATACAATAATTTATTTACCCCTCTTCCTTTTGATGATCACTTATATCGTATATCACTCAAGGTTCTTAGTTTGAAACAACGGAATCCCTTTAGGTTCATTTGAATAGTCGGGTTTATTAAAAGAACTGGGATAACTGAGCTGTCAGAAGGGCTAGAGAGGCAGTTTGAAGGCTGAGCTTCCAGGGCATTGCTCCAAACCATGCTGTGGAAACCAGTGCTGCTGCCGTCAGCCCAGGGCATTAGGTACTGGCTGGCTGCCAACCCAGGGGCCCCCTTCTCATGAGCCACTGATGTTGTAGCCCCTGTGTCTCTGCTGCTGCCCATAATGGCAAGATGTCTGCTCCTTCCTCAGCCTGTTTGTCCATGTTACTCACCACCAAGTTGAAGTTGTGCATCTGTTTGATTTTAAGCTGCAAAAGAGCTTGGGAAGGAGGTATTTCTGGGCTCTGCCTCAGAAAGGCATTATTCCTAAATCAAGAGTTGTCCCCAAATGCTCAACGTGTATTTCATCTGTTACAAACGGTCCCTGTAAATGTCTTTTGGTGCCCATGTGTGTTTCTTTAGGTTGGATATAAAATTGTTCTTCTCCCCCCAGTCACCCACTTACTCACTCATTAGACCAGAAATACCCCAGTCTCTCATTTTCTGTTTTCATTTTTCTAGGAACATGGCTCACAGCAAGTGTCAGATTTGACCCTGAACTTGAATGATTATATCGATTCAGAACATCTGGTTGACTTCCACAGGTATTTCTAAGTGATGGCTTTTGCCTGGGAAAAAAAGAAGAGAGAACCAATGGCCAAACATAAGGAATGGACTTGAGGTGTTAGAGAATGGAGGAAGGTTAACGGAAGGATCCTTCTCTCCTGGGCACTCTGTTCTTTCTGTTTTTAATTTATTTTAAGAGAAGATTCATGTGGAAAATGCCCCATGAAATAAAATGATGCAATCAATAGACCACAAGTCTGCAGGGTAGAGATGGGGCCAGGCCAGTGACCTCTTAGGATAAAGTATACCTACTCTGGTACACTCCATTCCCCAGTTTTTTGTTTTAATGGACTTTATTTTTTACAGCAGTTTTAGGTTCACAGCAAAATTGAGCAGTAAGTGTAGTGAGTTCCCTGGGACCTCCCTCTTGCCCTGCACTCTCAGCATCCTGCAACAGAGTGGTGCGTGTGTTATAGTTGAGAACCTGTGCTGACACACATTATCACCCAGATTCCCTTCTTGGTGGTGTTGGGGTATGTTTACTTTTGTAAGAAACTGCTGCACTATCTTCCTTAGTAGCTATACTATTCTGCTTTCCCACCAACAGTAAACAAGAGTTCCTGTTGGTCTGCACCCTTGTCAGTGTTTGAGCTTTTGGCTGTTCTAACAGCTGTGTAGTGGTATCTCATTTTTGTTTTCATTTGCAGTTCCCTGATGACATATCATGTTGAATATCTTTTTATATGCTTTTCTGTTGTCTTTGCATTTTCTTTGGTGAGGTATCTGTTCAGGTCTTTGATCCATTTTTTAATTCAGTTGCTTTCTTAAGGTTGAGTTTTAGGAGTTCTTTGTATACTTTGGATAACAGTCATTAATCATATATGTGTTTTGCAAATATTTTCTTGGAGTCTAACTTGTCTTTTCATTATCTTGACTCTTAATTTTGAAATTTGCAACCCCTCAGAAAAGAGGGTTTGCAAAAAAATACAGTGAACACCCATATACCCACCACCTAAGTTGACCAGTTTTTAATGTTTTGCTGCATTTACTTACTTTTTCTGTATGCTTTTTTGTTCTTGAGCCATCTGATAATTATTTCCAGACTTTATGAACCTTAAGCCCTAAATATTTCAATATGTATCTCCTTGTTCTTACGTAGACATCCTCCTGTATAACCTTAAGGCAGTTATCACACTCGGAAAACTTAGTTTTGATAGATGAATGTCATTTTGTACAAAGTCAGTGTCCAGGTTTCTGCAGTCATCCAAGTAGTGTCCTTTCTGGGTAGTCTTTTAGTTTTCAAGTTGAGGTTTTTGTTTTTTTTAACCCAGCCAAATATCACACATTGTGTTTATTTTCATGTTTTTTTCAATTTCCTTTAATCTAGAAGTTTCCTAGACTTTTATTTTTCTTAGCATTGCTATTTTTGAAGACTTGAGGTCAGTTGTTGTATAGAACATTCAGATTGTTTCCTTATCATTTGATTCAGGTTGGACATTTTCAACAAGAATTCTGTGTAAGTGAGGCTATGTTCTTCTAAGTGTTTCATGTCAGGCTCATGACATCTGTCGTGTAGATTTTGTTCAATTTGGTCACTTGATTATGACAGTATTTGCCACCTTTCTCTCCAGTAAAGACATCTGATTTCCTTCAGATTTTGATTTACATTTATAAAGTTTGCTTTTTTTTTAAATTTATTTTTTATTGAAATATAGTTGATATACAGTATTGTGTTGATTATTGCTGTATAGCAGAGTGACTCAGTTATACAGTGTAGACATTCTGTATCATATTCTTTTCCATTACGGTTTATCACAAGGCATTGAATGTAGTTCCCTGTGCTACACAGTAGGACCTTCTTGTTTACTCATTCTGTATATACCAGTTTGCATCTGCTAATCCCAAACTCCCAGTTTGGTCCTCTTCCACCCTCCCATTGGCAACCACCAGTCTATTTTCTGTGTCCCTGGTTTATAAGATTTGTTTTTTGACTCAGGATATGACTCATTTTAAAATGACAGATTTTTAGGAACTCCATAGAGTCCTGCTCGCTCCCTGCTACCTCAGTCTGCCTTAACGCTTCAGTGATAGCTCACATTGCTTTTCTCTCACAGACAGAGAAAAAGAGGCCTAGAACAGCCTTCCAAGGCCCCTGAGTTAGTGACAGGATTGGACATTAAGCCCCAGAGCCCTGCCTACTTGGACCAGGAACCTGGTTATCCTTCCCATTGGAGCCTTTGCCTTCTATGACTCTTCCCATGACATGTGATGAACACACAATGAGGCTGAGGGCAGGGTGGGGTGGGGTGGGCCCAGAGGAGTCAAGGCCCTGTGCCCCTACACCCTCACCTCTTTCTAATGGGGTGGTAAACGAAAAGGGGCAACTCAGATGCCTAAGAAGCTTAGGCCCAAATTGCGGAGACAACGCCGGGCTATTGCCCCCCTTACCCAGGTCCGCCGGGCGGCCCGTTCCCACCCTTGCGAACAGTCCAAACGCTATCAGGGCTGTCGCCGCCATTGTCGCCACCATCACCACCAAAATACTGTGCGCAGGGTTACCAACCAGCAGAAAGCAGCTGACGCCTCGTCTCCTTTCTTCAGGGTCTACAAGAACAGCGAGGAACTTCGGTCCCGTATTGTGTCTGGGATTATTACACCTATTCACGAGCAGTGGGAAAAGGCTAATATAAGTCCCCACCGGGAGTTTCCCCCTGCCACTGCCAGAGAGGTGGACCCACTCCAGATTCACCCGCAACACCCACATACCAGCCGACAGCCTACCTGGTGAGTGCACAGCCCACAGAGGGCAGCCCCAGCTTCTCTAGAAGGATTCTGTCCATGACCATCCTGCTGCTTGACCTCTCTGGACCCCCCACATCTCTTCAACAGAATTGTCAAGAGTCTTGGTATTTGGAGATAGGAAGTGGAGATCTGAGTGGAGCAGTGAGTTCTTATACTGCTGCTAGTCACCCCAGTATCTTAAGGCTGCCTGCATCTTTATTTTAGAGGCTGCACAGAGCCTCTGACTCCCCCAAGGGTTAGTGCCTCTGAGGCGTGTGTGTAGTACTCCAGAGTTGCCACCCAGCTGGTTCAGTTATTCATTCCAGAGCTGTTTGTACAGGACTCTGAATCAGGCTTTTGGGGAAAATCCGAAGATGCAGAAATACTGGTGGTTCCTGGAGGGGATGTCGTCTCAGTGTTCCCTTTCTTTGCATTTTACTTCACTGTAGCCCCTGATCTCTTTGACAATGTGAAAACTTTTCCAAAACAGCATGAGGTCTGAACAAGTCACATCTAAGATCTTTGCAGATTAGGATGGCAGTATTTAAGACTGGAGACCTCTGCTCTGAGAGAAGACAAGGAGCAGGGATGCCGTAGTCTCTAGCTGAGATGGCACTTCCCAATTTGGAGTCCACGGTGCGGTAGTAATGGTGGGCTTGGCAGGGTTGAAAGGGAGGGCTCACTGTGCAGCCATAATAAGCACTCAATAAGTGTTAACTGCCATTGTTAATACTACTGTGTTGCAGTTGTATACCTTTGATTAATTAAATGGGAAATCTATTACTATAATAAGTAGTAATTGGCAAGTCTCTTTGACAGTTTTTGGAAATACTGGTTTCTGTGGGCAAAGTGGAAATTGATAAAAAGTCTTGAAAGGTTGGGAACAGCTTGTCTGATCTAAACCCCTTATTTAAGATGACTTGCCTAAGGTCACCAGCCAGTAATAAAGAGTCAGAGCCGGAGCTGGGGGTTCAGGTGGCCCAGTACTCTGCTGTGATGTAACCAGAATATGTTGACAAGGTTGAAGGATAAGCCCTAGACAGCAGTCAAATTGGGGAAGACTTTTAGATCTTATTAAGTGGATAGTAATTCTCAGTTCTCTCAGATTTACATCCCATATCAAAACAAATATTCTCTGAAATCTCCTTTACTCTCTAAAAATGGAGTTCATAGATAATCTAACTTACCAAATGCACAATTTCAAAAGGGGGAGTATTAAATATAATATAAATGAGAAATAAATAGTAAATAATGATAAGATAATGTTTGTTTCATTGTGTAGATGCCTGAGCATAATTACACCAGAAAAGATATGCACTTGTATGTGGGGTTATCTTGAATTTGACAGCATTTACAAATCATATATCTGACAAGAGACTTGTATCTAGAGACACATAGATACGTAGAGAACTTTACATTTCAGTAATAAAAAGACAACCCAATTTCAAAAATGTTAAAGGATTTGAATAGACATTTCCCTAAGGAAGGTGTACAGGTGGCCCATAAACATGTGAAAAAAACGGAAATCAAAACTACAATGATAAACTACTGGTTTGTGCACGTCTTCATGTACAACTTTTGTACAAGAATGTTCATAGCAGCATTACTCATAATAGCCTAGAAGTGGAAACAACCTAAATGTCCATCAGCTGATGAATGGATAAATGTGATACATGCATACAGGGAAATATTTCAGCAATAGAAAATGAAGCACTGATACTGATACACATCACATCATATATGAACCTTGAAAACATTGTGCTAAGTGCAAAAAGCCATTTATGTGAAATGTCAACAATAGGCAGATCCACAGAAACAGAAAGTAGATTATTTGGTTGCCAGGAGGTGAGATGGAAGGATTAAAGAGCATGAATGGGGGATGACTGCTGATGAGTACAGGGTGTTTTTTTAGGGTGCGGAAAATATTCAAAAATTAGAGTAGTTGCACTTTCTGTAAAATCTAAAAACCACTATGTTAACTGGCCGAATTTTGTGGTACATGAAATATCTCAGTAAAGCTGCAAAAAAATTTTAAAAGGTCCTAGCTTTGTCTTATTTGGAAGCATGAATATATAACAATTGAAATAAGGCTCCTAGGATCAGACTATAAGAGAACTGATAGTAATAGCCCATGATTGAGATTTTGTATTTTCCCTTCAACTGGAGAGTGGTTTGATAATAATACCCTAAACAATATTTTTTGAGACCAACATTATACTAGCAAAAGGAATTTATTTAAAATTAGTAACTGAAGTCTTTCCCCCTAAGAAACAAGGCAAGGATATCCTCTCTCACAAGTGTTACTTAGCATAGTACTGAAAGTGTTGCCACCACATTAAGACAAGAAAAAGAAAAGGCATACAGATAAGAAAGGAAGAAATAAAAGTTTACATTCATAGTTGACATAATGGTCTACATGGAAAATCTCAAGGAATCTACCAGAAAAAGAATACTATGAGCCTAGTGAGGTTATAGGATACCAGCTCAACATCCAAAAGTCAACTATGTTTCACTGTTTTAGCAATGAACACATGGAAATAGACATTTAAGATACAATATAATAGCCTTTAGCTCAGCTGGTAAAGAATCCACCTACAGTGTAGGAGACCTGGGCTTGATCCCTGGGTTTAGACGATTCCCTGGAGGAGGGCATGGCAACCCACTCCAGTACTCTTGCCTGGAGAATCCCTATGGACAGAGGAGCCTGGCGGGGCTGCAGTCCATGGGGTCGCAGAGTCGGACACAGCTGAAGCACAGCACAGGCCACCATTTAGAACTACTGAAAAAATACTTAGGTGTAAATCTAACAAAACATTTCAGACTTTTATGCTGAAAACTGTAATCGAAGACCTAAATAAATGGAGAAACATCACATGTTCCTGAATGGAAGACTCAACACAGTAAAAGTGTCAAATACTCCACAAATTGATACACTCTGTGTGTTAGTGGCTCAGTCGTGTCTGACTCTTTGCCACCCCATGGATTGTAGCCCTCCAGGCTCTTCCATCTATGGAATTTTCCAGGCAAGAATACTGGAGTGGATTGCCATTTTCTACTCCAGAGGATCTTCTCAACCTGGGGATTGAAACCACATCTCTTGTGTCTCCTGCATTGGCAGATGGATTCTTTCCCACTGCACCAAAGATGTCAAATACTCCACAAATTGATACAGTAGTTTAATGTAATTCCTATCAAAATCCCAACAAAAACTTCTGAAGATAGAGCAAGATTATTCCATCATTTATATGGAAAGGTGAAGGAGTTTGGAGTAGTTAAAAATAATTTTGAAAATAAATAAAGATGAAAAAATCACTATACCCAGTATTCAGGCTTATTATATAGCTACATTAGATGGACAGACTCATAGGTCAGTAGAACAATGTTGTTGTTGTTCAGTCATTTGAGTTGTCTCTGATTCTTTGCAACCCCATGGACTACACCACGCCAGGCTTCTTTGTTCTCCACTATCTCCTGGGGTTTGCTCAAATTCATGTCCATTGAGTCGGTGATGCTGTCTAACCATCACATCCTCTGCCATCACCTCCTTTTTTTGCCTTTAGTCTTGGCCAGTATCAAGGTCTTTTCTAGTGAGTTGACTCTTCATATCAGGTGGTCAAAGTATTGGAGCTTCAGCAACAGTCCTTCCAGTGAATAATCAGGGTTGATTTCCTTTAGGATTGACTGTTTTGATGTCCTTGCAATCAAGGGACCCTCAAGAGTCTTTTCTCTGGCACTATGATTTGAAAATATCAGTTCTTTGGTACTCAGCTTTCTTTATGGTCCAGCTCTCAGGTCCGTACATGACTACTGGAAAAACCATAGCTTTGACTGTAAAGACCTTTGTCAGCAGTGATGTCTCTGCATTTTAAGTCTTTGGGCTGCAAAAGGCATTTGGAAATATGTAGGCATTGTTCTACGCCCAGAAGGTGGGGATAGAGGCTGGGAATAGTGCCAGCCAAGCACAGGCCTGCTGCAGACAGAGCCAGGCCTGCCCCATCCTGCTCTTCATGTTCTTTTTGGTTGGCTAAAACTCCTGGCCTGCTAGCACTGGCATTCACCCCATCCTTGAAAATACTACCATGCAGTTCAGTTCAGTTCAGTCACTCAGTCGTGTCTGACTCTTTGCGACTCCATGGACTGAAGCACACCAGGCCTCCCTGTCCATCACCAACTCCCAGAGTTTACCCAAACTCATGTCCATTGAGTTGGTGATGCCATCCCACCATCTCATGCTCTGTCATCCCCTTCTCCTGTGTTCAATCTTTCCCAGCATCAGGGTCTTTCCAATGGGTCAGCTCTTTACACCAGGTGGCCAAAGTATTGGAATTTCAGCTTCAGCATCAGTCCTTCCAATGAACATTCAGGACAGATTTCCTTTAGGATGGACTGGTTGGATCTCCTTGCAATCCAAGGGGCTCTCAAGAGTCTTCTCCAACACCAAAGTTCAAAAGCATCAATTCTTTGGTGTTCAGCTTTCATTATAGTCCAACTCTCACATCCATCCATAACTGCTGGAAAAACCATAGCTTTGACTAGATGGACAAAGTAATGTCTCTGCTTTTTAATAAACAGTCTAGGTTGGTCATAACTTTTCTTCCAAGGAGCAAGTGTCTTTTAATTCCATGGCTGAGATCACCATCTGCAGTGATTTTGGAGCCCAAAAAACTAAAGTCTGTCCCTCTTTCCACTGTTTCCCCATCTATTTGCCATGAAGTGATAGGACCAGATGCCATGATCTTAGTTTTCTGAATGTTGAGTTTTAAGCCAACTTTTCACTCTCCTCTTTCACTTTCATCAAGAGGCTCTTTAGTTCTTCTTTGCTTTCTGCCGTAAGGGTGGTGTCCATCTGCATATCTGAGGTTATTGATGTTTCTCCCAGCAATCTTGATTCCAGCTTGTGCTTCATTTCTTCCAGCATTTCTCATGATGTACTCTTCATAGAAGTTAAATAAGCAGAGTAACAATATACAGCCTTCTCCTTTTCCTATTTGGAACCAGTCTGTTGTTCCATGTCCACTTCTAACCGTTGCTTCTTGACCTGCATACAGATTTCTCAAGAGGCAGGTCAGGTGGTCTGGTATTCCCATCTCTTGAAGAATTTTTCAGTTTGTTGTGATCCACACAGTCAAAGGCTTTGGCATAGTCAATAAAGCAGAAATAGATGTTTTTCTGGAACTCTCTTGCTTTTTTGATGATCCAGTGGATATTGGCAATTTGATCTCTGGTTCCTTTGCCTTTTCTAAAACCAGCTTGAACCCATGGACGTTCTTGGTTCATGTACTGTTGAAGCCTGGCTTGGAGAATTTTGAGCATTACTTTGCTGACATGTGAGATGAGTGCAATTGTGTGGTAGTTTAAGCATTCTTTAGCATTGCCTTTCTTTGGGATTGGAATGAAAACTGACCTTTGCCAGTCCTGTGACCACTGCTGAGTTTTCCAACTTTGCTGGCATATTGAGTGCAGCACTTTCACGGCATCATCTTTTAGGATTTGAAGTAGGTCCACTGGAATTCCATCACCTCCACTAGCTTTGTTTGTAGTGATGCTTCCTAAGGCCCACTTGACTTTCCATTCCAGGATGTCTGGCTCTAGGTGAGTGATCACACCATCGTGATTATCTAGGTCATGAAGATCTCTTTTGTATAGTTCTTCTGTGTATTCTTGCTACCTCTTCTTAACATCTTCTGCTTCTGTTAGGTCCATACCATGTGGTTATATTTCTCTAATTCCAAGATTATTGGTGTTTTTTAAGTGCATATCCCCTTTACCCTCCTTTTTCAACCCTTTGTATCTCTATCACCTGGACCTATATCTTGCACATTTTTGATGAGTTCTCTATCCAGCAAATGTTTCCCACTGGGTTCAGAGATCCCTGGGCCTGGGCCCATACTTTTGAGGCATGTGCTATCCCTCTGGTATGGGAGACAGGTGAATAAGAGTTTATATAACTGCCAGGTTATCAGGGATTAGCACAGAGATCCTCCATTGGTGGCCTAGGAAAGGCTTCTTGGGGGTTGCTGCCTGAGCTGTGTGTTCATGGGGAAGAGGAGTTTTCCTCAGGTTCCTTTTCGTTTTTCCTTTTCATGTGTCTGGATTATTTCCTCAGATTCCTTTCTGGGGAGGTTGTTCCAGGCTGTGAGACCAGCAGTCCAGTGGCATCAAGATCTGAAAGCATGGGGTTGTCTCTGAATTTTGGTTTGAGAAAGAGTTCATGTCAGAAACCTGGGATATAACAGCTCTGAAGGGTAAGACTAGGTTTTGCAAGGACGCTGATGCCAGGCGTACCTGATGTACCTGAATCTCCCCAGTGGACAGTTGGAAATCACTGAAGAATACTGATAGAGGGCAGTGGTGTCCTTGCTAAGGATCGTGGTGGATTGGAAGGGATGAGGCGGAAGGCCAAGGCTTATCACTCGTGTGTACCACTTTTAGCAGGCGGGACTTCTTTCCCTTCTTTCTGCCACCTCACCCACCTCCCCTGTCAAGGAGAGAGTATCACACGGCAGTTAGGAGTACAGACTTTGCAGGTTGATCAGCTGGCTTCAGACCCTGGCCTTGTAGCTTTGCCTGTCTCAGTGAGGACAGTTAGCCTTGGTTTTCTCATGAGCAACTTGGGAATTATTGTACTTGTCTCAGGAATATGATGATTGATAGATGTCATATTGAGTTCATTGCTCAGAATATAGTAGATGTTCAAGAAATACTCCATGGATCTTATTCAGGTAGCAAGCAGAGATGAGAACAATACTGAAGATGTAATGACTAGATGGTCCCCTAGAAGAGAGAACCTTCTTTTATTGTTTTTAAAATAACATAGCCTACTCCTCTGAGAAAAGGATTTGATGCTTGTAGAGCCACTTAGGTGTGAGAATATTGACGCAGAGGGTGTGCTGCGCAACTGCATTTAAGCCCAGGACCTCTATGGACATTGTTTCCATCATGAGGACACGTTCCTTATGGTGGCCACTGCTTAACCTAGGGTAGGAAAAACTGCTATTTCTTGGCTGTCCACCATTGTTGACTGCCATCCCAAGTGTTTTCGTTTATGGTTGCTCACCTTCCAGACAGTCTTACGTAGAAATCAGCGGCATCCCTGCTTTTACAGAGAGGGAGACAATGGATGAGGAAAGGCAGCATAACTTGCCAGAATATTCTAACCGAGATGGTGAGGACTGGGCTTTGCCCCTACGTGGGACTCAGAAGCTTATGCTTTCCACATTGCATGCTTCAATTTTAGTTCATGTAATCGGTTTGTGTACAAGTTCAGTGTAGTGACTGCACACTGATTATGGAGAAGAATGTATCCCCTACCTTTCCCGCCAGTGAGATCTTTCTCAAGCAAGCTACTCTTCCAGGACCAGGACACTGAACTGGAAGGGGAGGCAGATGTTTAGGAGGCTTTCTGTCAGCCACTAGGGAATTGACTGATCTTGGCTCTGTAGTCCCCTTCTGCCTCCACGCCCACCCATTGCAATCCACCTTCCGCTGACAGCGCAGATGGCTATAAAGACGACTTCTTTGTGAGAGCCCCATCATTGCCGTGTGTTGGGCAGCTAGGCACTCACACTGTCACCTTTTTGTTTTTTTTCCACGAAGGCCAGATTTAAGGGTAGGGCCTGAGGGCAGGAAGAAGGGAAAGAATGGGTCAGCAGAGGACTGCTGCAGGATGTTAATTAACCCTATCACTGAACAGCCTTGTGTTATGTTCTGAGCAGGAAACAACAGCCTCTGCCCCTTTGTATAGCATACAGTTTTGTGTCTCACTCTGAACTTCTGTACCATGTTGCCTATCCCACACCTGGAAACCTCCAAATCCAAACTGAAGTTGAGATGTCTTGCTTCAGTAAGTGTGTGGTGACAACGTGTGTCCAGAGCTTGTCCGAGGATACTGGTTTGCTGGTGTGATGCTGGCATAGCGGGAGACGACATTCCATTACAATGGAGAATTGAGGATGCAAAGTAGGTCTGTTCTGCTGAGATCTCTTGGGAAGAATTACTGAAAACAGCCCATCTGTGAGGGAAATTTTTTTTTACTCTAAGCCTAACTTTTTTTGTTGTCATTATGATTCTAACCCATTTCCCTTTGCTCCATCTGTCCTCAGTCAGGAAACTGTATGCCCCAAATCTTGTTCTCTGTTTTGAAAAATCAATTTTTCCTGTGTTTAACCAGCTTTACTAAAACTAAACCCTTGCATATAAAGCTCTTATGTCATTCAAAATTCATTTTTTAATCCCAGTCAGTCTGTATCTTTACATATTTTTAAAATATTCCCAATATTTGTGTTCCACATTTTTTAAAATTTTGTTTTATTTACTAAAGTAATAAACGTATTGTTTTTAGTATCTGATATTTTGTTCTGCTGATACATGCTATAATATGCCTCATCTCCATTGGGTATTTGAAGACTGTCCAGTTTTTTGTTTTAAATACTAAACTATGAACATCTGTATAATAAAATTTTATTTCCTGAAGTTACATTTCCTATGCTGGCAGATCTCAAATTTTTTTGTCTCAGGAACTCCCTTGCATGCCCGCAAATTACTTAGGAACCCAAAAGATCTGTTTGTTTGAGTTATATCTGTCAGTATTTACTATATTATAAATTATAGCCAAACTATTTTAATTATAAATTAAAATTTAAATATACATTTATTCATTAAAAATAATAAAGCTCTTGTGTGTTAACTTAAATAACAAATTTTATGAAAATACTTTCCAAATCAAAAACTTAGTGAGAAGAGTGACATTGTTTTCATTGTTGCAGATCTTCTTAATATCTGGCATAGAAGTCAGCTAGATCCTCATTTCTGCTTCTGCATTTAGTCTGTAGCTGATTATGTTTAAGCCTTAACATAGACAAGTTGTTGGAAAAGAGAGGAGTAGTTTAGTAATTTTCAAATAATTGTGCATCTTCTATTTTGTATTACACCAAAACTTGGTAAGTGATAGTTTCTTTAAGGTGTTAACCTAAAACAATAAGTGAAAGTGTTAATTGCTCAGTTGTGTCCGACTTTTTGTGACCCCATGAACCGTAGCCTGCCAGGCTTTGCTGTCCATGGAATTCTCCAGGCAAGAATACTGGAGTGGGTAGCCATTCCCTTCTTCAGGGGATCTTCCTCACCCAGGGATCGAACCCAGGTCTCCTGCTTTGAAGGCAAATTCTTTACCGCTGAGCCACCTGGCAGACCCATTTATAGAGAATAAGGGGAAGTTGGTAGTTCAGTTCAGTCGCTCAGTTGTGTTGAACTCTTTGAGATCCCATGGACTGCAGCACGCCAGGCCTCCCTGTCCATCCCTAACTCCTGGAGTTTACCCAAACTCATGTCCATTGAGTCGGTGATGCCATCCAACCATCTCATGTTCTGTTGTCCCCTTCTCCCGCCTTCAGTCTTTCCCAGCATCAGGGTCTTTTCCAGTGAGTTAGCTCTTCCTATCAGGTAGCCAAAGTGTTGGAGTTTCAGCTTCAACATCAGTCCTTCCATTGAACACTCAGGACTGATTTCCTTTAGGATGGACTGGTTGGATCTCCTTGCAGTCCAAGGGACTCTCAAGAGTCGTCTCCAACACCACAGTTCAAAAGAATCAATTCTTCGGTGCTCAGCTTTCTTTACAGTCACACTCTCACATCCATACATGACTACTGGAAGAACCATAGCCTTGATTAGACGGACCTTTTTTGGTGAGGTAATATCTCTGCTTTTTAATGTGCTGTCTAGGTTGGTCATAGCTTTACTTCCAAGGAGTAAGCGTCTTTTAATTTCATGGCTGCAGTCACCATCTTCAGTGATTTTGGAGCCCCCAAAAATAAAGTCTGCCACTGTTTACACGGTTTCCCCATCTACTTGCCATGAAGTGATAGGACCGGATGCCACGATCTTAGTTTTCCGAATGTTGAGCTTTAAGCCAACTTTTTCACTCTCCTCTTTTCACTTTCATCAAGAGGCTCTTTAGTTCTTCTTTGCTTTCTGCCATAAGGGTGGTGTCATCTGCATATCTGAGGTTACTGATATTTCTCCCGGCAATCTTGATTCCAGCTTGTGCTTCATCCAGCCCAGCATTTTTCATGATGTACTCTGCATAGAAGTTAAATAAGCAAGGTGACAATATACAGCCTTCTCCTTTTCCTATTTGGAACCAGTCTGTTGTTCCATGTCCAGTTCTAACCGTTGCTTCTTGACCTGCATACAGATTTCTCAAGAGGCAGGTCAGGTGGTCTGATATTCCCATCTCTTGAAGAATTTTCCACAGTTTGTTGTGATCTGCACAGTCAAAGGCTTTGGCATAGTCAGTTAAGCAGAAATAGATGTTTTTCTTGAATTCTGTTGCTTGTTTGATGATCGGGCGGATGTTGGCAGTTTTATCTCTGGTTCCTCTGCCTTTTCTAAAACCAGCTTGAACATCTGGAAGTTCATGGTTCACATAGTGTTGAATCCTGGCTTGGAGAAAATTTTGAGCATTACTTTACTAGCGTGTGCGATGAGTGCAGTTGTGTGGTAGTTTGAGCATTCTTTGGCATTGCCTTTCTTTGGGATTAGAATGAAAACTCACCTTTTCCAGTCCTGTGGCCACTACTGAGTTTTCCAGATTTTCTGGCATGTTGAGTGCAGCACTTTCACAGCATCATCTTTTAGGATTTAAAGTAGGTCCACTGGAATTCCATCACCTCCACTAGCTTTGCTCATAGTGATGCTTCCTAAGGCCCTCTTGACTTCACATTCCAGGATGTCTGGCTCTAGGTGAGTGAGCACACCATTGTGATTATCTGGGTCACGAAGATCTTTTTTGTACAATTCTTCTGTGTATTCTTGCCACTTCTTCTTAATATCTTCGGCTTCTGTTAGGTCCATACCATTTCTGTCCTTTATCGAGCCAATCTTTGCGTGAAATGTTCCCTTGGTATCTCTTATTTTCTTGAAGAGATCTCTAGTCTTTCCCATTCTTTTCTTTTCCTCCATTTCTTTGCACTGATCACTGGAAGGCTTTCTTATCTCTCTGTGCTATTTTTTGGAACTCTGCACTCAAATGGGTATATCTTTCTTTTTCTCCTTTGCTTTTGGCTTCTCTTCTTTTCACAGCTATTTGTAAAGCCTCCTCAGACAGCCATTTTGCTTTTTTGCATTTCTTTTTCTTAGGGATGGTCTTGATCCCTGTCTCCTGTACAATGTCACGAACCTCCGTCCAAAGTTCATCAGGCACTCTGTCTATCAGATCTAGTCCCTTAAATCTAATTGTCACTTCCACGGGACTGTTATAAATCAGAAGTCTGTTGGAAGAAACTGGAAGTTTACAGTGTAATGGCTTTCCATTGGCTGAGTTGTGCCACTCTCTCATTAGCTGAGCTTTTACCAGCACTGAGGAAATCTTTCTTCCTCCACTGAAAGTAGTAAGATAGTGTTACTTCCTGCAGGAAATGGAAGATACTCTCTTCTTGCTGGAGTCTTTGTTGATGTCCAGTGGTACCTCCTTGAAAACTCTCCCTTGTGGCCTCCTCATTCTATTTTAGTTAGGTTTCTCTTCATTAATTTTCACAAAGGGTTAGTTCCAGTGTAAAATTTGAATTCATATCAGTTAACTTTTTGTATGTTATTACATTAAAATCCACTGGTCTATCATGCCCTTTTAATGGATCTTTTACCGGTGCATGCTGTTGGAAGATCATGTATTGGTTGTTTGGAAAATGCTGGTTCACTGGTATGTGCTGATCCACTAAACATTGACACATTTTATTACACAATATCTAAAAAATCATATTCATGAGTATTACTAATCTCATCAGCATCTGTATGGGGAACCCATCAAGTTAGTGATGTTAGTGATGAATGGTTGTGGTGGTTTAGTCGCTAAGTCATGTCCAACTCTTGCAACCCCACGAACTGTAGCCTGCCAGACTCCTCTGTCCATGGGATTCTCCAGGCAAGAACACTGGAGTAGGTTGCAATTTCCTTCTCCTAGTGGTAAAAACAAATTTCCAAATTGCAAATTTTCTTGAAAGCTTGAATTTTATCATTGGCAACATATACTATCAGTTATTTTCCTTGAAGTAACAGGTTCCATGGTTTTCAGGAAAGTGTCTACTGTGTAGCTCAATCTGAATAACTTTGGCTTGCCATTTTATGTAAAAATAGTTTTCCATGAAAAAAATGGCTACTTTAACTAGCAGCTTAGCTGCACAAGTTTCTCTTTGAGACAGCCATTGTATTTCTACATGCAACAAAAGTGCTTTATGAATATTTCCTGTTTCATCACACAGAATATTAAAAAGAAGTGTACTCAAAGATTGAGACTTTAGAACCCTTGGTAATTTTTTACCACTTCTTTAAGGACATTTTGATGGGAAAATGGATGGGGTGGGTGTAGTTGGAGTGGCTGGTGAGTCAGATTACCATGACTCCTACTCACTGATGCTTTTGATTTTGTGTTTTTGTTTATTTTTGGCTGCACTGGGTTTTAGTTGCTGCGAGTGGGCTTTCTCTAGTTGTGGCGAGGTCTGCTCTTCCTTGCTATGCACAGGCTTCTCATTGCAGTGGCATTTCTCGTTGCAGAGTACGGGCTCTAGAGTGTGCAGGCTTCATTGGTTGTGGCATACAGGCTCAGGAGTTGAAGCATACGGGTTTAGTTGCCCTGAGGGATGTGGAATCTTCCTAGATCAGGGATTGAACCCCTGTCCCCTGCACAGACATGTGGATTCTCAACCACTGGACCACCAGGGAAGTCCTCATCGTTGCTTTTGTACCATTAGTAAAAATATCAACACAGTGAAGAAAGCAGATAGTTTTTAAGATTAAATAGTTTTGACCTCATGGACCCTCTGAAGTGTCTCAGGAACCCACCAGGGCTCCATGGACCACATTTTTAATATCTTTTTTTTTTTAATGTTTACAAGCCCGTTTGAATTTACTCTTTCGTGGAGAGTCTATTCAAATCTTTTGCTTGTTTTTCTGTTGGATTGTCTTGTCGTCTTAACGATTTGTAGACATTGCTTATATAGTCTGGATTTAGTCCTTTGCAGACATAGGTACTACAAGCGTCTTCCCTCTGTAGCTTGCCTTTTCACTCTGTTAAGGGTGTTTGTTTTAATTAAAACATTCTTAATATTTTATGTAATTCGATTTATCAATACCTTCCCTTTATATGTGGTGCTTTTTTGACCTGTTTGAGAAAATTTTGCCCTATCTATGGTCATGTAGAATTTCTCATATACTCTAGAAGCTTTGTTGTTTTACCTTTTATATTAAGATAATCCATTTGAAATTACTTTTATATGTATTGGGAGATAGATACATGTTTTACCATATTGATATCCAGTTGATCTAGCACCATATTTGGAAAAGAATTATCCCCTACCTGTGCCACCTTAATAATTTTCACTTTTCATTACTTGTGATACAATAATAGTTGCCCTCATTCTTTTCATTGTAATGGAGGTAATCTTGATCCTTTTGGTTTTTTCCCCCCATGGATGGCAAAGCTGGTTCAGTAATATTTATATGACTGCTATATAGAGTGCCAACTATTACAGAAATTGCTAGGCATTTCATCCATATTCTCTTATTTAATTCTCTCAACCCCATGAGATTGGTAAGGGCTACCCCCCTTTTACAGTTTACGTGAAACTGATGTTCGTGTGTAAGTAACTTGACCACAGTCATTCATGAACAGAAGTTGTGTTATAATAATAGAATATTGGATAGGGACTCAACCTTCAAGGAGTTCATAGTTGATTAGGGCTGATTGCTCTTTTTATTCCAGACCGTAAGTGTTTCTAAAACAATTAAAGAAGTATGTCTCAGGTCTGTTGAAGCTCTCTGAAGGGTTGAGTTGGGACAGGATAGAGAAGGAAGGGCTTCACTGAGATAATGCATGATGAACTAAATTTTAAGGGACTAATAAAAGTTCTGTAGTACTGGGAGTAGTTGGTATTTGTGGCCACGAGAAAAATGGATACAAATGGGGCTATGAAATCATCTTGTCATTGTGTGTGTGTGTGTAGGCAGGGGAGTGACCAAGAGGTTATGTATTACTTGTGTTGGTGTGTGAAGGGAGAATAGGTGAATGTGGGAACCACATCACAAGGGATCTTATGTGCTAAGGAGCTGGTTTTGATCCTGGGGTAATGGGAGCCATCAAAATGTTTTAGATAGAAAGTGATTCATTTGGGACCTTTTTAACCATTCCCCTCCCCCCCCCAGGGAATCCCACTTAGAATGTCAACTTACATCGAAGTGAAGTTGCTCAGTCGTGTCCATCTCTTTGCGACCCCATGGGCTATAGCCTACCAGGCTCCTCTGTCCATGGGATTTTCCAGGCAGTAGTCCTGGAGTGGATTGCCATTTCCTTCTCCAGGGGATCTTCCCAACCCAGGGATCGAACCTGGGTCTCCCGCATTGTAGACAGATGCTTTACCGTCTGAGCCACCAGGGAAGTCAACTTACATAGTTAATATTTATTAAGCCTTTACTGTGTGCCAAGCTATTACTACACTAAGTATAGAATATAGTCTCTATTAATCTTCATTAGCAAGAGAATGAGAGGTACCTGCTCTTGTTATCCCATTTTTTGGAAAAAGAAAACAGACACAGGTTAATCAACTTGCCCAAAGAAACAGCTCATAAATATTGGTGTGGGATTCAGCCCTTAGTATTTTCTCCTTTTGACACTTACATCAGCCATTGCTTCAGAAGAAACTATCTTGGCTTGAATTATTCCAAGAACAAAGAGAAAGCTGGTATGGTTGGAACATGGTGAGATATGGGGATAGGAGATGACTCTGTAGAGATAAGCACAGGACAGTTTGTGTAGAACCTTGGGGTCAAAGTCAGGAGCAGTGGGAAGCCACTAGGTGTGTTTAGCAAGAGAGAGACTTGATATCATTTCCTTTTTTTTTTTTAATTCCTCTGGCTCCTTTGTAGAGAATGGATTAGAGAGGGACAAGAATAGAAAAAATAAGATCAGGTAAGGAGCTGACATAGTCACTCTGGCAAGAAATAATGGTGGTAGATGGTGGCAGATACAAGGATAATCTGGGATATATTTGGAAGTACACTTTACAGGACTTGCTTATGGGTTGCTTAATGATGGGAAGAAAAAACCAGGATGATGCAAGGAGGTTTTTTTTTTAGCCTAAGTCATTTCTAATTTGAGGCTACCATAGCTTTATGGAACATGCTTTTCATGCAACTTAGAACACAGCTCTGAATTTTCTTAGCATGCATTCCCAGCAGTAGAATTAACTACATTAAGGACTAACCTGTAAAGAGCAATATTGCATAGGAACCTGGAATGTTAGGTCCATGAATCAAGGCAAATTGGAAGTGGTTCAACAGGAGATGGCAAGAATGAACATTGACATTTTCGGAATCAGAGAATTAAAATGGACTGGAATGGGAGAACTTAATTCAGATGATGGTTTTATCTACTACTGTGGTCAAGAATCCCTTAGAAGAAATGGAGTATCCCTCATTATCAACAAAAGAGTCCAGAATGCAGTGCTTGAGTGCAATCTCAGAAATGACAGAATGATCTCTTGTTCATTTCCAAGGCAAACCATTCAATATCATAGTAATCCAAGTCTATGCCCCAACCAGTAAGGCTGAGGAAGCTGAAGATGAATGGTTCTATGAAGACCTAAAAGACCTTCTGGAACTGATACCAAAAAAAGATGTCCTTTTCATCATAGGGGACTGGAATGCAAAAGTAGGAAGTCAGGAGATGCCTGGAATAACAGGCAAATTTGGCCTTGGAGTACAGAATGAAGCAGGGCAAAGGCTAACAGAGTTTTGCCAAGAGAATGCACTGGTCTTAGCAAACACCCTCTTCCAACAACACAAGAGATGACTCTACACATGGACATCACCAGATGGTCAATACCGAAATCAGATTGATTATATTCTTTGCAGCCAAAGATAGAGAACTCTATGCAGTCAACAAAAACAAGACCAAGAGCTGGCTATTGCTCAGATCATGAACTCCTTATTGCCATATTCAGACTGAAATTGAAGAAAGTAGGGAAGACCACTAGACCATTCAGGCATGACCTAAATCACATCCCTTATGATTATACAGTGGAAGTGACAAATAGATTCAAGGGATTAGATCTGATAGACAGACTGCCTGAAGAACTATGGACAGAGATTCATGACATTGTACAGGAGACAGGGATCAATACCATCCCCAAGAAAAAGAAATGCAGAAAGGCAAAATGGTTATTTGAGGAGGCCTTACAAATATCTGAGAAAAGAAGAGAAGCTAAAGGCAAAGGAGAAAAGGAAAGATACACCCGTCTGAATGCAGAGTTCCAAAGAATAGCAAGGAGAGATAAGAAAGCCTTCCTCAGTGATCAATGCAAAGGAATAGAGGAAAACAATAGAATGGGAAATACTAGAGATCTCTTCAAGAAGATTAGAGATACCAAGGGAACATTTCATGCAAAGGTGGGCACGCTAAAGGATAGAAATGATATGGATCTAACAGAAGCAGAAGATATTAAGAAGAGGTGGCAAGAATACGCAGAAAGTGATAGTGAAGTCGTTCAGTCGTGTCCAACTGTTTGTGACCCCATGGACTGTAGCCTCCCAGCTCCTCCGTCCATGGGATTTTCCAGGCAAGAGTACTGGATTGGGCTGCCATTCCCTTCTCCAAAGGATCTTCCCGACCCAGGGATCAAACTCAGGTCTCCTACGTTACAGGCAGATGCTTTACCATCTAAGCCGCCAGGGAAGTCCCAGAATACACAGAAGAACTATACAAAAAAAGATATTCATGACCAAGACAACCACAATGGTGTGATCACTCACCTAGAGCCAGACATCCTGGAATGTGAAGTTAAGTGGGCCTTAGGAAACATCACTATGAACAAAGCTAGTGTAGGTGATGGAATTCCAGTTGAGCTATTTCAAATCCTGAAAGATGATGCTGTGAAAGTGCTGCAGTCAATATGCCAGCAAATTTGGAAAACTCAGCAGTGGTCACCGGACTGGAAAAGGTCAGTTTTCATCCCAAAGAAAGGCAGTGCCTAAGAATGTTCAACCTACTGCACAATTGCACTCATTTCACATGCTAACCAAGTAATGCTCAAAATTCTCCAAGCCAGGTTTCAACAGTGCATGAACCTTGAACTTCCAGAGGTTCAAGATGGATTTAGAAAAACCAGAGGCACCAGAGATCAAATTGCCAACATCCGTTGGATCATCGAAAAAGCAACAAAATTCCAGAAAAACATTTGCTTTATTGACTATGCCAAAGCCTTTGACTGTGTGGATGACAACAAACTGTGGAACAGTCTTCAACAGATGGGAATACCAGACCACCTGACCTGCCTCCTGAGAAGTCTGTATGCAGGTCAAGAAGTAACAGTTAAAACTGGACATGGAACAGCAGACTGGTTCCAAATCGGAAAAGGAGTACATCAAGGCTGTATATTGTCACCTTGCTTATTTAACTTATATGCAGAGTACATCATGCGAAATGCTGGGCTAGATGAAGCACAAGCTGGAATGAAGATGGCTGGAAGAAACATCAATAACCTCAGATATGCAGATGATACCACTCTTATGGCAGAAAGTGAAGAAGAACTAAAGAGCCTTTTGATGAAAGTGAAAGACGAGAGTGAAAAAGTTGGCTTAAAACTCAACATTCAAAAAACGAAGATCATGGCATGCAGTCCCATGCCATGGAAACAGTGATAGACTTTATATTTTGGAGCTCCAAAATCACTGCAGATTGTGACTGCAGCTATGAAATTAAAAGACACTTGCTCCTTGGAAGAAAAACTGTGACCCAACCTAGACAGCATATTAAAAAGCAGAGACATCACTTTGCCAACAAAGGTCCATCTAGTCAAAGCTATGGTTTTTCCAGTAGTCACGTATGGATGTGAGAGTTGGACTATAATGAAACCTGAGTGCCAAAGAATTGATGCTTTTGAACTGTGGTGCTGGAGAAGACTCTTGAGAGTCCCTTGGACTGCAAGGAGATCCAACCAGTCCATCCTAAAGGAAATCAGTCCTGAGTGTTCATTGGAAGGACTGATGTTGAAGCTGAAACTCCAGTACTTTGGCCACCTGATGTGAAGAGCTGACTCACTGGAAAAGACCCTGATGCTGGGAAAGATTGAAGGCAGAAGAAGGGGACAACAGAACATGAGATGGTTGGATGGCATCACCAATTAGATGGACATGAGTTTGAGCAAACTCCAGGAGATTGTGATGGCCAGGGAAGCCTGGTATGCTGCAGTCCATGGGGTTGCAAGGAGTCAGACACAACTGAGTCAGAACTCAGCTGAGCTGAAGGACTAAGCCTCTTTTTAAAGATTTTGATACACATTGTCCAGTTGCCTTCCTAAATGGTATTAATTAGCATTCTCCCTCTATTTTGATGTCATTTGCCTATCCTTTTCATTGCTGGAGTTAGTCTCCTTTTTCTTTTAAATTATTTAGACAGGCATCATCCTTATAACATTTTTAAACTTAACTGAACCCAAATTCAGTTTTTGTTGTTACTTCATTCCTTGCTGGCTGTTGACTGGAGACCTCTCTCTCATCTCCTTAAACTTCTTGCATTTCTCCTCACATGGCTGCCTCCATATTTAAAGCCAACAGCAGTGTGTCAGATTGTTCTCATGCTTCAAGTCTTCCCTTCCACCTTTTCTTCTGCCACCAGCCAGAGAAAGTTCTCTGCTTTTAAAGGTCCATATGATTAGATTAGCTCACCCAGATAATCCCCCATTTCTGAGGACCTCTGTGCCATAAAACAAATGTAGGGGTGATTTCTTATCACACACACAGATTCTGGGGATTAAGAAGTTATGGAAGATTGGGAAGGGGCCATTTTTACCAAACACAAAATACAATACCCCTTCCCTAGAGTTCTGAGGACTCTTGTGCCATTACTGTGTCAGCTCAGCCTGATAATATTGTCTAAATCTCTTCTACTTAAAGGACCCAGATCTCACCTTCTAAATCATCTAAATCGGGTATAGTGGAAGCTCCTGGGTACAACTGCTTTCTGTCTCTTGTCCAGAGAAACGAATTGTCTGTTCCCATCATACACTGGTCGGATGGGCGAAGGATAACAGTTAACGTTTTTCTAACATGGAAAAAACGTGAACATGAAAGTTACTAATTACAGCATTATTTATAATTACACACACCAGAAGCAATACTAATACCTACATTAGAAGAATTTTAAAGATTTTCTTCACTTCAGTGAATATTGTTTGGTCATTAAAAATTCTAGTAGCAAGGACAAACAACATGAGAAATATAGGATGCAAATGGAGGAAAACAGATATAATTGTACTTACAATTTTCATGTAAGCATATAAAAATATGCTCATAAGAAGACTAGAAAGAAATAGCAAAAATAATCATTGTGTTAGAGTCGGATGATGGGTAACATTTTTCTTGCAGTTTTTTACTATGAAATATGCATATTTTTCTTTTAAAAATCTTTCTTCAGTTCAGTCACTCAGTCGTGTCCAACTCTTTGCAACCCCATGAATTGCAGCACACCAGGCCTCCCTGTCCATCACCAACTCTGTCGTGCAAACTCACGTCCATCGAGTCAGTGATGCCATCCAGCCATCTCATACTCTGTCGTCCCCTTCTCCTCCTGCCCCCAGTCCCTCCCAGCATCAGAGTCTTTTCCAATGAGTCAGCTCTTCACATGAGGTGGCCAAAGTATTGGAGTTTCAGCTTTAGCATCAGTCCTTCCAAAGAACACCCAGGACTGATCTCCTTTAGAATGGACTGGTTGGATCTCCTTGCAGTCCAAGGGACTCTCAAGAGTCATCTCCAACACCACAGTTCAAAAGCATCAATTCTTTGACGCTCAGCCTTCTTCACAGTCCAACTCTCACATCCATACATGACCACTGGAAAAACCATAGCCTTGACTAGACGGACCTTTGTTGGCAGAGTAATGTCTCTGGTTTTGAATATGCTGTCTAGGTTGGTCATAACTTTCCTTCCAAGGAGTAAGCGTCTTTTAATTTCATGGCTGCAGTTACCATCTGCAGTGATTTTGGAGCCCATAAAATCTGACACTATTTCCACTGTTTCCCCATCTAGTTCACATAGCCTAAATGCAGTATTTTCCCACCATTCTCAATCTCCCATTCACCTTTGAACTCATAGAATATCCTTGAGATTAGGAAGGGGAAAGGTGTGGTGCTCTGCTTGCTCAGAACACATAGCTGGTGCTCTACTTATACACACGTTCTTGTCTACAGTTATCAGCATCTCCCAGTCCTGAGTTTCCACATTTGGCAGGACAAAGTACATAAACCTAGATCACCATGATTCCCCAGCTGAACTTGTATGCTCACTGGGAAGCAGCCTAGCTATTTGAGGTCCCCAGACCAGCAATGTCAGATCACATGGGAGCTTTTACAAAATGAAGCATCTCAGATCCCATTCCTGATCTTCTGAATTAAAACCTGCATTTTAGCAAGATTCACCCTCCGATTCAGGTGCACATAACAACTTGAACAGAACTGGCCTAGGTGGTTCAAACAGTGCCATGAAAACCGAATCAGGGGTCAGGGGTGAGAGATCTTCAGGTAACTACTGCCAGAAGTACTGTGAAAACACAGCCGGCACTCCCAGAGAAGTGTGATGTGCAAATGGAGAGCTTTGTGTTCACGCCTGGTAGTCACCAATGAGTGCAGACCAGCAGCTGTATTCAAAGCAGATATATTGGTACGGTAAGCAGACAACTGGTATGTACCAGTTAAAAGCCTGGGTTTGGAAACTTGTGGTCCTGGAGTAAGCACACTCCATCCTGACTTTCCCATTGATTGCAGCTATACAGAATGCATGGAGCAGTTATTTGAGGATGCTGAAAAATAGTAGCAGGTACATTGGGAGAGAAGATCAAAGGCTGAAATACCAATAAACTGGCTTCTGGTATGAACTCAAGGAAGCCCAGAACGAATTAGATCTTGGCATGGAAAGAGAGCACTCCAGGAGAGTCCTCCATTCTGGCTAAAATACTGAGAATGGGTTCTAGTGCTTAGAGAGGGTGGGAAGAAAATCTCCCATGTATTTTCTTCCTTTTTTCCAAAAATCCCCAACATGTGACAGTCCAGAAACACTTAAAACTGAAGGAAAAGACCCTTCTTTTCCAATAAGACTTGTTTCAAGAGTATGAAGTGAACCACTGCTGCTTTTTATCCTCTCTTTGTTCTTCCTCCACTTGATACAGGTATGTGGACATAGGCACTGTCAGGGGAGGTACATGGCAGAGCAAGGTAAGTAGTGCCCCAGCTTTCTGGCCAGAGGACCAAAAGAAAAGCCCCAAGGACCTAGAAGGTACCAAGGAGATAGTTAGTCGCTCAGTCGTGTCCGACTCTTTGTGACCCCATGGACTCCTCTGTCCATGGAATTCTCCAAGCAAGAATACTGGAGTGGGTTGCCATTTCCTTCTCCACCAAGGTGATAGATCATAGAAAGGGAAGGGTTCAGAAGGCAACTCTCTAAAGTTTGTGGACTCCAGGCCTTATCTGCACAATGTACATAAGTGGATGTGATTCTTAAATAGCACACCAAAAACTCTGGGAACAGAACTGTAGTATCGCCCACTGCCAGGTCTCAGACTGACCACTGGATAGCACATATGTGGTACAGAACTAGATAGCACTACAAAAGCTTTGCAAACAGAACTGACCTTGAAACCTGAGCTTGAATCCCAAACCCAGCTGGTTGATTGCCTGCTAAGACAACAATATCAGGATTCTCCTAAAACCTCGTAACAAAATATTAAAAATTTTGGGGACTACAAAGAATCAAGAAAATTTCAGCTCATAAAAAGACAAAACAGACGCCAGTATTCCAAGGTGACACAAATGTTGGAATAATTAGCTGACAGATAAAGCAGCTGTTACAAAATGCTCAGAGAAGTAAGGGCAAATAGTCTTGAAACAAATGGAATGATAGAAGATCTCAGCTTGAAAACAAGATTCAAATAATAACCAAATGGGAATTTTAGAAATGAAAAATACAATAATCAAAATAACTTCACTGGATGAATCAGTAGCAGAGTAGAGAAAACAGAGGAAATATTAAGTATGGAAATAGATCAATAGAAATTATCCTATCTGAACAACAGAGAGAAAAAATGTTTTAAACAGTTTCAGAAACCTGAAACAATTATAAAAGATCTAACACTGGGACCATGAAAGTCTTAGAAGGAGAAGAGAAAGAGTGTAGTACAGAAAAATTATTTGAAGAAAATAATGGCTAAAAACTTCCCAGATTTGGCAAAAGACATAAATGTACAGATTTTAAAAGCTCAGCAAATCTTAAACAGGATAAACCCAAAGAAGTCCATGCTCATACATAATCACATTGCTAAAAATGAAAAAAAAAGTCATGAAAGCAACTAGAGAGAAACATGTGTTGCTTATAGTGGAATAAGAATTTGCAAAAGAGACACAGATGTATAGAACAGTCTTTTGGACTCTGTGGGAGAGGGAGAGGGTGGGATGATTTGGGAGAATGGCATTGAAACATGTATAATATCATATATGAAACAAGTCACCAGTCCAGGTTTGATGCATGATATTGGATGCTTGGGGCTGGTGCACTGGGATGACCCAGAGGGATGGTACAGGGAGGGAGGAGGGAGGGGAGTTCAGGATGGGGAACACGTGTGTACCTCTGGCGGATTCATGTTGATGTATGGCAAAACCAATAGAATATTGTAAAGTAACCTCCAATTAAAATAAATAAATGTATATTTTTAAAAAAAGAATTTGAATGATTGTGGATTTCTCATCAGAAAACCAGAAATAAGTTGATCATTATTCTTAAAATATGGAGAAAAAAAGAAATGTCAAAACCAGACTTCTATATCCAACAAATACATCATCTTACTTCTGAAGGATTTTAAGATATTCCTAGTATAAAGGATACTAAGAGAATTCATAGTCAACAGATTTTCTCAGAAGAAATTGCTAATGAAAGTTCTTCAGACAAAAAGGAAGGGAAATCAAATAGAAACTTGGAACATCAGGAATAAAGGAAGAGCAATAAAAATAGTAAATATTTAGATAAATGTAATAGGCTGTTCTCTAGTTCAAGAGAATTAGAATATGTTTAATTTGTTGTTGTTCAGTCACTAAGTTGTGTCCGACTCTTTGCAACCCCATGGACTGCGCCATGCCAGGCTCCTATGTCCTCGACTATCTCCTGGGGTTTGCTCAAATTCTTGTGCATTGAGTCAGTGATGCCATCCAACCATTTCATCCTCTGTCGTCCTCATCATCAATCTTTCCTAGCATCAGAGTTTGTTCCAAAGAGTTGGCTCTTCCCATCAGATAGCCAAAGTATTGGAGCTTCAACTTTAGTATCCGTCGTTCCAGTGAATATTCAGGGTTGATTTCCTTTAGGATTGACTGTTCTGATCTTGCAGTCCAAGGAATTCTCAAGAGTCTTCTCCAACACCACAGTTCACAAGCATAAATTCTTTGGTGCTTAGCCTTTATGGTCCAACTCTCACATCTGTTCATGACTAATGGAAAAACCATAATTTTAACTCTGGATCTTTATAAGTAAAGTATTGTCTCTGCTTTTTAATACATTGTCTAGGTTTTCTTAGCTTTCCTTCCAAGGAGCAAGTGTCTTAATTTCATGACTGCAGTCACCATCCGCAGTGATTTTGGAGCCCAAGAAAATAAAATCTGTCACTTTCCACCCTTTACCCCTTCTGTTGAATTATGAAGAGAGAAAACAAGAAAGAAAAAAGGGAACAATTGGAAAAGCAATAGTATAAATGGCAGACCTAAATATAAACATATCACATTAAATGTAAATGGTCTCAACATACCAATTAAAGGAACATGGCTTTTGAAGTTGGGCAAACCTGGTGTAAAATTTACATTCTTGGCTACTTATACCTATGTTGCTTGTGTAAGAACACTTGCTACTTTGAGCCTCAGTTTCCTCATTTGTAAAGTAAGTATATGGCCTCAGAGGGCTGTTACAAAGATGAAATAAGGTAATATATATAAAGAACTCTGCACATCCATCTGTTTAAAAAGTAGAGGAGATGCATATTTGCTCATATAGGCAAAGTATCTTTGGAAGGACATACAAGAAGCTGATGTTAGTAGTTGTCTGTGGGAAGACCTGGTAGGCTGGAGGACAGGGCTAAGAGGGAGATTTTTTTTTTTAACTTGTACAGGTTCAGAATCTTTTATCTACAGCTCTGAAATCAAAAGAGCACTGAAAAAAGGTGTTGCTGTTTTGTTTTGGTTTTTTCATAAGATTGGTGCCAAACCTTTTTTAGTAGCAAAACGTGACCTGAAGTGGCATGAAGTTCCTTATATATTCATTTTATGTGAATTCTTACTCATTTTGCAGAAATTTTAGGGTTTTGTTTACAGGGTGCTACATAGTAATATGTTTGGTATACACATATTTCTAAAATATGAAAAATTCTGAATTCAAAAACATTCAGCACAAGATTATGGATCTATGTAGCCTTTGAATTTTGAATTCAATCTGTGTATTGTCTTGAATTTTGAAACTGGTGAAGGCATTACCTATTCACAAAATTAAATCTTAAAAACTAAATTTAGCATAGTGCCTGACACAAAGCAAGCTGTCAGTAAATATCAGCAGCTGCTGTTATTCCATTCTTCCAGGCTTTTCCTGTCAACAAATCTGTTCATGTCCAATACGATGTTTCACCGTCACAGCAGACCCTGTGACTGTTACTGCTTAGATTTTACATTTTTAAAGACTGAGGTGCAAAGATTTTGTGACAGATGCCTGCCAACCAGCCAGGCAGCCCCGCACCTAGGGTCCCGAGGTTTTTTCTATTAACTAGACCACCTCAGCCACAAGAATGGCATCAGCAGGATTTGTGTGCCCAAGAGAGCCCAGTTGTTCTTATCTAAGACCAAAGGAGAGAATGAGGAAATTATGTGTGGTCAGGATCACCCCCAAATCCCATTAGACAGTCCCGTGGGCCCAGCCAGGCAGATGTGCCTATAGTATTTAGTGTACCAGCATTCTCCTTCAGGGGTTTCCCAGGTGGCTCAGCTTTAAGAACCTGCCTGCCGGTGCAGAAGACATAAGAGACGTGGGTTCAGTCCCTGGGTCAGGACGATCCCCTAGAAGAGGGCATGCAACCCACTCCAGTATTCCTGCCTAGAGAATCCCATGGGCAGGGGAGCCTGGCAAGCTGAGAGTCGAATGTGACTGAGGTGACTTAGCATACTCACACTCTCCTTCAGTTGATTACCAGATGAAGTTTTAGGGACTTGATTCTAGAGACTGTACCAAAATTACCTTTTTTTTTTTTTTTTTTTTTAAATCCTGAGAGCCTCATTCAGCACATTCAGGACTGAGACTATTTTATAATAGATTCTGGGTGTGTATATGAAAAGCTCACAGAAGGGTGCTTGTGTTGCAGTTAGACTGTTGGGTATGAGCCTAAGGGATATACCATGACCATTTGAAGTACCCAAATTGTTGGGGTGGGCTTGGCAACTGCCTTTCTTATCTGTTGTTCTTTATTTCTTCTCTCCTCATGCTCTGTGGCCTCAGAGAGAAAAATAGAGATGGCTCCATGTTTCAGGAGGCATCAAGGCTCATTTCTCCAAGTCATTGTTACAGTTGGTTCTGTTTGCTCTCTGTAAGGGGGCAGCTTGTGGAAACAGATAAAATGCTTCCTGCTCTCCTCACCACCTGGTCTCGCCAGTGAGGCAAGTTACTGAGAGGCCACCTGAAAGTTTGACTGCCAGCTCCATGAACCATGGCTTGGAAACAATAACCTCGATCAGGAAAAATTGCTTCCCTTGGAAACCATGTCTGCCTAATCACTATGTCTTTTCCAGCTCATTGGTAGAACTGACTGGAGAAGCACCTACTTTTGGATTTTTTCCCAGGTCTTTAATTAATGGCTTCTTACTATAAGCTTCGATTAACTGCTATTTACAAAGCTTTTCTGAGGTCTGCCATGCCCCAGAACTGTCAGGTTTGTATTGCTTGCCAGGGCTCCAAGTAGATTCCAAAGCACACTTTCAAATACCAGATCTTTTTTGTTTCATTATATCCATAGCCAGATCCTTCATAGAAAAAGTAGGAAAGTACAAAGAGGAAATGACATCCAGGTATAACTGTCACTGTTTTTATTTTCAGTTATGCTTCTTTCTTGTTTTTTCAATACACACACACATTTTTCCTAGGCTATTGATAATCCCCTTTTCTCTACACTAGAACGCTAGAACATAAACACTTTTCCACATCATTTTTAAACATTCTAAGAACACTTGTTCCCATGGCTCCACGATCTACCTGACTGGTCCCCATTTGTGACCAATCCAGTGCCCTTGGTTAAAGTCTGTATGACGATATTTGAATTTCTTTAAGATGGATTTGTTGTTGAGTCACTAAGCCCTGTGTGACTCTTTTGTGACCCCATGGCCTGTAGCCCACCAGACTCCTCTGTCCTGGGATTTCCCAGACGAGAATACTGGAGTGGGTTGCCATTTCCTTCTCTAGGGGATCTTCCCCATCCTCGTACATTGGCCGCAGATTCTTGACCATTGAGCCACATGGAATCCCTTAAGATGGATACCTAGGCATAAAATGATCAGACCATGAAATGTAAAGATACAGAAGGCTTTTGAGAGGCAGTTACATTGTGTGTGTGTGTATGTGTCTGTGTATGTGTATTAGTATAAACTTGGTTTCCACAAAGCATGCACTAATTTATGCTTCTGGCTCGTGCAGTCTCAGTGTGGGGAAAAATTGGTTCTTGGTGGGGGGTGGAAAAAACCTTAGAAATTTTGTGGCTATCCAGTGGTTTCCAGTGCATAAACTGATATACAGTATCTGCTTTTAACATTTCATGCAGAGGCCATAATGAGAAAAAGGTTGAGAAACAGTTCTAGCTGTATATGAGCACCCATCTCACTCCATCCTTGGAAGCTTTTAAATTTGAGCTTTTGTTTTGGGATTAGAACAGTATTTTTCTGGTCTAAATGTTCTTAATTCTTTGTACAGACTTTAGGAACCTGAGAAAGGTTTGAATAAAATAAAATGTGTGTGTTTCCCACTGTTCATATTTTTATCTTTCTACATTATTAGGAATCCTCCATGTTTCTAGCTTTGTGTCCAGCTCTTTTCACGTTACTGTGATATGTAATGTTTTCAGTGTTAGTCTGTGCCAAGGACCACGTTGAAATACCCCTTGTGTTATGGTCTTAGGCAGGGACTCCCCCACCTCCATGCCTGGGAGTACGTATGTGTCCCCACAGGCATCAGCTTTGGACCTCTGGGAGCCCAGGCGCCAAGCTGCTCTGTGACTTTCACTAATTGTCCCTTGTTTGTTTCAGGTGTGATCCCCTGGGCCCGTTTGCTGTCGGGGGAGAGGACCTAGACCCCTTTGGGTGAGTACTGCTGGGGAGGTGGCAGCAACACGACTTGGTCTCGTGGCCTTTCAGCCCCAGCTCATCTTCCAATTTTAGAACTTTCTGTCAGTCTTCCTTTGGGGTGAAGGAGGCATTTGTTGCCGAGTGGCTGAGGAAGCACTGCCACTGTTCTGCTCTGCCATGCCTGGACCAGTGCAAGAGGGCTCTGAATGTTGGGAGCAACTGAGCAAGCCCAGTGGGCAGTTCCACTGTTGTTTTCTGGCCCCGCTTGCCCTGGTGGAACAATACCCCCCCGGTGGGGGAGGGGGCATCTATCAGGTGAAGACTGGAAAACACACAAGTGGGTTACAGACCTGAGGTCAGTTGCGGGCTCTTCAGAGGTCATGACCTCACTTGATAAGGGAGGCTCACTGATCCCCACTAGACTCTGGGGTAGTTCTTGTGAAGTCCCCAACAGAGTTATAGCCTCAGCTATGCACTGCACTGTCTTTGCCCAGTGCTTCTAGATTTTAAGCTCTGCTGCAAAGGGTGTCCCCAACTTGAGTGTTCCATTTTTAGACAGTGGGGAAAGTAAGTCTTAAGCTTGAACAGTTAAGCTTAACTTAACTTTTTAACACTTTTGCTTGAGCTGAAGTTAAGCTCAAACTTTGACCTCAAAGTTTGGGGTAACATCACCTTCTTATTCATCCTAGTTTGAGCTATAAGGTCAGATCCATAGAACTCCATGAGGGATGGGTACTGTCAAGAGTCAGACTTGGACAATCAAGTCATAGAATGCCCTGAGACCCTTCAAGAAAACCACACACACACAAAAAGCTAGTATTATAAATTGTCTCAATTCATTAGCCCTTAGACCTAAAGCTGTGCCTGGAAGAGCCTTGTTTTGGTTCTGCATTCGCCTTGACAAGTTCTGGCACATGTTCTTGATCAAATCGCGCCCCCCTCCTTGGCTGCAGGGCATGGCAGGGGTCTCAGTGTTGTGGGGTCCTGGAGCTTGTAGAGCTGAAAGCGCAGGCCATGATGGCCAGAAAAGGTATGTTCTTGCTCTTTTTGTGTGTTCTTGCTCTTGCCCACTTCCTGCTGGCACTCAGGCAACCATCCACGCACGTCTGCGTGAGCCATCCAGAGTTGGTATCTAAATCATTTTTACCTACATTCTCATCACCTTCACTTCTTCTCCAACAGCTGCTTGCCACACCTGCTTACCCATCATTCCTTCTTGCCTCAGGTGTCGGAGAGGTGGCATGATTGTGGATCCCCTGAGATCTGGCTTCCCAAGAGCACTTATTGACCCATCATCAGGACTCCCAAACCGGCTTCCTCCAGGCGCTGTGCCCCCAGGAGCACGCTTTGACCCCTTTGGACCCATTGGGACCAGCCCATCTGGGTAGGTATTCACTCAGGGATGCTGAGAGGTAGGACCCGATAGCGGCTCAGCTCAGCATTGCAGGGATAAAGGCATCTGACACCAAGCGCAGAATTGCCAGTAGTCCCAGGCCTTGCCACCGAGAGAGTGGAGCCTCCTCCAGGCCCCTGCCTGGTGCTCCCTGAAGCCTTCCATGAGCTTCCCATTCCTCAGTGGCTCCCTTCCCCAGCTTCCCTCCAGGAGGACTCAGAGGAGGGGTTGCTATTCACATTTACTAGACTTCTTGTATGTGCCAGGAACTTGGTGAATTCTTACGTCAGCACTTGTGGATAGATATTTCACAGAGACAGAAATTGAGGCCCAAAGTGATGAAGTAACTTGTCCAACATGGGAAAATCAGAATTCAGACCAACTCTAGAGCGCATGGTCTTTAACTCCACAAACCACCACATCATTCTGGAGGCAGGCTCCCTCCATGCAGGATCCTGTCTACCTATGTGCCCCTGACTCTTCATCACCCCAACTCACCAGCCCCTCTTTCCATTCCAGACCTAACCCAGACCATCTGCCCCCGCCGGGCTACGATGACATGTACCTGTGAAGGCCTCAAGAATGTAACGTCCCAGCCTTCCCTCCACTGTCCTGGAGCTGCCATCGCGGGCCCCATCAGCACCCATTTTCTTGCGGGCTGGGGACAAAGGACTCTGTCCATGTGTTTGCAGGCCGGCTGGGATTGCCTCCCCACCCCCTACCAGAGCCAGGGCACCTGCTGCAGTTCTCCACCTGGCTGCATATAGGTCCCAAAGAGGAATCAGTGTGTGTTTCACCACCAGCTCCTCTCCACTTCCCAGGGGAGACTCCGGCAACATATGCCCTTGACCCGATGCAGTTCCAGCTGCATCACTATAAGAACAGAACCCATTTTGGATGTTATTATTAAGAACCAAATGTCAATACAGAAATCATGTTGCCGGTCTCCCACTCTTCTTTACTGCACAACTCCTTCCATGTATGAGACTTGAGAGTTTGGATCTTTGAGGGGCTAAAGGACTCTCTTAGGCATCTTCCTTTTGTGACTTGCTCTCGCTCCTGATACCACTGAGATGGTCTGGCTGCATGGATGAAAATGAGTGACTGGAACCCCCATAGGCCGCAGGGATGACCTCCACAAGGCCAGGCACATTGCAGAACGACTGCATCTCTGAAAAGGGCAAGACGTTCCAGGTCTGCTTGTCTGAGCCTGTCCTCTGGGTCTGTCGTGCCTGGGCAATGGCCGCCTACGAACAGAGGAATAAACAGAGCAGACCTAAAGGCTAATCTCTTTTTTACCGCTAACTTAACTGAGTGACCCTATGCAAGTCCCTTCCCCTCCCAGGGCCATTGTGCCCACCTGCGAAATCCGAGGTGCCTTTCTTGCTCTAAAACATCCTGGTGTCGGCTTTTATGCACGATGATCCCTAGTAACTGGGGCAAAAGGTAAAGAGTGAAGGGTAAAGGCTTTGTGTAGTGCTTACCTACAGAGTCTCCAACTCTGTGCCTCTCGCCCACCGTGAGGCCCCGACATGAGCATAGCAGCGCAGTGCTGGACTTAGGGACAAGCAGGGAGCCTGGCCTCTGGAAGCCAGTGTGTGAGAAGGGTGAATGGAGGAGTTGGTGATACAGGAAACAACCCAGGAAGGCATTCCACCCCCGGGGAGCCCCAGCCTCTGGAAGCCTGTACCCTGTGTCCAGGCCCACCTGACTTTTGGTGTTCTCCGGATCCTTTTCAGCCCAAGGCCTGACAGACGTGGTCAGTGATGAATCCCTGTGCTGAAGTGGAAAGAGCACCCTAGAGCACCAAACTCAGAGGCAAGAGATGAAGGCACTAGTCACTTTCACTCCACCACTACCATTTCAGCCATGGGTGGTGCCTTTCATTTTTCAGCTCCTTGGATTCCTTTCTCTAAAATTAGGAGATAGTATTTATCTGGGGGCAGAGGAGGGACAGGGGAGCCTGGTGGGCTGCTGTCTATGGGGTCACAGAGATTCGGACACGACTGAAGCAACGTAGCAGCAGCAGCAGCAGAGAGCTACCAGAGCCTTCCTAAGGCATCTGCTAACGTGCTATATAGCCTGGAAGTGCCTGTCTGCTGTGCCCAAGAGTGGGTTACAAGTAAACTAGACAGGCATATATGCACAGGGTCAATCCAAGATGCCACCTGGGTGTAGCTGGGGAGGCTAGGGCTTCCTGGGCATTTCTGGCAGGCTGCATTTCAAGCACTGATTTAGTAAAAGACCGCTGTAAAGCTTTTAGAACAGCTCTGCTCTGGAAAAAGACCCAGAGGTCAGGCAGAGCTGCAAATGCAGTCATCAATGGACATCTTTCCCAAGAGCCAGCAAATGGGTGAGATGTTTTTGTTTGGAAGCTGGATCATACCTTCTACCAAAAGAACTTGAGGCAATTTGCTCATAAAAGCATTCTTTATTATAAAAAGCATTTAAAGAAACATCAGACAAGCAGGGGAAGTGGATAACTTTTAGGACCCTGATTCAGGGGAAGGACAAAATTAAAACAATAAATTCACCACTTAGATTTTCTAATAGTGAAAGTGGAAAGGACAGTCATAAGCATAATACTGTTTTCTGAAAACAAAGTTCAGTGATTCATCTGCAGAATCAGTCATTTTTTGAGTGGGACTCCTTGCATCAAGGACACTGAGGAACGCAGACTGTGCCTTAGTTACGTGTGGGGAGGTGAATGGGACCTTTAGGAACTCCCAAGTCAGCCTGTCAGTACATGTTGTGTATCTAGGCCACTTCCCTCCTTCCAGCCATGAGTAATCACCAAGCAGCCAGAGGGACTGATTCAGGTGTACATTTTGTGGAACCTAGAAATACCAGCGCTTAATAACCTGTTCCTCCTTTTTAAAAATAATAGCTTTATTGAGATACAGTTCACATATGCATGAAGTCCATGTATTGTAAAGTGTACAATTCAGTGTGTTTAGTACATTCACAGTGTTGTGCATCCATCACCATATCTGAGTTCTGCACATTTCATCATCCAAAAAAGAAACCTCATACCCAGTAACAGTCACTCTCCATTCTCTTCTCCCAGCCCCAAGTAACCACTCGTCTCTTTCTGTCTCTAAAGATAGGCCTATTGTGGACAGTCCTTACACGTGGAATCACACAATATGTGGTCTTTCATGTTTGGTTTCTTTCAGTTAATGTTGGCAGGGTCCATCCATGCTGTAGCGTGTGTCAGTAATTCACTTTTTTTAATGGCTGAATAATATTCCACATTTTCCTTATCCATTTATCAGTTGGTGGACAGGTTGTTCCAACTTCATGGCTATTATGAATAAGGCTGCTATGAACATTTAGGTACAAGTTTTTGTTTGGTCATATGTGTTCCGTTCTCTTGAAGTGGAATTGTGGGATCCTACGGTAACTCTGTGTTTAATTTTTGAGGAACTGCCAGACTGTTTCCCAAAGTGACCGTGCCACTGACATTCCCATCAGCAGAGTGTAAGGGGCCTGGCTCCTCCCATCTCCTCACCAGTACTTGTTAGTCTTCTTGTGTGTAGGCATCCTAGTGGGTGTGAAGTGGTATCTCATTGTGGTGGTGTCCTCTGTTTTAAAAAAAAAACAAGGAATTCTGACCTAGGTCAAACAAGACAGAGGCCGCAGACTCCGGCTTTGATGATAGCCACCTGTGGGTGACTGACTGGTGAGACGCAGAGGAGTTAAATTTTGACTTTTGGGGAAGTTTCAGGGCTGGATGTGATTTAGGAGAAAGGTCCTGTCTGTAGGGAAGTTACCATGACCTTTCCAGGTCTGGTGAGATTCATGGTACCACTTTTGCTTGTTTTGAAATAATTTGTATTGACCCAGCGGCTTACAAGTAAAATAAACATCTAGTTCTAAATCTTTGTTTTTTGAAGTGACACAGACCACGTGTACCATCTCTGGCAGTCTCCTCATCCCCATCTCTTCTTTCTTGCCTTGTGTCATTCCTGATTCTTAGAGCTAGCTGTGTTTTTCCCTGCATTGCATTTATCTGCTCGTTGTGACCTGTCAGCCTCCATGGTGAAGTCACTGGTCTCAAGACCCTGACTCCAAGCAGGTATTCTGTTCAAAACATTTTATATTCCTGTGCTGGATGGCTAGTACCGGTTGACATGCAGTTAGAAATCGGGTAGCAAGCCCTGTAAGAACCTCATTCTTTGAAATCCAGATTCCTTCATAGCTTCCTTTTCTACTCATTAATGACATTCTATTACTGATCCTTGCCTCTTCACAGAAGAAAACTTAGAGCCTGTGGAGCAGTTACTGTCTGTCACCGTGTACTCTTGTCTGCTTTGGGCAGTTCCAATGAGACAGGTCCCACCACCAAGGAGATGAAAGATCCCTCACATAAATATCCTCAGCTTTGTCTGATATAAAACTTATATTCTTAAGGCCCGCTGTTGACTTTTTGCAATAAAAGAGAGATTCAAAGGCAGACATCCAAGCCCCCAGCCCATTTGTCCTTGGGCTACCCTAAGTCTCCAGCTGTGCCGAGCCCTGAGCCTCACCCAGAGGGTAGGTCACAAGTAGGAGTGTGGCAGGCAGTGAGGATGGTGGCTATAGAGGAGTGGCAAGACACGACCAAGGATACTAGGGTGCAGAGAGCAGCCCTGACGGGTTTGAACATGAGGTTTGCCTCACTAGTGGCAGGGCTAGGTGGCAGGTACGAGGTGGAAGGCCCAGCCTCGGACGTTGGGTGACCGTGGGAAAGGCCAGGTTCCATACTAGCTACATAAGGTGAGTGTTGGGTGACGGGGTTCTGAAAGAGGAGAGACAGGGAGGGCTGCAGGAAACAGAAACTACTTTAGCTTTTTGAAACAAGAAGGTTTGGATGCAGCAGCAGCAAGATCGCATCATTGTCTTGATCTGGGGATCAGGAAACGCCAGAGCCACCCAGCAACTGCCTGGGTCTGTGCCAGAAAGTAAATGCACCTTGTACTGCCACCTTGACCCCCCTCCCCCACTTCCTCTCAGCTCAGTTCCAAGTGCAAGGCTTGGTTGCATGCATCTGATAGTCGGAACCTGCATCAACTCTTAAACCATAGCTGCAAAGGAGCCTGGGAAATGGTCTTTTTCCCTTTTCCTGCCTGTCCCAGGAAGGCACGTTTGGGACAGAGGTCTGACAAGCCAGTCTCCTGTGTATTAACATCCCTATAGCATGGGCCTTGATAGAGATGAGCACCACAGCCAGGCTTCTCCAGCTTGCCCAAGCCTCCCAGTCTCTCCTGAAATGCTTGCTTGAAGGACACAGTACATCTTGGGCCCCAACCCAGACCTGGATCCAGATCACTAGGGAAGGGCCCTTAAGTCCATTTTTCGTAAGTTCCTCAGGTGATTCATCTGGCCGACCAGTTTGAGAATTCCTGAGAAGGGAAGGGAAGGCTATATACATCCTTGCTACTCAAACCAGCAGCATCACCTAGAAACTTGTTAGAAATGTGGAATCTCGGACCCCACCCAGGCCTATTAAATGAGAATCTGCACTTTATCAAGTTGTCCAAGTGTTTTGTGTGCACTTTAAAGTCTGAAACTCTCTAGTGTACAAACCTTATATCTTCTCCTTTTACCTGGATAGCAGGTGAAAAGAATTGTCAGTCTTGGTTGATGACATACTATGACTAATACAAGAACCTCCTCGTTTTAACTGTTTTCTGTGTTACCCCCTGTAACCTCTCCATTCCTTTCTCCCATATCACTCAAAATGTGTTTTTTTTCATATGTTTTAAAATATGGGTGTACCCTTGTAAAATAGCATACATCATATCTAATATAAGGAAATACTATCCCCATTTTTTCCAGGCCAGAAAAAGAGGGTTTGGGAAGTTTCAGTAATTTGCTCAAGAAGGCAAGCAGGGTTCTTGGAATCAAGCAGGAGTAGTTATGACTCTCAGTCCTCCCTTTGCTGGTGTGTGACTTTATCTGCAAAATGAGCATCACATCTACCTTCAGGATTGTTGCAGGACCCAACCAAATAATATGTCTTACAAACAGATAGCAGGAGCTCCGTGGATACCAGCTATCATTACTGAAGCCATATGAGTAGATAAGACTGGGGGTTCATGGACAAGAGAGCTTCCCTGGTGGCTCAGATGGTAAAGAATCCACCTGCAATGCAGGAGACTTGGATTCCTTGAGTTCCTGGGTTGGGAAGATCCCCTGGAGAAGGGAGCAGCTACCCACTCCAATATTCTGGAAGGACAGAGGAGCCTGGTAGGCTACAGTCCATGGGGTTACAGAGTCAGACATGACTGAATGACTTTCACTTCATGAACAAGAGGAAGGAAACCTTGGGCTGCTATTCAGTGAAGAGAATAACTATCTGATGCCTTCAGTGTGCCAAACTCCTCCTAGTCTCGTGTAGTACACCTGGCTATTCCCAAGGTAAACACTGGTAGCAGCTTAGTTGAAGTCGTGCTGGGTTTGTTCCATCAGGGATGGCAGAGCCGTGATGAGGACCCGAGACAGCCTAGTTCTAAAACTGGTGCTCTTTTTAGTAAAACTGCTATACCTAGACCCCACATCTTGTCCAGAGGAGGAGCATGGACAAAATCCACTCCTGAAGCCGGAAAACAAGTCAGGACTGATATGAGAAAGGAACAATGCTGCGTAATTCCCAAGATGGCCCAAGACTCCGAAGTCAGACCTATTGCAAAGTGTATCTCATGTCTCTGAGCACTTCCTACAGCCACAGCATGCAAGCACCCAGGTTGGGAGCACCTGAAAGCACCCAGCCCAACCCCCATCCCACAGAGGAAGAAACAGGCCCCAAAGCCTGTCAGGGTGACCTCCTGAGAGGCTTCACTGGCCTAGATATGGCCTTGGGCTCCGTGCAGGGCTCTGTCATCTGACCCCAAATGATGCTCACCCCAGCCTTCTGACTTTGGTAGGTTGGGAGCTACTCTTCCCCATTGGACAGATGAAAAAGCATATCCAGAGCAGTTGAGTGACCCCCACTCTGCCACAAAGACCACAAAGAAATCCTAGCCCCAAACTTGCATATCAAACATTACCCCCAACAGACACGTTGGTCTCTTTGAGTGACAAAAATATGACCCCCCAAAATTGTCCCTTCCTCTTCCTTTTCTCCCCTCAGCCAGGCTGTAAGAGGAAGGGGCCATGCAGGTTCAGCACCCTGGTCAGCGCCCACCTAGGCGCCGCTGCCAGAGGAAGCCTTTCGGCCAGGGTAGGCCAGTGTCGACTGCTCCCCAGTCCAGGATGGCCCTCCTCTGGGACAGGCAGGCATCCCAGGAAGGATGATCCTAGGTATTCTGCCTACAAGATGGAGCCCTGCCCTCCCGCCCTCCAGATTAGAACCACAGGAGCACAGCGTCATCCTCTAGGCTTCTTGATGTCTATGACATAAATTCACATGAGAACCCTAAGAAGAAGAGAGGGGGCCTGAGCCATGGGGCCCCTGGGCAAGTCCCACCTCTCCCCTTGGTTTTCCCCAGTAGTAAAATGGGGGTAAAGGTGGACTTGGTCTTCCAAGGATCCTCAAAGATCCCGCTGACCTATGAGATTCCATGATCCTCAAAGATCCTGCTGACCTATGAGATTCCATGATTTAAGTAGGACATGGGCCTGTCCAAGTTTGCTGCTGCCCCAACTGTCCCCTCTTACCCCACCCAGAGCTTCCCACTTGGCACCTAAACGACAAGCCTCAGTGGCAGCCTACAGCCCAGATCTGCAAACATGCCCTGGCCGGCCTGCACACTATTATAGTTGAGTCTGCTATTTACTAGTTTTTGACCTTGGGAAAGTCACTTTGCCTGCCTGTGCCTCAGCTTACTCATCTGTAAAAGGGAATTAATGATAGCATCCACTCTCCAAGATGGTTGTGAGGTTTAAATGAACTAGCAGATGCAAAGACTTAGAAGAGTGCCTGGCACAGAAAGAACACTGTATTTCATTTAAAATTTGATTGTCTAATGTGTATAATACATAATGGGTTCACTGAAATGTAGAAACTTGAAGTGTTTTGATTTATCCAACTAACCTCTGTCAGATCCCCCTTTCTCATCTCAGCATCTAGTATCCAACCAAAAGTTGAATGGTCACTTTGATTTTCAAACTCAGTCCAGTCCTATTTAAACTTACATCCAGTTCCAAGAGGTCTCTCCTCTGACCTCTTTTGAACACTTGCTGCTCCTCTGTGGTGGGATGGGAGGAGGAAGGGAGAAAAATGAAGAGTCTCTTCACTAGCCATGGTGATGGGGTGAGGGGTGGGGGGGTACTCTTACTCTAATTCACACTGGGGTTTTGCTTTTTGATGCTGGAGTCTTTGGTAGACAACATGCAAAATTGGGGTGGGGGGTGCCATTGAGAACTTTACCCAGGACTCTCAGTAGTGAGGGTCTCTCTCAGTCCACAAGAGGTTCTCAGCCCATCTGCTCCTTGAGGTAATATCCTGGGCTGCATAGCCACCTGCACCATCCCACAGCTCCAGCCTCCCCTCACCTGCCTACATCAACTCTTGGAGCCCTGGAACACTAGGGTCCTCCACCTACCTTCAAGAGCCTCAGAACACTGGGAGGGATTGCAGGGCTGCCCTTCTTCCTCCCTGAGTCCCACTACCCTTCAAGCCAGCGTGGGCTGTTCCCATGGGTCTCCCACATCAGAAATTCTCCAGGTCAGAAGCAGACCTCATCTCCGCATTCACACTAATTCTGAGCCCCAGAATATACTTGTCAAGCCCACTCAAGAATACTCTCCTTACTTCTTTCATCTGTTTGGTGCTATACCTCAAAACCTAGCACAGAATGGTACGTAAGTCCTTTATGAAAGAATGAAGAATCTTAGATGAGAAACACTCAGGTGGTCTGCAGGCACTGTATTTCAGTGAGCCTCCAACTGGGAGACAGTCTAGAGTGCTTCTTGAGGGTGCCCCCATCTCTCTGAGTGACTTGGTAAGCCCTGGGCCAAGGAGGGGGTGGATAACTGACCCTAGCAGGTGGCATCTCATTGGACACTCCTTTGTCCTCAGTTCTGGCCTGTCAGAATTCTCAGGCAGTGGGATAATCCTTTTTACCCATGCAAATGTCCAGATGTCCAGCTGCTCTTGAAAAATCAGGAGCTCTGACAACCCTGAGCCCATCCATCAGGGCAACAGCCAATCAGCTGAAACAGACACCCCTTTAATCCTGCCACTGCTGTAGATTGCCACCTGCTTCATTAGTGAATGTCACCTGCCAAACTCTATGGACATTTGCATTTGGGCCCCTGCTTTCATCTTTGATACAGGAGGGAAGACACTCTCAAGAGGAGAGTCAGATGGCTGGCAGGTGAGTCAGCAATAGTAGTAACACACCTGTGGGTGTAACCCCCAGGAGTGGCTTTAGTGAAAGGAGGTATAAACACAGAAGAATTTAAAAAAAAGAAAGAGGAAGATAGGGAGAGATGGGATGAAATGAAGAATCAGGAAGGGGAGAGAGATGGCCTTTCCTGAGTACCCTTTACCCTAAGTCATTATTGTCTCAGATGCCTGCCACCCAGGAAGAGGTTGGCATGGCAGGCACCTTCTTCCCCTGTCCTCCCTGCTCCTCTGGAGCCAGCTTTCCTGCCAGAAGATCGTTCCACTCACTAACCTTCCCCCAGAACCCGGAGATTAAGTTGGCTTGATCTAAACTTAATCAGATCCCTCCTCTGCCAACACTCTCCACCCCTGGCCACACATACAGCACTGTCCTGTTTCTCCAGACAATCTGTGACAAGCTCAAGGGCAGAGTCCACGCGGGGCCATAGGACCTCCCCCAGGGAAGAATACAGATTAGGTGTGAATGAACAAGCAAATGAATAGTTAACATTATTGAGTGAATTACTAAGTGCCGGGCTCTATGTTCAGTGCTTTATGGGTATCTCATTTACTGCTCACTATGCCTTATGGGGTAGGTGCTTTCATTTAACAGATGAGGAAACTGTGGCTCAGGGGTATCAGGCATCAGCTAAGCATCCAGGCGGGCTTCCCCGGTGGCTCAGCGGTAAAAGAATCCACCTGCAATGCAGGAGACATGGTTCAAGTCCTGGGTCAGGAAGATCTCCTGGAGCAGGAAATGGAAACCCACTCCAGTATTCTTGCCCGGCTACAGGTCATGGGGTCACCAAGAGCGGGACAAGGCTGAGCGACTGGGCACACATGCACACAAGCCTCCAGGCAATCAGACTCCAGAGCCAGTGCCCTTATGCTGCAAGTGATGGGTGGTTCTCAGTGACCTCCCTTCATAAGGCTGCCCCCCAATTCCTCTAAGACTGGAGTAGGGAGAAAGCTCAGAAGGACTTGGTCCCCTGGGAGGAGGAAGGCAGTAATCCTGCTACCCTCTGTACCATACATATCTCTTGGGCCTGCCCATCTGCTCCAGGACCCAACCCAACCTAGGAAGAGGGCTGATCTGGGGGAGAGGGTGTTGGGACCAAAGAAAAGACGATGCAGCAAGACCAACATTGCTACTGTCTTTAGCCAGGCTCTGGCCACGGGGGCGCAGGTTCTCCTCCAAGGAGAGCGGGTTGGAAGCCTCAAGACTAATCCTACCCAAATTCCACTATGTTTCTCCCTGAAGACACCCAGCACCCGACCAGTAAATGCTAACATACCTCCACTGACAAGGAGCTCCCTACCATTCCAACCCAGCAAGATCTCAACAAGCTTCTCCTTCCCTTAGCTGAAACTCACCTCCTCAGGGATATCAGGAGGAGCCCAGTCTTTTGGGAGAAACCAACATACCCAACCCGAGGGCATCTCCTTAACTCTGTCAGTGCCAGTGATGCTCCCCTTTCCTCCAAGACAGATCCCTTAGACAGAACCTGCCTCCTGCAGCTTCATAATGCCTCCCTTCCTTTCCCTCCTCTTGCCCCTCCAAAACTCTTTAGACTCAGCACCACTGTCTTAACATTGAAAAGCCCTCTTCTGTGTTTCCTGATCCCCTCAGTCCCCAGAGAAGGTGGAGATTGGTTGGGAATGTTTCCAGTCTCTCTCTCGAGCACCAGAGAGGTGGGATGATTCACCCAAAGGCCCACAAGGAAGGGTTGCCTTCCAGGCAGAAGGAGCAGCAAGTGCAAAGGCCCTGAGGTGGGCATGTGCCCGCAGGGAGTGAGCCTAGCTGCAGTGGAGTGAGCAGAGGCTAGGATGGGACAGAAGGTCAGAGCAGCACAGGGGCCAGACTGTGTAGTGCTTTCATAGGCCACCATGAGGGATAGACCTGAAGCCTATGAAATTTAGGGAGTCATCCTTTTTGGAAAAATCAGAATTATAAATAAGTGTGATTTAGGGCCTTGGAAGGAGCTTGTACAAGTGAGAGGCCTTGTAAATGCATCCTTGACTGGCGAGAATGGTAGATTTTGCCTAGAGTAAGAGGGAGCCATAGGACAGTTTGGAGCAGGAACAACCTGACTTAATTAACTTTTGAATAGGACCCTCAAAGTAGATCAAACCAGTCAATCTGAAAGGAAATCAACCCTGAATATTCACTGGAAGGACTGATGCTGAAGCTGAAGTTCCATTACTCAGGTCACCTGATGCAAAGAGCCAACTCAATGGAAAAGACCCTGATGCTAGGAAAGATTGACGGCAGGAGGAAAGGGGATGACAGCGGATGAGATGGTTGGATGGCATCACCGACTCAACAGATATGAGTCTGAGCAAACTCCAGGAGATGGTGAAGGACAGGGAAGCCTGGAGTGCTGCAGTCAATGGGGTCACAACAAGTCAGACACAACTGAGAGACTGAACAACAAGGATCCTCCTTGCTGCAGAGTGGAACAAGAGGTGAGGTGGAGAGTGGGCAGGAGAGGAATTAGGACTCAAATGAGCAACCTGGACTGGGCAGTTGTAACTGAGGACTCAGATTCCAGAGATGGAACCAATGAAATCTGCTGATCAGTAGGGTGGGAGGTGAGAGAAGAAAGTCAGAAGGGTTGACTCTGAAGTTTTAGGCCTAATCCAGTCATCTCCAACCAGGGTGAGGAAGGAGAGTGATCATGGAGACAACCTCATACACTCAGGCCTGCAGCTTATCTCTGATTTTTCCCAACCTCCCTCTCTCTGAAAAGAGGCTGAGGATGAACTTTCATTCCTCCCACTTCACAGAGACAACAGTACTCAGGATACTTAGAGAGGTATAATACCTTGCTCAAGGTCACACAGCCAGGAAATGGTAGACCCTGAAGCCCAGGTTTTACTGACTCCAAAATCAGTATCTGTTCTCATATACCAGGAAAAGCAAGGTCTGGGGACCCTAGTAGCTTCTCAAGTAGGAGATGCAGTTCCTACAGGTGGGCACCTTCCAGCCACCACAGAGTCCCCAGGGGCCACTTCATAGCTACAACCAAAAAAAAACCTGCAAAGAGAGTTCTCAGCATCCTACACCCTGCTCCCTCCTGACCCCGTTTCTGATCCACTGGCTGGGCCATCTCAGCTGCAATCTTGGGGAAATGTTTTTGGCATCACTTAAGTTTTCTTAACTCATTGACAAAGAAATGACTACCTCCATCCATTTTACACATTTTATAAAGAGTACATGAGGATGCAAAGCAGGCTTCTCTGGTTTAGAGAAAACCTGAGGTTCCTGGAATTTAACCTTCTAACAGATTTACTCCCTAAACACGATGATTCACGGCATTTAAACTGATAGGAATTGACGGTCCTGGATGTATCCACTCAACAGGTTTAGTCTCAAAAAGAGTCCCCCACTGTCACAATAACCTATTTGGCTTGGATTGATATTTTTATTACTATCATTATAGATTTGAAAGGCCTGAGCCCATCATTTGGGATGTTCAGTTCATCTGCCTAGCGTGGCTCCTGTCACTTCGTGCATCCACTCCTCGCTTGGAGCCTTGACTTGTGAATCTTTCACTATCTCGAGGCTTTGTCCTTTTCAAACCACACCTCTTCAACAGCAGAAACAGAATCTGACAGGCCAAGATGCATAGCCTTTGTCCTCTCTAGCCCTCCCTCAGCCCCCTGCTCCTGGAAAATCCTGCCAGCAGAGCAGATATTTGATCCGTCATAGAAGCGATAATGTTACACCATCCAGATGTTCAGCTCACCGGACTGAGGGCTCAGGTTACAGATAGTCAGGGCTGCTCTAGCCTCATGCCCACCCCACTCTCCCACCCCCAAGAATCAGGATGAGCGACCCACATGGCCAACTGAGATGGAGTACACAGAACCTGCAGGGGTTTGGGGGCTCACTGAAATGACCCCATTAGAGTCTTCAAACCAGTGACCTAGAAGGTATATATTCTCAAAGCCCTCTAGAGCCTTTCAGAATACATGATGCCCTCCCCCAGTCCTCACACACCTTTATCTCCTTGCCCACTAGGACCCACTTCCTTTCCTTGTCAGTAGTTTAAAGACAGTCTAGGTGGAGCCTAGAAAACATCTGACTAAGAGAAACAGAACAAGTGGTGATTAAGGTGGCTAGAATTTCCAGGCCACCAGAATGCATACCTGATTTCTTCCCCAAGTAAATTGGGGCTGCACTTTGCTGCTTAGGGGGGTTGGGAAAGGAAGGTTACAAATTCAACATTTAAAAAAAAAAAGTTTCTTTCCCGTTTCCAGAATAAGGTGATGCCTAAGAGACATACTATTGGGGAAGGGGCGGTAATGAAGGCCCACACTGTGTCCACAGAAATATAGCAAAGCCCTCACCCTTTCTTATTTGAAAGACCCCCTGCCCCTTGTCCAGGGAGTTAGTGAAAACTGTGCACATGACTGTAAAACTTGTGCTAGTCACTGCAGGTAATTTGATACCAAGACCAAAACCAGGCTGTCACAAACTGTATTTAGCCCATCCTAACCTGAGGACTTAAGGGCTCCTTTAGCAGGACCATGGGAGATGCTGGCTGTGTAAGTGGTGGCAGCCCTGGTCAGAAAAATGGTACGGAGAATGGTCAGCACATGCTGACACTCTCCTCCCCAGAAAGAGTGGCCACATGCAGACACTGGGCTCCTGTTCCAGACGGGAATTCCTAGGGCAGAACTGGAGGGGCCACCCCTCTCACATCGCAGTCAGGGGGACTGAGGCCTAGAGAGGAGAGGTCGTCCCAGGGATGACTTCTCCCCTCATCATGAAGCCACCTCCCACCTTCGATGGTCAGGGGTGCAAGGGGTCCTTCCGAGGTCACCCAACACCCATAGGTGGCTGATGAGGACAGCAGAGATCCCGGAATTCCCCAAGGCACGGGGAACAGGATGGGCAGCCTTTCAAACAGCTCTCAATCCACAGAAATGCCAAGAAACCTCATCCTCCAAGGGCAGTGGTTTCCAGACTTCTGTATTTTTAGCAGCAGAAGCCATCCTTCAAACAAAACCTTATGCAAAACCTCAGGCTACAAAACAGATGGAGGGGCCGCTCTCCTAAGTGAAGCGTGGACCAGGCCCCAAGCTCCCCTTTCTGCACCCACGACTCCTTCCACAGGGCCCTCGGTGGAGCTCGGTCCAAAACCCCAGCCTTGGGGGCCTGGTCACCCCGAAGCTGAAGCAGCCAGACAGAGTGGGCTCTTACTTAAGAACCCTGGAGAGCGTGGCTGGTCTCTGAGACCTGGACAACCTCGTTCTCCACCAGGGCCTGGCCCCCGTCCCCATGGAGCTGTCTCATGCGCAGGTTGATAGAGCCGTAGGTCTTCCTGGAGCCCCTGCCTGGGGCGAAGGCGGGCCGGCGGTACAGCTCACCCTTGCACAGGGAGACCGTCAGCAGCACGGACAAGAGCATGCCGCCCACCGTGAGCAGCCCCAAGCCTGCGATGATGCACTTGTCCAAGTGCGAGCCCAGGCGTGCATAGTACATCTCCAGCCGTTCCATCTCCCGCGCTGACACCGTGTCCGGGTTCACGCGAGCCTCGCGGGGGATGGCATACGCAGTCACTACCAGGAGGATCCCGCTCACCAGGAAAACCAGAGCAGAGACGAAGCCGTAATCCACAGGGCGGCTCACGGGCTCCAGGCCTGGCCCCTCTTCTGAATGCAGGGATGCGTCGTCTCTCTGGGGTCGGGGCTGCAAGGGGCCAAGGCCCCCAGGAGGGCTGGGGGAGCAGCCTGGTCTGGCATCCCCAGGGTCCTGGAAATGGGTCTCGTGTTCCTCTGAAGAGAAGCAGGCATTCTCCACACCCTCCCTGGGTGAGGCTGCAGGACCCAGAGATGCAGGTCTCCTTGGGGCCTGGGGACCATTGCTCAGTGTCTTCAGTTCCAGACCAGGGGGAGATGCCATTGGGAAGGCGGACCCCAGCTCATCCCTTGGCCCCTTGGTAGCTAGAAGAGAAAACAGAAGAGTGGAATTTAGCAAGCCTCTACTACTGACAGCCTGCGGGCCCCAGACATCACACAAGGCCTGCTACTAGGCATGTGGGTTTTGGGCAATGCCCGTATCCTCTCTGGGCCTCAGCTTCCCTGTTTATTGAATGACAGCAATAGTACTACTTCCTACTTAAAAGGGCTGATGTGAGGATTGAGATAATCCACTAAAGTCCTCAGAAAAGTAAATTCTCAGTAAGTACTGGCAATGAGCTATTACTATGATGGAGGGAATTTAAATAGGGTAGATATCAGGTTCTAATCCCAGCATCACCACTTGAGCTTGGGCAAGTGAGGTGATCTTTCCACACTCAATTTTGTGATCTGCTAAGTGGGAATAAGCAAAAGTGCTTCCCTCATAGGGTTGATGTGAGGATTCTGTTTCATAAAATAAGGTATGTAAGGCCCCCACCAGTTCAATTAATGGACACTGTTGTGATGAAATGAGGATATCTGGGGGCAGGGGAAGGGGAGATGAAGGTGGTTGTAAGAACAAAGAGGAGAAAGTTAGGGTAGCATCTAGGAGTTGGTAGCATTTGAGCCAAATCTCAGAGGATAAGTGGGGAATCCCCCAGCAGCAAGATGGCACAAGGGCATTTTGGAGAGAAAGAGGGGTTGCCTTGGAGGTCAGCTGGGACTAGCTTTCTAAATTCTCTGAAAACCAAGCCAAGGAGCCAGGGAGGCAAGGCGTTGGGGCTGGGAGGGTTAACATCCCCCTGGGTTTTGGAAAGCTCTCTCTGGCTGCTGCATGGAGGACAGTCAGGATGGGAAGGAGGACAGTTGGAGGCCGGGGGTCCAGAGAGGAACTCAGTATAGTAGGGGAAGCATAGAGGCTGAGAGGGCAGAGGAAGGAAGAGCATATTTGAGAGCCATGACTGAGGTCAAGGCCAAATGCCTTTATATAAATAGAGATGGGAGGACCTGGATGAGGGTGGCAGAAGGGGAGCTGGGAAAGGACAGGGAAGCGGGCTCTCTGCTCACAGAACAGACATCCCACCCAAGTACCTGAGCACCTGCCCACACAGACAGACAGCACACATGCCAAAGGAAACCAGCTTACAGTCCATGGGCCATGTTTGGCTCATAGGAGTTTTGCTTTTTCATGTTTCTGGTCTGGTGTTTTTTTTTTTTTTTTTTTTTGGTGAAGTAGTTGCCAATATATAAAAAGCAAAAGATTCTACACTTTAAACCTTAGATGCCTGGCTTCTCTTGCAAAATGGATGAACCTGACGACCCTAGCCCTCTTTCCCTCACAGCCACACAGCGGGAGCTGATGATGGAGTCTCCCTCCAGCAGCTCTGGTATGCCCCCAGCAGGCCCCCCTGGCATGTAAAACTCCTGACCACCATGTCCCCAGGCACACCCACACCCTGTGGGTACAGACATCCCAGACCCAAGTCCACACACAGCACAGAGACCCCCAGATGCAGATTGCCTTACATGCCCTACGGTGTCTACACACACATACACAGGATTCTAGACCTTTCTCTGCTTCCCTGTGCCCGAGTTTATTCTCCAAAGTTCCCTGGTTCAGTGTGTGTATATGTGGGAAAGAGAGAGGATATGAGCAAATGAATGAAGAGAAAATGAATGAAATGAATGAATGAATGAAATTCAAAGAGCCTCTGCGGGAAGGCACGTTTTTCGATCTTTCTGATCTTCCATCCAACATGGACTTGCATCAGACACCTCCTCTTAGCACACACAGGGCCTTTCATCTGAGTACAAAGCCTGTTTCCACTTACAACCCATCTCGATCACCACGTCCCTTCTGCCTGAGTTCCAATTTTAAAAATGTTTACTGAGCACCTACACTCTCTACTGGGCCCTACTGTGGACACTTCACTCGGGAGTATCTTGTGTAACCCTCACGAGCCCCATGAGCAGGTGTTACTATCTCCATTTTACAAAATGTAGCCAAGATCCTATGGCATACATATGGGGGTCAGGAGCTGAATACAGGTTCCCCAAGAATTGTTATCACCTAAAAGCCTAAAAATCCACACACTCTCATGCCAGTGGCATCATCTGGCCATCCTTCCCTGGTCTTCCAGGCCACACTTGTAGACTCTCTACTTTATGCCACTGTTGAACAGCAACCATGAGCAGCTTGAGGTCAGGGATACGTCTGGGTCCACAGCCCCCTGCACAAGGCTTGGAACACAGCCAGTCCTCAGGAATGGTTTCACAACCTGCTCAGGCAGACAATCCTTCCCACACAACAGGATGGGGAGTCCTATTCCCGGACAGGCTCTGGCCAAACTGCTCCCACTTTCCAGTAAACCAAGAGGAGAGGTGTGTTCATTGGCTTTTCTTTTTTTTACTTTTGGCACCAAACGCATTTTCCTGAGTGCCCAGCCAGTAACAGGGACTGGCAGTGACCACTCCTGCCCAGTTGGTGTCCAGAAGTGGTCCCCTACCCAGATCTTCAGCATCTTCTCTAGAACTCAGCCCCTGGAGGAGCCCAGGAACTCTCTTCCCAGACCAGCATATTGATGCCTCCATATCCCATAAGAAACCCAGGACACTCAGATTCTTGGAGTAGGGCTCTTTCACCTGGCAGGAAGCCAAAACTTTTTCCTTAGGATGCCAGCAGAGTTAGGAAGAGAGTGGAGGAAAAGAAGATTCCTTCTTACACAGAGTTGCTATGTCTCTGACACACAGGTTCAGAGATACCTACCAGTTACAAGGGCATGCCCAATTACTCAAAACATAAGCAGAAACAGACAAGCTGACAATGATGCTGGTTGTCCACTGCTCACACCCCACAGCTGTACCAGTTACACTCCAATGTCATTTGCAGTCCAACAGGACCTGAAAGGTACACCTTGGTCCCACACTCAGACCCCCAGGGGCCTTTTCCAGATGCAGCATCCACAGACACTGGAAGCCACACAATATAACCAGAGATCCATACACCACATTGGTATCCACGCCCCAGGAAAGGACAAAGCTGGTCACACACACACAAACACACACACGCGCGCGCCCCAAGAAATGATAGAGTTGGACATACACACACACAGAGTTTACTACTCTCAGGACTGCTAAGATCCACCAAGATCCGCCCAAGTCCAGCACCTCGCGCAGTGGCGTGCACTAACACGCGGGGAAAACAGACGCACAGCGGGCGTGGGTAAGCTTCACAAAACCCAGTCGACAGACACACGCACGAGTTGTACACAAAGCCTCGGGCGCTCAGATACGTCCACGCTGTGATACCCAAAGTTCCGAGCAGAAAGCTCCAGCACCCCGGCTGCCCGCTGTACCCACGCGCCCGCCATCCCGCAGCTCACACCCCCCTGCTCCTGCCCTTGACCACAAACGCCGTTGGGCCGGGCAAGGCCGGACCGGGCCGAGCGGCGCCGGGAGCCAGGCGGCCAGGCGGCCCAGGGAGGCCGGGATCTGCGAGCACCCGCGTGCGCCCAGGTTCCCTCGCCGCGTGTCCTTCGGCCCGGCCGGGAGGTCAGGCTAGCTCTCCTCGGCCGCCCCTCTCCGCCTCGGGTCCTCGGCCTCCCGCTGCCCGCAGCAGTTCCCTCTTGGCGTGCCTACCTGTGCCGATCCTCCCTCCTCACCTCCCCACCTCCCCACACGGGAGGCAAGGGCGCCGAGCCGCCTCCGGGCAACGGGCAGGGCGCGTCCTCCCCGGCGCCCGCCCGCCTTCTTCCAGCAGCCGGTGTTGGTGCTGCGGCGCAGCTCAGGGGGAGAGCGGGCCCGGCCGCCGCCTCCTCTTCTCGCCCTCGGCTCCCGCCCCCTTCCTAGCCGGGCCCGGCCCGGAGCCGCGGCCGAGGCGCACGTACCTGCTCGCGCCTCGCGGGGCCGTACGGCGGCGGCTGGGACCGCCAGGGAGGCTCCGGGGAGGGAGGCACGGGGAAGGGGCGGGAGCCGGGGATCGCCGAGCGCTGCGGCTCGAGCTCCGCCCGCGGCCGGCGAGGGCGCCGGGAGTCAGCTCCGGGAGGCACTGGGAGGCGGGTAACAGACTGGGGCGAGGGTGGGGGGACGCGGCTCCATCCTCCTCCGCTTCCCCTTGGGGCAGGTCTGGTTTCCCAGCACCTGGGTACCCAGAACCGAAGCCTCCAGCCGGCCCGGGCGCAGGGGCGGGGCGCGGGGTGGGTGCTGAAGAAGACCCCTCCCTCGGCCGCTGGCCTCGCCCCTCGTCTGGGGAGTCCCTACTGCGCCGGGTCCCCACGCTTACTCCGCTTCTCAGCCCCTCCCACACACGCAGCCCGCTGGAGGGACTCGGGGTCCTCTCCGAGGTCCTTAGGGCGGGATGCTCTTCTCCGGCGCGTGCGGCTCCGTGACTCGAGGGCGCCACCTGAAGGCGGAAAGAAAGCTTCTGATGAACCAACCCCTGTAGTGCCCCCTCCCCTGGGACGCCCACCCGGCAACCCCACAGGCTCCCTCGCCCCAGGGGCCCTTCCAGCTGTGTTCTCTTGGCCTGCATTATTGTCCTTATCTCTGGGAGTTGTGCTTTTCACTGAGTGCCAGCCTCCTTCCTCAGACTGGCAGGTCCTGGAGGCCAGGGCCCCAGACCGACGCTCCCAGAGCCCAGCGTGGCAGTGGGTGGACAGGTGGTAGTGGGACACATTTCACCGTTTCTTTCCTTCTGGGGCTCAGACTAAGGTGAATTAAATTTCACTTCACTTCAATTAAGTGAAATGCCTAGTGCACTAAAGTTAAGGAGACACTTCTTCTTTGGGAGCCCAGGCCAAGCCCAGAGAGGAGTTGGAGCTGAAGATCACCGGCTTACTGGAAGTCTCTGTGACCAGCTCACTCTGGTGGCCTCAGGTGGAATCCTCCCACCTCTCTGAGCCTCCATGTTCACCTCTGCCAATGGGATCATGAAAATGCAGACTCCAGGAGCTTTGGAGGGGTCAGCAGAGGTAAACTGTCCGGAAGTAGAGGCACGGTCCTGAGTCCTCAGCCGCGTCGTGGTAGAGCTGGACCTGCCCTGCTCCAAAGGCCTGTGCCATCCTTGACAAGTAGGACAGCAGAGGTGGCCCCAGAAGCCAGGTGCCCAGGCCTTTCAGTCTAGGATGATGGAGACCTGGGCAGGACTTCCAGTGCTGGGAGGAGTGGGAGGGCTTCAGTCTCTTCTTGTCTTCCAGAGGCCTGGCCTGTTGTTGTTTAGTTGCTCAGTCAAATCCGACTCTTTGCGACCCCAAGGACGGTAGCTTTGGGATTTTCCAGGCAAGAATACCTGAGTGGTTGCTATTCCCTTCTCCAGGGAATCTTCCTGACCCAGGGATTGAACCTGGGTCTCCTGCATTGCAGGCAGATTCTTTACCATCTGAGCCACCAGAAAAGGCCAATTGTTGGGAGACTTCAGAAGAGAGCTGTCTTTGGCACCAGGCTCCCAAGGGAATCCCAGCTCCACCACTCTTGTGTGAAGGGGCCCCTCTTGGAGCTATTTCCTCATCTGTGTAATGGACTCAGTAAGGGTAATGGGATTAGATGACATATTCCCTATAAAACATCCCACCATGTCCGACTCGATGGACATGAGTTTGAGCAAGTTCCGAAAATTGGTGATGGACGGGGAAGCCTGGCGTGCTGCAGTCCATGGGGTCGCAAAGAATCAAGCATGATTGAGCGACTGAAGTGAACTGAACTGAACTGAAGGGTAATGGGACCAGATGAAGTACTCCCTATAAAGTGCTCACAGTTCCCTTCCTCAGCCTTTGCCTTTGCTGTTTCTTCTGCCTGGGACACTCTTCTTCCTGAGACCCCCCAGAATGTGCCCTCATATCCTTCACATCTTGCTCAAATGTCACCTTCTCAGAGACAACTTCCCACGGCATCTTTTTAAGATGAGCAGTACCCCAGCACCCTTTACTCCTTAACTCTGAATTTTTCTCCACAGCATTTATCAGCTTCTGACATTTGCTTATTTCTTTCCTTATTGTCATCACCACTAAAATATAAATGTTAGGAGGCAGAGGCTTTGCCTTATTCCCTCTTGCTGTATCCCCAGATGCTAGAAAAGGAGCCAACACAAAGGGGGCCTTTGATAAACGTTTAACAAATACAGAATGGAGAAAAGGAGCATTTATTGAGCTCCTATTATCTACTGATTAATCAAGACGACTCCATCCCCATCCTACCTTCTAGAAGTTCTTATTCTAGTGGGAGGAAAGGATAAGCAAAGGTAACATTGCCACAAAGAAAAGGTACTCTGCAAGCTTTCAGCAAGTTGCTGACCTTGTTTGGGAGACAGGATGGCTCCAGCTTCTCCTGCAGAATTGAGGGCTGAGCTGAGACTGGAAAGATGAATAGGAGACAGCCAGGTAAAAGACAGCAAGGAAATGAGGCCCAGCAGAGGGAATGGCATGGGCAAGGGCTCTGGGGTAGAAGGGAGTGTGGTAAGTGTTAGGCTTGATGGAGGACAGGATGGTTGCCCTGAAGGGCTCAATAAGCAACATGGGAGATGAGGCTGGACTATCCGTAAGCCAGGTCACTGCAAATACTTGTAAGCCAAGCAGTTGGTTCTTTGTCCCCAAAGCAGTGGGGAGTCATTGATCAATGTGAATAAAGGGTTAACGAAAACTTTTCCTCTTCTGTGTGAGAATTTGACCTTTGGTTAACTGTCTAGCTCTGTTTCCTTAGAAACAGATAAACATATGTCACTACGTTACCTGGCAACATTGCAATGATAAAATATGACCCCGAGGAGGAGCCTCCAATGATCCATATGGTAATGGATTTGAGTTGGAGATATTAGTATAAATTCATGTTTAGCATAATACTGATACAGATGATTACATACTTACGATACATTTTATATACAACTGTAATTGTGTATACACACAAGTTAGTATGCACTGTATTTCCTTTCTCTACCAGCTAAGAGGACCTGGCTGCATGATACTACATAGTAACAAGCACATCTACTGCCCAAATCTTGGCTTCTAATACCACTCTCCAATAAAGGGAACCAGGGGAAAATGGCTGATGCTAGGACTGGAGCCGAAAACATACAAGACAAGCCTGGAGCATCTAATAGTGCCATAAAATAAAGAAGGGACCAACAACACACACACACACACAAAATGATGGGGGTGTGTCAAAAGACATAGGAGTTGACTGAAAGAGCTCCGAATAGCCAAACTTGGAAAAATCTGATCAAAAATAAATAAATAAAGTAATACTGAATTTTAACCTAAAACATGATACATGCAAAAATGGGGGAAAGATAAATCTGATGAAGAATTCCAAATACTCCATCCTCAAGGAAGAGCAATATAACTCCCAATTCTTTTTTTAAGAATTCTATGTAGAGATTTTTAAAATAAAATTTGTAAACATTACTTTCCATTTATAGTTATTAAGAAATATTGACTATATTCCCTCGGTTTGTGCAGTACATCCTTGTAGCCTATCTTACACACAAAAGTTTGTATCTCCCAGGCCTCTACTCCTGTATTGCCCCTCTCCCTCTTGGTAACCACTAGTTTGTTCTCTATATCTGTGCGTAACTCCCCAATCCTTAAACGTGGGCTGAGCAGAGTGACTTTCCGAGAGTACGATGTGGAAGTGTGGGTGGAAAATAACTTTGAAAAGGAGAAACTGACAAACCTGATTACCTTGGCCAAGTGAACAAGGTCAGCCTCAGCAGTCAAATTATGTTGATCGTAGGTATCCTGGATATGATGTGATCAGAGTGGCAATTTACTTCTGTGATCTCTCTCTTCAAACTCATAACCCCCGTCTAACCATGAGATAAACATCAGACAAATCCCAACATTTACAGGGACATTTTACAAAGTACCTGGCCTCAAAACTGTCAAGGTCATCAAAAACAAAGAGTCTTGAGAAAATGTTACAGCCTAGAGGAGCCTTAAAGACGTATGATGACTAAACATAATATGGTGTCCTGGATGAGATCCTGGAACAGAAAAAAAGAGCATTAGGCAAATACTAAGGAAATCTGAATAAAATATGGACTTTAGCTAATAATAATAGATCAATATCAGTTCATTAATTGTAACAAACTTATCATACTAATATAAGATGTTAATCATAGAAATTGGCACAATGTCACGTCTGCTGCATTCTGTTGCTTTAGGGAAGCTCACAGGCCAGCCCAGAGTCAAGGGTGGGGAGGTCTACATAAGTGTATGAATACTGAGAGGCATGGATCACTGATGCTATTATTTTCTCTATTTTAAGATGAGGAAGTGGAGGCAAGAATGATTAATAACTTGCCCAAGGTCACACAACCAGTTTACGATGTTTCTGGGGTTCAAATCCAGACCCCGACTCAGTGTTGATAACCACAGTTCTGAGTTCTGTCATAATTTTCAAAGCATGTGCAAAATTCCTGAGCTGTTGTTATTCCCCCTGACCGCCCCTCCCCCCCTTTTTTTTTCTGGTTGCACCTCATGGTTTGCAGGATCTTAGTTCCCTGTCCAGGGGCTGAACCCAAGACACCACGGTGAAAGCACCAAGTCCTAATCGCTAAAAAGCCAGGGGAATCCCAATCCCCTTTTTTATGTCTAAGAAAACTGAGTGCCAAAGACAGAAGAGAGTGCTCTGTGGCCACCCTGCGGGATAGTATTAACAGAAGTACAACCAGACCAAAGGCCTCTGACTTCCAGATGGATTTGAGGACCTCAAAGTCCCGAGGCTGACTGACTGCATGCCTATTCTCCCCACCACTTTCAGTTTTACCTCCTACTCATCCACTGGAGGAGGGAATTGGGGTTCAAATCAACTGGGCAGCTTGCCTCAGAGTCACACTCAAAGCTAGTTGGGGCTGAGAAATTACACTTTTCCCACCATTCCACTCTGCTTTCTCAGTCTCCACCACCTCATCAGGATCAAATGCCTTGCTTCCCTGATATAAATGGACACAGAGCTGTGACCTGGGTACCAGGGCATGTGACAGGTGTGTGTAGGATACATGTACACAGGGGGCCTGTGTACACGGCAGGAGGGCTAGGATATTCGTATATTCTATACAGGACGCTCACGCACAGAAGAGGTACACAGGGCTGTGTACAGGGCATACATGGATGGGACCTGTCGTAGGTTGAGTTCCCCGAGAAGCAAACCCAAGACAAGAATTTTAGGGCAAGTGGTCTATCTGGGAGGTGGTCCAGGAAGCACAGTAGAGGAGTAGGCGAGTTAGACATGGAAGGGAAGGCTTCCAGTGTACTGCCGGAACACTGATGAGCACATGGCTGCCGCTGACGCTGGGGACTCAGTCCTGCTGGACTGAGTCTTGTTCCACCCGGGAGCCAAGGGAAGCAAGATATTTATCTATAACAACAGTCCTCTGCCCAGGTCAAGCATGTTCCTTAAGCAGAGAGTCAGATGTGCTTTGCAGTCGGAAGCCCTGGGCATATGGAGAAGAGGAATATCAGGGGGATATGGTGGGGCCCTGGCAGCATTTGCTATAGGACTCAAGAGGTGCAGGGCATGTGTTCAGGACCCGTGAGTACACAGATAAGGGCATAGGCATAAGACAAATGCTTGGATTACCAGCCTTGCTGTCAGGCTTGAAGGGAAGGCCTGCTGGAAGGTGATAAACAACACAGAGGAAGAGGTGGTGTCAGGACTCCTCAGGTCAACTGGTCTTCCATCCCTGTGCTCCTGCTGGCCGCTGTAATGGCATGTGCTTGCATGGCAGGAAAGGTGGGTTTAAGGGCTTTCACAATGTGGAAGCTTCTCTCTGCTAAACTTCCACCTCATTCGTATTTCACAAAGTGGGAATGAGGGCTAAGGTGCCCAGGATGAATGACGGACCACCTCAAGGGTGGATAGGGCCTTGGATTAGGAGTCAGACATAGAAGCACAGCTCAGTGACATCACTGAGCCCACTTGCCCCATCGAAGAGATGGAAATAACTCTGCCCATGTGTCTCAGCTACTACTCTTGCATCGTGGGTTCCCTGTCTGCCTAGCAAGCGTCACGGAAATCCTCTCCCTGCTATGGACTTCACAGAGCTGTTGTGAGGAGCAGATCGGGTCAGCAGAACAAGAAAACACTTGGAAGAAAATGAAATATATAGAAAGGACCTGAGTAGGGAAAATCAAGGAACCTGCTTTCTCTCACTAGCTCTGCAGCTGTATTTTTAGGATATTGGTTTGACTCCTATAATAAGGAGACCCAAAATGATAATTCCTGTAAAAAAAAACAGAGCTCATTTCTCTTTCATTTAAAAGTATTCACAGCGGTTAAGGCTGACACAGTGGCTTCACAGTCACTAGAGACCCTGGTTCTTTTTATGCTGTCGCTCTGCCATCCTCCACCTGATGGTCCAAGATGGCTGCTCCTCCTCCAGTCCTTGCGGCTATATTCCAGTTAGCAGAAGGAGGAACGGGGGAGGGGCAGGAACCCTCCTCCCTCCTTTACAGAGCACAGCCCAGAAATTGCACACATCATTTCCATTCATATCCCACTGACCAGGACTTAATCATCTGACCACACTTCCCTGCAAGGGCGTCTAGGAATAGACTTTTGCCATGTGTGAAAGGATACAGAGGAACAACCTGCAATTTTGCCTGAGCTGCTGACTTGCTTGGGTAACTCACATCTCCATTTGAGCTGTGGTTTCTTCATCTGCACATTTTTTCATTCATTCATTCACATAACTATGCCAGGCTTGTGGTGTGACTTTTGAACCACTTGATTGCTAATGAACTCTCTTGCTACTTGGATCATGAGTCCTGTGAGGTCAGATGTGAGGTCTTTCTTACTCACCGCTATGCTCCCGGTGTACAGGGCAGGGTCTGGCACATGGAAGCCATGTTACCAGCTGCCCATGGATGACGTGTGGATGGCCATTCTGGCTTTGATAACTGGTAAGGACATTTTCCCTCGTTGAGGAGTTGAAGTTCTTTCCTTTCTAGGCCTCCTGGCTCCATATCCTTTTCTCCCCACGTGCCAAGCCTTTCCAAGCCTATGAAATAAAATGTCTTCTGAGCCAGGAGCATGAGAGAGGGATTAAAAATAAATGAAAGTGCATCAAAACAAGTTAACCACAAGACATGGCTTCCCAGGGTAATTCAGTGTTGGCATTAGAAGTCAAGGTCAGAGCATTAGAGGCTCTAACTGCCAAGCACTCCTATCAACACGACTCCTGTGTTGGGCAGAGAGCCCACTGGGCTGCCCAGCACGGCAGCAGATGCCTAACCCGAGCCCCCACTGACTCTCCACCCCTGCAACACAACAGGCAAGACCCTCCCACACAGATCAAGGAGAATTCTAATTCCAACCCTGTTGCCTACTTGCCAGAGTAACCCTAGGAAAATCTATGCCTCTTTGAGCTTTAGTTTCCTCACCTGTAAACGGGGTTAATAATAGGTTCTTAATCAACTATAATGGAGAAGGCAATGGTACCCCACTCCAGTACTCTTGCCTGGAGAATCCCATGGGTGGAGGGGCCTGGTAGGCTGCAGTCCATGGGGTCGCTAGGAGTCGGACACGACTGAGCGACTTCACTTTCACTTTCATGCATTGGAGAAGGAAATGGCAACCCACGCCAGTGTTCTTGCCTGGACAATCCCAGGGATGGGGGAGCCTGGTGGGCTGCTGTCTATGGGGTCGCACAGAGTCGGACACGACTGAAGTGACTTAGCAGAAATCAACTATAAAACACAGGTAACACACGACTGAGAGACTTCACTTTCACTTTCTAATCAACTATAAAATGCAGATAACAAGGGTACTCACCTCGTAGGCAGAGGTTCCCGAACATTCTCAGCTCACGGCATCATTGGCATCTCTGTAATTTTTGCACAGTGCCCCAGGCCCAAAGAAATGTCTAACGATTGTTTGTTACATTAGGTTCACACAACTTAATAATAGTAGTTTGTCCAGTATCCAACAGATATTATTGTGCTTCCCTCAAATTTTTAAAATATTTTGCAGTGTCTCTGACCTTTCTGCAGTGCCTCTGGGGGCCCTGGCACTCAGTTTGGAAACGGCAGTTATAAGGTTCTGAGGATGAAATGAGGTTGTGTTGTCAAGGGCTCATCATGATGTTTGGTCTGGTGTCAGAGATCAATAAACGTTGGCTGTCCTCAATTGCCCTTCAAGTCTCTTTAGTCTTCCCTGGTCTCTTGCTGCTGCCAATTCATTGGGCCCCTTTTCTGAACTAACTTCCTTCTGGAAGAGAATCCCACCTCCACTTCGTCATTCCTCCCTAACTCTACCACACATGTGGCACGACCTCTTCATAGGTGGAATATACTCTTAATTTGGAGCTTGGCCGTGTGGCTCACGTTGCTTACACAGCAAAAGTGACTGTGATTTTCAGAGCCTAAGTCTTCAGAGGCCTCACACGATTCCACCTGCTCTCTTATCTTCTGCCATTGCCAAGAGAAGGACTTGCCCCAGTAGCCTGATGATTCCAGGAGGAGGACAAGGGACCCAGGGCACAGGCTCAGGTCTGCAGATCTGAATCCCAGTGTAGCCCACCCCAGCCACACCACAAACTCAAGAGCAAAAATAAACAAGTGTTGTTTCAAGGTATGGAGTTTTGGAAAGTTTTGTTACATAACATTCTTGTGAGACAACCCAACCCTACTTAGTGTATCAAATTCAAATTCTCTGAGAGAAGGCCTGATTGGATCATGTGGTCATCACCCAGAACATGACTGCTTTTACACCATCACCCATGAGCCAAGGATCTCCCTCCTGTCCAGTCCGCAGGTAAATGCCTTGGTTTGGGACACCCATTTCTAATCCAGGCAGCTGTCCCATAATTACAGGGTCCAGTGCCACAAAGCCTGGTGACCTGCCTGGAAGCAATCATTTCTGGCCTCTGTGTTCAGAAGGGGTGTGAATGTGGCAAACAAGAGTTTCTTGTATCCTCTTGGGTTCTAAAGAGTAACAGCTCAGCTAGGAGAAATTACCCATAAAATTTTCTCTGTGTGTGGCAGTCAGAATGCATCTCAAGCTGTAAACTGCAGGGTATGAGAAATGTGATGTTTCTTACAACTCATTTTTGTAACTATTTTGAGCCCCCTTATGCTTAAAATGGAAACTATGAGGCTCAAGCTCACATAGAAAATTTGATAGAACCCGGGCTTAGAACCCAGGTGTCCTGGTTTTCTATGCAGTGGCCTGGCCCCCTTCCCTGCCCAGTCAGTGTCACACTTGGAAGGATGCTTCAGGTCTCATCTCAGAGCCAGTGGAGCCCCTTTCCAGCTTCCTTGATTGTCTGGGCTATGCTTTCACGTGCCACTGACTGAGTGCCCACTTCTTGGAAGAATTCTTAGCAACCCTTTCCTCCTACTGAGTGTCAGTCTGCCTCCCTATGTCCTGTACCCCCACCCTAACCATCTTTTGGAACTACACTTGAATAAACACGATTTTTCTTTAACTTATAGACAGTTCCCGTAATTTTCACTTCTATTAATTCTATTTAGTTTTTTTTTTTAATACCCCTTCTTAAATAGTGTCTTTTTTCTTAGGTTTTTAAATTCTTTTGTATGGTTTTAATTCTTTTCAAAATACTGTTTTGTTATCTCATCTGAAATTCTTGGGGAAGTGAGGTCTAATCCTGCTGACTCTCACTTATGGTGGATGATTTCCTTGTGTGTTTGTAATCTGGGACTATGCATTCATCTTCAGTGGGGCTTTATCTATGAACAACTCGTGTAGCCCAGGTTGAAGGCAAGTCCCTCCCAAATGGGTTGAGTTTGTTTTTCTGGTCACCTCAGCTTCTTATCTGTGATCACTATGTTAATTCTTAGTTTGGAGTTCCTAGTTCAAGTGGATAGAATAAAATTAAAGCCTGTGTGAGAATAGATCCTATTCACTGGCATCATAATATTAACTTGATCTTGGTTGTTTCCATTGATTAGGATGTCAGCTCCAGGAAAGAAGAGCCTTTTTCTCTCTGATTTTGGGCTCTGTTCCTCTATCTGCCTACAGCAGAATTTGGCACACAGTAGGCATTCAGTAGGGCTTCCCTGGTGGCTCCTGCAATGCAGGAGACCTGGGTTCAATCCCTGAGTGAGGAAGATCCCCTGGAGAAGGGAACGCAACCCACTCTAGTACTCTTGCCTAGAGAATCCCATGGACAGAGGAGTCTGGCACGCTGCAGTTCATGGAGTCGCACAGAGTCAGGCACGACTGAAGCAACTAAGCTGCTGCGGCAGCAGAAGGCACTCATAAGTATATGTTGAAAGGGAAAATTAAAGAATACCCACTTCACGGGTATCCATTAGGACTGTGTTTGCCCAGTTAAAAATTGGAGTTCTTCTCATAAAACAGGCAGATGCTACTGGTGATTCTGTGACTGAGTGATTTCAGTGCCTCTACAGTTTTTTGAGCCTTTATCTAAGGGTTGCAAGATGGCTACTGTAGCTCCAGTCATCGCATCCACATTCAAGGCAGAAGGAAGTAGAAGAAATTAAGAGTAAAGGAGGAGCACCATTGACATTTTTCCTTATCAGGTAGGTAACATTTTCCTAACAGCAAATTTCTGTTTTGATCTCATTTGCTAGAAATGGGGTGTGTGGGCATCCAGAAGAAAGGGGACTTTCTTTCTCCTGGAAAATGAGCATTTCCCTTATCTATGGACTCAACAGATGGGTAAGGGAGGGAGGAAGGTGACGGGGACACAGATGTGGTATCCCCTCCAAATGAGATTTTATTTATCTATATATATATATATGTATGTGTGTATATATACATATATATGTATAATTTAGAACAAAACAGGCCCTCAGAAAACAATATGGCCAAAAAGTATGGACACCTATTTCCACAATAATTATTAATTTTGTCATTTAAAGCTTCCATGATCCTGTGGGCATCAGATTTGGATTCTGGAGCCCACAGGCACTGAGACACCTATAGCTCAATGATCTCCCTCCTCCTCCCTCCCTCCTTGCTCTGTTCAAAGTACTGAAGCCCTTTAAAAAAAAAAAAAAAACACTTTACATTTTTCAACGTGAGCCACTTCCTGCTCTCATTAACTCCATTCTCAGTGACTTAGCCAGACCCCGATCCTGGCCCGAAGGAGAGAGCCGGACTGTCCAAGTCTAAGGTCCCTCAGGACCATAAGCAGAGCTGTTCAGCATCAAGGTTTCTCCCGAGGAGCTGAGATGAAAACAACAGAGGAGCCAACCTCGAGTCTCGGGCAGACCCTGGAGTGGCTGAGAAAGGAGCTGGTAAGGCTTTGTACTTCTTTGTACCTTACACCGTCACCCCATGTCTTCCGAGGTCCCCTGTTCCTACCTCCCAGGTGCCCCCTGGGCAGGGCAGAGCTGCAGGCTGGGGTGTGGGCCCCACAGGCTCCCATCTGGGATGAGCCACACAGTGCACAGTTGCCACCCCAGGCGCTGGGATAAGTAGGTCGTGGCCTACATAGGAGGCTCTGGGTGCAGCGCTTGCCAGACGGGTTTTAGAATTACACTGAGTCTGGTATGTGCCCAGCTCTGTGGCTTGTGGCCTCTAGCAAATGGCTTTGAACTTCAGTCTCCTTGTTGTAAAAGGGGGATGACAATCGTACTAACATCACAAGGGTTATTGTGAGAATTTGGTGAGGAGATGGTATAATTCACTTCGTGCTTGCTTGGCACATCTACCCTGGCTCTTATGGTCCCGGCTCAGCTGGAAATGGAGTACACCAGAGCTGTCTTAGCCGGGGCCTTCTAGAAAGCAGACACTTGCACAAACACTGGCGCATTCCTGCTTATGTGGAGGTGCAAGCCCTGAGGGGTGAGAGTGAGGGGAAGAGGTGCAGGGGCAAAGGCCAGTACTATTCCAGCAGATGCCTTGTCTTACCCAACTGGATGCCACTTACAAAGAAGTCCTAAAGAGGCCAGCAGCCCTCTTGGCAGCTGGTTCTCCTCACTGTGGGATTCTCTGCCTGGAGGAGGATCTACACCCTGCCCGAGAGAAGTTTATCCACCCCACTCACTCCTGTCTCCCGTTTCCTGTCTGAAATGTCCACGCTGTGGGTCACTAACTCTCCTGAACTTATAAACAGCGTTACCTGGTCCCTCAGTAACTGCTCAAGAAGCCAGGTCTTACATCTCTCCTTGCGATATTTCTTCCAGGTCCAAAAATAGAAGGATGCCCCTATAGTATGTGGGGACACTAGCCAAGAGAGAGAAGGAGGTGGTTTGGGGGAACACCAGAGGGCACCCAAGGTTTGTATCTCAATACGCCAGTTTCAACCCTGGGAGAATTTATCATCCTGAGGAGGAAGAAGAGGGCCATTAAAAAGAGACTGATCAATTCAACAACTTAAAAAACTAAAAAATAAAACAAAAAACGTGAGCTTCTACTTCTGGCTGGGGGGACGGTGGGATGCAGGGACAGAAAGGATTGTCCAAAAATGACCTGCCTGGGTTGCCAGGCAACAGACCAGCTGGGACCCAGCCCTGTCCCAGCTTGGTGGGAGGGGCTGGCCCAGTAGGGATCCTCATGGGTCCAGGGGACTCCAGTGGCAGGAGCTACAGCTTATTATAGGCTGCGTGCTGCTCCCTCCTTGTGCTCCCCTAAACACTGCGCCCCCACATTAAGACTGCTTAGTATCCGAACTCAAAGTGCTGATTTTCATTTGATAAAGTACTTCTCTCCTACCCATGAGGAGGAAGAACAGGTGGGGGTAGGGGGAATGACCTGTAGGTAGAGGGGCCTCCCAGGCCCAGATGAACCCCCACCTCCTCATGATGCCAAGAGATGAGTTTTGAGTCTGCACTTACTGGTCCCTGACTGGTAAGGTTCCCAGTCAAGCCTGCTTTAACCTCTGTCACTGGGAATTTGCATGACTCCACAGGACTCCCCTCTGTAGCCCAGCCAAGGAGCCCCAGCTGACTGTCAGGGAAGCATGTCCGTCACCCTACGCAGCTGAGAGAACAAATCAGTAGCACCAACAACTACCACGGAAGAAAATCTGGTGCTCCTCCTCCAATTCTGGAATCATAAAGCCCCCAAAGTCCTGCTGGGAGCTAAAACAAGGGAGAGATCCTTGGAAGGCAAGTAATTTCCTTTCCACTTTGCAGATGAAGAAATGGAGGCTTCGGTGAAAACATGGCTTCTGTGAGGCTGTGGGCTTGTCTCCGATTAGACAGTGAAGGAGACATCTTTCTGGGAAATGTCCAGTGCTCTGGCCGCTGCCTCACATGCTCCTTCTCTCTCCTAGGCTGAGATGCAGGACCAAGACCAGAGACTCCTGCTTACACTGAGGCACCTGCACAGCGTCCTGGAGGAGCTCCGCGCAGAGAGTGTCCCCTGGGAGGATGCCAGGTCGAGTGGCGGGACCTCCCCCATCAGAGCTCGAGCAGGCTCTGAAGGCAGGGCCCGCCAACCCTTTCCCTCCAGGCGCCTGGCCCATCTCCTTCAAGGGGTAGACAGCAGACGAAGTTCCCTCCCTTAACAGGCCGGAGACGACCTTGACTTTAACCCTCCCCCAACCAGTCTAAACTTTGATTGTGATGCTGTTGAAAGAGAGCACTGGAATGGGAGTCAGGGAGTCCAGGCTGTGGATTTACCCATGCCTTCATTCACTCTATGTCCCTGGAACTGTCACTCAGCTTCTCTGTGTCACTCTTTCCTCTCCTGTCACTTAACAGTATTTCAAAAATAAGCTAAGAGATGTGAATACATTTGGGAAACAGAAACATGTTATATGGCTTCCGGCCAGCACCATGGTAGTAATCCTATTCTTGGGAATTTCTCACAAGGTGGTTATTAAAACAAAGAAAGAACTCAGTGTGCCAGGGTGTTTATCCAGTGTTGCCATGGTGAAAAACAGAACCCCATGTAGTGACTTGCTGGTTGTTTTCAGGCCTTTTATTTCCCTTTATCTGAAAGCAACAGGCCCTACAACCACCCTGGCCATAGGGATCAGCATGTGACCAGGCTTGGCCAATTACAGTTCATCGTCACCCTAACAACATGATTGGCCCAATGGGTGGCCCATGCGACTCCACAGAGCCAATCACAAACCTTCTCTGGCATTACCCTCTTGATACTTGTTCTTCTGAAGTTGCAAAGCTGGGGCTGCCAGTGGCCAGGATTACTGTGAGGTGACAGAGACCTGCCTGCACTAGGAAAGAAAGAGGCTGATCAAAGAGAAGCAGAGAGAGGGTCATTCAAGAGACAGGCAGGCCAGAAGGGTGCTGGCTCTCTTTAGTCCCTGGTTTCAGACTCTAGTTCTGTGAGTTACTCCTGTTGTCTATCCAGAGCAAAAAACCAGAAAATTCCACCACTACCACCTATGAACTCAGGCACCAGTTTGTTTTTGCTTAAGCTAATTTGAGTAGGGTTCCCCTCATTTGCAACCAAAACGGTCCAGATGGTCAAAGAAACAAAGAAGAGAAATCAATAAAAATAATTGTTTTTCCCTCATTCAGGGTTAGCAACGCCAACCCTGTTTGGCAGGCAACAAGATGTATGATGTGGCAGAACCCTCAATTGTATGGGATGGAGTTATAACTTTGAAAAATTATACCTGCCTATAAGAAAGACTTTAAAATGGAACAGGTGAAAATAAAGTCCTGGTGTTAAGTCCAATTATCCTCAGTCTTTTTTTGTTTTTGAAAATCTTCTGGCATGTTGTTAGGATATTGTTCTTAATGGCTATGAAAAAGTAAACCCATTGCATAAAGAGGCAAAGGGTGGGGGGAGGGTTGTATTATATATATAATGTCTATAGTCAGACTAACCTGGGGTTGTTTCTATACAGTATTTGATAGTACAAAAAATTGTACTCTATCAATGACTGAATGCATAAACGAAATGTGGCACATACATACAATGGAACATTAGTCAACCTTAAAATGGAAGGAATTTCAGCACTGCTATAACACAGGTGAAACTTGAAGACATAATGCTAAGTGAAATAAGCAAGTCGCAAAAGGACAAATACAGTATGATTCTACTCACACGAGGTACCTAGTCAAATCCATGGAGACAGAAGGTAGTTCTGGTTGTCAGGAGTTGGGGAGCAGGGAGTCATTTAAGGGTTGCCGTGCTTCAGTGTTACCAAATGGCAGAAGTTCTGTGGATGGATGATGGTGATGGTGGTATAACAGCATGACTGTACTTGATGCCACTATACACCTTAAAATGGTTAAAATGATATTTATCTTATGTTCTATTTTGCCACAGTTAAGTAAATAAATTTTAAAATTACCTGCTCTGTAATGCTGGGGCTGGAGCTGGTTAGACTTTGCCAATAAGCAGGGTGAGCTAGAGGGACACCGCAGGGCTGGAGGAGGGAGAAAAGACTTGCTTCTCCATCCCTCCGCTCTTTAGCTCCTCTGGTGGCCTTCCTGCTCCCATGAGCATCACCCAGCAACGCTCCTTCACCTCACAGCAGCAATTCCTTCTGTGGCACCAGTCAGCAACCCCTTCTCTAGGTTCAGCTCCATGGGGCACTTACCCTAACTTCAGAGCCAAGAGCTCCAGCCAGAATCTCCTCCCCTGAAGTCTGCGTTCCTGCCCTCCTGGCCCCACCCTTCTTTCCAAGACTCAAGCCCCAGCTGAGCACACCTCCTTTCTCAGATACCTGAAGTGGACTACTGCACATCTTCTGCTTTATGTTTTTCAGTTTTGATCATCTCAGCCTCTTCTCTTTGTTCCTTCAGGCCTGGGTATGGTAGACACTTCCTGCAAATGCTACTTTCATTCTATCTTAGAGATCTTTTTATAACCTTTTGGTCATCCAGTTAACAACTTTATACTTGGTTAGCAATTCTCTATATTAAATTCTCTCTGTTAAAATAACTAGGGTGGTTTCTGTCTCCTGCCTGTCTCTGACTGACACAGTTTTCAACTTTGGGCTATCATTACCGATGCTTTGAGATCACGTCTGTTCATGTACATAAGCACAGTGCCCCTAGGATATACAGGTTTCCCCTGCTATCCAAAAGTAGAGTGTTCCTATGAAACATCTCACAAGCTGAAACCGTGTAAAGTGAAAAAACAGTTACCTTAAGACAGATCTTGCTAACAGAGGCACAAAATGAGATAAACTGAGATAAAGCACAGACACAGGTCAAAGCCAGACCAAAGCTGTGGTGGCCTGGTGCAGAGATGCTGAGTGCAGTTTCTGGGGAAGTGCAATTTCTGGGGAAATTCTTGGGGAAGGAGCTTGGTGGCCTCAGTCATCCCTGCCCCCTGCTGTCCCTCCCCAGGGTGTTTGCTGCCTCTGTAACAGCTCGCCCCAGATCAAACACTGAACATCAGTTTCACTTTTCACTCATTTTTGTAAAAGTGAAAATCAACTTGGGCTTTCTTTCAATTCACAAAAACAGTTACAAATGTAGATCTCTCATAAAAGTGAAATGGCGTCAAGTGAACTTTAGAAAAGCGACAGATACCTGTACAGCAAAGAGTTGAACTGGAGGTATGTGAATACTCAAGTTTACAGGAAATGCATTTTCCAAAGTGGGGCATTCACTTACACTCCCACAAGCTGTGTCCAAGGGCTCCTGTTGCTCCATATTCTTGCCAACAATTGGTATTATCAATCTTCTTAATTTTTGCCAATATACTGAGTGCAAAATGATGTTACATTGTGACCTTAACTGGCATGTTCCTACTTACGTAGTTGTTAACCTGAGTTTATTTCCAGCTCCACCATTTACTTACTTTTTGATCTTAGATGAGTTACTCAACCTCTCTGAGACTCAATTATCGCATTTATAAAAGGAGGGATAAAAATAGTATCTAGCTCATGGGATTAATATACATAATTGTATAACAGAATGCATATAACCCACCTTACACAGCACTTGGAATTGTAAAGGCTAATAAATGATAACATTATTATTACTGTATAATCACAAATTGACTTGTGAAACTATGACTATTACAAATAGACAAGCTTGTTAGCAACCATCATCAAGAGAAATATCTGCCTGACCATTCAAAGTAACAATGACATTTGCTTCCCATGCCCAATGCCAACCACTAGCCCCTTTTGCCTCTCCCATCTTCCCACAGCTGGGCCCTCAAACCAAAACCATCTGCCAATCCCCTCTCTACTAATCTGGGAAGATAAACCCTCCCCTCTCCTGGGGTATTTGTTGTTTTTGAAATTCCCACCTCTGGAACCAACGTTCAATTTCTGATCCCAGGTCAGAAAAAAACTCAGACTGAGCCCAGAGGCTGGGGGACAAGGGGATTGGAGTGGAAACGACATCCTCAGTGTGGGTTCCCAGAGGGCAGGGTTACAGATCATGTTTGTCCAAGCCAGCCAGTGCACACCAGAGAGAGCCTGGGGATCGTGATCATGAAGGAAAATCTAGGGTTTTCTCTGCTGAGGCAGCAAAAACTGGACTATACACCCAAGCCTCGCATCCAAGGGTGAGGAGAGAAGGGGGCACAGACAGGAAAAGGACTGACAAGGTCAGAAGCTAAAAAATTAGGAGCAGAACAACAGTACAAGATGTGATATTTATTGTCAGGACAGGCAGTTCAGGGCTCACACTGTGATTTCACCAGAAAGGATCAGAGGCTCGTCTTTACTTGCCAGTAGCATCCAGCCCTGGGCCAGGTGTGTTCTTGCAGAGTGTGTTCTGGCTGTATACTGGTGTGTAACAAAATGCTCCCAAACTGAAAACAGCATCATTTTATTATTGCAACAACCATTCATCATTGCAATAAATCACACTTCCCATGGTTCTGGGGATGGACTGGGCTCAGGTGGGGAGCTCTTGTTTTTGGTCTCTTCAAGTGGCTGCAGTCATATGGTGTCCAGCTTGATTCATCCCAAAGGCTTATTCACATGTCTGGCAGTGGATGTGGGCTGTTACCTGATCTTAGCTGAGACTGTCAGCTGGAACACCTACCCCTGAACACTCCATGTGGCCTGGGCTACCTCACAGCATAGTGGCTGGTGGCAAGAACGAGCATCTGAAGAGTCAAGAGGAAGCTGAATAGCCTTGATGACCCAGCCTTGGAGGTCACACAGTGTCACGTCCATTGTATCCTTTGCAGGAGAAGCCAGGCACCAAGCCCAGCTTACATGCAAGGGGAAGAGAATTAGACCATGTCTTGATGGGAAGAGCATCAAAAACTTGCACACGTGTTTTAAAGCCACCACTCCGTGTAAGACTGGATAGGTTTCCAGTGTGGTATACCAGCTGCAAGGACTAGGTGGGGCTTATTATAAACTCAGGCAGAATGATAAGCAGAATCTCATCAAAATCCAACAGAAGGAACTCTAGGAGGTGAAGGGTAGGTCTGGGTCTACAAGAGTTCACGTGTCACTCCAACATTACTGTGTTTCATTCAGTGTGTTCCTAAGAGGTGTGTTCAGTTCTGCTGCTATGACAAACCAACCTTGGGATCTCAAAATCTCACCCCAACCATGGTCCCTCCCTGGTTCACACTACATGTCCTACACTCCAGTGGGGGGCAGGGTGTGTGTGTCAGGGAAGGTGCTCATGCTCGGGGACCCAGCCATCATCTGCGATGTCATCAGATGCTACAGCAGGGAAGATACATTTGGAGAGTCACACACTGTCTCTTCCACATTTTAACCAGGTGGTGACACGCGTCACTTTTGCCCATAGCCCCTTGGCTAGAATTAGTCACATGGTGTGTCCCAGCCAGGGGAGGGAGTTGGCTGGGAAATGTGAGGTGTGGATGACAGTCTGGCAAGCACCACTGTGACAAACACACTCTCTATTCTCTCTCAACAACTGGCTTCCTCACCACATCAGAGCGGGTCCTCATCAGTCTCCATCATCCTCCAGAAGCTCCTAGGGTGCACTCTAGGAACGGGGACACCCAGGCTCACCTAGGCCTGCTGAAAGGAGCCTCTGAGTTGGGGTTGGGGAACTGAGTGTCCACCAGCCCCAAACCCTCAAGGGAAGGCTGAGAACCCAGGGCCGGGGGCTGTTCTGCCATCTGTCCTACTTCCTGGCTTTGGCTTCCTTTAACTATGTTTGGGCTTTACTTTCTGGTTTTCTTTCTGCCTTTTTTTGTTTATCCACTTCCATTGCTAAAGATTTCACGGTCCTGCTATTTCTCTACATTGAAGTCTATAGAAAGGGAATCTGTTGGATCAGCTCAACCTTTGACATCTGAGCGCATCATAGCAGGTTAGTATAAGGTAGGTTTGTTCTCTCCTCTGCCTCTTCTTCTTCTGCCTCCTCCCCTTCATCATCATTGTCAATACACGGGAAGTATAATGCAGTAATTGCGTAAGGGCCGTGACACCAGCATGCCTGGATTTGAATCCCAGGTCTGCTATATATTAGTCCTATGCCCTTAAGCAAATAACATAACTTTTCTTGCCTCCATTTGCTCCTCTGTAAAGTGCGGACACAACAGTTAATTACCTCACATACCTACTGAGCAAATGCAGTGAATCAGCATGGTCCTGGCACATCAATCTGAGCTATTATAATGAATAATAACAGCTACCATTTTTTAGCTCAGGACAGTGTAGTGGTTCCGTACAGCCTGGAGCCTCACTGCCAGCGCTCAAATCCCAGCTCTCCACTTACTAATGATGTGCCCTTGGGCAAGTCATTAAATTCTCTGTGCTTCAGTTTCATCCTGTATAGAATGGGAATGACAGTATACCTACCTTCTGAGGTTGTTGTGAAAGTGAGCTAACACGTGTAAAATACAGCCATGCCTGTCTTCTAATAAGGGCTGTGTATATGCCATGTAAGCTCTTCATTTTCATTATCAGTCATCTACTCTGACTACCAGCACCATACAAAACAGTGTAAAGATTTTGCCCTGAACCCACTCAGCAGCTCTGCAAGGGTGGTATCATATCTCCATTTTAGGAACGTAGGGCTTGGGTTTCAGTGGAACTAAGTGGCGCCAAGTAACACATTGAGTAAATCTCAGATCTACCTTCTGCCTAAGCAGAACTCTGACCCACAACACAATGGTGCTCTTCCTATCAGACGAAGTGGAGGGAGGGGTTCCGTGGGAAAGAGGATGCAGAGATCTTGGGTTCATGGGTCCCCCTCTCCCCTGCCACTCCTTCTGGCAAAGTCTGAGGAAAGACAGTCTGTGTGTGTGTGTGTGTGTGTGAAAGGAACTCAAAGACATCTTTAGACAACACCCTCTGGAATCACCATGGTTGGTGAGCAGACCCAGAGTCGAGGTGCCCCCAGGAGTGCAGCCCCTTTCTTACTCCCAGCAAATCATGAACCCAGTTCATAAGATGGGAATTCTGCCCTTCCTCTGCCCCCTGGTCACAGTCCCGCTCCTGTTTCACTGGACCAAAACCAAGATGTGTGCCAGACTGCACTCCCTGTGGAAGTTCTGGGGGAGAATCTGTTCCCGACCTTGTCTGGCTTCTGGTGGCTGCAGGCATTCTTGAGCTTGAAGCTACACCTCTGCCTTCTGCTCTGTGTGTGAACAATCTCTCTCTGCCTTCCCCTTACTGAGGATATGTGCGATTACATTTAGCACTCACCTGATAATCCAGGATAATCCCTCATCTCAAGATCCTTAAATTAATCACCTTGGCGAAGACACCCTCAGAGCTCTGCTCAGGTAGAAGGTAGATCTGAGATTTACTCAATGTGTTACTTGGGGCCACTTAGTTCCACTGAAACCCAAGCCCTACATTCCTAAAATGGAGATATAATATGTAAAGTAACATTAATGGGTTCCAGGGATTAGGATGTAGGGGCCACGTTTCCATCTAGCACAGTAGAGGATCAACAAAAGGGAATTTCCTTCTCATTCCTACTGGAAACCATTCTCTGCCAAAGTGCACGGCTAAAAAGAATTTTGTACAGCCGGGGATTACCACGGGCCCTGTCGGAAGAACGAGGACACATGCTTATTGAACATGAGCTATGCATGGGCACCATTGCATATCACCTGGCTAGGAAGTACCTGTTGATATTCCCATTTGACAGAAAGGAAGCTGAGACCCAAAGAGCGGGTGGTCAATGAAGGAAAAGCGGGGCAGTTGAAAGCAAATGAAACTGGTGGTTCAAACTTTGGTTTCTGATCGTTTTGTTTTTTTTTTGTTTGTTTGTTTGTTTTTGTTTTTTTTTTTGCGTTCCTTATCAAGGACTAAAGGACTTACTCGGTGGATGGGCGCCACCTGGTGTCCATGTGGAGTAACTCTTCGGTTAACCAGCCTGTTCTGCGTGGTGGGACTGCCTTCACTGTTTTCTTACTGTGGAACGGGTTATACTGGGAGGGGACACCGAGGCTTTCTGGCGCGGAGATCTAGGTTCAGCTCTGCCGCTGACTGAATGACCTGTGGCAAGTTACTTCTCCTCCTCTGAACCTTAACTCTGAAATGAAAATGACACCTGTCAGAGCTGTGGGAGACCTTGGGGAAGTGCTTTGTAAATGGAATAACCAGAGACAATGAAAAGAAGTATTATCTGCAATAAAACGGGTAACAGGTCTGGACTAATTTAAAAGAATACTTACTGTATTTGGTAGAAACCAACACAATACTGTAAAGCTATTATCCTTCAATTAAAAATAAGTAAATTGAAAGGACTTCCCTGGTGGTCCAGTGGCTAAGACTTAGCACTCCCAATGCAGGGGCCGGGGTTCAATCCCTGGTCAGGGATCTAGATCCCACATGCCACAACTGAAGATCCCAAGTGTCACAGCCGTGACCCAGCACAGCCAAATAAAGAAAGAAATACTTTTTAATAAATAAATAATTTTTTAAAAAAATAGAAAAATACTTATGGTGCATCTGCTCTGTGTCAGACACTGTTCTGGATGTGGGAATGTAGAGAAAAAATTAAATGGATAAAATTCATGTTTTCCTGCAGTCAACATGCTCGCATTCCAATTTCATTCATTTATCTACAAGTAGTTTTCTGGTGTGCCAGGCGCTTTCCCAAGCAGTGGGCACAGAAAGGATTTAATACATGGCTACCACACAGGGAGCAAGAACACAGGTCTCGGTAGGGACAGAGACAGGTTTTACACGGCCTGAAGCTTATAAAATTTAGGGTATTCTTTGACTAAAGAAAAAGAATAAAAAGTCATAAGTGCACCATTACATTAAAGAGGGGGGTTTTTCTTTTATAACTATGGAAGAAATAACAGCAAATGATGAAATTTTAAAAACTGACAGAAATTATAAAATTATAAACTCTGGAAATATAGCATAATATTTTAATCAATTAGCTGCCATAATATACCTCTGTAACTTTTTTCTATATATTCTTTGACCATATAGTCATAAGATAATGATTTATTTCTATAAATAAAGACAACAATTCAGTCTTTATAAGATTAAGTTTTTTGGTGGGTAGTTTTAACAATTTTCTCTAAGTTGTAAAGCTTAATGCCATGTAAGTTCTTAGGATTATTGTCAAATTAGAAAAAACTTCTGAATTTCTTTAACATTAATGCATGAGCTGTAACTCTTTAAAAATTTTTTTTATTGGAGGATAATTGCTTTACAATATTGTGCTGGTTTCTGCCATACATCAACATGAATCGGCCACAGGTATACATATGTCGGGGCTGCCCCAGGTGGCACTAGTGGCAGAGAACCTACTGCCAATGCAGGAGACAAGTAAGAGCTGAAGGTCCATCCCTGGGTCAGGAAGATCCCCTGGAAGAGTGTACGGCAGCCCACTCCAGTATTCTTGCCTAGAGAATCCCATGGAGGGAGAAGCCTGGCAGGCTACAGTCCATAAGGGTTGCAAAGAGCTGGACATGACTGAAAAAAACTTGCATGCACACGTGCATACATAGGTCCCCTCCCTCTTGAACCTCCCTCCCATCTCCCACCCCATTCCACCTCTCTAGGTTGTCAGGAGCATGGGTTAAGCTCCATGTGTCACATGGCAAATCCCCAGTGGCTATCTATTTGACATATGGCATGTATATGTTTTCATGCTATTCTTGTAATTTGTCTCACCCTCTCCTTCCCACACTATGTCCATAAATCTGTTCTCTGTGTCTGTGTCTCCACTGCTGTCCTGCAGCTATAAAAATGAATGCATTTGAGTCGGTCCTAATGAGGTAGATGAACCTAGAACCTACTGCAGAGAGTGAAGTAAGTCTGAAAGAGAGTCAAATGCTGCATATTAACGCATGTGTATGGAACCTAGAAAGATAGTATTGCCATTTGCAAGGCAGCAACGGAAACACAGACATAAGTCTTTTTATAGTGACTAAGCTTAAATACTTTTTGAGTTGACAGTCCATTAACTAGTTTTATTGTCAGCATCCCCATGTGGTGGCATAATATGAATTCCACATTATCTTCATCCATGTCAGTATTTCATGTCAAATAAGTGAGAAATCTGAATCTTTCCCCAAATCTTTCCCCAAGTATTTCTATAATTCACTTTTTTTTTTTTAAATCGGTTGTGCTGGGTCTTTGTTGCTGTGCTCAGGCTTTCTCTAGTTGTGCCAAGCAGGGGCTACTGTTTGTGGCCGTGTGCAGCCTTCTCATTGCAGTGGCTTCTCTTTTTGTGGAGCACAGGTTTTAGGCACATGAGCTTCAGTGGTTGCAGTATGTGGGCTCAGTCGTTGTGGTGCACGGGCCTAGCTGCTTCTCGGCATGCAATTTGTCTCACCCATGTGGAATCTTCCCAGACAGGGATTGAGCCCGTTTCCCCTGCATTGGCAGAGGCAGATTCCTATCCACTGTACCACTAAGGAAGTCCTATAATTCTCTTCTTTTAATTAATTAGATTAGCACGATCAAGTCTATTCATTACTTTGATTTGAAATGTATCTATTCCTCTTAATGAATTACAGATACTCTTTGGTATCTGTGGGGGAAATAGCAACCCACTGGGAAATCCCATGGACAGAGGAGCCCAGTAGGTACAGTCCATGGGGTCGCAAAAGAGTTGGACACGACTTAGCGACTAAAGAACAACAATCTGCAGGGCAATTATTCCCCTGCAGATACCAAAATCCACAGATGCTCAGGTCCTTTATGTAAAAGGACATAGTATTTGCATATAACCTACTCACACACCCCCATATTTTTAATAATCTCTAGATTACTTATAACATCTAACACAATGTAAATGCTATGTAAATAGTTGTCACTGAATGGCTGTTAGCTTTTGGAAATTTCTGGAATTTTTTTTCAAATATTTTGCTGAGGTCGATTGAATCCATGGATGCAGAACCTGTGGATATGGAGGACCTACTCTACCACTTTTGTTATGATCTACAGGTCACTTCATTTGTAAGACACTGCTAGGACAAAAATGCTAAGTGAGGCATAACCCAACACAATGAGATTATGAAACACTCAAATTTCCTCATAGACATTATGCTTGCTGTTTACAGTTCTCCATATCCCTACAAACACAGGACTTTGATATTTTTAGCTCATTCCATTTCTATTAGAAAGGAGGAAAAAACATGCAGGACATTCATAATTGTATAAGCTGCACTGCCAGATAATACTGCCTGGACTTTGCATGCATGCGTGTCTGCTTAGTCATGTCCGACTCTTTGGGACCCCCACTGGGCTCCTCTGCGCATGGAATTCCCAGGCGCAATATATTATGACAGAAGGAAATTTGAAAGACAATGATCTTAAATGGGCCCAAGGGAGGCAAGTGACTCCTGGAGTGGGTTGCCATTTCCTAACCAGGCTTTGCTAGGAACCAAATCCTCTGCATATAGTTTAATACATCTGATGATCAACAGAATTTTCTATAGACCAGCTCTGGTACCGTGTGTTTCAAATCTCTTCCTCACCCATTCTGTACACACCCCTGATGCTGGGCACTACTATAACCTGTGGCCCTGCGCCTTCCTGTCACAGTGCAGGGCGAGTTGGCACAGGGGACAATAGGAGTATTCCTGGAAGCCATTCCTACACTGGGATGGACAGCAGTGACCCAACTGCGGATGAAAGGGACTGCGAACCATATAAATGGTTCTTGACTTCGTCTGTTTGGGCCACTACAACAAACTGCCACAGACTGGGTGGCTAAACAACAAACATTTGTTTCTCTCAGTTCTGGAGGCTGGAAAGTCCAGGATCGAGTTGCCAGCAGACTTAGTGTCTGATGAGAACCTGTTTCCTATTCCATAGACAGCTGTCTTCTCATTGTGTCCTCACATGGCAGAAAGGTTGAAAGGTTTCCTTTATAAGGGAACGAATCCCACATTATTAACCCATCAACATGGAGCCCACATGACCTAATTATCTCCCAAGTGCCCCATCTCTCAATACTATCACATAGGAGATTAGGATTTCAACATATGAATTTCGGGGGACACGACATTCAGTCCGTAACACCTCTGAATCTAAATTAATGTACACCTAACTCAACTCTGCCTTAGCTGCACCCTTCCAGTACTGCATTGGAGCAATATATTATGACAGAGGGAGAGCTGAAAGACAATGATCTTAAAGGATTATAGTTAAATATCTTACTTCTGCAATGTTTATAAAAACATATACCCTGCTGAGCATATTGCTATGTTCTCTCAGGACCTTGGAGGGGCCCAGGCAAGCAAAGACCCTGAAACTGAAGATTCACTGTGGTCAGGATAAATCAACTCATAGAACATGAAGCTAGAATAATAAGTAAGGGGGAAGCTATGCAGGACCCTGTAGTTGTCAGGAAGGTGTCTGGTTTTACTCTAAGAGCAACAGGAAGACTTAAAGAGCTTTAAAAGGGGAGACTGCTCTGGCTGCAGTGTGGGCAATGGGCTCAAAGGAGGCAAGTGACGTGAGGGAGATTGCAGAGGAAGCTGTTACAGCTTCTCTAGTAGGGAAGTGGTAGAGAGGGTAGAGACAGTGAGAAATGAATAAAATCCTATTTGAAGGTAAAGTGATGGGCTTGATTGCTGCTGCTGCTGCTGCGTCACTTCAGTCATGTCCGACTCTGTGCGACCCCAGAGATGGCAGCCCACCAGGCTCCCCCATCCCTGGGATTCTCCAGGCAAGAACACTGGCGTGGGTTGCCATTTCCTTCTCCAATGCGTGGAAGTGAAAAGTGAAAGTGAAGTTGCTCAGTCATGTCCGAACTTAGCGACCCCATGGACTGCAGCCTACCAGGCTCCTCCATCCATGGGATTTTCCAGGCAAGAGTAGTGGAGTGAGTTGCCATTGCCTTCTCCAGATGGGCTTGATTATGGATTGATATTAAGAAGTTAGCATCAAAGACATCTCCCAGAGGTCTACCTGAGTGGTCACTGTGACACGGTTCCCTGAGGTGGGAAAAAGGGAGTGAAACCATTCCCAACTATGTGACCCTGTACCCGTGGCTTCTCCTCTCCGGGCCACTTCCTCATCACAAAAGGAGGGGAATTATTAACTACCTTGTGATACCCTACATTCAAGGGCAGAGGAGATACCCCACGTTCAAGGGCAAAGGAGAAGCCCCAGCAAGATGGTAGGAGGGGCGAAATCACATTTAAAATCAAACTCCATACCCACCAGAGACGCTCAGAGGGCTCAAACATACCTTGTGCACACCAGGACCCAGAGACCCCACAGAGTCTGAGACAGAACTGTGAGTGTTTGTTGAAGAGGTGCGGGTCAGTAGTGGCCTGCTGCAGGGTTGGGGGCACTGAGTGTAGCAGTGCTTGCATGGGACCTTTAGAAGGAGGTCACTGATTATCTTCATTACCTCCACCATAGTTTGAGCTCAGGGCTCAGGTCAAATAACAGGGAGGGAACACAGCTCCACCCTTCAACAGATAATTGGATTAAAGATTTACCTAGCATGGCCTCGCCCATCAGAACAGGACCCAGTTTCCCCCTCAGTCAGTCTCTCCCATCAGGAAGCTTCCATAAGCCTCTTATCCTTCTCCAGAGGACAGACAGATGAAAACCACAAACACAGAAAACTAACCAATCTGATCACATGGACCACACTTTTTGTCTAACTCAATGAAACTATGAGCCATGCTGTGTAGGGCCACTCAAGATGGACAGGTCATGGTGGAGAGTTCTGACAAAACTTGGTCTACTGGAGAAGGGAATGGCAAACCACTTCCAGTATTCTTGCCTTGAGAACCCCATGAACTGTATGAAAAAGCAAAAAGATAAGTCACTGAAAGATGAATTCCCTAGGTCGGTAGGTGCCCAATATGCTACTGGAGAACAGTGGAGAAATAACTCAGGAAGAATGAAGAGATGAAGCCAAAGCAAAAACAAGACCCAGTTGTGGATGTGACTGGTGATGGAAGTAAAGTCTGATGCTGTAAAGAACAATATTGCATAGGAACCTGGAATGTTAGGTCCATGAATCAAGGCAAATAGGAAGTGGTCAAACAGGAGATGGCCAGAGTCAGCGAACTAAAATGGAACAGAATGAGTGAATTTAACTCAGATGACCATTATATCTACTACTGTGGGTAAGAATCCCTTAAAAGAAATGGAGTAGCCCTCATAGTCAACAAAAGAGTCCGAAATGCAGTACTTGGGTGCAATCTCAAAAATGACAGAATGATCTCTGTTCGTTTTCAAGGCAAACCTTTCAATATCACAGTAATCCAAATCTATGCCCCTACCAGTAATGCCAAAGAAGCTGAAGTTGAACAGTTCTATGAAGATCTACAAGACCTTCTAGAACTAACACCCCCAAAAAATGTCCTTTTCATCATAGGAGACTGGAATGCAAAAGTAGGAAGTCAAAAAATACCTGGAGTAACAGGCAAATTTGGCCTTGTAGTACAAAATGAAGCAGGGCAAAGGCTAATAGACTTTTGTCAAGAGAATGCACTGTCATAGTTAACACCCTCTTCCAGCAACACAAGAGAAGACTCTACACATGGACATCACCAGATGGTCAACACCGAAATCAGATTGATTATATTCTTTGCAACCAAAGATGGAGAAGCTCTATACAGTCAGCAAAAACAAGACCAGGAGCTGACTGTGGCTCAGATCATGAACTCCTTATTGTCAAATTCAGACTGAAATGAAGAAAGTAGGGAAAACCACTAGACTATTCAGGTATGACCTAAATCAAATCCCTTACAATTATACAGTGGAAGTGACAAATAAATTCAAGGGATTAGATCTGACAGAGTGCCTGAAGAACTATGGATGGAGGTTCATGACATTATACAGGAGGCAGTGATCAAGACCATCCCCAAGAAAAAGAAATGCAAAAAGGCAAAATGGTTGTCTGAGGAAGCCTTACAAATAGCTATGGAAAGAAGAGAAGGGAAAGGCAAAGGAGAAAAGGAAAGATATACCCATTTGAAGGCAGAGCTCCAAAGAAAAGCAAGGAGAGATAAGAAAGCCTTCCTCAGTGATCAATGCAAAGAAATAGAGGAAAACAATAGAATGGGAAAGACTAGAGATCTCTTCAAGAAAGTTAGAGACACCAAGGGAAATTTTCATGCAAAGATGGGCACAATAAAGGCCAGAAATGGTATGGACCTAACAGAAGCAGAAGATATTAAGAAGAGGTGGCAAGAATACACAGAAGAATTATACAAAAAAGATCTTCCTGACCCAGATAATCACGATGGTGTGATCACTCACCTAGAGCCAGACATCCTGGAATGTGAAGTCAACTAGGCCTTAGGAAGCATCACTATGAGCAAAGCTAGTGGAGGTGATGGAATTCCAATTGAGCTATTTCAAATCCTAAAAGATGATGCTATGAAAGTGCTGCACTCAGTATGCCAGCAAATTTGGAAAACTTACCAGTGGCCACAGGAATAGAAAGAGTCAGTTTTCATTCCAATCCCAAAGAAAGACAATGCCAAAGAATGCTCAAACTACCGCACAATTGCACTCATCTCACATGCTAACTTGCCTTGTGGCTCAGCTGGTCGAGAATCTACCTGCAATGCGGGAGACCTGGGTTCAATCCCTGGGTTGAGAAGATACCTTAGAGAAAGGAAAGGCTACCTACTCCAGTTATCTGGCCTGGAGAATTCCATGGACTATATAGTCCATGGGGTTGCAAAGAGTCGGACACGACTGAGCAACTTTCATTTTCACACGCTAGCAAAGTAATGCTCAAAATTCTCCAAGTGAGGCTTCAACAGTATGTGAACCGTGAACTTCCAGATGTTCAAGCTGGATTTAGAAAAGGCAGAGGAACCAGAGATCAAATTGCCAACATCTGTTGGATTATCGAAAAAGCAAGAGAGTTCCAGAAAAACATCTACTTCTGCTTTATTGACCATACCAAAACCTTTGACTGTGTGGATCCCAACAAACTGGAAAATTCTTCAAGAGATGGGAATTCCAGACCACCTGCCCTGCCTCCTGAGAAATCTGTATGCAGGTCAAGAAGCAACAGTTAGAACTGGACATGGGACAACAAACGGATTTCAAATCAGGAAAGGAGTATGTCAAGGCTGTATATTGTCACTCTGCTTATTTAACTCATACACAGAGTACATCATGAGAAATGCTGGACTGGATAAAGCACTAGCTGGAATCAAGATTGCCAGGAGAAATATCAATAACCTCAGATATGCAGATGACACTACCCTTATGGCAGAAAGCGAAGAAGAACTAAAGAGTCTTTTGATGAACGTGAAAGAGGAGAGTGAGAAAGTTGGCTTAAAACTTAACATTCAGAAAACGAAGATCATGGCATATGGTCTAATCACTTCATGGCAAATAGATGGGGAAACAGGGGAAATAGTGGCAGACTTTATTTTGGGGGGCTCCAAAATCACTGCAGATGGTGACTGCAGCCATGAAATTAAAAGACGCTTGCTTCTTGGAAGAAAAGTTATGACCAACCTAGACAGCATATTCAAAAGCAGAGACATTACTTTGCCAACAAAGGTCCATGTAGTCAAAGCTATGGTTTTCCCAGTGGTCATGTATGGATGTGAGAGTTGGACTATTGTAGGAGACAGGAAGAATAGAAGAAAAGCAGGCCCAGGCCAGGGCCACAGAAATAATTTATAATTATTGATAAATTGGATGCTTTAAGCCATGGGACTCTTGGAACAAGTCCAGAGGGAACAGTTCATAATCTTGAAAACAAGATATGATCCTAGGGGTGGAAAACCAACCCCAGACTGTTTCCCAAATGGCCTCTCAGAGTAACGTGTTTTTCCGGATCTGGAGGAAATCTATAAATAAGAATATTAGTCTTAGTTACTAATTTGTTATTGATTACTGTTTCTTGTTTACCCAAAGGTTAATGATCACTTTGTTCTTTGGCCCTGAAGGCCACATAAGTTACTGCTTAACCCCCTGCACCATTCCTTCCTTCAGGGCTGAGAGTGTAACAAAGCTGGCAGGGATTCCGTTTCGGCACCTTCATCTTGGAGCGGTGTTGGTCTCCTGATCCTCGCCTTTCACTGAACTCTTGTGTCTCGTTTCTGATTCTCCCGCCGCATCACGCTTTCGGAAACCCTGCTTGTCGAGCTGGACTGAACAGGGGCCTGAAAGTGGAACTAGCCTCGAGGCTAGGCTCCTAGCGGCGGAGAACGCAGGGAAGTCCAGCCTGCTCTGGCGGACGAGGAACGAACCTTGGTAAGCACACCCCTCCGGATTTGTCAATCAGGGTAACAATGGGGCAAAATCCTTCTAAGCATAGTGACTGTATGCAAGTGTTAAAAACTTGGTTAAAAAGTTCGGAGGTTGAGATTAGCTCAATCCTCTTTTAAAGAATTGTTTACTGCCACTGAAAAATATTGCTGCTGGCTAGCTTCAGACAGAGGGACTTTGAGGTAGGAATGGCAAGAAGTTACGCGTTGCCTGCGCTGTGCCTTCCCACGCAGGGAAAAGATTCCTTTGTCTGTATGGTCAGTAGGGAATTTCATTAGCACAGCTTTAGGACCACTGCAGTCCGAAGGCTCGGATTCAGGGGATTCTACAGAACAATTACAAGAACAAATGGAGGAAATGAATTTATATGATAACATTGGTGATGAGGAAGAGAAGCAGTCAATAAAACCGAAAAATAAGAGCCGAAAGAGTGACAAGTCAAGAACAGATCTTGCTCTCTAGTCCGACTGCATCTCTGGTTGAGCCTCCTCCGTTCAATCCTGAAACCCCCTGGGATGATGGATTTGCTTTTAAACCACAGATAACTGTGCCTAGTAAAATGACGCCTTTACAAAAGGGGGTTCCTATGGCACTATTGCAGGGGGATGAAGACGCTTTAGTTCTCCCTGTGGCTGTAACTCAGATCCCACCAGATCCTCAGTGCCGACAAGGAGGAATGTATTATGATTACAGCGCCAAACCATCTAAAACTATATGGGAGATAAAACAGGCATGTACCCAATATGGAACTAATTCTCCTTATACCATGGGACTAATTCAGGGACTTTCACAAGCTGACTGGTTAATTCCTTATGATTGGGAAATGATAGCCAGAACTTGCCTATCCACCTCAGGATTTTTATAATTTAGGACCGGGTGGCAAGATGAGGCAAATCAACAAGCTCACAGAAATGCAACAGCCAACCAGCCAGTTAATATAACGCTTGATCAATTAATGGGTACCAGAGGCTATGGTTTTTCCTGTGGTCATGTATGGATGTGAGAGTTGGACTGTGAAGAAGGCTGAGCGCCGAAGAATTGATGGTTTTGAACTGTGGTGTTGGAGAAGACTCTTGAGAGTCCCTTGGACTGCTAGGAGATCCAACCAGTCCATTCTGAAAGAGATCAGCCCTGGGATTTCTTTGGAAGGAATGATGCTAAAGCTGAAACTCCAGTACTTTGGCCACCTCATGCGAAGAGTTGACTCATTGGAAAATACTTTGACGCTGGGAGGGATTGGGGGCAGGAGGAGAAGGGGATGACAGAGGATGAGATGGCTGGATGGCATCACTGACTTGATGGACGTGAGTCTGAGTGAACTCTGGGAGTTGTTGATGGACAAGGAGGCCTGGCCTGCTGCGATTCATGGGGTTGCAAAGAGTCAGACACGACTGAGTGACTGAACTGAACTGAGGAAATTTTGGCGATGGCACCCAACTCCAGTACTCTTGCCTGAAAAATCCCATGAACAGAGGAGCCTGGTGGGCTGCAGTCCATGGGGTCGCTAAGAGTGAGACACGACTGAAGGGACTTAGAAGCAGCAGCAGCAGCAGAGGAAATTTTGGCACCCAAGCTCGGTTATAATTTGATGATCAATTACTTACTCAAGTGAGAATGATATGTTTAAAAGCCTGGGAGAGAATAAATCCACCCCAACAAGCCTCGGTTTCATTTGCCCAAATTAAACAATCAAATGGGGAAACATTTGTAAATTTTATCACAAGGCTACATCAAAATTTGAACAAAACAGTGTCATGGCCTGGTTTGAGAGATTTGCTGATGCAAGTTCTTGCTTATGACAATGCTAACTCAGAATGAAAAAAGGTGATTCAGCCTCACAAAGCACAGGGCGCCCCCCTAGAAGAATATCTTAAAGTTTGTCAGGATATTGGGTCAGAACCATATAAAATGCAACTCCTGGCTCAAGCATTGTCTAAGGCTAATAAAAAGACAGATATGAGATGTCACCAATGTGGAAAATTAGGACACATTAAAAAAGACTGTAAAGGAAGAAATTTAAAAAAGACAAAAAAATGATATCAAGACTCCAGGATTATGCCAAAAATGCCATAAGGGAAATCACTGGGCAAATCAATGTAGGTCAAAATTTCATAAAGACGGGACTCCCCTGTCAGGAAACGGGAATCGGCGCCTGGCTCAGGGCCCCAAAAACAATGCAGGCACTTGGAACGCAGTTCCTTTTGCCTACCCAGCTCAACCTCATGAAAACAATCAGTTCATGACTTACTCCCCGCAACATCAGGGAGCGCAGCATTAGACATACCAGGCTTAGAAAATTTAGTAGTAATGCCCTCTATGGGAATATATAAAATACCAACTGACATCTGGGGACCCCAACCTAAAAATACTGTAGGTTTAATAATAATAAGAAGCAATCTCACTTTAAACGGGGTCGAAGTTCAAATAGGAATAATAGATGAAGATTTTGAAGGAGAAATACTTATAATGCTAATAAAACCCAATGTTCCCTATCAAATATTGAAGGGAGGTCAAATTGCTCAATTGTTATTATTACCTTATATAAAATTAAATTCTCCTAAAAAGAGAATAGAGGAACTTGGAAGTACAGGAAAACAAGTATTTTGGCAAACTTTTGTTACAGACGAAAGACCAAAATTAGAAATAAAAATTATGGGAAGGCGATTCCCTGGACTTGTGGACACAGGGGCAGATGTTTCTATCATTGCCTCTAAACACTGGCCTCGATCCTGGCAGTTACAACAAGTCCTTACAATTATTACTGGAATAAGAACAATGAGCAATACAGCTCAGAGTGCATGCCCTGTGTGTTGCCAGAGGCCCGATCAACAAACTGTTATGCTTCGACCATTGGTCACTGATATTCCTATTAACTTATGGGCCGTGATTTACTTATGCAATGGGGAGCTTATGTTACAATACCTCCCATAATGTCTCAGACAAAACAAATTATGACTAATATGGGACTTCACTCTAGTACTCCTCAAAATTTAGCCTAGGGGCCACTGTTCCAAAGACTGCATTAAAAATAAAATGGCTTTCAGATAAACCTATATGGGTGGAACAGTGGCCTTTATCAAAAGAAAAAAATCGAAGCCTTACAAACGCTAGTAGAAGAACAATTAAAATTAGGACATATAGTAGAAACGACTGGCCCTTGAAATTCACCGGTCTCTGATTAAAAAGAAATCAGGTAAATGGAGAATGCTTACAGATTTAAGAAAAATCAATGGCTGTTATGGAACCCATAAGAGTATCACAACTTGGACTTCCTTCTCCCGCTATGATTCCAAAGTGATGGACAATTATTATCACCGATTTAAAAGATTGTTTTTTCACTATCCCATTAAATCCTAATGATGCTCCAAAATTTTGCTTTTACTATTCCATATTAATAATAAAGGCCCTACCTAGTCAGCGATATCACTGGACTGTTTTGCCACAAGGAATGATGAACAGCGCCACCTTGTGTCAACACTTTGTAAATCAGCCTTTATGTTTAATTAGAGAAAAATATCCACAAGCCTATATTATTCATTATATGGATGATATTTTATTAGCATACTTTGATAAGAAAATTCTTCAACAAATATTTTTAGAAACCCAAAAGATTTTATAATTGTATGGATTAATTATTACAGCAGATAAAGTTCAAATTGAAGCTCCTTATCAATATTTGGGTTATATATTAAATAGAAACACTATCTCCACAAAAAAACACAGATTCGAATTGATCAATTAAAACCTTTAAATAATTTTAAAAAATTATTAAGTGATATTAACTGGCTTCATCCAACCTTAGGGATTCCTAATTATGCCTTTAAAAATCTATTTAATATATTACAAGGAAATAATGAATTAAAAAGTCCTTGGTCTCTAACCCATGAAGCCAAAATAGAAATACAACAAATTAATCAGGCAATTCAAAAGCAACAATTGACCAGGGTAGAATTAAATCAGCCTATAACAGCCTTAATTATGGCCACTCCATATTCTCCCACAGGAATAATCTGGCAAACAGAAGCTATAATTGAATGGGTCTTTTTGCATCATAAACAAAATAAATTTATTGACTACTTATGTTGATGTGGTTAACAAGTTAATATTGAACAGGAGAACTCGTATTCAACAATTGTTGGGTTATGATCCAAAGACTATAATAGTACCATTTTCTAAAATACAAATTGAACATTTATATATTCAAAATACTGAATGGCAATTTGCTCTTTCTGATTTTATTGGCGACATTGATTGCCACTACCCTTCTAAGTTAATCAATTTTCTTAAAATACATGCTTTGATTCTCTCTAAAATAAAAAAAAATAGAGCCTATTCACAATGCTGTCACCTATTTTATTGATGCAAATAAGGACCTCAAAACAGGTTCTTTTGGTCCTACTGAAGATTTGGCAATCTAAATATCCTTCTGTACAACAGGCTGAGTTAGAAGCTGTATTATTATATATTAAAGAACCTGTTAACATTGTTTCTGATTCACAATATGCTGTCAAGGTTACTTCTTTAACCGAGACTGTAACAATACCCAACTCTAATCTGCCTATTATTCAACTGTTTAATCAATTACAAAATGCTATTTTTTATAGAAACAATCCTTTTTATATTACTCATATTCGATCCCATTCACAACTTCCAGGAGCTTTAGCAGAGGGAAACAATACTACTGACACTAAACTCATTTCATTTCTTTCTCATCACAATTTCATGAACTAACACACTTAAAAGTTAAAGGACTATAACATAAATTTCAATTGACTTGTCAACAAGCTAAAGATATTGTATCTCATCGTCCTTCCTGTCAACAAGTTAATTCTACTCCGACGTTGCCTGAAGGTGTTAACCCACAGGCATTATTTCCCAACGATATTTGGCAAACTGATGTAGCACACATTCCAACATTTGGCAATGCTGGACTAGTCCATGGGTCTATTGACACTTATTTTGGAATATCTGCATCACATCATACTGGAGAAACTGCAAATCAGTGGGTCTCTCACTTCAAACAAGCTTTGCTTACATGGGACTCCCTAAACATAAAAAAACCTGATAATGAACCAGCTTCTACAAGTGAAAGTGAAGTCGCTCAGTCGTGTCCGACTCTTTGCGACATCATGGACTCTAGCCCACCAGGCTGTGGGGCCCTAAATGGGAAACCTTGAAAAAGAAAGGCTAGCTTTGCGGTTTAGCGCTAAGATGGCGCCTGGCGGAAGAGATGAGGGCACGGCCCAAGTTGCTTATTAAAACTTTTGATTGGCTCTCTTGATTTCCGTGCGTGTGGACAGCGCGTGATCACCATAGACTCTTGTTACAATGAAGCGCATGATGGAGTTACAATGAAGCGCATGATGACTTGACCTTTAACGTGATTGGTCCAACCCTCGCAAACCCCCCCCCCCCCTTGCTTGCCTATATAAACCAAGAGTTTGTGGCAATAAAGCGGAACTGCTTAGACGGAAACCCTGTCGCGTTAGATTGTCTCTCGCTCGCCGAGGGGATGGGTTGGTGGACAGCAGGCTCACCTCTCCTCGGGACCCCTCGGCTTTGCTGAGGGAAGTTCCATTGCCTCTGTCTTTCTGCGGATCGCCCCCCGCACCAGGCTACATGGGATTCTTCAGGCAAGAATACTGGAGTGGGTTGCCATTTCCTTCTCCAGGGGATCTTCCCAACCCAGGGATCGAACCCAGATCTCCCACATTACAGGCAGATGCTTTAACCTCTGAGCCACCGGGGAAGCCCTAGCTTGTACAAGTCACACGTTAAAATTATTTTTTGAAGACCGGTCTATTAAACACATCACTGGAATTCCATATAAGCCACCAGGACAAGCTATAGTTGAATGAGTCCACTGAACATTAAAAAACACTTTACAAAAACTAAAAGGGAGAGAAAGGTATAGAATAGGACCTAATTTCTCAAAAGATAAATTAGCAATAGCTCTTTTTATTTTAAATTTTTGGGGTATTAGAGGGGACAATACAGAACCAGCAGCACAATATATTGGACAAATAAACTGCTAATGATTTGCTTTCTAAAAAAGAAACCTTACAACAAACTCAACAAGTCTTATGGAAAGAAAATAAGAGTTGGAAAAGGGAATTTTACTTAAACAAGGACGAGGTTAATGCTCTTATTTTAACAGAAGAAGTTGAACATCGGTGGATCCCAGAGTGAAAAATCTGGCCCTGGAAACAAAAGGACCTACTTCGATATAGACCCACTGTTTGAACCCCCGCTTGGAGCCATGTCACTGCTGATCCTTAATCCTGGACTATCTCTATCAAAAATAACCCAAGAAGCATCTTTGCCAACTTGGGGACAGATAGAGAAACTATCTCTGGAGGCAGAGAAGATGGTACACAGAAGAAGACTGCCAGAAACACCAGACAACCTGTTCTTGGCTATGGTCACTTTGCTGACCATGGTGGTAAGTACACAAGCTATAGTCATGACTATTGGACTTACATACCTAATCCTCCCCTGATGAGACCTGTGACTCTGGAAGATTCGCCAGTCCCATTATTTGTAAATGATTCTGCCTGGCTCCCCGGACCATATGATCAAAATCTTCCTATTAAAAAGGAAGAAGAAGGTTGTCAGTTGGTAAATTATACTGTTGGCTCTGATACCACTCCTATTTGTATTGGTTTTGGAAGTATATGCCTTAAAACAGGATATCAAAAATGGCTGTCAGTTGTCAAAGAATCAAATGATAATAAGACTTCCTTCTTTCTCTTAACTGCTCTTTTTTAGAAAAGGAGGAAACTTCCAGCATGATGAATCCACCTGATTTTCCTGATTGTATGGCTGAAATTAGCCATGGTACTGAAAATTAGATACAATGGAAGGGATCAGAAGGTCACTTATTATTAAATGTTACAGAAGGCTCCATTATCAATTGGGGACCCCGAGGAACCCCTAAACGTAAAGAATCTAAAGTGTTTTCCCCATGGGTATGTAAAAATAAGGCCCTTATTACTTATGGTAGTCAATCCCTCATATGGCATCGGGAAGGATTTGCCCCTCCATGCCTCGTTTAGATCATTACCCTATTCATAATGAAATATGGAACATACCCATGGCTTAGAAAAAAACTAATCACTTGGAATGGAGGATATACTGAATATATTTTAAATGACCCAAAAGTTACCTTTTAACTTTACAAAAAACTCTACCCACACTATTCAAACTTGTGTAAGAATTCCTTTTGTTTTTATGACTGGACCAGCAAAATATGATCCCAATTTGGGATTAATAATATGTCTTAATTGTTCATTTTATACATGTATAAATAACACCATTCTTTTTAATGAAAGTTGGCAAAGTATTTATATTCTTAAAACCAGAACTGGCATATGGGTTCCAGTTGATTTACAATGACCTTGGCAAGAAAGTCCTACATTATATGCTATTGAAGGAATATTGTAAAATCTTAAACATATTAAACGTTTTCTGGGATTGCTAATTGCTGCCATCTTAGGCACTATAGATAGCTATTACCACTTCGGTAGCCATAGCCAGAGTGGCTCTTCATCAGTCTATAGAAACAGTTCATTTTAGACAAGAATGGCATAGAGATGCCGACGTCCTTTGGACCCCTCAACAAAAAATTGATGGAGAGTTGGCCTCCCAAGTGGAGGCCTTCAACAATCTGTTATTTTATTAGGAGATCAACCGGTCAGTTTACAAAAACAGATGAGACTAAAATATGATTGGAACTATACTTCCTTTTGTGTAACGGCTTACAAATATTATAAGACACAATTCAATTGGGATAAAGTTAAACAACACCTATTGAACCATGGTAATATTTCTGTAGATATTCAAGACTTACAACAAGATATATTAAAAGCTTTTAATAAGCATCTCAATGTAATTACTGGATCAGATTATCTTGATAAGTTCCTGATAATCTTTCTTCTCTTAATCCCTTAAAACAGATCAAAACATTTGGATATGGAATTGCTCTGGTTATGGGAATGCTGTTAATTATATGTTTGTGTTTCTGCATAGTCTGGAGAAGAACAATCAAGAGACAATGAAACCAACAACAGCAACTAGTGTTTCTCACCATTTCTCATCTTGTGGAAAATCAAAAAGGGGGAGATGTAGGAGACAGGAAGAATAGAAGAAAAGCAGACCCCGGAGAGGGCCACAGAAGGAATTTATAATTATTAATAAACTGGAAGCTTTAAGGCATGGGACTCTTGGAACAAGTCCAGAGGAAACAGTTCATAATCTTGAAAACAAGATATGATCCTGCGGGCAGGAAACCAACCCCAGACTTTTTCCCAAATGGCCTCTCAGAGCAACGTGTTTTTCGTATCTGGAGGAAATCTATAGATAAGAATATTATTCTTAGTTACTGATTTGTTATTGATTACTGTTTCTTGTTTACCCAAAGGTTAATGATCACTTGGGCCCTGAAGGCCACATGAATTATTGCTTAACTCCCTGCACCATTCCTTCCTTCACGGCTGAGAGTATAATAAAGCTGGCATGGATTCAGTTTCAGCACCTTCACCTTGGAGCGGTGTTGGTCCCCTGATCCTCACCTTTCACTGAACTGTTGTGTTGTTTCTCATTCTCCCGCCTGCATCACGCTTTCGGAAACCCTGCTTGTAGAGCCGGACTCAACAGAGTATAAAGAAAGCTGAGCGCTGAAGACTTCATTCTTTTGAACTGTGGTGTTGGAGTAGACTCTTGAGAGTCCCTTGGACTGCAAGGAGATCCAACCAGTCCATCCTAAAAGAAATCAGTTCTTAATGTTCATTGGAAGGACTGATGCTGAAGCTTAAACTCCAATACTTTGGCCACCTGATGCAAAGAACTGACTCGTTGGAAAAGACCCTGATGGTGGGAAAGATTGAAGGCGGGAGGAGAAGGGGAGGACAGAGGATGAGATGGTTGGATGTCATCACCGACTCAATGGGTAGGAGTCCGAGTAAACTCTGAGAGTTGGTGATGGACACGGAGGCCTGGCGTGCTGCAGTCCATGGGTCGCAAAGAGTCGGACACGACTGAGCAACTGAACTGAACTGAATATTTACTGAGCATTTATGATTGCTAGGCTCTTTACATGCTTCATCTCACTCATCCCTTACAATATCCCATGGCACAGGTACTTTCATTATCATTTCCAATTTACAGGTGAGAGAAACTGAAGTTAAAGAGATTAAATAACTTCTCCAGGGAGCTCCTCGCTCATAAGTGGGAAACTCCATTCTAGTGACATTCAGAGGCCAGGCAGAGAAGTTAGACATTACCACCTAACACAATTATTCTGTAGGGACCAGGTTCCTGAACAGTGAACTCCACGAGCAAGCCCCAGGTGGAAAACTTCACGCCCTGCCGCTACCTCCCCGCCCCGGTCCGGGTTCCCTCCCTTACCCAGTCCTTTGCCGCAGCCACTCCCTGCGGCCCGAGCATTAACCCCGCCCACTCCTGCCGCCCCGCCCCCAGGTCTGCTCCTGCCCACTGCCCCGCCCGGTTCCCAGATGCCTCTCCCCTCTCCCCGCCCCAGTTTGGGGCCTTGTCACTCAGTGGCCCCGCCCCTTTCCCCGCCCCAACCCGCTGCCCTGCCCCGCCTATCGCCTTGCCGCGCCCTCCCTGAAGCCTACCCGATCTGGGAGCTGAGCGTCTAGGACCCACCTCGCAGACCCGGCGACTCCTGCTCCAGGACCTGCTTCGGCTCTTCTCGCCTCAGACCCGGCGCTGGAAGTAGGGCGCTGGGTGTGATCCGAGGACTGGAGGCTGGCTGGGTCACGGCCACCTTCATCCCCACAAGTGGCCTTGCCAGGCTCCTCACTGGCGCGAGTCCTGAGGGACCCTCTGAGGAGAGGAAACCGGCGCTTGCGGTCACCCCTCAGCCTCAGTGTTTCCCTCTGAGCCTCGGGTCTTCAACTCTGAGGAATCGTGTGTGGAGGAAGCCCTGGACGTCCGTGTCCTTGATGCTCGTCTTTTCCTCACACCCCTAATCCCCACCCAACCCCAGCGCCTTCCATTCCTCTCCCTTCTTTCCTTGTCTCTCCCACCCCCTCCCCCGTGGCTCTTCCCCCACCTCCCCCGAGCGTCCACTTTCTGCCCTAAAGCTCCCCTTCACCCACCGCCCTCGCTCCTCACCAGGGACCCCTTCCCACGAATTAAGCCTACTCCCTGGCTTCTACTACCATGTTTTAATACTATCCTTCGCTTTACGTTGGGCTTCCCTGGTCGCTGAGACAGTGAAGAATCCGCCTGCAATGCGGGAGACCCGGGTTCGAGCCCTGCGTCGGGAAGATCCCCTGGAGAAGGAAATGGCAACCCATGCCAGTGTTCTTGCCTGGAACATTCCATGGGCAGAGGAGCCTGGCGGGCTACAGTCCATGGAGTCGTAAAGAGTCGGACACGACTGAGTGACTAACACTTTTCTTTCCCTAGCTATAGGTTGTATGAACTCAATTCAACCTACAAATAACTCTCAGGACATTGGGACTTTCGTGAGGGATTTGGGCCGGGGCGGGGGAGGGGGCGAGGGGTGGATTTTGTGGGAGATGGGGGATTGGAGGCTCGAGAAAATCAATGTCTCAGGAATACTAAATCACAGGTTTATTTTTTTCTTAAAATTTACAAATAATCATACATGTGGGAGCAATTGAAAAGGACAAACTGGAATTTGTTCCAAGATACCAAACACACAGATTAAAAAGGAAGACAGTGGAGCCAAGGCAGACAAAGGCCATACACATTAAAATCTTTACCCCACCCGTTGAGAAATGTGGTTTGGTAGATTGCATAATCACATTTATTTTGGTCCAGTGATTTGATTCTTGCGGTGAAAATGGCATTGATCACCTAAGGTTTTGATTCTGGGGCTGATTTTGTTTTCGTATTTATTTTGGTTCAGTTTTCCCTTTTTTTGGAACTTTAAGAAGCAAAAGGGTGCTTTTCTAGTGGCAGGTTAAGATTACTTATATGTAAGCAATAACTTTATTCTTTGTAAGTCATTCAAGGTGTCCTGACATTCCTTTGATAATAATGGAGCCTTATGATGTTGCTGAGACTAGTACAGTGTGTAGAAATGTGCATAAATTTTTTACCTTTAAGTGAACGTTTTCTTTTACCATTCTTATTTCAAAACATTCAAATCCGATTCTTTTTTGTTCTTCTGATTCTTTTTCTATAGTCTCTTGTTTTCTTAATTTTTCTACTTTATGGTCCTTTGGATTTCCATTATTTTAACTTCATAAATTAATACATCATTGAGTAAACCGTAGTATCTTAAAACAAAGGAATTCAATACCTGGATATGAATCAATGATCTGACACTTCCCAAACTCAAGTTTTAGAAAAGTGGTTACCTGTGTTTGCTTTTCTTAATTTTTTCCACCGTGTGTTATTCTTTCGTTTTCCCCCTATTTCCATTTCCTGGTTTTTTTTTCCCCCAGTTTTCCTTCTCTATTTATTTGACCACGTGTGTGTGCTAAGTTGCTTGTCCGACTCTTTGTGACCCCATGGACTATAGCCTGCCAGGCTCCTCTGTCTGTGGGATTCTCCAGGCAAGAATACTGGACTGGGTTGCCATGCTCTCCTCCAGGGTATCTTCCTGACCCAGGGATTGAACCTACATCTCTTATGCCTCCTGCATTGCAGGCGGGTTCTTTATCACTTGAGCCACCTGGGAAGCCTGTTATTTGATTATGCTGCTGCTGCTGCTAAGCTGCTTCAGTCCTGTTTGACTGTTTGCAACCCTATGGACTGTAGCCTGCCAAGCTCTTAGAATTCAAATCCTTTATATAGTATATGTAAAATGTAAGAAATGCTCAGTGATCAGAATACATTTAAACCAGGTGCTATACACAGTTTATTAATAGAGTTCTGTCATTAGTTTATAGTTTTGTATTTTAAAGCAGTTTCTTTTTACAAGAAAGTAATTTGAATTGAGTAATCTATTAGAAGTTAATATGTTATAGAATTAATGAGAAATGGTTTTGCTTACTGTAAAATAGCACAAAAGTGTTTTATATTCAAATTTAAATATCTTTTCATATTCTCTCTAGTTCATTAAATATTACTAAGGAATACAGGCAACATGTTCTACACACATGTCCTTATGAGTAAGCGAGGGCCATTGGCCAAAATCTGGCTTGCAGCTCACTGGGAGAAGAAACTCACAAAGGCCCATGTATTTGAATGTAATCTAGAGATAACCATTGAAAAAATTCTTTCTCCTAAGGTATGTTATTGATTAAAATTATAGGATGTATTTACTTTGACTTGTGGAGAGGAAAGGAATTAAAAGACATTATACCATGCAATGTATTTCCTAGGAAGTTTTACTACTCAAATGGTCTTCTTTTTTTTAAATTTCTAAGCATTTATCATCTGAAAGTAAACATATATTGATTTCTGTTGGTAATTAACTTTTTAATATGTTTATCATAAATAGATTGGATCCTGAAGGATAAAGGCCATGCTTTATAACTATTTTGTGATTGTTTCTTATTTGCTAACAAAATATTGTATACATAGTAGGTACCAAGTGAATATTTCTTAGAAAAATAATGAATGAATGAATAGGGAGAGTAGAAGGAAAGGAGGATTGAGTATAAATAGAAATATATGTGAAAACGTCATTAAACAAAGCACTATATTCATTATAAAACAGTTACAAGTTAGAATTTGCATTAAAATATTTTAATATTTGTATTGGTTAGGTATTTTTCTTAAGAGTATGAATTATGGATTATATATTCAATATATTCAATATATAATATTCAATATATAATATATTCAATTATATATTGAAAACTTACCATGTGCCAGGCACTGGGCTAGACTTTAATTTTTTTCAGTTTACTTAACCTCAGTGAATGTCGTATTTAAGAGCATGAGCTTCTGAGTTGGTCAAATTTAATTCCTGCTCCATCGCTTAATAGTTTTGTTACTTAGGCATATTGTTTATCACATCAGAGTCTCAGTTTTTTCTTCTGTAAATAGAGGTGTTGTCAAATAAACTGATGTATGAAAAGCTCTTAGGATAATTCCTGGCACAAAACAAGTGTATAATAAATTGTAGTCATTATTAGTAAATTGAAGTTCAGGAAGGTTAAATGACTTAGCCTCAGCAATTGAGCCAAGGCTTGAACCCAAGTCTGCCTGACTGCAAAGTTTATGTTGTTTTCATAAAATCAACAATAGCATATTTCATTTAAATGCCACATTAGATTATCTTCACTGAATAAAAATGTTAATCATTTTCCAAGGTGAGGTAAAAGTTAAATGATTTACTTTAAATAAGAATACAAAATATGTGCTTTTTAAAGAGAAGAAATTCTTATGATTTTATAATTTTCAAAGAACAGCGTTTATAAATCTAATTTTTAATATTCTAATACTTTAACAATTATTGAAAGGTGAAAATTGCACTGCGAACTTCAGGACACCTTCTTTTGGGAGTTGTTCGAATCTATAATAGGAAGGCAAAATATCTTTTGGCAGATTGCAGTGAAGCCTTGCTTAAAATGAAGATGACATTTCGCCCAGGTATAAGTGCGATATTGATTTGTCTCACTTGTTTTTTTTCCCTTTTGCATTTTTAGTTTGGGTGGGCTCTATTAATTGTTGATACTCTATAATTCCAGGGTGGGTATAATGAATGGAAAACTTCCTTTTGACTGAAACTTAGTTTCCATGGTTAAGAACAAATTATATTATTTTCCTTGCTCTTTTACTGTGTTTGTGCCAAGAGGTTATACTTTCAAAAACTTGAAATGTTCTTGCATATTTACATAAGAAATATATTTAAAGCTACCACAGTTGTATAAGAAACATATTAAAGCTACCACAGTTGTATAAGAAACTCTGATATTCAGTTTTAATGGGTTTCTTTGTTTGCCATATCTGTTTTTGCCTTTATGAGATAAATTAGAAATAATGTATTGATAGAACCTAGGTATCAATAATTGTCATTGTTTTCAGAATTCTGAAGACTCTTAAATAGCACACTATTTATTAAATATTATAGACAATCTCTAGGCATTCCAAAGTGCTCGAGATTTATATGTGTCATACATAGAATGTCTGCAACTTTTAATTTAATTTTAATTTTATGACTTTCATCATTTTCCACCTTGTATTATGTTTATTTAAGTACAGAACTTGCCTCACACCAGTCTGCAAGCTCCTTGAAGACAATATCTTTGTGATATTTATTTTCTGAATCACTTATAGTACTTGTCTCAGTCCCATGTAAATAGTGTTCCCTCAATTAGTATTAGTGAATCAAGATTGACAAGGTTTGTTTTTTTTATTTAAAATATTTGTAGAACCTCTAGATAGAGTTATAATCATATCAAATGTGGTTCACTTATATATTCCATAAATATTTATTGAGTTCATACTTTGTGTGAAACACTATGTTAGGTTCTGGTGTACAAAGACAAGACAGTATCCCTTTTGGCATAGTGAGGAAATCAGATAATGAAAAAGATATTTTTTAAATTATTATAATAATTATAGATTGTGCTATGAAGGAATATAAAGAGTACTACCACAGAAAATAACAGACATGTATTTTAGTTAGGCAAGTTGGGAAAAGCATTTCTGAGTAGATAGAATTTAACCTTAGACTTGAAGAATGAGAAGTATCCAGCCATATAAGACATCCCTAAAGGAATAGCATTCTGGGCAGAGGGAACTGCAAGAACAAAGCTCTTGTAGTAAAGTGCTTGACTCATTCAGAGAGCAAAAAGACCAGTACGTTTGGAGTGGAGTAACGCAAAGTGTTATTAGATCATGCCTATAGGGGTGCAGGGCCCTGTTTAGAAATTTAAATTTTATTTAAGTGCACTAGGGAAGTCACTGAGTCATTTTGAGGGTGATCTGACCTAATTACATATTTAATATATCACTCTGGCCGTTTTGTAGAGAATGAACTGAGGAGGGGTAGGAGCAGATACAGGGAAATGAGTTAGGAGACTAAACAGTCCAGTGAGAGAAAGTAGAGATTTAGTTTATTGAATGTGGGTTTTTTTTTGGTTTCATTTTTTTTTTTTTAATCGTTTTCAGGATTGGTTGACCTTCCAAAGGAGAGTTTTGAAGCGGCATACAGTTCTATCACATTGCCCGAAGAATTTCATGATTTTGACACCCAGACTATGAAGTAAATTATTTTATTTCTTTTCCTTCAATTTGATTTTCCTGGTTATTATTTACATTTTCAGATTTCACTAACACAAATGGAACATAGTTAATAGCTGAATTACTCATGTAGTTGACAAAGACTTAAATTTAGTGTGAAATTTCAAAGTAGAACACCAAAAATGTATCATGTTTGCTGAATATAGTTTGCAATATTAACAATACAGTCATTCATTCAATATTTGTTAAGTGCCTTCCATATGCCAAGCACTGTTATAGGCACTGAGGAGGTAACAATGAATAAAACACTGTTCCTGGTTACATGAATCTCATGTTTTAGCTGGGGAGAGACAGATAATAAAACAAACAAGTAAATACACAATATACTAGGAGACGATCAACATTATGGAGAGAAATAGAAAATAAAGTATCAGAAAGGTCAAGAAAGGCTTTACTGATAAGCTCTGAACAGAAAGCTGAAAGAAATGAAGGAACAAATTATTCAGTAATGTGGGGAAGAAAGTTCCACATGAATCAAATGAAAAAACTCTAAGGCGGAGCGTGTTGGAGCTGTTCAAAGAACAGCAAGGAGGCAAGTGAGTCTGGAGTGGAGTAAATGAAAGGCCCAAGTGGTAGGATATGAGGTCAGAGAATTAGCTGGGGTGCAGATGACAGAGGGTGTTGTAGGCTATAATAAGGGCTTTTACTCAGATGGGGAGCACAGGAGGGTTTTGAACAGATTAAGTGACTGGATCTGACTTGACTTCAACATGCTTCCCTCTGGCTACTTACTATAAGGGGGAAAGGGAGGAAGCAGAGAGCCTGTGAAAAAATTATCGCAGTAAGAGATTAGATGAGAGATGGCAGTCTCTGTGATCAGCTTTTAGTCTTCATTTTACCCAGATGGTGTTTGCTAAAGATTGGATATGGCTTTAAGAGAAAGAGAGAAGTGAGGTTGACTGTATGATTTCTGGCATGAGAATGGAGTTATCCGTTTAATAAAATTAGGATAACTAGAGAATGGCAAGCTTAAAGGGGCAAGGAAAAGGAAAGTAAATTAGGTTTTGGACATAAGTTTTGAGAGGACTGTTACACATCCAAGAGAGCAGGTAGGTAGTTGAATATGCGGGTCTGAAATTCAGGAAAGATGTTTGATGGGATATATAAATTTGATGGGATATATAAATTTGAGAGTTATGAGTATTGATAGCTTACAGTGAACAGTGTCAGATTCGTGATCTCCGAAGAAGAAGATTTAACTTCCGGGATCAAGGACCAGGCTTGATCACTCAAGAGCTTTTGTATAGCAGAGTTTTATTAAAGTGAAAAGGAACAGAGAAACTTTCTGACATAGACATCAGAAGGGGGCCGAGAATGCCCCACTCACTAGTCTTCAGCAAGGGAATTATATACTTTTTAATTAGTTATTACAATAAATCATAAGAATGTCTCAAGTTTGTGAAAATTTTACCAGACCCACTCCCACAATTTACACTTTAGGATAACGGGATTAGAATTTAACAATAGAAAGATCCTACTAGACCCACTTCCATAATTTACATTTTAAGATATCAGGATTAGTCAGAAGGTTTTCAGGAAGGAAAAACTGTCCTCAAGCAGGATACATTGTTGTTATATAATCCCTGCTGCTGCTGCTAAGTCGCTTCAGTTGTGTCCGACTCTGTGCGACCCCATAGACGGCCGCCTGCCAGGCTCCCCTGTCCCTGGGATTCTCCAGGCAAGAATACTGGAGTGGGTTGCCATTTCCTTCTCCAATGCATGAAAGTGAAAACTGAAAGGGAAATCGCTCAGTCGTGTCCAACTCTTAGCGACCCTATGGACTGCAGCCTACCAGGCTCCTCCATCCATGGGATTTTCGAGGCGACAGTACGGGAGTGGGGTGCCATTGCCTTCTCCGATATAATTCCTAGTACAGAGTTTAAACTGAGTTGATGTGTAATCATCAGTTCCCTGCTTAAAGAAAAAAACATTTTATGTGACTAAGACTAAGGAATGTAGAGAAAAGAAAGTTTGTCCTTTCCTCCTCCTTGAGAGTTCCAAACCCCTATCTACTCCTTGAGAGCCTCAGACCCCTTTCTCCTCCTCAGGGAACCTGGACTTCTTATCAACCTGCCTAGGAATTGACTCTCTCAATATGTGGATGGAACTTTAACCATAAGTCATAAGAGATCCCTAAAGGAATTAGGGTAGATTTTAAAGAGAGGGGAAGGAAGGAGAGAAAGTGGGGGGACGAGAGCGATTTGAAGACTGAACATTGAGTCATTCCTATTAGTTAATAGCCTGGGAGATGAGGAAGAACTAATAAAGGAAATGGAAAAGGAGCAACTAATGAGACAGGAAGAAAATCAAGATACGCTAGTGTAGCAGAGGTCAGTAGTTATTGCAGAGGTCAAGAGGAGAACGTGTTCTGTGAGGAAGGGAGTGAACATCTATTTCAAATGCTGTTGATTATGGTGAGCAAAATAAGGATTGAGAATTGCTGGTTGGATTTGACAACCTGAAGATGATATGCATGTATAATAAACTAATGTTTATAAGTAATACTATTGAGCAAATTCTCCTTTACTTTTGTAATAAAACCTGTTTTTTAATGGATTTTGTTTGTTTTTCAGTATATGCAGAATCACTGTGTTCTGTTCACATTTCCCTCAATCTTGTATTTCTCCATAGTGCTATTGATGTTTCAGAATACTCTATTCAGAACCAAAGCAAACCAGAAGAAATCACACTTAGAGAAGATTATGGCAATGATCTACTTTTCCATGCTGGAAGCTTTGGTGAGAATATTTGAGAAATTAAAACTACAAGTCATAATCAGTTATATTTTCATCTTTGTTGTGTACATAAAACACTGCCAAAGCTATTTCTATCCCAGTAGAACTATCTGTAGAATGAATTTTTGATATATAGATTTAATCCCTGCAATGAGTTTATCTTTGCCTTTTTCTACTATAGGTGTCAAATGCCAAGACTCAGACTCAACCTATATTTCCCTTCTCAGTGTACAACCATTTATTGAATATCTACTATATGTCAGATACTGTCACAGGCTGGGCAATACAGAGTTTAAAGAAATACTTCCTGCCTTCAAGGAACTTCAGGCTGGGAGAGAGACATACAAATAAACAGTTGTTACAGTTAACATGTACACAAGGCTTTACATGTGTGCTGCATACAGAGTCTTTTAAATATATTTCTTTTAAATATGATATCAATAACAAGGTTTTAAAATACCTCGGGAATGAGGAGGAAATAGAAACTATTTAATGTATTTTCAAATTGAAGTTATATGGTGTAATTTAACTTTATAGTATTTGTTCTTTTTTGTGGCATTTACCACTCTCTGACTTATATCATGACATTTATTATATTGGTTTGTATTATTCTGAAAACTCCATGAGGATAAGGTCTGTGTCATAGTCATCTTTGATTTTCTTAATGGACAAAGCAGTGAACATAGGAGAAAGAAGGCCTAAACCTGTCTTGGATGGAGGAGGGTGGTCAGGGTAGTAATGCTTGAGCTACATCATAACCTCCACTTTTCATCCTGACTCTTCTTCCATAACTCTTATGATCTATGGCTGTGTTTCTCAAATGAGCTACGGCAAAGGACCAACTTTATACTTTGTCAATTTCTGATCTGTCATGGAGTGATACTTTTAAAAAATATAATAAAATGAATTACTAGAAAAATTAAAAAAATTTTAAATCAACATATAAGCCTCACATTTTTGTTATTAGATCCAGCATATATAAAATTACTCTATGATGTTATATTAAAACTTTGTAAACATCTATCTCTAATTTGTATATTTACTCTGTGGTGGATCATCACTGTCCACAGACCCTACTTTGAGTAGCACACATCTCTTACTGGTTGTTACCCCAAACCTTGAAATCTAACACACTGGTGGAGTTAATCATAGTTCTTACTGCCTAAGACACTCTGTGTACATTTCCCTGTAAATGCTCTTCAGCCCTGAAACTTTAGGATCACTTTTAACTATGCTTTCTATAAGCTTCATTCCAGTGTCAATTTTTTTTTTAGAAAGTTGGACATGTTTCTCAGTCTCTTTCCACATTTTATACATCTGTGCAAGAGCAATTGTCCTTAAATTCCACTTTTTTTTCACTTCACATTCCTCTTAAGTGCCTTGGGTCCCTATAACTAACTGATAGGCACTTCTGCCTATCCTCAAGGTGCTCTACCAGTTTATCATCATCTTTATTCTATTAACTTTATTTTACCTTACTACAGACTTTTTGCTCCAGTCAAGCAAATGTCTTATCAGTCACCCAGTAAAATTTAATTGTTCTCAGTTCTGTCTTCTTATACAGTTCAAGAAGGTGGGAAGAGTATCTTCAGAGTAGACTGACAGACCTGGGTTTGAATCTGAGCTTCCTCTGTTGATTTGCTGTGTGATACTGGGCAGATCACCTAGCTCATCTGAGCCTTACTGCCCTATTCATAAAATTTGGATATTACTAGCAACATCATAGAGTTATTTCCCTTATTTTCTCCTTCAGTACTTTCTGCCAATAAGGAACTTTTCTCTCCTTCAAACACTAGCTCAAACCTAATGTCCTCTAAGAAATGGTTAATATTATTTCATCCTATTCTGAATTATAAAATAAGAGTGAAACCAAGACTGTTTCCTTAAGTTTTTGGTGTAATCTCAGGTTCTCATGATGCTCAGTGCTCAGAATATAGTACTGTTCATAAATGTTATTGTTGTATTGACCAAGACCAATTTTTCTTTTGGAGGCTATCAAGGTGTGCCTGGAAGATGAGAACAATATTTTTAGTTCTTTGGAAAAGTTAATCTCTTTTATTGAGCAAATCTTTAGTCCAGTGCAGTGAAAGTTGCCTTTTTTAGCTCTTTCTTTCGAGAAGAGATATAGGTCTTCCAGTGATATTTCATGATTTTCTTTATCAATTAGTTTTAACGTGGGTTGTTAGATGAAGGGAAGAGAGGACCAACCTCTAACCTCTAGGATTTCAGACTGCTAGACTCTCATCTCTGAGGTTCAGACTTCTGGACCAAGAGACTCAAACCCAAGAAAGGGAAAGTATATGCATGTACTGAGAGTCAATCTGGAAGCAGGTCTGTTTGAAGCAGGGAGTTCATTTTATCTGCTGCCGTCAGTGTCTTAGGAATTTTCTGTCATAAGTCTCCATTTTGGCAGAATTCTAACACTGATACGAAGACTATCTTTGCTGGGTTCAGATCCTGGCTCTATCACTTATTAGGGTATGGCTGTGGGCAAGTTATAAAACCTTTCTGTGGATGTTTCCTTGTCTGTACAATGAGGACTGTAATAGTATCCTCTACTGCATAATATAATGCACATAATAAGGACTCAGTTTATGTTAGCTTACCAGGTGTTCTTTTTAAAGATTTATTTACTTATTTGGGCTTCCCCAGTATTTCGGCGGTAAAGAATCCAGCTGCAATGCAGAAGACGCAGGAGAATCGGGTTTATTCCCTGGGTTGGGAAGATCCCCGGGAGGAGGGCATGGCAACCCCCTCCAGTATTCTTGTCATGAAAATCCCCTGGACAAAGGAACCTGGAGGGCTGCAGATTCATGGGGTGGGAGAGAGCTGGACATGCACACATTTACTCATTTATTTATTTTTGGCTGCACTGGGTCTTCATTGCCATGCACGCTTTCTCTAGTTACAGCAAGCGGGGGCTACTCTTCGTTGAGGTGAACAGGCTTCTCATTGTGATGGCTTCTCTTGTTGTGGAGCACGGGCTCTAAGGAGTGCAGGCTTCAGTAGTTGTGGTGCTTGGCTTAGTTGCTGCACAGCATGTGGGATCTTCCTGTACCAGGGATTGAACCCATGTCCCCAGCATTGGCAGGAAAATTCTTAACCACTGGACCACCAGGGAAGTCCCAGCTGACCATGTTTGTCTTTCTTACAGCTGTATCTCCAACCCCTAGCATATTGCCTAATACCTAGTCGTTCAATAAATACTAAACAATATTGTAAGCCCATTCTTTAATGTTCTACCTACTTTCCCATTATACAGAAGGCAGACATACTCCTTATTTCCCAAACCCTCATTTTGGACTACAGAGAAGGCAATGGCACCCCACTCCAGTACTCTTGCCTGGAAAATCCTATGGATGGAGGAGCCTGGTGGGCTGCAGTCCCTGGGGTCGCACAGAGTCGGACATGGCTAAAGTGACTTAGCAACAGCAGCAGCATTTTGGACTAACAAGCAACTGAAGCTCCAATGTCCTTGAAATAATATGAAATAATACTTGATCTAGCAGGATATGACCCCTCTAAAGTAGAATAAATAATTCTACTGCCAATAGTAATTTTCTGGGAAGTTATTAAATTGTACCACCACTAAAAACTCAATCCTAGTATTTTGGCAATTTTTCCTCATTGTATTGGGAAAAGCATTAGACTAGAAATCCGGTCTTTGCTGATTAGCAGAATGAAATTACTTGAATAATTCAAATAAGTTTTTCTCTTTTATTGAAGTATAGTTGATTTACAGTGTTGTGCCAATCTCTGCTGTGGAGCAAAGTGACTCAGTTTTACACATACAGATTTTTGTTGTTTAATCGCTAAGTCGTGTCTGACTCTTTTGCCACCCGACATGGACTGTAGCCTGCCAGGCTCCTCTGTCTGTGGGATTTCTCAGGCAAGAATGCTGGAGTGGGTTGCCATTTCCTTCTCCAGGGGATCTTCCTGACCCATGGATCAAACCTACATCTCCTGCATTGCAGGTGGATTCTTTACCACTGAGCCACCTGGAAGCCCTCGTATATATACCTTCTTCTTCTTTTTTTTTAATATTCTTTTCCATTATGGTTTAACCCCAGGAGATTGGATGTAGTTCCCTGTGCTGTACAGTAGGACTTTGTTGTTTATGCATTCTAAATGTAATAGTTTGCATCTACCAACCCCAAATTCCCAGTCTGTCCCTCTCCTGCTCTCTTCCCTTGGCAACCACAAGCCTGATCTCTGTATCTGTGAGTCTATTTTTGTGTTGTAGGTAGGTTCATTTGAGCCATATTTTAGATTCCACATACAAATGATATCATATGGCGTATGTCTTTCTTTTTCTGACTTACTTCACTTAGTATGATAATCTCTAGTTTCATTCATGTTGCTGCAAATGGCATGATTTTGTTCTTTTTTAATGGCTAAGTATTAGGTTGGTGTGAAAGTAATTGCAGTTTTGTGTTGCTGAATTTTGCTTTTTGACATTGGCATACATTCTTAAATAAATGTGGTTATGTTATATATCATTTTAATGCTCATTTCTTGCTTTGTGTTTTGGGTTTTTTTTGCTAATGACTTATTACTTGCTGTTTATTTTATATTTATTTTAGACTAGGGAAATGATGTTAGAAAAAATTTTCTTATTTGAGTTCAAAATGGGTTGTAAATTGGTGGAGACAACTCACAACGTCAACAACATGTTTGGCCTATAAACTGCTAATGAATGTACAGTGCAGTGATGTTCAAGAAGTTTTGCAGAGGAGACGAGATGAGGTGAGGATGGGGAGCGTAGAAGCTGGCCATTGGAAGTTGACAGTGACCAATTGAGAGGATGCTGAAGCTGAAGTTCCAATACTTTGGCCACTTGATGCAAAGAGCCAGCTCATTGGAAAAGACCCTGATGCGGGGAAAGATTGAGGGAAGGAGGAGAAGGGGACAACAGAGGATGAGATGGTTGGATGGCTTCATCGACTCAATGGACATTAGTTTGAGCAAACTCTGGGAGATAGTGAAGGACAGGGGAGCCTGGCCGTGCTGCAGTCCATGGGGTCACAAAGAGTTGGGCACAACTAAGCAACTTGAACAACAACAATTGAGAGAATCATTGAAGCCAATCCTCATACAGCTATGTGAAAAGTTGCCAAAAAACTCAACATTGACCGTTCTATGGTCACTCAGCATTTGGAGCAAATTGGAAAGGTGAAAACCTCAGTAAGTGGGTACCTCATGAACTTGGTACTTCATGAGCTGACTGAAAATTTAAAAAAATAATCATTTTGAAGTGTCATCTTCTCTTAGTCTGTGCAACAAGGAACCATTTCTCGATCAGATTGTGACATGTGATGAAAAGTAGATTTTATATGACAACCAACAATGACTAGCTCAGTGGGTTGGACCAAGAAGAAGCTCCAAAGCACTTCCCAAAGTCAAACTTGCACCATAAAAAGGTCATGGTCACTGTTTGGTGGCCTGCTGCCACAGCTTTCTGTATCCTGGTGAAACCATTACATCTGAGAAGTATGCTCAGTAAAAAGACGAGATGTACCGAAAACTTCAACACATACAGCCGGCATTGGTCAACAGAAAGGACCCAGTTATTCTCCACAACAATGCCCTACCACATATCACACAACCAACACTTCAAAAGTTGAACAAAAACTTTATTAAGTTTTGCCTCATCCTCCATGTTCACCTGAACTCTCACCAACCAACCACCACTTCTTCAAGCATCTTAACAACTTTTTGCAGGGAAAATGCATCCACAACCAGCAGGAGGCAGAAAATGCTTCCCAAGAGTTTGTCAAATCTCAAAGCACAGACTTTTATGCACAGTGAGATTTAAGTGATTTTCTCCAACGTCATGGTGCTAGTAAGTGGCTGAACCAGGGTTCCAAGGAGCATTTTGTAAATATTTATTTGGCCCCTCTGGGTCTTAGTTGCAGCATGCAGTATTTAGTTCCCCAATCAGGGATGGCCCAACCAGGCCCCTTGCATTGTGTCCGTGGAGTTCTAGCTACTGGACCACCAGGGAAGTTCCAGGGAGCCTTTTGGAAGGGTGCTGACAGTGTGTGGGCACTGCCCTGGACCTCCACAATAGCTGTCTGCTTTCATCCCCACAGCACCTCTATGAAGTTGATATGGTTGTTGAAGCACTTGTCCAAGGTAGGGCAGCTGGAAATGAAAGTCTGATTATCTGAGCTCTGAGTCCCAGGCCACTAAACACCTGCTTACAGATGAGGACACCAGGGCTGCAAGGGGTGGTGGTGATGTGAAGTGAAGTGAAAGTTCCTCAGTCATGTCTGACTCTTTGTGACCCCATGGACTATAGAGTCCATGGAATTCTCCAGGCCAGAATACTGGAGTGGGTAGCCATTCCCCTCTCCAGAGGATCTTTCCAACCCAGGGATCGAACCCAGGTGTCCTGCATTGCAGGCAGAGTCTTTACCATCTGAGCCACCAGGGAAGTCCCCGTACAACAACACAAATCAGGCAAAATATACATATATCCCCTCCATCTTGAGCCTCCCTCCCCACCCTCATCCCACTCCTATAGGTCATCACAGAGTGCCAGGCTGGATTCCCTGTGTTATACAACACCTTCTCATTAGCTATCCATTTTACAAATGAAAGTATTTGTTGACTTTTTAATGACAGCCATTCTGATAATGTGAGGTGGTACCTCATTGTAGTTTTGATTTGTATTTCTCTAATAATTAGTGATGTTGAGAATCTTTTTGTGTGCCTACTGGCCATCTATTTGTCTTTGAATAATTCAAGTAAATTTTTAGATCTGATTTTTCTCATCTATAAAATGAGAGCAGCTATACAAGATGATATCTAAATTCTAGCTTCTAACCCTAAAATTTTGTTTCTATGACTAACTCAGTATTAATGATATATATTTATTTAGGAGAGGAATCTGAAATTCTCAGAAGACATAGCTTATTTGATGACAGCATATTGCTGAGTTCCAGTGGTCTTTTACTTGAACATAGTTCTGGAAGCCCCGTTGGAGAAAAATCTCTGTTCTGTGGCAGTGGAGATGGATTTGGAGATGAAGGAGCTGCAGGAGAAATGATTGGTATGCTCTCTGGTCATAAAGAAACTGGATATTTGTTTCAGTCAAATTACTATAACAAACTAGAAGATTTATTCCAACAAACAGAAATTTCAGATATGTTTCTGTGTCATATAGATTAAAATATTTTTTACCTAAGTTTTCAAAGTCTATAGTATGTTTAAACATTTAGGCTAGATCTAAGTAAATAGCCATCTTTGACACATTTATTATATAGGTTGTAAAATACATTTATCATATAGGTTCTTATTTTTCTTTTTACAAATTTCTAGTTTCTAGAGAGAAAGAAGTGAGGTTAGTGTACTCCTCACAAAATATACTAGATTATATACTAGAAACATTTTCTTTAGCAAAAATTGTGGGACAGCTATTCTAAAGGGTCTGTCTAGCATTTTATATTATTGTTTTATTATGATATTACTGTAAAGTAATCATAGAAATAGGATAGACAAAACTGGGAAGTCTAAATGTACCTAATTATAATGATATTGACCTTTATATATCAAATCTTTTTAAAATTATCTAATCTTCAATAAAAGGCTGGTTATGACAAACTTGCAATTTGAAATATGAAATTTGAAAACTGAAAAACAGTGGCTCTACCTTAGATCTCTACTTAAAGGAGTTTGAAAACTTTTATTTCTTGATTTGAAGTCTAAGCATGGCTTTGTAACAAGGTTACTATCTTGATAGTTTAGTAAATATTTTCTGATATTAAAACTTAAAAATACATTTTAATAAAGGAAAGGAAATTAAATATATAAAATTTTATGTCCTACTGCATGAAATGTTGTCGTCTGGTTGTTGTTCAGTCGCTCAGTCATGTCTGACTCTTTTGTGACCCCATGGACTGTAGCCCACCAGGCTCCTCTGTCCATTGGATTTCCTGGGCAAGAATACTGGAGTTTGTTAACATTTCCTTCTCCAAGGGAGCTTCCCAATCCAGGGATCAAACCCACATCTCCTGTATTGGCAGGTGGATTCTTTACCATTTGAGCCATCAGGGAAGCCCCATGATAATCCATATAACCAATCAAATATAATTAAGTAGGGTTCACTCTTTTTTATATTCCTTGGCAACTCGTTGCATACTAAGTTATCAAGTGTTTAGTGAACAAATGACAGATTCAGCTCTGTATAAGAAAAGTGTTTATTTTGTTTTCAAGACAATCTACTGCAAGATGATCAGAATATCCTGTTAGAAGAAATGCATTTAAATACAGAAATTTCCCTGCTTCCTGAGTCTCCTAATACTGTAGTGGGTATGTAGGAATTTTCTTTTGTGTGGAAAGTGAATAGATATTAATATTCAAGTTAAGCCTCAAAACTTCTAGGTTTAAGGAGCAGTATAGTTTAGTGAAAGATATTAAAGAGAATTGTCCCTCAAACTCTTAGCATGACTTAGATAAAAGAGCATAGAAAATTAAGTTTTGAGAAAAGTACAATGATGATTGTTTAATCAGGATTGGGTTTATTTTTTATGAGAGCATATTTAAATACTCTGGCAAAATATCCTGCTTTTGAATCATTAAAATAATATGTTACATAGTAAAAGCATCATTAATGTTTGACATTAACATTATTGTTAACATTAATACCACATTAATATTAACATGGCTTGATGATCTACATACAGTTTTATAGAATTCACAAATATGTGGATATTTTCTACTTGAAACTGATTGTGAAAGTACTTCAGATGATTTGAAGTCTTTGTAGTCTGATTTTTCTTAAGAAGTAAAAAATGATTAGCCCCATTTTGATTTTTCACTTTTGGATGTTGCATTTGCTTTCTAACACAGTAGTATAAGTTTAAAATATAAAAAGAGATGGGCAATAAAAATTTAGTTGTGTACAATTCTTTATGGGTCAACTATCATTAACAGAATACAATTTTTAATAGACATATTGTTAAATTTATGTCAGTCCTTTATTTTGGTTCCTACCACTGTTTTTACTTCTGCCATGACTGTAGCCTAGCCTTTGATGTCACAGGAGCAAAAATGGGTGATTAATATCACACTGTGGGTCCCAGACGATATAATCTCTGAACCTCTTCAACTCTATTAAATACATGATTCTAAAACTTCATTTGTGGCTCCAGTTAGCAATATAAATCTACAGTTAATCTTTCACTTTAATTCTCATGTAGTCTTATAGTTTGCAATATAATCATTATTTTTTTTAATAAACCCTTTTATGGCAATGTTGATGAGTAGAACCAGATAATCCAGAGTGTGTATGTTCACCTGAAAATGAAAAAAAGGATGAAACTACAGTATCAAAAGAAGAGGAAGAATTTACCCTTGAACCAATTGTTACTTCAGGTCAGAATCATTCATGTTTTTATTTTTATTTGAGGCACTACTATCTTATTTACCCTGAGATATTTTGATAATTCTTAAAATGTTGTAGGAGATAGTCGATCTAGTAATAACATTTATAAATGCAATAAGGGAAGAATGTGAAGAAAGTTTGAGATGATACTTTTATTATATCCAGTCCCGGTCAAACCATCTATTCAGTTTGGGAAACTGGAAAATTTTAAACTGAGTTCGGTTCCAGTAGTTATTGAGCCATTTATTCTGAGCACAGAAATGAAGACAACATAGTTCCTGCTTTTAAGAAGCTTAAACTCTGACTGGGAAGATAAACATGCAAATGAATTTAAAATAAGACAGAGTAAGAGGATCCAAATAGAGGCACTGGATATGAATCAAATATATCCCTAGATCTTTTAAGCATATCCTAGTTTTAAGTATTATCTTTGATATGAATTTCAGTTTATAAATTCAGGCATGCAAAGAATAGCATTTAACTTTTTCTTTACGGAATTCAATTCTAAGCCTCTATCCCTGTTGGTTTGGCAAGAGATTCAATCTGCATGGCTCCCCTATCTGCCCTGAACCATGTAGTATCAAGTTCTGGGGAGGGGTGCAGTAGGTGGAAGGGAACCTCTGGTCATCAGCCACTCCACCTTGTGATACCCAGTGTCCCAGCCTGCACAGTCTCTGGCTGTGGTCATCACACAGCCAGCCTCTTTGGAATCTTGTCATATTCCTAGGATTTTACTGAGACACGTCAGCAAGCAGGTTCCTTCTGGCTCCATCTGATCTCAGAATTCCACCCTTTCCAAGAAATCTAACCATCTCCCAATTGTTGCATCTTCACTAAGGAAAAGCTTGACTTCTGCTTTTTACCTGGCAAAATTAGTTAAAGGAGTAAATCCCATGACCCTAGCTATCTACTTGGAATTTACATATGAATTTCAGTGGGAGAGGAGAAAATGCACTGGACAGATACAAATTAATGTTTCAAAAATTTTATCCTGAAAAATAAATCAATAAGTAAATATTTAATCTATCAGTAATTTTTTTAAAGTTATCCTGTTAGATATTTTAAGAAACTTCAAAACTGAATGACTTCCCTCTCAATGTGCTCCCTGCTCCACAGTTTTCAGTTGTCCACTTACACACTAGCTGTGCAAAAACCTTAAAAGGATAATTTTCAGTAGAAAGAATTTTCTACTGGGATTTTCTTACCAAGGCAACTCTGTAGGGTGTATTGTGTTAGACATTTCTTAGATATGCAGTGCCTAGAATATTATTTTACAGAGCTATACAACCTATCACATTTGTACATATTTCTTATATTTAGATATTGCTGAAAAAAGAAAAGGCAAAAACAGGAAATTGCTCATAGATCCAGTCAAGGAGATCAGTAGCAAAATTATGCACAAACAGCTTACTTCCTTTACGGACACACTCATGGTTTTGGAACTTGCACCTCCTACCCAAAGATTGATGATGTGGAAGCAAAAGGGAGGAGCAGATATACTTCTGTCGACTGCTGCCCAGGATTTGACTCATGCTGAACTGAAAATGGTAACAGTTTCCATACTTCTACATGGGTGCAATGTTTGGTGATAAATAAATACATATTTATATTCATATATGCAACAATTTAAACCTGTGAAAAAATGCCCCCTTACTTTTGAATTAATTTGCTTGATGTATGTACATGAATTATAGTTTTTACTTTTTAGCATATGTGCTTGTATTTTGTTGAATTGCTTTACTTGTACAAAAAATGAGAAAAAGTGTATATTTTTACAGTTGTTTACAAAATGCTTTGGGTCCTCTGGCTTTAAACTTGGAAGAAAATTGATACAGAAGGAGTCAGTAAGGGAAGAAATGGGAAGTGAAAACATATTAGGTGAGACATCCTAATTCTGTTGGTGTTGAAGGGAATGTTGTAGAAACAAAAATGTGATTTTACATTTCAAAATAAAGGTGGGACCTAATTCCATATTCCCAAATGTAAATGCTCTTAGAAGAATACTTGAACTTAAAAGAAATTGTTAAATCAGCATTGCATTTTTCTATGTGCAGATTAATTTTTGTCCAACAAACCACCTTAAAAAGATGAAGTATATATACTATGTGGGCTATTCTTAATCTCACTCTTTCCCACCTCCCCTACCCTCATAGGCAGTACTCACAAGCCTTTGATAAAGAAAATTTTTATATCTAGTAGGATAATATATCACTTTAAGACAATTAACCTGAGAAATAACTTGATAAGAATAGCATTTAAACAATACAGTTAACCTGAGACATAGACATTTCTATCCCCCAGAAAAGACATGAAATATTAATAATTATTATTGTGACTATTATAAAGGAATAATAAAACCAACTTATTATTGTGGTGAGTGAACTCCTGCTTTCTGGAGGCATTAAAATCTGCTGAACAATATACCAAGATGGGCTTGAACTATCCATGTTGTCTTGCGAGTTGAATGCGTGGGAGCGAGCGTGGAGGAGATAGTTGGTGGAACATGGCAGTAGAGGTGATAAAGAGGCAAATGAGGGGAAAGGGAAAATAAATATGTGAGACTTGGGGTGCTACAAGAAAGCTTGTGCATCCTTAAATTCATGGATTCTAAGTTGTCTGTCAAAACTTTTCTTTTGTAAAAGCCATATTCCTGTTTTAAGTTTGAAAGATACTTTGGTGAAATCTTTTTTACTTCCTTAACAATTCAGAGACCTCTGTGATGAAAGAGCCAAATTTCCTGCAAGAGTTGAGTCAACCTAGAACTTGGAAGGAAGTGACTGATGGATCAAAATGTAGTTCTCATGAGGATACCAATAAAAACGTTAACTCTGATGTAAGTTAATCAAAGAGAATCATAAAAATATTATCTTCCTGACATATATAGTGAAAGAAAATTGAAACTCCGGTGTATCTTCTTACACTTATAGTTTATATTTCATCTTATGTTATTCTATATCTTCCTTAGTATGCAGCAGTACTACAGGGTAATATGTAATTTCCATCCAAAACAGTTTTTCTAGAAGTTTAAGATATTATAGTAAATCACAAGATAAGTAGTTTCATACTGAAATAGTATTTTGCATGGTACACTGAATAAATTATTATACCTGAACCTGGTCATATGCTGAGGCCTCACATTCAATATATCAAGGAATCCTTAAAAACTCTAGACAATACACCTGTTACAAAGAAATATGCCCATGTTTTCCTTCTATTCATAAATTCACCCTCCTACCTCCTTGAATAATATGTGTTAGATCCACCAGTTACCTTGGTCTTGAATCTGAAGTGAAAGTGAAAATCACTCATTCATGTCCAACTCTTTGAGACCCCATTGACTATACAGTCCATGGAATTCTCCAGGTCAGAATACTAGAGTGGGTAGCCATTCTCTTCTCCAGGGAATCTTCCCAACCTAGGGATCAAACCCAGATCTCCCACATTGCAGGCAGCTTCTTTACCAGCTGAGCCATCAGGGAAGCCCAAGAAGACTGGAATGGGTAGTCTATCTCTTCTCCATGGGATCTTCCTGACCCAAGAATCGAACTGGGATCTCCTGCATTGCAGGTGGATTCTTAACCAGCTGAGCTACCAGGGAAGCCCAGTCTTGAATCTGAAAGAATATCTAAAGATCCATTACCAATAAAATTATTTAATTTCTATTTGAAAAACATAGTTATTAAAAATATAGTTTTAAACAATGTGCTTTCCATTATTTTCCCAATGTCACTTTCAGTTCAGTTCAGTCATTCAGTCATGTCCGACTCTTTGCCACCCCATGGACTGCAGCATGCCAGGCTTCCCTGTCCATCACCAACTCCCAGAGTTTGCTCAAACTCATGTCCATTGAGTTGGTGATGCCATCCAACCATCTCATCCTCTGTCGTCCCTTTCTCCTCCGGCCTTCAGTCTTTCCAAGCATCAGGGTCTTTTCCAACGAGTCAGTTCTTCACATCAGGTGGCCAAAGTAATGGAGTTTCAGCTTCAGCATCAGTCCTTCCAATGAATATTCAGGACTGATTTCCTTTAGGATTGACTGGTTGGATCTCCTTGCAGTCCAAGGGACCCTCAAGAGTTTTTTCCCAACACCACAGTTAAAAAGCATCAATTCTTCAGTGCTCAGCTTTCTTTATATTCCAACTCTCACATCTATACATGACTACTGGAAAAACCATATTGGCAAAGTAATATCTCTGCTTGTTAATATGCTATCTATCTAGGTTGGTCATAGCTTTTCTTCCAAGGAGTAAGCATCTTTTAATTTCATGGTTGCAGTCACCATCGGCAGTGATTTTGGAGCCCAAGAAAATAAAGTCTGTCACTGTTTCCATTGTTTCCCCATCTATTTGCCACGAAGTGATGGGACCAGATGTCATGATCTTCGTTTCTGAGTATTGAGTTTTAAGCGAGCTTTTTCACTCTCCTCTTTCATCAAGAGTCTCTTTAGGTCTTTGCTTTCTGCCATAAGAGTGGAGTCATCTGCATATCTGAGGTTATTGATACTTCTCCCAGCAATCTTGATTCCAGCTTGTGCTTCATCCAGCCCAGCGTTTTACATGATGCATACAAGTTAGATAAGCAGAGTGACAATATACAGCCTTGATATACACTTTTCTGAGTTTGGAACCAGTCTGCCATTCCATGTCCAGTTCTAACTGTTGCTTCTTGACCTGCGTACAGATTTTTCAGGAGGCAGGTAAGATGGTCTGGTATTCCCATCTCTTGAAGAATTTTCCACAGTTTGTTGTGATCTACACAGTCAAAGGCTTTGGCATAGTCAATAAAGCAGAAGTAGATGTTTTTCTGATATTTTCCTGCTTTTTCGATGATCCATCGGATGCTGGCAATTTGATATCTGGTTCCTCTGCCTCTTCTAAATCCAGCTTTATCATCTGGAAGTTCTCAGTTCACATACTGTTGAGGCCTGGCTTGGAGAATTTTGAGCATTACTTTGCTAGCATGTGAGATGAGTGCAATTGCGTGGTAGATTGAATATTCTTTAGCATTGCCTTTCTTTGGGATTGGAATGAAAACTGACCTTTTTCCAGTCCTGTGGCCACTGCCTGGTTTTCCAAATTTGCTGGCCTATTGAGTGCAACACTTTCACAGCATCTTCTTTTAGAATTTGAAATAGCTCAACTGGAATTCCATCACCTCCACTAGCTTTGTTCTTAGTGATGCTTCCTAAGACCCACTTGACTTTGCATTCCAGGGTGTCTGGCCCTAGGTGAGTGATCACACCATTGTGGTTATCTTGGTCATGAACATCTTTTTGGCATAGTTCTTCTGTGTATTCTTGCCACCTCTTCTTAATATCTTCTTCTGTTAGGTCCATACCATTTCTGTCCTTTATTGTGCCCATCTTTGCATGAAACGTTCCCTTGGTGTCTCTAATTTTCTGGAAGAGACCTTTAGTCTTTCCCATTCTATTGTTTTCCTCTATTTCTTTGCATTGATCACTGAGGAAGGCTTTCTTATCTCTCCTTGCTATTCTTTGGAACTCTGCATTTAGATGGGTGTATCTTTCCTTTTCTCCTTTGCCTTTCATTTCTCTTCTTTTCACAGCTATTTGTAAGGCCTCTTCAGACAACCATTTTGCCTTTTTGCATTTCTTTTTCTTGGGGATGGTCTTTATCCCTGACTCCTGTACAATGTCACAAACCTCTGTCCATAGTTCTTCAGGCAGTCTGTCTATCAGATCTAATCCCTTGAATCTCTTTGTCACTTCCACTGTATAATTGTAAGGGATTTGATTTATGTCATACCTGAATGGTCTAGTGGTTTTCCCTACTTTCTTCAATTTAAGTCTGAATTTGACAATAAGGAATTTTTTTTCCTTTTTACAAAATGTCACTTTACTGACTGTACAAATGTAAATATTATATCACACTAGATAAAAGTAAACCAGTACTTTCCTGGTTTGTTCCATCATCACTGTATTTTGATAACCACTCAGGGGATTCAGAGTCAATCCATGTTGAAACTGAATGCCCTTAGAAAGAAAGACAATTTCACAGTGTATTAAAACAGAATATGTTTTACTAAATATTTGATCATATACTAGGTATTGAGATCCGGGGTTGTGAGTACTACTATTTTCCTTATTTGGGCTTGGAGATTTCTTAGAATGCATGTACTGAAAATTATGATTAGGCAAGCTTGTTTAGTTTATTAATTTTTTAACAGATTAACAAAATTGGGTTTTCCCAATTTTGGTGCTTGGAGTGAAGGAAAGAGATTGTTGCACTAGTTCTTTTGAACCTTTTGCTCCTTTCAGTTCAGTTCAGTTCAGTTCAGTTGCTAAGTCATGTCCGACTCTGCGACCCCACGGACTGCAGCATGCCAGGCTTCCCTGTCCATCACCAACTCCCAGAGATTGCTCAAACTCATGTCCATTGAGATTTCAAAATAATTTGAAAATTAATAAATAAATAATTTGAAAATTCAGTTTGAATATTCTTCCTTTACCTGATTTTATGCTTTAACCTTCAATTCCATTCTTATTCTACTTTCAGAAATGGTGAACAGATAAGAAATATAGTCAGGAATGGGATCACAGTTAATTTGAACACAGAAAACTGTTGATTCTGATTATTCATTTTCAAATCTTTCAAAAATTCAAACAATTTTTGTGTAAATTAACTGCATAATTGAAGCTGTCTAAAATGTGGAATATTCACAGAAATCAAAATGTAAAACATGATAGGGCTCCTCAAGCTTGTATATTAAAGAATCAAATGCAACCCATTATACTCATGCAAATTTTTTAAAGCTAAAGTGAAATGTCAAGTAAGCTCTATTGTAAGAAGCTTCTAACTTAGTCACAATCATAGATCCCGGTTGGGGAATGAAGCTTGGAGACAGGTTGAAGATGAAAAGGGGGCCAGCAGCTTCTATAGTGATGAGAAAGGAGAAATGGGAATGGAGAATTTCTCTTCTTCTTCCACTTCCCTTCCAGTGGACACAGTTTCTCTTTTCTCTTGCCGTTGGCAGCTCCAGCAGCAGTGAGAAGAATCCTGTCATAGCCCTAGGAAGGGATATTAATATCACTTGTCCCATTCTCATTACCTCTGCTTACAGTTCTTCCTCTGCCACCTGGTTCTGGCATGAAAATAAAGGTAGGGGACTAGGGCAAAGACAGACTGCTTCAAAAGAAATGGTCTCAGATGCACAGCAGCAGAGATTTTTGATATAAGGACTGTGGTAGTGACAGAAATAGGAGGGGAAAAGATATTGGAAGAATAAGAATGTAAAATATAATATAGAATATAGGAATAAGATATAGGAGGAAAAAACCAATGAGGGCAGAACATGCAAGTTCTTCATGTGTGGGAGGCAAAAAGAAAACAGGAATATTTAAGTCTGGAATATTTCAGAAATGATATTTTGAGAATGCAGATAGTATTTTAAATTAGTTTTAGAAATGAGCATCCATGTGATTAAATCATTTAACAAAATGAGATTGTTTCTGTGATGACTACTACTACTGTGATGACTTACCTATATTTCTCTAATTTGCTTTAGCAGGATATTGTTGAAATGGTATCTTCAGCTGCTGAGGAATCATCTTTAACGAATGCCATCTTGGTACAGGAAATTGAAAATTGTCCAATAGAATTGGTAAATAGATGTATAGTCTTGAGAATGTTCTTTAAAACTTTGTTCCTAAACAGTTAACACCTTAATTACCTTAAAATTATTTTTAGCTGTCATGTTACTTTCTAAAATTACAGTTTAAATTTGTGATCTTAACAAAGATGTGTATGATTAGCTTGACAGAGCATATGTAGAATTGCTTTGATCTTTTATTCTTTCTTTGATTTATTTTGAAATTTCAAGTAATGTTTTTAAAGATATGAGATTTTTATGCTTATCAAATGTAGCCCTGGTTAAAATGTTGATAGTCATTTTTTTAAGTTATTAAAACCTCTCTAAAGAAACAGAGGTATATCATGGGGTATGCCTTAAGACATTTGAAATTTTATTTTTCAAATGAAAAAATGTTCTGACTTCTAGACATCAGAAAAAGGGAATGGTCTTTACTGACCATTTCCCATTCCTGACTGTATTTCTTAACTGTTCATCATTTGTGGAAACAAAATAAGAATGAAATTGAAGGTTAAAGCATAAACTTTGGTTAAAGGAATACAAGGTTCAAAGGGAATGGTCTGCACAGAGGACCACAAGTCAATAGCAAAGCCTGAGCTAATATCTGACTCACCTGACTCCACAGAGATTACTGTCACCTTTCTATAATCCCTGTCCCACAGTGCTGAAGGCATTTTTAAGATTGTAATAAATTTTGACAAAAAGTTTCTTAGTAAATAATATCGAAGCACCTAGTAATGCCTAATATTAGTTTGTTTTTAGATAAATTATCTGTATAATGAGTTCCAAGACTATTAAATTGGTTTTTTTCATATGACTGAATTCTCTGGATAATCTAGGACAGAATAAATACCTGAAAATTTTACCTGAAATATCCAAACAGCTGAGCCAGAAGACAGCTGAGTCACTTTCACCTTTCTCTTTGCTTCTCAGTTCAGTTCAGGTCAGTCACTCAGTCGTGTCCGACTCTTTGCGACCCCATGAATCACAGCACACCAGGCCTCCCTGTCCATCACCAACACCTGGAGTCTACCCAAACCCATGTACATCCAGTCAGTGATGCCATCCAGCCATCTCATTCTTTGTCGTCCCCTTCTCCTCCTGCCCCTAATCCTTCCCAGCATTAGGGTCTTTTCTAATGAGTGAACTCTTCGCATGAGGTGGCTGAAGTATTGGAGTTTCAACTTCAACATCAGTCCTTCCAGTGAACACCCAGGACTGATCTCCTTTAGGATGGACTGGTTGGATCTCCTTGCAGTCCAAGGGACTCTCAAGAGTCTTCTCCAACACCACAGTTCAGAAGCATCAATTCTTCGGCGCTCAGCTTTCTTCACCGTCCAACTCTCACATCAGTACATGACTACTGGAAAAACCATAGCCTTGGCTAGACAGACCTTTCTTGGCAAAGTAATGTCTCTGCTTTTAAATATGCTGTCTAGGGTGGTCATCACGTTCCTTCCAAGGAGTAAGCGTCTTTTAATTTCATGGCTTCAGTCACCATCTGCAGTGATTTTGGAGCCCCCAAAATAAAGTCTGACACTGTTTCCACTGTTTCCCCATCTATTTGCCATGAAGTGATGGGACCAGATGCCATGATCTTAGTTTTCTGAATGCTGAGCTTTAAGCCAACTTTTTCACTCTCCTCCTTCACTTTCATCAAGAGGCTTTTTAGTTCCTCTTCACTTTCTGCCATAAGGGTGGTGTCTTCTGCATATCTGAGGTTATTGATATTTCTCCCAGAAATCTTGATTCCAGCTTGTGCTTCTTCCAGCCCAGTGTTTCTCATGATGTACTCTGCATATAAGTTAAATAAGCAGAGTGACAATATACAGCCTTGATGTACTCCTTTTCCTATTTGGAACCAGTCTGTTGTTCCATGTCCAGTTCTAACTGTTGCTTCCTGACCTGCATACAGGTTTCTCAAGAGACAGGTCAGATGGTCTGATATTCCCATCTCTTTCAGAATTTTCCAGTTTATTGTGATCCACACAGTCAAAGGCTTTGGCATAGTCAGTAAAGCAGAAGTAGATGTTTTTCTGGAACTCTCTTGCTTTTTTGATGATCCAGCAAATGTTGGCAGTTTGATCTCTTGTTCCTCTGCCTTTTTTAAAACCAGCTTGAACATCTGGAAGTTCACGGATCATGTATTGCTGAAGACTGGCTTGGAAAATTTTGAGCATTACTTTACTAGCATGTGAGATGAGCGCAATTGTGCAGTAGTTTGAACATTCCTTGGCATTGCCTTTCTTGGGGATTGGAATGAAAACTGACCTTTTCCAGTCCTGTGGCCACTGCTGAGTTTCCCAAATTTGCTGGCATACTGACTGCAGCACTTTCACAGCATCATCTTTCAAGATCTGAAATAGCTCAACTGAAATTCCATCACCTCCACTAGCTTTGTTCATAGTGATGCTTTCTAAGGCTTGACTTCACATTCCAGGATGTCTAGCTCTAGGTGAGTGATCACAGCATCATGATTATCTGAGTCTTGAAGATCTTTTTTTGTACAGTTCTTTTTTTTTTTAATTTGTTTGTTTGTTTGTTTTTGTACAGTTCTTCTTAGCTTCTAGACACAGATTATTTTCACATATGGTCAAGAAAACCATAACACAGCACAGGTTCAACTGTTTTAATAATCAACTAGGCTTTCCACACAGTGGACTCAGCTGTAGGGTATCCAGATAGATCAAGTAGACAGGCTTCAGCAAAGTGCACAGACTATTTTTCTGAGGCTTTTCCTGGTTAGTTGAGTTGTACAATATAGGTGACGCTGCCTTCTCATAGATCTGTAACAAGAAGTTGGGCCATTACTTTTCACATTTGAAAAATAGCTTTTGTGTATTTAACAATAAAATAAAACATTGGTAACTGGGTGAACTAATTTATCCCAGAATCAACTAGTAAGGACTAAACATAAATTTTACCTAGAAGAATTTAGAAAACTCTTCAGAATAATATTAACCATATTTTCAGATCAGTGTCTTTGGAATGTACAAAAGGATGCTGTATAGGCAGAACCAGGAAGCCAGTGCAGCTGGCAGGAATGGGGACTTGGCAGTCCCTTTAGCCTTAGATGATTTAAAATATCATATAGAATATTCTGAAGCTTTCTGAAGTCATTGGAGTCGATGAAATTGAAAGCACTGTTAGGAAGTGTCTGGGCTCCAGAGGTATACATGAAAGCTTGACAAACAGTGGAGGTGTGATAAGGGTAACACAGAAGCTGTTAGGTTGCATGATAACAAAGATAACATAGGAAAAATTATGAAGTATTAATAGGTCAGATCTGTGCTGCTTGCCCACCCCCACCCCAAACCCTTTGTAGACTTATCAGCACCTTTTTTTATTAGACTTTTTTTATTAGACTTATCAGCACCTTTCCTATGCTCAGTTCTGTTCTCAGTTTATAAGTTGTTAGTTGGTAAGGAGACTTAAGAGTGAGTTCCTGTGAAGGGATTTCAAGTTTACAATTTTTAAATATTATGGTGTTTCTGCAAGTGACTTAAAACTGAAAAGATGATTGAAAAGTTGGATCTATTCACATAACATGAAAGGCAGTGTGTTGATCTTTTTTTGGACAAGGCACCCTTGAAATTTGAAAGGTTCCTAACCCAATTGGATACAACTCACTAAACATCAGTTATTGTTAGAACCTTTATATCACCAGATAAATTCAAATAAAGATCTTTATAATGCATTTCTTCTCTAGCTTTATGTTTACTCCTGTTATCTGAGTTCAGATTGACCAGAGCTGGGACAGTCCTAGCCAAAAGTGGTCATCTTTACCTTTAAAAGTAAGGGCACAATGCCTGGGATGCATCACCAATACAGATGCAGAATCTCCTACTCTAGAGCCCCTTGTCAGAAGATAGCCTGGGAGCATAGATATCAGCCTATAAAAACTGAGCTGTATCTGTTTGTTAGTCTTATTCTCTCAACTGCAGATGATAACCTCCTTATTTGGCAGGACCCCATGTTACGGTTGTGTGTCTTGTGTTTCTTTCTACACTATGGCTGGCAGATAGTAAACAGTCTATAAATTTTGATTAAAGGAAATATTTTATCAATTATTCAAACAGGAGTTATGGGGGAATGAACAAAATATTGAGGCAGAAAAATGGAATTCAAGAATACTTCAGATGTTACATAGTTTGCAGGTAAGACTTGGTAGGGTTTATCAACACTGTTTTTAGTTTTAAAAATAAATAAAAAGTTGAGTTCAATCCTCTAGATATTAATAAAAATGAAACCATTTTCACTGTGATCTTGTTGAGGCCAAATTACTCTATAGTGAAATTTATTGTAAGCTGTATACCCAGGGCTAAGTATGAGTTTGTTTTTGGTGCCCATATGCTGTAATCAATTCTTACCCACATGCATGTCCTTAGACATCTATGCTATGTCTCATTCTTGTATTTAGCAGGCTGTCAACTAATTCTCAATATGTAATTAAATTTATAACAATTTAAGAACAAAACAGATAATTTCAAATTTTAACATATTTTTATCAAAATAATTCATGCTTAGTCACCCAGTCATGTCTGACTCTTTGCAACCCCATGGACTGTAGCCTGCCAGGCTCCTCTGTCCACAGGATTTTTTTCCAGGTAAGAATATTGGAGTAGGTTGCCATTTCCACCTCCAGGGAATCTTCTTGATCCAGGAATCAAACCACTGCAGGCGAATTCTTTACCACTGAACCATTAGGGAAGCCCCATCCATGCATATAATTTTGAAAGTTCAGTAGTACTATGCTGTAAGGCTAAAAGGGAAGCACAGAAGTCTTTGTCCTATCCCTTCCTTATCCCTAAGTTCTGCTTTCCAGAGGAAACTGAACTATTTCTTTTAGATTTATATCTATACTTCTAATTACAAGTTCTTACTCCTCTTTCCTAATATTTCAGCTTTACATTTTATCTGTTGATTTCTTTCAACAGAAAATGAAAATTTAACTTAGTTATATCTCCCCAACCCCAGTCTATCTTCAGCACAGTATTCAGCCATTATAGTGTTATAATTGTAATCATCATGATGCAGGTTTGATTGTCACAGAACCAAAATGTCAGTGGCTTAAAAAGAAATAAGTTTATTTCTCTCTCAGATAAAGTACTAACTGGTAATGCAACTATGCTCACAAAGTTGTCAGCGGCCAGGTGCCCTTTATCTCATTTTCTTTGTTCTCAGGATCCCAAATGGCTAACTATCCACCATGTCTGCATTCCAGTCAGCAGCAAAGTTTCCTTTAAGGATATATCCCAGAAATTATATGCATCACATTTCACATTTAATTGACCAGCACTTAATAATTTCACTACATCTAGCTGGGAAATGTAGTCCTTATCTGGTAACCATGAGTGAGTGAGTGAAGTCGCTCAGTCGTGTCCGACTCTTTGCGACCCCTGGACTGTAGCCCACTAAGCTCCTCTGTCCATGAGATTCTCCAGGCAAGAATACTGGAGTGGTTTGCCATTTCCTTCTCCAGGGGATCTTCCCAACCCAGGGATCGAACCCAGGTCTCCCACATTGCAGGCAGACACTTTAACCTCTGCACCACCAGGGAAGCCTTTTATCTGGTAACCATAGACCCAGCTAATAATTCTATTGCTATGGAAGAAGAAGAGAATAGATGTTACGGAACAACCATCAATTGCCACCACTATGTAAAAATTACTTTAAATTGAACCTTCATAGCATAATCACATTCCTTGTCAACTTTATAGGTTTTTCTTTTAGTTAATCTTGACCTCATTTTCCCCATTTGCTTAGTGTTTATATACCCATCCTTAATTCTTTTTCTAAACTCTCTGATAATAAAATAAAACAGCTTTTTAGTATGATCCGCTACATCAGTTGATTCATCAGCTCCTTTTTTTCTTTTGAAGATATCCTTCCCAGAGTTCATCCTACTCTTGTTCCAATTGGGACTAGTTACTCCACAGTTTTTGTCTTGGGACATTGTTTTACCATAACATGGGAATTCCTATGTCTCTTTCTTATGTTCCTCTGTTTCTTGGTGCTTTGATCTTTATCTTGATTTTTTTTTTTGATGGTCAACATGCTGTCATAATTTCTTGAAATAAAGAGTGCATAGGTGATAGAGACCCTACATATAAGTCTGAAAATGTCTCTATTTTACCATAAACTTTATTGGATGTATCTGAACGTAGTTTGAAAATAATACCACTCAGATATTGAAGGCTTTGTAACTTTTCTAGGCATCTGTGTTGTTAAGGAAAAGTCAGATGCTGCTTGGTTGGTGGTCCTTTGTAGGTGATCTTTATTTTCTCTCTGGAAGCTTTTAGATCTTTCCTTTATCCCTAGAACCTTGAAATTTCATTATGATGTGCTCTGGTATAGGTCGTTTTCATTTATTGTTCTAAGCATATAGTAGATTCTTTATTCTGAGAGTTCGTGTCCTTGAATTGGATTATTATTTTTTTATTTCTTGAATTTTCGCCTTGTTGGACTGCCTATGGGTCAGATGTTGGATATTCTGAATTGCACCTTTACTTTTTAAAAAATCTTTTTCCCCCTATCTTGGTTTTGTCTTTTTATTCTTTTCAGTCAGTTTAGTCGCTCAGTTGTGTCCGACTGTTTGCGACCCCAAGGACTGCAGCACGCCAGGCTTCCCGGTCCATCACAAACTCCCAGAGTTTACTCAAACTCATGTCCATTGAGTTGGTGATGCTATTCAACCATCTCATCCTCTGTTGTCTCCTTCTCCTGCCCTCAATCTTTCCCAACATCAGGGTCTTTTCCAATGAGTCAGTTCTTTGTATCAGGTGGCCAAAGTATTGGAGTTTCAGCTTCAACATCACTCCTTCCAATGAATATTCAGGACTGATTTCCTTTAGGATTGACTGGTTGAATCTCCTTGCAGTCCAAGGGGCTCTCAAGAGTCTTCAACAACACAGTTCAAAAGCATCAGTTCCTCAGTGCTCAGCTTTGTTTATAGTACAACTCTCACATCCATACATGACTACTGGAAAAACCATACATAGCTTTGACTAGACGGACCTTTATTGGCAAAGTAATGTCTCTGCTTTTTAATATGATGTCTAGGTTGGTCATAACTTTTCTTCCAAGGAGCAAGCATCTTTTAATTTCATGGCTGCAGTCACCATGGCAGTGATTTTGGAGCCCAAGAAAATAAAGTCTTTCATTGTTTCCCCGTCTATTTGCCATGAAGTGATGGGACCAGATGCCATGATCTTAATTTTCTGAATGTTGAGCTTTAAGCCAACTTTTTGTCTCTCCGCTTTCACTTTCATCAAGAGGCTCTTGAGTTCTTTGCTTTCTGCCATAAGGGTAGTCACCCGCATATCTGAGGTTATTGATATTCCTCCCAGAAATCTTGATTCCAGCTGGTGCTTCACCCATGGTGCTTTCTCATGATGTACTCTGCATATAAATTAAATAAGCAGAGTGACAATATACAGCCTTGACATACTCCTTTCCTGATTTGGAACCAGTCTGTTGTTCCATGTTCAGTTTTAACTGTTGCTTCCTGACCTGCATACAGATTTCTCAGGAGGCAGGGCAGGTGGTCTGGTATTCCCATCTCTTGAAGAATTTTTCAGTTTGTTGTGATCCACACAGTCAAGGGCTTTGGCATAGCCAATAAAGCAGAAGTAGAGGTTTTTCTGGAACTCTCTTGCTTTTTCGATGATCCAACGGATGCTGGCAATTTGATCTCTGGTTCCTCTGCCTTTTCTAAATCCAGCTTGAACATCTGGAAGTTCATGGTTCACATACTGTCGAAGCCTGGCTTGGAGAATTTTGAGCATTACTTTGCTAGCGTGTGAGATGAGTGCAATTGTGCAGTAGTTTAAGCATTCTTTGGCATTGCCTTTCTTTGGGATTGGAATGAAAACTGACCTTTTCCAGTCCTGTGGCCACTGTGGAGTTTTCCAACTTTGCTGGCGTATTGAATGCAGCACTTTCACAGCATCATCTTTTAGGATTTGAAATAGCTCAACTGGAATTCCATCACCTCCACTAGCTTTGCTCATAGTGATGCTTCCTAAGACCCACTTGACTTTGCATTCCAGGATGTCTGGCTCTAGGTGAGTGATCATACCATCGTGATTATCTGGGTCATGAAGATCTTTTTTGTACAGTTCTTCTGTGTATTCTTGCCACCTCTTCTTAATATCTTCTGCTTCTGTTAGATCCATACCATTTCTGCCCATTATTGAGCCCATCTTTGCATGAAATGTTCCCTTGGTGTCTCTAATTTTCTGGAAGAGATCTCTAGTCTTTCCCATTCTATTGTTTTCCTCTATTCCTCTGTTGATTACTGAGGAAGCTTTCTTATCTCTCCTTGCTGTTCTTTGAAACTCTGCATTCAAATGGGTGTATACTTCCTTTTCTCCTTTGCCTTTCACTTCTGTTCTTTCACAGCTATTTGTAAGGCCTCCTCAGAAAACCATTTTGCCTTTTTGCATTTCTTTTTCTTGGGGATGGTCTTGATCCCTGACCCCTGTACAATGTCATGAATGTCTGTCCATAGTTCTTTATTGCTTTAGAAGATTTCTTCAGCTTTATCCTCATTTTTATTGATTTTTTTGTTTTCCAGGAGTTTTTTCTCATTATTATTTTTATTAATAATTTTATTATTAAATTATTTTATTTTATAGCATCTGAACAGCTACCCACTCTAGTATTCTAGCTTCGAGAATTCCATGGACTGTATAGTCCCTGAGGTCACAAAGAGTTGGATACTACTGAGTGAGTTTCACAATCTATTTATTTATATTTAAGTTTCATTGAAGTATGATTAACATAACAATAAACATACCTATTTAAAAATATATAGTTAGATAAATTTTGATATATTTATGGAAACTCACCACAGTCAAGATAGTGAACATATCTATAATCTCCAGAAGTTTCCTTGTGTCTCTTGATAATCCCTTGTCTCATCTCCCCCACTGGTCCCCCTCCCCCAGCCCCCAGCACCCACTGATCTGTTTTCTCTCAATAGCGTCCTAATCATTTTTTGTGGATGGTATCTTCTCTTAATTTTCAGAGATTATAGCTTTCTCCTACTGCCCTCATTGTCTGTTTCCTTAGTGATTCTCTTGGATATTAGAAATTTTATCCAAGTGTTTAATAGATCTTTGGTTTTTATTTAAGAATGAGACATCAAAAAGCTGATTGGAGGTTATATAAGCATGGGTGGGGCTTATAGACTTGTTGTCTTCATAGCAAGATAATTTTGAGTGTCCCCACCCCCGCCAATACATAGGCACACAGATGTCATTATCTATAGAATTTTTTCCCTTGGAATGGTCTATTTTTGCATGGTCAGATCTACTCTCTAGAAGATATAAGCATGATGTCCATGGTTGAGGAACCAAAAGGGAGTAAGGGAGAAGCTGGCAGTCTCACTGTTTAGAGATTAGAATTTCCCTTGACCCCCCCCCCCGCCCCACCCCGCAATTTGTAACACTTCTCTTCCACAGTGCCTCCTATACCTCATAGTTGGTATCTCCAGAAAGACAACTTTCTGCCTCATGCTAGGGTTCAGGACTAAAGGTCTCCTGGTTCTGTGAGGTGGTGGAGTCAACCTGAGGGTCTAATTGTTTCCAAGTAACCTTTCAAGGAATTCTCATGTTTTTAACTTCACACTTCATTTCCAACTTATGACATACTGCTGCCTATAATCACTGATCTTTTCCTAGGTTTTCTTTCATTTAGGGGTTTTGTTGCTGTTTGGTTCAAATGTGTTTGTTCGGATGGTTTCCCACTCATCTTGATTTTGGATTCTTTGGTGCTACTTCTGTCTGAAGCAGCATCCTTCAGTAAGCCTTGCTTTTATTCCTGTAGGGTGGCAACAACAAGGAGCAGCCGATACACAAAACTACTGGTGTTTGTGCATGGCTAGAGCTGGTGGTGATTTTATAGTATCCTGGGCATTTCACATCCATAGAGTAGGAATTGGGCTCTGGACCACGTCCTTCTTCTCATGTTTCCTCTTCTCCTCTTTTGGAGAAGGATCAAGGAGATCCTTTGCAAGAGGCATGTTCTCATAGGGAGGTTTTCACTGCTGGAAATGCTCCTTTTTTCCACATTTTTCATGTTTTATTGTACTTACACTCAAATTTCACCATTAAATACTGAGCATAAGTATATGCTGGCCTTATGTCCAGATTTTTGAAATGCAAAGATAAATTGATGAATGGCTTTAACACTGTGATATAGTAGACACTGTAAAATACATTAAATAATTAGAGAACCTAGAAGGAAAGTAAAATTCTGTCTATATACATTTACCCATTTAGTGGCACAAATAAACTCTGTAGGGACAGGAAGACAGATATGAAGCTTTGGGTTGCAGTTAGAGGAAAAACCCATTTGGGACTGAACTGAGAGGTCCTTGGTTGCTGGCAGAATCTCCCCTGACTTCAGACTTTAAACAAATTAGAGTTGTTTAAAGTCAGTTTTTTGATTGGTATACAAAAACCACTGAATTGTGTAAAATCCCTATTAGTCATGAGAAATAGAAGGAACAAGATTGATTAAGGAATTGGCACATGCCAATTTGAGTCATAGGGTCTGGCCAGTCAAAAGTGAGCAGGGCTGGCTAGAGGCTGAAAATCCATTGGATGGTGCAGTTCACTAATCTCAGTCTAGAGGTTACTACATTCCTCAGAAATTCTTGTTCTCCTAATAAGTTCCTAAAATGCTTTCCATAAGCAGGGTCTAGGTTCTGTATCTCAAATTGTCTTGCCTTTTGCTGATTCTCCTCTCTGCTGGCATGTAGGTTTCAGCTTTCTCTAAGTCTGATAATTCTTCCACTTTGTATTTCTCTTCTTCCTTTATTTCTTTACCTTCATTTTAGAGGAGCTCCTGGAGGAAACAGAATAATCCTCGCAGGGTGTTTTTCAAAAGGGTTCTTGAAATTTATGAGGCTGTCCCTGCTCTCTCCCTGGGGAAAACCACCCAAACCACATCTTGTCTCCTCAAGAGAGGGAATAAATGAAGACTTGGCATGCCATCTCAAAGGTTGCTGACACTGTGCTATGCTACTCCTTTGGTTGAGATTAAAGTATGATAAAATATTTAACTTGTCAGTTTGTTAAAAGTTAGTGTTGGTTGCTCAGTTGTGTCCGACTTTTTGTGACCCCATAGACTGTAGCCCACCAGGCTCATCTCTCCATTAAATTCTCCAGGCAAGAATACTGGAGTGGGTAGTCATTCCCTTCTCCAGGGGATCTTCCAGAGCCAGGGACTGAATCTGTGTCTCATGCATTACAGGCAGATTCTTTACCATCTGAGCCATCAGTCAAATGTTATGGACTGGCAAAAAAAATAAATAAATAAAAGACCCTTGTATATGGTCTTTTTAAAAAATTGCTTCACAGCTACCAAATTAGTACAGTATTCTCCGGGATACTGGCGAGTATTCACCATAGTATTTCTAACTAAAACACAATACTCCTTCTCTAGAAATCTGATTCCAAGTGCAGTCTAATTAAATACTTTATTGTATGTCAGTTTTTCAAGTAGATTCACAGGTGTCCTATAGTGAACCAATGTCTTTTTAATCTGTGCAAAGAAACTGGAAGATATTTATTTAGTCATATTCCCCTGCCATTACATTTACCACTAGAGTTGTTTAGTTAACTCCACCCTGCGGTACCTATAAAACAAGCCTGACAGGCTGATAATCATTGTTTTTGAAGATTCCCAAGGTCCTGTGGACTTTTTTCTGCCTGCAAGTCTCAATTAATTGCACTTTTCCCAGGAGCCATTTATGTTAACATCAATAGACCTAACGTTTGTATAACACACTGAAATTTGTATAACACATTAGAGTTCTTTTGCGTGTATTTTCTCAATGAACCAAGCTGTGCTCAATGACCTATTTTTTTTATGTTTCCTAATGAATCATTTGCATTTCTCCATTTAAGGATTTTAGTCACTTATCAAAAATGCCAATATTTATTGTTCATTATGCATCCACAGCCTGCTTTGTTTCTAATGATCTTATTTCCCTTTCCTCTTTTATAATTGTTTTCCCAGGAATCCAACAAGATGGGAATGCAATACTTTAGTCTGATGAAGCTCTGCAGAAATAGTGACCGAAAACAAACTGCTGCCAAATTTTATAGCTTTCTTATCCTAAAAAAACATCAGGCTATTGAGCTGAGCCAGAGTGCTCCCTATGCAGATATTATAGCTACAGTGGGACCAATGTTCCATAAAATGTGAAGGAAATCCAGAACATGCAGATTTATGTCATCATTGGAATTTCTGTATAGATTGTTCAGTTTAATGCAGAAGCCGTCTGGAAGCAGCTGAAGGTCTGATCCATTTCATAGATAGGTTGAACTCATATTTCATAGATAGATAGGTTGAGCCCATATTTCCTCTTTGTAAGTTCAGAATAATCATACGCATAATTAGAAACCTATATGCTTCCAGAAATAATTGTAGCTAAGTAATATTTTTAACTTGGTTGACTTGAATGCATATCATTTACCATTTCCTTGATTTGAATGTTGCATTTAGGATACATTTTAAAAATACTTTGTGTATTCAAGGATTTTTATAAAGTGGATTATTTACTTAAATTTTATGACAATAATTATTAATTATTAATAAATATTAGTAATTAATAATTAACACTTTCTTATTTCTCCACAACAATAATTTATTTGATTATAATACATATCACTCTTGGTTTGATATAATGCCTTGGCTTTTAATCTAGTATCTTAATCGAAAAGTTATAAAATTTTTCTTAGTCTCAAGTTATATGAGTCTAATATAATATGGCTTTAGTCTAATTATAGTCCATGCAACCTGTTTATTTACTATTAACGATTATTATGGCTATCATTTATGTATCAGCAAAACTAACATTAGAAAAAATTAACGGATGCTTATTCAACATGTTGTTTTCAGCTATAATTCAAGTAAAGATAACTAAAATAAATGTTCTTTACATGGTGTATACTGAGCATTTTTGACATTAAAACCAAAGCTTTTCTTTCTTAGTTGAAGTTTGAGTTAAGAGATTTTCATGTAATGCTCTGTGAGCTCCATACTATTGTATCTGGAATTATGCTACAGACTAAATTCTAAATGGCCCCTGTGAATGTATTAACTGTAAGTTTTAGATGTCAAAATTGCCTTTTTTAAAATTTCCTTTAATTTTTAATTAACACACAAAAGATCGACTTTTTTATTTTAGTGCACAGTTAATGAATTTTACAGGTATAGATTCCTGTGAGCACCATCAGAACCAGGGTGCCAAAAAAATCCCTTGTACTAACCCTTCGTAGTCACACCCTTCCCCCATTCTAACTCCTGGTAACTACTCTTCTACATGACTATAGTTTTACTTTTTAAGAATGTCATACAAATGAAATTATATAGTAAGTAACCTTTTTTCAGACTGACTTCTTGCATTCTATCTTTGAGATTAGTACAAATTATAGCATGTATCAGGGGTTCAATCCTATGTATTGTTAAGTAGTAGTCTGTTGTCAGGATATACCACAGTTTATGTATCCATTTACCCGCTGAAGGACATTTATATTGTTTAACAATTAAAAATAGAGCTGCTGTATATACCTGTGTACAGTTTTTGTGTGCCTATAAGTTTCTAATTTTCTAAGGTAAATATCTAGGCCTGGGTCGTATGGCCAGTGCATGTTTAACTTTATAAGAAACTAACAAATTATTTTCCAGATGTACCTTTTTGCATTCCTATTAGAAATGTATGTGAGTTCCAGTTGACTTTTTGTTTACTTTTTTATTTTGAGATAACTGTAGGTTCACATGAACTTGTGAAAAACAATACGGATCCTGTATACCCTTCATCCAGTTTCCCCAATGGTAACATCTTACATATTTATAGTACAGTATCAGGGAAACTGACATTGATACAGTCTACTCACCTTATTCATATCTCACCAGTTTTACATGCACTCATTTGTTTGTGTGTGTTTAGAATGAATGTGTTCGTTCAGTTGTGTCCGACTCTTTGCGACCCCGTGGACTCCTGGTGGACTCCCCACCAGGCTTCTCAGTCCATGGAATTTTCCAGGCAAGAGTACTGGAGTGGGTTGCCATTTCCTTCTCCAGGGGATCTTCCCAACCCAGGGCTCAAACCCGGGTCTCCCGCACTGCAGGCAGACGCTTTACCATCTGAGCTCCCTGTGTGTATTTAGTTCTATGCAACTGTATTACATAGGTGGCTTCATGTGACCACCACCACAGTCAAGAAATAGAACAGTTCTTTCACAGGAATCACCTGTGTTACTTTTTTGTAGCTACTGCCACTTCCTTCCTCCCTAGCCCCTGAAGACCTGTAGCCTGTTCTCCATCTTTATAATTTTGTCATTAATATAGTTGACTTTTGCAGGTTAATTTTATACCCTGTTGCAGTTACAGTTCAGTCACTCAGTCATGTCCGACTCTTTGTGACCCCATGAACCACAGCACGCCAAGCCTCCCTGTCCATCACCAACTCCCGGAGTTCACTCAAACTCATGTCCATTGAGTTGGTGATGCTATCCAACCATCTCATCCTCTGTCGTCCCCTTCTCCTCATGCCCTCAATCTTTCCCAACATTAGGGTCTTTTCAAATGAGTCACCTTGTCGCATTAGGTGGCCAAAATATTGGAGTTTCAGCTTCAAACATCAGTCCTTCCAATGAATACCCAGGACTGATCTCTTTTAGGATGGACTGGCTGGATCTCCTTGCAGTCCAAGGGACTCTCAAGAGTCTTTTCCAACACCACATTTCGAAAGCATCAATTCTTCGGCACTCAGCTTTCTTTATAGTACAATTCTTACATCCATACATGACCACTGGAAAAACCATAGCCTTGACTAGACGGATCTTTGTTGACAAGGTAATGTCTCTGCTTTTTAATATGCTGTCTAGGTTGGTCATAATTTTCCTTCCAAGGAGTAAGCGTCTTTTAATTTCATGGCTGCAATCACCATCTGCAGTGATTTTGGAGCCCCCCAAAATTAAATCAGCCACTGTTTCCACTGTTTCCCCATCTATTTGCCGTGAAGTGATGGGACCGGATGCCATGATCTTCGTTTTCTGAATGTTGAGCTTTAAGCCAACTTTTTCAGTCTCCTCTTTCACTTTCATCAAGAGGCTCTTTAGTTCTTTGCTTTCTGCCATAAGGGTGATGTCATCTGCATATCTGAGGTTATTGATATTTCTCCCAGCAATCTTGATTCCAGCTTGTACTTCTTCCAGCCCAGCGTTTCTCATGATGAGCAAGGTGACAATATACAGCCTTGACGTACTCCTTTTCCTATTTGGAACCGGTCTGTTGTTCCATGTCCAGTTCTAACTGTTGCTTCCTGACCTGCATACAGGTTTCTCAAGAGGCAGGTCAGGTGGTCTGGTATTCCCATCTCTTGAAGAATTTTCCACGGTTTATTGTGATCTACACAGTCAAAGGCTTTGGCACAGTCAATAAAGCAGAAATAGATGCTTTTCTGGAACTCTGTTGCTTTTTCAATGATCCAGCGAATGTTGGCAATTTGGTCTCTGGTTCCTCTGCCTTTTCTAAAACCAGCTTGAACATCTGGAAGTTCACAGTTCACATATTGCTGAAGGCTGGCTTGAAGAATTTTGAGCATTACTTTACTAGCGTGTGAGATGAGTGCAATTGTGTAGTAGTTTGAGCATTCTTTGGCATTGCCTTTCTTGGGGATTGAAATGAAAACTGACCTTTTCCAGTCCTGTGGCCACTGCTGAGTTTTCCAGATTTGCTGACATATTGAGTGCATCACTTTCACAGCATCATCTTTTAGGATTTGAAATAGCTCAATTGGAATTCCATTACCTCCACTAGATTTGTTTGCAGTGGTACTTCCCAAGGCCCACTTGACTTCACATTCCATGATGTCTGGCTTTAGGTGAGTGATCATACCATCGTGATTATCTGGGTCGTGAAGATCTTTTTTGTATAGCTCTTCTGTGTATTCTTGCCATCTTGTGACCTTGCTAAACTCATAAACTACTTTTAGAACTTTGTTTTTTGTAGATTCCTTGGGATTTTTTACAGAGTATCATGACTGCAAATAGGGACAGTTTCATCTCCTTCTTTCTAATCTATTCCCAGTGCTCATTCCTTCTTGCACATTCACCATTAAATATGATGTTAGGTATAGTTTGTTTTGTATGCTGTGTGGGTAAGGGTGGGGTAGTGGTGGGTTTGGGCATGTGTCAGTAATTTTTTCAGGTTGAGGATATTCCTTTTTATTCCTAATTTGCTGAGACGTGTTTGTTTGTTTTTATCATAAGTAGGTATTGAATTTTTGTATATTCACAGTATTATGGAACCGATACCATTATCTAATTTTAGAACAGTTTCATCATCCAAAAAGCAATCCTGTACTCATAAGCAATGACTCCTCATCCCTCCTTCCCTTCAACTCTTGGCAACAACGAATCCACTTTTTGTTAGTCATATAATATATGGCCTTTTTCACTTAGCATAATGTTTATCTATGTTGTAGAATGTATCTGTACTTCATTCCTTTTAATGGCTAAATTAATATTCCATTATATGGATATGCATTTTGTTTATCCATTCATCAGTTGGTAGACGTGGCTTGTTTCCATTTTGTTGTTGTTGTTTCCATTTTTTACTATTATGAATAATGTTGCTCTGAACAAGAGTTTGTAAGTTATAAGTTTTTCTGTATACATGTTTTCTCTTTCTTGGATATATACGTAGGAGTAGAATTCCCAGGTCAAATGATAATTTTATGTTTAACTATTAAAGGAATTTGGAGAAGGAAATAGCAACCCACTCCAATATTCTTGCCTAGAGAATCCCGTGGACAGAGGAGCCTGGTGAGCCGCTGTCCATAGGGACGCACAGAGTCAGACACGACTGGAGCGACTTAGCATGCATGCCTGCATTGGAGAAGGAAATGGCAACCCACTCCAGTATTCTTGCTTGGAGAATCTCAGGGACACAGGAGCCTGGTGGGCTGCCGTCTATGGGGTCGCACCGAGTCGGACACGACTGAAGCGACTTAGCAGCAGCAGCAGTGTTAAAGGAATTATCAAACTGTTTTACGAAATATCTGTGCCTTTTTACATTTCTATCAACAATGTATGAGTTCCAATTTCTCTATATTTTCACCAGTACTTGTTATTGCCCCTTTTTTTATTACAGCTATCCTAGTGAGTTTTAAGTAATATCCCATGGTTTTGATTTCCATTTTCCTAATAACTAATGATGTTAAGCATCTTTCCATATGGATTTGCTAGCATTTTGTTTAGTATGTTTGTATCTGTGTTCATGAGGGATATTTGTCTGTATTTGTCTTTTCTTGTACTGTCTTTTTCTGATCTTGGGATCAGTATGGTACTGACCTCATAAAAATTACTTGGAAATTGTTTCTTCCTATTTTATTTTTCTGTGAAAAGACTATGTAGAATTTTTACTATTTCCTCTTTAAGTGTTTGGTAGAATTAACCCATGAAACCATCTGGATCTGGAGATTTATATTTTAGAAGGTTTTAAACTATGAGTTTAATTTTTTAAATAATTGTAAGGCTATGCAGTTGTCTATTTCATTTTGGGTGAGTTTTCCTGGTTTGTGGTTTCCAAAGAATTGTTCCATTTCATCTAAATTGTGTACAGTGTTTTGGAGTGTTCCCTGATTTTCCTTTTAATATCTGCAGGGTCCATAGTAATAACCCCTCTTTCATTCTAGATAATGTTAATTTCTGTCTTTTTTTTTCTTTTCAGTCATATTAGGGGCATATTAATTTTATTGGTCTTTTCAAAGCTTTTGGTTTCATTGACTTTCTCCTTTGCTTTTCTTTTTTCAATTTCATTGATATCTACAGTGATATTTATTATTTCCTTCCTGTAGCTTGGTTTGAGTTTATTTTTCTCTTGTTTTTTAGTTTTATTAAGGTAGAAGCTTAATTGATTTGGGACCTTCCTTCTTTAAACATTTAATGCTATTTGTTTCCATCCAAGCACTGCTTTAAGTTGCATTGCACTAATTTCGATAAGTTGTATTTTCAGTTTTCTTCGATTCAAAATATATTCTAATTTTCCTTGAAACTTCCCCTTTAACCTGTGGATTATTTAGAAGTATGTTGTTTAATTTTCAAGGGAGAATTTCCTGTTACCTTTATGTAGTTATTCTATTCATTATGGTCTGAGAACATGCTTTAAATGATTTTGATTCTTTTAAATTTATTAATGTTTGTTTTATGATCTAGTATGGGGTCTGTCTTGAAAACAATATGTTCTGTAGTTGATAGGTGGAGTGTTCTATAAATATCAGTTGAACCTAGTTGTAATAGTGCTTTTCAGTTCTTCCGTATCCTAGCTTATTTTCTGTCTACTAGTTCTACTGAGTACAGAGAAAGGAGTGTTTGTGTCTGCAGCTATGATTGTGAATCTGTTTCTCCATGCAGTTCTTTCTTTTTAATTTTTATTTTTACTTTATTTTTCTTTACAATACTGTATTAGTTTTGCCATACATTGACATGAATCAGCCACGGGTGTACATGAGTTCCCAATCCTGAACCCCCCTCCCACCTCCCACCCCATATCATTTCTCTGGATCTTCCCCATGCACCAGCCCCAAGCATCCTGTATCCTGTATCGAACATAGACTGGCAATTCGTTTCTTCCATGATAGTATACATGTTTCAATGCCATTCTCCCAAATCATCCCACCCTCTCCCTCTCCCACAGAGTCCAAAAGTCCGTTCTATACGTCTGTGTCTCTTTTGCTGTCTCGCATACAGGATTATCATTACCATCTTTCTAAATTCCATATATATGTGTTAGTATACTATATTGGTGTTTTTCTTTCTGGCTTACTTCACTCTGTATAATAGGCTCCAGTTTCATCCACCTCATTAGAACTGATTCAAATGTATTCTTTTTAATGGCTGAGTAATATTCCATTGTGTATATGTACCACAGCTTTTTTATCCATTCATCTGCTGATGGACATCTAGGTTGTTTCCATGTCCTGGCTACTATAAACAGTGCTGCGATGAACACTGGGGTACTTGTGTCTCTTTCAATTCTGGTTTCCTCGGTGTGTATGCCCAGCAGTGAGATTCCTGGGTCATAAGGCAGTTCTATTTGCAATTTTTTAAGGAATCTCCACACTGTTCTCCATAGTGGCTGTACTAGTTTGCATTCCCACCAACAGTGTAAGAGGGTTCCCTTTTCTCCACACCCTCTCCGGCATTTATTGCTTGTAGACTTTTGGATTGCAGCCATTCTGACTGGTGTGAAATGGTACCTCATTGTGGTTTTGATTTGCATTTCTCTGATAATGAGTGATGTTGAGCATCTTTTCATGTGTTTGTTAGCCATCCGTATGCAGTTCTGACAGGTTTTGCTTCATGTATTTTGAAGCTCTTCTACAATTATTTACAATTATTATATCTTCCTGGTGAAGTAACCCTTTTATTTTTGTATAATGAGTCCTTTGTCTCTGGTAATTTTATTTTCTTTGAAGTCTGCATTTTCTTATATTAAGCCATTCCAGCTCTCCTTTGATTCGTATTACAGTGTATCTTTCCCCATATTTTACTTTCAGCCTACCTATATCATTCTTTAAAGTGAGTTTCTTGTGGAAAGCATCTAATTAAGTCACTTTTCAAGTCCATCCTGATAATCTCTGTTTAGTTACATTTAATGTAACTATCGACATGTTTGAATTTAGATCTACCATCATATTATTTGTTTACTATTTGTTTCTTCTATTTCTCACTTCTGTTTCCTCCTTTCTTGCCTTCTTTTGGAATATTTGAACTTTGTTTTAGAATTCCATTATAATTTATCTTTTTTTTTTACTATATCTTTTGTTGTAGATATTTTTAAATGGTAACTCTAAGGATTCAAAATTAAATTCTTAAATTTTCACACTACTTAGAATCAATATTTTACCACCTTGAGTGAAGTATAGAAACTTTGTATCATTTAAGTTCCTTTAGACTTCCTACTTTATATTGTAATCATAATTGTTTTATATATTACATCTATCTACATTGAAAACCCACTAGACAGTGTTATGATTTTTGCTTTCAACTGTCAGACATATTTTAAAGAATTCAAGAGGAGAATAGTCTATTAAATTTACCCAAATATTTATCATTCTTATTGTCCTTTTCTTCCTGATGTTCTAACTTTCCTTCTAATATAATTTCCCTTCTGTTTGAAGAATTTTCTTTCACAGTTCTTTTAGAGCAGGTCTGCTGAAGATAAATTTTTTATCTTACCTTTATCTTAGAATGTTTTTTACTTTTATTCCTGATGGATATTTTTGCTGTGTGTAGAATCCTGGTTGACTGCTCTTTTCTCTCAGCAATATAAAATTCTTGTTCCATTTTTCTCCTGCTCTTCATGGTTTCAGTTGAGAAATTCACAGTTATTCAAATCATTATTCCTGTGTAAATAACACATCATTTTTTTCTGATTGCTTGCAAGATTTTTCTTTATTCTTAGTTTTCAGTAGTAACCAGAATTATCATTTTTTTAATTATTATCCTTATAATGATTTAGTTCATCCTCTTTGGGGTTCACCAGAAGGCTGGAGACTGTAGCTTTATTTACTCCGCTCTGTTTTCCTGCCTTCTTCCCACAGCTGCACCTGCATCTGGACCCAAACGGTGGGAGGAACAGAGAGAGACACAACACAAATACCAGCAGAGGCTCACACTCTCAGGCCCACAGCTACTCTGACTGGAGAAGTTCTTCCTCCCTCAGGGTTTTAGAGACCTATGGGTCCCAGATGTCACAGCCACCACTGCAGGATTCTCTAGGACTGGGTCATGAGATAATGAAGAAAAGATTATAAAATAAAAGTAAAATTATTCCCCTCACTCACCTTGAGCACTAGGGGTCTCCTTTCCTAACCCTCAAGCCAGAGCTAGGCATTTTCTCTGTGTTGATCCCCCAATTCCAGATTTGGGGCTACCTTGAGACCAGGCTGGAAGAAGCACAAGCTGGAATCAAGATTACTGGGAGAAATACCAATAACCTCAGATATGCAGATGACACCACCCTTATGGGAGAAAGCGAAGAGGAACTAAAAAGCCTCTTGATGAAAGTGAAAGAGGAGACTGAAAAAGTTGTCTTAAAGCTCAACATTCAGAAAACGAAGATCATGGCATCCGGTCCCATCACTTTGTGGGAAATAGATGGGGAAACAGTGGAAACAGTGTCAGACTTTATTTTGGGGGGCTCCAAAATCACTGCAGATGGTGACTGCAGAGATGAAATTAAAGATGGTTACTCCTTGGAAGGAAAGTTATGACCAACCTAGATAGCATATTCAAAAGCAGAGAGATAACTTTGCCAACAAAGGTCCATTTTCCATTGGTCATGTATGGATGTGAGAGTTGGACTGTGAAGAAGGCTGAGTGCCGAAGAATTGATGCTTTTGAACTGTGGTGTTGGAGAAGACTCTCGAGAGTCCCTCGGACTGAAAGGAGATCCAACCAGTCCATTCTAAAGGAGATCAGTCCTGGGTGTTCTTTGGAAGGAATGATGCTAAAGCTGAAACTCCAGTACTTTGGCCACCTCATGCGAAGAGTTGACTCATTGGAAAAGACTCTGATGCTGGGAGGGATTGGGGGCGGGAGGAAAAGGGGGTAACAGAGGATGAGATAGCTGGATGGCATCACCGACTTGATGTGCTTGAGTTTGAGTGAACTCTGGGAGTTGGTGGTGGACAGGGAGGCCTGGCGTGCTGTGATTCGTGGGGTCACAAAGAGTCGGACACGACTGAGCAACTGGACTGAACTGAACTGAGACCAGGCTAGGGGATACCAGAGGAAGCAAAATTGGTAAACTAGTCAGTGGTGTGTCAAATTCTATCCTTCTACCCCATTTTGCCTGCTAGTATTTTCAGAGTCCTCGAAAATGCTGCTACATGCATTTTCTTCAGGTTTATTGTGGCATTCAGTGGGAGGAATGTGCTTACCAAGAACTGGAACCAGAAATGCTTTTGAAAGTAAACAAATTTAAGTATTTCTTAATTTGTACAAAACAAAAAGCAAAACTACTAGTTTCTTTTGAATAATTCATTTTGTGTTTAAAATCCTCATTGCTTACAATTTCTATTGTAACTAAACATTGGCTATCTTCTTCTCAATCACATGCTTTATGTTGCTGAGGAGTCTTTGCTAGCTAACACCATCCCAGAGAACAGTAACGTGCATAGAGATCCTCTCCCTTTTGGGGGGTGAAGTTCCTTGTGAATATTTCTGGAAAATGTAGTCTTCTAAGTATCAAGGAAAAAAACATGAGGACAGACAAAAAATATTTTTAGATGAGGATTTCAGAAATTATCTCCTGATAAACAGTAATTACATGGCTTCCTTTGGTTTTGCTTTAAGTTGTAAGTAAGTCACTTATATTATTTAGGTGGGCTTTAGAGCAGATAAAATGTTTCATCAATTAACTTGCTAATTTAGCATTAGGTTTTTGTTTTTTAGACAGCAGGCCTTAATTCACATGGCTTTTTCGACTACAATTTCCTATTCTTACTACAATTGCTCTGTCATATTTTTCCACGAAGCATAATATAATATGGCCATCTGATAGAAGAATTCAGTTTAAATGAATGAGAGGAAAATATAACCAATGCCAAAAAATTTATAGGTATTTTTTGCAAAATTATATGTATTGTTACAGGATAATGGATTTACCACAAATCAGAGCTACAAAAAAAGATTTAACTGAAAAGTAACAGTTCACTTAAAACAATTATTTCTTATTATATATAGTATATTGTAAATATTAACTATTTCTTACCAGGCCAGTATTGCAGAGTCATGATATGAAGTCAGAGAATTCACTTTACAAATACTTCTCTAGAAAAGTCAGCTTAGGGTGAACGGTACCAAGTTAAGCCTTGCCAAGAGTAGACAGAGACTTAAGGACTTAGGAATTTTAGAGACTAGGATAACATCTGACTTCACGTTCTATAGAAACTAGGGCTTGGCACAATGCGTGCCTACTCTTTCATTTACCTAGTCAATATTTATTGAGCATGTGATATGTGTCAGGCATCATCTAAGCAACGGGAATATGGCAAGAGATAAAGTCCCCACCTTCATGGAGTGTACATTCTGGTGGGGGTAATAATGAAAGACTACAAATAGTAAAAATTTAATATGGTGGTGAAATACAGCAAAACTAGGGCAGAGGAAGTAAAGGAGGAGGGAGTCACTGTTTTCTTTAGGGTGGTCAAGAAAGGCCTGGCTTTCCTGGTGGCTCACTGGTAAAGAATCCACCTGCCAATGTAGGAGACAGGTCTGGGTCAGGAAGATCCCCTGAAGAAGGAAATGGCAACCTGCACCAGTATTCTTGCCTGGAAAATCCCATGGACAGAGAATCCTGGCGGTCTGTAGTCCATGGGATCGCAAAAGAGCTGGACACGATTTAGCAACTAAACAACTGGAAGAACTGAGGGATGGTTTGAGTAAAGGAGTTACTGATCAGATAGTTAGGGCTGGTTCTGAAGGAGGGAGCACCTACCCACTGCACCCAGCTTCCCACACATAGAGCAGATAAGAATCCAGGCCCAGAGAGTGAGTAACTTTATCTAAAGTTACAGGACTAGAAGTGGAAGGGCTAGGCAGAGTCGCCTTTTCTAGGCTTTTCCCACTTGTTTTTTCTCTTCTTCCCTATGACAGTAGATGGAAGACAGACACATAGGGGAAAGGTGTATAATGAACACTTATTTTAGGTTGTGATTGTTTTTATCTTTCCATCTTTCTGATGATTCACCATCTTAATACCGCAAAGAAAAACATTTTTTGTTTTCAGATATTTAAGATTCTTACTATCATTTTCCTAAGTAGTCTGAGTCCTGTTTGCATTAAATACTCAGGGGTACTTGAGTGAAAATATTCTTCAACGAATTAGGATCAAATGACTATTTAAGACCACCATGTGACAAGAAGTGAGTTTGGTATCAACATCCCATGTCACAGATGAGAAAACTGAGGCCCAGAGAGGTGACAGGACTCGTCCAGGGTCACACGACCTGTCAGTGAGCCAACATGTTCTGGCCAGGTGCCACCACCGGTTCTAAGTACAGGCCGGTGTGGAAGTGGGAGAGGCCACCCCTATTCGGCGCATGCTGGCATCGCCGCTCCCGAAATCTCTGGGAGCAAGATGCTAACTATCTCTTTAAGAAGGAAAGTGAAGACTGGGCGCTTACGCAGCTGCCGGCGAGCCGCCGACTGGCTGGTCCCCTGCATCCACCTCACCCTCCCTGTCCCTCCCTCCCTCCCGGCAGCCCCAGCCCCGGCGAGCACCCAGCTAGCCGCCTCCAGCAGGGGCTCCGGAGAGCAGTTCGGCGGCCTGGGCAGGGCAGCCGAAGCCATGGAAGCCTCCGCAGGTGATGACAGGGACCTCCGGGGACCACCGCCCCAACGCTGCCGCCGCGCCCAAAGTGCCAAGTGAGGGTGGGGGAAGGGGAGGCGCGGGGGAGCGGCCAGAGTGCCCAGCGGTCAGCCAGCCCTCCCGGCTTTTCGGGCTGCGGCGGCCCAGCTGTCAGCGGCGGGGGGACTCGACGGCCCCGGTCCCCGCCCACGCTCACCCGCCCCTGTCTGTCTGTTTTCCCCACCGCCGCAGGTTGCTGATTTGGGCCAGGCAGCTGCAGCAGCGACTGCAGAGGCGCTGCGCCAAGCCGGGCCGGAGCAGAAGAGAGCCGCCGGCGGGGCTGCGGAAGGCGAGTGGACTCAGGTGAGGAGGCCTCGGCGGAGCCAGGAGGGGGGCCGCGTGTGCTGCACCGCTGCGGGCTGCGGGCGGGGGCCGCTCGCTGCGGTAGAATCCCTCAGAGGGCACCAGCCGCGGAGGGGTTAACAGTGACTCATTCTTACCCTCCCTTCATTTCCCTACACCCTTCTAAGCGCCCCACCACCGCCACCACCTTGAAATTCACCAGTTAGAAGATGCTGGTAGCAGCAGAAAAGATGCCTGAAGTGGGCGATTTTAGGGGATTTTAGGGACCACCCCGTTTCTATTTGTCTTCCTGTTCCAGCATTTGGCAAACATTTAAGCCTTTTTCCTTTTTGGAGGAGGAAGGAGCAAGGGTACCTGAGGGTGGGGGGAGGATGGAACCTCAAACCCAGCCCAAGGTCAAGTGCCAATGACTGCTTCCTTCGCTTATTCCCCCTCTGAGAAGAATCAAGGCCCTGCGGTAGATTTGGGAAAAAATGCCCCTGACCCCTAGAGTAGGAGCTCTGAGCCTCAGTCTCCCTGGAGCTTCCTTGAGATGTGATAATTTCTCCTTCTGCTCCTCAGCCGGGAGCTGGGCTGTTGGAACACCAACTAGCCAGAGGAGTCCCACATTCCCTCCCTCACCCCTGCAGTCTGATTAAGATGCCTGTTTCCTCCACCCTCTCTGTCCATCTGGAGGTGGGATAGGCTAGAGTTGTTTCCCCAAGGAAGGTGATCTCTGCAGGCAGGGAAAGGGAGGGAAGGTGCCAGAGATTGGGGTTCTTGATGTCCCTTAGCCTGCTCAGAGGCCCCAAGTAGCCATCTTAAAATCCTTTAGGCGTGGGTGTCTGTCTGCTTGTCTGTTAAATGCAGGAGTTGGATTAGATGGTCTGTACGATTTTAATATGCCATTCAAGCACTCTTACATGTCAGGGGGACATCTCTATTCAAAGCAATCTAGAATTTAAACTTGGGTCTATGAAATAATTGGGGTTTCCTCAGTTGATCTCTTTAAACTCAGAACTTCTCTAGGAAACATTGACTGTTGGGCCTTGTAGAACTGGAGGCGTCAGTCCTGTATTGTCATCTTCATGCCATCACTGGAATGACCTTTGTCAAGCTACTTCCCTCTACCAAGCTTCAGTTTCCTCATCTGTAAATCTGGGAAGAATTTCTCAGAGGGTTGATGTGAAGACTGAATGAGGCCTATATGAAAGAACTGAAAATACTGCCTGTACCTGGCACATAGTAGGTTCTCAGGGATGTGGAACTTGGGAGGTAGACTGGAGGAAGAGGGGAGGGGTGGCTCCTCTTAGTTCTATGCTTTCTCACCTCCCCTCCAGTCTCTTCCACATCCTTATAGGTGGTTCCCTGCCAGGGGATAATGTGTGCTGGAGTGGGCTGGGCTGCCAGGCTGAGGGGCCTAGGAAACAAGCAGGAGGTACAAACATTTCCGCTGCAAGGATGCTGACATCATTCCAGCAAACGGTGGTCCCAAGGAGGCACATGTAGCCCAGCACTGGGTTTGGAAAATGTTGGCATCAAAGAGCAGAGTCCCTTAGGGAACAGAAGCATCAAAATCTTATGTGCTGACAGGGAGGCAGAGACCAAACCTTCCTGTTTTCACCTGGATCCCACTCCTGCTCCCTTGCGCTCCAGGAGTCTCTCATTAGAATCTCCATGAGATAAGGAGGTCAAGACTTTGGTGTCTGTATTTCCTATTCTTTACCGTCCCTCCTGCTGTCCTGTTCAGCCTTACATTCACCCTTTCTTATTGCAGTTTATTCCACAGATACTTTCTGCCTCTTGACAGCATGATAAAGAAGGCTCCCCATAAGGGTAGTGCAGGGCATTTTGCTGCTGCACCATTTGGGCCATAAGAAATTATTTCCCCAACTCCACTACATCCCCGTTAGTTTGTGAGCTCCTCCCGGCAGAGGCCTGGACTTTTTTGTCTCTATGTCTTCAACCTCTAGCCCATGGCTAGCCATAAATCAGGTCCTCAGTAAGTGCTGGGTCAAATAACACTTTGAGGAAATTATGTCCCTAAACCAACTAGGTCAGAGAGAAACTGTGGGAGTGTGTTGACAGTGTAGGGAAAAGCATTGTTAAGTATAGTACTGTGCCAATTGTTGGTTGTCATTATTATTGCTCTTACTATTGCTATTGCCAGTGGCCAACAGTTGTTTCACCTTCTCCCTGAGTCAGGCTTGCAGGAACTAGATGTGTCTTGGGGAGTGATGATGTTGACAAACAGGTGGTTCTGGCTGGTGAAAGATGAGCATAAAGAGAAAAAAATTGGGAGGAGAGTGATTCCAGCCTCTTCTTGTATTTCGGGGAAGGAGCAGATAAGGAGAATCAAACAAGTCAAAATGGACAAGTAGCAAAAAATCAGGAGACCCAGGTCCCAGGTCTTGTTCTACTACCGCTGCACCGAGTGACCTTGGGCCAATCATAGCTCCTCTCAGGACCTCTAGTTCCCCAGCTATAACATGAGAAGACATGATCCTGAAGCTTGCTTCTGCTTATGACATTTTGTCAAGTGGATTTTGTTAAATAAAAATAAGGCAACTATTATTACTCTGAGTATTATTTATGGAATAGCAGACCATTACCTATTTCAGGTAATCCTTGTAACAGATTATATTGATGTGAAAGTAGAAGAGTCTGAGGCTTAGAGAGAGTGACTTTCCTAAGTCTACAGAGCTCAAAGTGGCAGAACTGTTATCCGACACCTGGTCTATCTGAGCCGAAAGGTTTTGCTACTTCCGCTTCTAGTCACTGTCAGATGTGTGTACACTTGTAACTGTGCCTAGGGCTTTGGAGAAGGGAAAGCTGTGAAGGATTCGTGACAAAAGATCAGGCATTTCCCCAAAGGGACTGTTGCGGGGGAACTTGCTGGGTTGACGAGTGTGTAAGTTAGTGCTGGAAAGTCATCCTTGCAGTGCAAGCTCGGCTTTGCTGATGAGCGGCCAGTGCCCCTTTATCAAGGAGAATGGCTGGGAGTGAATGACAGTCATGACAGGCACACTTTTTGAGCTCCTCCTAGGTCCTGTGCTCTGTTTTACCCAGGTTCACTTACTCTTCAAATAATCCTATTATGTAGACTTAGACTTTAATCTTACCCATTTTACAAGTGAGGAAGCCAGGGCAGTAAGACAAAGAATCTTGCCCAGAGTTAGTTACACAGCTAAGTTGTGGTAGAACCAGAAACAGTTTATCTGAGAGTTGAAAGAACTGCTTTTAGTCGGAGCCTTCTCACTGAAGACAGCATGACTTTGGGTTAGCCAGTTTCTCTCTGCATGTCCTAAATGCACTGGATGCCTCTATGACTCTAAAGGGCCTAAATGCGGCCTTGTCCCAGAACAAGAGTGGAGGGGTTTCCTTGTCTGGCTAAACATGGATCAGCCTTTGCTTATTATTTATTTATCAGGCCCTAGACCAAGCACATAGGATACAGAAAACAGTAAGAGGCAATCCCTAATTTCAGGAAGCTCACAGCTAATAGAGGGAGACAAATATCTAAGCCTGTGGGTATGGTTGGACCATCTAGGAGCTGTGATAACACTGATGTGAATGTAATGGGACAGGAAGAAAAGGATGGCCTCTTCCTCTTCTCAAGAAGATTTTAGAGAAATGATGCCATTTTCTGCATTAAATTTGTGTGTAATAGTAATAATAATAAATGTTCTACCCAGATTAGGATGTTTCCAAGGAGTTTTTGACTCCTGACTGCAGCAACCCAAAAAGTGGCCACAATCTGAGGGACCATCCCAACTCACTCTGTGGCTCGGTTCCAAAGGAACCATCCATTTGTCTCAGGGAGCTTGGAACCCTCCCTGTCAGCAGAGGCCTCTAGAAGCAGGACTCTGAGGCACCTCTTGGAAAGCCTGTCTAGTGCCTGTAACCATCCAGTAGGCTCAGGGACTTCTTCCTCATGTCATTATTCCACCTATTCAGAGCACCTGACACCTGGAGAGGTGAAGGCATTTACCCAAGATTACTCAGCAAGGCTGGGGTCGGGACTCTGGCCTTATGGGGACTGCATTTCTGAGCCATAAGGGTATCTTTCTACATCTAGGTCACTAGGAACCTAAGGGGCCGTTTCTTCATTTGATGAGCAGCTCACACCGAGTAGAGGTTTGATGCAGATGATGTGAAACAAAGGGCCCTTAGAGAGAGGAGGCCTGTGTTCCCAGGCTGCTTTGTACTGCTTGATGAACAGGTATTTATGAAGTGTTTGTCATATGCTAGCACCTCTGAACTGAGGTGCTGAGCCAACCAAAAGGGAACATCTGGGAAGCAGCCTGGTACAGTGGAAAGAGCAAGCGCCAAGGGGCCAGGAGACTGACCTCAGCTCTGCCAGGACTCCCTGGGTGGCCTGAGGCAAGGCTCTTTGCTTTTCCACACCTGCAAAATGATAGGTAGAGGTGATCTCTTCAAGCACTGACTGGTTAACAATTCTGCGACACTTTCTTCTGTTCTAGAACCACTTTAAGGGGTACAAGAGTGGATAGAATACAGATAACTGTAAACTGAGGAAGTATGAGATAAATATAACTAGAGGTATGAACACATGCTCTGTGGGTTTGCTGGAGGGCAAGAGTTTGGGAAGGGCTCAGTTCAAAAGCTACCTCTTCAAAGATAGGATGAGATGCGGATCAAGGTGGGGAGGTTTTGAACCATGAGGAGTAGCAGAAACATGCTTTCATTCTGGACAGGAAGGCTGTATAGCAGAGCAATGGTCCTCAGACAGATTTCAAAGATCAGTACATTTGAGAATCTATCCTAGGTTGGCCAACTTTTTACTCTGCCAAATAAGGACAAATAACACTCGCTCTATTTATTATTACAGTCATATAGAGAGAAAAAGAACATTTTAATACCTTTATTCCCAAAGTAAGAAGGCTATATAAAATCAGGAAAAAAAAATGATTCCTTCAAATCAAATGCATTTTGCTTTATTTAAAAACTCACTGCAGGGATTTCCCTAGTGGTCCAGTGATGAAGACTCCAAACTCCCAATGCAAGGGGCCTGGGTTCAATCCCTGGTCAGGGAATAGGATCTCACATGCCACAACTAAGACCCAGTACAGCCAAATAAATAAATATAAATATTTTTTTTTAAAGTCTCATTGCATTGTCCATATTTTGCAGTGACCAGGGAGCTTCCCAGGTGGTGCTAGTAGTGAAGAACCCGCCTGCCAGTGCAGGAGAGAGAAGAGACACAGGTCCAATCCCTGTCAGTAAGATTCCCTGGCGGAGGAGGATCTACTCTAGTGTTCTTGCCTGGAGAATCCTATGAACAGAGAAGCATGGCAGGCTACAATCCATAGGGTCACACAGAGTCGGACACAAGTGGAGTGACTTGACACACACTCATTGTCCTTGAGTTTGGCTCTGAAGTCAGGCTGCTTGGGCTCAAATCCTGGCCAATTTTTTCTCTAGAGCCTCTGCTTCCTCATCTGTAAAATGGGGACATGATGCTATCTATCTACCTTGTAAGGTCACTAGAGGAGGTCCATATGCTATAATAAAACATGTAAAGGAAGGAGCCTCAAACTCTGTTGTCCATGTTGGGCTTTGGAGGATGATAGCAAATTGGAGAGTATTTGCTTGGAAGAGGCAGCTGCTAGCCTTCCTGCCATTCCTGCCACGCAAGAATGTGGGTCCCATGTTGTCGGATCTTCTCATTTATGAGAAAGAAACCCAGGTATTTCCCTGGCTGTCCCATGGTTAGGACTCCATGCTTCCACAGCTGGGGGCATGGATTCGACCCCTGGTCAGGGAACTAAGATTCCACAAGCTGCATGGCCAAAAAATAAATAATTACAATAATAAAAAATAAGACAGAATCTGAATGTTTGTGACATCTTTTGATTTTTTTTTAAATGTGGCCAACTAGGCAGCCTTTTAAAATATGCCCGTTAAAGTGTGTCTGTGTCCGGCCATCAGTCTGTGCTCCCTGATGTACAGTGTTAGATGCCAGACACATAGCGCTCATAGCTGTTGGCTGAGGATGAGGACAGAGAAATGAAGCTGAGAGTGCAGACCTGGACCAGGGATGCCCTCCCTCTCTGCAAGGCAGGGGAGCACATTGCTTTGGCCACTTGGATCTTCTGCTACTGGGCCGCCTGCTTCAAAGGCCCAATTTGTTCCCCTTCACTTCTGGCAGCACTATCAGGAAGGAGTCTCTAGAGACTGAGGCTTCCAAACCCCTCTGAGCCCCCTGGCACCTGCCAGCCTCCCTTCCACAGGGTCTCCGGAAGCTTGGTCAGCAGCCTCAGAAGGGGGAATTTGACTGATGGCCAATAAAGCTGGCAGAAAAGCCACCCTTGAGAAGCAGGTGTGAGGAGAGGTGCTGGTATCTCCTCAGCAGGAGGGGTATTTCTTGTTCTCTGGAAGCCACGCTAGTTCTACCACCTCTGCCTGGGTTATGATGAGGTCTGGACAGTAAATGGTCTCTTTTTGACAGCTCTGCCACATAGCCACCCCCAAGGAAAAGCTGGGATCTGATTGTGAAGGAAGCCTGGAGTGTTCTCAGAGAGGACCTCCTGATTAGCTGGAGGAACCCCACTGATATGCTTTCAAGGCATTCTGGGATTCAGACTAAAGCCACTGAGGACAGTTCACATTTTTGTGGCTCCACTTAATCAAATATTCATCAAGCACCTACCGTGGTCAGGCTTTACCTGGGCCACTGTGGGGGAATGCAAAGAAATATTTCCATTCATTAATTCAGCCAGTGTGTACGGTGTCCGGTCTATAAGCAGATACTGATGTTCAGTCCCCCCGACTCAGGGAGATTTTGAGGCTGATAAAGATATATGAATGATACATGGAGCCTGGCTCATAGAAATATCAATAACAGCTGCCATTGGATTGCGTGCCTTCCGAGTGTTAGATGCTAGATTGTAGTACCTGCTTTAGAGAGTAGGTATGGGGATTGAATGGAGTCTTCATCTGAAACACTTACTGTGCCTGCCACATACCGGAGCTCAGTAAAAGGGCAGCTGCTTTATAGTAACCTTGCAAAACTGGGCAGATCCAGAAGAAAGGCCAAGACACTTGTTAGAAAAAACAATACGCAAAACAACTCAGTCCCACTTAGCATATATTGTCCTCATTTTATAGATGAGGACACTGGGGCTCAGAGAGGGGAAGTAGTTTTGTTCAGAGCTACTGTGCAGCAGAGCCTACACTGAATGCTGGTTCGTTTGGCATCAAAGCTATGTTCTTTCTTCTAAGCCATATTGCTTCAAAAAATGTGGTTAATGAATAAAGCAATAAAGCTACCACATTCAACAGGTGAGGCAGTACCACCTGGTGAGGTGGGGCATTTTTATAATTGAGGAAGCTGAGACCAGTGGAAAGAAGGAAGGCCATACTCCTGTAACCAGAAAGTGGTGGGGTTGGAACCCCAACCCAGGCATGGCTTCCCACACTGCTGGGATGGAATAGTGGTCATCGGGTATGAAGATAGTTGTATGCAGAAACTCAAATTTCAGTCACATGAGAGATCTTGGGCTTCCACATGCCCTGAGGGGCAGTCCCCAGATCAGCACTTACAGGTGCCAGCCAGGGAGAACAATTCAGGCTCAGTTCAAGGAAAATCATGCTAAATTGATAAAACCATCTAGCAATGAAGCACTATGTTTTGAGAGCTAGCTCCTCATCTCTAGACTGCTCACATAGGTCTTGATGTTCTAGAAGGAATTCTTGCAATGTGATGGGATTTGGAATGACGATACTCAATAGTCTTGTAATCTAGAAGATCGGGAATTCTAGCATAGGACTGGTCACAGGTGATGCGAGCAGTGAGTGCTACTGGCGTCCCCAAGAGAAAGGGTAACTGTAGGCTGGGGCTATCTGGGAAGGCTTCCTAGTGGGAGGAGCTAGAGCAGGATCTGAAGGGTTGGGAAAAGGGAGAGGAGTAGGACTAGGTAAGCTGAGCAAGTCCTAGGGTGGTGAGCCCACCAGTCTAGCTGGGCTGTAGGGTTAGTACCTCTTGGCGAAGGGCACTCCCCTGTTCTCCAGAGCTTTTTTTAATGGTAGAAATGGCACAGGGAATGCTGGGTCTTTCCCAAACCCTCATTAGGAGGCTAGTTTGGCACCACGTCCTCCTCTTCCCTCCCAGCCACTGCTCCTCTCTTTATTGTACCACTCACCTCCTTCCATCCTCCCTTTCGGAGGTGCAGACTTCAGACATTGAGCTCTCCTGGGGGAGACAGGTGTGCCAAATATGGCCTCTGCAGTGAGGTGAAGCCTAGGGCGCTGACTAAGGTCACCTTCCTCTCATTTGGGCCATAGAGCCGAAGCCGACCTGGGCCTCCTAGGGGCTACTTGCTGCTCAGGGTGAGCTCTGGCTTCAGAGTCAGGCCTGGCTCATCTCCAGTTCTGCTGCTTGTCAGCCTGGGACCGCAGACAAATTGTCTTAGCCCCTACCCCTGGGCCATGTTCTCATTTACCAAAGAGGGATCGATCATTCGTGCCTGAGAGGAGAGGATGATCTGCCAAAAGGGCCTGGCACATGGCAGATGGCCCCACAAATTCGCCTCCTCTCTATGGCCTCAATTGCTTCTCTCCCCGCTGGGTCCCAGCCCTTGTCCTGGCGAATGATAAGAGGCACAGGGATGTGCGACATGGCCCATCCTCCTACCGGTCTTCGAGGAAAGTATTATTATAAAAGAGGAAGTCAAGTCACAGGGAATTGAAGCAACTTGTCTTTTGTATATGGCTGAGCTACCAAATAACCGATTCCTGAGCCCAGCTTCTCCCCATTCCTTTTTCTCCCTTTGCTTTTTCATTCTCTTTCTCTCCCTGTTTCTGCTCCTTTGGGCCTGTGCATATCCATTCCTCCCCCCTCAGCCCTTAGCTGGGCTCTTCCGAACAAGATTACCAGCCCTGGGGCTGATTGGAGTGAGCCAGCCTAAGAGCTAAAGAAGGGTATTTTGCTGCTTCAGAAATGTCCGTAAGGGGCCCTTGGTCAAATTCTATCCCAGTCAGCAGTATTCCCTCCACGGGCCCCTGTCTACCTCCTTTACTTTAATTCATCCTGAAATTTCCTTCCCATCACCACTGCTCTCTCCCCATGTTCCCATCTGTCTCAAGGCCCAGTTCATGTGCTAGCTTTCAGGAGTCCCTGTTCGTCAGCTCCTTCCCAGAACCCAGGCTCCTAGTCACTAGGCCTAGCTCTGTGCGCTCAGAGGACAGACAGCACCTGACCCTCCACGCCCTCCCGTTTCCTGCGCTACAGAGAGCAGCCCCCAGTACCCAGGGCCCGGCCTAGAGCTGTAGGACTACTTGAGCCAACTCCTTGGCTTGTGGCTTCCTTCTAAAAACAGGGGGCCGGTAGGCTGCATGCCTGGGAGAGGGTGGGCCTCAGAGTTGTTAGGACTAGCAGGAGATGGCTGTTGTGAGGAATCTGAGGTCAGCCTTCCAGTGGAGGAGCCCAGGATCCAAGCCTGGACAGCATCAGATCCCTCGCCCTGCGCTCTGAGTGGTCAGCTGAGAGCATGGACTTTGGAGCTGGACAAGCTTGGACTGCCACCTTGGTCTTGAACATGGGCTTACTTTGTGACTGTGGGCAAGTCACTTGATTTCTCTGACCCTTTTGTTTCCTTAGTAGTAAAAATGGGCTTCATAGTCATGATTCCAGCCTCATAGGAGCAAAGCTGGGTAGAGAATTAAACTAGATTAGAAACCCTATGTGTGTAAAGCCCGCAGCACAGGGTTTAGCACACAGTAGGTGCTTAATAAATGCTAGTACCCTTCCACCCAGTTAGAAGGAAAGAACTTTGTAACTTCTCTAGTTTTCCAAAGATCTGATACATCTTCAGTTGGTAGTGAGCTCCCCTCTCACTGGAGCTATTCAAACTGAGTCTAGGTGACTGTAGAACAGGAATGTTATTCAGAGAAATGGTGCTTCAATCAGCATCAGAGGATGTTGGGCTTTGGAAATCTTCACATTCTTTCCGGTCCTTAAGTTCTGTGATTCTGTGACGACTTTGACTCAAATCTCCTTAGTCAGTTATGAGAAACAGTTGGGGTTTGGCTTGGATGTCTGCTTAGCACAGATAAAGGACAAAAATCTGCTGGAGTTATGAGCTAATTGAAGGCTTTTTCCCAAGAGATGACGAGGCTAGAAACAAAATCAGGTCTAAGAAGAGTTCTCACACATCCTATGAAGGGAACCCGGCTGGGATGTTTAGGGTATGAGGCTAAATGTGTAGGCTGAATTTTTGGAAGGCTACACCATGGTCAATAGTGTGAACTGCCCAGAGCAAGGCCTGTGTTTGATTTGTCTCTGAATCCCCAGTGCCCAGTGCAAGCCAGGCATACAGGAAGTACTCTGGACAAGTAATGAGCGAATGGCAAACAGCCTTGATGTTTTTTGCAGATGGAATCTCTTGAGTTGAGAGACTCTTATAACTTCCCTAGAGGCCGTGTGGTGGTTTCATACTCAGTGCATGTACGTCCGTGCATCTGTGTCCATGTCTGCGCATATGCCAGGCTTCCAGGAAAGACCCCTCCTGCTTGCTGCTGCCCTGCCTTCTTCTCTTTCTCTGGCCCCTTCCCCTCCTTCCAGCTCTTGATGTATGCATCAAGCTGCACCTACTTAGAAGTGTAACTTTTGCCATGGTATGCAACCTATGAAACCGTCACCACCATTAAGTTAATTAACACATCCATCAACCCCCAAAGTTTCCTCTTGCACCTTCGTAGTAATTCCTTCCTCTCATACTTCCCTCTCCATTCCCCTCCCCAGACAACCACTGATCTTCTTTCTGTCACTATCACTTACTTTGCATTTTCTATAACTTTATATCAATGGAACCATATAGCATATACTTTTTTTGGTTGGGGGAGAGGATCTGGCTTCTTTCAGCTGGCATGATTATTTAGAGATTCAAGTTGTTGTGTTTATCAATAGTGTATTCCTTCTTACTTCTGGGTAGTACTCCACTGTGTGTAAGGGTAAACCATGATTTGCTTTTCCCTTTATTTGTTGACGGACATTTTGCTTTTTTTCTAGTTTCTTGCTATTACAAATAAAGCTGCTGTGAACATTTGTGTATAAGTCTTTGTGTGGATATACCTTCTTATTCTCTGGGGTAAACTAGGAGTGAAGTGGAATGGCTAGGTCCTTTAATAAATACATATTTAAGTTAAAACTGTCCAAGTGTTTCCAAAGTGGTTGTGCCATTTTACATTCCCAGCAGCATGTATGAGAGCTCTGGTTTCTCCACATCCTCAAAGCACTGAGTATGATCAGTCTTTTTATCATTAATCATCCAATAAGTGTATAGCGGTATCTCCTTATGGGTTTAATTTGCATTCTCCTAATAACGGATAATGTTGATCATCTTTTTAGGTTCTTATTTGCCATCCATATATCTTCTTTGGTGAATTATTTGTTCAAAAATTTTTCTGACTTTTAAATATTTAACCGTTTGGCTGTCTTACTATTATTGAGTTGTAAGAGTTCTTTATGCATTCTTGATACAAGTTCCTCGTCAAATATATATTTTGCAACTATTTTCTCCCAACCTCTGTCTTGCCCCAGAGGGCCCTGTGGGAGTTTCAGACTCAATGCGTGTGTGTACATGTGTGTGTAAGAGAGAGAAACTAGCTTCCTGGGAGACTCTAACCTCTGAATTCAATCCTTCTCTACTAGCATGTGGAATCACAGGACAGACCTAGAAGTACTTCAGGTTCACACACCTCAACAACTTTATTTTGCAAACATGCGGCCTGAGTCCCTGAGACCATGAGGTGTGGTGTCAGAGCCCACACAGTCCTCTGATCTCTAGAAAAAGAGGGCCCAGGCTGGAGGTCTTGACGTCTTTGATTCCTGTGACCCCAGAGAGGCAGGTCTCCTCTCTGCGCCTCCCTCCCCTTGTCTGCTCTGTGGGCACAACTGTGCCTTCCTGTGGGTGAGAGGCTGGTGCAGAGCTCTCTCCCTGACCATCCCAACTCCAAGGACAAGGAGTGTGTCAGCACCGCCTGTTGCCACAAAAGGCTTTCTGGAGACAGGGGAGGAGGCGCCATGAATTCATAAAGGAAGGCCGGGTTTGAGATGCATGGACTAGAACGGTGCAGGGCAAATTTCTCTCCTTTGCTCTGGGCATGTGGAGCCTGGATCAGGACATCATTATCTCTTCTGCCAGTGCCCTTTTGCAGCTCTCCAGCAGATACATGCTGCATGTGTGTGTGTGTGTGTGTGTGTGTGTGTGTAGGCTTAGAAACCCTCAAAAGATGGAAGATAGTGATCCATAGCTGATGTGTATAAACAGCCCATGTCTTATTGGTATAACAAGTGCTCCAAAAGTCCAAGGTACAGTTCAGCCACCATGGCTGAGCTGTGAACTCTGTCTTCTGTGGAGCCACACACAGGCATGTATGCTTGAATTCAACTTGGAAGATAAACAGGTGGAAGAAGCTTGGAAGGGCGCTCTAGGTGGAGGGCACTGCGCATATCAGAGCGTGGTGAATCCACAGGATAAATCAGTGAGAGTGAAGATGCTTGGGAAAGTGTGATGGGAGGCGAGGCTGACAAGGAAGGCAGAGGCCAGGTGGTCACACAGCTCCATGAGGTTGGGGTGTTTCCTCCATTTATAGATGGGGACACTGAGGTACCAGCTCAAGAGAGGGGCACCCTTGGGTCTGTGAGTCAGTGGCAGTTGAGTGTCCAGGTTGCCAGTGCCATGCTCTCTCTCCCATGCTGGGCTGTGTCCCAGGACAGATGGATGATGACACTCGCTCAGGGCCCATTCCCAGGTGCCTGCATTGACTATGTGGGGTTCTTAGGCCCTGATCATCTGGTTGGCTGCCTCACTTCCTTCAACTGGTGTCCGCTAGGCCTTGATTCTGAACGCAAGCCTGTTCCTGGCACCTGGGAGACTCTGAGCCACTGAAGACGTGATGCCCACTTCTCTTTTGGCCCTCCCAGGCTAAACAACAGCTAGCCTGACTCTAGCCTGGATGTTACTGCTCACAGTGCACAGGCCAGAACTGTCACTGCCACTCTGAACACTTGTATGTTTTAAACTGGGTGTATAGCTCCCCCTGAACAAAAATAGGGTTCTGTTATTAAGGGAAGAGGGGAGAGGAACATTGGATGGGCAGTGAGTGCCCATCACCCTCACCTATCGAGAGGCCTGGGCATCATCACGGTTCTTCCCCCTCTTTGGTTTGCCCATCTCATCCAAGCCCTGTCTTCCCCATAAATTTCTCTCAAAGCCATCTTTGCTTCTCTCACTTCCTCTCCTTTTCTCCCATCTTCCGTCTCCGGGTGCCTCTCCTCATCTCTTCCAGCCCACTCTCAGCAGGGATGGTACAGGGCTGCCTTCCATGCTCTAAACCTGAGCTTGTCCTTTCTCTGCTCATAACTTTTTACTGTAGGCTCAAAAGGTGCTCCCACAGCACCCAGTCTCCCCTGTGCTCCCTCTGGGCCCTACACTGTCTGACTGGTGTGCCCAGCCCCTTGTCTCTGCCGTCCTCCCGCAGGCCTCTGGAGTGTTGACTCCCGCCTCCTGTGCTCAACCTGGAATGATCCCCACAGACAGCTCTGCGTCCATCTGCAGAAACCTGCTCCTGAGTTCTGCAGAGACTTTCCATCCTCTGCCCAGGCCCTCCCTGACACACACTCTGATTACTGGGACCACTGGGGTGAACCCAGTGCACATAGACACTTGGTAAACATTGGCCAACATGGCCTTGCCAGAGCCGCCACACAGATAAGAAGGGCTGTGAGTAGGAGAGAGAGAAAGCTTGAGGGAGCATGGAGGTAGGCCACTTTTGAGCTCAGGCTCTCCAGGAGGCCTCAGTTTCCCTCTTTGCCACGTGGGTGTGAGAACACTTATTACTAGCCAAAGAGATGCAGAAAGACCATCTTGGGTAATTCTTGTGTTTGAACTGGAACTCCTTGCCTTTTAGGAGGCAAAACTAAGTACCTGTGGTTTTATTGAGGGGAAATACAGCTGCTGTGCATATGTTATGGGGGGAGAATCAACTGGCAACTCAACCCTTTAGCAAAGCAGTTGGCAGCGTATTCATACTCTTTAACCCTACAAATCTCTCCTGGGGATTCATCCTGAGGATATAATTCTAAATACAGAAAAACATTTATGCATGAAGATGCCTACTGTGGCATCCTTTTTGAGAGTGAAATAGTCTAAATGTTCAACAAAAGGGGATGTTAAGGATAACCATGATGGAGCCATGAAATGGACTATTATACAGCCCATAAAATACTTTTTATAAAGAAAATGCCATATCATGGGCAATTCATAAACTGTGTTAAATTTTTGAAAGATACAAAGTTGCCTCTCTATCATGGCTGGGGCTGCTGCTGCTGCTAAGTTGCTTCAGTCGTGTCTGACTCTGTGCGACCCCATAGAGGGCAGCCTACCAGGCTCCTCCAGGCAAGAACACTGGAGTGGGTTGCCATTTCCTTCTCCAAGGCATGAAAGGGAAAAGTGAAAGTGAAGTCGCTCAGTCGTGTCCAACTCTTCGTGACCTCATGGACTGCAGCCTACCAGGCTCCTCTGCCCATGGGATTTTCCAGGCAAGAATACTGGAGTGGGGTGCCATTGCCTTCTCTGCTACCATGGCTATAATTGTGTAAAAATAACAACCCCCGCCCCAACCAATACAGTTTTTCTTTTATGCTTAGAAAAAACTAGAAGGAGCAACAATAAAATTAATCAGTGGTTTACCTTTGAGTAGCAAAATTGGAGGGTTTTTTTTTTTAAGGTGCATGCTACTTTTATAGTTGGAATGTGTTAGTTCCTCAGTCATCTCCAGCTCTTTGCAACCTCATGGACTGTAGCCGACCAGGCTCCTCTGTCCATGGAATTCTCCAGGCAAGAATACTGGAGTGGGTTGCCATGCCCTTCTCCAGGGAATCTTCCTGACCCAGGGATCAAACCAGGGTGTCTCGCATTGCAGGCAGATTCTTTACCATCTTAGCCACCAGCAAAGCCCTATAGCTGTAGTAACAATATTCATAAATAGAGCTATATTTAACATTTAAAAATTATCCAGTTGTAGCTAATTTGTGACCTTCTTGGGATGAGTTATGTCTCTCGGCCTTGGTTTATAAAATAAGAAAATGGAATTATTGCTCATTGGGTAGTGTGTGCCAGGACTCTTCACAAGCATTATCTGATTAAAATTCCCAATGGAAACTCCATGTTGCAGATGAGGAAGCTAAAGCCCATGGTCAGTCCTCTGCTGAGAATTAAGTTTTCCAGATGGATTCTGCCCTAGGAAAAGCCCCTGCTCTGCACGCCTCCTCAAGGGCCCCTGTGATTATGAGGATGTTTGTGTGCTCCGGAGAAAAGTCAGGAAGAGGGACACCCGAGAGCCTTGTGTCAACACAGCCAAGAAGAGTTTAGCTTATATAGTCAGGAGGCGGTGTTTGCCAGCAGGTGGGGAGGAGAGAACTTTGTGCTAACTGCAGCCAGAGCGGTTGGTCTCTGCTTTACCTTTCTCCCCCAGCAGACTTCTCCTAAGCAGAATTTGCCCTTAAGCCCAAGTCTCTCATTCCATGTTCCCAACTTCCCTGTATGTCCAGTGCCCTGGGTTCAGAACTGCAAGGGTTCGAGTCTCAACTCCACCTGTTCACCCTGGGGCTTTGGGCAAGGGCCACCCCTTCCCCCAATCTCACATCCTCTACCTATAAAATGAGCTCAGACTAGACTAGAGATTCCAAACTCCAACACCAGACAGCTAGCTAAAAAAAAAAAAAACCCAGGTAAAGAGCAAGAGTGCAGGTGAGAATTGACCAAATGGAGCCACTTTTCAGCCTCAGTCAATCACTGCCCTGCAGGAATGCAGGCACAGAGCCACAGGATCTTTGGGGTTAAGACAGGCTAGAAATCTCCAGGTTTTTTAAGTATGAAATCTTTCAAGTTATAAATGTTGACTGAAAATAAAATACACACACATGCAGGCCAAAGCAAACTGGTCTATTTGCATGATATAGCCTGTGGGCTGCCAGTTTGGGACCTCTGGACTTTCCTGCCTCTGATCACCCTCTGGCTTTGACCCTGTCAGCTTAGAAAGTGTTCACAACCTAAAAGTTGAGAGTCACGTTTCATCTGGTGGGGATTTTTAGGACTTCAAGCCCAAGAGACAGCATCTCTAGTTACCCTGAGACAACGGTTCTGAGGAGGCAAGGGAAGGAGCCAGATTATACAGAAGTTTTGCAACAAAGGACAGGCAGTCTGAACATCAAAAGATTGTTGTTAATTTAAAAAGCTGAATTTCCCAAGTTAAGGAATTTAGTGCTTTTCTATTTTGGGGAAGATGCAAGAGTCTGGGCTCACTGAAATCATTCATATATATATATATTTTTATATATATTTGGCTGTGCTGAAGTCATCATTCTTTTGATTTGCACTTCAGCTATCTGGGGCCAATATTCTGTTTTCACACCTTGAGTTCCTCAGGGCTCATGGTAGAGAGTGGCTGCAGTCTGATGGCTGCTAGGTGGCAGGTATCCTCCACCTTCCTGAGTTTCCTTAGGGCTCAGTGGCTTGGAAGGCTGCCTACCATCGCTAATGACTGTGACACCCTTGTTTACTGATATAACATGAAATATCCCATTTCTCAAGCCTCTGGTTCCTGGACTCCTAGCCTCAGGTGTTCCTAGAAGTAACACTGGGCAGAGTGAAGCCCAGGTCTGTGAGAGCAAGGAGGCCAGTGTGCTAAGGAGGAGGACCTAAGTTTGATTCCTGGGCCCCCACACATGCCCTGTATAGATTGTTATTGTTGCCATTCAGTCACTAAGTCATGTCCAACTCTTTGGGACTCCATGGACTGTAGCGTGCCAGGCTCCCCTGTCCTTCACCATCTCCTGGAGTTTGCTTAAATTCATGTCCACTGAGTTGGTGATGCTATCTAACCATCTCATCCTCTGCCACCCTTTTGTCCTTTTGCCTTCAACCTTTCCCAGCATCGGGGTGTTTTCCAATGAGTCAGCTCTTCACATTAGGTGGCCAAAAAGTATCAGAGCTTCAGCTTCAGCATCAGTTCTTCCAATGAATATTCAGGGTTGATTTCCTTTAGGACTGACTGATTTGATCTCCTTGCTGGCCAAGCGACTCTCAAGAGTCTTCTCCAGCATCACAGTTTGAAAGCATCAGTTCTTCAGCGCTCAGCCTTCTTTATGGACCAGCCGTCACATCTGTACCTGACTACTGGAAAAGATAACAAGGGCCTTAAAAGGCCCTGTCCTGTTGCTTGCTCCAAAGCCTTTCCTCTCTGTGGCTTGTGGTGTGTTCGGCCTTGTGCTTGGCACCTTAATGTGCACAGGCCCACTTCACCATGTGAGTTATTAACCTCATGTGCACATAAGGAAACTGGCCCTGATTGTGACTGGCCTGCAGGCACACAGCTCCCCTCTGAGCTGGGATTTGAATCCATGGGCATCTGGCTCTACCCTCTGAGCTCCTGCCTTTATTCCTTAGCCCCTCGGAACGCTTGGCTTGTGCTGGTGCTGATGGCAGTGTTGAGTACATGGACTGCACACACACAAATGAGCATAGTTATATGTGTGTACTAGTGTGCACATGAATACAACTCTACCTGTTTTGTGCAAATCTGTGTCCTTGGCACCTATGCTTAGAACAGTCAATTCTTATTTGCAATAGTCATGTTCTATTCCTATAAACCAACTGGGAACCCTGAATTAGTGCGAAACCATTGCTCCTGAGGGAAAACAGAGTTAAGTTCCTGGAGGTCTCTTGTTACGTTTTCATCAACTGATCAATAAAACCTTGTTTTATTTATTTGTGTTTCTGTTTCAAGACAGTGCCTTTAATATACATTGTTGATACATTCACATTGAATTTGTGCCAGCAACCCTATAACTCACACCTCAGTGAAGCTTATCTGACACTTATCTTCTCTGTAAGGCCCCTGACAGCCTTCCTGAGCTTAGGAACAGTGGACAGCACTTCAGCTCTGTACTTGCAGGCCATTTTAAATAGCAAAGTCACCCTGCAAAAAAAAAAAAGCACAAAACTGTTAAAACATGGCTCTAAATAGCCACAAAAAGACATTTGTTTTTAAGAAATGAAGCAAGCCAAGTGAAGTATGTATATTTTATAACTGGGTACTTCTGGTGACTCCAGTTTGAAACACTAATTTTTTTATCAGATTTTATTTTGAAAGAAAGAAAGAAAAGAAATAAGAAGGTTGCCTTGTTCCACCTGAGCTGGGAATGCGGGCATCAGGCAACTGACAGGGCTTGTAAATAAATACTTAGCAAGTAAGTGAATTCACAACTATGGACTCCCCAAACAATGAGGATCCACTGTAATGTATCTTTCACTTTTCTCTGAGGGATGCTATTAGGATTTGGGATTGTTGACACAGCGAATTGGATTTTCTGAGTGGGGAGATGTATCAGGTTGGCTGAAAAGGTCGTTTGGGTTTTTACAGCAGATGTTCTGGAAAGACCTGAATGAACTTTTTGGCCAGCCCAATAATTTGGAAGGGCAGCTGGAACGGTTTGAGTTCTACTGTCAGCATTACCACCTACTTGCCATCTGCCCTCATGCAAGTTCGCTGATTTCTGGAGCCTGAGCTTCCTCGGTGGTACAAGAGAGAGAATACCCTGTAGTACAAGGATGAATTGACAGGATAAATGTGGCGCATGCAGGACAGTGCCGCCAAGAGACTGGTTAAACGGCAGCTTTCCCACTGTGCTGCTTTCATGCCTTCCTGTAAGGTACAGGTTTTAAGAGTTTCGCACTCAAGGCGCTGCTAGATACTACAGATATGAAGATAGATAAAACCCTGGCTTACAAAGCAATTGTTCTTCAATTAAAAAATAAATAAAAATTTTTTAAAAAAACCAGGCTTACAAATCTAGCAGGAGAGACAAGCCCACCTAAATAGGACACCATGTGTGAAAAGGACTAAAGAAACAGACTAAGTACTGCTCAACTTTTTTTTGCCCCATTTTGACTTGCTCAGAAGCCTGCTTTTACCTGGGTAGTGACATCAATCCAAGTGAATGCAGAACCACTAATTCATTCAGAAAATATTTGAGGGCATGCGGGGTGCCAGGCACTAGTTTAGGTGCTGGGAACTATATTAAGAACAAAGTGGGCAAATAGTCTTACCTTCCTGGAGCTTGTGTTCTAGAGACAATAAACAAAATATGTAAATATATGAGCTGCGGCTAAGGACTACGGAGGAAACAAAGCAAGGGGAGAAACAGAGGGCCCCCTGAAACGCAAACCGTGATGATATTTCAGAGGAAGCTTTTAAGGCGGGATAAAAATGTAACACACATGAATAACATTAAGAATAAGACTTAAGATTTATTCATTGTATTTTTTGGCTGTGGTGGATCTTTGTTGCTGCACCTGGGCTTTCTCTAGTTGCCAAGAGCGGGGGCTACTCTTTGTTGTGTTACGTGGACTTCCCACTGCACTGGTTTCTCTTGTTCATGACACAGGTTCTAGGCGCACAGGCTTTAGTAAGTGTCGCTCATGGGCTCAGTAGTTGCAACTCGTGGGGTCCAGAGCACCGGCTCAGTAGTTGCACCACACAGGCTTAGTTGCTCCCCGGCCTGTGGGATCTTCCTGGATCAGGGGTTGAACATGTGTCCCCTGCATTGCAAAGCAGATTTTTAACCACTGGACCACCAGGGAAGCCCCAGAATAAGACTGTTTAGATGAATAAATAAATATTGTGTATGGAGTGCTTTCCTCGCTAGGCATTTCACATATATAATAGCTAATTACACACATATAATTGCTAATCGTGACTGTACTCGTGCACAACAACTGTAATTAGATCCATTTTACAGATAAGGAGACTGAGGTTTAGAGAAATAAAGTGGGATTCTCACTGTCATGAAGATAGTGGATGGTTCAGTTTGGAATTCAGATCCAGACTTATTATCTGAGCCCAGAGTCATGTCTTTCTGTTAAATTAGTCTCTTAGCAAAGGGGAAAAGCTCATTCTGAGACAAAGGGATTTTAATATAGATGTAGATGTTTGCAGAATCTCCCCTTTAAAACATTTTTAAACGCTCACTTTAGCTAAATTAAGGGGTAGAGCAGCTTCTCTGGGGCTTCCCTGGTGGCTCAGACAGTAGAGAATCTGCCTGCAATGCCAGAGACCTAGAACTGTGTTCCAATTCGAGTCAAAAGATACTGGCTGCCTGGAAGCCAATACTCATTGAAGAATCCCAAGGGTTCATCAATTTGGAAAGAAGAATTCTGGATGGCTCAGATGGTAAAGAATCCGCCTGACAATACAGTAGACGTAGGAGATGTGGCTTCCATCCCTGGGTCGGGAAGATCCCCTGCAGAAGGAAATGGCAACCTACTCCAGTATTCTTGCCTGGAGAATTCCAAGGACGGAAGAGCCTGGCGAGCTACAGTCCCGGGGATCGCAAAAGAGTCGGACACTACTGAGCAACTAACACACACACACACACACACACACACAGCTTCTCCAGAGTAGGAAGTTTTTCAGGAACAGGGGTTTATAATTACCCACCCTCTTTCAGAAAGTGTGAGCTATGTTGGGCGCTGTCAAAAGCCTTGGATCTTGGTGAAGGCAAGAGAATTCAGCTTGAGAATGGACATGCCATTGGAAATCAGCTGGGTAGGAGTCAGCTGCCGAGGATGGCAGGGAAGCTGGCAGCTGGAGAAAGAGAGGGGGCCTGGGAGGAGAGGGGAAGGATGCTGATGTAGGATTGGCATGGCCCCTGGGCCAAGAAATGGTTGGGTGAACCGGGCCTGTGTCTCCAAGCCCCCAGGAGCCTCTGGAAGATAGATGAGACTTGGCTTTCAACAGAAGCAACATGCCCAGAGTGGTTGGTGCGATTGGAATCAGCTGGCCCACCTTCAGTCTCCTGTCCCCTGGCCCTGCACCTCACATCCTGGCCTCTGGCAAGTCGTTGGTTTTATGTTTTAGAAAATATGGCTGTTGGACAGGTTGTCATGAAATGCCAGGAGAGAGGGTGGGAGAAAAAATGCAAGACACAGTGTGAGCTTCTGTGGTTCCCTGGTTTGGATACACGGAAAGACAGAAGCTCTCTCATCTCAGGTTGGGTGGGGCTATCTCCATGGAAAGGGGCTGTGGTCCCGGGCAGATCAGATCAGATCTGTACATCCTTTTAGCCTTTGGTCTTTGTGTTCCATGGGTCTTTCAATCTCATGTCAGCAGAGCACAGAACACATAGGGCAACTTGGGTGAGCTCTGAGAGAACCGTCTTTCCTTTACCTTGGGACCTTCGTTCACCTAGGTTCACAATGGGGAGTCCTCTATCCCTACAGCAAATCCCATGCAATAATGTTTCTTTTAGCAATCATTTTAGGGAGATCTTTATTTATGCTGAAGAATTAGTCTGCTTCCCACTCTCCCCTAACTATAAGAACAAGAAAACTGGGCATAATTTCTCTTTTTGCTTTGGTGGACAGAAAGCTCAGAGTGGACCCTGAACCTCATTATTGCCGACACATTTGTATGTGTGGTCAGGCTGGGGTATCCCCTTCTTCCACAGGCCTCAGTTTCAGTGTATATTTTACTGTGTCATTTGTGAGCTGCCTTAAAGTTGGTGAGATTTCTGTCTTACCCTCGGCTTTCCTTCCATGACTTCTTTACTCAAAAAGCTAGCTTTTGTTCTTATTTTATCAAACTTCTCAGTTTAGCTACTCAGTCATGTCCAACTCTTTGCAACCCCATGGACTGCAGCATGCCAGGCCTCCCTGTCCATCACCAACTCCTGGAGCTTGCTCAAACTCATGTCCATTGAGTCAGTGATGCCCTCCAACCATCTCCTCTGTCGTCCCCTTCTCTTCCTGCCTTCAATTTTTCCAATTATCAGGGTCTTTTCCAATGACTCACTTCTTTGTATCAGGTGGCCAAAGTATTGGAGTTTCAGCTTCAGCATCAGTCCTTCCAATGAATATTCAGGACTGATTTTCTTTAGGATTAACTAGTTTGATCTCCTTGCAGTCCAAGGGTCTCTCAAAAATCTTCTCGAACACCACAGTTCAAAAGCATCAGTTCTTCGGTGCTCAGCTTTCTTTATACTCTCATATCCATATATGACTACTGGAAAAACCATAACTTTGACTAGATGGACCTTTGTTGGCAAAGTAATATCTCTGCTTTTTAATATGCTGTCTAGGTTGGTTATAGCTTTTCTTCCAAGGAGCAAGTGTCCTTTAATTTCATGGCTGCAATCACCATCCTCAGTATTGTGGAGCCCAAGAAAATAAAGTCTGTCACTGTTTCCATTGTTTCTCCATCTATTTGCCATGAAGTGATGGGACCAGATGCCATGATCTTCATTTTCTGAATGTTGAGTTTTAAGCCAACTTTTTCACTCTCCTCTTTCACTTTCATCAAGAGGCTCTGTAGTTCTTCTTCACTTTCTGCCATAAAGGTGGTGTCATCTGCATATCTGACATTATTGATATTTCTCCTGGCAATCTTGATTCCAGCTTGTGTTTCATCTAGCCCAGCATTTCACATAATGTACTCTGCATATAAGTTAAATAAGCAGGGTGACAATATACAGACAATATACAGCCTTTCCCAATTTGGAACCAAACTGTTGTTCCATGTCCAGTTCCAACTGTTGCTTCTTGACCTGCATACAGATTTCTCAGAAGGCAAATAAGGTGCTCTGGTATTCCCATCTCTTGAAGAATGTTCCACAGTTTGTTGTGATCCACATAGTCAAAGGCTTTGGCATAGTCAATAAAGCAGAAATAGATGTTTTTCTGGAACTCTCTTGCTTTTTCCATGATCCAGCAGATGTTGGCAATTTGATCTCTGATTCCTCGGCCTTTTCTAAATCCAGCTTGAACATCTGGAAGTTCACGGTTCATGTACTGTTGAAGGCTGGCTTGGAGAATTTTGAGCATTACTTTTGCTAGCGTGTGAGACGAGTTCAGTTGTGCAATTTGGCACTGCCTTTCTTTGGGTTTGGAATGAAAACTGACCTTTTCCAGTCCTATGGCCACTGCTGAGTTTTCCAAATTTGCTGGCATATTGAGTGCAGCATTTTAACAACATCATCTTTTAGGATGCTTCTGCCTGGATTCAAATGGGGGTGTGGGATTGTGCTTGGATTCAAACTTCTGCCTGGATTTAAATGGGGGTGGGGGTGGAGGCCACAGTGCAGAAGCTTTGTCACTGGAGCCAGGAGTTGAACTCCCAGCCCAGACTCTATCCCCTATTTTCTGAGTAACTTTAAACAAATTGCATGCTCTTCCTGGGTTTCAGTGTCTCTCTGTAAAACAATGAGTTGTGACAATGTCTACCCAGGATTCTAGAATTCTGTGAGGATGTTAGCCCCTGGAGGTACTTGGGGTAAATTTAGGAGAGGCGTGGACACTGACTCAAGGATCCTGAGAACCAAGGCAGAGATCTGAAAAGAAAAAGAGAGAATCCATAGAGTCAGAGGTCCCATCCTGTGAGGCTTTAGAGCTGGAACCTCAGGCAGAGGAGGCAGCGGGGAAAGGAGCCAGGTGATGGCTTGACAGCTCTATCAGCCAGGAAGCCCAGGGAAGCATATGCTGTGTCCAAGGTCACTGGAGGGCCTCCATCTGCCAGGAGCCACTTGCCAGGCATCTGCCCAGCTGGGGCTTGCACCAGGGCCCCTCTGTCCCTCAGGCCTCCCCATGGCTGTCTGCAGAGGGGCAGCCTTGGCACGCTGGATGGTGGAGGGATAGAAACCAGTGTTGCCCCCTGCTGCCCCTCCCCATATAGGAGACCTGGCAGGCATTGCCCTGGAGAGCCAGCCCAGGGCAGTTGGCCTGGCAGAGGGTGCCAGTAATTTCAAGAGTCACCCCCTGTGCCTGTGGGACTTGACGTAAAGCAAAGAATAATACCTCTGAAAAAGGAGAGAAGATCTCTTCAAGGTAGTGATATTCATAGTAATGGCAAGAAATATTCTGTCTTCTGTTTGTCTAAGCACCTCCTCCATTGCTGCATTCGTTGCCTTGGTTGGATCCTAAAGAGACAGGCAAGGTCAGGAGGGTGGCTCCCACTGAACCCGTGTGGCAGCTGAGATTCAGACATGTCAAGGGCCCAAGGTCACAAACAGTGACCCTGTGATATGGCTTAGGGAACTGAGGGTCTCTCAGTGCTGGGCTCACATAGCGCTTGGTCTAGAGAGCAGGGTGCAGCCAACAGCTGTTGGAAGAGTTGAACACAATGGTCCTCGCAATGAGGGCTTCTTTGCCCACACGGCTAATTCTTGGAGGGACGTGGAGAGACTTATGCTGGTTAGGGAGAAGACATATGAAGAATTTCTTTTTGAATAATCATTCTTGCTCTGCTAACCTCCTGTTTCTGTGATGTCCCACTTTTTTGTCTCAGGAAGTGTATTATTTTATCATCTTTTTATTAAAATATAGTTGATTTATACTACTGTGTTAGTTTCAGGTGTACAGCTTAATGATTCAGTATTTTTTCAAATTATATTCCATTCTAGGTTATTACAGGATAATGGGTATAATTCCCTGTGCTTGATAGCAGGGGTTCCCAGCCTCTAGGATCTAATGCCTCAGATCTAATCTGAGGCAGAGCTGATTTAATAATAATAGAAACAAAGTACACAGTAAATGTAATGAGCTTGAATCATCCCGAAAACCATCTCCCCACACTGGTCCATGGAAAAATTGCCTTCCATGAAACTGGTCTCTGGTGCCAAAAAGGTTGGGGATCACTGCTTTTCAGTATATCCTTGTTACTTATTTGTTTTATATACAGTAGTTTGTGTCTGTTAACCCCCATCCTCCAATCTGTCACTTCCCTTTATCTCTGCCCTTCGGTAACTCCAAGTCTGTTTTCTATATCTGTGAGTATATTTCTGTTTTGTATATAGATTCATTTGTATTATTATTTAGATTGCAGACATCAGTGATATCGCATATTTGTCCTTCTATGTCTGACATTCACTAAGCATAATATTCTCTAGGTCCATCCACACTGTTGCAAATGGCAATATTCATTCTTTTTACAGCCGAGTAATATTCGTTTTATGTGTGTGCATATATATACATATACACCTTCTTAATCTAATTTTCTGCTGATGGGCACTTGTCTTGTTTTCATGTCTTGGCTATTGTAAATGGTGCTGCTATTGAACATTAGGGTGCATACGTTTTTTCAAGTTACTGGTTTTTCTGGATATATACCCAGGAATGGAATTGCTAGATCATATGGTAGTTCTATTTTCAGTTTTTTAAGGAACTTCCACACTGTTTTCCTCAGAGGCTGCCTCATTTTACACTGCCACCAAGAGTGTGCGAGGCTTCCCTATTCTCCACCTGCAATGTCCTCTTTTTATGGAAGCATGAGGAGCACAGGATTTGGGGATGTAACCCCACATCTCCACCACGGTATTTTAGGATCTCTCAGGAAAGTAGAATTTTGCTTTTTTGTGCAGCATAACAATACATGTCCCAGATCTCTTGCACTATGAGACCTTCATGATGCAGTATAAATGTAGGCGCTTGAGACCTAGACGTCCAGGTGTGACCTTGAATGATCTCAAAAGCTCTACAGCTTCAGATTTCCCAGGTGTCCATGGATCAGTCTCCACCTGGCCTCCCTCCACAGGAAATTTGTGAGAATCAGATGGAGTTGGGGATATTCCAAACCTTCAAAAGGTCAGCCTCAGTTGCCTGTCTCCTCCAGGCTTTCAGGGGCACCAGGGCAGTGGCCTCCCTGGGCCCAGCGGCCGCCCTGGGCCCAGCGGCCTGAAGTCAGGTAGAACAGGAGGTCTGCTTCTGGTCCCTTCCCCTTCTCGGACCATGCCTGTCATTTTATACCAGTTCATTTGAAACAAATATTATATAGATTATATTTATTTTTTATTGATATATAGCTGCTGCTGCTGCTGTGTCTCATCAGTCGTGTCCAACTCTGTGACCCCATAGATGGCAGCCCAACAGGCTCCTCTGTCCCTGGGATTCTCCAGGCAAGAACACTGGAGTGGGTTGCCATTTCCTTCTCCAATGCATGGAAAGTGAAGTCGCTCAGTCGTGTCCAATTCTTAGCAACCCTGTGGACTGTAGCCAACCAGGTTCCTCTGTCCATGGGATTCTCCAGGCAAGAGTACTGGAGTGGGGTGCCATTGCCTTCTCCGTGATGTATAGCTTACATACCATAGAATCCACATGTTTAAATGTATGATACAAAGGATTTAGCATAGTCATGAAGTTGTATATCTGTCACCACTTTCTAATTCTAAAACATTTTCATCAATTCCATGCCCACTAGCAGTCATTCCCTATTCCTCCTTCCCCCAGCCCTTGGCAATCACTAATCCGCTCTCTTATCTCTATGGATTTGCCTGTTCTGGACACTTCATACAAATGGAATCACAGTATGTGGCTTTTGGTGTCTGGCTTCTTTCATTTAGCATAATACTGTCAAGGTTCATCCATGTTGTTGCATATATTAATACTTCACTCCTTCTTCTGATTAAATGATATTCCACCATATGTATAAACCATACTTTTTGTCCATTGATTTGAGTCATTTCCTCCTTCTGGCTGTTGTGAACAGTGCTGCTATGGACACTCCTATGTAAGTTTTTGTTTGAGCATCTAGATTCTACTCTTTGGGGTAAATACCCACCAGTGGAATTGCTAGGTCATTTGGTAATTCAATGTTTTACTTCTTGAAGAACTGCCAGCCTGTTTTCCACAGCAGCTATACCATACTGTTTTACATTCCCCCCAGCAACACCCAAGGGTTTCAATTTCTCTGCATCCTCACCCCCTGTTTATTATTATCTGTGTTTTTTATTAGAGCCATCCTAGTGGATATGAAGGAGTATCTCATCACGGAAAATATACACTGCATAGATGTTTAACCTGCAAAACCCAAAAATGTAGTCTTACTTTGGACCTTCCATAGGTAGAACAGATACAGAGGAGCCTCTCCAGGTGAAATGGGGAAAGAGGCCTGAGCCACAGCCCCTTGCAGTCCCAGGGGCAAGTTCTCTGGGTGATTTGAAGACCACTGGGCTCCATGCCCTCCAAGCTCTGGGATCTCAGTGTAACCACCGGAGACTACCCAGCATAGCAGACGCCTCTGCCCTCATTCCCATCCTGGTTGCCTTGAGAGCCTTCGCAGCGTGTGGCCAGATTGTGGGTCTGCCCTGCGCTGTGCTGGGGTCGCCACAGTGAGAAGGAGTCCAGTGGCTGCATCTGTGGCTCCAGCTCTGCGGGCAACCTGTGTAGGAAACAAGGAGCAAGCAGGAGACGTGCTGCCACCGCCTCCCTTTCTGTGTCCAGGAGGAAAGGTCCTGGCTTTTGCTGACAGTGTGGAAAAGCGTAGTAGGTGATGAGATTTTGAAGCCAGGGGACATTTACCAAACCCCTCAGCCATAAGCAGCTCTCAGAGCACTAACCTGGAGATCCAGAGAGGGCGGCTGGAACACTCCCAGGCCCGTCTTCCACCTGCCGCTTCTCTCTGCATTAGCGTTCTAGGAGCACCAGGCGCTCTGCAGCTTGACAGGTGGAATGTTCTGCCTTCTGGTGAAGTCTTGGCAGAGAGAGGATTTTGCCCAAGTTCTGGTCTGTAGGTTGCATTGCTTTGCTTTCCACAGCTGTGAGAGGCTTGAGTCATCAGACACAGATTGTTCTGTTCCCTTGGATTTTTGGATAGCTTTCTTCTTTTATTGATGGCTAATTCTTTGGAGGGGGGGAGGATAATTTATGGTACATACAGGGACTTTCACTTAGCTAGCATATTAGATTAACCCAAGTGCCTGGTTTCTCCCCCGTGACTCACTGATTGAGTAAAATGCCATCATATCTCGCTTTGAAGAATGCAGCTTCCTAATTTTACAGATGGAGAAACTGAAACCCAGGGGTTCTAGTCATTGAAAGGGAAGAAAGCGTCAATTAGGACTCTATCATTTCATTCAGAGCCCTAGAATCAGAGAATGTTGGATCCAGAACTGTCTTGGAGACCATCTAATCCAACCACTTGGTCTATCATATGTGCCTGTTTAAACCATTGTGTTACTAACAGTTGTGTGTTGATTGTGTTTATTTTTATGAAGTTCCCCGGAGGGTGGTGTTCCCTGAGTTTCAACCTAAGCCATGGCATGCTAAGTGGTCAAAAGAGTAAGCGACCAGTGGAGTCCCAGGAGGAAAGGCCTGCGGGGCAGACCCTAACACAAAGTGCAGTGTATGCATGAGGACAAAGCAAATGGCTGGGCAAACAGCCTTTGCAAAGACATGGGAGCAACAAACAGGGCTTTCCTCGAGGGTCAGCAAGCAGCTGAGAGCTGGCTGGACAGGGTAGAGATGAGAGGGCCTTGAATGCCATGGTCAAGAGTTTCGCCCTAGGCTGTTCTCTCCTTCTGAGATGGCCTACACTCTGTCTAGGGAGTGTGTTTCTCTCTAAATAAATCCAATTCTTACCTAAAAAGAAAAAAAAATGAGTTATGCCCTAAGTTTTACTTAACTGGGGGCCTCTGATGAATTTCCAGGAGACCCCATGCCCTTTTCTCCATTGTTCCTGGGCTGCCCTGCTTTCATTCACGCTAAATTGTGTCCGACTCTTTGCGACCCTATGGACTATAACCCACCAGGATCCTCTGTCCATTGGATTCTCCAGGCAAGAATACTGGAGTGGGTTGCCTTGCCCTCCTCCAGGGGTCTTCCCAACTCAAAAACTGAACCCACATCTCTTGTCTCCTGCATTGATAGGCAGGTTCTTTACCACTAGCGCCACCTGGGAAGCCCATGCCCTGAACCAGGCCCTTCTAATTTTTTGATAACCTCCTAACCGGTCTCTCTGCCTCAATTCTTCTTCCTTTCCAGCTATGGTCCACAAAGGTCCCCTATGCAGGACTTTCTAAAATGCAGATCTGATCATGTCCATCCCCATTTTAAGGCCCTTCCATGGCTCCCTGTTGCCCATAGGACAAGATTCTGGTTTTCGTGGCACTGTGTGGTCTGGCCCCACTTCCTTCTGCAGCCTCACTCCCGCTGTGCCCCTCCCTGCCTCCACTAGGCCCCCTAGTTTCCCCAAGCAGCCACGCTATTCTGTTGAACTACTCACTGCCTTTGCCCAGGCTTCTCCATCCCTCCCATGCACTTTCTCTGCCTGGTGAACCCGTTAACCCCTTAAGGCCCAGTGTAAATTTCCTTTGGAAGACTTTCCCTGACCTTCCTGAAGCCACTATTATGCCTTGAATGTTTCTCTTTCAAAGCTCACATTGCACTGCAGTTACCTACTACCCAAATCTTGGCATTTCCCATTTTTGTGTGTTCACTGTATGGCGGGCACTGGGCTAAGCCCCCATGCATGAATTATCCCATCTCATCCTCACAGTAACCATATGAGGAGCTTTCTGTTATACCTACAGATGATGAAGCTGAGGCTCAGAGAAGTGGCATGACTTGCCCAAGGCAGGCAGCTAGAGGATAACAGAGCTGGGATTTGAGCCCAGATCTCTTAGACTATTTCTGACTCTTTCCATCTCCCAAGCTCCCATTGTTGGGTGTGTGAGGGACTGGTGAAAGGGGTTGCCAAGGTGTGGGCAGGATGGGAAAATGGGGCTGGGCTTACCTTGAGGTGGAGGTGATGGGCGACTGTCAGCCCAGTTCCCCACATTTAGGGGTTTCCTTTCCACCTTCCATTCCAGTGGCCACCTGGGGATAGGTCTGCAGGACTCCAGGCCAAGCAGTTGGCATGGCAACAAACGCCTTGGCAACTTACCTCCTCTCTGGGGCTCAGAGGGGAGGGAGGACCTGAGAGAGCACAGGGTGCTCACCAACACTTCTGGGCTAGATCCTGGGGAGGTGACTCCCTTTGGGCCTGGGTATCTTCTGCCCTCCCAGAGGGACTCCAGCCTGCAAGGTCTCATCCCAGCAGGGGAAATGCCACTTCCACCTCTGTCCCGGATGAATGGCTGTCTTTGGCCTCCCAGGAGACTGTCGGCTCCATCCAGGTACAAATGCCTTCCCCTTCCCCCCCTCCTTCCCTAGGCCAGAGAGGAAGGAAGAGGGAGCAAGAGAAGAGGGAGGTGTGGGATTGGTTGCCAAGCAAGGTAGGAATGGAGACAAAGCCCTCATTGTACAAGGCCACACGTAGCTCCAAGGCAAAGCAGGCCTGGTGCCTGCCTCCCAGGACTGGAGCCTAGAGCTCCACCCACGCTTTGTGAGCTCCTTAGCAACACTCACCAGCGTTAGCTTGGAAGAGTAAGGCCTGGCCTCAGCTCTGAGTCCTGCCTCTGCTGAAGGTCCTCCTGAAGGCACAGCATCCTCCCAAAAGCCAGAAGTGATGATGGGAGAATGGCCAGTGAAGCCAGGCTGACTGGGGCTAGAGGCCAGGGTCTATTGGACATGCAGCTGTGTGACCTTGGACCCAAATGTGATAACAGATCCTGCCTCCAACGATTTTTATTTGGAATAATGGGCCAAGGCACGTAATAGCACTCAGCATGGTCACCCGGTAGCAGACAGAAGAGTTCTGTCAATGACAGATGATCAAGGGGGAGATGAACTGGAGCATAGCATTGACGTACATACATTCCCATAAGATAGATAGCTAGTGGGAAGCTGCTGTATAGTACAAGGAGCTCAGCTCCGTGCTCTGTGACAATCTAGAGGGGTAGAATGAGGGGTGGGGGGTGGGAGGGAAGCTCAAAAGGGAGGCGATATATGTGTGCATATAGCTGAGTCACTTTGCTATATGGCAAAAACCAACCCAATATTATAAAGCCATTATCCTCCAATTAAAAAAAAAAAGAGACAGGATCCTTGAAGCCCTTGTCCACCAATGAGTAAGGACAATCAGCCCCTCCCCCATGCTCCTAGTTGAGGCCCTCCTGTGCCTAGGAGGTGTTAAGACACTGGTGGCCTTCCTGGCAAGTATGGAGGAGCACCGTTGTCCCCCCAGCCCCTGTCCCACGGTTCCTCCTCTGAGGGCCAGCCCTGCAGTTCCAGGAGGCCCTGCCTGGGTGACTGAGGCATGGTGAGTGGGATGCATTGCCAAGCCAGGTCGAGCAGCTCAGATAACAGGTAGGGTGCCGGCGGCTCCTGTACCTGGCACCTGACACCTCTGGGCAGACAATGCTGGCTGTGTCCAGGCCTCCAGGGAACAGACCGTGTCTGTGTCCCAGCCAGGAAACAGGCCACCTCAGCAGCACCTTTGTCTGCTCAGGAGGCAGCCTCGCCACTGGCCGGGGCGGCCGGGATCCTCAGAGGCCCTGATGTGGGAAGGGGTGGTGCCCTGGGCAGGGCATCTGGGCTTCGTGATCCAGCCCCTCAGCATCTGGTGTTGGCCTGGCTCAGGTGTTGGCCCTGCCATACTGGGGCAGGGACTCAGGCAGTCCCTTCCCTCTCAGATTCCTCATCTGCAAAGGGACTAATCACAGCACTTCCTCATAGGATTGTTGGGAGGAGTCGATGGGGTAATGTACGTAACGTGGTTAGCACGGGGGCTTGGCGTGGAGCGGGGCTTGGCGTGGAGCGGGGCTTGGCAACCGCTTCTCTCCCAGCATGGAGGAAGGCCCAGTGCACGGTGTCCTCGGCCGAGTCCTGTAACCCAGGCGACTGCCCTTGGTCCCTGCTCTGAGTGTGGAAGGAGGGGACTAGGGTCTCTGGAGCCAGCACAGAACTAGCATGTTGGCTGCAAAGAGTCCAGGCCCATTCCCTGCCCCAGCCTTCAGGAGCTCTGGGCTGAAGCCCAGCGCAGGCCTCCTCCCACAACAGCCAACACCAGCCCAGCATGGGGCCTCTCCCTCCCTTAAACGTCTGTAGAGCTGCCCTCGGAACCCAAGCCCCTACCCAGGAAAGGGCCCTAAGGATCCTCGGGCAGGAGCCCAGATCTGAATCTCCCTACCCACTTGTCAAGAGGGCCGAGGATGGATCTCCACAGGCACGGTCCCTTCCTACTGGGTCCAGCCTACAGTGATGCTCTGAACAGGTGTCGGGCGGGGCGGGGGGTGGGTATCTTCTTCTCCCATCTGTCTCCTTCCTCATTTGCTTTGAGCCTGTGCCCTGAGTTCCTCGTGCATCCCAAAATGAGCATGCGCATTTGCATGGATGGGCACAGGCATACCTGTGTGTAGCATGTGGGCAGTGGAGGTGGGCGGGCAAGGGCTGCATGTTCTGCATTGTGGACAGGCCCCCTGAGCATGTTCACTGAGTCCTGTGCGGCACGCCTTGGAATGGCAGGGATGCGGTACCTTTTCACGTTCATGTGTATCCATATGTCTTTCTACATGTGTGCTGGTGTGTTGGTCTGTCTTGTCTCCCCTATAGACGGGAAGCCCCAAGCCTCGCACCAACAGGCGCCCTGGGAAGGACGTCAAGACTAGCCCAGCCTAATCTGGGCTTCCTGGTGATGCTCCAGGAGTCCTCCAGCCTGCAGTCCCCTCCAGCCTGCAGTGGTGGATTGACCAGCACAGGGGTGGGGGTCTGAGAGTCAGGGGTCCAGGGACCCTGGCTCACAGCCAGACTCAGTGCTGGGCTGAGCCAACCAGGAGGCCCTGCCCCAGTGTCAGTGTGACCTGGGGGGAGGCCTTCGCTCTTCTGGGGCACCATCCACTCATCTGAGGACACGGGGCTGGACTGATGATTTCTGGCCATCCTGAGGCTCTGACGATCGTGATTTTAAGTTGGGTGGTGGGAGCCTGCTAAATTCACTGGTGGAGGCAGTCGTGGGCAGAGCCTGGGCTGCCAGCCCCCGACCTGGTCCCGGGTGTCCTGCTGAAGGGTGAGAGGAGAAGCCATGCCGGGCAGCGGCCCCAGCGAGAGGATGACGTGGCCGGGCCCGGCCCTCCCCACGGCCCCCCCAACCCGCCCTCTCTCCTCAGCCCCGGGGACACCGCCCATCCCGCCCCTCACCCGGACCCGCAGCCTCATGGCCATGTCCCTGCCAGGCAGTAGACGGGCCTCTGGTGGATCCCGCAGGTGAGTCTCCCCCTTGCCCAGAGCCTTGGCCTCTGAAAGTTGGGGGAGGGGGTCTCTGCCTCCAGTCCACCACCTACTTGTCTTGGAGCAAGTCATTGCCCCCATTTTTCCCATCTTTAAAATGGGCTTGCTGACCCTTGCCTCAGGAACTATTTAAGGGCTCAGTTGACACCATGGATAGAAAGTTTCTCTGAAGACTTAAACCACTGGATCCTTCCCATCATTAATATTGTTGTTCCATCCTCACAAAGACAGCATGTAGCCTTCCACCTGGGCTCACCCAGACTCCACGTATGCCCCTCCTCCTGCCCCTACGCCTGCCTGCCCGTTGGTCTCCACCTCCATCTCAATTCACGCAGGGCCCTTTCCCTCTGGGGTTGGGGGACCCTGGACGTTGAGGACCCTCGCTAGGGGTAGCTGGGCCCCACCCTTGGCCCACAGCCCTGCGCAGCCTCCGCCTCTGTCCTGGGGAGCCAGGAGGACCTGCATCCTGGTTTTCCATCTTCATTTGCACTGTCTGTTCTGTCCCCCCACCCTCCCCTCTGCTTCTCTCCCCGGCGGTGACCCCAAAGTGGGGGCCCTCTGGGCCGCAGCGGCCTGGCGGTGTTTGCCCAGTGTCCGCAGCTGCCCACCAGCCAGAACGAGCACCTGCCTCTTCTCCCTGCCTCCAGGCGCACCTCTCCACCCGTGAGTGTGCGGGATGCCTACGGCACCTCTTCTCTCAGTAGCAGCAGCAACTCAGGCTCCTGCAAGGGCAGTGACAGCAGCCCCACGCCCAGGTAACCAGCCCCTCCCTCCTGCCTCCCAGCCGGCGGGGAACCTGAACGCCTTGGGGCCTGGGGGTGTGGGTGTTCTAGCCATACCCAACTCCAACACAGTCCCTGGCGTGTGACCTTGAGCAGGTCCCTTCTCTCTGAGCTTCAGTTCCCCATCTGTAAGATGGATATGATCATACTCAGCTGCACGTAACCAAAGACAATGGCTGAGACAAACTGGGGTGATGCTTTCAGAACAAGGGGCCAGAGGTGGGCGACCCCCTAAAGTGTCGAGGACCCCACCTCCACCATCCTTGGTGTACAGCTGGCTCTGACACCTTCAGGTATCAGGTCCACGGCCAGGGAAGAAGACGGCAAAAGGTCAACCCTCCCTCCCCTCTATGCCAGGCTCATGTTTTCTGAGACAGGACACGTTCCCCAGTAAATTCTGTCTACACTGTGCTGGCGGGTGCCAGGTGTGACTGGTGGGTGCCAGGTGTGACTGACTGGCTTCAGGGAGGGTTAGTGGTTCTGAGTGCAGGGCCACCTACGCAAAATGGGAGTTCTGTTGGGGAAAAAGCAGGAAGCTGTGAGTTGAGGAGGCTAGGCCGTGGTCTGCTGGTGGGATTGGGGTGCTCCCCACCCCTGGATGAAAACCTTGGCCCTCTCGCCTCCTCTGGGTGGGAATTCCTCCTCCTCGGCACTGGTGGGACCTGGGTGTGCTCACCACACATGCACGTCTGCACCACCCCATGCGGGGGAGTGTGGCTGCTGGGAGTGGTGCATGTCCAGCCTGCCTCCACCTCAGGGTACAGCTATGAACAGGTCGATGTTACGAACAGTCGATGCACATCTGGGCTCCCATGTGCCTCTAGAACGTGAGTGGGCATGTGCAGATGGGAAGGATCCACCTGCATTTGTGTGAACGTGTTCATGAGCTGGTGTCCTAGAATAGTTGACCCTGGTCCAACAAGGGGGTTGGGGCACTGACCCCTTGTGCAGTTGAAAATCCACATATAACATTTGGCTGCCCCAAAACATAACTGCCTACTGTTGAGCAGAAGCCTTTATAACATAATCAGTTGATTGGCACATATTTGGTGTGTTATATGTACTATCAACAATATGCTTACAATACAGTAAACTAGAGAAAACAAAATTTAAGAAAATTATAAGCACAAGAAAATATGTTTAGAGCACTGTATTTAAGATCATGTGAAAAAGAAATTCATATTTACTTAAGGTATAATGATGCATGTATTGATAATAATACACATTGATAACAAAGAAGCAGCAATAAGATTGCTTCATGGTAGCCTAGCCTATCTAATGAATGAATCGTTATAAAAATTTTATGGCATACAGTATTACAGTCATATTCATAATATGGTATGAGAAACATTGTTACATTTTTCTAAAAACCACTTACAGTGATGACAGGCTGATATGCAGTTTCTCCAATTACAAGAGAAAGGCATACTTGTAGGGTAATGGGATCCTCTGAAAGCACAGTTGTAGAACAGTAAGAAAACTTACACACTATTAATTTTATATTAACTATCACCCACCTTGTGCCAGGGAGACAGGCTACCACTTCGGTACCTGCCTTACACAGAATGAACGTTTAGGCGATGGTGATGATGACGACACAGAGCCAGCTCATATGGTTCTTGCGGTACAGTGATTAGATTTCCACACCAAGTCACTCACATATACAACAGATAAGTCCTTGCCCACCAAGCAGGCCCCGGGATAATTACATGCAGAGGGAGGCTTCTCCCTGCCTCAGCTTTACTTTGTGGGATGGGAGACTGAACCATGGGCTGCAGCGCTGGGATGGGGTTGACAGAGATGGCATTGCCCTGGGTGGTACCAAGCTTGCCACATGCTCTGTGACGTATCTTCCCACCCCGAGCTAGAGAAGCTCTGACCTCCCCACCTCGACGCTATGCTCTTCCCTCAGAAGAACCTTAATAAACCCACCTTCCAGAAGGGCCGGGTGTTCTCGTGCCCACAGGGGCACAGGGGGAGGCCTGGCCTGCAAGGCGCTGGAGGCGGGAAGGGGGGGCCGGGCACCCGGCGGGAGCTGGGCACCAGAATCGGTGGGCGGGGCTCCAGGGTGAGTGGGTGGGGCACAGGGGTGGGTAGGCGGGGCTCCCTCGCTCCTAGCACAGCGCATGGCCAGGCCCCTTCCTCGCTCCCCGCTGACGGGCGCCCCCTGGCAGGCGCTCCATGAAGTACACGCTGTGCAGTGACAACCATGGCATCAAGCCCCCAACCCCGGAGCAGTACTTGACGCCCCTGCAGCAGAAGGAGGTGTGCATCCGGCACCTGAAGGCCCGGCTGAAGGATACGCAGGACCGGCTCCAGGACCGGTGAGTGGGAGGCCAGGGCCCGCGGCATCCCTGGGAGGAAGGAATGGCTGGGGGCTCCTCTCTCCCGCAAAACCCCACCCGTCCCTTCCCTCCCTCAGCTGCTCCTTGAAGCTTCAGGTGGCTGCTTAGAGCCAGACCGAAAGCAGTTTCCCTGGCCTCCCCGCCTCCCCTCTCACTCCAAGGCAGTGCTATCTCGGTCGGAGCCTGGCAGCCCCTTTTGGCAACTTCTCGTGCCCTGGCTTCTTTCTACCTGGGGAGTAGGAGCCCAGGGCATTCTTCCCAGCTGACCTGCCCATCGCGGAGGGGGGCGCGGGGGAGAGCGGGGTGGGGGGAGAAACAACCTGTTAACCCTCCTTGGCCTCCTCCCAGGGGGTCACCAGGGGCTCCTGACCCACTGTTCAGGCCCAGGTGCCTTCTTCCTCATCCATTGCGAGGAACCTTTCTCTGAGCGCCCACCCAGCCCAGGGGTCTCCCAGAGACCCTGTGAGCCTGTCTGAGCTCATTCTCCAGACCTGAGGGCCAGTCCTGACCCTCCCAGCCTTCACCTTTCCAGGCTGGCAGCTTCATCTTTATGATGGAAACTTCAGGGCTGCCCTCTGACCTTTGCATCACCTACCCATCTTCTCCAAACTGTATGGATTCAGATACACAGCTAACTGAGCTGGACAAGGTGCCATGCAGGGCACTGGGGGATCAGGGCACCATGACGACTCCTTCCTTCATCTTTTCTTTTTTTAATATGACAATTTTATTGAGATATAATTCACATATGATACAATTCACTTATCTAAAGTAAACAATTCAGTGGTTTTTTAGTACATTCACAGAATGGTGCAACCATCAAGAGTATCTAATTCTTGAATGTTTTCATCACTCCAGAAAGAAACCCTGTTCCCAGTAGCAATCATGCCCTCATTTCTCCCCCAAGAACCCCATCCTTAGCAGCTGCTAATCTTTCTCCCTCTGTGAATGTGTCTATTATACATACACACACACACACACACACACACACACACATATATATATATATATAAAATAAGTAAGTAAGACCACATCTTTCTTGACCAGAGCTCTGCCAAGTAGCCCATTCAGTCTGTATTTGTTGTGGTTTGGAACTTGAGGAGGTCACAGGCAGCATTCTGTGGGCCTCCTTGTCTGCAGAGCCAGGATTTCTATTTCCCATTTTCTTCTCAGTGATGCCCTGGGTCTGCTTGGCCCTTTGCTCTGATGTCCTCAGGGAGCAGACAGCCCATTTCCCTGCTGCCTTTCCAGGACTGCCCTGCGGCTCAGAGCAGGCCACCTGCCCTGTGTGGTTTGGGCAGGATGCCCTGCTTTGGACGTGCCTATACCTCGGCTCCCCAGCCTCTCCACCCACGACTCATGCAGCAACTTGGCCATTCTCTGCTTACTGTATTGTCGCCCTCCACACACGCTGCAAACAGGGATGCTCTCATTCCCGCAGTAGCCTGCCTGCTCCTCAAAGATGGATTTACACGCTGTGCTTTCATACCCTGTATCCCCATTTCCAAGACGCCCTTTCCCCCCATCTCACTTCCTTGGCAAATTTATCCTTCAAGACCCAGTTCAAATATAACATCCCACAGCCCACCTGAGACTGAGACAGGGCTGGGAAGCCACAGCTCTGGGGTCCTGCCAGCTCCAAAGAGGAGTGGGCCCAGCCCAGCTGATCACACCCAGTCCCTTCTTCCAAACTCACCCTTCCTCCCAGGGCTCAGCGTCAGTGAGCAGGATTACCCTAGGGTGAGCCCTCCACCCCGAGGCAGGAGGAGTGGACAGTCTTCTCCACACCTGTGGGGGCTCTGAGCCCCTGCAGGTCCCCGCTGTCACCCCACCTCCATTGCCAAGCTGTGCCCTGCTGGGCAGCCCTTCCTTCCCTTCTGTCCCCTTCCAGCTGATGCCATTGCTGATCTTGTGGCCCCTGCAGCCCCCCAGGCCCAGGCCTTTCAGTGTTTTGTGGAGTGAGATTCCTGGGCCCATTTCCTGAATTTCTAATCTGCCTTTGAAAAGAACACGATGCTGGATCTGGGTTGGTCACTCTGCTGGCCTTATAAACCCCAAAGTGACAGACATGCCATTTGGATTTTATTTATGTGAATGGAGGGTTTGGGATGAGTGGCTGCATGCAGGTTGAGTTCAGTTCCATGAAAGATTTTCCTCCTTTCTTACTGCTTTTCGCTCATCCTGATGAGTTTCACCCCGGCTTTTCCTCTGGACTAGACGGCATCATTTCCTACTTCACCTCCCTCCCCTGCACTGCCCCCCAGATTCATCTAAGCCTCAGGGATTTTAAAAGCCTGAGAGTTTCTGGCCGAGACTCTTCTGACAGTCTGTTGCCTGCTCTTGCCGCTCCTCTTGGGAGTAGCTCTGTGCCCTTTTCAGCAATCTTCTGGGCCTCTCCTCTCGACAGTACTTACAAGAAGGGCACATCTGGCACAGATAAGACAGCCACTCTGTTCTCATCATGCTCCTCGGACTCATCCACCGCTTCTCACCCTCCCCTAGAGGGAAGATGTAACATTATCAGCTACGTTCACGGCAGTAATTTCTCTCATAAAAACGGAGTGGTTTGTCGCCCTCTCCCCGCAGTCTCTGGTCAAATAACCCTCCACTGAAAATTTCCACCACCGGCTTTTGTAGAAGGCCACATCGCTCTGGGCAGAGCAGAGATTTTAGATTTCATTTTTGTTGTTTTATGTTAAAGAGTTTTAAATGGATGTACTAAGTTTTTATAGCAATTGCATTTTTAAACTGAGGTCTTCATCATCGACTCTCTTCTTTGGGTAGTGGATATCAAAGTGGACAGTCCTCGGCATTTCGGCTCTAGGGGGTGGGAATGCGATGGTGGCTTCTTGTCCCCCAAGGAGGAGGCTCCTCTGTCCTGACCCCTTACCCCTCTGCCACTCCCACTGCTTCCCTGGTGGAATAAAGAGGATGAGGAAGAAGGCATCGACTCGGTCCTTTGTTTTTAGTGCTTTTTGTCCTTGGGGACATCCCCCTCCTTGCCTGTCTTTAGTGGAGCGCCCGGCCAGGTGATGAGCGCGGGTGTCTCATCCGCTCGCAGGGACACAGAGATCGATGACCTGAAGACGCAGCTGTCGCGCATGCAGGAGGACTGGATTGAGGAGGAGTGCCACCGCGTGGAGGCCCAGCTGGCCCTGAAGGAGGCCCGCAAGGAGATCAAGCAGCTCAAGCAGGTCATCGACACCGTCAAGAACAACCTGATCGACAAGGACAAGGGGCTGCAGAAGTACTTCGTGGACATCAACATCCAGAACAAGAAGCTGGAGACGCTGCTGCACAGCATGGAAGTGGCCCAGAACGGTTTGGCCAAGGAGGACGGTGCGGCCGAGTCGGCTGGTGGCTCCCCGGCCCGCTCTCTCACCCGCAGCTCCACCTACACCAAGCTGAGCGACCCCGCTGTCTGCGGTGACCGCCCGCCCGGGGATCACCCTGGCACCTCGGCCGAGGATGGGGTCGACAGCGGCTTCACGGCCAACGATGACACCCTGAGCCGGACGGAGGCACTGGAGGCCAGCAGCCTGCTGTCGTCTGGGGTGGACTGCGGCCCCGAGGAACCCTCGTCTCTACACAGTTCCTTCAGCCTGGGGCCCCGCTTCCCCGCCAGCAACACCTATGAGAAGCTGCTGTGTGGCACGGAGGCCGGCGTGCAGGCCAGCTGCATGCAGGAGCGCGCCATCCAGACGGACTTCGTGCCATCCCAGCCTGACCTGGACACCATCCTGGAGAAAGTGACCCAGGCCCAGGTCTGTGGGATGGTCCCCGAGTCAGGGGACAGGCGCCTGGAGCCAGATCCCCACCCCCCGGGGCCCAGAGACCCCAACTCTGCAGTGGTGGTGACGGTGGGGGACGAGCTGGAGGCCCCGGAGCCCATCACCTGGGGGCCCACCCCACACCGCCCTGGTGCCCACCCAAACCCCAGCCCGTCGGTGAGCGTGGCATGCCCCGTGGAAGAGGAGGAGGAGGCAGCCACGGCCGAGAAGGAGCCCAAGAGCTACTGGAGCCGCCACTATATCGTGGATCTGCTGGCTGTGGTGGTGCCCGCCGTGCCCACGGTGGCCTGGCTCTGCCGCTCCCAGCGGCGCCAGGGCCAGCCGATTTACAACATCAGCTCCCTGCTGCGGGGCTGCTGCACCGTGGCCTTGCACTCCATCCGCAGGATCAGCTGCCGCTCGCTGAGCCATCAGGGCCCGAGCGCCGCTGGCACGACCGCTGGAGGCAGCTCCCAGCTCTGAGGAGGGCCGGCCCGGGCAGAGGCTCCCACGGCCCAACTACCGATTGTAGGGGTGCCACCCTCCCTCTCACACCTTCCCCTGGGGCATCATCTTATTTCTTTAGTTTGGGGTTTGGAGGTGGCTTTTTCAGGATGATTACTGTATCAGAGGCTGGGAGTGAAGCTTGGGGGAAGGTGTCTGAAAACTGCGACAGGAGAGAAGGGAAGAGAGACCGAGAGCCAGGAGGCCCGCTGATCAGACACACTGCAGAGAGAGACAGTGGCGAGGCCCCCACCCCAGCCCCCCGCCCCCCAGGCCCCCACACAGGGCAGCCGCTGCTCAGGAAGTCTCCCGTGTGATGATCGTGTGATGATCCGGGGAGGCCAGCCTTGACTTGTCAGCCCAGCCTCCCCATCCCCCACCCCCAGGTCCTGTCTGTTTCCCTGTGTACCCCAGGCCTTGTCTCCCAAGCCACCCCTTGCCCTCAGCCCAGGCTTCTGGGCCAGTATTATCTCCTCAGATGGAGGCAGCTGTGACCCAAAGTACAGGCAGGGGACTGGGGCTCAGAGAAGGTCTGGAACCACTTGGCATGCGCTGAGCTCCAGCCTCTTCAGACTTCTTTCTCCCCACTTGGGATCTGGGAGCACAATCAGGCCACGGGCTGGAGGAAAGATAGTGATGGGCAACAGGTGGCAGAAGACAGTATGGGTCCCCTGTCTGTCTGTTCATCTCAGACCTTCCCCATCTCACTTTTTCCTCTTGGAGTTTCTGAGGGTGTCAGGTCATTCTTCTGTGAGAGCCAGACTGGCCTGAGCCCCAGCTCCCATCTGGAGACTCTGCCAGCACCAGAGAAGGAGATGGGGCTGGCAGCTCAAGGGGGCGTCTCCAGCCTCTGAGATGAGGCCCTGCAGCCTGGGAGGCAGGGCTGGACTCAGCAACCCCAGCTGGTTTCACTCCAGCCCCTGGAGCTTGCCCAAGTTTCTCCAGGGACCTTAGGACCAACTTCTGCTTTGCACTATGTTCATTTTGGGGCTTGGTTCTCATGCATCCCAGGATCTCCCGTGAGGTGGCTGCTTGCTTTCTAGGATGAAGTTTCCTAAATCTTACACCTATCTGCCTCTGGAGGAATATTCAGCAGGATAAATGGCAAAATGAGGTGCTGAAGCCGTAATGTCTGTCCAGGCCAAAGCAGGGTGCTCTGGGATGTTTCCTAGGTGGGAGTGGAGTAGGGCTTCCAGCCCAAGGCCAGTCAACCTGGAAAGGTTCACTGGGCCCCCCTCCTTCCCTGGGACCACGTCTGGGTCCCCCAGCAAAACTGCTGACACTTTATTAGCATTCTTATTTAACAGAGTAAACCCAGTCCTCTTCCCCTTCAGGGCGTATACCTGTCTACTCACCCCACCCACTCCTCAGAGTTACGCCCTACATTGGAGCAGGGGTGGGGAGCATTGGTGGGACCCTGTATCTTACTCAGCCCCCTGGCCTAGGGGGCCACTCTGGTTCTGCCCAAGTGGCTTGCCCACCCCCGCTGTTTCAGCAGCTGTCACCTGGACTCTGCCCTTCCTCTCTGTACCTCCGCTGGTGCGGGGGACGCCTGCATGCCCTGGGGGTGGGCAGCCAGCCTCGCCACCAGCTGGGGGAGAGCCCCTCAGCCACGTGCTTTGCGCCTCTGAAGCCCCCCTGTCCTCACTCCAGGCCTCAGACCTGCCATCCTTTGTGGAGCTCCCCCTGATCCCAGCCGAACCAAACCTGAACTCTGGGGGCAGGGCTGGGCTGCCCCACGGGACCCTGGGGTCATGACTTGGAGGGGCAGTGGACAGCCCCCATCCAAACCCAAGCTAAGACTGGCCATGGACCCCGCCTCGTGCCGTGTACTCATGGAGCTGCGCAGTGTCTCCTTAGAAATAGTCAAAAGCTTTGCCAAGAAAATAAAGGTATGACTATATTTGACAACATAAAATCTATATATTTTTCATCCCTGGAATCTAGTCGAGCTGCGTAGCCCCTCTGCTCCTGTCTGCGTCTTGCTGTCTGTGGCCTTCCTACTGTGTCTTGTGTTTTGGTGGACGTGTTCAGGGCCGGGGCTGTGCTCCACTCTGTCCCTAATTCTGAACAAGCCCCTCGGGAAGAGTGTGGACTCAGGTGTGTGGACAAGGTGAGAGGAACTGGTGCCACCCTCTACTCTTGCTCTGGCCTGAGACCTGCCTGCCTGGTCAGAGGCCCCCCAGCCCACTCCGGGTCCTCTCTTTTGTGGGGCTGGTGGGACCTTCGACAGGCTTTGTCTCTTGTCAATGGAGGAGGCGACTCTTCGGCCCAAGCCCGGGACAGGTGCTGGGACCGTGTCGGCCAGGCTCCAGCTTGTGCCTGTGTGCGTGTGTGTGTTCGGGATCCTGCATCTATGCAAAAGGGGCAGAGCTGCCTGGGCGGCTCCGGCGGTAAGAGGCAGTGGCCCGCCGGCTCAGGCTCCAAGCCCAGACTGCAGGGCCCAGAATGTGGGGCTGGAGGCAAGGCCAGGGCCCCAGAGCCTCCCGCTGAGTGCTCATCCTCCAAGGCTCCCCTTTTCCTCCCTGCTTAATACCTCCTCGTGTTGGGCTGTGACCTTCTCTCCTGCCCTCCGCTTCTAGAGCAGAAATCTCTGGGGCCTCCTCCTCTCCCCAGCCTCTGGCTGGAGCTGATTAGATCCTGAGCAACACTGTTCTCAGGAATCACCTTCTGGAACTGCTGGTCCCTTGGAGCGCTGCTGCCAGAATTGGCTTCCCCTCAGTTGTGGGGTCCAGGCCGGGGTTGGCCCTGCTACTCCCCTGGTGCAGGCTCAAGCAGGAATCAGAGTCAGGGGCAGTACTCTGCTCAGAGAGCTGGCCTCAAGTGAAGTTTATTCCACATATCTCCCAAGGGGATAACTTAGCTCTACAATGAACACCGTTCCCAGTCACCAGTAGCACCAGGGTACCTGGCAGCACCTTGCGGGGGCGGCGCAGGGGGCAAGTGACAAAGTTCTGGGGTGGAGGCCTACGGAGGGGCCTCTGCCCAGTGAACTCATGACCCCTCTGTGACCTAGGGGTCAGTACAAACAAGTCATAGTGCACTGTTATATTCAGCCATGCCCTTGACAGAGAATTCAGGGGATACAGGAAGGGGGTGGGAGGTGGGGAGGGGTCTTCACTTTGTCTCCTTTGTCCTTTTGATCTGACAGAGTTGTACCTACAGCAGAACAGCTCTGGATTAAAGCATGAAAACACAACCAGATCCATTGCCTGTTTTCTTTATATTGTGTCTTTTGGGGCAGTGAGGGGGATAAAGGGGGCTCACGCTGTCCCCGCCCACATGGGAGTCAAAACTCACACCCTGGAAAGAGCTGAGTGGGCAGATACCTTTCCTGAGGTCGAGGGAACCTGAGAGCTGCAAGCTGGCTCAGCTCTGCCATGCGTCACTTGGGGGTCACTTGGCACCCCCTCAGTGTCAGCCCCATTGGGGTCTGAGAGTGCACCCATTCCATCCTCTCCAGCACCCCTGAGGTGATTTTCACACCTACAGATGCAGAAGCCAGCTGGAGTCACTGAGCAGGGGGCGCTCTAAGGCTGGTGCCCCCTTCCAGAGCCCACACTGTCCCCCACCAACACCCAGTCATCCCAGCCTCACACCAACAGGCAGCATGTGACTCTGGCCAGGCCAAGCCAAGCCATGCTGTCAGAGGCAATGCCTAGAAAAGGCCTCGGTCTCACCACTGCTTAAAAGACAACCAACACTGGTGCATAATGGGACTGAGGATTCTGGAATATCAATTACTTCTGAGGAAGGGATTTTATTTAAAATCAAATCTTTATTCAAAAGACCGTGAAGGGTTAAAACTCTATACAGTTTGTGACAAGAACAAGTAAAGGAAACAGAAACAATTCTTACAAAAAAAAAAAAAAAGTATTTCTGTTCTCAAAACACGGAACTGTTTTACTGGTAGAGGCAAAAATTTGAAAGGGACCTAGCTGCAACTTTAGAAAGTGTTTAGCTGGCCAGCCGACGTGACGAGCATTTAAATCAGCACAGAGAATGGCTGCCTGTGGGCCCTGTCCCGGCCTTAGCCCAGTTGAGTGGCTGAGACTCCAACAAGGCCAGTTTATGTAAATAACAGGCGCACAGGATGCCATGTCGCCCCGCCCGGAACACGCCCCCTTGAGAAGACCCCACCCCCTGAGACCGCCCCGCCCCCAGGCAGCACGCCTCCGCAGGCACGGACATTCCCTTTCTGGCAGGAGGGTGACAGGGTTGAGCTGCTGTCCCGTGGCCTCAGACGTCAGGGATGGAGTGGTCCATGGTATGGTGGAGCAGGGTCGGGGACAACCTAGATACAGCAACAAGGACAGTCGCCAAAACCGGCAGCACCTTCTCCCCTTTCCCCCCAAAACCTGTGCCTCCCTTGCCTCACCCCAAGTTACCAGAAGCTGGCAGCCAGAAGGTGGGGAGGGGAGGGGGTAGGGCGGAGGGGAGGGGCCAGGGCGGAGGGGAGGGGCGCAGCCTTACTTTTTGACCATGTGCTCATAGATGACAGTGGGGATGATGGTCAGGGTGATGACGTTCCCGGCGGTGGCCAGAATCTCTGTGACTTCTTTGTCCTGGAGAAGAGGTGAGTGACGGTCACCTTGGGGGCCAGGGGCAACTCTGAGGCACCTCTGGGAAGTGGTCAGTGTGGCCCTGCTGGAGTCCACCACTGACAATGACGGTAGGGAATAGGTTGCCCCTTGAGTGAGGGTGGCAGGCCCCCAGCTCAAGCAAGAATGTGGGCCTCCCATCTGAGGCTCTCTCAGTAAAACAGACTAACCTCTCCTACCCTCACCTCGAGGGCCTATGTGGGCCTGACACCGAAAGGCCTCACGGACATGACTTCCCCCAAAGAGCCCCGGGAATCCCACCAACCACATGCGTATGCCGTCTCCTGGGCCCCAGTCACACCAGGATTCTGACCTCAAAGCAGAAAGAGAACCACACTGCAGTGGGGGAACAAGGGGGGACAGTAGGCACACCCACCCACCCTCTTCTCTGGGCTCCTGTCAGCCTGAGCCGAGGCCGTGGGGTACCTCTTCCTCTTAATCTTGTTGACCAGCAAAAAGAAAGGCCTGCAGAAGCCGTTCAGATTGTGGGGAGAACAAGATACAAGAAGCACCTACAGAGAGTGTGCCGAACAGCCCAAAGCTGAATGCTAACGCACGAGCTGAGCCTCTGGCCCTTACCTGGAGACCGTGACCTTGACTTTACATAGACCCCCGACTTGGCTGTGTGTTTTCCTAGCTGTGCCAGGATCAATGGGAGAAGATGTGCCAGATGGGACCAGACCGTCAGGCACAGGGGAGAAGATGTGTGACAAGAGTGACCTGGGGATGGCCCTTATGAGGGAGGGGTCGTGGCTCACAAGACTGTGTCATCTGTGGGGTGAGATGGCAAGACCCCCCAGGCCACCTCCACCTGCCTGCGAGCCCCAAAGCCCTGGATGCTGGAGTAGGGGGACCCTCACTCTAAATCACAACTGGAATTAAGAACCGCTTTCAGTCCTGGTGGCATCAACCAGGATAAACCGCTCTCATTTGTCCAGGGACCAGAAGCCATGTGACTCATCCTCTTCTGGGGTCCATTCCCCGAAGGCACCCACCCTGTCCCCTAGTCGACATCACAGCACTGGCCCCAGACCATTTGCTCCTTCTTGTATTTAAAGATAAAACTAACCACACACACACACTGTTGGGGAGAGGAAAGAGGTAGGCAATGGGCTTCTGAAGAGCCATTTCCTAAAGTATTCCTATTAGTGAACATGATCCAGGATACAAACAGAAATATCACACAGAGTAGTCCGTGCAGCCAGGAGCCCCTCACCCCCGCCCCGGACACCTGTTTCCTTACACACGTCATCACCGCCACCACCACCTGCTGTCACACCTCTGGCCTTCATGAGTAACAACAGCGAGCATTTACTGAGCACTTAGTGTCTGCACTGTGCTCGGAGCACTTGTACCTTTGTCTCACCCTGCAGCAGCCTTAGGATGAGGATCTGAAGCTGGGTGGGGGCGGCAGCCCACCGACAGACACGAACCTTCCCACCACCTCTCAATCGCCCAGTCCCTGAGGTCCTGGGATGGAGCCATGCTCCGCCTTGCTTACCTTCAGCCCGATGACGTTTTGCCCATTCACCTCACACACATAGTGGTTGGTGAGGAGCCCATTGCGGGCCGCAGAACTCCCTTTGACCAAAGAGATGATCTTCCCCTTCTTGATGACGAAGCCGACGTGGCCTGTGCTGTCCTTGTGCATGGTGATGGTCCGCTGGAACGGCCTGGCAGGGAGGGACGGTGAGCTGGGCCTGGGGCATAACCAAGGGCAGACAGACAGGCTCCTGGGACCCGGGTGCTCACCTGTCCCGAACGACTATGACAATCTTCTCGGCCGATGCCTTCTTCACCACCTGGTGGGCTTTGTCCGTGCTCCACCCAGCACAGTCACGTCCATCAATCTGCAGAATCTGGTCCCCAAAGCGCAGCCCCACCAAGGATGCAGGGGTGTTGGCCTGGACCAGCTGCACGAAGAGCCCCTGGAGGAGGCGAGCCCCGCAGTCAGTTCCCCCAGCCCAACCTGAGCCCAGGTGCCTCCTCCTGGGCTGCTGTTTGCCTCCTGATCTTCTCAGAGCCCACTGGGCCCTGGGACTGCAGCTCTGTACAGCAACATACAGGGTACCCCATTTTCCTGGTGAGGAAGTGGGCCACACAGCTAGGAAGCAACGGAGTCAGGAATTCAGGAGTTTTCCCAGTATCTCAGATGATAAAGCATCTGCCTGCAATGCAGGAGGCTCGGTCAATCCCTGGGTTGGGAAGATCTTCTGGAGAAGGGCATGGCTACCCACTCCAGTACTCTTGCCTAGAGAATTCCACAGACAGAGCCTGGCAGGCTATAGTACATGAGGTCACAAAGAGTTGGACATGGCTGAGCAACTAACACTTTCAGGAATTCCAACTAGTGGTTGCATCCCCAGTCACCAGACTACAAGGCCTCTCATGCTGGCATCCGAACCAACACCCCCACACCCTTCGCCTTACACTGTCTTCAGAAAGCCTCCCAGAAGCCAGATCCCTGTGAGTGGGGAGCAAGGAGGCATGAAGTCCCAGGAGGGGCAAGTGGAGGGTCCCTAGCACAACCCAGAGCAAGCCCAGAGCAAGCGCCTTATGGGAGGCGATGGAAAGGACGAGCCTGTCTAGGACTCGGGTGAAGCTTGGCTCCCGCGGGCAGCTCGGGCCGCAGGCAGGCGCAGTCCAGCACGCGATCTCTCTCTGCGTTCCGCGGGGCCCCTCCCCTCCCGCCCGACCCCACCCCCACCTTGTCGATGGCCTGCAGCCGCAGCCCGGTCTTGCCACGCTCGTCCTTGCATAGGTGGATCTCTCGCACCCCGGGCTTGATCTCCGCACGCAGTGCGCCCAGGCTGTTCCCGGACACCGGCGCCACCACCTGGCCCGGCGAGGGGCCCGAGCCCGCTGCCTGCAGACCACAGGGGAGAAGAGGTCAGCCAGCGCCGTGGGGCCTCGTGCCTCAAGGGTCCAAGCGTGGGAACAGGGATTGGGAAAAGAGAACGGGGTGGACCCTGAGCTCCAGCCCACCGCAGACCACACACATACCTCCTGCGAGCAAGAGGACACATGGCGCCATGAAGCCGCTAGGGGGCGTCAAAGTCCATACCCCAAAAAAACACAGCCAGGAAAACAGAGCCTGGAGGACAGGTGCGTATTATAGAAAAAGGGTCTTCATTTTCCAAGACAACTTAGTGTCAGAAGAACCTTTTAAAATCCACTTAAAATAAAAAGATTCACAGAAAATCGTGAACAGTGAGGGGGTAAAGGAGCTCAAGTTGATTTCTGCCTTGAAAAAAATTTTGTCAAAAGTATCAAGATGAGTGAATACTATTCCCCCCATCAAAAGATCTGGAACAAGGCAAAGATGTCCACTCCCACCACTACTGTTAAATACAGTAATGGAAGAACTAGCCAGATCAGTAAGGCAAGGAAAGGAAATAAAAGACATATAGATTGGAAAAGAAACATAAAATGGTCCCTATTTTCAGATGAGACGATGCTTTACTAGAAAATTCCAAAGAATCTACAGATCAACTCCTAGAACTCATAAGTGAGTTCAACAAGGTCACAGGACACAAGACCAATGCATACCAAAAAATCAATTGTACTTCTATATACTAACAATGAATACGTGGAAACTGAAATTAAAAATACAATACCACTTACAATCACTAAAAAAAAAAAAAAGAAAGAAATACTTAGGTGTGGAGCTAATAAAACATATACAGGAATTGTATGCTGGAAATGACAAAACACTGATAAAAGAGATCAGAGAAGTGAAGTGAACTGACATGAAAGTCGTTCAGTCATGTCTGACTCTTTGCAACCCCATGGAATGTACAGTCCATGGAATTCTCATCACATCATCATATGATATTTCTACCTTTAGATAAAAACTGAAATAACCTCAGTAGGATAGATATTAGTAGAAAATAGAGAAGTTATTAAAAAGATAAATTTCGAGTACTCATTACTGTTGTTTTTAATATAATGTATTGTGAGTTTGATAGTGAAAGTCTCTTAGCCATGTCCAACTCCTTTCACCCCATGGATGAATTCTCCAGGCCAGAATACTGGAGTGAGTAGCCTTTCCCTTCTCCAGGAGATCTTCCCAACCCAGGGATTGAACCCAGGTCTCCCGCATTGCAGGCAGATTCCTTACCAGCTGAGCCACAAGGCAAGCCCACGAATACTGGAGTGGGTAGACTTTCCCTTCTCCAGCGGATCTTCCTGACCCAGGAATCAACCCAGGGTCTCCTGCAGGCAGATTGCAGGTGGATTCTTTACCAACTGAGCTATTGGGGAAGCCTGATCAAAGGTCTAAATAAATAAAGAAATATTTTGTATTGATGGATCAGAAAAACTAGACGAAGCTGTCAACTGTCCACAAATTGACATACATATTTAATGCATTTCCTATCACAGTCTGTATGTTTTGTAGATAGAAGCAAAGTTAATATAAACTTTACATGAAAACACAAAGGAACTAGAATAGCTAAAACTAGTCTGACAAAAAAGAAAAAAACAGGAGAAATGACTCTACCAGATTTCCAGACTTTCTGTATAGCTACAGTCATCAAGATAGTGTGGTACTGGGGAGAGACAGACCTTTGGAGCAGAAGAGAGAATATCCAGAAATAGCCTCACACAAGTAGGGCCAACTGCTTCTTAACAGAGGTGTGAGAACGATTTAGTGAAGACAGAAGAGCCTTTTCAACAAATGGCATGGGAGCAACTGAACATCCACAGGCAAAATATGAATCGTGACCTCATGCCTTATGCAAAGATTAACTCAAGTTCAATCACAAATTTAAACAAAAAACTATAAGAGTTTCAGAAGTAAAAGGGAAAATTTTTCAGAAACCTAGAGCTCAGTCAAGTTTCTTAGGCCACCAAGGCATGAGCCACAAAGAGAAAAATCAATAAATTGAACCTCATCAAAATTGGAAACCTTTTGTTCTCCAATAAACTCTTTTAATACAATGAAAGGTGTTACACAGTGGGAGAAAAATGTTTACAAATCAAACGACAAAGGACTTTAGAATAAGGTCTTGAAAGTTGACTTTAAAAAATAATCCATTTAGAAAATAAGCAAAATATATGAAGAAACATTTTACCAAAAAGAATATACAGCTGGCAAATAAGCACATGAAAAGATGTTCAACATCACTAGTCATTAGGAAAGTGCAAATAAAAACCATGATAAGGCATCACCACACACCTACCATGAGTAAAATTTAAAATAGTGATAATATCAAATGCTGGCAAAGATGTGCCAACAAAACACTCATGCAGTGTTGGCAGGAAAATAAAATAATACAGCCACTCTGAAAATCGTTTGGCCGTTTCTTTCTAAAAAAAAATTAGCCATACATGTATTACACTACCTAGGAATTGCACTCCTGGGCGTTTATCCCAGAGAAATGAAAACTTATGTCTGTACAAAAACCTGTATACAAACATCTGTAATATCTTAGTTTATAATAGACAAAAACTGGAAACAACCAAGATGTCCCTCAAGAGGTTAAACAAACTGAGCTATAGCCACGCAATCCTGCAATAAAAAGGAATGAACTGTTGCAACAGGCGACAGCCTTGAAGGATCTCCAGGTCACAACGCTGAGTGGAAAGCGCCCATCGGAAAAGGTCACACACCATGTGATTTCACTTACATAACCTTCTGAAATGATAAAATTATAGGGACGAAAGCATGCTAGTGACTGCCAAGGGGCTGAGGATGCTGAAGGGGAGGCTGGGCATGATCACAAAGGGGCGGCACGAGGGAGACTTTTGTGGTGATGTAGTTCTGTATCTCGATTGGGCTGGCGGCTGCAGGTGACAAAAAGACAGAACCTTAGACACACTGCACCAATGGAAAATGCCTGGCTTTGACACTACAGTACTGTTACATAAAATGGAACCATTGGGAAAACTGGCTGAAGGGTACAGACGACTTCTCTGTCTTGGCAACTTCCTGACTGAATCTCCGATTATTTAAAAAGAAAAACTAAAAATAATTAAAAATTTTAATTATGAAAGTGCATTATCTGTCATTTTTTTTTTCATCAAATTTAGGTTGTCTGGGGTATTGACCAAAGAGAGATCAATCAGTGGATTAAAATTGGACAATGTGACCTACTTTGCTTCCTGGGTGTGCTTGCCTACATGACTGTCAAGGGCGTCATTTCGGAAAACCACTCCAGGGTGTCACCAACTTTGCTCAGGATCCTACATGAGCTCATCCTTGCTGATTTCTCCTGTGAAATCATGTGTCAGTGTGGCAGCTCTCATCGTCACTTCTATCAATTTCATGAAATCCCACAGCCTTACCAAGATTTGTATTTGCACTTTGCAATCGATTTGCACTGGACCAGCACAATGGACCCACCAGGAATGTTGAAGCTGATGGGGAGACAGTTTCAGGTCTGAGTCTATAAGTGAATACATTTTCAGGAGTGAATATTTCTATGTTATGTTTTTTGTTTGTTTGTTTGTTTTTTTGCTCCCTGAAGTCATAGAGAACAAGGGTTAAGCATTATTATTTCATTTGGGGACTGGGGGCTGACAAGCTCCTCCTCACAGGCTCTGTCTAACCATGCAGCTGCTCCCAAGTCACAGGCAGCCCCTCATTAGAAGCACCCAGGCTCAGGCCAGGTTTGACGTCCTCCCTTCTCATCCAGCAAGCTCAGGCCAGCAGGTCAGAGGTCAAAGGGCAGGCAGTGGCCCTCTAGCCCCAAGGCCTGCAGGAAACCATGAAACCCCATGGCACTTCTCATGAAGGTTCAAAGGGAAACATATCATCAAGAAACAGAACCTCAGGGATGCTATAGAGAGAGGAGATACAAATCTGTTTAAATGCAAGACCAAGGAAGGAGGGCCCGCAACAGGCAAGAGACAAATACCTACACTGGCACCTTCTGGAGTCTGAGGCAGGCTCTGCTGGACTTCCTGGCTGGAGAGGGAAAGACCCATATAGTTTTCCAGTTCTGCCAGGTTAGGGTACAAAACTGATGGGAAGGGAAGGGGGAGAAGAGAAAGATGTTATTCTGGCCATGAGCTTGGCCACACCTGCCTGGCTCCCAAGTGGTCACTCATCTTTGTTAAGAAACAAAAGGGCCCGAGAGGGTGTTTACTCCCAGGAATGCAGTATATTATTGAGACGGCTCTGCAGCCCTGGGAACACTTGCTGGCAATGTGGGTCCTCCCCTCGGGTGGTCTGCTTCCCCCAGGAGCAGCCTGGGACACAGCCCCTCACGGATCACTTTGGTGTTCAGCTCAGTTAGCTTTGTTTGGCACCAGCCAACTCAAAGGCAGCTCTGGGAAACTGCACGGTAAGGAGAGGAGCTGGGCCTGAGCTCAAGTTTGCTACCGCAGGACCAGTCAAGATAGCCAGAGCAGCCCCAGGGCCACCGCATACATCCTGGTCTCCTCACGCAGCCTTCCTTGGTGGCCCTAAGTCAGGGCCGTCGGGGCCCTCACAAGGTCACAGCTTTTCAGTGTCCCCCTCAAAGTAGGGGGACAACTGTACACAGTGCCTGTGGCTCTGTGGCAGGCGAGAGGCAGGCGCTCGGAAACGGCCAGCAGAAGTCACTCTCGGCTCAAAGCACCCCATCCCCATCACTCACCTGGAGGCTGGGAGTCCCCTTTTCCCCGTACTGGCAGGGCAGGCATCCTGGGTATGGCTCTGGCCTGGGCCTGGGGATGGAAGGGGAGTGCCGTTCAGCTGTGGTCAGAACCCCAGAGCCCTTGGAGCTTGGGGCTCCCTGAGGATGGGGGTCAGGGCAATAGGTATGCTCGTGGCCTGAGCGGGTATCCAACCTTTCAATAAATGTGGCTTCGCACACCTCCATGCCTCAGGAGGGAGGTTCTCCCAAGGGCCTGCAACCCACTGAATGTCACAGCTCATTTACTACCTGTGGTGGCCAAGGTAATTGTCAGTCAAAAAGCTCCCAGTTCTCAAAACCCCCTAGGACCTCATGTAGGATGGAAGGAGGAAAGGGCTTCTGGAGGCTGAGTAGGCCAAACACCACAGCCACAGGGTTTACCCTGGAAGCTTGCCCTAGAGCATGGGGTCTGCACGAACCCCAGTGGAGGAAGCACTGGGACTAAGCAGGCACCAGACACAGGCCTGTCTGCAGCTGCTCGTCTTCTCCACCTGCTGTGATCCCACTGCCTTGGCCTCTGAACACCTGCTCTGCCAGCAGCCCCTGCACTGGGGACCCGCATGCCTTGGGGCCAATAAGGAACTCCCAAGGGCCTCCAGCCTTGACCCAAGACCAGCCTCCCTTAGCTACCCTGGGGTAATCCCAAAGCCCCATCAGGGCACCCAGGCTAACAGCCTGGCAGGTTACCTGCATGGCCTGGTCCACCTTCAGGTCCTCCAGAGATGGGTACAGGGTGGCCATGGCTGCTCCTTGGAACACCCTGCAGGGCACAGAGCGGGGTGCTGAGGGGTGAGAGGAGACACAGACATGTGCCACCCAGCACTCTCAGGATGAGAAAGACGTCAGGAAGGGTAGTATTATTATTATACTACTATTACATGATTATATATAATAATATTTTATATTAATCATATATAATATATTGTTATATATTATATTATTATACCAGTTATATAATAGGTATTATTATCCCCATTTTAGAAATGGAGGAGCTGGGATTGAGCCAGAGTCTGTTTGGTTCCCAAGCCCATGTTCTCCGCTCCTGAAAAATCCCACCCCACCATGTTCAGCTGACTCTGGGCTTTAGAACCTGGACCCAGGGGTCACCCAGGACATGCTAACCAGGCAAAGCAGGACTGGGGAGCCATGTCCTTCCCTGCCATGTTTCAAAGGTCAGACAGCCTTACAGGATCTTATTTCTCAAGACCTAAACCTGGTCCAGTTGGTGCACAGTGAGCACCTACTGTATACCCGGCCAGCATTAGGGGTTTGTGCAGCATCCTCCCACAACTACTCGGGGCTCAGTCCAGTGTCAAGCGGTTGGGGACTTCATATTACAAGAGAAAGGCAGCAGGCACTTTTGAATTCCTCCCTTGCCCCCGCCCACCCCTCTCCATCTCTGGGCATTTGAGCCCCTACTGCCATTTCCGGCTTCACTGGTGAGTCTTGATCTTGATCTTGATCATGATGAAGGCCAATGGAAACTCTTAACAACATGCACACAAACTGTAACAGAGTTTATATGCTCAGCAGAGTATTGTTCAGAGGGATAAAGAAATGATGGGGGACCATAAACATTTACTAAAAACCTTCCTACCTGTCAGGGGAGAACCAGCAGGACCTTGGAGCAAGGTACCCAAAGAAATTCAAAGAAATTACCTGCCGAAAAGCTTTATTTCCTCCCTAGATTAAATGTGAGCAAGGAGCAGTTTGTCTTTCTGGATTCTTCTCCATTTACCCACTAACACACTGGCTCCATCACATCTACAGGCCTTTGCTGGGCCAGTCCTCGCCAGCTGGAAGCCCCTACCCCACCCTCCCACCCTGGCTCCTCAGACACCCCTGCTCCCACCCAGGGCCCTGCCCTCAGCAGAGACTTCAGACCAGCCTCTGGTCCTGGGCTCTTCAGTTGTCCTCAGTGTCCTGCAGTTCCTGGCGATCCAGGGGGTCCTATTCACTGCACTGGGCCCACATTCCTGGGCCAGGTCCAGAATCTCTGGGCATCTCCCCTGAGTGATCCCCAGGAGTCAAGGTCATCTTCCTCCATCACTCTTCCTTGTCCTTCCTCAGCACTCGCTGCCTTGACATGTATCAACTTTAAGCCTCCCCAACGACCCCGTGCACACGCCGTCCCTTCTAGTCTGCCATCACACCCTATCACCCCCACATCCCATCGCTAATCCTCATGCTGTCCTCCTCCATCTCCCCGCCCATCCCCACATCGTCCTCCTCCATCTCCTCGCTCTTCTGCAGGAACCACAACATCTCCAATGAGTCAACTCCACTGCTGTTCTCCAGCCAACAGGTCCTTTCTGTGTGAGCCTGGAACGCCATGCCCCTGATTAAAGCCCACCCCCCCGGCCAGTGGCTCCCCCACTTTCAGAATCCAGTCCACATGCCCTTTACGATTCCTCCAGAGACTGGAACCAGTGGCTCACAGGCCAGATGCAAACAGATGTTGTTTAACCTTGCCAAGGACTTTATATATTCAAAGTTAAAAGCTTAAATGCAGAACTCAACACACCGCACTTAATAATCTAGCTTCACGCTGCTCCTGAAAAAACAGGACACTCTAGCAACCCTGGACCACCGCTGAGTGGCTACATCTGAGTCGCAGCCGACTCCCAGGCGCCCCAGACCCCCTCAGCCTCTGTTGTCTCTTACATCAAGACCGGTGTACTCATTGGCCCTGAGTCCCAATAGACATTTGCTTGCACCCCCTGTCTAATTCTCCCGCTTTCTTTCTTTCCACACGTCTTTCTCCCAAACCCCACCCTCAGCTTCAGCCACAATGAGCTACTTTTAGATCCTTGAATTAACTGAACTTCCTCGTGTCCCCAGGACTTTGCGTGTATTATTGCGCCCTCTGTCTGGCATACATTTCTACCCCCTCTGCTCCCCGACTGGCTAACTTCCAATTATTTTCAAGTTCCGTATCAGAGGGCTCTTCAGGAAACTTGCCTTGATTTGTGCTCCCCCTACCCACACACTCGCCTCCTCTCCCAGCTCAGTTCTTAGTCTGTTGATCACTCACTGCTCCGAAGTTGCCTCTTGATCTGCCTATTGGGAGTTCCAAATGGGCAGAAACTAGACCTTCTAATTTATTGTGGAACCCCTAGCCTGTAGCGTGGACATCAACTCAGTATTTCCAGAAGCAATGCATTCTGCCTGGGCTTCCACGTTTCTCCTTGTAAAGTAAAGCACTAATGTCCTATGAACGTGCACCTTCCTAGGACTGGAAACCAGGATGTGAGGTCCCAAACAGGTTTTGTTTACCTTTCACTGGCTTGTTTTTTCTGTTTTCATTTGAATTAGTGTCAACATTTTAAAATCTGGAAATATAAAATTCTCCTCGTCTATCTTGTACAGGAAAAAAAAAACACACACACACAAAATACTTGGCAATGCAAGAGCAGGAATCATACACATCAACACTCAGCCAGGCCGGAGTCACAGCCTGCCCTTAGATGAGGTTGCACACACCTCTTGTTTCCCAAAGTACCCATCCAGCTGGCTCACACTGCCCGCTTGGTTCCTGGGGGCAGGCAGTTCCAGATCTTTGCCCTCACCTGGTCTTTGGGGCAGAAATGACCATCTTAAGGAGACAGGGATGGTCCAATGGGGAGAGGGAGACAGGCTCTGACCTGCTTTAAATCAGCTAGGGGGAGAGGCCCCTTTGCCTGTGGTCTTCCCTTCTGTGCACACACTCCAGGAGACTTGGATCTTGGGACAGTCCTCAGAGGGTACCACCCATCAAAGATACCGCCCTGGATCACACATGAGCTACAGATGTGAAAATAAGAGGCATCCCTGCCCTGCTTTTTCAAACACTGAAGTAGCAGAGCTTTTATATCTGTAGCAGCTCCCATCTGGGCGAGCAGAATCTGAGATCCACTTCCTGGAGATCCTTTCCAGGCTGGGATCACACAACCCGTCCTCTGGCTCTGAGACACTTTCACCACTGCCACCTTCTCTGGGTCTCAACCAAGGTTAGGGATCTGGGTGGAATCAAGAGGCAGGTGTTTCCCTGCCTTTTACCAATTCACAATATAGTGGGGAATGGCTCCTGCCAGGAAATATGCATATCTCATTCAATTATCCATCTACTCATTCACACTATTTGAGTGTCCATTATGTGCCAGCGACCTTGGACCTGTTTGATATGCAGGTCCCTCTGCTTGGCATACCACTCTTCTCTGCAGAGCCTTTCAAGCCTTTCAAGGCTCAGCTCAAATGCAAGTTCTCTGCTTGGCTTTTTCAGGCTGTGGGACCCCTGGCTAGCTGGCTAGGTCTTTTTGTGTTCCCAAACTGACTCGTACTGCGCCTACTGTCAAGTTATTTATCATATTATACGATTACTATCTGGGTATCCCCTCATTCTGAACTCCAGCTCAGAATGCCAGGGACTGTGTCCTGTTCATCACCCTACGCCTCCCCACTGAAACAGCACCCAGCACACAGATGCTGACAAAAATTCCTATTTGACTGAATAGATAAGTGGTTTTCCAAGAAACAGACTGGAAATTTGTGTGGGCATTCTTGGATGTCACAAGAATGAGGGGACACTAGCGTTTAGGAAGCAGGGAGTAGTGACCAGGACCTTTTGTAATGCACAGAACAGCTCATCACAACAAACTGTCCCGCACAAGTTTCCAATATCCCACCAAACCTTCATGGAAGCAACAACAAAAAAAAAACCTGTGTATAACATTTTATATACAAATACAATGAAACTTTACCTGGTTTTAATATATAATATGCCATCCAGAAATGTATACACCAGCTTATCTGAGGAAGTTATTCTTGGTTTTGTTCACCATTTTGAAAAATAATTGTCAATTCTCCACAACATGGGGCGGTCACCAGAACACACTCGTGTGTGTCTGCAATTGTCGCTGTCACAGTCCCTCCACGCCTGTATACAAATACATTTAAGCTTTGACTCAAGATGCCAAATATAAACTTTGGCAAAATTCAGCTGAATACTATCTATTAAATCCAAGGTGGCCCTAGTGGCAAAGAATCTGCTTGCCAGTGCAGGAGACTGCCTACAAGCAAACGATCCTGGTTGGATCCCTAGGTTGGGAAGATCTCCTGGAGGAGGAAATGTCAACCTGCTCCAGTATTCTTGCTGGGGGAAACCCATGGACAGAGGAGCCTGGCGGGCTACACCATGGGGTCCCAGAGAGTAGGACACAACTGAGCATCTGAGCACACAGATCCAAACTTCCTCAATTTAAGTACAAGTGTGATCCGGTGTAACGCAGTCTGAGCTTTTACATAGTGAAGTGCATATTCTTTTATTATAAACTACTTTCATTGCCCTCATTTCTCCTTTACAGTGCAGACAGGGCAACATGCTGTTTTGGGTTTTTTTTTTCCAACTTGTTGCTGTTCAGTCACTCAGTCACGTCTGACTATTTGCAACTCCATTGACTGTAGTGTAGGGCTTCCTAGGTGGCGCTAGTGGTAAAGAACCTGCTTGCCAATGCAGGAGGCGTGAGAGACACGGGTTCAATCCTTGGGTCAGGAAGACCCACTGAAGAAAGAAACGGCAACCCACTCCAGTATTCTTGCCTGGGAAATCCCATGAACAGAGGAGCCTGGCAGAATACAGTCCATAGGGTCACAAAGAATTGGACACGACTGAAGTGACTTAGCACAGACTGCAGCATGCCAGGCTTCCCTGTCCTTCACTATCTCCCAGAGTTTGCTCAAATGCATGTCCATTGAGTCGATGATGCCATTCAACCATCTCATCCTCTGCCAGCCCCTTCTCCTCTTGCCCTCAGTCTTTCCCAGTATCAGGGTCTTTTCCAATGAGTAGCTCTTCACATCAGGTGGCCAAAGTAGTCAGCTTCAGCATCAGTCCTTCCAATGAATATTCAGGGTTGATTTCCTTTAGGATTGACAGGTTTGATCGCTGCTATCCAAGGGACTCTCAAGAGTCTTCTCTAGCACCACAGTTCAAAAGCGTCAATTTTTCAGTGCTCAGACTTCCTTATGGTCCAACTCTCACATCTGTACATGACTACTGGAAAAACCATAGCTTTGACTAGACGGACCTTTGTCAGCAAAGTGATGTCCCTGCTTTTTAATTCCTCTGCCTTTTCTTAATCCAGCTTGTACATCTGGAAATTCTCAGTTCACATACTGTTGAAGGATTTTGAGCTTACTGTGCTAGCATATGAAATGAGTGCAACTGTGCAGTGGTTTGAACATTCTTTGATATTGCCCTTCTTTGGGATTGCAATGAAAACTGAACTTTTCCAGTCCTGTGGCCATTGTTGAGTTTTTCCACACTTGCTGGCATATCAGTGCAGCACTTTTACAGCATCGCCTTTTAGGATTTGAAATAGTTCAGCTGGAATTCCATCACCTACACTAGCTTTGTTCACAGCAATGCCTCCTAAGGAGGTGGGGGTGAAAAACCGCTCTGAACAAACCTCAGCCTCAATTCCCTGCTTTTTGGAAGCAGCCAGGCACACAACTCCGTGAACAGGGGGACCGGAGAAAGCACCACAGGTCCCTAGGGCCTCTTTCCTAATCTGTCCAACGATCGCTGATCAAAGATCTCCAAAAGACTCCCATTCTGACCCTCCTGTAGCTCCGAACTCTGCTCGGAATAAGAGAAGCGACCTCCCCTGGTTGCTATGAGTTACAGCAAAGACTCCGCCAGGCCGCTAGGGCGCGCTGAGGCGGCTAGAGCGCATGCGTCTCATCCATCCGGGGCTGCGCGTGGCTACACGCAGTTCCCAGGGTGCTCCGCGGTTGTGGGTGGAAAATGGCAGCCTCCTCTGTGGGTTGTTGGTCGGGTGGGATCCTAGCGTACCTCCGGCCTCTTGCTTTTTTCAGGCGCTCGTGGCTGGCACCCACATCCACACACACACACACACACAAAATCAGGTAGAGCAGCAGAATAAGGGATGGAAAGGCTCGATCGGCTCCGCATCGCCTCTTACCGGTGTGGAAGCTACGCGGATCAAATTGCGCTTTTAATTCTAATGTTTCCCTACACCTCCTCACGCCCCTGAGCCTTAGTCCATTAACGGCTTCTCGAAGGGGAGCGGGTGCGGCTGAACCCTCCCCTGACTGATAGGATTCCGTTCTGAGGCAGCTGTGGGAGGGAGGAGGGCAAAGTTGACACGCCTGCGCTCCGGGCTGCCTGTTGCTCTTTAGGAAGAGGAAGCTCCGAGCGCTCCCGTGGGTTTCGGAAGCACCTTGGATCCCCGAGTATTTCCCACCCATTGAGACGTCACCTTCCCAAGTTTCTTGTCCCGCCCTGACTTCCCGTCCTGGTGCTCCGCCCCAGGAAGATTCACCCTGGGATCCCACCCGAGAATGACTGAGGGCCTGCCGCTCGGGGTGAGGGTCTTGGGCTTGGCCTGGCAGATCACTTCCCACAGCAAAACCACCCACTTCCTCGTTGTTAGAGATTCGGGCAGTTGGGTCTGTAGGGTGCAGGATAAAAGCCTGGGGCAAGGGGGAAGGCGTCCCGGAGGAAGCCAGGGAGCACAGACTGGACTGTGAGGAGGAGGAGCGTGGAGTATGTTACTCCAGGGATGGGAAGCCCAGACCCGAGTCCAGCCGCCTTCCAGATCTTTACTACCTCCCGCTGGTTGAAACTCATTTTTCCCAGCTTTGCTTCCTCTCTACAGTGACCCCACCAAATGCACCCCATGGTCGGAGCCGGAAGCGTGGGAGTTAGCCTTGGCTCCTGCCCTCAGAGTAAAATCTCCGACTTCAACTTGATGTTCACATTTCCCTGAGCTGACTCCAGGTACCTTCTCCACTGACTCCTGATAACCTCACTGTTGTGCACTTACCCTGCATTTCATTCATTCCAGACTCCTGTTGATCGTAACTCACCCTGCTAGTTCATGCCTCTGTGCTCTTACAGGTGCTGTTCCCGCTTGAATGCCATTCACGTCTCCCCCGCCCCCACCACTTTGTTCATCTGGTGAATTCATTTTACCCCCAAATTCCCCAAACCAAACACAAATAAGCAAGTCTCCCTTTTCTAAACCATAGAATCTCATACTCATTCCACTACTAATCTCATCCTTCATTCCACTAGTGTTTTTTAAGCTCCTGCTGTGAGCAAGGTCTGCATTTCCTGAGTTGGATTTCCACTACTCTGTGTTTGCCTGTCTCCCTCTCTGGTGAGAAATGTTGCTCATTTCTGAAGCCCTAGTGTTGTGCCCACTCCCTGGCACACAGCAGGGGTCCAATTACTGTTTCTTGAAATGGAAAGCAGACCCAAGGGAAAGACAAAAAGTTCCAAAAAGACCTTTGAAGAAAAACCCTGGGCCTAGAAAGGGTGATAAAACAGTGCCCTGTGAGGTAGATGGAAAGGCTGGCTCCTGCAATGACAGTGGAAGAGTTTGCTCAATATGATGCTGGTGATTTCCTACAATTAATTGGCTCCTGTGAAAGGAAAGAACCCATCTAACCTAGCTCACCCAGAGAAATGTTCTCCCATTGCATTTTCCACGATTTCCATCCCTGAGCTTCTGTACTTTGTGGTATTCTGAGTGATAGCAACTCCCACAACTGAGCAGCAATCAGGTTTTCAGAGACCAGCAGGGCTGAAAAGGGGTCACCAGCCCCCATCTTTGGGCTTTGAAATGAGAACACTTTGTTCCAAAGAGCTGACACTACGGGACGCCCACTTGTTCCTGTGGACAACTCATCCATCCTTTAGAAGACAGTGTGCGGGAGGGAAGCGTGGGTTAGAGTGTCAGAGGAATAGCTCCTGGAAGGCCAAATTAGCCCAGGGATGGTGAGTTGCAAAAGAAGAGGCTGTTGCTAGGCCACCAGCTTATACCCCCATCCCTCCCTCAGGCTATACTGCCTGCTGAAGAAAAACTGAACTTCTTTCAAGGAGTGCGAATACTTCTGAACCCAGGCACAGGAGAGGCAGAACAAGAGCAAGGACCTCGGAGGCAGTCAGGATGGGTTCAGACTGACGTGCTCTGGCTGGAGAGCAAGCACGGACAAGTCCCTCCTGCATGTCATTTCTTCCTTTGTAATATGAATAACAATACTTGCATCACAGAGTTGTTGTGGAGGTTAGATTCTTGAGATGTGTACAGAAAGTACTACCACAATAAAGGGCATGCAGTAATCCTTAGCTGTTGTTCATTCAGTACATTCCCTTAGCACCTAAGTCCCAGTACTGTTCTAAGTACCGGTAATAGGGCAGGGAACAAAAGAAAAACTGGCCTTTGAAAGTCACCTAGCTGGATAAGTAAGTGCGTCTGCAGTGTTAGATAGCTAGGTGATTAGGGAAGTGATAGGGAGTGGAGGATAGAGAGAGCCTGGAAATCCAGAAGAGGCTCACTGCTGAGGGTGGGGGCCACAAGTGCCCTAAATGGGAAAGGAAAAGCAGTGAGCTTAGGGTACAGCCACTGCAGTGGCCCTAAGGGGAGAGTGCCTATTCTGTTTAGGGAATGTCTGACCAATGAGACTGAAGTCAGTTGTTCAGAGGGGAAGCAGTAGGACAGAAGCTTGGAGAGGTGGTGAGAGAGACTAGATCCTTTATGGCCTGAGGGTCATGCTGAGGGCTTGGCATAGACTCTTGTGAGATGGGAGCCAGCCACTGGAGAATTTTGAGCAGCAGAATGACATGGTCGGACTTTCATTTGGAAGATAGAAGAGGGAGCGCGAGTGAACAGAGAGCCCAGGCTAGAGGTGATGGTGGTACAGTTGTTAGTAGTCTGGACCACCATATGTACAACAGCCCGTGCAGTGCCTGCCCAGCACATAGCAGCCCCGTCTGAAGCCCCATTTTCTGAGGCTAGCTGTGTGAGGCCTGCTCCTTATATCCATGACCTCATTCAGTTTCCCCAACTGTGTGGGAGTCCCCACAGGAGGAAACCGGTTCTTGGGTCAGGCCACTGGCCCAGGCCCCCAGCAGGTTCTCCTTCCTTGATAAGGAGCTTGTTGATGGAAACAGCTTCAGGCAGAGAAGTGAGTAACAGAAACTGAAGCCCGCATTCAGTTCCTTGCAGAGATTGCTCTTTGGTTTTCCAGGGGCCCATTGCAAGGAATAAAGTATGGGTCCTGTCCCTGTGATCACTGTCCCAGGCAGTCAGAAGGAGGCTGGATGGAGCCCTAGTGATGTCTGGATAAAGATCACGTACCCTTGAACCTGGCCCAGGGCTGGGCTCAGAAGAGGAAACCCCAGTTTACATTTCACTGCCAGAGAGAAGCACCTTGAGAGGAAAAGGCCTGGAAGTCCCAGAAGGGTCGAAACAGGGAAAGAAGACAGGTGAGAGCAGGTGTCCACTTCGCCCCCTCCAACCCCCCTGCCAAGGGGCCCTGCGCCCAGCTCTTACCTGTAGTCAGGTGCTGCTGCTCGTCCTTCTCCAGCCACTGCTGGCGGACTCTGGTCCCTCCCTGGAAGGTGGTGGCCCTTGTCCCAGCTGGGTTCCTGCTCCCTGGTCAGCTGACTCACCCGGGCCTGGGATGGGCCCAAGTACGTCCCTGCGGCTGGGGTCAACCTGCCCAAGGTCACCAGGTTCAGAGGAGGGCTTTAGCCTTAGTCTGGATGTAGAAATGGGGCCAGAGGCTCACAGCTCCTGTGGGGAGGGGTATGAACCAGACTTCTTGGCCTTGAGGAAATCAGACTTGGATAGGACACCTGTTCCTCTAAACATGAAGGCAGTTTGATGGCTCTTTAAAAATGGCCATACCTCTTAACCTAGCAATTCCTCTTCTAGGGATTTGTCATAAGAAAATAAGTAGGGTGGGGTCTCAGGGCCCATCACTGTGTTTCTTATAATAGGGAAATCTAGAAATCTCCACATGCCCATCACAGGGTCAGTTAAATAAGGCACCTTTGGAAGATCAGAAAGCCATCAACGTCATTTAAAGAAGCCATGAGGCATCCTGTATTACATCCGGTAATACAGAGTCTGTTTTCTTGGTACCACATCAGTACACAAAGATAAACACAAAGTTCTAAAAAGATGGTGATTAAGAAAAAACACAAGGATTAAGTGCGTTTTTCTTATCAGTATTGTTTTAGTTAGAGGAGTTTGAAATATGTTTTATAACTTTTTTTCTCATCAAAATTACTGCTTCCATTTTTCATTGCCTATTTTAGTAAATGTGATCAGTAGTCACCTAGTAACACAAATGAGAAAACTTAGACACATCTAAGATCTCCACTTCTTTTATACTTCCTACATCTAAATCAGTGGCCAGATCTTATGGTGCATGTATATGAGTGATGAAAAGAGCTTTCTTTTTTCTTTTTTTTCTTTTGGCTTATTTTGTAAGGTTTTTATTTTTTTACCTTTGTATTTTGTATTGGAGTATAGCTAATTGACAGTGTTGTGATGGCTTTGGGGGCACAGTGGAGTGACTCAGCTGTACACACACGTGTCTGTTCTCTTCCCAGCTCCTCTCCTATCCAGTCCACGTGGCAGTGAGCAGAGTTCCCTGCACTGTACAGTGTGCAGTTGTCGGTTATCCATTTTAAATGTAGCAGTGTGTGCATGTCAATCCTGGGGCTCCCTGGCTGTCTGCTCCCTGAATTCTTCCCTTCTGGTAACCTTGGGTTTGTTCTCTTATGAGTCAAAACAGCTTTAATGTACTATGGACTTACAACCACAAACTGTGCAAGCTCAGAAAAGGCAAAATTATTAAAGAACCAAAAACAAAACCAAAAAATTTGGTAATCCTCTCAACAGTATCCCAGATTTTAACATAATAAATAGTATATAGTTATATAATTTAATTATATAACTATATAACATTTATAATTTTAATATATATTTATAAATAAAATACAAAATATGGTCTCATTTTTTTAAGCCATGAGGAAATGTTCTGGCAATATATTGAAAAAAAATCAATATTATGACATCCCTCTTGTGTTTGGTTTTCATTTTTTAAAAAGTAAATATGCACGGAAAACTGGGTAGTCACATTCTAAAACACTGGAAATTTGGATGGTGGGATTGTGGGGACAGGCTTTGTATTTCTGTGTCTGTTTCAGGGTGATGGGGTTTTCTTTAGAAGTTATTTTTTGCTTTGCATGTTTATGATTTTTGTAAGGGGGGATCAAATTAAGGTTAGTTGTTTTAAAAAGGAATTTAGATGAGTTATCTCCAGGAAGGAGAACTAAGGGGCTCAATGCTGAGATGGGAGGGGATTTTTTTGTAATAGCACACTTTTTGTGCCTTTTAAATTTTGAAAAAATTTAATGTATTTGACCATCCCCTCAAATAATCGTGTAAAATAAACAGAAAGCAGGGAAGAATTTAACTGAGGTCCTGGTGGGTTGGGTGGTACAGAGGTGACCGTCACACCTGGTGCCTGGGGAGGGCTGGCCCCCGTGTGCTGGGCAGTTCTGGGAGGAATGATGCAGGGCAGCTGCCCAGGGCGGGGTGAACGTCAGGGTGGCTCAGCAGGCCGGGCAGGCCCACGTCACAGTCCCTGTGAGGAGCCTGGACAGAGGGGCACTGGGGCGTCAGATCCTGGCTGGGGCCCACAGAGTGTTCAGCCCATGGAGGAGACACTGCTAGCCTCAGGGGCTTAGAGCCAAGAGCCCTGCACTGAAGACCAGAGCAGGAAACAGGAGCGACAGCAAGGATGCAGGGCGTGAGACCCCACCGTGGGTGCTTCACAGCCATTACCTCAGCGGCTCCTGCCATCCTGCGGAGCAGGGTGAGAGGCAAAGTCCCTCTCTTGAGTGACGCAGCTGCAGAGTGGCTCTAAGGTCCTTTTTTTCCTTCTATGAGACAAACGCCCTTGAAGCTGAGGTGTGGACACACCCAAGGGCTGAGCCATACCGCCCTGAAGTGTGTGGGAGACCGTGGGTGACGGACCCACCTTAGGTAAGGTCTTCAAGTCCGAAAAAAAGTAGCGAATAGAGACCCTAACTGAACCATGTGACATCCCCTGCCCGGCCCCCCACCCCCCACATATATCTCAGTTCACTCAGTCAGGGTCTAAAAGGGACTTTCTCATGACTTCCCTGGAGGTCCAGTGGTTAAGACTGCATGCTGCCACTGCAGCAGGCAGGGATTCGATCCTTAGTGCAAAAACTAAGAACCCACAGCACCGCAAAGAAACAAAAAAGGTGGGGGAGGGGCAGGCTTTTCAAGAAGATAGAGGAAGAAACCAGCCCAGAAGGGTGAGGAACTTGCCTGTGGTCACACAGCATGTCTGTCCACACAGATCTGGGACAAGATCCATGTCCCCTCACCCCCACCTACATGCAGGGTGCTCCCTCCGTGCCCTGCTGTTTTAGCCACCTCCAGTTCTGACTTCTCCCCTGTTGCAGTCACCAAGAAGAACTGATACTTTTCTGTCGCATGCCCTTGAAGCATGCTACAAAGTCTTCAGAATATAGTCCCTCCTATATTCACTGGAGGGACTGATGCTGAAACTGAAGCTCCAATACTTTAGACACCTGATTCGAAGAGCCGACTCATTGAAAAAGACCCTGATGCTGGGAAAGATTGAAGGCAGGAGGAGAAGGAGACGTCAGAGGATGAAATGGTTGGATGGCATCACCAACTCAATGAACACGAGTTTGAGCAAACTCCGAGAGATGGTGAAGGACGGGCAAGCCTGGCGTGCTGCAGTCCATGGGGTCGCAAAGAGTCGGACACGACTGAGTGAACAACAACTGAAGGGAGAGAGGGAGGGTCAGGATTAGGACTAAATTCCCAGGCCTGACATTGAGACTCCATGGCCCATCTCATCATCATTACCATTTCAACCTTGTTGCCCCAGCACTCCTTCCTCAGCCAGGCTGCAAGCCTCTCCACTCTCACCTCAAGCTTCCCTACCTCTGTCTTTGCTGCTGTTTCTCCTGGAATGCCTTCCCCCCGCCCTCACTCCAAGCTCCTCTTCCAGGAAGGCTCCATGATCACGTCCATCCGTGTGGCCTGTCTTGCTTCTGAGCTCTGGATCAGGCTGTGCTGTTCTGTTCTGTTCTTTGATAGTAATCATCTTGTATTGTTCATGTGTCCTGTTTAAATTTTTTTATATTTTAAGCATGTGCACGCTTGGTCGCTCAGTCCTGTCTGACTCTTTGTGACCCCATGGACTGTAGCCCGCCAGGCTCTTCTGTCCATGGGAATTCTCCAAGCAAGAATACTGGAGTGGGCTGCCATGCCTTCCTCCAGGGGATCTTCTCAACCTAGGGATTGAACCCAGGTATCCCACATTGCAGGTGCATTCTTTACCATCTGAGCCACCAGGGTGGCTAGCCACCAATTAGAGCCTAAGTTCCTTGAGGGTAGGGCTTAGTTATTAGATCTACAGTGGCTATTTTCAAAATGAAAACTAGAAGCTGTGCTCCGACCAGGATATGTTTCTGCTTTGTTATGTACTTGCATAACCATCTTCAAAAATCTAAACCATTGGTATCCAATATGCACCATACACTCAGAAACTCTGTAACAGCACCCTTCACAGACCTGAGTAATCAGCCAGTAACACCCCTTGTTGCTAAGCCCAGAGGCAGCTCAGAATTCTCTCAGAATAATATGGCAGGTAGCTAATACCACCTGGATTTGGCCTGTGAGATGAAACCTCTGCGCCATCTGGAATAGGCACTCCTTGAGAGCAGGGACTTGTCTATGGGATTCTCACCCATAGGGCCAGCACCCTGCCTGCATATAATAGGCTCTCAGTAAGTATCTATTGACTGAATGCATGCCCTCCTAGAAAAGTCAATCAGAGATATAAATGTAATGACTAACATTTAAATGATGGGCTGGGCTGGGGCACCAGATCTCTGTCTCAGATCTATGACGTTGCACAAGTTACTAAACCTCTCTGAGCTTCAGTGGTACCTGCTTTACCAGCTTGTCATGGGAATTAAATGAATCATATGCAGTGCTTAGGACATAGCTGACACTCCATAAACATGTTTCTAACTTCCTCTTGGAAGGAGTCCAGCTACAAGTTACTGAAACAAAAGTTAATTGCTTCAAGTCAAAACAGGGTGGTTTTTTTTTTCATGGAAGAAGGGGGAATGGCTGCTGGGCAGAGAGAAGTGCCAACTGCACACTTCTACCCTCTGCCTAGAACTGGGATGGTGTAGAAAACGCGGGTTACGTCACCCCAGCTGCATCAGTACAGCTAAATGATAATAGGAAGTGCTCCATCTGCATGCGGGACGCTCTGCTGAGTATGGGGTAGAGCCCAGTTTCAGGTTGTTCCCAGCAGCCCCCGGATGGGGAGGGTGGAGCACCTTGCCTAAGGCAAGGTTCACACACAGCCCGAAGGTGTGAACCGGCCATGGCTGTGAACTGAATGGAGCCATCAGGGCTCCGGAAGTCTTCCCCATCCCCGCAGAGCTGAGTCCTGGATTTCTCAGGTGGGAGCTGAGAGCCAGAGGGCTGACTCCCTCATGCTTCACCCCATTTAGTTCTACTTAGCCCCTTGCTTGGAAGCACAGGCTCCTGCCAGAGACCCCAACATGGGCACAGGCACCTGCCAGAGACCCCTTACAATACCAACCACTCAAAAAATACCCGAAAGTGATATCCTAAAGGGGGCACAGCATATTGTATGGCTACGGAATCCCAGCCTGCCTGGGCTAAAATCTTTATGCTTAGGCCATCTGAGCTTGGGCAGGTCACTCCACCTCTCTGGGCCTCGGTTTCCTCACCTGTGAGAATGATTTCACTTCGTATTTATTAGCACAAAGTACGCAATGACACAGGGCCCGTGGGAAGAGCCAGCTAAATTTGAATTATTATAATATCCACATTATTGAATTTTTGTTTTATCCAGGTGAGAAAAAGTGTATCCATTACTGCTTTACATGTCATCAGAGATCAAATAAACAAATTACTTGCATCCTTTCTGGACCATCCATCCAGGTTGGAGCTTCTCCCAGGATAAGCTGCCAGCAGGTGGGAAGCTGAGGTCCCCAGATGGCCCACTACTGTGGCGGCCCCACCATCTGGGCCCTCGCTTCCTCTAGTCTTCCCCTTGAATCCTGTATTTCTCCAAGGGCACTGACCCCAGCCACCTGCAACAGAGACCTCTGGGTAGAGAACACTTGTTAAAAAGACAGATTCCAGGGAACAACCAGGCTTGCTGCACCCTACTCTGCCTTTGACTTACCTCTCCAAGTGACCGGGACACAACCTATAACGTGAGAGATAATGTCTTACTCCTTCCCAACCCAGGTTCTTCTCAGATCCAGTGCTTAGAGTGTGCTAAGCATGGGGCTAGGGGCTTTCCACCCCTTACCTCCTTGAAAGCCCTAAAGCATGACTACTGGGGTGTTGTGACAAGTAAACTGAGGCTCAGACAGGCATGCTGAGGGCCCATGATCACACGTGGTAAGCCGTGCAACTGGAATTTGAAACTAGAATCTGTCTGCTTTCCCCTTGCAGGTTGTGGCGGCTGTGCCAGCCTCATTAGCCTGGCCCTGGGTCTAACTTGGTCCTTTGCTGGTGAAAGTTGGTCACAGTAGCCAAGCTGCTTGCCCAGAGGCACAGACGGAGCATCTAAACACACACAGGCAACTTGGGGGTAGGGGAAGAGTCGGCATTTGGGCTTGAGGAGGGGAGTCAGCCAGGGTTTGTGATCGCCCATCGACAGAAACTGGCTGTGGGTTACTTAAGTAAGAAAGGAACTTATTTAAGGTTACTGGGGAGCCCACCACCTCTAAGTCAGTCAGAGAGTCCAGCGTGGAAGTCTTATGGCCCAGATCACCTCTCAGCCCCTAATCACGGGACACTGACATGGCAACCCATCTCACTGACTTCAAGACCTGGCCAGTCCCTGCAGAACCTCTGTCCCTGGTGACTCCAGACCCTGGATGTGGGCATGGACAAAGTGGGTCTGTGTGCCCCTGTCTCCCTGGGTCATGGATCCCCCAAAGTTTTGCACTGAGGGTACATGACTGGGGGGAGTCTTCGTCGTGTGCCCAGCCCTCACTGCAAAGCATCTGGTAAATTAAGGGTGCTCTGTTGGAAGTGTCATTGTCGTCGTTCAGTTGCTCAGTCATGTCCGACTCTTTGCGTCCCCGTGGACTACGTGCAGCCTGCCAGGCTTCCCTGTCCTCCACCCTTATTAGTGTCACTAGGTGGGGCATTCACCAGACACAAAGGCAGCTTGAAAACAGGGCATCCGGTAAGAATGCTCATGTCCACTAAGACCAGGGGTGGGTGGTCGAGGGCCCAACCGGTTCTGAGGGCTGCCGTGGACCAGGTGCTGCGCCCAGTGGTTCGCATCTAAGGCTTCCATCCTTGTCTACAGAAATAATGCCAGTTTACTGATGAGAAAGCTCAGGTCCAGGATCACAGGAGGCATGAGCGCTGTTGATCTGGGTCCATTAGACCTGAGCCAGGGCTGGTGACCATCACCAAGACGTAGATCACTGCTTTTTGCTTCCTGTAAGAGGGCCAACCCCACACCTCCAGACTGCACACTTGTGATTCCCCTGCCTTCTGCATGCCTCTGAGCTCTGCAGGATGGTCCCTCAACATCCCTGGGAGGGAGGCAGGCAGGGTATTATTATCCCATCTTATAGGTGGGAACCCAAGTCAGTGGAGGGATTTGGCTCAGAGAGCAGCCATGAGAGGTCTGGGGTCTCCCCACACTGGTCTTCTCTTACTAATTCTCTGCTCCATTTCCTGGGGAAGCCCGGCTTCCCTTCTGAAGAGAGCTTGGAGAGCCAGCTGCCTTTGCCTGGCAGAGAGCCAGCTTCTGGGGAAGGCTGTGGGGTGGAGGTGCATGGGCCCTAGTGCAACTTGGGGAGGAGAAGGAAGGCAAAGAGAGCCCTAGAATGTATGTCCAAAGCCCCACTTCCCCAGTTGTTTGATTTACTTTGCTAAAGAAATGCTCTCCTCCAGGGCCAGAAAAGTGTCCCCAGTCCCTTCAGCCCACCCAGAGATATCTCTTAGCCCTTACAGTAAGGCTTTGCTAGCCAGGTACAAAACACATGGGAATTGTGGCCCATCTTCTTGGGCAGTGGATTTTTATAGGAGGTTTTATGATCTTCATTAGCTATTGAAACATCTTCCCAGTCTTGGCAATTTTCACACTCACTGTGTACCACCTGCACCACTCAGAATGCGGATGGGGCTGCAGCTGCAATAGCAGGAAGGAGAGGCAGAAGGACCTCCAGCTGAGTGACCTCCTATAGGAAGCCCACCAAGAAGTCCAGGCGGACTTCATACTTAGGTACTTAGGTAGCAAGGATTTAATCACATGGCCACACAGTTGTACGCAAGGCTGGGCGCGTTACAAGATAATATTGGAGTTCTGTTACAAAGGAAAAGGGGAGCATGCGTACTGGGTAGGCAACAAGCAGTCTTTGCCCCTCATGTCAAGATGTGCTAAGATCCAGCAAAGGGCCAACTCAACTTCAGTCGGTCCCCACTGGGCCCGAGACACCACAGGTATCCAGCCTGCGCATTTGGCATCATACACTCAGAGCCAGATATCTATCAGCCCGTGCTGATAGGCGAAATCCCTCTGCCTAATCACCCCAGGGCCAGGTATTCGGCACCTGGAAATCCCCCTACAGCCCAGAGCCCACTGAAACTATTGGGACCAGTCCTTCCCAAACTGTTCACGTTGCCCTACCTTGCCTTTTTCTTGGAAACCCCAGTAAAGGCTGTGGCTTAAGCCTTCTCCCCTCCCGCTCCTGACCACCCTGTGTTTTTGCCACGCATGGCGCGTATGTTTCCTGGCTCTAGACTTGCGCATGCGTAAAACCTTTGTTTCCCTGAGCCTCTCCTCGGCCTGCTCCACGGCCACACCCAATGAACCATCTCATAAAAGAACACGAGACAGGTCTCCAGACTGAGCATCCTCCACCCCATTTCTCAGCTCCGCCTTGGTTCTGCTTTCTGGAGAAATGTACTAGTCAAGGGAGGAGAGGTCACACGCGCTGCATAACAAACCACCCAAGTCTAAGCGGCACCGGCACATCCATCAAAAGCCGGTGGGGCTCTCCGGTCACCTCCCCCAGGGCCCAGGCGACGGGGAAGCCATCAGCTCAAAGGCTAGCAGAAGCCACGATGGAGGAAGAGCGTCTTCACCTGGCGACTGCTCCTGTCGCATGTACCCCATTGGCCAGGGCTAGAGAGATGACCCCACTCGATCACAAGGGGGCAGGAAGTGTCATCTCCCCACGTGCCTGGAGGCCAGAGCCTGGGAAATAACATGGAGAATGACACTGAGGACCACCTCAGGCCTCTGTTTGGGGGGTCACCAGGTGGCTGTGGTCCCCTGTGCAGGGGCAGAGGGAGCCTCTGTGTCCTGGATGTGGGGGTGGGGCCACACTGAGCCCAGCAGCAGGGACCTACCTGGCGTGGAGGTGCTGAAGAGAAGAAAGACATCTGACAACCCTGAGCCTGGGGCTGTCAGGCCAGATAGGCCTTCCAATCCGCCTGGTTCCTCTTCTGCAGAATCAAACCCATGCTTCTCGAACAGCAGTGATGGTGAAGAGTAATTAAAATACAAAAGTAACATGGGGAAATGTGCCTTTTATACTCCCAGCAGCTTTTCATGGAAGGAAATACTTTTCAGTGGAAGACCCTCTGCCCTACTGAGCCCTTTGATGAGCTCGGGTGGACAAATTTGAGTGCAGAAGGTTGGCAAAGAGAGGCTTAGGGGAGGCAAGGGGCTTATTTTAAGACTGTGTTTATAAAGCACAAAATATCCCTAAGATTTCTTTGGAGGTGACCTTGTCTATTTGGGATGATTTGGGGGGAATCAATGGAGATTATTGGGCATCCGGGCTTCCCTAGTAACTCAGCTGGTAAAGAATCTGCCTGCAGTGCAGGAGACCCTGGTTCTATTCCTGGCTCACCAAGATCCCCTGGAGAAGGGATAGGCTACCCACTCCGGTATTCATGGGCTTCTCTGGTGACTCAGACAGTGAAGAATCTTCCTGCAATGCAAGAGAGGTGGGTTCAGTCCCTGGATTGGGAAGATCCCCTGGAGGAAGGCATGGCAACCCACTCCAGTATTTTTGCCTGGAGAATCCCCATGAACAGAGGAGCTTGGTGGGCTACAGTTCATGGGGACGCAGAGAGTCGGCCATGACTGAGTGACTAAGCACAGCACAGCACAGCATGGGGGCATCCAAGCCCCCCACAACTGCCCCTATTGAAACTGGGAACAAACCAATTGTTCATATAACAGGAAGAGAAGATTCAGGAGTTTCTGTTGCAGTCCACAGGTTGGGGGAGCAAAAGGAGGGGAGCAGGAGAGGGAAGGCAGCAAGATGACAGCCGCTGGCAGGAAGGCAATGGCCAGAGAGGCCCTGTGGCGGCATGAAGGCCGCAGGAGGGTACTCTGAGGATAGGCTGAGGCTTTGAAGCTATGATGTGATGTGAGCCTTGGTTCATCCCCGTGCCTCGCGTCTTACGGGAACTCCCTCTGATGACGGGAGGCTCGCTGCTGGCCTCTCAGTGGCCACTCAGCATGCTGCCTGTGTGGTTCATGTTGCGGCAAAGCCAACTTGTGGACAGGGAGGCCCGTTCTGCCTCCTGGGCTGAGGGTAGAGAGAAAGCATATAAAAAACCCGATCCTGGTCCTGCCCAGCACAAAGAGACACATTGATAAGACTTGGATGTACTATTCTGGAAGCCTCCCGTGGCCAGCCCAGCGTGGTGGGCTTGTCTGAGCAGAGAAATGGGGGGCAGGGCAGCAGAAAGACAAGAAAGAAACTTCCTGAGATCAGCAGTCACCTTGTTAATCTAGGTGTGCAGGCCATTTGGCAGATAAGACAAACTGAGTCCTGGGGGGATCAACTTTCCCACAATTACCCAGATGGCCACAGTACAGCCAGGGAGGAGGGAAAGGGGAGCACAAAGAAGGGGAGGCCTTGCCCAAGGCCACATAGCAATTCTGAGGCAGAGCCAGGATGCGAGGACTCCAGAGCCCATCTCTTCCAGCTGCCAGCCTGGGAAAGCTGTCCAGCACTTTTACCCACTTTTTGCCTCATGCCAGGGAAGAGGTTGAGTGGTGGGGTGAGGAGAGGCAGCGTGATTTAAGAAATCCACTCCAGCCCAGACACTATGACTGAACCGATGCCCCTTGCGCCTTGGCAGGAGCAGCCATCCCCCAAAACTGACAGTACCTGCGAGGGCAGCTGTACTCTGGGTGGGACACCAGAGCTGGAGCTCAGCCTCATGCACGCATGATCTCACTGGACCCTCAGGCAGCCCTGAGAGGTGCCTTTGCTAGTTCCGATTTTTCTAGGGAGGAGACTGGGGCAAGCTGGACCGAGGCCCTGGAGCAGTCCATGGCTCCAACTCTGAATGAGAGGGGCCTGACTGGGACTGACTGGGAGTGGGTCAGGGGGGGTGGAGTGGGGGTGGTGCGAGGGTGGGCTCCCCAGCCCGGATGCGCCCTGGCCGGAGCTGCGAAGCTGAGCAGGAAGGAGGAAACAATGGACCGCAGTCTCAGCAGGGCTGCTGGCTTCCGGAGCCAGGGTGGGGCCAGCTGGAGTCTGGCTGGAGTCTGGCTGCTGAAGATTGTAGGGAAAGAGGTCCCTGCGCAAGAGGCTAACAAGATTAACATCGTCTGAGCACTCAGGTGTGCCAGACCTGCGTTCACTGCTTTAGGTGGAGTTATCTCCGGGAGTCTTCACTTTGTTACTGTCCCCATTTCACAGATGAAGAAATCGAGGCACAGAGAGTTTAAATAAAATAACCAAGGTTAAGTAAGGGGTGAAAGCAATAGTTGAACCTGAGTGGTCTGGCTCCAAATCCTATGCTCTTGACCACCATAAACCTGATTTGCACACACACCCTACCTCCTTACACACACATTTTCTTGTAAATTTCCTTTTTTTCACTTAAAGCTTTCTATGTCATAAATACAGTCCTCAGTTGTCCTTGTTGGAAGTCCCAACAAGCTGGGAAGATGTCCTTGCACCCAGACCCCCACCCCACGTCTTTCCCACTATCTGAAAGAACTGATTTCCATTTCTACCAAAGGTGCCCTGTCCTTGAGGTAGGCCTGGTTCCTCAAATTTAAATTGGTGATAACATCAGGGATGGGCAAGTGACTCCTGAGTCCATAGGGCTCTCCTGGCAAGAATAGAGGAGTGGGTTGCCATTTCCTTCTCCAGGGGATCTTCCCGACCCAGGGATCAAACCCAGATCTCCTGCATTGCAGGCAGATTCTTTACCGTCTGAGCTACCAGAGAAGCTCAGTGGGTGCTTAAGCCCCTCCTAATCTCTATCAGAAGCCCCTCCATTACCCCCAAAAGATGCACCATCTGCATAAAATTATGCACTTATTATGCAAAGGAAGCCTTACCTGGCCTCCTTCCCACCCCAAATCAGACTAGTGCATCCAAGTCCCCCCACCACAGAGAATTCCAGAGACAGCAGAGCTGGTGGGTTCGTGCTTGCTGGGTTCCTGGCTTTGAACGCTAGATAAGAAAACACTGCTGGTTTCTTAGGATGTGGTTGGGTGAAGATGTGGCCCTTCCCAGAGCAGAAAAAGACATGGGAAGATCCAGCCTGGCTAGCAGTGGTGGCTCCAGAACCCACAGAAGGCAGGGTAGCTGGAGCAGGTGGAGGCACTGGCCTGGGACTTCCATTTTATACAAGATTAAGGCATCAGATTGGCACCATCAAGGGGAAGGCCTGTGGGAATCTTGGGCCCCTCACCCAACTCCCTTCCAACTGAGAGAGACCCGGAGATCCCAGTACAGCAGGGATGAGGCCAGGGGTTGTCAAAGCCACTCCATGACATCTGCTGGGAGAAAGTCCTTTCCCAAAGAGGCTGATGGAGCTTCTCCTCCAAGAATGATGAACCAGCTGGACACCCCCATCCCAAAGTCCCCTTGGGTACCCACAAGATCAGCTGGGACCACTAGATGGGAGACCAAGATACCTGAGCTCTGTGTTCTGGTTTTATCTCCTCCAGGGGCTGCTGTATGACCTTGGACCAATCATTCTCCAGCTCTGGGCCTCCAGCTTCCCCGCCCCACCACACCAGGGACCTTCAGGGACTCTTCCCACTCTTGACAGGTGGTCTGACGATGGCACTTTCCCCTTCTGAGGCCACCTGAGCAGCCAGGTGGATGATCTGGTACAAGTCGCCTCTCTGAACCTTCTTTTCATCACCAATTATTATTTTCTAAAGACAGTTATAATTTTGGGGTCATCAGCATTCATTTCTTCTTCTTATGGCATCAACCCCTGATTTTCTTCAGGGGAAGCCCCCTCCCCCACCTCAGCCTCGGGCAGTAGATGGAGTTGAAACTACCCCTGACTACGAGGGGACGAGAGTGACTAAGCCAGGCCCAGACCTGCATTCCATCCCCTGAGCCTCCACTGAACTGTCCAGAGGGTAGTCATGTAGCCCCATTCCAGTCACCGGCAGTTGGGCTTAGGACTTATTCCAAATGTTGAGAAGAATGAGAGTATCAAATCTGAGAAGGTTGGTTCCTGGAGTTGCAGGCAGCTGTCCTGCCTCTGCTGGAAATGGAGCCTTTGCAGAGAGGCAGAGCCAGGTGTGTGTGTGTGTGTTAGTCGCTCAGTCGTGTCTGACTCTTTGCAACTCCATGGACTGTAGCCCGCCAGCCTCCTCTGTCCATGGATTCTCCAGGTAAGAGTACTGGAGTGGGTTGCCATTCCCTTCTCTAGGGGATCTTCCCAACCCAGGGATCGAACCCAGCTCTCCTGCATTGCAGGCAGATTCTTTACCGTCTGAGCCACCAAAAGGCTCCCAGTTCAGCTGTTCAGTTCAGTTCAGTCGCTCAGTCGTGTCCAACTCTTTGCAACCCAATGAATCGCAGTACGCCAGGCCTCCCTGTCCATCACCAACTCCTGGAGTTCACTCAGATTCACGTCCATTGAGTCAGTGATGCCATCCAGCCATCTCATCCTCTGTCGTCCCCTTCTCCTCCTGCCCCCAATCCCTCCCAGCATCAAAGTCTTTTCCAATGAGTCAACTCTTCGCATGAGGTGGCCAAAGTACTGGAGCTTCAGCTTTAGCATCATTCCTTCCAAAGAAATCCCAGGGTTGATCTCCTTCAGAATGGACTGGTTGGATCTCCTTGCAGTCCAAGGGACTCTCAAGAGTCTTCTCCAACACCACAGTTCAAAAGCATCAATTCTTCAGTGCTCAGCTTTCTTCACAGTCCAACTCTCACATCCATGCATGACCACTGGAAAAACCATAGCCTTGACTAGACGGACCTTAGTCGGCAAAGTAATGTCTCCGCTTTTTAAAATACTATCTAGGTTGGTCATAACTTTTCTTCCAAGGAGTAAGCGTCTTTTAATTTCATGGCTGCAGTCACCATCTGCAGTGATTTTGAAGCCAATTGCCTATTCTTAGGCTTTCTACATCCAAGAGCCAATAAAGTACCTTTTTCACTTAAGCAAGTTTAAAGTGGGTTTTTGGTGTTCACAATGGGAAGAATCATGACCATTTTGGATTTACTTGATACTGTGGCAACCCAGTATTCTTGCCTGGGTAATCCCATGAATAGAGGAGCCTGGCGGGCTACAGTCCATGGGGTCATCAAGAGTCAAGCACAACTGAGTTACTTCCACTTTTTTTTATAACGTTATCAATTGTAAGATTTCTAAAGAAAATGTATCTATTTAATAACTTTTTGGGGGAAAAGGTATATCAGGTGTGTCCTCTAAAAAACTTACAGTAGTGTGTTTTATTTCTGAAATTGCATATCATGGTCACTTTGGTGACTTGATCAAAGATTAAAGTTCTTCACATCTTTGGATGAATTTGGCAAGTCTTGTTTTGCCTGAGTGATGATAGCCTTCTGAACATTCAATAACCTTCTATTTCCATGTGGCATCATTTTAGAAGCCACTGTAAGGGATAATTAGGGATTCAATCTGATAAAATTCCATCAGGCTTGATCTCAGCCATCTGAGGAACTGGCCAGAGACAGTGAGGACACCTAACTCCCCCTCTGCCTGCTGGCTGACACGTTCTTGGTGGACATCAGCTGTCAGACACATCCTCATTCCAGAGACAGGGAGATGCATGTGTGGGACCCACGTGTCAGAACTAGTTACAGTTGTAACTGAGACATTTCCTGTGGGACAGACACTAAGCCAAGCAGAACAAGGGTGTGACCTTGGGCAATGTTCACCACCACTCTGTTCTTCCATTACCACATCTGTAAATGAGAATAATAGCTTCACAGGGTGGTTAGGAAACTTAATGGAAAAAAAAAAAAATCAGTCATACTCTTGGAACTTTGGGTACCAGAATCTTCCAGTATCAGGTTGTTGTTTTTTTTCATTCTCACAACTACACTTTCAGAGCAATATAATGATCCAACTTTATGATTTAGGACACTGAGAACAGGGACAAGTGGAGTCATGTCCAAGGTGACTCATCTGAGAAGGTGGATCTGGGACTCAAAGCCAGGCCTGTCCAGAACCCAGGCTTGTTTCTAACTAACGCCATCTAGACCTCCAGCCAGCAGCTGGACTCCTAACCCCAGAGGTGCAGGGTTTGGGGGGTTGTGGGCCAAGGGGGACTTGAGGGTTCAGTTCTTAAACGGAGTAGGAAAGATCATATTCGCTCACCAGCCACAATCACCGCCCAGACCACTGTTTTAGCCTGATTTGTGGAATCCTTGACCCAGGGACTTGTCCAAGGCCGTACTGGCCAGGGAGCGGCAGGACTCAGGCGAGAGCCCCTCTTCTCTGTTTCCTCACAAGTTCCTCAGGTTTCACTGCCCTCCCCCCAGACCACCCCGGCACAACGTCCTGCAGGAAGCCCCCTAGCCACCATAGTTCATGTCCACGTTTGCTGTGTCTTGCTCTGGCAAAGCCTTAATACCTGCTGGCATTTCAGACATGGACTTTGGACTTGGGCCAACCTTGGACTTGAACCCCTTTCCTGTCACTTATTAATGTAATCCTGGGCTTTTTCCCCTTCCCTTTCTGAACCTCAGTTTCCTCATCTATAAAATGGGCTACAGAAGCCCATCTTGTGGAGTCGATGTGAAGTTTCGGGCAAAGCCAGGGCTTATGCTCAGCGATTTCCTCACTACTCCCTCCTCTGCAGCATAATTACTGTCATTAATAATCACGAAATAAATCATGAGAATAATGACCAGAAAAGAAATTCAGAGTGGGAAAAGTTTCTTTGTTGGACTTCACATATATGTAATTGCAGCAGTGAAAAACAACAAACCAAACCAACAAATACAGTATTACAGTACAAAAAAAGGAAAAGTGATGAACTAATACTTCTGTCACAGTAATGTCTTTTTCCTTTTTGCAAAAATAAGCAAAGCGTGAACCCGGTGAGTCTGGAGTGTGATCTGCACGTGCAGTGACAGCAGGAGGTCGCGCGGGCCCTGCTGCTGCCTCTCCCGGGCACAGCGCTGTCACTGCTTCGTCACCTTGGCTGTTCGGACTCAGGGGTGTGCGGAACACCGGAGGGCACACCAGCTGTGTCTGGAGTTGAGTTTAACTGTTACAAACTGTTACCAAACTGGAAACGAATGCCTGTAGTTGAGTCTGGGTGTGTGGGGGGAGCCAAGTGTATAATAAAGTTCTCTGGATTAACTTCCATGTAGAACACAGTGTTTATTACAGGAAAAGTAGTTTTAAACTGTGCTAATAGCCTGTTATTAAAACTTAACAGTAACCACAGTGACCACTTAGAACCTAGACTCGCAAAAGATTTTAACCAGGAGGAGAGAGTTAATCACTGACTTGGATTAGAACGGCTAGCGCAGAGTGATAATAAAAAGCAGGCGCCTTTCAGGGGTTTCATTACCGCTTCTCAACTCTCTACAGAAAATACCCCTCTCACAGTCCACACTGGGAAGCCTCCCTCTGCCCACCCTCGACACTTCTCTGTACTCATTTCCAGGTAAGTGTCATTTTGATGATCACTGCTAGATTTAACCACAGGGCATCCCCAAAGAGGAGTGAATGAGGGAAGGAGGGAGGGAGCCATCGCCTGTGAGTCCCAGGCCTAACTCATTATAACAACCTGTTTGTGTCACACCCCTCTCTGTGCTTCAGGGCCTGGGTTATCCCTCCCCTGCGTTCCCGGGCCTGAGCCTAGGCCCCGCGGCAGAAGCAAGTGGCCACTGCGTGCCCGCTGCATCCCTGGGTATCTCTCTAGAAGTCAAGCCCGCACGGGCGCAGCCTCACCCGTTGTTACCTCTCCTGCTCCAGCCGCCTGGCTATCAGTAGCCCTGAACATGCTACAGTGTGGACGGTGACTGGTTTTAGTTTTGTATGATTCCATCTTCTCTCTTCTCAGAATATCAATCGCTTCTTTTAAAAAGTTGTTAACAGCTTCCCTAAAGCAGAGGTCCCTGACCTCCAGGATCTAAGGTGGAACTGATGTAATAATAGAAACAAAGTGCACAATAAATGTAATGCGCTGGAATCATCCCCAAACTGCCCCACCAACCCCAGTCCACAGAAAAACTGGCTTCCATGAAACCGGTCCCAGGTGCCAAAAAGGTTGGGGACTGCTGCACTGGAGTGTGCAGTATGTCTACAACTAACCCAAGTCTGCTTTCTTTTACATTTTTATTTATTGAGGGACAATGGACATATTGATATAACATTACATTACCTGAAGGTGTACAACTTAATGATTTGATACTTGTTTATAAGTTCACTTTTGGGAGTGGTCCCAATTCCTCCCTCCAATCCCTTATAACATTGCTGCCATTCAATTCACTTTTCATATGCTAGAATCACCCTGTTCACTGTTGCTACTATTACTTTGGACAAAGAATTATCTCTAAGATTAGGTAGGTATACAAGCAATGAAGAGTGTATTTTACCTTCATTTCTTCCTTCTCAGATACCTTCCTTCCTTCTCAGATACCTTCTTTCTTTATGTTGATCTGAATTTCCAATTGATATTATTTACCTTCTCTCTGAAGAACTTCTTTTAACACTTCTTGCAAGGCAGGTCTGTTGTTCAGTTGCTCAGTCATGTCCAACTCTTTGTGACCCTGTGGACTGCAGCAGCCAGGCTTCCCTTTCCTTCACTATCTCCTGGAGTTTGTTCAAACTCATGTCCATTGATGCCAGTCTCTCCCTTTCTTCCTGCCCTCAATCTTTCCCAGCATGTGTCTTTTCCAATGAGTCAGCTCTTCACATCAGGTGGCCAGAGGATTGGGTTTTCAGCTTCAGTATCAGTCCTTCCAATGAATATTCAGGATTGATTTCCTTTAGGATTGACTGGCTTGAACTTGCTGTCCAAGGGACTCTCAAGAGTCTTCTCCAGCACCATAGTTCAAAAGCATCAGCTCTTTGGTGCTCAGTCTTCGTTACGGTCCAGCTCTCACATCTGTACATGACTAGTGGAAAAACCATAGCTTTGACTAGATGGACCTTTGGCAAAGTGATGTCTCTGCTTTTTAATACGCTGTCTAGGTTGGTCATAGCTTTCCTTCCAAGGAGCAAGCTGCAGTCACCATCTGCAGTGATTCTGGAGCCCAAGAAAATAAAGTCTGTCACTGTTTCCTTTTCTCCCCCATCTATTTGCCATGAAGTGATGAGACTGGATGTCATGATTTTCGTTTTTTGAATGTAATAAGTATTAAGCCAGCATTTTCACTCTCCTCTTTCACCTTCATCAAGAGGCTCTTTAGTTCTTTACTTTCTGCCATTAGGGTGGGGTCATCTGCATATCTGAGGTTATTGATATTTCTCCCAGCCATCTTGATTCCAGCTTGAGCTTTATCCAGCGCAGCATTTCGCATGATGTACTCTGCATAGAAGTTAAATAAGCAATGTGATAATATACAGCCTTGACATACCCCTTTCCCAATTTGGAACCAGTTCATTGTTCCATGTCTAGTTCTAACTGCTTGTTCCGTTGCTGCTTGATCTGATACAGGTTTCTCAAGAGGCAGGTAAGGTGGTCTGGTATTCCCATCTCTTTAAAATATTTCCACAGTTCGTTGTGATCCACACGAAGGCTTTAGCGTAGTCAATGAAGCAAACAGATGGTTTTCTGGAATTCCCTTGCTTTTTCTTTGATCCAATGGATGTTGGCAATTTGATCTCTAGCTCCTTTCTCCTTCAGTTTTTTGTTTGTCTGAGAAAGACTTTATTTCTCCTTCATTTTTGAATGATAATTTTGCTGGATACAACATTTTAGGCTGGTTGTTATTTTCTTTCAACACTTGGATATCTCACTCCACTCTCTTCTTGCTTTCTTGGTTTCTGATGAGAAAGCCCAATGTAATTTCCATCCTTGTTCCTCTACAGGTAAGGTGTTTCCCTCCATACCCATCTTTGGCTTCTTTCAAGATTTTCTCTTTGTCCTTGGTTTCTTACAGTTTGAGTATAAAATGCTTTGCCATTGATTTTTTGGTATTTATCCTGCTTGGTATTTCTTGAGCTTCTTGAATTTGTGGTTTGGTGTCTATCATTAATTTTGGAAACTTGTAAGTCATTATGACTTCAATGCCTTACAAGTCATTTCTTCTCTCTTCTTTCTCTTCTGGTTTTCTCATTATGTGTATGCCACACCTAAATGTCCCATGTGAAGTGAAGTCACTCAGTCGTGTCTGACTCTTTGCGACCCCATGGACTGTAGCCTACCAGGCTCCTCCGTCCATGGGATTTTCCAGGCAAGAGTGCTGGAGTGGATTGCATTTCCTTCTCCAGGGGATCTTCCCAACCCAGGAATTGAACCCGGGTCTCCCGCATTGCAGGCAGACGCTTTACCGTCTGAGCCACCAGGGAAGCCATAATTCGTGCTTATTCTGTTCTAGTTTTTTTCCACTTTGCATTTTTTCCAGGTTTATTGAGATAGAGTTGACATACTGGGTAAGTTTAAGGTATAAAATGTGATAATTTGATACACTTACATATTGCAAAATTATTACAATAGTATTAGTTATCTCCATACCATCACTTTTTTTTGATGAAAGCATTTAATAGCTACTCTCTTAACAATTTTCAAGAACATAATACAGTATTGTTAACTTAAACACCATACTTTAGATCCCCAAACTTGTTCACCTTATAACTGGATATTTGTACCCTTTGACCAATACCTGCCAATATCCTGAGCCCCAGCCCCCGAAATCCACCATCTTCAGTTCAGTTCAGTCACTCAGTCGTGTCTGACTCTTTGTGACCCAATGAGCTGCAGCACCCCAGGCCTCCCTGTCCAAAACCAACTCCCAGAGCCTACCCAAACTCATGTCCATTGAGTCGGTGATGCCATCCAACCATCTCATCCTCTATCGCCCCCTTCTCCTCCTGCCCTCAATCTTTCCCACCATCAGGGTCTTTTCGAATGAGTCAGCTCTTCGCATCAGGTGGCCAAATTACTGGAGTTTCAGCTTCAACATCAGACCTTCCAGTGAACACCCAGGACTGATCTCCTGTAGGATGGACTGGTTGGATCTCCTTGCAGTCCAAGGGACTCTCCAGAGTCTTCTCCAGCACCACAGCTCAGAAGCATCCATTCTTGGCACTCGGCTTCCTCTATAGTGACCATCTTACTGTCTAGAATTTGGTTTTTAGTGCATGCTATTTTAGGACTGTTATGTATTCTCAGTTTGGGGTTCACTCAGCTTAAGTCGGTAAATTTATGCCCTTTTACCAAATTTGAGGATTTTCCAGTTATTATTTCTCTGTATTTTCTGCACTGCACTCCTTCTTCTCTCCTTCTGGGACTCCAGGGACATCAGTGTATCTTGGTGCTGTCCGATAGGCTCCTGGAGTTGTTTGTTTTTCTCACCTACTGTTTCCTTGTTTGGGCTGCGCGGTTTGTATTGGCCCAACTTCAAGTTCACTGTTTCTTCCCTCTGTCATCTCCATTCTGCCACTGCGTCCATCCAATGAGTTTCTTATTTTTGTATTCTTTAGTTCTAAAATTTCCATTTGGTTTTCCTTTATGTTTTCTATTTCTTTGCTGAAACATTTTATCAATTATTTCTCTATTTCAAGAGTGTTCACGGTTGCTTGTTGATCCTTTCCTTCCTTTGCCCTTTCCTTTTTTTCTTATGATGGCTGCTTTAAAATCCTTGTCAGATAATCTCAACGTCTATGAAATCTTGATATTGGGATCTGTTGATCGTCTTTTCTCATTCCAGTTCAGATCTAGTAATATTTGATTTTATCCTGGATTTTTGGGTATTATGCTACAACAATCTGTTTCCTTTAAACTAACCTTCTACTTTAGTATGCCTTCAACCTGTTTCAGTTCAGAATGCACATTATGGCTCACTTCTGTGGTTTGTGTGTTTGAATGTCAATTTAGTTCCAAATTCAGTGCTATTTTGGTCTGCCCTGCTAGTGTGCTACCCAGAGGCCAATCTAAAACCATGCAGTATTCCACATCATAGTTCAGTTCTCAGAGATTTTTCTATGTTAATTTCAGTGGGTTTCATGCATAGGACACTTGAATGTATGCCAACTTCATACACAAATTAAAAGAATCTCTTGCTGTAGCTCCTCCTTTTCCGTAACCCTCCCCAGCACTCTGGCTGTGAGGAGGTGAGTGTTGCCTCTGTTACCTTGGCTTCATACAGGCTGCCGTGGAGTGGGGGGTGGGGAGGGTGGGGTGTCCCCTCTGATCACCTTAGTGCAAGGTGGAACTGAGACCATTTGCTGTGAAGAAGCCTGGGTGTGTCTGCTGGAGGACAAGAGGCCACATGAGAAGATTAAGATCCTAAAATGACACGCTGAAGCACAGCAATGTAATGTAAAATTCTTAAGAGTAGCTTGTTATTTTCTACTAAATTTTTTTCTTTAGAATTATTTATATATTTAGAGTACAAGTTTTTTTTCTATTTTGTAAAAAGAATCTCTCTCCATTATGGTTCTTTTCTTTATGGCATTATGATACAGAAGTTTTATTTCATTTTTAGGTGTTCACATCTATTATTAATTTCCTTTACATCTCTTGAGATTTTGTTTCTTAATTAAGCAGGTTCTTTCCAAAGATTTACTTTAATCTTATTTTGTAAACAAACAAGCAAGAAAAAAAAAAAATCCCCTAAAAAACAATGTAATCGACTAAATGATGGTAACTGCAGAAGAGCGAGCTAGGAGTTTGAAATAGTTGTCTCTATGCATGGGCTAGAGTGAGGAGGGCCTGGCAGAACAGTGCTGCCTTTCTACTGGGACTCTCCCTCACGGCTCTGCCTGAAAGCTACACTGGTGGAATGTCCTGGACCTGACCACTTTCTTACTACCCTCGCTTCGCCAGTCTGATCAAGACCCCTGGTGGTTCAGATGGTAAAGAATCTGCCTGCACTGCAGGAGACCTGGGTTTGATCCCTGGATTGGGAAAATCCCCTGGAGAAGGGAATTACTCCAATATTCTTGCCTGGAGAATTCCATGGACAGAGGAGCCTGGTGGGCTACAGTTCATGGGGTCACAAACAGTCAGACACGACTGAGAGACTAACACTGTCCCACTTTGCCTCATCTCTGGCCGAACCCCAACAGCCAGCCCCTTGGTGCATGCTTCCTGCGTACCCCCATTTCAATTGTCTTCTGCTGCGAAATAAACCACTTCAAAACCAGTGTATTAAATCTCACAGTTCTTTGGTTTTCCTGAGCTGAGTGAGGTGGTTCCTCACTGTATGTGATGTTGCTGGGGCTCTGGGCATCTGTGGGCTCAGCTGGATGGAATGAACATCCAGGTGGCTCCTCAACCTGACAGGCAGTTGGCTGGGCCCCAGCTGTGACTGTGGGCTCAATTCTCCTCCAATAGGGCACCTCCACAGAGCTTCCAAGAGGAAGGCAGTAGAAGATGGGAGTCTTCTTAAGGCCTGGGGTTTTTGGTCTCAGAATATCCATCCCACTGCCTGCTAATGGTGCAAGCAGTCACAAGGGCAGCCCAGACTCAAGGGGAGTAGAGGAACCACTGGGGATCATCTGGGGAGACCAACTACCGTGATCTCCTTCAATTTTCCAGTTTCCAGAGACATCTTATAAAAGCAAAAGACATCACTCCCCTGCTGAAATCTACAATGCCATCAACATGCTCACTATATGTAATGCTAATACCCTGCCCCTCACACCTCTGCCCTCCCCATGTGGTCTGTTTTCCCAGCATCCCTAATTCACCACGCCTCGGAGCCTCTGTACTTGCTGTTCCATTATGCTAACAGTTTTCCTCCCAGCGTTCAGTTGGCTACTCTGCTGCTCTCCTCACTGCTGTCACCTTCTGGACACCTGATGCTGTTGATTTGTTCATGTTTTGGGTCTCCACTAGAATGCAAGGTGGAGGTGCAGGTGGAACCTTTCTCTTCCCTCTCCTATACTCACTCCTAACACCTAGAAAAGCACTGACCACAGGGATGACATACCATAAACATACTCTACTCTGTGGTTAACTGAATTTTGCTTTTCTGGCAGCTGAGATGGTAAAGAATCTGCCTGCAATGCAGGAGACCCAAGTTCGAATTCTGGGTCGGGAAGATCCCCTAGAGAAGGGAATGGCTACCCACTCCAGTATTCTTGCCTGGAGAATCCCATGGACAGAAGAGCCTAGCAGGGATACAGTCCATGGGATCACAAAGAGTTGGACACAACTGAGCAACTAACACTTTTAAACTAACATTTCCCTAAATCTTGGGCATCCACTACTTTGAGAAATACACAAATTAATTCTAAATTAATTCAAATTAATTCTAGGAAAAACTACAGTGGTATCTGGCAGACAGATCCAATAATATATCAGTCCTACATACTCAATAGCAAATAGTTCCACCTTCCTAATAAAAGCCAACAGCTGCTTTTCTGTACAGGGCAGCTGCTGCAAAGCCCAGCTCCTGATGGTCTGTAATCAATCTGTCCCATGCACGTGGGGACCTCAGGAAACTCGTAAGACCCACTCTGGACAGAAGCCACGGGAGTGCTGCCTTTGGAATTTTAATGCATTTCTGGTGTCAGATGTCCCTCATTAATTCACTGCATTTAATTAGGGGGCTAAACAGGAATCCCTAAACTCTGCTTTCTCAGTGGTTCCTGAGAACCCACTTCGGTCCAAGGGTATCAACCAAAGTGAATCCACATTTATCCAGGAAGCAGGTGCATGCTGAGGGCAGAATTCTTACAGACACACATCCCACATGTGTCAAAGACAAATCTAAGTTTAAGACAAAATTAATAAAGCCTGTTTATTTAGAAACTTGCTGCAAGGGAACTCCTGCCGTCGTCTTCGCTTCCGCAGGGGTTCAAAAGTGTCAGGGGGTACATTTTATTGCGTAAAACTGAGATCTGTTTAGTTGCTCAGTCGTGTCCAACTCTTTGCCACCCTATGGACTGCAGCACACCAGGTGTCCCTATCCCTATCTCCTGGAGTTTGCTCAAACTCGTGTGCAGAGTCGATGATGCCATCCAACCATCTCCAGGCTTTGTTGCCCCCTTCTCTTCCTGCCCTGTCTTCCCCAGCATCAGAGTCTTTTCCAATGAGTCGGCTCTTAGCATCAGGTGGCCCAAGTATTGGAGCTTCAGCTTTAGCATCAGTCCTTCCAATGAATATTCACAGTTGCTGTCCTTCAGGATTGACTGGTTTGATCTCCTTGCGGTCCAAGGAACTCTCAGCACCAGTTGGAAAGCATGAGTTCTTTAGTGATCAGCCTTCTTCATGGTCCAACTCTCACGTATATACACGACTACTGGGAAAACCACAGCTGATCTTTTTCTGATCTTTATATTTATACAAAGATCTTTATACTGATCTTTGTCGGTGAAGATCTCTTTTATATGCTGTCTAGATGTATACTAATGTAGTTTCCAATTGGAAAACGTTCTGATAGGGCAGGTTTGTGGCGTGAAGGAGAGAGCAACTGATCTTCCAATGCATCTGGCCATGCTTGGTTGGCTGCAACAGGCCAAGCAAGCAGTCTGGGGACATTTCAAAAGAGGAAGGGGTGGAGGGTGTGTGGCCAGCCATTTCCTGGAACAAGTAGGGGCTGGTGGAATTCTTTTTTGCAGTCACACTGTCATCCTGGTTACTGGGGAGCAGAGGAGGTGTGTGGCTGCCAAGGCCGCATACAAACTGTGAAGTTCCTCATGTGATCACCGAATTTTATATCAGTACAATTTTGTTAGCGTTAGAAGTTATCTTAAAGTTCACTCGGTCACTCTGACCTACTATGCACTCCCCAAATACCACCCCAAATCCACTCAACAATTCGAAAGACTCATTAACAGGGTAGATCAGTGTCTAACTTGTGGCAAAGGTCAGAAGCAGAATTAGTTCTCCTGAATCTCAGGACTGTAAATATAACCACGTTTCTCAAGAATAAAACAAAAAGGAAGGAAAAGGAAAAGAAAGTCAGTGGCAACATGAACCAGTTCCAGCTGGGCCTATGGTGCTCATGTTTCTTTATTATTTTTAATAGACAGTTTTTATTGGGCTGCATGGGGTCTTCATGGCAGCACGTGGATCTTCACTGAGGAGCACTGAGCTCTCCAGTTGTGGTGGCTGGGCTTCAGAGTGCTGGGCTCAGTTGCTCTGAGGCATGTGGGATCTTGGCTCCCCAACCAGGGATTGAACCTGCATCCCCTGCATTGCAAGGTGGATTCGTAACCACTGGACCACCAGGCAAGACCCAACTCTTGCTTCTTTAGTGAGAGATCCGGGATACTGTTCTGGGGCTCAGAGGGAGCCAGCACTGGGGGAAGGGTGATACGTCTCTGGTCCAGTTCGGTCAACTCTCCACAGATCTACTTCCAACCAAGGAACATGAGGGAAAAGAGGGTGAGCGGGAGGGCGTCTGGAAAAAGAAAGTGCTTATGTTTTAAGGAGACCATGGAAGTGACAGCCCATATTCTGCCGTGCAACATGGGTGGGGTCTTTTTTTGGTGTGTGGGAAACTTATACATCTTAACCCCACTAACTGAATGTCATATAATAATCTCTTTTGACCCTACGGCCCTCCTTCCACTATTTTATCCTATAGAATCAAGGTATTTAGGGAAGAAAAAAATTACATGTTTAAAAAGACATATTAACTTTTTAATAAATGCAAAAAATTGGAAATACCTGAAGTACCCAACAACAGGATGTCAGGAAACATGGTGGAAGCCTTTGAAGTAGCTTTCCTCCCTCTCGTTACTGGGTGTTCCATCTGCCCATCCACCCCCATCCCTTTCTTGGTTGTCTCCACCGTCCATTCTCTTTAAGCCACTTCACAATGATTGACCTTGAGGGAAATTGACAGTGAAGATGATTCTTGTGCAGAGAAATGCAGATTTCATCCAGTGGAATTTAACTGATGGTGAATTAGCTCTGTGGATACTGGCCAATTCTGTCCGTCTTGTATCTATTAAAGAAATTCATTTCAGGATTCCTACTTGGCTTATTACTAAAACATCTTACTGAGTCTCCAATTAATTAACAACTACAATCTTTAACATGTTCATTTCGTACTTGAATCATGATTTTACTTTCCAATGAAGTTTATCCTTTAACAAAATGGTTAAGGGAAATTCCCCAGCAGACTGGTGATGAGAACTCAGCAATTTTACTACCAGGGCCCAGGTTTGATCCCTGGTCAACTGGAAAACTAAGATCCCACAAGCTGTGTGGCATGGCCAAATAAAAAAACAAAAAAACTCCAAGGTGGTTAAACTTAGTATAGTCATTTGATTTTATTTACAGCCCTCTTAAAATAGTTACAAAGACTTTGTAGCAACATGGACACATATTCCTGATCAAAAACATTCAGTAGGGAAAAAAACCAGAATGCAAAATTTGTGCTAGGTTGTAATTAAAACTCAAAATGACAACTCCCTAGGGAAATAGAGGGGAAAGAACTGAAACCTGATTTGTTAAGAGTTGTAGAATCTCGGGAGATTTTTTAAAAATCTTCACTTCTTGTTATTCTGTTCTCTGCTATACATTAAAAGAAACAAAGAGCCTGTGTGAGTTTTTTCTTGCTCAAATTGCCACTGTAACAAACTGCCACAAATTTAGTGGCTTAAAATAACACAGATTTGGGTTATAATAACACAGATATATCATCTTACTGCTCTAGAGGTTAGAAGTCCAAAATGGGTCTCACAGGACTAAAACCAACTGTTGGTGGGGTTGGTTCCTTCAAGCCCTGGGGAGGATTTTCTCACCTTTTCCAGCTCCTAGAGCCCACGGCCATTTCTCAGCTTGTGGTCCCTGCCTACATTTTCAAAGCCAGCAGTGCAGTATCTTCAGATGTCTTTGTTCTCACATCTCTGACTCATTTAAGGACCCATGTGATTACACTGGATCCTCCTACACAATACAGGACAATCTCCCCATATCTAGGTTCTTCCTGTAACCACATCTGCAAAATCCCTTTTGCCACTTAAGGTACTCATGAGCTGTGGGAATCAGAATGTGGACATCTTTGGCGTCCATGGTTCTTCTGCCTGTCACGGGTAACTGACCTCGATCCAGAGGATTTCTTTCATCTTGAAGTTCAATGAGAACTAAAGTTTCCCGATGTGTCTGAGTACAAGGAGATATAGCCTAAGATGATACTGAAATTAAACTCTGCAACAGGCAACACTCTAGTAGAAAAAATTTAAACAATTGTTGCCTCTGAGGGTGGGATGGGGACTGGCTAGGAAAGGGAACAGGGGAACTTTCTGAGAGTGATACTCTATATTTTGATAGGTTTTTAAGTGTAAACAAATACTAAATCCTAATGATATCGAGGGGATACTGCAGTGATGTTTGCCATTTATTCTGAAACGTGACTAAAGGGACAGGTGAGTAAATAAATGATAAATAGGTGTACAGTAACATGTTCATGGTACAATTTAGGTGGTGAGTATATGGGTGTTCACGATAAAAATCTTTTGTTGTTTGGCTTTTTTAAAAATAAAAGAACTATGGGGGATAGAAGACATAACCCTGAAATAATATTCTGGTGATTTAAATTAATAAAGGGTGGGAATTCTTTGGCAGGCCAGTGGTTAGGACTCTGCTCTCTCTCTGCCAAGGGCCCAGGTTTGATTCCTGGTTGGGGAACTAAACTCCCATAAGCCATGTGGTGTGGTCAGATTAACAAACAAACAGATAAACTGATAAATGGATGGCTGGATGGATTTGAAAAATCATTAAGCAAGTCCTTGAACCACCTATTTAAAATCAAAGGCTCTTAACCAGGGAAGTCTTGGAAGGTGTCTAGAAAGGAGTGGGACACCACAATTTTTGATGTCCATGATAGGGGAGGAGGGGAATATTACTTAGCATATATAAGGCAGGGCCAGGGAAGCTACTGCAAGCACTCAAACTGTCCACTTGACAAAAACCTCCACACCAGGCTTCACCAAGGAACACCTGCTTAAAACCCAAGTCTCCCCTTTGTAACATTTCATCCATTTGCTGGCAGCACATCTCCAAAAGGGTTGTGGCTCAGTTCACCTGTTGGCACATCCCTGAGTTCTCGGCTACCCCAGGAAACCCAGCACAGAGCTCTACCTAGACTTCACTTTTAATGAACGTCTGATGATGGGCGAGGGGGAGACTCCCTGACCATCTCAGCCTCACCTCCATAGTTCACTCCCTCCCACCCCCGCCAAAGACCACTGGGGCAGGATGTTCCCGCTGCAGTTCTGCTAAGACACAGCCTCCGACACTACACCCCCACCGTCACACCCCCAACCCCATTCTCTCGCTCAAAAGGGCAGGGGAAGGTGCCTGAAAGTAACCACCATCACACAGAGCTGAGAAAAGCCAGCATAAAGCACTTTTATTGCAATAATAAAACTTGAAACTCATGTGTAGTGCAGGGGGTGGGGGTAGGCTGGGGGAGTAGGCAGCAATTTCTCTCACCAAATCACTACACAGGACAGCAAAGGGGTGAGAGGGGGCATGGAGAAGCCAGGAAACTCTGAGATCAGCAGGGGGAGCTGAGCATCAAAAAACAGGAGATGCTGAAGCTGTGATGACCAGCATCATTTTCTTAAGACAACACTCAAGGATTTGTCATGATGGCTGGGCTTTCATGGGTGTTAAGTGTCTACAAACAGCACCTTCAATTTAACTTTCGATTAAAGTTCTTAAAATTTAGGAAGTAGAGCTTGGATAGCTATGCAATTACAAAAATCCTGGATATCCATTAGAAAAACCACAGGATGGAAAAAAAAAGGCCAGGCCATGAAGGTTTCAGAGGTCCCTGCTGGCCTGGGGAACAGACATCTGCAATGTCCAACATCTCAGTGAAAACGATCTGCTTTCAAAAGGCAGAGGGTCTACGAGGAGGGTGAGGGTGGGGCAGTGGAGGCAAAGGCTCTCCCGCTTCCCACTGCGGTTTTGGGTAGGGCTTTCAATTCAACCCGAGGACGTCTCTCAACTTGGAGAGTAATTCAGCCCTCAAAAGCGCCTCGAATCTGCTATGGCTTTGCAGCGCAGCAGCAAGAACGTTTAATATATAATAGATAAAACTTTTATCCAAAAAAATAAAATAAAATAAAGATTCTTGCACCCCCCCCCCCACACCAATTCCTAGTCTAAAGTTAACCCATTACTTGTGCTGTTAATACTTGACTAATACTTAATTGGAAACCTAGATCCAAAGGACTGAAACTCAATCTTCACCCCAAAACAAAAACAAACTGAGTAATTTGAGGTTTATGGCATACAGTTCAGGTCAACACACATACGAGGAGAAGGGAAGAGCAAAGCCGGTGACAGAACACATTCAGTCTGGGAAGATGCTTATACAAAGAGTGTAGTGGAACGTCGGGAAGAGCTCCACACGGACTCGCTGTGTGCGTCTGGTGGCGCCAGATCCTTCTGTGGCACATCTGTTGGGGACAGAAAACCCATAAGTCCCAGCAGCTCGATGCTTTCTGTGTGGGGAAGGGACCGCCACAGGCTGTTGCCACACCATGTCCCTTCCCCAACAGCTGTGAGGTCAGATCTGCCTTCATCCCTCTGCTCCAGCTGGGAAGGACCCACTGGGCTCAGGCTAGGTTCCCAGGTGAGCAGCCTCCTTCCTGTACACCTTAGTGGTGTTTTTTAAACCTAAGGTTACATCTATGTTGCTGAGGACAGCAGGAGGGGCAGAGCCCACCAATATGGCTGACAATTCAGATCCCCATTATCAGTGGGTCTCCAACCTGGGGGCTTTAAAAAAACCTGAAGGCTTGGACCCCACATCCAGTGACAGCAGGTAACTGGTCTGGGAGTGGCCTGGGCATCAAGAGTCTTAAAGCTCCCCAGAGACTTTAACATGCACAGCCCTAAGCCGATTTTTCCTCGTGTCAAACAGATTGAGAAAATATCTAGTCTTCATTCACTCACTCGAACCTGACTTTTTGGGTCTGCCCTTGAGCTTTCCCTCAAGACCTTTGCAAGAAGCTCTGAACTGTTCTATAGCAGTTTTGGGGGGAGGTTGAGGCCAGGGTGAATCATAGCCATTCAGCCCTCTCTCCCCTCCTTCCCTTTCCTGTCCTTCCAGATTTACAGAAAGCCTATTCCCAAATCAGGATAACTCCAGGGCTCCCTTTGGTACATTTATGTTCAAAGGACTCAGCCTTCTAGGGCAGGGACGAGCTCTATCAAGTGTCAGAGTTTCCTCCTGGAAGGAATGACAAGTGAAAAAGCCGGAGCCCTCAAACCTGACCAGGCACGGATGACCCAGGTGTTTAGGGATCAAACCACCAAGAGGAAATAGCTAAAAAAAAAAAAAAAAAAAAAAAAGCTCCTCTACCTCAAGACAAAGTACTCCATAACATGCTGGCAGCCACTTACTACTGTTTTCACCTGGCTATGGCCTTCTGGTTCCAGGAGCACAAGGGGAGCAAATGCAGAGATCTGGGGTCACATGGAGGAGAAAGGCACAGCAACCCACTCCAGTATTCTTGTCTACAGAATCCCCTGGACAGAGGAGCTTAGCGGGCTATGGTCCATAGGGTCGCAGAGTTGGACACAAATGAAGTGACTTAGCATGCATGCATGAGGTCATGTGGAAAGATGTCAGTGTTCACATGTTTTATGATTCTACTACTCATATGAAAAGTAAGTGCTATTAGAATATTGAGTTGGCTTACCTAGAAATAAGGGAAGAGGAAGGAAAACAAGTCCAGGAAGGGGAAGCAGGAAAGGGTTCTGTCCTAATCTGTCTCTGTCTGGATGTGACCTTGAGTAAGGCCTCTTTCTCTGGGCCCCAGTCTCACTTGTTGGACAGAAAGGCTCACTCAGGTCCCTAAGATCCTCTCCGGGATTGTCTGAGAACATCCTTCATACTTCATAAGCATCCTGGGCCTCATCTTTAAACCCACTGATAACAAGCTGGCCTACTGTCCTTGCGTGTCCTGGGCTTGCTCCCTGAGGCAGGTGGCCCAGGTGGTGATGTCCCATTCATACCTTTCTAACAGGCAGTGAGAGGATGTGTGAATGAGGGAGCTGCACAAACTCAGCAGGGCAAGCAAAGTCATCACCAATCTTATTTCTAAAGAACTGAAATGCTGGCACTAAAAATTTGGTCTATATTTCCAGTTCCCAACCCAGTTTTAGTTTGTAAGTTACATATAAAAATACTTCACTTCAACAGCTACTATCAGCTGCCCCATCCCCCTGAGTTCTTTCAAGAGCACATACCGTCCCTTTCCAAGGTATAAACTTGTAACAAAACTCAAAGTATGGCTGATGGAGGAAGAATATAAAGGAAAACATCCCGAGGCATCAAGGTTCTTTCTGATGCCCATCAAGCACTGGGCATGACTCGGGAGGAGCAAAGGTAGTTAGAGAAAGGTTCTTTAGTATTAAGTTCCTTACCCAAGAATGGGGAGCTCAGGGAGGCCGCCACTCCTGTCATTCCAGTTTTAGAAGTTCCACGTCAAAGATGAGAGTGGCATTTGGTGGGATGATGCCTGGGTGCCCAGTGGCACCGTAGGCATAGTCTGGGGAGATAGTCAGCTTGGCTCTCTGACCCACGCTCATCTGTGAAAAGAGCAAGGAAGAATGGCAGTGCTGGATGCACTCCCCAGCTGTTCCCTCAAGAAGCAGAGCTGTTGACTGGGTGCTCCTTGGCCAGGATGGTGTGACTAGGACATTCTGGTGACTGCATGGCTGCCTGGGCACTGGGCACCCTTTGTGAGGACGTGGAGGCAGGCAGACAGGCTGGATGAGCCCTCCATCTGGCTCCAAGGACTTGATAACTGATAAAAATCCCTCTTGACTCCCAGAATTACCAGGCTCTCAATCCTTCTGTCCTGGTCCCACTAATCCGACTCTGGGCAGCCAACACTATAGACGTGTCACCACCTAAGCCCTCCAGTGGCTTGTCACTAGAAGCATCTATACTATTGCAAAAGGAGTGCTTTGAACAAAACTTTACTTTAGAAGAAAACACACAGAAAGTAATATTTAAGGCAGGCTACTTTTCTGCAATCTCTATATTTATACTCCAGAAATGCAGAAAAAGTAAAACAAGCAATAAGATTTTCTGGGGGTACCAAGTACCATGTACCAATTGTATGAAAATAGCATGCTACCAATTATACAAAAAAGAAAAGTATTTATACATAGTTGTACCTGCCTGTATAAACATGAAAACATTTTTGGAAGAACACAAATAACACTAGCACTTTTCTATGGGGAGAGCAGAGGATGGCGAGAAAATTTTCACTTTTTAAAATGTATTTGTAGCTTTTTCATTTTCTCATCAAACACAAAATGTCTATTTTCCGAACAGTGAGCAGGTTCTCTGCTCTATCCCCACTCTTAACCTATCTCTTTTAAGTCTCCATGTCTATTTCCTCTCACCAAATAGAACTGGAGATTTAACCAGTGTGGATAGAGGGATTTCTGTCTCTTTTTCAGAATATGCTTTACTCTACATCCTTTGTAAAAGATCTCTGATTTATCTCCAAATAAATGGCTTAACCGGAGAAGGCAATGGCAACCCACTTCAGTACTCTTGCCTGGAAAATCCCATGGACAGAGGAGGATGGTAGGCTGAAGTCCATGGGGTCGCTAAGAGTTGGACACGACTGAGCGACTTCACTTTCACTTTTCACCTTCATGCGTTGGAGAAGGAAAGGGCAACCCACTTCAGTGTTCTTGCCTGGAGAATCCCAGGGACGGGGGAGCCTGGTGGGCTGCTGTCTATGGGGTCATGCAGAGTCAGACACAACTGAGGCGACTTAGCAGCAGCAGCAGCAACAAACGGCTTAACTTTCAGAAACTGCCTTTCCCAAGGGTCTAGATTCTTGCTCCTGCCTGACTAGACGTTGGCAGTACAAACAGAGGATCTCTGTAGCTCCCTTTCCTTTGGATGCCTCTCCAACTACACGCGTACCTCTCCACGTGTACACACCCGGCTCTCTGACCCAGTCCAAGTGATGGTGACTCAAGAGAAAGCTGCAGGCTTCTTTCCTACAGCACCCTTCAGAAACTGGGACATGCTGGACCAAAGCGGCAAGGACAGTTGAAAGCATATGGTTTAATCTAATAAAATTCAAAGCAATGATATCCTTTTACCCAGCAATTCCACTTCCAGAATCTGCTAGCAACTCAAATGCCCACTCCAAGGGGTGTGGTTTCACAGTGCAGCTGTACCATTCTTCTTAGCCTCTAGAAAGAAAACAGTGGCCTTAACTATACTAACATGGAAAGACGTCCAAGACACATGGTTAGATGAAAAAAGCAAGTTGCCAAAATAGTATATGTGCCAGGACTGAAGACCTATAAGCACAGAAAACTGGAACAATATCAAAAGAACAGGAGAAGGGGCAAAAGACAACCTTCTTCCTGTGCTTTTAACGTATGTCCTAAAGAAATATTATATGGAGGAGTTCATGCTCTATGCAGGTCTCAGACCACCCAGACTTCCCACAAGCAACACCGCTGTGACTGACTCAAAGCAGCCTGGCTGCAGGGGGAGACTGGGCATCCCCCTAACACTTCATCAGGCCTTACCAGCCTGGGATGGGAAGTAGGCTGATAACACTAGCTCAGTGGCAGCGATGGCTCCTGGGACACACAACACAATGATTGTTCCAGTGCTGGAACAGCCACAGAAGATGAGCCATGGGGTGGACAATGGTTGGCATGGGAGATGGGGGGTGAGCTACAGAGCCAAGAGCCTATCAGACGTCTGGGGTGGGAGACAGGACAGAAAGGTACAGTTGGAGAGGTTTCCAAAAGGAAGTAAGCCACAAAGATCCTCTCCGTTTTCTATTGCCGACTCCCAGCCAGGAAGGAACAAAGATCTAGACACCTAAGAAAAGCAGTTTCTGAAAGTTTAAGCAGTTTATTTGGAGGTAAATCAGTGATATTTTATAGAGGATGTAAAGTGTATTCTGAAAAACAGAAATCCCTCTATCCACATTGGTTAAATCTCCACTTTGCTTTGGTGAGAGGAAATAGACTAATTATCCACCATGGCAGAGCCTGATTATAAAGCTCCCTGGGTTGTAGGCCACAATAAACATCCCTTTACCTGGTTAGTGCCAAGAAAAAAACTCCTGGGCTTAGCGCAAGGATCGAATCCAACTGAAATTTGGCAACCCTGGATCCCTTATTGTCTACTGGGAATTTCATAGAGTTGGCAGAACAAAAGCTGTTTACACAAATGGGGAGGGGAGAAGTGAAGAAATAGACTTAAGACAAACAAAATGACTTTCTCTGTGAGCCTGACCTCTCAGAAGTGGTCTGACACAACATGGTCAATAATAAGACAAATACAAATTAGAACCACACCAAGATAGTAGTTTCACTCATTGTGTCCTGAAGCCAAAAGTTTTTAACAACACACTGTGCTGGAAGGGCTGGGAGGAGCAGGCACCTTCATAGCCCACTGGTGGCAATTCAGTGTAATCCCTACAGATGGCAACATGGCAGTATGTCAAAATCCAGTGCACACAGCTACTGAACCACTCGGTCTACTTCCAAGAACCTGCCTGTGGGAACCCCTGCACAAATGCAAAATAAAGTCCATTCAAGATTAATCACTGCAGTGCTGTTTATAATACTGAAATACTGGGAATGACCCAAATGGCCATCAAGAGTGTCCTGGTCAAATAAACTCTAGTACACTCACCTAAGGGGATACAGACATAAGCTCCTTTTACTGTGTTTCACAGACACTATGTTTTTCACAAATTGAAGGTTTGTGGCAACCCTGGGTGGAATAAGCTTACCTGTGCCTTTTCCCTCAGCATTTGCTCACCTCATGTCTGTGTGTCACGTTTTGGTAATTCACGCAGTATTTTGAACCTTTTCATCACTACATTTGTATAGCAATATGCGGTCTTTGATTTGCTACCACAAAAAGATTATGACTCGGTGAAGGCTCAAATGTTAGTTAGCATTTTTTAGCAATGAAGTATTTTTTTAATTAAGGCACATACATTTGATCCTTGAACAACACAGGTTTGAACTCCATGAGTCCACTTACATGTCAGTGTTTTTCAACACTGAACACTACATGATCCATGGTTGGCTGAGTCCCTGGATGAGGAATTTCAGGCACAGAGCACCAGCTGTGAAAGTTATGTACGGATTTTTAACTGTTCAGGGGGCAGGGAGGTGGGGTTTGGTGTCCCTACCCTGCACTGCTCAAGGATCATCTGTCCATTGTTTTTTAGGCATAAATAAACTATAGTGTAAACATAATTTTAATATGCACTGGGAAACCAAAACATTCACGTGACTCACTTTACTGCAAGATTTGCTTTATTGTGGTGGCCTGAAACCAAGCCTGCAATACTTCCAAGATCTGCCTACACTATGAAGCTCTATGAGGAGAGCTTCCTTCTCTTTTATGTCCTGGTATATCAAGTATCAGAGATTGATTAAGTGCAAAAGAAAAGAGCAGAACAGTGTGTGTATGTGTGTGTGTATGTGTCTAAAAGAAGGGGTGAGGGGGGGGACTTACAGAAATTCTACAAAAAACATTAATAAAAGGAGCTACCTGGGTGAGGGAGCTAGCAATGAAATTTTTCCTACGCATAAACATAATTTAAGAAGTAGACACTAAAAAAACAACAACAACAAAAAAAGAGAGCATACCTGGGCAACCCCTTCTTCCCAGCCTCGGATCACCTCCTGCTTGCCCAGCACAAACTTGAAGGGCTTGTTTCTGTCCCGGGAGGAATCGAATTTCTTTCCATCTTCAAGCATCCCTGTGGAAAAGGGCAGTTGTAACATGAGTAACAAGGAGGAATGACATGAGGGAAGTGAGAGCCAGCAGGAGAGTGCCTGTCCTAGAGGCCAGCACTGGAAGACCTGGTGGGGTGTCCTAGGATTTCCTGTGTCCTCAGTGGGCCTCTGAGGAGCTGAGGTAGTCCCTCTATTCCAGGCTAGTGAATGTTCTTCCCCAACTCAAAGCAGGAAGTTGATACCAGAGGCAGGCTATCTACCTTGTTCTGGAGAATGGGGAAGCAGACACACTCCTGGCAGGAATTCCCAGCACTCTGGATTTCCTTCCAGACTGAGAGCAACTGTGGGCCCTTTAAGCACACACAGTAGCTCGCAGTCACTCTATGTGCAAGCCAGATTCCTCCTTCAATTCACCCATCTTTTATAGAAAGTGGGTAGTGTCAGAACTTAATTGAACTATAGGATACTAGCTGGTACTGGAGAAGGAGCATTGGAAAAGACACCAAAAACCTTTCACTGGTAAACTGTCAAAAACTCTGGTTGAACTGTGGGCTTCTAATCTGAGTCAGAGACTGGGCAAGGTACTTCACACACATGAACTTATTCAATCCTTCCCACAGCAAAGGATTCCTGTCCCCACTTCACAGAAGAAGTAACTGAGGCAGAGAGAAGTGAAGTAATGTGGTAAGGCATTAAAGCTAGGCTATAAATCCAAAAACCATTTTCATTCTACCATTCCAGTTTCTCATAAGCCAGACAACCCATACTGGAAACTTCCACTAAAAGGGGGCATTTCAGAGATGGAAATGCCAGGGGATGAGTGTCATGACAAAAGACCAAGGGATACCTGCAACTCCTTGCTCACAAAAGACCAGCACATGGGTTTCTCCAGAAGCCAGTGTCAGCCAATTGTGATAGCTGTCACTGAGGTCTTGAAAACACTCACACCTTCATCCCAGACTGGAAGGGTCCAGCCCGTTGTTGACATATAACTAACACAATACTGATTTCATACGGAGGTGGAGGCGGGGCAACCACTATGGTTCTAAGCAACCCTCTAAAGACCCAGCAAAACACAGAATTCTGCTGTATTTGTATGTTTTCAGAGGTGGAGGGAAATTCCAACCTAAAAAACAGTGTCAACACTGGTAGGTGGAATGGGGAAGCAGAGATCAATTGCCAGCTTTATCACAGTCACCAGACTTTCTGTATTTTGACAAAATAGGAAAATGGGGAGTCATGGGGACAGTAACTACTGTCCTAACAGAGGAGGAGAAGGGACAAATGTCCTAGGGCAGAGTGGGTGATGATACTGCCTGAAGCTGGGAGCTGAGGACTGAAAGGGAGACACAAAGATGGACACAAAGTGACCTGTTAAGTCACTGTAAAGCTAGGAACTCAACACCCTAGAACTAACAAGTTCGGGTGTACATGTAGCTCATCTCTTTACCAGAACACAATCACTATCTGATCAAAGAAATGATAAAAAAGTAGTTTTCTATAAATGACAAACTGGGAGAAAACTAGATCTCCACTCTCCATAATACTCACCATAGATGTTCCCTCTAGCCCATTTCAAGCTCTTCACACACTGATCCTACCCCAAATGAACTCAGCATCAAGGGTGAGAGCAGGCAACGAGAAGCTAGGCATCTCAGAATCCTTTCTCTTTTTCAGGAGCCTTTCCATCCATCTGCCAGAGACTGCTTATAACAAATGAGGAAACCAACTCCAAGGCTATAATTTGCAGGATGCTGAAGGAGGTTATGCAAAAGAGGAAGCAATGTCCATTAAGAAGCAGCAATGAATGTGCATATGATGCTTTCTCGAGTGGGAATTAGGTTTGTCAGTACTGAATGCAGAATATAAGAGAAATTATGATTATCAAAAGTTATTAATAGTTTTGGCCAAGATGGAGGAAAAGGATCAGATTTACCCTTCGATCTAATCAACCAAAAACTGAAACAAAACGACACCAGACAAACCAACCACAGGAAAAAAAAGAAAAAGAAACTGAATGAAACCAAAAAGAGGCCAGACTACAGTTACAACAATGAAGACACTGGACTTTGCAATTAAAGCCTGTGATCCCAGAGAAATAAAACTAACAAGGCGAGAGCTGTGATGTCCCCCCAGCTTATATCCTTGGGAGCTTCCGAGGGAAGAGAACAGAACGGAGTCTACAGGACACACAGCAGGGAGGGGAAGCGCTGTAAAAGAAGCTCTCCAGATTTACAGAGTCCCCCATAAGTACTCACCACAGTACTAATCAATGCACATGGCCTGAGGACACCGCTCACGCCCTGGAAAAGAACCCATCCAAAAGGTTTACAAGGAACAGTGCTCAGAGCCTACACAGGACTGGGCTCAGTACTGGTTCCCACCAGCTGAACTGAAAAATGTCATGGTTCATGAGGCATGGCATAGGATCTCTGGGAAGATCTCGCCTCAGCAGTGAGGAATAATCAGCCCCCACCTGAGCGCTGCTCTGGAGGACCCACCTAACAAATCATAAAAGCAAGACTGCAGAGGATCAAACTGCTTCCAAGTAACTCAAGTGTTTACACATAAAAAGCTCAAGAAGATTTTTAGGAATAAAATATCCAGCACCCCAAAAGGTAAAATTCACAATGTCTAACATTCAAAGATGGTTGTTGTTCGGTTGCCAAGTCATGCTCAACTCTTTGCAACCCCATGGACTGCAGCACACCAGGCCTCCCTGTCCATCACAATCTCCCGGAGTTTGCCCAAGTTCATGTCCATTACTTCGATGATGCCATCCAACCATCTCATCCTCTGTCGCTCTCTTCTCCTTCTGCCTTCAATCTTTCCCAGCATCAGGCAGTCTTTTCCAGTGAGTCAGCTCACTGCATCAGGTGGCCAAAGGATTGGAGCTTCAGCATCAGTCCTTCCAATGAATATTCAGGGTTGGTTTCCTTTAGGATTGACTGGTTTGATCTCCTTGCTGTCCAAGGGACTCTCAAGAGTCTTCTCCAACAGCCCAATTCAAAAGCATCAATTCTTCGGCATTCAGCCTTCTTTATGGTTCAACTCTCACATCTACACGCAACTACTGAAAAGATCATCAAGGCTACTGTAGCCTTGACTATACAAAACCTTTGCTGGCAAAGTGATGTCTTTGCTTTTTAACACACTATTTAGGTTGGTCATAGTTCTTCCAAGAAGCAATCGTCTTCTAATTTCACAGCTGCAGCCACCATCTGAACCCAAGAAGAGGAAATCTTTCACTGCTTCCACCTTTTTCCCTTCTATCTGCCATGATGTGATGGGACTGAAGTGGCTGTCTAAGGCAGCTTTATAAATAGCTGAGGAAAGAAGAAAAGCAAAAAGCAAGGGAGAAACGGAAAGGTATACCCAACTGAATGCAGAGTTCCAGAGAATAGCAAGGAGAGACAAGATGGCCTTCTTCAATGACCAATCCAAAGATTACCAAGCATGCAAAGACGCAGGAAAATATGACCCACATGCAACTAATCAATCAACTGAAACCAATCCAGAAGTGACACAGATGTTAGACTGAGCAGAGGAGTATAAGATTGAAGTCAAACTTTCAGAGGTGAAAACCGTAATGCCTGAAATGAAAAATATGCTGGGCTTAGAAGAACTGAATGGACATCCACAGGCAAAAAGTAAAAGCTTGGACCTATACTTCACATCATAATCAAATGTCAACTAAAAATCAGCTCTAAAAGAACACTAAACCTATGAAATTTCTAGATGAACTCATAGGAAAATAATCTTTGTGACTGTGAGTCACACAAAAATTTCTTAGATATGAGGTGAAAAAGCACATGCCATAAAAGGACAAAATGAACTTCATCAAAAATGAAAACTTCTGCACTTTTAAAGAATACTTTTAAGAGAATGAAAAGTCAAGCCACAAACTGGGAGAAAATCTTTACGGGACATATCTCTCATAAAAGACTTGTGTCCAGAATATGAAAAGAACCCTCAAAAAACTCAGCAAAAAAACAATTTAAAAAGGGCAAACGATATGAATCCATTCTTCACTGAAAAGGATAAAAAATGGCAAATAAGTACATGAAAATATATTCAACACTGTCATCATTAAAAAACGCAAATTAAAACCACTAGGAGGTATGACTACTATCGATTAGAATGTATCCAACTAAAAAGACTCATCATATTATGTACTGGCAGGGATACGGAGGAACTGGAATCCCCACACGCTGCTGGTGGGAATATAAAACAGAAGAGCCACTTTGGAAAACAGCTGGCAGTTGAAACACACACCCCCCATTTGACCTGGTCATTCTACTCCTGGATATTTATCCAAGAGAAATGGTGCTTTTGGCTATATAAAAATACTCATATACACAAATGCTCATAGCAGACCTACTTGTAATAACCAATAACTGCAACAATCCAAACATCTGCCAGCTGGTAAACAGGTAATATATCCATATGATAGAAAACTATTCAGCAATAAAAAGGAACGAACTACTGACTCGTGGAACAATATAACCTCAAAATAATTATGCTGAGCGAAAACCAGACAAAACAGTACACATGGTATGATTCCATTTACACAAAACTTTAGAAAAGGCAAACTAACCTATGCTGCCTATCAGTGGTTGTCAGGGATGGGAAGAAGAGGGAGGTTTCAAAGAGTAACAAAGAAACATATCGAAACTTATGAAATTGTACACATTAAACATGAATAGTTTATTTACTGGAGGTCAATTACCCCTCTATAAAACTGTTATTTTAAAAAACAGGAGAAAGGGGAAAAAGTGAGATTTACTAAAATGCTACATGCTTGCTTCCTACACCCAACCAGGCAGTGGATGGCAGGTGCTTCCTCTCTTTTGGGAAGCAGCAGGTAAAGCAGGCAAGTCAGCCTCAGCAGCTGCTCCCATTTTAACTCTGGACATCTACGTGCCAGAACCAGGAGCCCTTGAACAGTGAAGCCACCTGCCAAGTTAGTGCTGTAATTTCCTAGAGAAAACATTTCTCTCCTGAGAGAAGGCAACTGAGGTTACAGTGCAGACATGACAGCTGATACTCTTTAAGCTCCGAAGGCCATTCTTAGCAAAAACCTGGATCACCAGCATAACCTTCTATTTAAAGAACTGACTGATCCCATTTCTGATTACACACAAATCTATACCTCACAACCCAGAAATTGTCTAGGATAGCTACGTACTCTTGACGTCAAGAATTAGCTCTCGTCTTTCCCAACCAAACATGGCTCGAGATCAGACCTGGACTCAAACAGTTCTACGTCCCTGGGGCACTCAGCTCAACCCCTGGCACTCATGAGCACTTTAGGATCTGCTTCATTTGCACAATTTTTAAGAACTAGCAGGACAACCACAAGGCTTTGGACCTCTTCCCTATGTGATAAAAAGAATCTGAGGGGTAATCCCAGCCAGAATGGCAGTTTTTTACACTCAGCACCTTTAAATTCCTCGGCAAACTCCGGGCTCTCCAGTTAAAAGCACAAGACCACGGAAGGAGCAAAAGCTATGGCTGCCTGTAAAGTCAAGTCAAGTCACTTAGTTGTGTCCGACTCTTTGTGACCCCATGGACTGCAGCCCACCAGGCTCCTCAGTCCATGGGATTCTCCAGACAAGAATACTGGAGTGGGTTGACCATTTCCTTCTCCAGGGGATCTTCCCGACCCAGGGATCGAACCCAGGTCTCCCGCATTGGAGGCAGATGCTTTAACCTCTGAGCCACCAGGGAAGCCATGGCTGCCTGGGGGACTGTTAAATTGGCCCCTGGCTGCAATGCAGTTGATGTCACCTTCACCTGGGTCTACTCCCAAGCCGTTTTAGCTGTTCTTTGGGGAAGAATCAAACTCAGATCCCTGGAGAGGGAGCAAGAGGGCTTTAAAAAAAAGAGAGAGCATATGCATGATAGTGGGGAAGTCTCCAGGTCCTCTCCTGGCAGGATCCCGCTCACAGCATGGCTTTCTGCTGCCTGTCTGTTATGGAGGGCTCTTTTTTTGCTCAAAAGGAACCAGGAGAGGCAGACCTGGGCAGCAGCTGCTAAGCAAAGGCCCCTTGGACTGTTTCCAGATGCTTGGCCCATATCACAGAAGCAGTGGTTAAGACCCAAGGCCAGGGAATTCCCTGGTGGTCCAGTGGTTAAGGATCTGACTCTCGCTGCCAAGGGCCTGGGTTCAATCCCTAGTCAGCAAAGATCCAGCATGGCACGCAGCCAAAAAATAAAAATACATAAATAATACATTAAAAAGAAAATAAAAATCTTAAAAAAAAAAAAAAAAAGGAGGACCCAAGGCTAGCATTTGCAGATTCTGGAGAACCCTTGGGTTATCATTTCACTTAACAGGAAAGACGACACTTCTAGCGCACTCTGCTTCATGGAAGGCAGAGTTCCCAGATACCCCCTACTGGGTAAGGGAAGATGACTTAGGAAGGCATGAATCTATGGCCTCACCACATGTTGTAGTTAAAGCTCATGATTCACAATGTGATTTTCATTAGCTGATGCATCTTTGTAGGTGGTTTTCACAAGAAACATTTTGCAGGGCCCCAAATATGCAAAGTTTTAGAACACCAACCAAAGATAAAAAAAAACCTAAACCAAACAACAAAACAGAATATCCCAAACCCCAAACTTTCAAAACTATATAAAGTTCCTGCTACTTACAGTTGCGAGAGGGAGAAAGAACTTCTACTTTTAACTTAATACCAATTAGTTTTTTAAGGAATCTGCATACTGTTCTCCAAAACAGCTAGTATCAATTTACATTCCCACCAACAGTGCAAGAGGGTTCCCTTTTCTCCACATCCTCTATTTATTGTTGGCAGACTTTTCAATGATAGCCATTCTGACAGGTATGAGATGATACCTAACTGTAGTTTTGATTTGCTTTTCTCTAACGATGAGCAATGTTGAGCATCTTTTCATGTGTTTATTAGCCATCTGTATGTCTTCTTTGCAGAACTATCTGTTTAGGCCTTCTGCCCACTTTTTGATAGTGTTGTTTGTCTTCCTGGTATTGAGTTGCCTGAGCTGCTTGTATATTTTAGAGATTAATCCTTTGTCAGTTGCTTCATTTACTACTATTTTCTCCCATTCTGATGGCTGTCTTTTCACCTTGATTAGTTTCCTTCATTGTGCAAAAGCTTTTAAGTTTAATTAGGTCCTTTTTTTTTTTTAATTTCCATTACTCTAGGAGGTGGGTCATAGAGGATCTTGCTGTGATTTGTCAGTGTGTTTTGCCTATGTTTTCCTCTAAGAGTTTTATATAGTTTCTGGTCTTACATTTAGGTCTTTAATCCATTTTTAGTTCATTTTTGTGTATGGTGTTAGGAAGTGTTCTAATTTCATTCTCTTACATGTGGCTGTCCAGTTTTCCCAGCACTGCTTATGGAAGAGGCTGTCTTTTCTTTATTGTATATTTTTGCCTCCTTTGTCAAAAATAAGGTGCCCATAGGTGTGGGGATTTATCCCCAGGCTTTCTATCTTGTTCCATTGGTCTACATTTCTGTTTTCGTGCAAGTACAATACTGTCTTGATAACTGCAGTTTTGTAGTATAGTCTGAAATCAGGAAGGTTGATCCCTCTAGTTCCATTTTTCTTTCAAGATTGCTTTTGGTTATTCAGGGTATTCTATGTTTCCATACAAACTGTGAATTTTTTATAGTTCTGTGAAAAATACAATTGGTAATCTGATAGGGCCTGCACTGAATTTGTAGATTGCTCTGTGTAGTCATTTTGACAATACTGATTCAATCCAAGAACATGGCATATCTGTTTGTAGTCTTTGATTTCTTTCATCAGTGTCTTACAGTCTTCTGCATACAGGTCTGTTGTCTCTTTAGGTAGGTTTATTCCTAGGTATTTTATTCATTTAGTTGCAATGGTGAATGGGATTGTTTCCTTCATTTCTGATTTTTTATTGTTACCATATACAAAAGTAAGGGATTTCTGTGTATTAATTTTATATCGTCCAACTTTACTAAATTCAATGATTAGCTCTAGTGGTTTTTTGGTAGCATTTTTAGGGTTTTCTATGTATAGTATCACATCATCTGCACACAGTGAGTTTCACTTTTTCTTTTCCAATCTGGATTCCTTTTATTTCTTTTTCTTCTCTGAATGCCATGGCAAGGACTTTCAAAACTATACTGAATAATGGTTAGAGTGGGCACCCTTGTCTTACTCCTGATCTTAGAGGAAATGCTTTCAGTTTCTTACCATTGAGAATAATGTTTGCTATGGGTTTGTCATATATGGCCTTTATTATGTTGAGGTATGTTCCTTCTATGCAGATTTTCTGGTTTTTATCATAAATGAATGTTGGAATTCTGTTGAAAGCTTTCTCTGCATCTACTGAGATGATCATATGGTTTTTATTTTTCAATTTTGTTAATCTGGTGTATCACACTGATTTGGCATAATGAAGAATCTTTGCATCCCTGGGATAAACTCCAGGATTAATCTCCAAAATATATAAGAGCTCATACAGCTCAGTATCAGAACAAACAACTCAATCAAAAAGTGGGCAGAAGACCTAATAGAAGTATGATACCAATCAGAACAGGAATGCAGACTTTCCACACTCCAGCTGAAGTTTAAGGCCAAGTCCTAACTGACCACTTGAAACAGTCACTGGGTACCTACTCCATGCCAAGCACCAAAGCAGGGAGACCCTGGAGACCACCAGCCCTGTGGGGCTGACTTCCTGGAGCCTGCAGTCTCCTAGGGAGAGAGCAGATGTAACTACACACTGCCTGATGGGCACCTTGTTAGAGATAGAGGCCTAAGTGTGTGCACACATCTGAAGTGTCACTTTAGCCACGGGTCAGGGGAGCCCACCGAGGGGGTGTCATTTAAGCTGCAAGAGCAGCCTGCCCTGGAGAGAAATGGAGGCAGTGCGGCAGGCCAGAGGCCTTCCTCGGGGGAAAGGTTGATGTGTTTGGGGGAACTGAATGCAGGCCAGGGTGGCCTGAGTTCCTGGGAAGGGAAAAGGAAACGCAAAGAGAGCAGAGACAGCAGCAGCCAGAAGCAGATTATCCCCCCTTTTCTTTCCCTTTCCTCCTCCTGCTCTTTGTGCTGCTAGAATTTATCAGGCCAAAGTTAAAGGGGCCCAAGGGAATACATGCCTAAGTTGTTCAAAACACCTCTGGCCTTTTCCATGGAAAATAGTAGATGACAATACTGTTTTTAGGGAAAATTCCAAGGCAGACAAATGAGCCTTAGTTTATAGACACAATGAACTGTATCTATAACATTTCAACTCCTATTTTATAGAAAATCAAGGTAGTGGAAGGAGTTACACACAACCAGGAGAAAACAATGAGACAGACATGGGGATACTCTAATCAGAACTTTACAAAAATCAGTTTTAAACCACCAAACATGTTCAAGTTAAAAATTTTATTGTATAAATTATATCCAATAAAGCTGTCAATAAAAAAAGTCTGAGACCCATTGCAAGGAACCAGAGTTCTTGGGAGAGAGGTGACTAATGCAAGGAATAGAACAGTGAAACCAAGGAAATGATTACAAACAGTGGAAGCATGTCAAAAAGGTAGGGTCTGCGTGCATGCACACTCAGTCACTTCAGTCGTGTCCAACCCTTTGTGACCCTAAGGGCTACAGCCCACCGTTCATGGGATTTTTGTGACAAGAATACTGAAGTGGGTTTCCATGCCCTCCTCCAGGGGATCTTCTTGACCCAGGGATCGAACCCGGGTCTCCTGTGTCTTCTGCACTGCAGGCAGATTCTTTACTGCTGACCCAGCCAGGAAGCCCCCCTGAAGGGGCTCCTACTGGCCAAATCTGGGACAAGAGTTATCAAAAAGAATAATGAATATCAATGATTTTAAGGCCCCGAGTAAAATATGAGTCCCTAGTATACTAAAGATAAATAAATAAATAGATGGGGAGAGTCACTTGTCACCATGGAGTATGACTGTAAAACCAATTCCTGATCTTAAAGTTGATAATTAAAGGGAAAGAATTCAGCTTTACCCTGGGTAACCGAAGAGCAGTTAATAAATGTGGAAGATATGAAAAAAAAGTTTTTAATTACCATTTTGTACATTAAATGCCAATGAAACAGTTTTTTCAGGTAAGAATCATCAACTGATATAAAAATCAGTAGGTAAAAGGCTGGTGAGGAGCAGGTCACACACAGGATGTCCAAGTCCTTTGACAATGGCCCCGTTAATTCAAACGGTAAAATGCATAATCACAAAAAAGATCACAAATAGTGATGTTCCCCATGGTATGCCGAGTATGAAGTACACAGCATCATGTTAGAAGTCTTCACACTGAAATGTTTTAACCAGAAACTGTTTAGACATTTCAACTCCTAGTTTACAGGAAATCAAGACAGTGGAAGGAATTATACAACAGTCAGGAATAAACAATGAGATAGATGTGGGGGTATTCTGTAACAATAAGTGCTCTCTTTGGAAAACCAGTGGGATACGAAGACTCTTCTGGATGTTTACTATAGACATAATTTCCAACTGAACTTTTCTTTTTTTTTACACTGTTGAAAAACACTTTGAAGACAACTGGGGTCGTTTCAATATGCGTTTGGCTTTAGATACTACTGAATCATTTAAAATTTTCTCAGATGTGACCAGAATTAGGATAGGGAGAATACTCTCATTCTTATAGCATGCTCAAGTACTTAGAGAAAAAGTATCATGTCAGCAGCTTCTAATGGCTCAGCTAAAAACTCAATATAGATTGTATCTATTTACATATACCTGTAAGTAGACTGAACTGACAAACATGACAAAATGTCAGCCATCGTGGAATCTAGGTGGTGGGCATATGGGTAATTACGGTTCTATTTTGATTTTTCTCTAATTCTGACAACTTTACAAATAACAGTTGCACATAGATGCAATAATTCTATGAGATCTTTAGTTTATTTAAGACAAGTGAGCCTTCTTCTGTTCTCATCTGTGGAAGAAGAAAGCTGGCATCCATGTGATTCCATATTTTGGTAATCACAATCCCAGAGGAAGGAAAATAACATTTCCATAGCAAGGTCCATTTGCAAAATGTTACAATCCAATTATGTTAAGGAAACTTGAAGGTAAAAGGACTGACACTTTAACTGGCACACACTAGTGAGCTGGTATAGCCCAACCCTGACCGTCTTACACCTACCAAGAATCAATAACAAATACTAAAACTCCTTTCATCTCCAAATTAAAGAGAACAGCTGCAGTTTTCTTAGGCAAAATATTCTGCAGGCAACGTGGAGGCCTGTTTTAAGATGAACCTTCACTCAGATTCATCTCTTTTTTATTTCCTCATCTGTAAAAGGGAAGGGTCTCAGCCTATGCAACTCTGCCAACCCTAAACTGAGGGATGATAAGACACCTCGCGCTGGGGACACAGGGGCCTTTCGTGACACAATGCGCAATTACAGCATCACTGTTGCTGCTGCCCCTCCCAGATGCACTGCCCCCCGCAACTCCTTACAGCAGGCACTGTTTCTCCCATTTTTAATAGATGGCATACGGAAGCTGAGAAAAGTGGATCACGTGCCCAAGCTAAAATCTGAACCCAGTAAAGGACCCACATCTTCTTTGGGGATCACTGTCCTTGTGGTACCACTTCTGCACACCTGCCCTTGGCACGCTCTAAACACCCAGGACACAACGAGGGCCCTGTTTCCGCACTGCCACCAACACTCCAGCGTCCACACAGTAGCTAGAAGGCAGATGATTCTGTTAAAATCCAGATCAGCTCGTGACTCCCATCTCAGAAAGCAAGCCCCACCATTACCTCATCTACTACCGTCTCCCTCGCACAATCCACTCCAGCTAATACACCAAGTCATGCTCCAGCCGCAGGGCCTCTGCGCTAGCCCCTCTCTCTGCCTAGAAGACTGTTCTCCTTGACAGCCACATCAGTCACTCCCACCTTCCTTTGGACCAATATTAAGTGTCATTTTGTAACAAGTTTTTTCCAACCACCCTCACTACAAGCTGTAAAGCTCCATCCCAGGCCCTCACACTGCTTTAACCTCTCTCCACAGAGCTCCTCACCACCCGATGTGTCAGGCCTTCATGCTGCTAGTCGCTTCCCCACCAGACCAGGCCTTTGTGCAGCTCACTGGCTGTGTCCCCAGTGCCTGGCTGGTTTCTGTTGCTCAATAATTATCGGCTGTAGGAAGGAAAAGGGTCCTGCTGTGGCCCTGCCCAAACAGTTACAGTCTGCCTGCCTGAAGCCGGCACACATCGGGGGAAGCCATCTGAGCAGTCTCTGCTGGAGGCGAGCCTTCCTCCAGACATCGGATCACCAGCCAAAAAACACTCAGCAGGGGAGGGGGTGGAATAAAGCAGGGAGGAGAGAAGAGACAGAGGCTAAAGAAAAGCAGCAGGTGGGGAGGGGAGCTGCAGTGTCCCTTCAAGTGGACCTCCTGAGGTGATGAAGCCGAGGCATCCTTGGTTTTTCTCAGTCAGAAGTCAGGCTACAGACAAGTTAAACCTGATCCCAAGGACAAGATGTCAACTATAAAAAAAGAATTCCTCAATCCACTTGAGGTTGCTCTGACAATGGCAGGCACATGGCCTGCTGATGTGAGTATAAGGGACATAAACTTAGCAGTGTGTCAGGACAAGCTCAATAATAAAGTTGATGAAGCTACTGGACCCAAGGAGGAAGCCATGAGGATCCACTTGATCCTCAAGGCACCTATTTGGCAGGTTATCTTTCCACTTCCTCCCTCTCACCTCAATGCCTGCCTGTCATGCTACCAGGAGGGCCTTGGCTAAAGACAGTACAGTTTTCACCTTCCCTTCTGCCATCACGTAGATGTGGCATAGGCCTTTCTTTGAGGCCATGCTCATGCTGTGCTCTGCTAGAGGCTGTAGAAGTTACCAGAGGGAGCCTGGAGAGTGGCATCCAGGATACAACTGGCAGTCACCAGGAGCATTTAGAACATCCATGTGGTCAAAGCCAGCCTGTGCTAATCATATTCCTGATGACCAAGAGAAGATTTTGGCTTCCTTATTTCCAACGCTGATCCTTTGAAGCTGCTCCTAAATCAGCAGCAGCAGTTACCTGGCCAGAGCAGACTGGATCTAGAGAATTCACATGACCCGAACCTGGGTCAATCAGATTCTCCGTCCTAGGAACTGTAACCACTGGAGCCACACAGCCAAGCAGTCTGAGCTAGCTATGCAAAAAAAGACAGAGAAACAGGGGGCAGGGGTGGGAGGTGGGCACACAGGGATGCCCACCATCCATGACTTGGGAGAAGCAGAGAAACAGCCCTAACAGGAGACTACTGATAGGTGGGTAGAGAAAAACAAGATGAAAACTAGGAGGATCATGAGAATTTCTTCTCCTCGAGGTTCAGTGAGGAGAGGTTCTCTTGTATTTGAGGACCCTCAGATTTTTATGATAACTCTTCACCACGTTCCCTCAAGACGGATTCTGTTCCAAGCGGCTTTTAAGTCACTCAACTGCTACAGATGAAATCTCAAAGCACTTACCCATTCCTCTCACGCCCCCACAGGTCTCAAACAGGTTCTTCCTGGGAGGTTGATGGCAAAGACCCACAGGAACAAAGAAGCCTGCCCAAGAACAGCCTATTCTGAGAGCATGAGGCAGAGCTGGCTTCTCACCAGGGTGTCTTTGTAGGGCTTATCAAAACTGAAATAAAAAAGAAAGCTTTTGTCCTAACGCATGCCAGGGTCGCACTGCTGTTCTGGGAACATGTGGGTGGGTGCCACCCTCAAGGAAAACTCAGACTTGGAGAAGAGGCACTGGGAGCCCTGATGGTGTTCTGGGTGCCACAGACATCTGTTCTCTTAGGAAAAGCCTCCAGACATGCGTTGTGGGGACACTTCACTAAGAGGCACAGTGAAACTTCGTTCTGCCGACATGCTGGTGTCCAATCCTGCCATCAGCACCAGAAGATGGGTGAGCCAAGGATAAGGGGCACAGACTTGGGAATGAGCCAGGTGGAGCCAATTAACCTAATGTAACTAGAAACTGGGAGGAGAGGGGGGAGAAGTCAACTCATCACCTCTCTGAGTCCCTGCCCCAGTTGGCTGTGGGAACTGAATGAACTGCCCACTCACCTAGCACTGTAAAAGGCAATGGTTATTACTCTTCTCATCTCACAGATCAGAATCAACCAAACTGACATGTTCTCTTCCACTAGACCTCCCGGGCTCAGGTGCTGACCACAGTCTATAAAGACAACCATTTAAAACATCAAAACCACTTTACAGTTTCTTTTGTAGGTATGAAATAGTTCCCTACCAAGATAGGTTTCAATACTTCCTCCTATGGCAGCCTTTTTAAAAGTTCTATCCCTAACTCCCTATACCCCCACCCTCTTTTCTACACAGGGAGAAGGGCCAGAGGAATAAAAAAACCCAGAGAAATAAAAGGGCACCAGAGAGGAGAATGTTAGCTGCCTTTTTCCCTTCCCAAAGAAAAGTCATTTCCCTCACAGAGGGCTCCCCCCATGATCTGAGAGAGAAAAGGCAAGAGCTTATCCCCGAGCAGCAGGTTCAGAACTGCCTACAGCCTACTTGAGGGGGTGGGGGAGCCGAGAGACATAGAGGAAGGAGGAGGAGGAACAGAGGAAAGGGTGGGAAGGAGGAAAAAGGGAAGGAGGAAGGGGAGGGAAGGTTGTTCATATTAACAACCGTGGCTACACCAATCACCAGCACCCACTACGGCTAAGTCTCCGCCTGCTCAGCCTCCCCCCTCCCCTCCCTACCAAGTACAACCTAAGCGAACCTTGTAAGGGCATAGAGTAAAAAATGGTCTCAAGGAATATGACTGTCATGTTAAAATTCTGGTTGAGAGTCTAATACTTCCTTTGGCTTATAATACTGTTTGTTTTCCTAACTGGGCCTCAGTTTCCTTATCTTTTGAACGGGGTTAAGTCTCTACTCTTAGAAGGACTGGGGGGGTTAAATTACATGTTATGTCAACCCGGGCCATCACAGCCACTGAGGCCAGGATTTGTAAAGTGGCTCAAAACTAAGAAAAGGAAAGGGACGGTGCAGATCTAATTTCTCCAAGGCCAGGCTGGGCCAGAGCAAAGACTTAGAAAGTGGGATGTCTCCCCACCCACAGCGCGGGCCCGAGTTCCCACGGACTAGGAATTACCTCGCCCTTCTTATCTCCATCGAAGGGTGGGGCGGAAGCGGGGATAGGGTGTAAACCGGGCACAGAAATGCTATAAATCCTCTCTGATGGTCCTTGGCCAGAGCTCTGCCCATTCTGAGCTTGTGACCTTGGACAAGTGACTTCGCCGCCCCAAGCCTCAGTTTCCCCATCCGCGATGTGGGCAGAACGGCAGCATCTCTGACACAGAACCGCTTTCGAAGTGCGGAATAAAGTCCGGCCCGCGCGCCGGCTCGGACCGCCCGAGGTTTGGCAGGCCCGACGCTGCCCCCTCGGGGGCGCTGCCACCATCCAGGCCTCGGCCTCGGGCCACGCGGGCCTGCCGCCGCCACGCCCCAGGCCTTTGCCCCCAGGCCGCGCCGGCTGCCCCCCGACCCCCGAGGCGCCCCCTACCCCGGTCCTGCGACTCACCCGTGTAGTGCACCACGCAGGTCTGGCCACGCTTCGGGAAGGTGCGCCCTGAGGAGACAGATAGACGCGCGAGGTGAGCGGATGCGCGCGGTGGCCGGGGCAGCCCGGGGGCACCGGGCGCGCGCCTACTCACCGTCTCCGGGAGAGATGGTCTCCACCTGCACTCCCATGGCTGCGGTAGCGGCGGACGCTGGATTGGCCGACGGGCGGCGCGACGCGCAGCGTGGACCGAGACCGGATCTCGCGGCGATTCCGCGGCTCTGCCTCGACCCTCCGCGCTACGGCTGCGCACGCGCGCGCCCCCGCACGCCCCGCCCTGCGTGCGCGCCCCACACGGCGCGCACGTCCCCGGAGCCCCGGCCGCGGGGCCGTGGGGGGAGGGGGGCGGGGAAACCGGAAACCCGGAAGCCCCGAAGCCTCCGGATGCTGTCTTTCAGAGGGGCCGGGCTGCTTCCCCCACCCTTCCTTTCTCCGTGCTACCAGCGGGGCAGGCATCGCTAATCCAGTTTCCGCGTATGAGAAGCGAGAGTCAGAATTGGGGATCGGCCAGCTACTAGCTGGGGGACTACTAAATCCACACCTACTCATCCTGTGAAAAGGATGGTTGTGAGAGGTTCGCACAGATGTGCGTTCATGTTAGCATTCCAGTCAGTGGGTCACGATCCTGAGCTCTGTTTTTCTGTTGAGGAGGAGTCTTCAGCCTTTACACTGTGCTGCAGGAAACCTGCCCCTCTCTTGTCCGGATTCATTCATTCATCCATCCATTCATAACTTACATACATATACTTATTGAGCACCTACTCTATGTCATGCGCTGTGTTAGATGCTGGGGTAACAGTAGTTAAAGGAGACAGACTCAGTCCCTGACCTCGGAGAACTTATGGTCTCGTGAGGGAGATCCAATCAAATAACCACAAAGATAAATGTAAAGTTTCAAATCCTTAAGTACTGAGAGGGTGGCTCATGGCATTGTGCTCCGAAGGACATATGACATAGATGTGTAACTTAACATGGACTGTGGTGACATGCTTCCCTGAGGGAGCCAGGTTTAGCCAAGTTCTGAAGGGGTTGACCAGCTCCTGTTAAAAACATGCCCCCAAAGTTCTTTAACACTGTTACCATCTATGTCCCCTTTCCTTTGAAGCTCAGGGAGCCTGTGACTGCTTTGGCAATTTTTGCATTATTTAGGATATGGTCTGTGACAGAAACCTAAAGGAAGTCAGTCCTGGAAGGACTGATGCTAAAGCTGAAGCTCCAATCCTTTGGCCACCTGATCCAAAGAACTGATCCATTAAAAAGACCCTGATGCTAGGAAAGATTGAAAGCAGGAGGAGAAGTGGACAACAGAGGATGAGATGGTTGGATGGCATCACTGACTCAATGGACATGAGTTTGAGCAAGCTCCAGGAGATGGTGATGGACAGGGAAGCCTGGCGTGCTACAGTCCATGGGGTCGCAAAGAGTTGGACATGACTGAGCGACTGAACTCAACTGTGACAGAAACCAAATTAACAGTGGCTGAAATGAAGCAGAAGTTGGTGTCTTGGGACGTTCCTGGTGGTCTAGTGGCTAAGACTCGACACTCCCAACGCAGAGGGCCCGGATTTGATCCCTAGAAAGGGAACTAGATCCCACATGCCACAACAAAATGAAGATCCTGTGTGCCACAACTAAGACCTGGTACAGCCAAATAAATATATAAAAAAAAGAGGGGGCTGGAAATCCCATCTCATTGAAACCAGGGTGGCAGATGAGAAATGCCCTATGACAGCAGTCCCCCTGAAGATAGAACTGACTTTGTGGCAGCTCCTCTCAAGACTGCCTGACTTCCCATGTTCCCACAGATCCCAGGAGTTCCACCAAGGCTTAGGTCAGCTGTAGTCAAACTTTGCCTACATGGTCTAGGTGGATATGTGCAAGGTTGTCAGGGCACCAGTACAGAGCATTTCCCTAAAAAGAGTCCTTCCCGGAGAACAAGAAACACAACAACCCTATGAGAGTTTCCAGGGTGACGTGAGAAGAGCTGTGGACAGGGAGGAGGGAGTCCTGGGTTCTAGATTTGGCATTGCCAGTGACTTGCTGCGTCACTTGGGTAAATTCTTCCCCCTCTCTGAGCTTCTGTAAAGACAAGGGGTTTGTCTAGATGATCTCCAACAGCTGGGAAGGCTTTAATGATCTTTGATTCCAGAACAGTGCCTGACACATAGTAGAAGCTTAAACAAGAGTTGTTGAATGTATGGCAAAGGGAAATTCACAGTGCAGATTCATAATGTAATCTCTGTGAGATCTGTGCTGTTAAGACTCAGTCACTCAGTTGTGTCTGACTGTTTGCCACCCCATGGGCTGCAGCACGTCAGGCTTCCCTGTTCTTCACTATCTCCCAGGGTTTGGTCAAACTCATTTCCATTGAAATGGTGATACCATCCAACCATCTCATCCTCTGTCATGCCCTTGTCCTCCTGACTTCAATCTTTCCCAGCATCGGGGTCTTTTTCAATGACTCGGCTCTTTGCATTAGGTGGCCAAAGCTTCAGCATCAGTTCTCCAATATATATTCAGGGTTGATTTCCTTTAGGATTGACTGGTTTGATCTTGCTATCCAAGGGACTCTCTAGAGTCTTCTCCAGCACCACTGTTCAAAAGCATCAATTCTTTGGTGCTCAACCTTCTTTATAGTTCAGCTCTCACATCTGTACATGACTACTGGAAAAACCGTAACTTTGACTACACAGACCTGTGTTAGCAAAGTGATGTCTCTGCTTTTTAAAACACTATTTAGGTTTGTTGTAGCTTTTCTTTCTAGGAGCAAGCATCTTTTAATTTCGTGGTTGCTATCACCATCTGCAGTGATTTGGGAGCCCGAGAAAATAAAATCTGTCACTTCATTTGCCATGAAGTGATGGGACCAGATGCCATGATGTTTGCTTTTTTTAATGTTGAGTTTTAGGCCAACTCTTTCATCCTCATCAAGAAGCTCTTTAGTTCCTAGTCCTTAGTCATGTCCGACTCTTTGCAACCGCACAGACTATAGCCCACTAGGCTCCTCTGTCCATGGAATTCTCTTGAAGTGGGTAACCATTCCCTTCTCCAAGGGTTCTTCCCAACTCAGGAATAGAAGCCAGATCTCATGCATTGCAGGCAGATTCTTTACCATCTGAGCCACCAGGGAATCCCATTTTAAGCCAACTTCTTCACTCCCCTCTTTCATCCTTACCAAGAGGCTCTTTAGTTCGTCTTTGCTTTCTGCCATTAAAGTCATATCATCTGCATATCTGAGACTGTTGATATTTCCTCCGGCAGTCTTGATTCCAGCTTGTGATTCATCCAGCCTTGCATTTCGCATGATGTACTCTGCATAGAAGTTAAATAAGCAGGGTGACAGTATACAGCTTTGATGTACTCCTTTCCCAATTTGGAACCAGTCTGTTGTTCCATGTCCAGTTTTAACTGTTGCTCCTTGTCCTGCATACAAGTTTCTCAGGAGACAGGTAAGATGGTCTGGAATTTCCATCTCTTTCAGAATTTTCCAATTTGTTGTGATCCACATAGTTAAAGTCTTCAGTGTAGTCAAAGAAGCAGGTTTTTTTTTTTTTTTTATCCTTTGCTTTTTCTATGAACCAGTGGAAGTTGGCAATTTGATCTCTGGTTCCTCTGCTTTTTCTAAATCCAGCTTGTCCATCTGGAAGTGCACAGCTCAAAATTCTAAGGTTAAAAAAAACAGATAGTATAATATAAGTCTTCTTACCCTTCTGACCACCACAATTAGCATTTGATGTGTCTTTCCAGCATGTTTGTGGTGTCTGTACAGATACAAGCAAATACATATTTATATAGATTATATGTGGGAGGAAGTGAAGGAAACCACAGTATGTCATTCCAAAATGTGCCTCTTTGACATGAAAATTATTTATACTGAAAACAGGAAGCAGAAAACCCAGAAAACCTCCCCCTTTTCTACCCCTAATGGCAGGATATAAATTCTTTTATTAGAGACAGACATTTCAACCTAGAGATGACACCAGAGGAATCTACAAACTAACCTTCTATTAGTTTCCCCCCCTGTATTTACCTTCCCACAATCTGCTATCTTTGGAAGCTATAAAGCTTTCCTTTTTCCTGTCATTTTTCTACCAATTTATTGTTCCTTGTTGAAGACGCTATATAAACTAGAATTCTAACCTGCCATTTTTGAGTTACTTTTTACTTAATTTCTTCTTCATGATGTGCACTGTACACGTTAATAAACTGCTTTATGTAACCTATACTTCGTGTTTTCCTTTCTTCTCTCCCTAATGGGGTTGGGGTGAGGATCATGGGTTAATACTTGTGCAGTGCTAAGAACAGTGCCTGGCACATGTAAGCCCTATTCTTGGAAATCACTTATCAGGTATCTTGGAGAGCATCCATTTTCATGCACAAGCATTCATTTCTTATAAATGACTGCATTGTATTCACTGTGTGAATGTGCCATAATTTACTTAACCATCTGGTTAAATTCATTTAGAATCTGATATTACAAAGACTAGTTCAAAGAGATTCATTCATTCAAGTGTACATGATTCACTTGGCTCCTAGCATGAACCACATGCTTTGGGGCTTCCTGCCCTTTGCACCTTCTGCTCCCTTTTCCTGGCACATTCTTCATCAGCTCTCTTACCACTTGGATGAATACTGTACAACGTCCAGCTCTCAGCTCCAAAGTCCTCTCGAGAAAGGCTCTCTGGCTTCCTGACAGGCCATGTCTGCCTGTGACAAGCTCCTGGGGTCCGTCTTGCCCCTCACCTGCTTCTGTGTCCTTTAGTGACTGACTCTCTCCCCTGAAGACTGTGCATGGGGTGTGACCTTCAAGGAACCCCACCATGCACCCTTGGGCCTGGCACTGAGCCTGTGCCTACCAACCCTTGTTAACTGATGGATACTGTGGGCTTGATTTCTCTCACTTATTTAATCTCCTAAATCTGCAAGAGACTTGAATTTTAGAAAATGCCATTTCCTTGTGCTCAAGATCTCAGGAGCACTTGTGAACCTGAGTGCTGTTAGCAAGTGGAAGCCTGAGGTCACAGCTTATCTAGTTTCTGCCCTGATTCAGGTAACAACGAACACTTGATGCCTGTGTGCTTCATACATGTTATTTGATTTCTCACAGTAACCTTCTGAGGCAGGTGTGATTATTGTCTTCCATTAGCAATGAGGATATCAAGGCTCAGAGAGAGGATAGAGCCAGTAAGGAGTATCAGTTCAGTTCAGTCGCTCAGTTGTGTTCGACTCTTTGCGACCCCCATGAATCACAGCATGCCAGGCCTCCCTGTCCATCACCAACTCCAGGAGTTCACTCAGACTCACATCCATCAAGTCAGTGATGCCATCCAGCCATCTCATCCTCAGTCGTCCCCTTCTCCTTCTGCCCCCAATCCCTCCCAGCATCAGAGTCTTTTCCAATGAGTCAACTCTTCACATGAGGTGGCCAAAGTACTGGAGTTTCAGCTTTAGCATCATTCCTTCCAAAGAAATCCCAGGGCTGATCTTCAGAATGGACTGGTTGGATCTCCTTGCAGTCCAAGGGACTCTCAAGAGTCTTCTCCAACATGGTAATATTCAAATCCAAGACCAGCTCAGGACACTGGTACCTTGTCTTTTGCTCACTTCTACCTGTGCCCTTGGGGCTCCAGGGGTTGGTTTAGATAATTTTTTGGCCTTTGGATAACTCTCACCCCTCTTCACCTCAAATTTCCCCACCACTTACAACTTTAGATCTCTGTCATCTGGCTGGTGAGCGGAGAATGTTCACATGGGGCCAGAATCTCTCTTGAATTATGACCGCCACTGGGGATTTGGGGACCTGTTTGGCCTGCCTGGAAGGAAAGCTGTCCCATCTCCATGGGGTCAAGTGGTCCCACTTGCTAAGAACCTTTGGTGTCTCTGCTGACTGGGGCCTTGCCCACCAAGTTCCTGATTGAAAATCATCCAAAAAAGCACAAACCCCTGGCCTGGGGAGGGAGGTTGCAAGCTGACTTGCCATCTTATCAGTTTGAAATCTTTGGATAAACTCCATCACCTTCGGGGAGTTGAGGTGTCCCAAACCTGCCCTGGAAGCAGAGTTGTTGTCAAAACCAACAGTACTGGCTAATCTGGGGGCCCATGAGTCCACAGGTTTGTTCCTACCAATACAGTAATTGTTACAATACAGAAATTCTGCTGAGAGCCAATGTTATAGATGGGAAGACTGCAGAGCAGAGAGAGAGTTGAATCAGGAGGAAGGGGTTAGCCCCAGGGCTCTGGAGTCCATTCTTGGTTTCCTCAGCCTTCTCTCATCCCATGGGTCCAAAGGGGAACTTAGTGTCCCTCAGTAGGGACAAGATACAGTCTCTGGCACTGGCTCCTTCCCAGAACCAAGAGGTTAGTTAACTCATCTAATGTCACACCAGATCCACCTGCCCCATACTTTCACGCATCCTTTGGGTTTGTCTCTAGAGGAGGAAAACTCTTTACCTCCTTGCTAGTGAACCAACCCCTGGTCATCCTTCACAGCTCAGCTCAAGGGTGCCCTCCTCTGAGGAGCCCTCCTTGATTTCCCCTGCCCTTCTCCCCGCCTGTCCATCATTCCTCCCTTCGCTGTCTCTGGGCCTGCATTTTTCACAGCAGTAGATCCTGATGGTCCAGAGCCATAGCTTTGGAGTCAGGTGGCTGGGAATTCAAATCTTGGTTCTTTTACTTGGAATATGACTGCAGCCAAATCCCTTCACTGAGCTAGGCCTCAGAACCTTCCTCCACAAAATGGGCTAATTATGATAACTTCAGGTTGTTACCAAACTACATGAAGTAAGGTACATATAAGACCTGGCACAAAATTAGTGCTTAAATTATGGTGGCTGCTATTATTATCAGTAGAAGCTAAAGAACTAAGCTGGGCATTGAGGATCCCACGTGCTCACTGTGAAGGTGATTGGCCCTTAATAACCTTCCTAATCCAACCCAGGTAGCAGGGAAATGCTGGGGGCATTCCCTTTACACCATGCTCCCCCCACCCCACTGCGCTTTTTGTTCTGCCCTCTTAATGGCCTTTACTGAAAGAACCTGAAGCTATGATTGCCCTTTAGAATGATGCCCCCCTGTGGCTGAATAGCAACCTGCTTTGGGAGGCAGTTGATTGGGAGGTCTTATTTTCATTTCACGTGTTCATCCAACCAGTTATTTGTTGAGGCTCTACTATGTGTCACGCACTGTGCCATCAGGTTGTCAGGATACATGAGTGAAGAAAACAATCCCCCTGCTTCAGGGAGCTTATAATCTAGTGGAGAGACAAGGGAAATAGAATATATGACACATCAGAAGAAGTCAGAAGAATAAAGCAGGACAGAAGGATAGGTAGGGGCCAGGTCCTATAGGGCTCTTCAGGCTTTTAGTAATAAGTTTCTAGGGGTAGTGGGGAGCTCCTGAGGGCTTTAAAGGAAGATGTGGTGGGCTTTAATGGATGTGGAGACTCTGTGTGAACAGATTGTCAGGGGCAAGGAGAACAGGGTGACCAAAAGGAAGTCACTGCAGTTGTTGATGTGAGAGGTGGACAATGGGCCCCGGAGATCGCTGGGGAGGGATGACAAGTAGCTGGATTTGGGATGCATTTGCAGTAGAACCTGGAGGACTTACTGAGGGACTGGACGTGAGGTGAGGCATGAGGCCACTGAGAGAGAGAGAGAGATGCAGGCACATGGCACGGGAGTTTGCTCAGACTGGGACCCAGGCTGGACACTAGAAGTCTGCAGTGTTAGCTGCTCCGCTTCCTTGGCCTGGCCTGAGACGAGAGTGGATGTAGGGTGGGGGGATGGGAGAACATGGTCACAGCCCTCGACAAGGGAGCAAAGTCCCTTTTAAAGAAAGAAGATATCCTTTTACTTGACCCTGGGAGAAGTTCCGGCAGCAGTCCCCCCCTAAAATGCAGTTAGAGGAACTCACATTTCTGTACCAACTTCTTCCCCCAGTGAACTCAAAGTCAACTTTAAAGGGTTCCTGGCTGGGATTTGTTGTTGTTCAGTCGTTAAGTCATGTCTGAGTCTGTGACCCCATGAACTGCAGCACACCAGGCCTCCCTGTCCTTTACAATCTCCCGGAGTTGGCTCAAACTCATGTCCATTGAGTCAGTGATGCCATCCAACCATCTCATCCTATGTCATCCCCTTCTCCTCTTGCCCTCAATCTTTCCCAGCATCAGGGTTTTTTCCAATGAGTTGGCTCTTTGCATCAGGTGGCCAAAGTACTGGAGCTTCACCTTCAGCCTCAGTCCTTCCAATGATGGGCACACTTTATTCTGTGGGCAGCTCAGAAGGGCATTTTCTCAACGCCACTCAAAGCCATCTCCTGAGGGAGCAACCAGATGTGCCCCACACTGTACTTGCAGGGTTGTTTAGCATAGTGTGCTTCACAAAATCAAACAGGAACAACACACATGTCCCACAGTAGAGAAGAATTTAATATGCACTCATCAGAGCATCATGATGACAACTTGCATTTTTCACTCAGTGATGAACTTTGGATATCCTTCTATTAGGACATATCCTGTATGTTGCAATATGTCCTTGGCCAGACCTACTTAGGGCTTCGCAGGTGGTGCTAGTGGTAAAGAACCCACCTGCCAATGCAGATGTAAGAGATGCAGTTTCGATCCCTGGGTCCGGAAGATCCCCTGGAGGAGGGCATGGTAACTCACCCAAGTGTTCTTGTCTGGAGAATCCCAGAACCTGGCAGACTATGGTCCACAGGGTCACAGAGTCAGACACAACTGAAGTGACTTAGCATGCACACAGACCTATTTAATGCCAGAAGGATACCCCACTCAACAGCCAATTTGAGGATGATCCAAAATGCCTCAACTGAGAACAACTGCCCTGACTTCAGAAACCCCAGAACCAATGGCTGTTGAGTATCTCCCTATGAAAGTCTATCAGGTGGATTAACCTTTTCATCTGGGCCACCGGAACAAACTAGGGCTGAAAAGATCCTTACTGGCCTTAACTGGACTAGTGTGATCCCTGGCTGTGTGGCTGGCAGTCCCTTTGACCTAGGGCCAGACACCTAGCTGGTCTGCACTGTGGTGGCTGCCAACAGTTAAGTCAGCTGCCTCACTCAATTTCAGGGCTCGGGGCGGGGGAGGGGGGGGGAACCCAGGGGCCTTTGTAGACTCTTCTAGACGATGCAGGTTTTGTTTTCATGCTCTGTTCTGGCATGTGCTAATTAACATAAGCTGAAACCCTGAAGAGGGGAGGGTTGAGTATATGTACACAGGGCTGGAATGTATGTGTATGGAGTATGGTGTTTGAGCAGAGAGGCCTTGCAGACAGACAAGCCTTACCACTTACCAGCTGTGTGGCTTGGGCTTTAGGTTTTGGCACTGTACAATGGGATTCTTGTGCGGCACTGAAGTACTTACTATGGTTGCTGTCATACTTCTTCACAGCAACCCATTAGAAAGTACAAAAACTCCAGTCCTCATTTTGGTTTTTAATTGTCAAGGCGACAATAATTTCCAGTTTCACCAGATCAGCATTTGGTTTCCTTTCTCTCCACCTGCAGGACACCCTGCAGCCCTGCCCCAGCTGCCTCTCTGGGATCAGAAGTACCAACGCTCTTTCTCAGGATAGGTCTGGATTGGAAACCCAGGGCCTCCCTGCCACTCTGAGGACCAGCAGTGTTAGCTCTTGGCTCACTGCAGGGAGTGAAGCAGAAAAGTGACTGGTGATAACTGCTTAGAAACAGACTGAGCCACATTATGATTTGAAACCAGGAGATTCTGAGTCAGTGTTGATTCTGGAGTTCACTTAACAGGGGGTGGAAAGGCTTCCATCCGAGACCCCAGTGGCCCTCCTCTCCCAGACTCACACTTCATATGGGGAGGGTCTTGGCCTGGCTGGGATTACTGCCTAAGTTGGTACAAGTCAGAACTCGGGCCTGCACACCAAAGCCATCTTTGTTACACTCTAACTTTAGTCAGCAAAAGCCTCCTACAAATGCCAGCACAAGGAGCTTGAAGCATAGGGAACCCACCTCTTCAACATGTGCTTTGCCACACATTAACAGAAGCTCAGTGATATGCTGATTGTTTCTCTTTCAGGCCAAGACACCCTGACTCTGAACTCATTGAATTGGCACAAGCTGTTCCCCAGTAAAAAGATTCCCCTACCTCTCAGGGACAGATCTCTCCACGAAATAAAGCAATGACACAGCAGCCCGGATGACGAGGGAGGAAAGGGCCAAACAGGAGGTGTAGTCAGAATCTCAACTGGCCAAGGCCTGGGGAGTATACACCTCCCAGGGTTTGAGTAAAAGGAGCAGAGGGACTGTGTGCCTCTGAATCTGACCTCACACTTCAGGGCACTCTTGCTGCTGCCAGTTTTATCCAGGCAAGAAATTTGTTCTTATGTAATGAGTGCTACAAAGCCTTTTTCTCTTAAGTCTCCCCGCTTTCCTCCCTATATAGGGGTGGCAGGGGTCATACCTTCTGGGTGGGTGTTACGTGCCACAGGCAATTTTTACACAGAGAGGATGGAAGGCAGGCTCCTCCACACACCCTAGACAAATACGATTTCATGGTAATCAAAGCCTGCCTCAGTGGGAAACGTACTGTACAACATGCTGGTGATACTCCTTCAATTTTTTTTTTTTTTGGTTGTTTTTATTTTTTTCTTTAAAGTCCATTGATCATCACAAAAACCCAGGAAATGCAACTAAGGAGAAAACAAATGTCCAACTGAGATCTAAGAACCCAGAGCTACGGAGGAGACGTGGCACTGGATGCAGGGTGTGCAGGAGTGGGTGGAAGGGTGGTCCCCACAGGGCAGCTGGCCATGGGAGACACGGGGGGAGATGAGGCTGCTGGCCGGGCCTGGCAGTTATGTTAACCGCTGCACGATGACGGCATTGAGCAGGTTGGCTTCCTTCAGCGTCTGGTTCTCGTCAGCCAGCTCTTTGTTCGGGAAGGTAGTCATAAGGACAAAGCTGGTGGCAGCCATGGCCGGCCGGGCGTCTACGATGAAGAGTCGGATGTCGCTGATCCTGGTGGAGTAGGGATGCGGGTGAGTGGTGTTCTCTGCTGCCTGCTGCCCACTCCCACCCCTCACCCCCAGGCTAGAGGGAGGCCACATCACATCCCCAGGTCCCTTCCTCCACCCCATCCTCCACAGAGAGGCCAAAATGCTCATTTGGAAACACATGAGCTCATATCACTCTTCTAAAATCCTTCAGAATTGCTCCCGTCTTCCTTGTTATAAACACCAACCTCCTGACTGTAGTCCCAAGTCCCGCCTAATTACACACCAGCCTCCTTCCCCCATTCTCCTACGTCCCCTCTTCAGTTCTTCATCGTGCTGTGCTCTCTGTTCACATCTGGTCCCTCTTCCCAGGGGCTTCTCTGCCTGATTCCTCTTCTATGATCCTCAATACACTTGCTCCACACTAACCTCATATGAAGCCTGTTAACACTCAAGGCAAGCCATTCCCTGGGCCCCACGTGGGTCCTGACTTATATGGCCTATGACTGATGAAATTTAGACACTGCTATTCTAGGGGAAAAAAGAGTTGTTTTGCCAAATATCTTTACTGGCAACAGTCCTCTCCTGCTAATCCCTTCATCACTCTGTGCCTCGGCTTCCCCATCTTTAAGTTGCGGAGGCAGTTTGTTTCGATCTGGCCCAGATGAGCTGAGGTAGAACAGGTATTCTAGAATTCTCCAAGTCCGGATTTCAGAGACCTTCATAGCCTAGAGGTTGTCAGAGGCCTCCTGGGGGTCGGGAGTTAGAGGAGTGGGATGAGTGGGATGAGTGAGTGGGATGCCACATTTTGTCCCCTCCCCGCTCCATCAACCACAGCAGTTCAGATTTCATCTGTTCTACTCTTGGGCTTTCGCATCAAACTTCCTATGAACAAACAGTTTGGAACAAATCCATCTGAGGAATCTGTGACCCACACGAGGGAGAGGGAGCAGGCACTGGCTACACTTAATGGAAGAGTGGGGACCAAACCAAAGGCTTCAGACGTGCACAGCTTCCTACTCCACTGCCTCCTCCGGAGAGAGCCTGGAGAGTCTGCTGGTGTTTAGGGGGAAGAACTGCTCCCTCTACTCACTTATCTGTGGGAATTTCTGGGACTCTCTTGGAATAAGCCAGGCCCCATAATGCAAGGTACCTGTGGCTGTGGTTAAACTTCTGCACCAGCCTCCCACCATCAGCAAGCCGTATTTGGATGTTTGTGGTAGGCTGTGACTCATCGATTGAGATGGAAGAGCTGGCTTTGGCTTCATTTTCTGCCTGCTGTGCTGGAGAGCTGGTATTCAATACCTGGGGGGCAGTGCTGAGGAGAGAGGATCGCATCAGGACATGAACAGAAACAAAGCCCAGCAGGAGTGGAACCCTGTCAAGGATTTTTACTGAGCATTTGCTATGTCTGGTGCTGTTTGCTGCTACTGACATAAGGAGTGACAAGAGAAAATCCCTGCTCTGATGGAAGTTAGAGGTCCAGCAGAATTCACCTCAACCCCCAGGTTACTGCCAGCTCCCTCACTCCTGGAGTTGGGCAAGTTACCAACCCCCTTCTTCCCTGATGTCCACAACTGAACAAGAGCTTGAAGGGAAGAAAGCAGTATGCAAGAAAGCCTGGGCTGGAAGAGACTGGGACCTGACGCTGGAGGACCCAACAGAAGCAGATGAGTTTTAGCCCCAGTGAGAGGCTAAGGGCAGAATGGGAAGGGGGTACTCCAAGTCTGCAACTGAGGTGGGTGTCACACACCCTGGCAGGTGACTGTTGGGATGTAAATGACAAGTCCAGATTCTTATCCTCTGATGGAATTCTCAGGCCTGCCTGCCCTAGCGCAGCCTCACTCATGTGGGTATCTCGTACTCATTGGTCAACTATCAGGAGACAGTTCAGATTTCTGGAAAGCCAACCAAGTGCCTGGCACTACAGGGACAGGGATTAATTATATAATATGAACAGGACATGGTGCCTGCTGCAGTGTGGAGAGCTCAGATCTTGGAATGAGATGGACCAGGGTTTGAATTCACCCACTAGCTATGGTGGTGTTGGGCTAGTTATTTAAGCTCTTTGAGTTTCAACAAGAGTAGTAACGATATTCTTTAACAAGGACTATTGTGAGAATTAAAGGGGTGTTATACTCAGGGAGGTGGACAAACACAAAATGCACACAAATTCCCAATTCTCCACAACTGTGTGGAGGCGTTATCCTTTTTCTCTTAGCAGATGTCCTGGCCTAGACCTCTGCAGAGAATAGAGGCCATTAGATGAGAATCCCCTTGCCTTCCCCCAAAGCCTCTAATTTGATCAGTTCCTCCACCTCACTTCTTCCTCTGAGCTTTACAACCTAAATAGGGTCTTCTTAGCAAATCCAACTGAAAGTGCTTTCCTAAGTGTGTTCCCTGGGACTTGAGTCCCTTGAGTTATCTACAGGAAAGTTCTGGAAATGTCACATATTATACCAACAGTGTCAGAGGCCACTAACATATTAAAGGTCTTGAGAGGTCACAAAGAAACCTCCTGCATTGCAGGAGACCCGAGTTCGATCCCTGGTTCAAGAAGATCCCCTGGAGAAGGGAAGTGCAACTCACTCCAGTATTCTTGCCTGGAGAATTCCATGGGCAGAGGAGCCTGGCAGGCTACAGTTCATGGGGTCACAAAGAGTCAGACATGATTGAAAGACTAACACTTTGAGAGGTTGTGAAGTGAAGGCAAACTTATTTGACCACCATGTTCTTTTTTCATGTTAACTTCCTGAAGATTATTTCATGGAACAGTCCATGAAATGTTGCCCCAGAGCACACAGTCAGCAAGGAAGAACTAAAAACTGAACTTACTTTCTGTGAACATAAAAAATCCGGAATTATAGAGTGGAGATCAGAAGAGAACGCTGGCCACAGTTATTGGCTATGAGAAAAGCTTCTTCTATGTATCGACCTCACAACGTGTGGGACTCAAAAGATGAGACACACAGATAAATTACACCCATCACAGAAAGTTAAATGTTGCACCTGTAAATGCTTAAGATCTACTCTGTTCTGTTCATTAGTTTTAAAAGTATTAAGTCAACTCTCTAATTAGATTCTAAGTAGCCTGGCCCTCAACTGTTTATAACAGTTCCAAGTACGACAGGTACTCATTGAAGCTGCTGCCTGCCAGAAAGGCCTGAACGAGAGAGAAGCTGAACCACATGAATGCTCATTTCCTTTGTAGTGGGAATAAACTGGGCACTAAGGTGCTCTGCTGCCACAATGCTGAGTCTTGAGGCCCTGTCACCTGTTTTACAAAGATGAGCACTGCAGCAAGCACAGTGAGCAGCGGAGCTCAACCCAGCAGCAGTGACACCCTCACCCCATCCCAAGTGCACTCGTGGTGTTTGCTACTCAAAATCAAATGCAGGCTTCTCAAATCTTCAGATAGTTCCCATCCAAACAAACAAATGCAAAACCTAAAACAAAACCTAAATTCATGCAACTGAAAGATTTTTTAAAATTTCTGAACTGAGAAAAATCTATTTATTCACTTTATTTTTCTAGGTTATTGGAGAAAAAACAAGGATTGACCGATTTTTGAGGGAAACTTGAGAAAAATTTCTTAAAACAGTTGGCTTCCTGATCTTTTTATTTAGTAAGACAACGATGGAAAGCACAGTAAAATTTATTGGTAAAACTAAAGCTAGAACTGAAAATCTAAGTGGAACTGGCAATGAACATTTATTTAGCTGACAAGCATCATGTCTGATTATCAAGCTCTGTTGATTCATCATCTGCACTAATAACGTAGTCCCATCTTAAAACAGAGGGCTTCCCTCGTGACTTAGACGGTAAAGAATCCACCTGCAACGCGCGCGGAGACGAGGGTTCCATCCCTGGATCGGGAAGATCCTCTGGAGAAGGGGGTGGCTACCCACTCCAGTATTCTTGCCTGGGAAATCCCAGGGACGGAGGAGCCTAGCAGGCTACAGTCTATGGGGTCACAAAGAGTCAGACACGACTGAGTGACTAACACTTCACTTCATCCTAAGTCTCCTTAAAATATCTTAATTTTTTGAGACGTATTGTCCTGTACACACAATACAGTTAAGACATTCCAAAAGCAGAAGCATTTTCGGTTAATATCATGAAGCCAGACAAACCCAAACTGCAAGGTGTTCTGAGTCCTTCCTTAAAACTACCGGTGGGTGAAAGAAGGGTACCATGTTTTGGAGGGCAATGTGAAGATCTTTTGAGCTACCTGTTGTACTACTTCCAGTACAACATGAGGGGTATATAAAGATTTTATTAGATAACCACTGTAATGTTCATAATACTGATAATCACATAAGTACTTAATAGCAGGCACCAGTTAAGTTATGGCACATACGGAGGATAGAAAATTATGTTAGCATTAAAAAAAATATTGTAGAAATGCATTTACTGATCTGGAACGATAGCCAGACTACACTGACTAGGCAAAACAGTAGAGCACTGAACATTTGTTTGTACACACACACCGTCAGATACTAACTGGATATATCTGGCTGTTACGTTTAAGAATAGCTTTTACTCTTTATCTGTATTTTCTATTTTAAAAGATAAACACACTTTATTTTCAATAATGTATGGGAAAAAAATTTAAGTGGTGCTCCACAAAGCCGACCACAACTGACAGGAAAGTCACAGATGGATCACTCTGAGAACAGCTGTCCCAGACTAACCCACAGGCCCCAATGTGGGAGATGAAGCAGTGAGAGCAGGGTGACTTCAGTATTTTGGTCCTGGTAAACCGCAGTCTTATCTCTAATAGAGCTATGACCCTTGCTCCTGACGAGGCACGAATGGCCAGCAGGGAGGCAGAGGATTTGAGGAGAGGGCCAGTTAGAATCGCAAAGAGCACAGCTGTTGGCAGACCACACTCTGATTCCTGAACATGATGGTGAGGTGAGCAAGGGCAGCACCGAGCTCAAAAGCTGCCAGAGCTAGATCAGAAATAGGGTCATGCTGTGCAGAAGTGTGGGAAGGAGTGCCAATCAGAAGACCAGGCTCTAGTCCTGGTGGTACCGCAGGGAGCACCTAAAGGTAGCCCTTAGAGTCCAGGAGCCTCAGCTTTCCCTCTGGAAAGGACGGGCTGTACTGTGTGTCACCACGCTGAAAGCCTCTTGTGTGCACGGATCCCTCAGGAAGAATACTGACCAACTGACCCCATGCACAGCCAAAGCTGAGTGGGTCCCTGAGAAAAGGCTGCCTGTCTGTGGGTTTGTCAACGATCTGGTATGAGAGCTCTGCTGATCAGAGGTAACAGGAACTATCAATCAATCAGATCCTGTTAATATGAGGGGTTTGAATGCAAGACAGAGATAATGGCAGAGGACACAAGGCAAAACAGTCACAGGGAATGACAAAGTAAGCGTCAGGAAGTGTTTAGCAGAGAAGCAAAAATAAGAGCTCCCCTAACACTGGAGCAGCAGCCTGCACAGGGCCAACAATGTCCTTGAGCTTCCCTGGATCCTGAACGATGCTGCTGCAGGCTGGCTGGATTCCTTAACCCCTCTGAATCCCCACCTCAAGTGACCTGAATATGTGTGTCTGCTTCAGCCTTAGAGCCATCGAGGAGGTGCTCTCTGCCCTGAGCATCCTAGATGATCGAGTCCAAGCAGCGACGTGTTACCTTCACTGATCACTGTGGGACAATGCTCTACGTGCTCCTCCCAACAGTAGTCAGGAGATAAGGACCCTTACTAGCCCCTTTAAGCTGAGAAAACTGAGGCTGTACAGTCTAAGGTTATATGGCTAGAAAGCAGAGAAGAGACTTAGACTTAGGTTTGTTAATGCCAAAGCGTATGTTCTCATACTTTTCCTCCCATAAAGATAAAATCTGAAGTACTTTGTAATAAACAGTAAAGAGCTGCATCAAGTGAGCTGTGCACAGGGTCTGCTGGGCCCCCAAGGAGTGACCCACACAGTTCCACCCCACCCATGCTGCTCCTTACCTGCCCAGTTTCTGACCCTCGCCAGTGAAGGCTTTGAAGGCTCCCTTGGGCTTCACGAAGTCCTCATCCCGATGGTCCTCCATGTCCAAGTTCACCTGCCCACCGTGAGCTAACCTCCGCAGCTCTGCTGGCACCTCTCTGTGGGAGAAAAGGCAGTGCTAGGGCCCACAAAGAGCAGGATGGGAATGACAGTGATGGGTACAAAGGAGGAGAAACTTCTCATCTCCAACTGATGGGCCTCCATGGGGAGCTGACTGCTCTAGCGGCTGTCTGCCGCCCCCTTCTCTCATGCCTGCCTAGAGTCGTATCTGGTGACTTGGCTCTGACCTAGGCTCTAAGCAGAAAAGTAGATACACAGGGTTTTAGAAGCAAATCTGTGAATCTGTTTCTCAATTGTGCTAAATCTACTTAAAAATTTAAATTTCTTAAATAATAAACATTTGAATTGGTTTCTTCTTTCCCATCTGCCATCTCACTCACTGATATGGAACCTGAAGAAGGGTTTTTCTGCTCACCCTCTGCGAATAGACTCCAAAAACTGGGCATTGGATGGGTCTTGGTAGCTTCTGAGTTCACCATTGTCCAGGCTGAATCCAGTCTTCCAGAGCTTCAACACTACATGAACCTATGACAACAGGAGGTAAGCAGTCCATACATTGTCAGGAACCTGGCAAGCACACCAGTGTGAACCTGCAAATTAGCGAGTTTTTTACTATTTTACTGTGTCATTACTAAAACACACAGACAGACAAACATATATACTCATGCACAAGGAGAACAATCAACAACCAATGAAATAAGTATTAACGTAAAATAAGAAGGTGATATGGCACGAGTTAAGAGAATAGGCTTTGATTTAATCAGACCAGGATCTGCGTCTTGATCTTGCCACTCACTCACTAAGTGGCACTGAGCACATGACTCGATTGATTGAAGCTGTAGCTTCCTTATCTGTAGGGTTGCCAGCGTGCTTGGCACACAGCTCGTGCTCAACTACATTAGCATGGCAAATTTTACATGGACTATTTTGCAGTCATTAAAAATGATATCTACAAAATTTGTTAACTCCCTGTACATAGCGACAGGAAAGGGTCTAGAGGGCTAAAGAACAACATATTAGCAGCTGCTGCCTCATATTAGCAGCTGGTAGATAGAATTTTTATTTCCTTCTTGCTTGACTTTGTTTTGGAAAAAAACCAAAATGATTAAAAACAAAAGCATTATGGAGACTAATGTTCACAAGGTCATATGAAAACAATTATGGCACTGAAAAAGAATATATATAGCTGAGTCACTTTGCTGTTCAGAAGAAATTAACACAACACTGTAAATCAATAAAATAAAAAATGTTCATGGCATAAACTTCAAAATTGACTCATAGCATTATTACACTTAGTAGAGAAGGGGGGACCTCCTATGCACAGGGGAAAGAGGACTGAATAACAATAAGAAAAAGTTTTAAAAGTATGTTTCAAGCCTCCCTGGTGGGGGTCTAAAGACCAAGATCTTTAACCTTGTCCACACCACCAGAGAACCCTGGAATCACTATCCCTCTGCCTGAGACTCATGGAACGCTCAGAAAACTCCTTTATTTGTCCATCCACTCTGCCCACCCCAACTTATCCAGCTCCCCCTGCCACCATCCAGCCAGATGAGAGCTGTCTGTGATTCTCAGGTAAGCCTTTTCATCGTGGATGACACAGCAAATGTGCTGCCTCTTCCCTTTCAGAGGCTGCTGATTCATGGGATTAACTTCTCCCCCAAAGTGATTAAACAGTCCACGAGCTTCCCTACAGAAGACGGATGCAAAACAAAACACAACAAAAAAGAAGATGGATGCACACTCACATCTTGGCCGGAATGCCGCCTCCTTTCTCCTGCCACGTAGGCAGACTCTTCCTCTGGTGCCGCTCCAAGGCGGTAGCCACCGCCTGCAAATGGCTATAAAAGACAAGTTCACAAACACCTAAGGAGTGGGTCAACAGTGATCAAGTTATTCAGACAAAATGTTATTTCAAGATTATTAACTAGGAGGTATGCCTTCTCTAAGTAGCAAACTCAGAGCTACACGGTCAGGATTGGGGTAAAAACTGGAAAGGTGTGGCTGGAGAGAGTGCTTCTTGGCTAAAGGGAATGGCTGCTACTAAGATCTAGTTAATCATGACCATGTTGGCATCTCGGTGCAGGATAACACCAGATACTTTTTTGATTTTCACAAAGAAAGCAGAAATTCAGATTTTATGTAAAACAGATGGCTACTGATTTAATTAAAATAAAAAAAAATAAAGCAAGACATTAAATCAAGTTGATCAGGCCAAACAAAACAATTGGCAGAACCTGATTTAGACCACAGGTTTGAAAACTTAACCCCAAATCTTGATTTCATGTTAAAAGGTAAGAGAAACTGCACTGCTCTTCTGCACAAGAGGAAGTGAGCAAATGAAAAACAAAAACAAATTCAGTCACTAACTATTGGGTGACGAAGGCCTCCTTCCCCCTGCTCTGGAACCTCAGTTCTATGGGCATAGACATCAACCCCCTATGCTCACTCTTGGTTTACTGGTCTCTCCAGGGCTCTTGGTCACTCGTTCCACAGCTACAGCTCCATGCTCCTTGGCACCTTTAAAGAGATCGTCCACCAGCTCGTTGGGACTTCTCTTCCTGGGAGGGCCAACAATCTGCTGTCCACTTCTCTCTGAGCCCCCAGCATAAAACCTGCACAGAAAATACACATCTAACACCAAATACACTTAGAAAACATAACCGAGCATGTGCCAGGCTTTGGGCTAGGAGCTGGGCACAATGAGGCAAAGGGTACCAATGCTCATTTTTATGGAACTTACTGTCTAGGGGGAGACACATGTAAAGAGGCAGGCAGGCATACTGCAGTGTGAGCCACAAAAAAGGTAAGGAAGGGGTCTCTGGGAATACAGAATCGAGGAGAACAGTCAAGGGTTCCCAGAAGGGTGTTTTCTGGGCTAAACCTTGAGGATGATGAGTTTATCAGGTAAAGAAACCAGAAAAGGGCATTCCAGGCATGCACAACAGCACATTAGCTCTGGGAATTAAACACCAACACTTTTCCAGCAGATGATCACTATGTTCACAGTGAGAAGCAGCTACCACTAGCAGCTCCGGATTAATGGTGGCAGTGGCGTGGTTAGTACAAGCAATTAGGTTCCACTGTTGGCTCTGTCACTGAGTGATCTGGGCAAGCCAGTGCATTGAGCTATACCTCACTTTCCTTCTTTGAAATGGAAGGGAAGAACCACATGCCCTACCTACCTGTTCCTTAAGTCAGGGCCGTGAGGTTCAAATCAGCGGATGTATGCAAAAGAACAAGCACAGAGTAATGCACACATGTAAGGTGGTTTGATACCGCACTGAGAGCTCACCCAAGCCTCACTTCGCCTTGCAATTCTTGCGACACACACCAGGAGGATGATGAGAGCGGGTACTGGAGGTGGTCAGCGAAGCTCAAATATAAGCCCCAAGATACCCACATCTGCTTTGTAATGGGCCAAGCAAAGCTTGAGATTAAGTTAGCACTTTAGTTTTTTAACCTGGGTTTGAAAATCTGCAGTCATATAGCTTTGGCTGGCTGCTTCCTTCTCACTCCTATTCACAGCTAAGTCAACAGCACATCTCAGTGGGGAGAACCGAGAATCTATAAAAATTAGCCTCAGCCTTCTATGTATTGACATTACCCAGGGAATGGAGGCAAAACCCTAGGCCTTGGCATGAACAAGAGGACCAGTGTCATTAGGTCTGAAATGCTGAGGGACCAAAGAGGTAACTCCGGATGTGAAGTAAAAGGTCACTGCCTGGAGGATGTGACCAGACAGGAGAACGAGGAAGAGGTTATTTAAGAGTTGAGCATTCACTTACGTGATGACACTGTCTTTCAAGGGGCATTAAAACACTAAAATTAACATTTATTCCTGAACTTTGAGTATATTTAAATAGAATGCTGAGGTAAGGCAAAAGTCACTACATGGATGAAAACAAAGAACAGAACATATGCAATTTCTGAGCTCACTTCCCAAAGACTGACCACAATGAGGTAACTGCATTTCCATAATGGTTATTACACAATGTTCCTCAGGAATGTTTGACAGACCCAGGCAGATTCCATGGAGAACCAAAACCTGTAAAATGAGGCTGCAGCCAGTTCATCCTTGTTCATTCCAGGTAAAGTTCTATAAGGTCCTTATTATGGGATCTCAAAGGCCTGGCTTATGAACTAGGAACCTATGATCAAATGCCTTAAAAATATTCATGGCCTTGACCCGGTATTTTCATTTCTAGAAACTAATATAACCTGATACACAGAGATGTTCACAGCATTGATATCTACAGTGGTAAAAAAACTGAAAATGATCTAAACATCAAACATTCCATATCATGGACTATTATTATAGTCAATGAAAACACTTATCAAGAATTTTAATGACATAAAGAAATATGCAGCATTCTATATCAAGGTGTAGCATTAATTCTACAAAAGCAAGAAATAAACTTATCTGACCTCCATCATGTAAAACACAGTATCAACAGGCTACCTTTATACACAGAACCAAGACTTAGTAGAAATATGCCAAAATATTAACTGTAGTAACCAAAGGGTGGGTGAGTGTTATATTTTTTTCATTATGCTATATTTTCCAAAATGGACACCAGTTTTATTATAACATTCCTAAAGGTTAAAAGCAAGCCAACAAAAAACAGTACTCTGTATAACAGAGGAATATACATTTGTAAGCCCATTTTCCTGTTTATTATGTACTATATTACTTTTTCAATTAAGGAAAAACTAGAAGGAAATACACCAAAAGTATTGAAAAGTACTGATACCTGGCTGCCTCTGGGTTGTGATACTATGAATGGCTTTTTTCCTTATAGATTTATTTCCTTTTCCCTAATATTCTTTAATAAATACATATTATTTTAAAAATTAAAAACAAAAAAAAAACAAACCTCGAATGAAAAAAAAAATGGTAAGAAGACAGGGATCACTTCTAAGCTACAGGGAGTAGAAAACTGTTACTAGTATGTGTATGACTAGCCCACAACTAATGGTTAATGATAATAGAGCATGTTTATCCTTCTAAGCCTTTCCAGGTAATTATCATAGAATTTCATGTGGACTGTGCCCCCAACAAAGACTCACCTCTGTCCCTCCTCTTCCTCCTCGTCTTCATCTTGGTCATGAATGAGGTCTCTGAAGGATGTCACCCTATTATCGCTGGAGACACAGAAAGGAATTGATCTCAGTTCAGTTCAGTTCAGTCGCTCAGTCATGTCCGACTCTTTGCGACCCCATGAATCACAGCACGCCAGGCCTCTCTGTCCATCACCAACTCCCGGAGTTCACTCAGACTCACGTCCATCGAGTCCGTGATGCCATCCAGCCATCTCATCCTCTGTCGTCCCCTTTTCCGCCTGCCCCCAATCCCTCCCAGCATCAGAGTCTTTTCCAATGAGTCAACTCTTTGCATGAGGTGGCCAAAGTACTGGAGTTTCAGCTTTAGCATCATTCCTTCCAAAGAAATCCCAGGGCTGAGCTCCTTCAGAATGGACTGGTTGGATTTCCTTGCAGTCCAAGGGATTCGCAAGAGTCTTCTCCAACACCACAGTTCAAAAGCATCAATTCTTCAGGGCTCAGCTTTCTTCACAGTCCAACTCTCACATCCATACATGACTACTGGAAAAACCATAGCCTTGACTAGACGGACCTTAGTCGGCAAAGTAATGTCTCTGCTTTTGAATATACTATCTAGGTTGGTCATAACTTTTCTTCCAAGGAGTAAGCGTCTTTTAATTTCATGGCTGCAGTCACCATCTGCAGTGATTTTCATGGGGAGTTAAAAAAAGGTAACCCCCATCATCAACTGCCAAAAGTTGCGGACACTGAGGTTTAGGTTTTTTGGTGGGGCAGGAAGAGGATCTAGGTGGAAGAGGGTTATCTAGATCTCTTATGTTTATATGCTAAACAATGTGATATTTATTTATTCAAGGTCACCCAGGACTAAGAATAAATAGGAAGTATATCAAGAAGCAAAGTGGAATCCAATTTAAGCTCTCCTAGGGGAGAGGAGGGAACCAGATAGGGACTGTACTACTTTAAAAACATACTACCGGATAGTGATTTTCATCATATAATTTTTAAATATTGGGGGGATGCCTGTGTGTCAGGCACTGAACTGGATGCTGGGTCTATAAAATTATCAGGCACAGTTCTTACCCTTTAGTTGCTGACAGGTTAGTGGCACTCTGGCCTGGAAACCATCCATTAAATACTGTGCAATAGGGGCTGTGACAAAGGAAAGCACATGGGACGTGAGAGCAGTCTTCTGTTCTAGGTGGGGCTGGGGGTGGTATCAAGAAAAGCTTCGCAGAGAAATGCGGCATTTGGACCTAGTGCTGATGAACAAGAGGCCCATCAGTCACCTGGATGATGGACGGTGGTGATGGTGGGGAAAGGGGACCAGCAGGGCATTATAGGAAAGCAGTACAGGCACACACAGAAACCAGCGACAGCAACACATTAAAGGACAAATCAAGGAACAGAAATGACACAAATATGTGCGTGAAGAGGCCCCTGTCTGCTTCTGCTGTAGGTTCGTCAAGTACAGGGTACGGTGGAGAGGGCCCACTAAACACGTTATGAGAAAGGTTAACCCCCTCCTCTGATGCTGTCTTACACTGCCACTTTTTTCCTAGCTTAGATTTATCCTCAAGGAACAATCTTAGTTTTTCAAGGATCATGAGACATACAATTTATAAAAACATTTTCTGTATTTCTTATGGGGAAAAAAGTTGTTTCTCTTTAATACAAGGGGAAGGGGGTAATAGCAATTTAGTGAGGCCAATAAGGAGTTGTTTACTCCCATTCAGTCTTGAAGAAAGATTTATTTCAGGAAGACAATCCGAGACAGAATACCCTCTGAGGCTCTACCAACCAGACATAGAAGGACAAACAGCAAATTGTGTAGCAAATACATTCCTGCCTGAGTGAGCTGAGAGCAACCTCCTGGCATTCCTTCATGCTCTACACAATATGGTCTAAAAGGGTGCAAGTGATTAAGATCTGTACTAGTGCCTTAAAGGCCTGTTGTTTAGTCACCAAGTCGTGTCCGACTCTTTTGTGATCCCCTGGACTATAGCCTGCCAGGCTTCTCTGTCCATGGGATTTCCCAGAAAAGGATACTGGAGTGGGTTTCCATTTCCTTCTCCAGGGCATCTTCCCAATCGAGGGATCGAACCCAGGCCTCCTGCATTGGCAGGCGGATTCTTTATCACTGAACCACCTGGGAAAGCTAATTCCACTCATTATTCTTCCCAACGGATTTTTCTACAGATGCTCAGCTTATCATCTATGGGAAAAAAAAAAATTCTCTATCTCTCCATTGTTAAACACCTTCAAATACACATGTGTACAGGGAAAAGACCCTGATGCTGGGCAAGACTGAAGGTAGAAGAAGAGGGTGACAGAGAATGAGATGGTTGGATGGCATCACTGATTCAAGGGACATGAACTTGGGCAAACTCTGGGAGAAGGTGAGGGACAGAGGTGTGCTGCAGTCCATGGGGTCACACAGAGTTGACACAACTTGGTGACTGAACACCACCACCACCACCAGCTTGAGCAAACCACTTGCTCTGGCTATAGGCCTCTTTCCCCCAAAGTTCTCGATCCCAGCTTAGCTTCCAACTCTGGGATCTTGGGCATGCTACTGAAATTCTCGAAGTCTTCATTTTCTCATGTGAAAATGGAAACAACCAGCACCAACCTCGCGGGCTTGCTGTGAACAGCTGGGGTGCTGGCGGACAGTGTGGCACATTTCAAGTGCTGCTCCTGAGCAGCAGTTATCAAACCGCTGGTCCTTGAACTAGGAGCATCAGCATTTACCCTCGCAATTCAAACAGATGCAAATCCTTCACCCTTACCCTAGACCTCCTCAATCAGAAACCTTAAAAGGAGTATCTAGTAATCTGGTTTTAGGAGTCCTCCAAGTAATTCTGACCCACGCTCATGTCTGAGGACCACTGTTCTGGAGTAATGTCCTGAGAGTTACCTTAACAGTACAGATGTCCTAGGGACATCACCAATTTAAGGATACTGGGTCTTGTATCTTCCACAAATTGGCAAAATGTCTCAGAAATTTCAACTTTTCAGGATCAGAACTCTATCTTCCAGGCACCCTGAAGCGGCACAAAGGTGCTCTGTCAGATAACATTTTCTGCAGTGACAGAAATGCTGTATCTGTACTGTCCAATATGGAAGCCACTAGTCACACGGGGCTATTGAGCATTTAAAATTCAGTAATTGAGCATGAATAGCTGAATGTTTGTTTTATTTAATTTTAATTAATTTAAACAGCTACCTGAGGCTAGAGACTACCATATCAGACAATATAGTTTTAGAGAATCAGACAACGGTGGTCCATAGCATTTTAAGAAAGTACAGTTTTATTGAATGAAAGAAGAAAAAAAAGGAAGAAATAACAGCATTCCTCTTACTCAACCCTGCGCTAGGTACAGGGGTGGGAGATAGTGGACAAGAAGGTAGGTAGCAGAAGCAGAAGTTTTGGATTTAGACGAGTTTGGGTTTGAATTTGCTGTAAGGGCAAATGTGTTACTCATACTAAGACTCAGCATCCAGACCTGTGAAATGGTGAGCACCCTACCTACTTCCACAGTGGTTACTGAGGTGTAAGAAGATAATGTATGAAAGAGTATCTGGCAGAGCCAGACAGATGGTGGGTGCTTTTGAAATACTAGCCCTTCTACCTCTAGGAACTTACAATTTACTCAGGGAGAAAATATTCTGGTAATCCTCAGAAGAATTCAAGACAACATAGGAGAGATGTCATTGAGTAGTATGCAGATATGGGTTGTGAATGAAGTTTGTGCTGCCTCTGGGTTTGGGGATTACATACTTAGTAGAGAAGGTGCGGAGGGAGCTAAACATGAAAGGACACAAAGGATTTGCACAGGTGGAAAGGAAGCAAGAGACTAGGCATGTCGAGTCAGATGAGAGGCTCAAACAAAAGCAGAAGAACCAAAAACTAAGGCAGAACTGAGACACCAAACAAATCAGCTGGTTGAAATAAAGATTTAAGAAAGGAGGAAAAGGGGGATAAGATGAGGATGGCAGGTTCACTGCAAACTCCTGAGGATGCTGAATGTCCACAGGCAGAGGCAGTACATCATTCTGGCTGAGAGCTGAATGCTGGAAGCAGAAACAGATCTGCTTTTAAATCCTTGTTTGACTAGCTGTGTGATCTTGGGAAGAAGCCCAGCTTCAGTGTTTCATCTGTGAAATGGGAAAAATAACAGTAGCCACCTCACAGGGTTGTAGTAAAGCATTAAAAAGATGTAGATGTAAAAGCTTAACCCAGTGCCTGGCAGCTGGTAAGCGCTCAATAAATGATAACTGTTATTATTGAGTTCAGACTTTCTCCTGTAGCTACGGTTAACCTTTTTATGTCCCACAGCCCTCTGAGTATCTGATAAAAAGCTACGAATATTTTTGCCTGAAAAGGTTCAACATATATACAAGTTATTATGTACAATTTCAGGTAATTTATGGACCTTCTGACATCCATTTCATAGATCCCTCCTAGGAGGTTAGCCTCCATGTTAGGAGCTTACTAACTGAGTGCTGTGCACGGAGGCAGTGACAATGTGAGAGAGTAAGAGAAGATGACAGTCGCGGGCGGGGAGAGCTCAGCAGCAGGCTAAGTGTCCTGCAACAGTCAGGTCAAAGGGGAAAGGCAGGCCCCATACAGAGTTCCTCTTGGGTGCTAACACATGCCTGCCTTCTCCTGAGAATGCAATTAGCATTTACCATCTGCACAAGGACAATGATGTAACACGTGGTGCGTGCCCTCTCCCTTTTCCTTGGTTTCACCTAAGCCCAGTACCAAGTCTGAGGCTTAACCAAAGCAAAGTAAGACCTTTAGAACTGCATGTGCGTGCAAGTCTTTTACTTCTCTTGGTCTTAATGATAAACTCTATTTCCTTGGTTCTTTAACTCTTCTTAACATATGAACTTGTGGAATGAGACAGGGAACAAATAAAAGAATGGGGAAGGTGAGAATGGATGCTAATAATGGTAATACTAAAATGACAGTAATAGCAGTTAACATGTTCCATGTTGTATTAACTCATTTATTTGCCCATGTGAATAGGCACTACTATCCTTCCCATTTGACAAGTAATGAAACTGAAGGACTGGCGATGTTGAGTAACCTGCTCAAGGTCACAAAGCTCTCCAGTGAGCTGGGATTTGAAGGTGGGCGGTCAGGCTTCCGGCCTAGGCTCTAACATGAATGTGGGTGGTGAGGCTCCAAGCCCAGGCTCTAACATGAAGGTGGGTGATCAGGCTCCCAGCCTAGGCTTTAACATAAAGGTGGACAGTCAGGCTCCTAGCCTAGGCTCTAGTATGAAGGTGGGCAGTTAGGCTTCAAGCCCAGGCTCTAATAAACCACTGTTTGGATTAGACTTTGGGTCTACCAGAGAAGACAGGTATGAACATGTGACTGACATCACAAGCTAGGTTTCAATTTCTCCTCCTCTCTATTTCTGTGCCAACACCCAACAGTAATCTGGTGTGCCTGTGAAAGACACTGCAGGAAATCAGCTGTCTCTATGAGCAGCTGCAGATGAGCCCTTACCCTACCAACCAGGTCCCAGACAGTAACATCCTGCGGTGTCATCAATGACACCTCACAGGTTAGCATCTATGAACAACTGAAAGATGTCCTGCCTATGTCTTTCCTCTGGAAATAGAGAAGAAGTGAAGGAAACAATGACAGCTGGGATTAGTGATCCTTCTTAAAAGAGGGGAAATCTAATTTAAATCTCAGATATCCTCAGAGAGAAACACAATTTATCACTTTACACCAGCAAAGAAACCCTATATATGTGTTTTGGAGTTGAACGCAAACTCAAACTAATTGAGGACATACACCAGAGTAGAAAAGGCTTCAGCAGAGAAAGGAGATGTGGTTCACACACCTTTAAAGGAAGAGGCCCAGCCTGTCTCATGAAGTCCTGCAATACTTACTGCAATCTGCAGATCACAGTAGTGATCTGCTCTAAGAATCTTGGAGTCAGGGCGGCCAGGACAGGGGATGCAAGAGAGATCACAAAGGTTAACACTGTTTAACAAATTAAGACAAGGTCTCCCTAATCAATTTGGGAAAGAGCGGGTTAACAGGTTTAGTTTTTCTAAGTCTTTTTAATAGGGTAATAGGCATCCTGAAATATTTAAAGAGCCTTTTTAAAGTCATCTGGCCTAACCTTTTACATCTACAGCCTCCCTGAAAGGAAGCACTTCAGCTTCAACTTAAAAACTTTCAGAGATGGAGAAGCCACTCCTCACATTTCATAAATAAGAGACCTCCCCCCAAACATTTAAATAGTTGGTTCTGTGGTTTCCTCCAGGACTGGATCATAAAGCACACTCAGTTAAGAATCCCACACCTCCACACAAAAGGAATATCTTTCAAGAAACTACTACCCACCAGTCAGTCTTTCTCCCTCAAACCCACTAGTCCAGGTCCCCAGGCCTGAACCCTCTGTCAAATCAGGAAATAGTCCACCACTGCTGGAAGCACACCAATGTAGCAATAACTGAAGCTGGCCCTTACCTGGGGGCTGTGCCTCTGGATACTGAACTGGGGGTTGCCTGCGAAATGGTCACAATGTCTTCGTCCCCTCCATCCTCATAAAAGCTTGCTAGGGCGATCTGAAACAGACAGGCAGTAACATGGGATCCTTAAACAGGCCTTCTTCTAACATATTCCCTTTGAACACAAAGGAGCAAAGACACAAAAATACGGCCCACGCTTATAAGGCAGTCTGTATCTGGTGAGCCATAGAAAATAAAACCAAAAGATTAGTGGCCCAACTGTTTTCATTTCACCTGAAACAAATTCCACCTACTAAAGGAGAAAGAAGGCAAAAAGGAAAGCTGGGATGGAGACACTGCTCAATGTCACCTTATGAGGAAATGTGATCTAGTAGAAGCAGTGTACATTTACTGAACACGATTTATGTGCCGCGTTGTTCTGCGTGCAACTCTATCTGTGCTAACTTATTTAATCCTTACAGAACCCTATGGAGTTAGTGTTATGGTCATCTCATCTTATAGCTGACAAAGTGGTGGGAAGAAAACTGTCTGAGGTTACACAGTTGGTAGAGTGGAGCCAGGATTGATCCCAGGCACTCAGGCCCTTGCTCTCTGCTCTCAGGTGACGGCCAGGAGTTGGAAACTGTGAGGTCACTACAGATGACTACTCTTACTTTTTCTCTGAGGCTGTTTCATAGTCTGTGCAACGGGGACACCCATCTCACCAACCGTGCAAAATGGATGAGAGGATCCATTAACATTTATGCACAGTCATGTCTTAGCTCTATACATACAGAAAGAATATGGGCCTCTTTTAGCCAATTTGTGACTGGATGTTTCATGCATGGACTCAATGCATAGGTATTTACTAATCGCTGCTTCCCTGGTGGATCAGACAATAAAGAATCTGCCTGCACTGCAGGAGATTCCAATCCCTGGGTAGGGAAGATCCCCTGGAGAACGGAATGGCTATCCACGCCAGTATTCTTGCCTGGAGAATCTCATGGAATGAGGAGCCTGGCGGGCTATCGGCTGCAGTCCATGGGATCGCAGAGTCGGACAGAACTGATCGACTGACACTCTGCACAATGAAGTAAGAGCGCAATGAGGTCTACAGAAATGACAAGGCTCCTGTCCTCAAGGTCACCACACTGCAGGAGACAGGGAGCTGCTGTGGGACACAACCAGCCTGTAGGAAGCAGCGTGCCTTTACAGGACACACTTCAGCAAGCCAGCCAGGATGCACTGTGCTACGTGACATGCACTGAACTGGTATCAAGGGGGGTCTATGTCCAAGTCGTGGGCAAGTCACGTCACATACGTGAGCGTGCTTCCACACTAACAGCATGAGGAGACCGAGACTGATGACCTGCCAACTGTAACACTGGGAGCTTCTAGGTCTTTCAAGTAGAAGCTGCACTTTGCATTTTCACCCAGCACAGGGGCTTTACACCATATGTCTATACAGTTGTGATGCTTTACCTAACTTTATGCTTTCGTGAAGCATGTAAATAGTGAAGTCAGCAGACCCAGTTCACATCCTAATCCCTGGGTGTGTGACTTTGGGCCTATCACTTGCCTTCTCAGCTTCCAATTCATCAATTTCCTCAAATGAAGAAGTTTTCTTCACTTCACAGTGTGGCGAGGATAAACCAAATCACGTATGTAAAGTGAAGTGCCAGGGCACGTGGTGGCAGAGCTTAATAGAGCTTGGGCTCTGGTATCAGACAGAACTGAGTTCTAATGCCATTTCTTCCACCTGGTAGCTAGTGAGGCTTTCAGCAAATTACTTAACTTCCCTAAACCTCAGCTTCAAAGTGCAATGCTTAGATAACTTAAGATACATAAAGCTCATGGTTCAGTTCAGTTCAGTTCAGTCGCTCAGTCGTGTCCAACTCTTTGCAACCCCATGAATTGCAAATAACTTAAGATACATAAAACTCATGGTAGGCACTCAATAAATATTCATCATCATCATCCATCGAAGATGTAGGTTGGCCAAAAACATGTATGCAATTCTTCCTACAATTAATCACTGAGCGAGTGCCTATTACGTGTCAGGTGTTGTTCTAGACACAGAGGATTCAACAGTTTACCAAAATCCCTGCCTGGTGTAGTTTATCTTAGTCTCTTCTCAATCAGTAAGTATTTTATGTATGTCTAATACCTGCCAGTGCATTACACGATAAGCTCCAAGAAGACTCCCATTTTACAGAGAAGTTACTCAATAAAGATGAATAGGATCCAACTTTGCGTCACAACCCAGTTTCTCCCAGCATGTAGGCACAGAGGGGGCGTGTGACTGGGGCTGCGGAAATCGAAATGAACGAGCACCTCGTGCCCCCGCCGCCCCGCTCCACTCGGGAGCTGGTCAGTCCGGCCCGGGCTGCAGCTGAGACTTGGCGCGGCAGCCACGCCCCCAGGGTCCCCGTCTCCACGCGGGCTGCGGCAGTGCCCAAAGGCTCGCCTACCCGAGAGCCAGGCAGAAAGGGAAAACGAGGCCCGACAGACCAGGTCAGTCCGGGCCTGGGCTGGCCTGCGTTTCCCCTCGCCCAGGACGAGCTGGCGACGCGTGGCAAGCGGCCCCAGGACCCTGAGGCCTGGGTCGGGCCGCAGCCCGGCGGGATGACTGTGCGCTTCGGCCACCGAAGGGTTGAGGCACCAGGTGTCTGCTCCCCATAGTATCCTACCTGCCCGACGCGGCCCCCCTCCCGGCTCTACCTGCAGGTCCCAGCCGGCCGACTCCAGGAAGAAGCGGGCCCGATCCTCCTCGGCGCCCGTCACCGCCACGAACTCCCTCAGAGCGTCCTGCCGCTCCGCCGCCATCTTCGCCCGGTGCGCCGCCCAAACTGCCCCGGGTATCACTGCACAGCCTCAGCCCCGCCGCGGCGTTCCGCCCTCCGCTTGACCAGGTCCAGCCGAGTGGAGCCCGCCCGCAGGCCCCGCCCCATACAGTGCCTAACGCAAAACCTTCCGTGCGGGAAACGCCGCCGCTCTGCGCCCTCTGGCGGCCGCAGCCCGGACCCTCAGTCTAACGGCGGGGAAGGGAGGGCGGGGAGGATGAGAGGCGGGGCGGGTCCTCCACTGTGTACCTGTAGAATGAAAGATCCCCAGAGGATTCAGTTTCACATTATTCATTGAGTCGTTTCCTCATTTCATTAATTTATTCTTTCGTTCATTCACTTGTTCAACTGAGTGGAACCAAGGGCCTGGTGCTCTTTCAGTTCAGTTCAGTTCAGTCGCTCAGTCGTGTCCGACTCTTTGTGACCCCCAGGACCTGCAGCCCGCCAGGCTTCCCTGACCATCACCAACTCCCGGATCCTACTCAAGCTCATGTCCATCCCATCGGTGATGCCATCCAACCATCCCATCCTCTGTCGTCCTCTCCTCCTCCTGCCTTCAATCTTTTCCAATGAGTGGGTTCTTCACCTCAGGTGGCCAAAGGATTGGAATTTCAGCTTCAGCATCAGTCCTTCCAATGAGTATTCAGGACTGATTTCCTTTAGGATTGACTGGTTTGTTCTCCTTGCAGTCCAAGGTACTCAAGAATCTTCTCCAACACCACAGTTCAAAAGCATCAATTCTTCAGCGCTCAGCTTTTTTATAGTTCAACTCTCACATCCATGAATGACTACTGGAAAAACCATAGCTTTGACTAGAAGGACCTTTGTTGGTACAGTAATGTGTCTGCTTTTTAATAAGCTGTCAGGTTGGTCATAGCTTTTCTTCCAAGGAGTAAGCGTCTTTTCATTTCATGGCTGCACTCACCATCTGCAGTGATTTTGGAGCCCCAAAGAATAAAGTCTGTCACTGTTTCCATTGTTTCCTCATCTATTTTCTATGAAGTGATGGGACCAGATGCCATGATCTTTGTTTTCTGAATGTTGAGCTTTAAGCCAACTTTTTCACTCTCCTCTTTCACTTTCATCAAGAAGCTCTTTAGTTCACTTTCTGCCAAAAAGGTGGTGTTATCTGCATATCCGAGGTTATTGATATTTCTCCTAGCCATCTTGATTCCAGCTTGTGCTTCCTCCAGCCCAGCGTTTCTCATGATGTACTCTGCATAGAAGTTAAATCAGCAGGGTGACAATATACAGACTTGATGTACTCCTTTCCTGATTTGGAACCAGTCTGTTATTCTATGTCCAGTTCTAACTGTTGCTTCTCAACCTGCATACAGATTTCTCAGGAGGCAGGTCAGGTGGTCTGGTATTCCCATTTCTTTAAGAAATTTCCACAGTTTGTTGTGATCCACACAGTCAAAGGCTTTGGCTTAGTCAATAAAGCAGAAATAGATGTTTTTCTGGAACTTTCTTGCTTTTTCGATGATCCAGTGGATGTTGGCAATTTGATCTCTGATTCCTCTGCCTTTTCTAAATCCAGCTTGAACATCTGGAAGTTCACAGTCCATGTATTCTTGAAGCCTGGCTTGGAAAATTCTCCAAGCCAG